>NC_069082.1:2400000-3640000 GCF_025698485.1 Gossypium arboreum | reverse complement strand
TGTTTGCTACCCGAGATTTTCTTGTCTTTCCGACCGATAAGGAAAAAAATTGGGTCAAAAGAAAATGCCATTTTGGAATTTTATCAACAATTTTCTTGTGTAGGCGGGGATCCGGTATTTTCTGAATCCTTGTGTAAGGAATTACAAAAGAAATTCTTTCAGCAAAGATGTGAATTAGGAAGGATTGGTCGACGAAATATGAACCAGAGATTGAATCTTAATATACCTCAGAACAATACATTTTTGTTACCGCGAGATATATTGGCAGCTGCGGATCGTTTGATTTTTTCTTTTGTTGATTTCTAATCTTTACAATTCTTTACAATGGATTTGATTGGAATAATCTAATTTAAAATCAAAACAAAATATAAATATATATTTGTCGCTTCAAGAGACAGCTCGATCCCGTTCTTGATCCAATGTGGAGACAAGGTATGTTTGTTATACCCTTCATGACTCGTTTAGGAATAATCAATTCATGGGGCGGTTGGAGTATTACAGGGGGACTATAACAAATCCGGTATTTGAGTTACGAAGGTGTGGCGGAGCACATATTGTGTTTTCGGCTTGTGCTTCTTGGCGACTATCCGGCATTGGGTATATTGGGATCTAGAAATTTTTGTGATGAGCGCACAGAAAACCTTCTTTGGATTTGCCCAAGATTTTTGGAATTCATTTATTTCTCTCAGGAGTGGCTTACTTTGGCTTTGGCGCATTTCATGTAACAGGATTGTATGGTCCTGGAATATGGGTGTCGGACCCTTATCTTATTGAGACTCGAACTCATAGGGAAGAAAATAGATTTATGGATGGAATCAAATATATAGTAGTTACAGACAAAAGTATTCGGTTATTGGTGAAAAATCAATATACTTCTAATGTCGAATCAGGATCAACTAGGACAGAAATAAAGCATTGGGTCGAACTCTTCTTTGGTGTCAAGGTAATAGCTATGAATAGTCATCGACTCCTCGGAAAGGGTAGAAGAATGGGACCTATTATGGGACATACAATGCATTACAGGCGTATGATCATTACGCTTCAACCGGGTTATTCTATTCCACCTCTTAGAACGTTTTAATTTTAATTTAGCATTCGAGGGAAAGTAGACTACTCAAGAATTTCACATTTCATTTATGTCCTAATTTTGAATTGAATAAAGAATTAAGAAAATCGAAATCAATAAAAGAAGAATCAATCAATGCAATGTTTCTTGGAACTTGAGTAAAGAGTAGACCTTTTTTGGTGGGTTCTAGAATCTGAAAGCGAGAACTCCTTTACTTTATCTTTATTTGGTGTAACTACTTGAGCCGGATGAGAGGAAACTCTCATGTCCGATTTTGAGGGGGGGATCTCGCAGGGCCCTATCCTAATTTTTCTTTTGCTAGGCCCCTTGGGATGCTTGTGCCCATAAGAAATCGCGTAGCCACCCATTAATAGTAATAGAACTCTGCGCAAAATTCCCTCCTGTGATATGAGTTACCACCCCTTGATCACTTATAGTACCCCAAACATCTGACTGCATTTTCCAACACAGGCTAATGGGCCGAA
Source organism: Gossypium arboreum (assembly GCF_025698485.1). NCBI lineage: Eukaryota > Viridiplantae > Streptophyta > Magnoliopsida > Malvales > Malvaceae > Gossypium > Gossypium arboreum. Next base: position 3,638,449 of record NC_069082.1, on the reverse strand, counting down.
GAATTAATTAGGTTCTTTGGATAGGCATTTTTTAGGATTAGTACTATATTTGTGTAATTTAAAGATTTTAAAGATTTGCCTTTGTTCAGAACATCTAGGCAGAAAGCACTTACCTCATTTCCCACAATATGCCAAAATTTTTGAAAGAAAATAGCTGGAAAACCATCAGGCCCAAATGCTTTTGTTGGCCCAATACTATTAAACGCTTCAACTATTTCTATCTCCTTATAATCTGCTACTAGAATTTGATTCATATCCTCCGTAACGCACCTATGGACACCCGAAAGAAGATGGTTTTTATTACCAACCCCATAAAGTAATCTTTGATAATGATCTCTATATCCATTCTTTCCGATTTGAAGACCCCATATCTATCTTCCAATCCACGAATCTTATTTACTCTTTGTCTTTGAGATGCTTTATTGTGGAAATAAGCTGTATTTTTATCCCCCTCACGCAACCAGTTGGCTCTAGCCCGCTGCTCCCAATATAATTCCTCTTTTTCCAGCTCCTAGTTTAGCTCTAACTTAACATCTATAATTTCAGCTAACACATCATCATCCCTATTCATGCCATCAAGTTTGACCAATCTATCCCACAATTTCTTCGATTTCCTATCATGTTTTACCTTGACGCTACATCCCTATTTTTGTAGACCAGCGCGTAGGTGTTTCATTTTTCCTAAGACATCGCTTCTTTCTCCTCCCACAATTTTTTAATGACTTCGTCACATGTTGATTCGAGAAGCCACCATGATTCGAATTTAAAGTGGTGTCGACCACTATGTGAATTGTTAATCTCGATTTGAACTAAAATTGGGTGGTGATCAGAGAATGAATGAGGGAGATGTTGTACCGAATAGTTGTTGAACAGTTGGAACCATTCATTATTTGCTACTGCTTTGTCAAGTCGTTCTCTAATATTAGTATCCTTAAAATTGCCCCTTTCCCATGTATATTTCTGTCCTGTATAACCCATATCAAACAAATCACATTTAGCTAATACCTTCCAAAACTCCTCCATTTGTCTCTCGTCTCTTATTGTAACGCCCCGTACCCGAGACCGTTGCTGGAGTCGAACACGAGGTGTTAACGGACTTAAGTCATTTCTTAAACAGCTCATACAATTCATTTTAAAATTTCTAGACAAGTTGGCTAACTGCATCATAGTCTCTTTAAAAATCATATCTCGAGTTCCGAAACTCGAAATCCAATTCCGTAAATTTTTCCTGAAACTAGACTCATATATCTATCTACTAATTTTTTACTAGAATTTTTAGTCAGGCCAATTATTACAGTTTATTAGTTAAAGTCTCCCCTGTTTCAGGGTTCAACTACTCTGACCTCTGTGTATTACGAATCAGATATATCCCTGTACAGAGCTTCAATGACTATTTCGTTTGTCTCTAATAAAACTAGACTCAATAAGGAATCTGTACATATAAAGAATGACTTCTAATTATCTTTGTAAAATTTATGGTGAATTTCCAAAGTCAGAATAGGGGATCCAGAAATCGCTCTGGCCATGTTTCACAAAAATTTACACATCTCATAAAATATAGCTCATATATTTGTTTCGCTTCTTCCATATGAAAATAGACTCATCAAGATTCGATTCCATAACTTATTCATTATTTAATTCAATTTATAATATTTTCAGTGATTTTTCAAATTTACATCACTGCTGCTGTTAGAATCTATTTTATGGTAAATTTTACCTATTTCATGGTTTCCATGGATTAGCTAGTAATTTGACATACATAACACAAAATATGATCATGATTAGCCATTCCAATGGCTAATCATTACCAAGCATTTCCATACCACTCAATAACCATATCATAAGACCATATATACAAAATGATTATAATGCTATACATGCCATACTCAAAATATACAAGCCATTAGGCCAAGATGGTATACAGATAGTGTGAGCGAACCTCTGACCGTTCCCGATTTCCGAGCTGGCTTGTCAAAAAATCGAGCTTGGAAGCTTGAAAAACCCTAGCCATGGTTTCTCCTTGCTATATTCGGCCATGGGGTTGAAGATGAGCAAAATTCGCTTTTAATTTTGTATTTTAATTCATTTTACCCCTAAATGACCAAAATGCCCTTACTACTAAACTTTCCAAAAATTCCATCCATGTCCAATTTTTGTCCATAGACTTAGAAATTGGTAAAATTTCTATTTAAGACCTCCTAATTAATATTTTGAAACAATTTCATACTAGAAACTTCTAGAATGCAAGTTTTGCAAATTATTCGATTTAGTCCTTAATTTCAATTTAAGCACTTTATGCATAAAATTTCTTCACGAAATTTTCACACAATCATGAAATCATATCATAGACCTTAAAATAATCATAAAATAATTATTTCTATCTCGGATTTTGTGGTCACGAAACCATTATTCCGACTAGGCCCAAAATCAGGATATTACAACTCTCCCCTTCGAGGATTTTCGTCCCAAAAATCTTACCGAAAAAGTGGTTTTCACTTTTAATCTCATATTCGGTGCGAAGAACTTGCACTTAGACTGTACCTCCAATACATCTCTTCAATTTCTCATATGATCTAAAAGCTTACGCCTCAACTCTCAACTGTTCTTAAATTTTCAACCCTTCTCAGTTTCCCATGATATCATGACATAAAACCCGGATCTCAACTTGATTTAATGGAGACCGGAATTCCAAGAAATCCAACAATTAAAGAGACCTAAAATTCCATGAATCTGATGAGTAGGAATTCATTCAATACAGATATGATTTATGGATCTCGCCAAACATTTAACAATAGGAAACATCACATTTTCCTCTTTCCGCCATAGAAATAATTCTGATATGGCCTCAAGAATAATCCTTCTCATTTCCATCCCAATATCAACACTGACAAGGATAATTTTGATAGATCCCAATGCTCGGCTTTAACCCCTTTAACAACTCAGATTTTATGTAACGTCGGATGCTCTAAACTATCACATTACCTCACTGTCTTGAAACACATCACAATTCATACAACAATACATTACTGAAAGTCAGGAAGTCTTTGCTCAATGTAGACTAGTCTAGTTCAGACGCTTCGGTTACCAATATTCTCATCTATCCGAACTCTGTCAACATGTAATAAACTTTTCAGCTTTCACAAGATGGAAACCTTATCATTCGTAGTGACTTAAACTAATATCCAACTCTTTCTAATAAATATACACTTCTCATTCAAACTATTTACTCTTTTATCCATACAAAATGAAATTCTATTATCAGACTTGAAAAAAATAATCCTGACATAATTGTCACATAAAATCTTTCAAATAAATAATTCACCATACTAGCTGAAACTCGCGCTTTTATCACCTATGCCTTTACTGATGTCAAATCCTTATATAGAAATTAGAAAAAATCCCAATACTAAAATCACCACATTACCAAGATCAAATTAGAAGTATAGTCATATTTGACATGATTATCACGAGCTGAAGAACCCACTTCGAACATGAGTCGTAATTGACAAATTATGGAACAAAGATAACAAGAAAACCGAATAAAGAAATCCAAGATAGAGAAACCCAGAATAAAGAAATTCAGAATAAAGAGATCCAGGATAAAGAAACCAAAGATACGATACTATTTCAGAGAATCGAAAACCAAACTCATAGAGAAAATACGGAATACCCCGATAATTCTTCAAAGAAAGAAAGTCCAGAAGAAAACATCATTTAATCCCACTGAAATCAAATATAACAAGATCAATATATCTTCCCATACATATATATCAGATGAAGCATCAAGTAGAAGAAATAGAATCATAATATCATACGTATTCTCTCATCAATTCTTATCGATTTAAATGAAATAGAATACCCGATGAAATAGAGCAATATAAATTATAAACCAATCAGACTACCAATGCTTTCATCCAACGCCGAATTAGAAGACATTCCCATATAACAAGAATTTCTTCAAGATCAATAGCCATAGAAATATTTCGAGAACGGGTAAACACATAGAACATCTCAAAAGAGATCGCTAAATCTGTCCACCATAATCTGTCACACTCGGATAGTTCACATTTCAAATATCATTTCCCCAACTAGTTCTGCCGTCACAAATTTCATTTTAAACCATTCACTAAAGAAGGCCGATTCTGAATAAATTTCGATTTACACTTTTCTCGACCTTGCACCGAGTAATTCGATTTACCAAAGAGAATTTCTTCTCTACTGGACAAAGGTATAATTCCAATAATCTTTATATCAATTCGATACTTTATCGGCTCGACTTTACTTATCAGCTCATTTTCAATCTCTGATCATACTTATAATTATTCTATCATGAACTCTTTGGGTTCTCAACCGAAACTTATTCAATACAAATCTCATGAAATTCCATTATAAGTACCACTTGGTAAGAGGGAGGGTTGTAGGACCTCGACTCGACTTTCTTATACATACACATATGACACAACTTCCATCATCATAGTAACATTATCAAAATCATGTCATTCATTCATGTTGGCTTACACCAATTTTCCTATTGTCCCATTTAGACAATATACTTATGCATACATTCTATGTTTTCTAGATAGCTTTACTTATCCATTCATTTAATTAAATTAATTCATGCTCATGACATTATATAAGGCCAAACAAACATAGATATTTGCATCACAATCACAACTTTCATTTCGTGTATCATCATGTACATATCATTACAATCATATAATTCAGTCCAACAATTTAACATAGATAAGTTCATTTCATTATAATCCTTTATCTCATAAAAATTATATATCATTAACATTTATCAACATTCGACGTCCAAATCAAGACAAGGGCATTTTCACTCGTATCATAATATTATGACCTTTATTCATACCTCTACTACTTCCTATTTATTCCGTTCATCTTATCAAGTAAGCCACATACACTACATCATATGAGCATTAAGCAAATATGAATATTTATCACATATGTATCATAAACCTTTATTCATACTTTTCTAAACCGAGACTTATCATAATTATAATTTTACTCAAATACCTTCACATAACATTGAACATGGTCGGCGCAGCTCGGTTGGAGAGTACCCTGTCTAAATAAGACGGTACTCATACGCGTCGGAAGACATCACACTATCACAGATCAGTGGCATGTATAGCTAAACTTTTACACATGCTAGGTTAGTCCGAGAACCGACTAAACCTACTCTGATACCAGTAAATGTAATGCCCCGTACCCGAGACCGTTGCCTGAGTCGAACACGAGGTGTTAACAGACTTAATTCATTACTTAAACAGCTCATACAATTCATTTTAAAATTTCCAGACAAGCTGGCTAACTGCATCACAGTCTCTTTAAAAATCATATCTCGAGTTTCAAACTCAAATCCAATTCGTAAATTTTTCCTGAAACTAGACTCATATATCTATCTACTAATTTTTTCTAGAATTTTGGTCAGGCCAATTAGTACAGTTTATTAGTTAAAGTCTCCCCTGTTTCAGGGTTCGACTACTCTGACCTCTGTGTATTATGAATCAGATATATCCCTGTACAGAGCTTCAATGACTATCCCGTTTGTCTCTAATAAAACTAGACTCAATAAGGAATCTGTACATATGAAGAATGGCTTCTAATTATCTTTCTAAAATTTATGGTGAATTTCCAAATTCAGAACAGGGGATCCAGAAATCGCTCTGGCCATGTTTCACAAAAATTTACACATCTCATAAAATATAGCTCATATACCTGTTTCGCTTCTTCCATATGAAAATAGACTCATCAAGATTCGATTCCATAACTTATTCATTATTTAATTCAATTTCTACTATTTTTAGTGATTTTTCAAATTTACATCACTGCTACTGTTAGAATCTATTTTATGGTAAATTTTACCTATTTCATGGTTTCCATGGATTAGCTAGCAATTTGACATACATAACACCAAATATGATCATGATTAGCCATTCCAATGGCTAATCATTACCAAGCATTTCCATACCACTCAATAACCATATCATAAGACCATATATACAAAATGATTATAATGCTATACATGCCATACTCAAAATATACAAGCCATTAGGCCAAGATGGTATACAGATAGTGTGAGCGAACCTCTGACCGTTCCCGATTTCTGAGCTGACTTGTCAAAAAATCGAGCTTGAAAGCTTGAAAAACCCTAGCCATGGTTTCTCCTTGCTATATTCAGCCATGGGGTTGAAGATGAGCAAAATTGGCTTTTAATTTTGTATTTTAATTCATTTTACCCCTAAATGACCAAAATGCCCTTACTACTAAACTTTCCAAAAATTCCATCCATGTCCAATTTTTGTCCATAGACTTAGAAATTGGTAAAATTTCTATTTAAGACCTCCTAATTAATATTTCAAAACAATTTCATACTAGAAACTTCTAGAATGCAAGTTTTGCAAATTATTCGATTTAGTCCTTAATTTCAATTTAAGCACTTTATGCATAAAATTTCTTCACGAAATTTTCACACAATCATGCAATCATATCATAGACCTTAAAATAATCATAAAATAATTATTTCTATCTCGGATTTTGTGGTCACGAAACCACTATTCCGACTAGGCCCAAAATCAGGATATTACACTTATGGCTCCTCCTTTCTTTTCATTTGCGTACATAATCTCATTAAAATCTCCACATACACACCAAGGCTCAGGGTTTGCATTTCGTAGTCTTCGAAGAAGGTTCCAGGATTCGTGCCTGTTTGACTGTCTTGGATTCCCATAAAACCACGTCAACCTCCATTTGCTTGAATTATCATCTCCATAATGTCAACATCGATATGATACTCTGAATAACTACGAACATGAATCAAATGATTTCCATTCCATGCAAGGCATAAACCACCACGTGTTCCCAGAGTTGGGATGTCCATTCCATTCTAAAAACCACACTTTTTCCTAACTCGTTCCATGCGAATACAATCAAGTTTTGTCTCCATTATGAAGACTATATTGTAAAGTTTCAATGTGTGTTGGAACTTTCTAATTGTCCGGGGATTCCCCAGTCCCCAAACATTCCAGCTTAGGATCTTCATTGCATTTGGTCGGCTTGCCTATTGGCACCGACCGATATATCTTGCTTCAAATCTGAAAAATCCTGCGTAAAAGCCTTCTCAAAATCAAAGGTTGCATGCTCCACCACGTGTCCATTTATTGCCTTGACTTTTTTTTTTATACTCTCAATACTGGAATATAGGTCAATGTCTACTGGCTTTTCTTGATTGAATTTGCGTTTACCCAAAATCAGCTCAGGCATGTTTGTATCAAAACATTCCTTTTTATCTAAACGACGCCAGCTATTCCGATGGTGATTTATTTGTTGCATTGCTACTCTATCGGTGGACTTCTTTATCTCCAGTTCATTTATCTTTATCTCTACGATGTCACTTTGATTCTGCTATTCCTTCTCTTTAACGATTATCGACCTTTTTGTGGTGTTTAAATAAGCTGATTTATCTCTGCTCATTTGTCGCTCGTTTCTTATCTCTTGGGTCTTTTGGGTTGTTTTCCCAATCTTCCTCCATCGACATTTGTCGCTTCTGTATCATTGTATCTGTATGGTGATTTCCATCCGTATCTATTTTCTTCTCACTTGGGTACTGGCATTGCTTCATTGTATTCTTTTTCAAGGACCCATACCATATGCTTTCCTTTCTAATTACAGCAAATTCAGCCTTGAGAGCTATAGAGTAGGGAAGTTGGTCTACTGATCTGGACTGATCTTCAGGCGAAATTTGCATGCAATCTTTAACCTCGTGTCCTAACCCGCCACACCCGAAACAAAACGTTGGTAAGGTTTCATATTTGAACGTGAGCCAGATTTTTCCTTGTTTCTCTAGGGAAGCAAAAAAACCTCTTCGTAGAGGTTTTTGGACATCTAAATTAACCCTAATTCGACAGCAGTCACCTTTTATTTCCGATCGAAGTACTCTCCCAAATGTAGATCCCACCGCATACATCAAATCCTTTTTCTCAAACTCAGGAGGACATGGTCCAATTTTTAGCCAAAACAGAGATGTCACTAGTTTAATCTTGCTCCTCTCTATTGGTTCCGTTAACTGGTCTAGAATCAGTAGATGTTTTCGAAAAAGCTATGGGCGTCCTTCCAAAATCTGCTCAAGATCTTCCTTGTCTTCGAAGGATATCGAGAAAAGGTTTTGACCCGCGATTAGAATCTCGAATTTCTTCTTTGTTTTCCAGTTGCTCCTTAATTGCGCTCTCAAACTGTCTGGATTGTAAGATTTCTTTGTCCAAACAGTACATAACAACGTCGGATTCTCGGATGGCCTGACTGACGAGCTCTTCACCGATAGCTGGATCAATTCTTCTTCAAATAGCGCTAGTTCCTTCTATTCGGCCATACCCTCAAGTCACCACTCACCTCCTTTCCAACCACAGTAGCCGCTGTTTCTTTGGGATTCGCAAGAGAGCACTCTTGACTTTTTAGGGTTTTTCTTAAGTTCATGAGATTTAGTTATTATTAAAAACTAATGTTCATACAAGAAAACTCAACATTTTATTACATTAAAGCTCAAGATTATTTAATATTGAGACATAAGAATGAAAACGATCATCCAATATCTTCAAGTTGAATTCCATATTGTTGAAGAACTTCTTCCAAAACTAATATTACAAACTTGAAAATTTGACTCTGATGTCATTTTTAATCAAAAAATATAAGATGTAATACAAAATTTTCTTTTTATAAACTCAATTTTAAATTTCAATTCATTTAAATTAATTTTCAAAACTTAAACCATAGAAATAAAATTATATTCGAAATTTCTTTCCTTTTCTTATGAAAACATTTTTCCTTAATTTCTCCCCTTTATTTATTTTTATATTTTTATGTATTTTTAAAATTCTTAAATTTTAAAAAGATTTTTTTTCAAATTGATAGAAAGTATAAAATTATACCAAATAAAAATTGCCACTTGAAGGTTAGGTGAAAAAACCAATTTTGAAAATGATGGTGATTAAATTATAATTTTTTAATTAAGTGACCGAAATAAAATATACCTATAATTGAGTGACTGATGGTGTAATTTATCCTAAATGTTTAATAATATGTTTTTGGTAAGTCAAAGAAGCTGGGAAAAAGTAATAATAAATTACAGTATTATTATATGTATGCAATCTTAGTTTGTAGGTCAAGGAGTTCTTGTGTGTCTCATTGTCAGTAGTGGTGTGGTGTAAGCCTCATTTTCATCGTATGTGTACGTCATTTATCATAATTATGATTTTAGTCCCTCTAAGTTGAGGATTTTATCTCTACTTCAGTATAACGTAAATTTATCATTCTACTTTTTAATGTTATAGATAGAAAATAATAACATCATTGGATGTTATCGTGAAAATGATTATGTGAGATTTTTTTAAAAAAAAATCTTAAACATTGAACTAAGTCTACTTCTTTTCATTAGTTAAACATAATTGACCCAACATTCAGGTAATTTTAATGGTTTTGTCTTTTCTACTTAAAAGATAGATAAATTAATTTATGTACATTAGATCAATAAGTAAACGGATCCTTTTATTTAAATTTTTCATTTATCCGTATTGTTAAAAGTTGACGTTACTCATGGAATAATTAAACAATGGCACGTTGTAATGATTTTATTCTCAATAGTGTCGAAAAAATTCAATTTTAAGACCTAATTCCTTAAATTGAGTTAATTGGAAATTGTAATGGAACAGTTGCAAGATGAATACAAAATACTGAACTAAATTATTAAGTAATTATTTAGAGAAATTAATAATTAAATATACTACAAAATCTAAATTATAAGTGGAGTAAGATGGAGAGAGTTGATCAGAGATTTAATAGTTCTTTAGATTGATAAATAACCAAGATTTAGGAATAATTATAACATAATTAAATTAAGGATAGTGGGAAATGTTAATCCTAACCATCCATCTCCATTGGATAATTCCTTATTAAATTGTGGTCATTAGATTAGTGGTAATTAGCTTAATATTAAAAAGGATAATAAAAGAAAGGATGAAAGAATGAGTGCTGAGTTTTCTTCAGGCCCCTTTGGATGGGGTTTATTTTTAGTGCGGCCCGTTTTTTTTTTTTTTATCTTACGTTACAATATTTAATTTTATCATCACCATTATTTTTACAATAATTATAGTTAAACGCACCACCCATCCGAAGGATTTGAATCATCTTCAATACACAGCTAAGGAAGAAAAAAGAAAGAAATATTGCACTACTTCTCCCTCCTCCTAGCCATAAGCATCTAAATGGGTAAGAGTGGTTTTCCTTTTAATTTTTGGTTAAATTTTAAGTTTAAAATGTTAGATTAGGTTAACCCAACTTTTAAATCATGAATTTATTGAAGTTAGTTTGTTATCAATGTTGAGTTTATGGTAAGCTAGAGAGAAGAGGTGAACAACCAAAGAAATTTAAATTGTGAGATCAAATTTTGAAATTTTAAAACATTTATAAAAATCATATAAATTAATGTACAATATCAATTATAAAACAATGTATGATATGATTAGATGTAAAACCATTACATAGTCTTTATAATAAGAAGTTGAAAATTTTTATCCACTCTTGCAACTTTTTTTTTTTTTTTTGGTTGGGGGAAGGGGGAAGTTGTGATTGCAAGGTTGAGAACGTATTTTTTTACAAATATGCCCTTATCTCTATCATTTGTATGATTATTTGCAATCTTAGCTTTCAATACTTGAACAACTAGAAAGCTTTAAGGTAAAACTTGATTCATTTGGTCTTTTTTTATATTGGTTTGTATTTCACTTTAACTATTTTTTATTTTCTTGTTGTTTTTCTTCTACTTTACTAGTAAAATTTAGAAAAATAAAAGCTTAAAGGTGTAAAAAGTCATCAAAACTTTTTTTTAAAAAAGCAATTAAGCTCTTTTTTTTTTTCTACTCAATTGAGTATTTAAACTTTCAAAATATATAAAAAAGGCCTTCAAACTTTTTCAAAAAAAGTAATTAAGCTTTTTTTTTTTACACTCAATTGGATATTTAAACTTTCAAAATGCATCAAAAAGATCCTTTAACCATTAACTTTAATAGTTAATTACTCCTAACTTTTTTCAATTAAAGTCACCTCGTGTCACAACTACGGCATGACATGTGACAAAAAATGAAAAAAAAAAGCAATAAAAATTATAAAAATTATTAAATTTTAATTAAAAATATTTAAATTCTATTAAAAAATTATAAGAATTGTAAAAAAAATCAAAAAATATAAAATTTTATAAAAATCATAAAAAAATTAGACATAATTATCAAAAATACACTTAATGTTTATGGGCTTTTGGGTTGGAACCCTTAACCTTTTTTGGGAGATTGATACCCTTAACCTTATTATTTTTTCAAAAATCAACCTAATTTTAATAGTAAATATGAATTAACTGTCAATTAAATCGCAGATCAACGCGAAGTAACCTACATGCTCCCAACCGTCGATCTCACCACTAACGTTTATATTTTTTTTTGTCTTTGCTTTATCCATAATCTATTCAGCATTTATCGTCTTTGTTTATCTTTTTTTTTATTCGAAATCATTTCTTCTTCTTTTTTTATTCACCCTAGCTCCGTCTCCTTTTTCTTCTTTTAATCCCCTTTCCAGATTAGAAAGAGTTTGTGTGTGTAATTTTTTTGTTTGAGTTTAGAGTTTTTTTATAGAAAAAAACCCTTGAGAAATCGTTGTGTTTGAAGCTAACTCTTTGGATTTCATCGAAGGGGGGTTGTTCTAAAGGATGGTTTTGGTGTTGGTTTTTTTTCTTTTCGGAGATTTTAAGGAAACCCACAATTGGGGATGTTTTGAAGGAGTTAATGGTTTTTATATCTCCTTTGTAGATTGTTGTAATTGTTGGTGTTTTAGTCGGTTGGATTTGGAAGCCAAAGTGGGCAAATATTAGCAGAGAAATGATGATTGATTGCTCTATCTCTAAAGATTCAACCCTTGCATCTTTAGATTTTTCATCTACAAGTTTTAATCTCATTTCAAGCTTGAATTCGATCAAATTTCTATTGCCTAGTTGCATCTCTTTTACAAATGATGAAGCTCAAAGCTATCCTTTTTTTTTTGCCACCCATCGTTGATTCCAATTGCAGGTTCGCAATTTATCATTTGATTTCTACTTTTAATGTTAGATTGGGGTTTGAAGTACAATGGAAATTGGGTTTATCTTTGAGTTTGCTAATCTCTAATTTTTTTTTTTTTTTTGTAATTTGGGAACAGTTCATCACAAATTCCAAAGGGGTAAATTGTAGTTGTCTTCTTCTAAGCATTATTGTCGGGAGTGATATTATGGTGAGATCGACGATGAGGAGTGAGAGGGAAGGAAGCGGTGGTGAAGTTGGACACCACGGAGACAGCAGCTAAGGAAGAGAGGAAGAGGAGAAGAACAAAGAAGATCCAAACAAAATAAATAAATAAAAAAGAATTTTGTTAAACAATTTTGTTTTTGACGATGTTATCTTTATCACGTCGCATGTCACATAAGGCACTTCATTGACTTGCGATTTGATTGATGGATAATTCATGTTTATTATTAAAATAGAGTTAATTTTTGAAAAATCATTATATTAAGAGTGTTAATAAAAAAATTAAGGCTCCGTTTGTTTGCAGGTAAAATGTTTTTCGGAAAATAATTTTTGGAAAATAATTTCTTGGAAAATAATTTCTGAAAAATGATTTACTTTTCATTGTTTAGATGAATCACAGTAAATATTTTCATTGTTTGGCAGATTTCAAAATATTTTCTGAAAAGTCGCTTTTAATAAAAATTTATATATTTAAGAATTTATTATCTTTTCTTTGTTTGATTGAGTTTACTTTATATATATATATATATATATATATATATATATATATATATATATATTAATAAATTTATATTTTAAATTATTTTTTAGTATTGCAATGATTTATTTATAAATAAATAAATTATTTTAAATATATAATAATACTTAATTATTAAATTAGAATATTAACCGTCATAAATTGAAAACAACCAAAGTCAAATAAAATTATTTGTAATTGTGTTATAAAAAATAAAAATAAGGATTGAATAATTATAAATTAGCTTGCAAACCACAATTAATACTAGAAATTAATAATATTATCCAAATACATAATTAGTATTACACCACATGATAACAACAACATTATCCAAGTGCATAACTAATATTACACCATATGATAACTAATATTACACCACATGATAACAACAATATTGTCCAAGTGCATAACTAATATTACACCACATTAAAAGTATCAATATCTTCAACCTTGAAAAAATTTTTGAAGCCAAATTTTTTTATGCTTCTTACTTTTAACTAAAAAAGCTTTTGCTTCAGATTCATGACTCACTAAATAATCAAACACAGAACAAAGGAAGTCATCATCAAATCCTTCTACCTCCATTGACATCACTTCTTCGTAAAGATGTGGTGTCTTATCCACAGTAAATTTGTTCCAAAGCACTAGCAATTTTGCCAAGTTGTTTACCCACAAATTTAATTTGTTCATCATTGACACTTTCTTGAGCCTTTTTTCTTTTATGTTTGGATGTGCCAGATGAAGATACATTTGTTCTTACCTCTTCAGTCGCTTCATTCTCGCAGTCTATAGGCACTGAATCTATGTTATCATCATCCAAATTTATGTCAGCAAATGTTCTGGCAAAACTCCCTGTTGCCATATCTTTGCCAACAACCAAAGCCATTTCATCATAATGATCAATGCTTTGATTCAAAAATGGCTCATACTTCTTGTGCGCCTGTTGGATATTATACAAAATTAGAATAACAAGTAAAAAATAATTGAAATATACTTACCATATATATACATATATTACCATTACTGCTGCATCATATGTCGCTCTATCACATGCGATCATTTTCATGTTATCATCCCATCCAAAACTACTTTCACCCCGAATTGTGCATATAATCTGCCACTGTTTTTTTACGGTCCTCAAATGATTTTCCACATGTTTTACATCGCATTGGACTTGAAATTTTTCAGAAATAGCTTCGACAACTCGATTAATAGACACTGCTTTGAAAGTATTAGAAGGCTTATTTCCTTTCTGGGCCTCCTCTGCTAAAATTTCAAGAAAAAGATGTTCCATCGATTTTGTCCACCTGAATTGCTTGGAGGTCCCTTCTTTGTTGCCCTTACCCATTCTACATTAATAATTGTCATTGTCAATCATTTCAATATCCAACAAGCTTAAAACATAATAAACTCAATATCTAACAAGCTTGAAACATAATCAATATCTAACAAAATCAAGACATAATAATTTCAGAATCTAACAAATATAATAAACTAAAATTTTAGAATCCAACATTAACAAAAAAAAAAAACAATTTTAATACTAAAACATACATAACATAGAAACAACAACCCTAAGCCCTAAACCTACCTAATATTTCTAGCCATATAATCAGTCCACATAGTTTGTACAATTTCATCTCTCTTAGCAGACCATTCTCTTGCTTCTTCTCTTTCTTCTCGCTCCGTAAGAGTTGATATTATCAAATCAGACTCAGGCTCCTCGTATAATCCTTGATTAAGTAAATCACTAGGATCAACTCCCATGATATGATTATGAATGATGCAACAAGCCAAAACTATATCTACTTGAGTTTGAAAATTCCAAAATGGTTCAGCATCTAATACACGAAACCGTTTCTTCAAAATCCCGAAAACACGTTCAATAGTGATTCGTAATGATGAATGACGAAGATTAAAGAGTTCTTTTGCATTTTCAGGCCCCTGAGCACTAAACTCTTTTAAGTGATATTGAACACCATGATATGGGGTAATAAATCCATTACGAATGCCATATCCAGCATCAGCAAGATAATATTTACCTACAATTTGACAAAACATAATTATTACTAATAAATTATGAGCTTACTAGAACTATTTGGTATTTAATGTTGTATAATTCTTACCTTCCGGAATTCTTAATCCTCTTGGGCGTGAAAGTGCATCACTTAAAATACGAGAATCATGTGCACTACCTTCCCAACCAGCTAGAACATAGGAAAATTTCAAATCAAATGTAATGGCAGCCAATACATTTTGTGTCGTCCCCCCTTTACGGCTACGAAATCTTCCTTGAATGTTAAGTGGAACGGATGCACGAACATGAGTTCCATCTAATGCTCCAATACAATCTTTAAAATAAGGATAAAATCTTGGATTGTTTCTGATTTCACTAGGAATTGACTCATCAGGTAATCTAATAACTAGCTTATACAATTTCAAAATAGCTCTCAATACAACCCTAAAATAACGGTGAATTGTCTCAGTTGATCTATAATATCTAGATCCTATCACTCGAAACCTTACATTATGACCAATTATATGTAAAAATATAACCACTTGCTCCCTAATATTCACCGATTTAGTTGATTGTAACAAATTATTTCTACTAAGAATATCACACAAATTAAAAAATACAATCGGTCTCATCCTTATCACATCAATACAATGCTGGTCACCACTATATAAAATACTATTAATATAATTTTCTCTTTCATAATCTCTATTCACATGAGGGTGAGAAGTAATTTCCTTCTTAGTTTTTAATTTTTTAATCCAGAGAGCCTCAAAAGCTAAAACTGAAGCCACGACTCCGACAATTGCATGATGTTGATTACGATCCATCTACACAATACCACATAAATATTTGATCACTACAAAAAATACGTAAACTTTTCATAAGATCACATATATGACTAAAATTACCATGACTAAAATGCATACATATATATATAAAGCTTCTCAAGTAATGACTAAAGTTACCATGACTAAAGTTACACTTATACATTTCTTTTAAGGTTGAGTCTTCTTCTTCTTCTTTTTTTTTTTTTATAATCAAAATTTGCGGCGCTTATCAGGTAGTCGTGCTGCTCCAGCGGATAAATCTTTTGCTGGAGCGAAAAACTACTTTCCTTGCACAAATCAAACTAACATTTCTTTATACTTTATCCAATCTAAAATCTAAAAATATATAATAAACTTAAAAGTCCTAAAATATACTAAAAACTAATTTATAAAATAAAGTGAAATTCTAAAATCCTACTAAAATAAAAAAACAAATAACTTTGATATGAATGCTCCCCCAAAAGAAGCTCTTCCCACTTCGCAAGGCATCATTTTTGCTTAATTAAATTTTTTAGGATTTGACCTTTGGCTATTGTCTTCTTTTGTTGCAGTGTATTATCTCAACTTCTCATTTCACATAACGTGTTTCTCAATTTCTTTTTCATTTTTATCCATTTCTCTTCGAGCTTTCATCTTTTCTTACTTTTGAAAAGTAAATCTTTTTTATCAAGACTTCAACTTTTATTAACTTTTGAGTTTTCACAAGTCATTTCTTTTTTCCTTCACCAAGAACAAAATGATAAAAGTTCATGATATTAATTAATTTTTGTAGTCGCTAAAGAGTAAAAGAAAACTCAACTTTGAGTAAGGTCAAAGAAATCATTCAGCAACAAAACTCCAATTTTGAAGTAGATACATAGTCAAAATCAAGAAAACAAAGTAAGCTATTATTTTCAAGAATAAAATGTTTTAAATGATAACTAAGATAAGACGCATAAAATTGAAGAAAATTTATTAGATTTAACCCAAAGAAAACAAAAGCAGAGTAATAGTAGTTTTCAACATAAAGACAATGAGAGAAGACCAAGAAACAAAGCAAGAAGAAAGAATTAAGCACGTTCGGATGATTCTCATATTTGGCATCTTTATTAATGAGTCAAGCAAGAACACTTAGCATTACAACTCTCTTCTAATTTCGAATCATGATATTTGCACATCAGATTTTCAAATCTGTTTTATAAGAAGAATTCAAATTTGCTTTTAACATTTCCAGTTGGTGGCAAACAAACGGAGCCAAAATAATGCCACACAAATATTTGATCACTACAAAAAATATACAAATTGAAAACGTGCAATGCCTCTCCAATCATTCAATTCGCACAAATAATTGTGCAAAGTAAATAAGAATCAAAGTGCAAACATACAATTAATCATATAGTGATAAGATTAAGATAAGAGAATAGAATAAAGATTTTGTTGATAGGCAAGATCTAGCTTTTGTGGAGTATGACCAAAGACATGAAAGACACAGGAATTAGCAAAGGACAATATGTTAATCAAAGGCAGCCAAATGAATACTTTGGTCACATGTTTATGCTGGATGTTAAGATGGAAATGGGCAACCAAACTGACCAGATTAAGCTACAAATGCATTGACCCATAATTTTTTTATCGTTCAACCAATACTTTGGTGCTCATGTTGCCACCACACACAAAAATGAATATCTATTTTGGGTCTTAAGCATAAGATTTTATTGACGAGTGTAAGACATTTTACATTGTTGGACAAGAACCTATCAATTCCTTACTTTCATGGACCGTCTTGTTGTTAGCAATCCACACAGATTGGCAAGAAAAAGCAAGAGAAGAAATGATTGAATTGTTCGATCACCAAAACCCGCATCCAATGATAATTTAATTTTTATGTTTATTATAAAATAAAATAAACATTAGTTCTAAAATTATAAAACCAAACAGAAACAACAAAGCGAGAAAGTGAGACTCATATTATATGAATGAAGGAATGCTTGAAACAGAACATGCAATACAAATAGATATACATATTATACTTGTTATGGAAGGGTTTCAATTTTATTTATTAATTCTACCTTCTCAATAGCAATGGTCTAACCAATTCATCCTTGTGATTTCATGTACATTAAAAGATGACACAATATAAATAAATATACATATTATATGAATAAATGCTGAGCTTCAGGTTCTGTCTTCTTTTCTTGATGTCCTAGTTATCATTGATAATGTTAAACTACAGATTTTATACCATTGTTCATGTAGGATTAAAAGAGAAGTTTAAAGATACTTGAGTGTATACATCAAGAAGGAATCTACTCATTTTGTTTTTTAGTCATGCTAAATATATACACACATATATATATATATATATATATATATATATATATATATATGTTCTTGTGATGTGACTCCTATTGAAAAATTTAAGTTACTATTAGGCAATTTAAGTTACTTAGTATGCTGTGTTTCTCTTAACTTCTTTAAGTCTTTCACCATAAGAATTAAGGTTTGTTTTATTCTTATGATTCATCTACCATACAGTTCATTTTAAGGTGCCTACTCTGATTAAATTCAAGATCCTATGAGCAGAGTTGTTTCCTTTTCTTTTGTGACTATATTAAAATTCTCAAAAAAAAGATTTATTTGCAGGAAAAGTACAAGAAGGCTTTGGCTTCTAATGCTGAAATGCAAAAAAGGGTGGTTATGGAGAATCAATGTTGCAAGCTACCTTGCAATATGAATCTGGCCAAGCTAAACCACAAACTTCACAGTGAGAAATATTTTAAGCAGCTTTCTTTTCTAACATTCACTGGTTTACATAAGAAAAAGACAATTCTAAATATCCCAACTCATATCTTCATTTTTATAGTTTCCTTGTATTCAAAATATTTTTATGAATTTTTCAATTAGCTTGATGTTGATGAAGAAAACCATGAAGCAACGTAAAATGCAAAAATCATATTTACTTTGATCCAGCTATTTAAAAAAACTTGAATTTAGTCTACATAACAATGGTGTTAGAATTGTTCTTCCATTATACATTAGTTTAGTCAACTTGAATTTGATATGGCAGGGAATACATAATGTTGAAAAGCCTACAGATGGTAAATCCAACCAAAGTGCAACGGAGGAAGAAACTAACACCGAAGACAGAGAGAAGAGCTCTAGTTAGGAATAGTCCTAGTGCCATTGTTATCCTTTAATTTTGTATTGGTCTTCCATTTTCCTTGAAAAAAATGATCTAAAATGACTGAAAAAAACCTTTCTCTCGCTTGCGAGAGATAGTTAAGGTTTGGGCGACATTTCCAAAAACAACAAGCACAAGAATCAAGCACATTTGCAAACAAAATGTGGCACCAGGTTACATTTTCATTGCCCTGAATCGATAGAATTTCCCAAACTCAAAAAAAATAAAAAATAAAGAAACAAAGAAAGGCATAAAATTTCAGGCATGAAATCAGTTAAAATTTGGACAAGTAAAGAACAAGAAGAAAAAAAATAGCTTTTTAAAAGAAGATGCCATACCTTGCGAAGAGGAATGAGATCCTGAGACAGAGAGAAAGTTAGGAAACGAAACAGTAGCGTGTAAAATTTGCCTGAGAAGAGAAGATATGTGACGGAAATTGGGAAGAGGAAGTTGAAAAAATATTATAAGAAGTTGAAGAATGGAAGAAGAAGAAGAAGAAGAAGACTTACCTGGATGAAGAACGAGAGATGGAAAATGTCTTACAGAAATGAAATCGGTAAGACATTTTCCCCAAATTGAAGGTTATTTTACCCGTGTTTGTAAAACATTTTACAAATGTAAAATGTTTTCATGCTTCCAAACACCGTAAAAGCAGGAAAACAATTTACGGAAGACATTTTCCTTGCTTCCAAACGGACCCTAAGAGTTTAAACTCCAAAACTCATAAACGTTAAGGGTATTTTTGATAATTATTTCAAAAAAATATAAAATGTATCAAAAAAGTGTTTTAATCATTAACTTTAACCATTTATTATTGAAGTTAACGACCCTTTTTTTTTTAATTAAAGCCATAATGTGTCGCAACATAACGCGACGTGTGGCGAAAAATGATAAAAAATAAAAATCAATAAAAATTATAAAAAAATTATAAAATATTTTTTTTGGTACGATAATTTTTATATTTTTTTACTGATTTTATAGTTCTTTATTTTTTATAATTTTCTTACGACTTTATAAAAGTTTATAATTTTTTCTATATTTTGTATATTTTATTATTTTTATTATTTTTTCATATGTCACGTAGTGGCTTCAACTAAAAAATTATGGATGGTTAACTTTAACAGTCAAAGGGCCTTTTTAATGCATTTTGATAGTTTAAGTATCTAATTGAGTGCAAAAAAAAAAAGGCAAGGGCTTAATTGTTTTGTTTGAAAAAGTTTGCGGGTCTTTTCTATGCATTTTGAAAATTCAAATACCCAGTTGAGTGAAAAAAATAACTAATGGCTTAATTGCTTTTTTTTTTGTAATTTTGAGGTTTTTACACCCTTAAGTCAAAAATAAATTTAAGCTTTAAACACAGAAGTTTTTTCAAACCAACATATAACTATTATTTTTTTCACAAAATATAAATCACTTAAGTGCTTTTTGGCGTTATGAGAATACAATTATCACTTTTCAAACACAAGATTTACAATAATCACACTAGCAATAACAATTTCTAATTAAAAATACTAAATTTCTAATCAATATTAAAAATTTAAGATTATAAATACAATTAATTCTAATTTCTTCACGAATTTGTATTAATTAATTAATCTCTAAAATTATTATTCAATTAAGATGTTAGGAATCCATACAAAATCAGTATCACAAAATCATTCAATTAATAAAAATTAAATATTGCATAAAAATCTTAATTTGTTATAAGAAAAGTCACAATTATAATTTTCTAGAGATTAATCAATAAAGCTTAAAAAAAATTGTTACCAATTAGGTAGACCCATTTGAAAGTATTGAAAGGTTGGCCACTTTTCTTGTAATAATACTAGAAAGTGTGTGAGCGAATAAGAGAAATTTGAGAGAAAAGTAACCAGTGTTAAAAAAATAAAATGATTAAAGATTTTTGGATTTTAATGGGTAGAGATATTTATTTATTTTTATATAAAGTATTTTTTATAAAATAATTCTTTTCTGATTTAGTGGATAATTTTCAAATTTTTATGGGTGAATTTACCATTATATTTTCTTTTATTTTTGGTGGATTAAATAATTTTATCTTGTAAAATTTTCTTTTATTTTAATTGACCCATAATCATACATTTGGTTTGGCCAATGATTAAAGATTATGTTTTTGATTAGTTTGAGGTGGTTAGATTATAGTAAGAAAGTCAAATTTAGAATCAAACAAGAAATATGAGAGTTACGGGAAAACTTGAAATTAATACTCTAGTGGGTTAAATTGAGAAAATGCATATTCATTGTTTCTATATTTGATTGTGTAATTGATATTTTTTTCATAATTGTATTATTGTATATAGCTAAAACGACGTCGGAATGTCAAAAAACAAAATAAATATAAAGCTCATATTTGCTCTATTTGAGATGATTTGGCATAAGTTCAATGTTTATATATATGTGATTGAGATAATTATATTATGATTCTAATTATGTTGAAAAATGTATTTGGTGATTATTGGTAAAGAAAAATGCTCTATTAATGGTGTCGGATAGAGTTAAAAGTATGTTTGCATACTATAGGGTCTGTTATGTCAGAGGGAGATTTAGTGTTGAGCGTGCATTATTGTTATTTGATAGTTCTCTAATACTTAAGGGGTCGAGTGTTGGAAAAATCCGGTTAGCAAAACAGTTTACAGTTGATGACGTCACGAACTAATTAAAATACGACAAATGTAAGCACACCTATCGAATGGTAGTATAGCTATGGTGAGTCGGGAATATCGTATCTACGAGAACTAAAAGTACTAGTAGTTACTATCTTTTTATTATCTAGCCGAATAAATTGAAGGGATTTATTTTAACCTAAATTTAACTAACCTAATTACTAAGACGAAACAGAGAATAAAGTAGGAAAATGTTTGAAGAAAACCGATGAGAGATACAATACCGAGGAAAAAATCCACCTAAACTTCACTTATTATTCTAAATCTGAATTAAATGATTTATTTGTAATAGCCGACTTTCAATGATGTCGGGAATAGTGGTTCGAGACCACTAAATTCAAAAAATAAGCTCGTATATTTATTTATTTAATAATTATGAGCCAAATGTGATTTTTGAGAGATTTTTAAATTAGTAATGTGTGTTTTATAAAGATTTATTAAGTTAAGAAATTGAAGAAAACAGTTATCGAGATCTCAATTTTATAAATCGAGCCGTAAATATTTTTATAAATATTTATGGAGTATCAATAAGGTAGTATTAAAATTTCGTCAGAAAATTTTAACGTTTGGGTGGTTAATTAAATAAAAATGACTAAATTGAAAAAAGGTGTAAAAGTTGCTAAAAGGATTAAATAGCTCAATTGTCAAATGAGAAAGGACCTAAACTGAAAATAAGCTCAAAAGAGATATTTTGGACGGCAATAGCTGAGAAAAATCAAGAAAAGTGTGAAATGAGGGCAAAATTGGAAAATTCCCAAAATAAGTTAAATAAAAATGGGACCAAATTGGAATATCTAGAATTCTCTTTACTTTTCTTTATTTTCATCAACTGAAAAATAGCCATGGAAGATGGTTCAAGCTGGTTTTCATTCTCTAGCTACATGTAAGTTTAATTCTTGCTTTCTCCTTGAAATTTCTATGTTTTTGGACTTTTACAATTGGGTCCAACTTATTATTTCATTAGTTTTTGATTTCATGGCTAATTTATAAAGTTATTATGGATGAGTTATGGAAAAATCTGATGAATAAACATATAATTTTAATTTTAATTTTGATATATGATAATTTTATCAAGTAAAATTGATGGAAATTGATTTTAGGACCTAATTGTGAAAATGTTTGGAATTAAAGTCTAGTGCTGAAATTATGATTTCAAAAGTTGTAAAATAGTTTAAAGTGATATAATAAAGTATTAATTGAGAAAAATAATCTCAATTGAAAGGCTAATTTAGTAGGGACGAATTTGTTATTTATTAAAAGCTTAGAGGAAAAATGGTAATAAACAGCTTGCACTAAAACAATATTGGACACTAGCAGTAGACTAATTTTGAAAAATCACCATAAATTGTAGAAATCGAATTAAAAGATAAAAAAATATGAAATTAAATATTATTGAGTCTAGTTTCTCATAGAAGAAACGGTGTAAGCAATGAATTTGTAAATCATGAGATATAATGAATTTTGTGAGACAAAGTCAGAATGAATTTGGGTTCCCCTGTTCTGACTTTGGAAAATTATAAAAAATTGGAGAAAAATAATTATGGAATCAAATTTATATTCTTAGAATTTTGAATGAGTCTATTTTCAACATAAATAAACGGGAACATTATTTGAATTCTGTACAAGGAGATAATTAATTTTTAGTGAAGAAGGGTCGGAACTGTCAAACAGCAGAACAGGGGTGAATTTAATGAATAAACTGTACTAAATGGCTGAACCAAAAATTCTAAAAATTTTATGGTAAGAATATGTGTGAGTCTAGTTTCAAGTAAAATTAACAGATGTTAATTTAGAGTTTTGTAGCTCAAGATATAAATAATTTAGTGACTATGACTCAAATAGACAATTTTGAATATACATATAAGTAAACAGTAAAATTATTGATAATGTTACTTATAAGCATATTATATAAATTTAAGAATGTGGAATGGAGAGGAGGAGGAGGAAAATATGTATGAATATTCATCTAGCATGGCTAATTTGCATGTTTTAGGCTTAGGGACTAAATTGAATAAAAGTAAAACTTTATGGGCAATTTTGTAAAAGTGTAAAAAATGACCAAATTGCATGAAATGGATTATTTTATTATTTAAATTACAAAATTGAATAAAATTATTAATTTAGTTCAAGATCGGGGAAAAACATGTTTTAGGGATTAAATTGAAAAGTGTTGAAGTTATGGAAAATTCTGATATTTTATTGAATTCATGGGTAGTTATCAATATGTATGAGAATAATAGCTGGAAATAAGGATTAAATTGCAAGAATTTTATTTTCCTGACCCTAAGGATGAAATCGTCATTAAATAAAAGTTTAGGGGCAAAATGGTAATTTTTCCTAGAGCATTAATTAAATGCATTAGAATATGAAATGAATGAAAATAATAATCAAATTTATTTATAAAGATCCGGACGACTCAAATAAGAGACTTGATCGTGGAAAAGAAAAGATATCGGATTAATGAAATTATAAACACAAACAAGCAATGAGGTAAGTTTGTGTAACTTTAATTGTATTTTTAAATACTTGAAATATGTGGTTATGTGATGAAAATATGATTTGAATGTTCAATTCATGATAATTTATGAAATATTGATAATACTCGATATAAATTGAAAATAAATCCCGGTTGAATGGAATTGAATTCGATGGCTCATTGGAAAAGGAATTGACGGTAAAAAGGATCAAGCCCGGACGGGTGATCCTATTCTGATATACCCCTCCCGAAGAATATGTGGAAAATGGATTTAGCCCGGACGGGTAATCCGAATTAGGGTCTGAATTTAGCCTGGACTGGTAATTCAGATCCAAGCTTATTAGAGTAATTGTCGTTGCGGGATTTAGCTTTGACCGGTAATCCCGACAATACTCTATGAGTTTATATTACGATTTAGCTCGATGGTAATCCCGCTGTAAGGATGAGGTTCGCGGGAGTGTGCTTTCTGAAATGAAATGTGTAATACCATGGTTGAAAGATACCATAGCAACATGATATGAAATATGTAAGACCATGGTTGAAAGACACCATGGCAACATGATATGAAATGTGTAAGACCAGACCATGGTTGAAAGACACCATGGCAACATGATATGAAATGTGTAAGACCATGGTTGAAAGATACCATGGCAACAGGATATAAAATGTGTAAGACCATGGTTGAAAGATACCATGGCAACGTGACATGAAAAGAATAAGACCATGGTTGAAAGATACCATGGCAACCTGACAGAAAATGAGTAAGACCATAGTTGAAAGACACTATGGCATCATGTCGAAGATAAATAAGACCGTGGATGGGAGATGCTATGACATCAGTTGAACAATTGATATTCAGGTAATATGTATCAGATGATGAATGGTTATATGAAATGGTTCTGTGAAATATTTACAAGAATTGGTCATGTGGAAATATATGTACAGAATAGTTGAATGAAATAAGTATAGGTACATGAAATTTAATTTCTGTTAATTTTAATATGAACTATTACCGAAATAAATATACATAAGATATATGGAAATTATGGTGCATGAAATATTGATATAACGAAATGAATGATATATGCTTTTGAAGAAACAGTAAGAGAATAACATGTCTCGTGACATGTACATATATGATTATCTTTGATATGTTGATACAAGGAAATTATGTAAGTAAGACAATTATTAAACTCAAGTGTGACATGTCAAGAAAATGAAGTATATCAATGTTGAATTTATATGAAATATGTACTAGTATACTAACAATGTTGCTGTTTGATGCTTATACAAGTGCCAAGCTGTTGATTGAATGGTAATATATTTATTTATATGATGCATTGAATCGGTAAGTATTTAATTGAATTTTTTTTAGGTGATCTGCAAATTCTAGTAATGCTCCGAAACCCTGTTTCGACGACGGATACGGGTTAAGGGTGTTACATTATTCACTTGTCTTGATCCATAGAAATCCCTAACTTATGTTAATATCTCTTTCGAGAATAAAAAACAACTGACTCTAGGTTGATTAATTGAAATCTCTTTCTAATTAAAACCCCCTTATTGCCGCATTAACTCGATTTATGGATTCCCCTATTAGATTTGACTCTAATCCGGAAGATTTATGTCGTCCTATTTCTAGGATTGCATGCAACTCCACTCATTTATGCCAAATCTACTCTTAAACAGGGACTTTTGCTCCACTGAATAAGCACATCAATCATGAATTAATATCCTGAAAACATTAAAACATGAAATAAGAACACATAATTGAGATGAAGAACAAATATTTATCATGTAATTCAGAAAAATCAAATAATAAGATTCGTCTTAGGTTTCATCCTCCCTAGGTACCTAGGGAATTTAGTTCATACTTTGGAAGGAAAACATCTCAAAATTAGGAAAACAACAAAACATAAAGAAACCCAAAAACTTCAAGAGAAATTGAATGGAGATTTTCAATCTTGAAGGAGATCCTGGTTCTAAGTTGAATTCGTTGGCGTCCTTCGAGTCTTTTCTTCATTTAGCTCTATGTGTCCCCTCAAGTCCTCTTCTAGTACGTATTTATAAACTTTAGAATGCTCAGAAGCCCTAAAAACTGGATTTTTTTGCGTATTAGGGAAACAGGATTCGAAATTGACACGGGCTGGCACATAGGCGTGTGGCCACCCTGTGTGTGCTTAGCCCGTGTAGGAAAAGGCTTGGCCGTGTGGATCCTTAAAATAGCCCATTTTGTCAGATTTTGTTCCCCTATGCTCCCCTAAGTATAAAATATAAAATTAAAGGATTAAGAGCATCAAATTCACTAAATTAAGTAATAAATCATCCAAAAACGCATCAAGAATGAGATTAAAATATGTTACTTTTATGGCTTATCAACAGTTATAACAGAAGTTTAAAACTTTCAAAATTGAGCCGGTTTGTGATATTTATAGCAATAAACTTTTACCGAAAAATATTTGTGCTTTGTGCGAGACAGATTTTAGTCAATCTGTGTAACGACCTGAAAGTCAGTGGTGCCGGAAAGTGTGATTTTAGGACCCCATTTTTGTAAGCCAGACTCATAAAATTTTTTTAGTAAATACTGATGGAGTTATCTTAAAAGAGAACTAAATTTCGGTTAAGTAATTCTTGTGGAATTAGGGTTTAATTTAAGTATAGAGACTAAATGAAGTAAGTGATAAAAGTAGGAATTAATATTAAATTACAAGGTGGAACTAGATTAAAGGACTTATTAAAGAAATAAACCATTATATATATGTTTTTTTTATGGTGGACGGTTATGGTTAGTATTATACGTACGTACTATATATATATGGTATATTATAATACTTAAGTTAACAAATTATGTTATAATAAAATAAAAATTACTATGGAATTATAATTAGAACATAATTAGAAGGGACTTTTGAAGGAATTAGACCTTAGATTGAGTTAGTGGACGGAAATGTAGCTTAAATGGCCAAAAGAATGTTTTAAAATATTATAATTATTTAGTAAAATAAAAGATGATATGTGGTAAGTGGGAAGAAAAAGAAGGAAACAAAAACTTTCTCTTTTCTTCATGCATTAGTCGAATAGGAATTTGGAGAAGATGGTTTGGCCATTTAAGTGTACTTTTGGAGCTTTAATTGGTTAGTATATTTTGGCCCTTTTTTGTATAAATTTTATATTTTTGGAACTTTAAGATCATGAGTTAGTTTAACCAAGTTGGAATTTTTAGAATTGTTGAAATTATTGAATTTACCATCATAGAGAATTTTAAGCTTTTGTGTTGTTTTGATAGATTTTAAGGTTGGAAGATAAATGAGACTACTTTGTAAAGTCAATTCATGAAGTTGGACATTAGGGATGAAATTATAAAAAAAATAAAATTTGGGGGTTTAATTGAGAAATGGGAAGTCTTATAAGGACTTAAGGAAATATTAGGTTAAGCTTGGATGGGATAATTATATGTCAAATTGGAAGAATTGGTTTTAAGGATTAATGCGTATAAAAGTAAAAGTTAATGTTAATATGTAAAATAGTATTAATGAATTGGTTATATGAATTATAGTGTTAAGATGTTTAGTTGGGATTAATTAAATTGAATTGTTATAACTAGATCAAGAAACAAGTAGATCGACCGATAACCGTGGGAAGGAAAAAGTTGTTGGCTAATCATCATCGAAATACTAGTAACTATTGCGAAGGTAAGTTCGTAGTCCTTGAACTCAAATTCTATTTATTTTAATTAGTTTAACTATTATTTGATATTTAATTATGTTCTTATATGTGTAATTGGATAATTCCATTGAATGGAAAATTATGGAAATATATATATGTATGATTATGGTATAGATCAATGATTTACTCTTAGTTATTGATGTGAATGGTTGAATTATGAAATGTGATATTGTAGATTTTGTAAGTGTGTAATTAACTTCGTTGGTTCATCCAACTTGCGCTAGGCGCAAAATACTATTGGTATATCGAACTAGTGCTGGGCACACATTTAATATCGTCGGTTTATCCGACTAACGATCGGCGCAAACTATTGTTGATTCGTTCGACTAGTGTTGGGCACATCTATCGTCTGGTTATTCGACTAGCGCTGGCTGCAAATCACTGTCGATTCGATCAACTAGTGCTAGGCACATCTATCATTGGTTTATCTCACTAGCGATTGGTTTATCTAACTAGCGCTGGACGCAAACTTGTTACAGGTTATCTGTTAGGCACAATGTGCCAATCATAAGTGAATATATATTGTTGGTGTATAACCGACCCATTGAGAAAGGTTGGTGAAGGTGAAATAACATGAAATATGTATTATATGCTATAATGAATTTATGGATTATAAAATTATTGATTATTTCATGGAATTGTTGTTCTTTGAGTTAGTGAAAGATTCATTATCTGATCATTCTTTTATGTGTAGGTTAAGTATCTATTTTGATCTACGAATCAGCATCCAACGACAAACTCGAACTCAAAGTTGGTGATGTTTCCTTTTGATGTTTTGGCATGTACCTAGGATGTTAATGTTTTGAGTAGTGATATTCTAGTTATAAATGGATTCAACAAGTGTTACTTGCATTGAATGATGTTATGCAAATAATGTAACACCCCAAACCCGGCCCAGAAGTTATGGCCGGATCCGGCATGCCACATCAAAAACGTAAAAAAAAAATTTCCTTTCTAAGTCTAGAAAATCGTACTTGATGTTCAAAAGATTAATTCATTAAGGGTTAAAATGAATGGAAGCTATGCACCAGGTAGGAAACCGGAAAAGAGGTGGTGAGTCCATCGGATCGCTAAGTACCAAGCTCCTTCGGATCCAATCCTAGACATGCATACCGCCATTGCCACACCTTAATGTCATGGATATTTCTAGGAAAACCGATTTGATTAAGTCATTTTAGGAAAAGTGATTAATTTTGGAAAAATACTTTCATTGCGGAAGCTTTGCTTGTTGTCGTGTTATTTTGAAATCAACTGTTGTTTTTGAAAACGCATACTAAAGCTATCCAGTTTCAACAGTTAAATATAAGTATTACCTATCTTAGTAATACATATTAAAACCATCAAAAATAATTAAGCGGCCTTATTACATTTAAAAGCCCAAAACTTCAAATGTAAATAAAAGGATGTCCAGTTCACGGAAGAAAATCAAACTTTCGAGCGGGTGGCCACTCAAATTCCCTCACGACTCCAAGCCCACTATGGTTGGGGATTTCCTGCGTGGATGAAAATAAAAGGGATGAATTTGGGGAAACTCAGTGTGTAAGGAAAACCCATTCAAAGTCCAAGTCAGCTCAAGCCCATTGGGCCTAAGCCCATTCAGTAATAATGGGTACTGGGCCGAACCCTTTTGATTACAATAAAGCGGGCCTTAGCCCTTATTCAGATAACAATATGGCCTATAGGCCCATTTCAAAATACATGCAACATCAAGTAAACATATGCAAGCCCATTTGGGGAGACTACTCAACCCACTAACCACTACACTCCACCGTACCAGCCATACACTCCATGTGGGAATAGCTCAACCCACCCAAATTTAACACTCCACGATTGCGGCCTTGCTTGCTCGATTATCAATAAAATTGAGGCAAAGCCTCCAGTACGTGGACAAGCCACTTTCAGTACTTCCTCCGTCAATATCCCAGTCCCATGCATCAGATAATAACATGGCATGCAGTAAATAACAACGATCAAACATGCATTTAGGTCAATTTAACCTAGGGGTATTTGGTAATTTATCTACTAGGGTAAAACGTAAATTTTCTACTTTTAAAGGTATTTCAGTAATTTATCTATTTTAGGGTTTTTCATACATATTCCTACTTTTCATGTACTAACAGAATCACGTACCGAGGGTTTTTACCGAATTGGGCCCGTTGGCCCATCATTCTAATTTTGACCAATTAAGCCCAAAAATATCGAGGGCACAGAAATCATGCACTTTGCAGTCCAAATTTTGCAGCTTACCAAAAACATTAATCGATTTACCTTACGAGCATTCGCACACTCGCAAATCTACAAAATACGGTTTTCGGCATTTCGACTTTTCGACTTTTGCCGATCCGGACTAAGAAAGAGGGTGTTAGTTACACACTGCTTTGCGACGATATCTTGATGAGATCCACACGAACCTCCTACAATTGGATTACTAACACGTTAATCTAACTATTCAAATCTGAACTACGTATTAATCCCTTACAATATTCAGTCAACCACACCTACAGATCATAGTAAGCTTATAAGAAATCAATAAGCAACTCATTAACAAATTTTTGTCAATGTTTACTACATAATCATAATTTCATTGCAAGCTGTCTTTCTGAGCAACAGTCACTAAATCATTTATAACTGGAGCTACGAAACTCCAAATCAAGTGCCGTTAATTTTCCTTGAAAATAGACTCATATATCTTCTATCCATAAAATTTTCAGAATTTTTGGTTTAGCCAATCAATACCAGATTTTTCTCAAAGTTTCCCATGTTTCACTGTTTGACTAATCTGACCACTCTTCATTACGAATCAAATTTCTCATTGTAAAGAATTCAAAATATGTTCTAGTTTATTTCATTTGAAACTAGACTCATTAAGCTTTAATTACATAATTTATTCAGCTTCTAATTCATCTCCCACAATTTATGGTGATTTTCCAAAGTCACGTTACTGCTGCTGTCCCAAGCAGATTTATTACCAAATCACTCTTTCACACATACCTTGCATGCATGTTATTTAAACATGTATATCACCAATCAATCATCACATATCTGTGATTTTACTTAAGTATAATCTCCATTTCATCATTTTAAAGCACAACATGTTAGCTGATTTTTCCCTTTAACATCTAAGGCACATGCATGCTCATTTGTTTGGCTCAACTTCACATATCTTCCATTTTTCATCAAAAGAACATGAAACAACAACCATTTCCTTCATTTTAATTCATGACCAAATGCTCACAACACAACTAAAAATCAAAATATACTTCAAGAGTTAAGGTAGAATCAAGAAGAACTCATGAACCTCAAAATAGAAGCAAGGTACCAAGAACTTACCTTCAATTTTCCTCCTCCTAATGACCAAATACTCAAGAGCTTTCTCCTCTCTTTTCTCTTCTCTAACTTTCAGCTATGATGAACAAAGATGGACAAAACTTTGTTCTTTTCACCCCTTTTTCTTTTAATAAAACTTCATATTTCATCCATTTAATTCTTTAATACAAAAGACATGAAATTCTTATCATGAAACATTTACCTAAACCATTATCATGAAACATTTACCTAACCCATTATCATGGAATATTTACCTAATCCATTATCATGGAACATTTACCTAACCCATTATCAATTTGTATCAATTTGTACCATAAATTATGGATATCAAGTACTCATATTGTCTACAACAACATGATGGCTAGCCACTTCATGTAAAATGGGAGGTTTGTCATGCAAATCCTCCTATTTTGCACTCCTATTTATTTGGCCACTTCAATTTAGCCTATAGCATTTTCAAACATTTTCACATAGGTCCTATTTCATAATTTCACTCCCTTTTTCTTATGGAACAAAAATTAACTAAAATTATCGGGTTCTATCTTAAGCTTGGGCCTTCTAGAGGCCCACTAACATAATTAAACCTAAGCCAACATTCACAGGATTCCCAAAAATTGGGGCGTTACAACTCTACCCTCCTTAAAGAAATTTCGTCCTCGAAATTTACCTAATCAAACAGATGAGGTATTGTTTGTTGCATCGTCTCTTCGGCTCCCAAACTCGAAGTTTCCCTTCCTTAACTTGTTGAAAACGAGCGACCAAAGACTCATCGTTCAACTATTTTTCCTTAATCTGATCCACCAGTTGGCCTCACTTGCAACTCACCAATGAGACTTCCATCATCATCTGACTCGAGACGAGCAAACATTGCTCTCGGATCGAATCTGACTCTACGACTTAGAGCATCGGCTACCACATTAGCCTTGCTTGGGTGATACTCGATTGAACAGTCATAATCCTTAAGCAACTCAATCCATCTCCTTTGCCTAAGGTTCAGCTCCTTCGAGTCAAGAAATACTTAAGACTCTTGTGGTGCGTGTATATAATACACCTCTCTCCGTACAAGTAATGTCTCCAAATCTTAAGTGCAAATATCATCTCGCCAACTCTAAATCATGAGTCCAATAGTTTCCCTCATGAGGCTTAAGCTATCATGATGCATATGCAACCACCTTACCCTCTTGCATTAACACGCAGCCCAAACCCACGTGTGATGCATCACTGTACACACTAAAATCATTCCGGACTCATTTGAATTAACACAGGTGCTTCAGTCAGAACTTTATTCAACTTCTCAAAAGCTTCCTGCTGCTTCTTAGTCTATACAAACGGTACTCCTTTCCTTATGAGTTTTATCAGGGGTGCTGCCATCACAAAAAAAATCTTCCATAAACCTTCTGTAGTATCTTGCCAGTCCTAGGAAACTCCGTATTTCCAACACTAACCTAGGCGGCTTCCATTCTGAAATCGCTTCAATTTTCTGAGGGTCCACTTTAATCCCCTCAGCAGAGACCACATGTCCTAAGAAAGTTACCTCCCTCAACGAAAATTCACACTTGCTGAACTTCGCAAAGAGTTCATTCTCCCTTAATACTTACAGCACTATACGGAGATGCTCATCATGTTTCGTTTTAGTTTCAGAATATACCAGGATATCGTCAATAAGACGACTACAAATTGATCTAAAAATAGTTGGAACACATGATTCATCAGATCCATAAACGCTGCAGGAGCGTTCGTCAGTCCAAATGGCATAACCAAAAACTCGTAATGACCATACCGAGTCCTGAATGCCGTCTTATGGATATCTGACTCCTTAACCCTTAACTGATGATAACCAGATCGAAGGTCGATCTTAGAAAATACAGAAGCTCCTCTAAGCTAGTCGAATAGCTCGTCAATCCTTGGCAGTGGATACTTATTCTTAATCGTCAGTTTGTTCAACTGGCGAT
Source organism: Gossypium arboreum (assembly GCF_025698485.1). Classification (NCBI taxonomy): domain Eukaryota; kingdom Viridiplantae; phylum Streptophyta; class Magnoliopsida; order Malvales; family Malvaceae; genus Gossypium; species Gossypium arboreum. Next base: position 3,605,422 of record NC_069082.1, on the reverse strand, counting down.
AATCAATGCACATCCGCATCGTACCATCCTTCTTTTTCACGAATAGCACTGGTGCTCCCCATGGAGACACGCTTGGCCTAATAAAGCCCCTATCCAACAACTCTTGAATTTGAGCATTTAACTCTACTAACTCCTTCGGTGCCATCCTATACGGTGCGATAGACACAAGCGCCATTCCAGGCAACAAGTCTATTCCAAACTCAACTTCTTGATTCGGAGGCAATCTTGGAAGCTTCTCCGGAAAAACATCTTGAAACTCCTTTACGGTCCTAACCTTATCCACTGTCAGTCCCTCCTCTTCCGACTGACTTACAAATACCAATTAGGCCTCACAACCTTTCCGAATCCACTTTTCGACTCTTAATGCCGACACCACATTGGACAAATAATCCTTTCGCTCACCTATCACCATAACCTCCTCATCCTTTGTGGTCCTTAACACCATTCATTTAGCAGTACAATCCAGGGTCGCCTTATGCTTAACAAGCTAGTCCATTCCCAAAATGAGATCAAACTCTCCGAACGGTAACTCCATCAGATCTCCAGGGAAAATCCTACCTTGAGTTTCTAAGGGTACATCTCTATACAGTTTGTCTACCCTAACCGAGTGACCTAAAGGACTTAGTATAGATACCCCACTCACAATCTCCTCAGAGCAGTCCAAGTTGTTCATAATCCGTTCTGTGGCCTCCAACCAATATTCCGCCACATTCGGGGCTATACCAGACACGCCCCTAACGATCTCCGCTCCGTTAGCCCGAAGTCGTTCAAAAATAGATCCCCGAACTCCATTGCCCGCACTTGCCCCGGTAACCCTTTCCAGAACACGAAGCATTGCCTGTGACAGGGCATCATCCTCCGCAGCCCGATCATACGGCCTCTTCCACGACCTCGACCACGGCCTCTTCCCCGAGTAGCTCTCGTACTCATATCGATTTATCTGATTACGAATTTTATGCAGTTAGTTTACTGTTTCCACTGTTTATTACAGAATATCTTATGAACAGATAAGGTTTCAGAGTTGTTCTCGCATAACCACAGTTTAGCTAATGTCTTAGTTTTCTAGGGTTTAGTTTACCCTACAGTCTCAGTTTCGTAGCCTTTACGCTATATTATCTATAGTACTATCTCTAAGGTTTAGTACTAACTACAGTTCAGTTTATTATATAAAACAGAATAGTACTTACAGCCTTGGTGCCGGGGATTCAGTGTGCCACCTCATCAGTTTTCAGATAAACTCAAAAGATTTAGACTTTTTGAAATCCATTTTCCAAACATTTGTGTAAAAAAAAAAAAAACAAGTTCGGAGATTATCTCCTTTAAACAGGAAATTACAAAAATTAGATTTTTTTTTTCCAAAAATACCCTCTCTTTTTTTTTTTTTTTTGCATAAAGTTTTGAAAACCCTTTTTGGACCCGATTCACAGCCGAGTTGTTGTAACCGGGCTCTGATACCACTAAATGTAGCACCCCAAACCCGGCCCAGAAGTTATGGCCGGATCCGGCATGCCACATCAAAAACGTAAAAAAAAAAATTTCCTTTCTAAGTCTAGAAAATCGTACTTGATGTTCAAAAGATTAATTCATTAAGGGTTAAAATGAATGGAAGCTATGCACCAGGTAGGAAACCGGAAAAGAGGTGGTGAGTCCAATGATCGCTTAAATACCAAGCTCCTTCGGATCCAATCCTAGACATGCATACCGCCATTGCCACACCTTAATGTCATGGATATTTCTAGGAAAACCGATTTGATTAAGTCATTTTTAGGAAAAGTGATTAATTTTGGAAAAATACTTTCATTGCGGAAGCTTTGCTTGTTGTCGTGTTATTTTGAAATCAACTGTTGTTTTTGAAAACGCTACCTAAAGCTATCCAGTTTCAACAATTAAATATAAGTATTACCTATCTTAGTAATACATATTAAAACCATCAAAAATAATTAAGCGGCCTTATTACATTTAAAAGCCCAAAAACTTCAAATGTAAATAAAAGGATGTCCAGTTCACCAGAAGAAAATCAAACTTTCAGAACGGGTGGCCACTCCGAATTCCCTCACAGCTCCAAGCCCACTATGGTTGGGGATTTCTGCGTGGATGAAAATAAAAGGGATGAATTTGGGGAAACTCAGTGTGTAAGGAAAACCCATTCAAAGTCCAAGTCACTCAAGCCCATTGGGCCTAAGCCCATTCAGTAATGATGGTACTGGGCCGAACCCTTTTCAGATTACAATAAACCGGGCCTTAGCCCTTATTCAGATAATGATATGGCCTATAGGCCCATTTCAAAATACATGCAACATCAAGAAACATATGCAAGCCCATTTGGGAGACTACTCAACCCACCAACCACTACACTCCACCGTACCAGCCATACACTCCATGTGGGAATAGCTCAACCCACCCAAATTTAACACTCCACGATTGCAGCCCTTGCCGCTCGATTATCATAGAATTGAGGCAAAGCCTCCAAGATCGTGGACAAGCCACTTTCAGTACTTCCTCCGTCAATATCCCAGTCCCATGCATCGAGATAATAACATGGCATGCAATAAATAACAACAATCAAACATGCATTTAGGTCAATTTAACCTAGGGGTATTTGGTAATTTATCTACTAGGGGTAAACTGTAAATTTTCTACTTTTAAAGGTATTTCAGAATTTATCTATTTTAGGGTTTTTCATACATATTCCTACTTTTCATGTACTAACGTAATCACGCATCGAGGGTTTTTACCGAATTGGGCCCGTTGGCCCATCATTCTAATTTTGACCAATTAAGCCCAAAAATATCGAGGGCACAGAAATCATGCACTTTGCAGTCCAAATTTTGCAGCTTACCAAAAACATTAATCGATTTACCTTACGAGCATTCGCACACTCGCAAATCTACAAAATACGGTTTTCGGCATTTCGCTTTTCGACTTTTGCCGATCCGGACTAAGAAAGAGGTGTTAGTTACACACCTGTTTGCGACGATATGCTGATGAGATCCACACACGAACCTCCTACAATTGGATTACTAACACGTTAATCTAACTATTCAAATACGAACTACGTATTAATCCCTTACAATATTCAGTCAACCACACCTACAGATCATAGTAAGCTTATAAGAAATCAATAAGCAACTCATTAACAAATTTTTGTCAATGTTTACTACATAATCATAATTTCATTGCAAGTTGTCTTTCCGAGCAACAAATCACTAAATCATTTATAACTGAGCTACGAAACTCCAAATCAAGTGCTGTTAATTTTCCTTGAAAATAGACTCATATATCTTCTATCCATAAAATTTCAGAATTTTGGTTTAGCCAATCAATACCAGATTTTTCTCAAAGTTTCCCATGTTTCACTGTTTGACTAATCTGACCACTCTTCATTACGAATCAAATTTCTCATTGTACAGAATTCAAAATATGTTCTAGTTTATTTCATTTGAAACTAGACTCATTAAGCTTTAATTACATAATTTATTCAGCTTCTAATTCATCTCCCACAATTTATGGTGATTTTCCAAAGTCACGTTACTGCTGCTGTCCCAAGCAGATTTATTACCAAATCACTCTTTCACACATACCTTGCATGCATGTTATTTAAACATGTATATCACCAATCAATCATCACATATCTGTGATTTTACTTAAGTATAATCTCCATTTCATCATTTTAAAGCACAACATGTTAGCTGATTTTTCCCTTTAACATCTAAGGCACATGCATGCTCATTTGTTTGGCTCAACTTCACATATCTTCCATTTTTCATCAAAAGAACATGAAACAACAACCATTTCCTTCATTTTAATTCATGACCAAATGCTCACAACACAACTAAAAATCAAAATATACTTCAAGAGTTAAGGTAGAATCAAGAAGAACTCATGAACCTCAAAATAGAAGCAAGGTACCAAGAACTTACCTTCAATTTTCCTCCTCCTAATGACCAAATACTCAAGAGCTTTCTCCTCTCTTTCTCTTCTCTAACTTTCAGCTATGATGAACAAAGATGGACAAAACTTTGTTCTTTTCACCCCTTTTCTTTTAATAAAACTTCATATTTCATCCATTTAATTCTTTAATACAAAAGACATGAAATTCTTATCATGAAACATTTACCTAAACCATTATCATGAAACATTTACCTAACCCATTATCATGGAATATTTACCTAATCCATTATCATGGAACATTTACCTAACCCATTATCAATTTGTATCAATTTGTACCATAAATTATGGATATCAAGTACTCATATTGTCTACAACAACATGATGGCTAGCCACTTCATGTAAAATGGGAGGTTTGTCATGCAAATCCTCCTATTTTGCACTCCTATTTATTTGGCCACTTCAATTTAGCCTATAGCATTTTCAAACATTTTCACATAGGTCCTATTTCATAATTTCACTCCCTTTTCTTATGGAACAAAAATTAACTAAAATTATCGGGTCCTATCTTAAGCTTGGGCCTTCTAGAGGCCCACTAACATAATTAAACCTAAGCCAACATTCACAGGATTCCCAAAAATTGGGGCGTTACAAATTTTTGTATGATCTTAACTTAATGTAAATTCTTGAATGAAGTGGTTGTGAATATAAGTGTTGAGCTATTGTAGTTAATCAAATGAAGTAGTTGGATTGAATGTATATTTTTGAATATGTGCATTGTAGTCTTGAAACTATGTTAGTTGTAATGCTTGTGTTGGCAATGATATATGAGTGTTTATGTACAATTATATTTGGTAATTTTAGTTGAAGCTTGTATGTAAATATTTGGTTTAGGATATGTAATATCTTAGTAATTTGTTTAATTTCTTTTTATTGAGGTACCTCTGAATGGCATATTGGTTAGGCTTAAGATGGATGAAATTTTGATATGAAAAAAATGATTTGAATGTGTTATGAACCTAGGATTTGATCTAGATGTGGTATGCATTGATACCCAAGAATTTGTGTATGAATTGCTTGTTTTAGAGGTTATATATGCTGCACATGGCCTGGGACACAGGCTGCCACACTGCCGTATGTCATTTTATATTTAGGTGTAGGATCCATACGGGCAATCACACGGGCTAGGACATGGCCATATTGCCCAAGTCAATGAGTTACATGATTTGAGCACACGAGTGTGTATGCTAGTCACATGACCATGTTTTAGGCTACACGGATTGGCCTATGTCACACGGCCATGTGACCTCTGTATTCAGAAATTTTTATTTTTCTTTAAAACTTTCTATCTTGTTTCAAATTGGTCCCTAAATATTTCCTACATATTTTTATGATCTCGTATACTTGAATTATGGTTTGTAATCTATGTTTTTCGCTATGACTAAATGTTAAATTGATTGTGATGAATTAATCATATAATTGTTTAAAGTTCAATAATAGTTACGTTATGATCAGTAATACTCTGAAACCCTAATTCGATGACGAATACGAATCAAACATAAATCAAGAACTGATATTATTACTTTCAGTAGGAAAGTAATTCTCCTAATAAAATTCAATAATTATCGTAATTCCCAGAAAAATAAATTTATTCTAAATAAATAAATTACCATTATTTTCTGACAGAATAACGATAACTCAATAATCAAGAAGTATGTATTTTAGGCCAACCAGTGTTATCTATTTATTGGGAGAGATAGAAAAATCCTGGTTAAATAAGGCTTAAACAAATAATATTATTTTAATAGAAAATACTTGTCTAGTCCAACTAGGAGATGTCGAAAAAAATATGGTTCAAAAACGATTTTCTTGCACAACAGAAAAATAAAATTTTGAAAATTGACCTTGTTTGTGATATTTATAGCAATAAACCGTAGATAGAATTTGCACCTATGTTTTCGGATAGATGGATCCTTTGTTGTTCCCAGCTTTTAACCAAATGATCTTCTCTGCTATTCTTGAACCACAAATCGCTTCAAGTGAGGGCTCGAACAAATCAAATCAAACACAAAACGAGAAATAATTTTCTTTTCTTTAGTGTGAAAATGAAAATCTCTTCCCAAATAGAAACTGACAAAATCGTTATTTTGGAAAATATATTTAATTCTTAGAGAATAAAAGTCTCTCTATTTTCGGGCAGAATAACGATATCTGAAACTTGTGTTAATAGTCTTACTAGTACCATCTATTTATAGGGAGAGAAGATAGAACCCTTGTTGAATTGTAGAAGTTTATTTCAATTAGAAAAACAAAGTCCTAGTCTAACTAGAAGTATAGGTAGCGGTAACCCTAGCTATTTTTATTAGAGTTTGTCGTCCATCCCTTTTTTAAATAAAGGGCTTTTGGGCCTCTTCCATATCGGATTCAATTACAAGTACTTTTCAAACTTTTAACCTAATACTTTATAATTCGATTCAACCCGATATTTATTTTTCTATTTATCAAAATAAACTTCAATATATTTTCAATTTAATAATTTTCTCAACTCAATTCTAATTCCGTTAAAATCATGATGACTTTACCGTAAAAGAATATATGAGAAAATATATTTAATATTTCCACATTCAACAGTTCACTATAACAAATTAATTTCCATTTTCGAACTTGAAAAACATAAATTTATTTCCGTGTTATTTTTATTTTTCATTTTCATTTAGAAGAAAATCACATTTATTTCCAAATGATTTCAATTCTATATTTTCATTTTCATTTTCATTTTGAATAAAATCATAATTATTTCTAAATTTTCTCATTTCTCCATTCACCATTTATATTTATTTTTGGTTTCAACGAACTAGTAAAGAGACCAATTGGACATATGCGATTAGGGCTCAAATGATTTATAATTAAATTCTAGCTTTTTGCTTATTAATTATAAACTCATTTAGTCACAAAGTCATTTACTAAAGTATTGTGACTGAGCTCTCCCCAATGACATACCATTATGAAAGCAACTCGATCGTACTCGTCTAATGATCTTATCATAAGTGTGTTTCCCTCATAGAATATCCTTAATCTTTTTGGGATAATATATGTTTTCCCAATATGATTCTATTTTGTCTCATTGTAACCATTACATCTTTTTTCATTAAAAGTTAAATAATCAAATAGTAATCAAGTCATTCATCACAAAGACAAACGATCTATGGACACGTTTACTTTTCATCAACCATATAATGCCAATGAGAGGATATCATTTATCCATGTCTCGGGCTATGAATTCCACTGTTGTAAATGACGTTACAGACTGCAGAAATTGTATACACAACGCACTAGCTTTCGGTTCCTTATCTATTCAAACACAGGCTTTTACTTAATCAAATTATACGAGTCACGCATACAAAGTCTGTTATCCACTCAGAATTTAAGTATGTCACACTATGAATGTCACAAGTGAATAAATCCATAAACAAATTCAAGATCTATTCTTCTTAGGTCTAATCTAATTTATTGTCAGTCTAGTCAGTCACGTCTATATCTTTATCTTCTAGGAGTCATCCACTCTGATGCCCAGGGCAAAACATCTCCCCAATAGACAACATATTAGTCTTTCAATTGGTTTGCTCATTTTCGATTAGACTAAGGACATGTTTAGGTTTGTTTACTAATACAAGTTGTGTTTCCATATTACGATCCGATCACATAATATCACTTAGTATTAGTTAAACAATCGACAACCAGTAAGCAACATTTGCTTCTATTTTGTTTTACATGCAAAACCATGTGAGGACAATATACAAAGTATTAATGTAATTCATAAATAATTCTATTTTTTAATTTGTTTGAAAAATTACAAGTGTACATAGACGAAAATACTATACTTAAAGCACCAGATCCAACAAAAGAAAGGTTGGCGACAAACCCTAGTAAATATTACTAGGGTTGTCGCCCCTCACTTATCATATAAGGGGAATTGAGCTTCTCATTTATTGGGTTCAATTATATGTACTTCTTAGACTTTTGGCTCAATACTTTATAATTTATTCCAACCCAATATTTAATTCTATTTCTCAAAATAGATATTAATTAATTAATTAATTTAATAACTAAATAAATTTCTCAATTAAATAATTTTCTCAACCCAATTGTGATTCTATTAAAATCATGAAAACTTTACGTAAAAGAATTTATGAGAAACTATATTAACTTTCTTATTCAATAGATCCATAATTAATTTAATTTCCTTTTGAACTTCAATTATTTAATTATAATTAATTAAATAATAATTTGAAATCTTAAGTCATTTTTATACTTAGTGAGAAAACACATTCATTTGTGAATGTAACATATTTCACTAACTTCATCATTTCCATTATTTATGTTCATTTTGTTCCATATACAATTCATTTCTAGTTTCAATGAGCTAGTATCACGGGGCTAGAACTTTAGCCGAGCAAACTCGCAACCTTAGGCAATTTCTTGGGTTCAAATCTATCTAAGTCAACCTTACTCTTGAAAATTGAGAATTCTCACAGAAATTCTCTGTGGCACTAAAGCAAAGCTAAAGCAAACTCGAAAAAGAAAGAAGTCACAAATGAACAAAAAAAAAAGCCAAATAAAAATAGTACACACTAAGTATTTGAGTAAATTCTCTCAAATATATTATTTAACTCAAGAATGAAGTAAATGGGATGATTACGAATGAGGGGAATGGCTTCTATTTATAGTTGAGCTCCCCCAGATCCAACGGTACAAATTGAATTACATCAACGGTTGAGATTAGTGCCTATCTACAAGATGAAAGTCCTCAGGCTTTTAAACTCTATACATTTTATCCCTTATGATTTACATTAATTATCCTGATAATTCTAGTTTTACTGGAGTGTTTCACTGGGCCACCAATGCTTCAAGTAAATGGGTTTCTCCATGGGTTCCATGAATCAGTCAGTTCAAATGGGTTAAATGAACCCCATTTAATCAGTTAACCTCCATGGGATGTTCTGTGCACAATGGTCATAGGCTTTGATCCGCGACCCATGAAACTAGCAGAAGGACCAATTGGACATATATAATTAGGGATAAAATAATTTATAATTAAGTACCAGATTTTTGTCTATTCATTATTAACTTATTTAGTCATGAAGTCATTTCACTATATTATCATGACTAAGTTCTCCCTAATTACATACGATTAGGAAAGCTACTTAATGAGTGTTTATCCAATGACTTTGGAATCCATTCTCTTAATATGATTCTATTTTATCTCATGGTAACCATTACATATTCCTTTATAAAAAGTCAATTACTATTAAATAGTAATCAAGTCATTTATCACAAAGACAAACAACATATGATTACGTTTACTTTTCATCTATCACGTAATGCCAATGAGAGGTTATCATTTACCCATTAGTTGGGCTATGAGCTTCACCATTGTGAATGATGCTACATACTGTAGAAGTCATATACCTAACGCACCAGTTTTCAATTCCTTATTTAGTTGAACTTAGGCATTTACTTATATTAAAGTATACAAGTCATGCATACATAATTCATTATTCACTAAAGATTAAGGTATATCACATTATGAACGCCACAAATGAATAAATTCATAACTGGATCTAGGATCTATTTTTCTTAGGTCTTTTCCGATGTATTGTCGGTCCATTCAGTCACATTTATGTATCTATCTTCTAAGAGTCGTGCACTCCGATGCTCTAGACAAAACATCTTACCAATTAGACTTGATAAATGTCATATTAGCCTTTCAACTAGCTTTTGTAACACCCCCAACCCGTATCCATCGTCGGAACAAGGTTACGAGGCATTATACTATTCGAATCCTGAAATTCATCATAACATCCCTTAGATGGGTCCTCAAGTCCCAAAATATGTATTAGAAATGATTCGGGATTAAATCAGGATGATAGGGAATTTTTCGCAAAATCCCAAAATTTTTCTCATTATTAAAAGTCTTACGCCCATGTACCAAATCGTGTGTCACACATGGCCTAGGCACACGCCCGTGTCTACTTGTGTGGAAAAAAACAAGGTTATATCCAAGCCTCGTTTTTCACCCGTTTTCATCTAGTACCTGCACCAAACTGTTCCAATCCCAACCAAGCAATTTCAATATTGTTTCAAACCATTTTAAACACTCAACAGTATGTGTTTATGCATAACCATAGTTCGACTTATCAACATTTCAAAACCAAGTTCACACTAGCCATGCCAATAGCTAGGTCTACAACCATACACTTCAACATTAACATTAGTATATTTTTTTTTAGCCTATACATGCATTAACTCAAAATGAAACATTTTTAGATACCAAAATGTGATGGTTGATAGTGTGATATGTCTCCGAGTTATCTCCGACCTCCCGAGATTCCGAACACTATAAAACAGGGAAAAATGAAACAGGGTAAGCACTTAGTACTTAGTAAGTTCATGTAACAAGAATTAAACTTACCATATATTTCCATGAAAATTAAATCAAACATGAACATGTCTATAACAATAGAACACTTGCCTAACACATACAAACTCAACCCATGGATTAGTCAAAAAACATCATATAATTTCAATACATAGATGAATGATGAGCTCATCAATTTCATGATTTCACGTACTTGCCATTTTCTATATTTATCCCGTTGAATTTCTCGGAATTTCAATGGATTTCTAGTAGTACACTTATAGTGTACAAGTTTAAGTCCGTCAATTCATATTTATTCTTTTCAGGGAGCACACTCTCGAGTCTCATTTCATACAGTAGAATTACCTGTCCAGGCTTAATCCCCTGTAACATATGCTCAAAGAGTATTTGTCAGGATTACCAGTCCAGGCTAAATCCTTTCAGTGAAAAATACTCTATTAAGCTCGATTTCCTTTCAGTGACAAATACTCCATTAAGCTAGATTTGGATTACCCGTCCGGGCTAAATCCTTTTATTTTCCCATGTAACATCCTTTTTCAGTGATCCATCGAATTCCTTTTATTCAATCAGGATTATTTTTCCTTTTTATCAAATATGTTCAATCATTTCATCATTTACCATACATTAAACATTCAAATCACATTCATGTCACATAAACATACAATTCAAGCATTAAAGAATTCAATTCAAGTTACATGAACTTACCTCGATATTCATTTGTTAATAAAGTCTACTAATCCGAGACTTTTTCCTTGCCTCGATCTAATCTCGTATTTGAGTCGTCCGGATCAATTTGAGTTTGAACCTTAAAAATCTCAAATTTTCCCTTTCTTTTTCTTTCTCCCTTTTTCTCCCATGTTTCGTCTTACCTATTCTGTTTCTTCTTTCTTTTTTCTTTTTTTTCATTTGTTTCTTTTACTTTATGTTTTATATATATAATATAATAATAATAGAATATATTATAATATTAATACTTAAATATTAAGTTAATATATTAATATATATTTTAACTAAAATCTCAGATTTTTCTTTATTAAAGCGCCTCAACTATAATAATGGCATAATTTCCTATTTAGTCCCTTTAACTTTTCTTTAATCTATAATTAAACTTTTACCTCTATTGCAATTTAATCCTTTTAACTAATTATTTTTAATTCAAACAAATTCACTTAACTAAAACCTAATTAACTACACAACTAAATTCGTAAATATTTATTAAAAATATTTATAAATCTAATTTACCGGAACGGAGTCCCGGGAATGCATTTTTTTTAGTCCTTTCTCTAATTAACTACATAATCAATATAATTTTCTTATCGAAATTTTCATGCAACCTTCCTATCACAACATATATCATGCCATAATATTAAAATAAAATTTTCTTTTTAGCTCGGATTTGTGGTTACGAAACCACCATTCCGATTTTAATAAAGTTAGGCCCCTACAGCTTTGCTCATTTCTAATTAGACTAAGGGCATGTTTAGGTTTATCTACTAATACAAGTTCTCTTTTCGTATCACTATCCAACCACGTAATATCACTCAGTATTAATTAAACATTAGATAACCAGTGAGTCAATATTTAATTCCATTTTGCTTTGTTTGTAAAAACATTGAGGACAATATATAAAAGGTATTAACGTAATTAATAATTTTTTATTAAACCAATTTGTTTGAAAATTACAAGTATACAAAGCAAATATATTATACAAAACAAATATATTACACTTAGGGAATCCAACATCGAAAACATATCACTAGCTCAAATACCTTAGGGATACGATATGCGTACTCTAGTGTGTTGGTGGATTGATATATGTATCCATTTTTTAGTCTGAATAAATTAATGTGGGCCAAAATGTGATAATAAAATGTGAATTAGATATGATATTGAGATGTAAATTAAATAGAGATATCAAATATTGATTGGGATATATGTAACAAGATGCAAATATCCTAAAGGTGTATCGATACTTCATCATGTGGTTAATGAAATGATACATTGATATGGAAATTGATCATGTTGGTAAGAACTTGTAATTGATATATGAATATCCTGAGGGTTAAATTATAAATGTCATGAGATTATGTAATTATTAATGTTGATACAAAACTTGGTTTTAATGTCTATAATGTAATTTTATTATGCTTATTTGTCCTATTGATTTCAAATTATGCTAGCATCATTGAGTTTTCATTGTTCAGTTTATGAATTTATTTATTTTCGTATGCAGGTATTGATAAGTCAAGATTTGATTGTGAGAGTCGAGAGCATCCAAAGATTCATACTTCATCTCAGCAAATGTTCGTTATTCTCATTTTTAACCTAGTTTATAAACGACATGTACATAAGTTAGTAGATTAATTTATGTGTCAAATATATTATTTTGGTTATTTGATTATATTTATATGTCCAATAAGTTAGTAGTTTGGTTCATTTTGTGAATTTGATCATTAGATTTATATAATATATATATATGTTTTAGTGTTTCTTGTTAGTCATTTAATTATGTTAAGGTTTGATGCATTGGTGGTTATGATTTTAGGTGCTTAATATGTGTTTATTTATGTCAAATTGAGGGATGTTGATTTGTTACTATATTAGCCTAGGTTAGGCTTGTATTGGAAATCATTTGATTCACTTATGATGTGCATTTTAAGTAAAATTATCATTTTGTCTCGAGACATCAAGAAAATATTTCGAGACACGAAGAGCAAATATGATCATTTCATACATTTCTGGGTTTAGGTCTCGAGAAGCGTTAAGTAAGTCTTGAGACATACATTGCAATGTCTTAAATGTATGTCTTGAGACAAGTGATCATTGGTCTATAGACAAATAAACATCGAAGCTTAACTAGGATTATCTTATTTCAAGTTCCGAGACAAGAACCTATTTGTCTCAAGATATCTAAACATCGAAGCTAGAAGTCTAAAATAGAGGAGTTGTATCTCAAGACATAAGAGCAAAGCCTCAAATCATGATCCCCATTATCTCAAAACATTTCAACATCAAAGTAAAAATAGAAGCAAGAGAAATGTGTTTTGAGACATAATTTCACTATCTCGAGACACTATTAAATTTTGATATCTTTAGTCCAGATTCGAATCCTGACTCTAAATAAGACCCTGTGTGATCTCGAATTACTCTATTTGAATATTTTTTTAATTAAATTAATGAATAAAATGAGTATTGCATCAAATATCTGTTGGAAAATCAAGTTTCAAAAATGTAGCGAAAAGTAAGCTTAAGAAAATATCAAATTTTTAATTTTTTTTCAAAACTAGAACTTGGTTGTGATATTTAAAATAATAAACACTAAATCAAAATTGTACATTTTTTATTCGTCTAGGACGAATGCTTCGACTGAGTAATCTTATCTGCTATCCTCAAGCTCATGTCTGCCGACTGTGGGCTCACTTCAAATAAAAAAAATTCAAAAAATTACCAGTAGAGTAATTTCGTATTTTCTCTAAACTTTGAGGTCAAGTTGTAAAAAAGAAAAATATTTCTAAAAATTTTCTGAAATTCAAGTGTGTGACAAATAATGACCCATAACTCTCTTTATATAGGGAGAATTTAGGGAGTTCAACTATAATTAAACTTAATCACTTTAATATCAAATTGAATTTAATATTAAGATAATCGCTTTAATATTAAATTAATAAAATATGATTAAGATAAGTATTAAAATTAATTTAATATTAAATCTATTAAAATATTATTTTAGAATAATTAATCTGATATCAAATTATTCGGTAGATACCCAGTAAGAATGTGATTCCTCTACTACTCAACTGCCGAAGGTCCACCCGCCAGCCACCGGAATGTCGTCATCATAACTGCTGATACCGTTGCGTCCAATGGTGCCATCATAGGTATAGCACCCTTACGGCACCCCGAGCCAGTTTGACCGTTGCCAATTCGGTCCAAGCTAGTGACAATTTGACCGATCCGGTCCTGCCACCGATTGGACCGTCGGTCTGGTTTCACATAACAAGTTTGGCTCGATCAACTTTTGGGTCTTAGTTTCAGTGTTGGATTTTTGGGCCCAACTTTCGATCTCAAATCTAATTTTCAAGTCTAAAACACATTGGGTCAATTATCTGACTTGAAAATTAATTTGTAAAAATATAATTTTAATTTTAATTATTTTGATTAATTTAATTTTACTTGATCAAAATTAATTTTCCCAAAAACCACTTAGATTTTTCCAATTAATTTTTCAAGAAAAAATTTTAATCAAATTCTTTAGTTGAACAATTTTCACGACCACCTAATTTAGTTCCACATCGAATAAATTGACTCAATTAAATTAACTTTAAAGTTGTAGAATTTTCTTCTGATTCAAATGCAATCCGGTAGAGTTTTTATTGAGCTAACAAAGGGACCAATCTGACATATATAATTAGGCTCTAATAATTGTAATTATGTCCAAAAGTATCATTCCAATAATTCGCAATTTACTTAATCATGGAGTCAATTAACAAGAAGCACCATAGTTGAAAACTCCTCATTTTATACTCTTTACGAAAGTAATTCATCCAACTACTTTGTCCAATGACCTTGTCATGTGTCTGTTAGGACTAGTTTAACATTACTTTTAAAAATTGCTTTTAAAAAATACTTTAGAAAAGTGCTTTTAAAATTTTGATTTAAGATTTAAGTGTTTAGCAATCTGTCAAAAGGTACTTTTGAAAAATAAAATATCCATTTTAGACATGGTATTATAAAGTAACAAATTTGTATTTAAATAATGCTCAAAGTAGTTAATATTATGATATTTTAGTAAAAATATAAAAATAATTTATTATAGCTTTTTTAATATTTTAATATATGAAATATTAATTTTAAATATTTCTAAGTAATTATATTAATTATTTATAAAATTTAATAAGAATATATAAACTATATTTTAAATATTTAAATATAACTATTAGATAGTTGTAATTAGATATTAACATAGTTGTATTATTTTTAAAAGTATTTTTTTAATTTTTAATTAATAATTTTAACACGTGTTAAAAATTGTTATACCGTGAAAAAATAGGACAAAAAGGTAATTAATTATTCAAAAGCACTTTTAGCTTAGAAAAAATTAAAAATTTCAACTTTTTTCACCGGAGGAGAAATGGCTTTTTAAACGTGCTTTTTAAACTCAACAAGAGTCTGTTCAATAGCCTATTTAAGGCAAAAGCACTTTTTGAATGAAAAGTGCTTCTTGGAAACACAGGTAAACAAGCTATTACTCTCACATGATATCTTTGATTCATTTGAGTTAAGTTCGTTCACTTAAAACAATTCTATTTTATGTTATTATCACAATTGTATATTCTTAATGATTAATATGATCACTGTCAACAAATTACTGTGATAAACTGCTCGTTCAAGAACAAACAACCTGTGGTCACAATCTATGTTTATTAATCTACACAATGCCAATGAGAGGATATCGTTAACTCTTTAATTGAGTTATGAGTTCTATTGTTGCTAGTAAAGTCATATCATATATAAGTCATGTACCCAACTCACCGACTATGAGCTCGATCATCTTTAGAGTATAAACCTTCAATTATATCAAAGCACATAAGTTACATATACATGGTTAGTGACTAACTCAGAATTTATGTAAACCACACCATAAACGTCACAAGTGAATTGGGTTGAGTGTCACACGTTCGGATCTAATGATTGGGTTGAGTGTGGGGTGTCACACACGTGGCATATCATGTATACCTTAAGATGTTCAATGACCAATTTTAAACAATAGATTTGAATAAAAATTTTGACAGAATGATCAATTCGCTATTTGATCTGACGTATATGAATTATTTTATCCATTTTTTTAACATAATAAAAAAATACAATTTTACTACTAATCAAAAGGCCTTTATGATACTTTTATTGATGAAATAATAATAATAATAAATCATGTAAAATTCATGTTATCACTTTCAGGCCACAAGTAATGATGCCATTATTTAAATTTATTGAGAAATTAAATTATCCAATTAAAAGTTAAAACGTGTATATATATTCTATTGTATGCGCGTTGCACTTCATTCTTTTTCCCCGACATTGATTTTATAAGCAGCATGATGAAATTTTGTGAATTATGAAACATTTTTTTAAAAAAAAAATCTCCTTTGTAAATAACTTATAATTAAAATGTAAATAAGGTATTGATACTTGCAAACTATTCAAAATTGACTTAAAAAAAATTTTGAATTTGATTTTGCAATGATCAAGTTAAGCTTAAGCTATCAATCGAGCACCATACAATAGATATGAACAGTTCGTGAGTATATCGAGTTTTTCATTTTAATATACTATAATATTATGAAATTACATTTTTACCCTTATCATATAGAAAGAGCTTAAGAACGAACGAATAAATACAAACGAATTTAATCAAGTTCAACTTGAGCTTAGTTTCAAATCTTGATAAACAAGCTTAATCGAATCGAACTTGAATAGCTCAATTTTATCTCAAGCTTGTGCTTAAAAGTTGATGTTCAATCGAGCTCGAGTAGATTATTAACCCTCAAATTTCAAGTCGATCTTGAGCTTGACACTATTTGGGTTCGACTCGGCCCCATGAATAATAGAAATGAGTTTCAGAAAAGAAATAGAAATGATGGAGAAAACTTTAATATAATAAATGATTTTACTGTATATATTGATGTAACAATCTTCGCTTCGCGTACGTTTCTTTCAGTACATGAAAATAACATAGCTGCTTCTCTGTAACCCTTCTTGCCCAGTTTTTTTCTCTAGTGTTATCTACTGTTTTCTTAACTGAAGTTGACATTACCAACCCTCCTATATAACAATTACAGAAACCGAACAACCAACTCCAAACAACATCCAATATAAATTCCGACGACATCATTAATGGGACTGATATGAGAAACAATAAACGAAAACGAAAAACTATATGCAAACGATGTGCCTAAAGACTTACACTATTTGCAGAAGTGGTCATCTAGGACCGGACAGTTCGTCCGGAGGGATGTGAGATGTGGAGTCCGCGATGATCCAAGTCGAATTCAGGTAGTGGGTATGGTTAAACTCTTGACGGACCATTTCTTCCTTCTGCCACTCTTCCCATCTTTCAGCCAAGCCGTCTCCTTCAAGCATTCTGACCACTTCGGCCATCTTCGGCCTGTGCATTGGGGAGCCTTGAGTGCATAAAAGAGCTATCTGGATTAGCTGTTCCACTTCTTCTTCTATGTAATTACTATCAAGATCGGAATCGACCAGCGTTTCCAGCTTCCTGTCTTTCAAAAGCCCTTTTACCTGAAATGCAAGCATTGTTATCAACTTGAAGCTAAAAAGTGGAAAGAAAATGGCGTGTACCAGTACTGAGCTTGACTCGAATTTAATTGACAAATAGGTCAATCTTAGGGGCATAAAATATCAGGTGGCACAGATCAAGATCAAGCTTATCGAAATTATATAAGAGTTTCATTTTGATTCAAGTGTACTGCTTTTCCATTTTCATCGTGCAAGGAAAATAAAGTTAAGCTTCGCTCTGTTAATACTGCAGTTAATGTATTGCTTTTGGCTAACCAAGTGAATAAGAATCGGATAAATAAAACGCTAGACAAGAATGACAAAACTCGATCTTTGAAATGCATCACCATTTAGATATGCATGATAGGAAGATAGTACATACCCAATCAAGCAACATGACATCATCATCATTTGCAAGCCGAGCAAGATCGAAAGCCCTCTGTCCAGTAATTAGTTCAAGAAGCATAACGCCATACCCGAAAACATCAGTTTTCTCTGATGACTTTCCAGTTGAAAGGTATTCAGGGGCTATATGACCAATTGTGCCACGAACAGCAGTTGTGACATGAGTATCTTTGTAGTCCATCAGTTTGGCCAGCCCAAAGTCTCCAACAACTGCTTCAAATTCCTCGTCCAACAATATATTTGCAGCCTTCACATCGCGATGTATAATCTTTGGGTCACAATGGTCGTGCAAATATGCAAGCCCCCTTGCAGCTCCAAGTGCAATCCGTTTCCTTTTATCCCAATCAAGTGGTGATTGAGATTCCGAACGCTCTAGAGAATGCAAATATCAGATAAACAGATGGCCAATTGTAATAATAAGAACTCACAAAGTAATTGGATGAACAGCATTGAAGAAATAAAAAGTATATGACTAAAACAGATGAGCAAGGAGAGAACAGCCAATACCTCTTAAACAGGATGCAACACTACCATTAACCATAAAGGGATAGACTAGCAGCCGCTCGGTAGGGGTCATGCAAAAGCCACGTAGTCGTAGTAAATTCCGATGCACAGCCATACTTATCATTTCTACCTCAGTTTGGAACTGCAGCTCTCCACCTTGGGTACGCTCCTCTTTCAGCCTTTTTACTGCCACTAGAGAACCATCAGCTAAGCGACCTCTATAAACTTTACCAAAACCACCTCTACCCAGAATGGCTTTGTTGCTAAAATAATCAGTTGCCACTTGGAGTTCACGCAAAGAAAACCTTTTAAGTTGTCCCAAATGAACTTCTGGGTCCTCCTCAGCTATAAAGAAAAAAAAATTGTAAAATACATGTATGAAACAGAATAATATCAATTAAAACTATCCTTTGAAAAATCACTAACCAGGTACATCAAAGAAAGGATCTAATGGTTTCCTTTTACGCCACCAAGCAAGGACAATTGCAGGAGCAGCAAACAGCAGAGCAGCGCTAGCAGCAACACCTCCAGCAATAGCACCAGTGACACTGTTACCTGCCAGTATGAAGTTGGATAAAAATAAATAGTCTAACCATGCCTGTATCATGAATATTTCAATTTTCAACTGAGAGAACATGTGGGTGAGGCATTGAAGGTGCAGACAATGTTCTAGCCCACTAACGAAACTAAACCTGTTGATAGGTATATTAAATCTGAATTCTAGACTCAAAGGTACCTTCTTAAAAAACAGACCTACAGCAATTCTTGGCATGTTTCATGCATGAGGTAACACCAAAACAGTTGCTTAATGCAAAGAAAATTGCAAGGAATATCTCAAGAAAAAAGAATAAATTATAATAACAAAAAGAAGCATGCCCCAAAGTTAGGCACAGTTTGGTATTATTAGCAGTGATAAAAGGAATAAAATCAAGACCGAACCTGATGAAGTTGAAGCTGGAGGTGGGATAGCAACCGGTGGAGAAGGAGGAATAGGTCTGAGTAGATTATTATTAAAACTGCGAAAAAGAGGTGCAGCAACTTAAGAGACTAGACTAAGAGTACATATATAAAAAAATGGGAACAAGTAGTGGTAGCGAGGGTCAGTAGTTAGGAGTAAGAGGGTGATGGCAAAATGAGATAGCATAAAAGAAAAACCTGATGGGAGTGAATAGCGAAAAGGAACCATTAACTGGAATATCTCCTTCTAGCCGATTGTTTGAAAGATCCCTGCATCAGATGATAAAATATCCCATGCCATTATATATTGTTCTTGAAGCTAAGGTAAAACAGTTAACCAGGAAAAAAATTCTGATAGAACTCACAGCACTTGCAGTGAATTGATAGCAGTTAAGACCCGAGGAATTTGACCTGTCAGCGTGTTGTTGTTGAGACGCCTGTCCACAGAAAGAAAGCATCAATTACTTTGCACGTTGATAACATGAAAGTTATGTATTCATATAAAAATATGCTTAGCAAATAACTAGAGCACAGATATAAGAAAAAAACAATAGCCAACTACAACAGAGAAACTACACCAGATTCTTCTAACTGTTGACGCAGATACTTGTATGGATCCTAACAATCACATTCACACCAGATGTGGCATGAGTATCACAATCTGACCCACTCAATTCTGATATCCTTATCAGGACCACACATCAAAATGCTATCAAGGCCCACTTCACAGAACTAAAATTTCAAGAGTGCAGTGTGAAAGTCCACAACAGGCTATCACATGCACTGATACCAGTTGTACCTGCCAGGTATTTTTCAGTTTAACACAGAAGGTCTTACACCTTTGTCCAGAAAAGGCACCTCACAAGTAAATGTTTAAGTCTCCACATGACATCATAGCAGATCCTCACATATTTCCTTGTAAGGGGGTTACAATATTATCTCCCAGAAGTTATTACTAGCAAAGATCATGACTGAAGAAACAAAAAGATATATATAGTACAGAACTTGGGAGTTAACACAAACAACCACAGTGGAAAGGATCTCATGTTTTGGACCTTAGCTAGTCTTTGGTACCATGATTGCCCAATTGTAATCTAGTTATCTAAAACTGATCATTTTAGATAAGCATGACTATATCAATGGATTTTTCAACAATCAAGAAGTCCTCAGTTCAAGGAAAATGTCATTGGTAGTTCTAGGTTCTTATTCCTAATCTAGTGCTTTTAGGGAATCCTCATCCAATTATTATTAGCCAAGTCTACCCACATTCATTTCAACGAGAAAGCCTTTTATCTATCCAGTTCAGGTAGTATATCAATGCATAAAAGCCTTCCAGATACATCAAAACAAACGTGACAAGAAAGCAAAATCACAGTGAAACTAAATAAGTTAGCCACATAAAAATTATAAAATCTTCGTACAGGAAACGCAGTTTTGTAAGCTTGCCCAGGGTAGTTGGAATGCCTCCAGTTAAATTATTCAAGTAAAGATCCAAGCTCACCAAGTTCGTCAAATTCCCAAGCTCCTCTGGAATTGTCCCAGTTATGTTATTACTGTAAAGCTCCCTGTCATGAAAATTTTGACTTAGATTACTAAGTATCTTTGTAGGAATCCGCAACCAAATCCAATGGAATACAACTGTCTTCAGGATTAAGATGGCATAACAAATAAAACACAGTGCATAGGGACAAAAGCACAAAAAATCTGCTATTAAAACTTTTTACTTCTTCCAAGGTGGAGTGCTGAAATTTAACCAAGTTTAACTTGGCATTCTAGAAGCTTATGTTTCTTCAATTTTCCACAGTTCTGAATTTAGAAAAATGATTCCACATGAAACTCATCAAGTGACTACTAAAACCAAATCATGGAAAAGAATGTAAAGGATGTCCGAATCAATAAGAAAACATCATTAACGATTTGGCAAAGCTGCTGTGTTTCTGTTTTTCCTCCATTTATTTATCCTTTACTGCTCAAAATAATTATAGCAGTATGGGGCATAACATAATCACCAGGCCATAAATTGTCAACTTACAAATACTGCAAATTCGGAAGCTGCCCGAGCTGTGCAACCAATTGACCAGATAGATTTGCATTCCCAAGATCACTAAATTGACAAAAGGAAAAGCATATATGGCGTCAACCTACAAACTTGGAAGTAACACAACTGAAATAGCAAAAATATAAGTAAACTTACACTCTTGTCACACTATTTTCATTATTACATGTAACATGAAACCATGTGCAAGGATTAACAAGGGTTGCATCCCAACTTTGCAACACGTTATTGGGGTCAGCCATATTGGTCTTCAGTGCATTCAAAGCATCACCTGTTTAACACCAAAACAAAGCAATCTATTATCGATGCTTCTTAAGCATTTTTCTTTGTAACCTCTTCAGAGGCTTTATCTTTAATACAATTTTACTTTGGCCGAGCAATAGATTTATGTATCAAGGCTCCATAATTAATCTCACTGCTCAGTACTAGCAAATCAGAGAATTAAACGCAATGATGAAGAACAAGCATTAATTTATTCACCGAACAGAATCTAGACAATTAAACGCAAGTGGCATCCAATTTTTTTGCAAAAATTCGTCATTACGGAGCATGCAAGTATCTCAAACAGTCAAGTCCATTACTGAAACGAGGCTAAATTGAATATTAAAAGCAGCAGTCAACCTTATGTCACTACTAAACCAATCCAATAGCTAACCAAGTTCTTCTATAGTTCCATTTTTAAAAAAAAAAAAAAGTTCAACAAAGAATGAATAAATAGTTCACCAAAATAAATAGAATGAGGGAAAAAAAAAGAAGGAAAGAAATGATGATCACGAACCTTCTGCATTCCCAGCAGCTCTGAAAACCAACTCCAACACTAAAATCAACCATAAATAAAGGGGGACAAATCGCTCCATTGTTCTTTTTTTTCTTTACTCAGTTTTTGGTTACTTTTGATTTAAAGAGCTAAATTCCCCCCTCAATCGTCCTCAACCTTCCATTCACATGGTGGTCGTTGACAGAGTCAAGAATTTTTATTAAAAGAAACGAAAATAATAAACTTCAAAAAGCTAATTCCTGAACTAAAGCCAATGGAACCGAAAAAGAAAAGATTTGAATCAACAAATCGAGGAATTTATTGGCTCTTTCTCACTCACTGCTTCCTCCACAACGTAATGCCGCTTTTCTTTCCTCCCTCTCTCTCTCTCTACACATTTTGGCGTAAAATGGAGAGAAAGAGAAAAAGAGGAAGATAAGTGAGAAAATTCGTGTTTGGCAAGAGAGAAAATGAAGAAGAAAATGAAAGAAATAATTCGAAGTGAGGGAGACGCATGTATGAATGTCAGTATGTGTGTGTTTCTAATAATTTCGTTGGCTAAGTCAAAGTCGCGCCATTAAAGTCACCATAATGTGCAAGGAAAAAACGAAAATTAATTACTGTATATACTATTTCAAAATTAAAAAGGTTAAATCACTTTTTGAGGCTTAAATTTAGCAATTGTTTTCATATTCGGACTTAAATGTTTTTTGTTTCAAGTTAGGCCCTCAACTTGACAATTGTTCTCACATTGAGGCTTGAACCTCTTTTTTTTTGTCCAAGTTAGTCTATGATATTTCCTTGAGAGCCTTAACGTTCAGGCCTAATATGGTAACAATTGCTAAGTTTAAGTCCTAATGTGAAAATAATTGTCAAATTCAAAAATTAACTTGGATAAAAAAAAATTTAAGCCTCGACGTGGAAACAATTACCTAATTCAAACTCCAATGTTAGAGCCAAGAACCTGTTGGACCGCTAAAAAACTAATTTCAAACTGTTGGACTGTTGTAGTAATTAATTTTATTAAGTTCAAATATGTTATTTTCAAAATATTATACAACAAACATGTCATCACATATGCAATTGCATATAAACTTGCTATTTCTAGATAATACTCACAAAAAATAATATCATTCTAGTTAATAGATTTAACTACTATTATTTTGAGTCAATATTAATATTTCAAAATTCAAAAATATACAAACTAAAAATGATCATATTAGAGAATATAAACTACATTCACAATTTACTTAATAGTACATGAAAAATAGCAATTTGATTTAATGAAATTAACTACTACTGTTTAGGTAAAACTGAATTTTCAAAATTCAGAAATTATAATTAAAGTAAATAGATTAAATACCCAATTTATATAATAATACAACCATTAATACCATAATTTGACCAGTAATAAAATATAGCCGGTCAAAGACGCACGTACCAAACAACTAACTGGCCCCACGATCCCTTTACAAGTATTAAATTATTATTATTATTATTATTATTATTATTATTATATTTGATCACAAAATTTTTCCGATAATTCCAGAAATTACTCCTGTACTTTACCAAAATTTTCAATATGGTACTTGTACTTTCAATTTGTCCATTTAATACTTTTGGTATTTTTCGGTCTATCACTTTGGTACTGTTAAGTTCTGGCAGTAATGACATGTACTAATAGTTTTAATAAATCTTATTATTCTAATAAAAGATAATAACAGAAGCTACTTTGTACTTTACGGAATTATTTAACTTTTGAAGCATTTTCATTTAGTTACTCAAATAAAAAATTTCAATTTGGTAATTATCGTTACAATAATTTATTATTTTGATCCTTCATTCATTTTCTTAGTAATGGAATTTGATGTGACATTATTTTAATCAATTTTTAATCTATTTTATTTCATGGAAGCACTCAATAAACAGGGTAAAAAAAAAAAAAAAGAGATGTTTTGGGATTTTAACCAAAAACCAAATAAACTAAGGTATATGAAATTTTTATTAAAAGCTTCCCAAAAAAGTAAATTTATGTTTAAAAACCCAAAAACCAAAAGGAACGGTCAGGGTTTGAATCAAAAATTGATTTTAGAGTAATTAAATTGGGGTTAAGAGAGTTAATTCGATAAATTTGTTGTTCTTGATCAGTCAATTGGTGTTTAGGGTCTGTTTGTAACACTCGTTGGATTGCAAGAATGCAATGGACAACAGGAAGAGTCGATCAAGTGCAACATACGGTCGGAGCTTCGGATGAAAGATTGGGAATGGTTGCAAAAGATGTTGGGAGTAAAGAGAAAATCTAATTCAAACCTAAAAATGCACACGGCAGGAAGTAAAAATTGTGGAAAAGGGCAAATATAGATTTTTCCTTGACCTTAATTTTGGTAGTTTGAACTTTGAATTTCCCTCTTAATAATAATTTTCAGGTCGTCCGGTACTCACTAACTCTTTTAGTCCACTACCCCAAAATGTAATTCCTCATACTAGTTTTCTAGAAGTAGACTTGTCAACTTTTATATGTAATTCCCTAGACCTATGAAACACATGGAGTATAATAGTTTTGGAGAATCAAATTGAATTTTGAAAGTTTTGATATTTTGGATTTAATTTTAGTTTTAGATTATTTTTCTTCTAAGTTAATTTTAAATTTAAATTATTTTATGTTTTGATAAATTTTTATTTAAATTAATGGAAGAGTATAAATCAATTATTCGATTAAAATCAATTGAACCAACTAATTTGATTAAGTCAATTTTAATTTAGGTAGTTTTAGCGTTTAAATTGATTATAAAGTTGGTTTATTTGATTATCGATCAATTTATCAATTATTGGATTTCATAACCAAAGATTAACTTGGTCGACTTTTATTTTAATATTTTTTATTATTTTAAATGTATTTATTATATCTTATAATATATAAATCGGTTAAGTTGTCTAAATATTTATATCTTTTATTATTTTAAATATAGTTATACTATTGTCGATTGAGTCTTAATTTTATTAGTAGAGATATTGTTGTCAATATAAGAGGATGTGGGCTTGAGTGTACTGAAGCACATTATCCTCCTACTTATATGTCGAGGAGGGATTATGGGTAGTTCTAGATATTGTATCAAAAAGAGCAAATTTAATCAAAACTTATAATGAGATTGTTCAAAAAAATAGCATGTCGGTTTATATCATACAAGTCATTCAATTTGACTATTATATATGATGATCGATCAAATTAAGAAAAAAAAATAAATTAACCAAATTAACCATTTGCTCTATTTAAGGCTTGGGTTTTTCGAATTAGGTCATTACAGATTAAAATCATTTCTAATTTTAATCACTTCAAATTTTAATCATTTCAAGATTGAAGTGTTATCACTTTATGGTAGAATCGAATTGAATTAATTGAATCGAAATTAAAAAAAAAAATCTAAGCTCCAAAGTCAAGGCTTGCAAGTGTTGGGTGAGAATGGAGGCCTCCTTTCAAATTAGGCTCTTATTGCATATTCATTTTAGTCCTTATATAATGAATGGCCCATTTCAAATTGAGAATGGCTAAACATTAATCCATTAGTGTCTGCAAAGAATGAGACCCAAAATTTGATGTTTCCTGTTTAACTCTTGTTTTACGTAAACCATGTGTGTTGTGTGTCTCTTTATTCGGGTTAAATTCTTATAATATGTTGGTATTATTTGGAGTTATTCTGGTTTGACTTCACAATATTAGTTTGGAAATAAAACCTTTCATTTTATGGAAATTTTTACTCCACAAGCGAACTTAAAATTTTATTATGTATATATATAAATAATGAAAATAATTTATATTAAAATAATTTTAAAATATATAATTTTTAAGTACTAATATTATTCTACACTTAATCAAATATGATATTATTTCTAATTAATTTAAATTTTAGGAGAAAAATATTGAAACTATATGCCGGGAAAAAGCATAACCAAAAATAAATAAAATTTGAAAATGCTTAAATCAATAATTAAAAATTAAAAAACCCATAAAAATCATAAGCACAAATTGAAAAAAACTAAAATCAACTATTAAAAATCTAAAAAATAAAAACACTAGTAAAAATCAAAATTTGGAAAATTATAGCCACCATGATTTTATCAAAATTTGAAATTTGATTAAAATTTTACAAAAATTATCTGCCTAAAAATTAAAAAATTAAAAAATTTATTTGCATAAAAATAAAACCTGATTTGAAAGCAAGGAAATAAAAAGATTAAATTCTAAAAATTAAAATGATTTAAAATTATAAAAGAAGAAAACAAGTTTGTTTATTTATTAAAATTTTAATTTGTTAAGTAATTTAATTGAAGTTAAATTAAATTAAAAAGATATTAAGTATGGATGAATGTATAATAAGATTTTATATTAGTAAAATTGACGATGTGATATTTTATTATTAGTGCCTAAAAACTATATATTTCAAGATCCTGCTAATATAATTTATTCTATTATTTAGTACATTGTTAGTAGAGTTTTTAGATTTCATAAACAATGTCAAAAGTTGATAAGTTTCTGTAATGGTACAATAAAATATTTAAAAAGACATATGTCAATTTTTAAGGTTGTTTATGAAATAAATAAATAAAAAGCACATTGTTATCACTTGTCTTTTTTCTTAAAATAGTTTACTATATTCCAATAGTACACTTGTCAACCTCTTAACCCTACTTATGAAGTTTAAAAACTTTGATAGCAATGTATCAAATATTTTTCCTTTTAAAAAGGTACTTGTTTGATATATCCACAATCGAGGTTAAGATTTTATCACATGTCATACTATTGATTTTAAAAAATTTTAAATACAACTTAAAAATACGTGACAAAATATTAACCCTACTTGTGAAATTAAAAATTTCTACGACCAACTAAACAAAATATTATCCTTTTAAAAATAATAAACAAGACACTGAATGACACATTAATCTATTTATAAAGTTAAAAAACTCTATTACCAATATATTAAATAATAATCCTTAATTTAAATTTATTTATATTTAAGGTGCTATTAACTTACAAATAGATTTTTTCCCAACACAAGCCAAAGTTGAAAGACTGCCACATGATTTTTCTTTTTATATTAAAATTTTTTTACTATACACTTAGGTCACATGTCACCTATTCATGTATACTTTTTTGAGTCTAAACACTCAAATGATAATGACACTTGTAGTGTTTGAGAAGTTATTTTTTCAGTCTATACTTATTACATATATTGTGTGAACAATTTAATGATAAGATTTACGATGTACTTAAAACCCGGATTGAATTTTCAACTATATAAATAAACATAAAAATAAATGTGGTGTCTTACTCAAAGAAAATAAAAATAATGATGAATGTGTGGTTGGCAAAAAGGAAAACAAAAAGATGATTAGTAGTGATTAATCAAAATTGGTTAGTTGTGTGGGGCGGGGAGCAACTCCTTTAAATAATTTATTCAAGAAAGTGCTTGATGACGTCGTCGTATTGGTAACTAAAAGACTAAAAAAAGATAGCAACCAAAAATGTCGCACGTCATTTCCTAGATTTTTTAAAATATTCTTCAACTTGAATTAGAATCAGCCAATGATGTAGACACGAATAATGTAAGGCGGTGACATGTCAGCAGGAACCGCAACCAACACATTGTTTGTTGGTTAAATTTTGACTATGGTGTTCTCATCGTCTATAATTGTATTATATAAAGTGATAATTTTTTTGGTGTACTAAATAATTATAATAAAAAATTCAACTACTTTATCAATTCCAAATCTAGCACTTGTATCTCTGTACTTTTGTCTGAAATTATCTTAATAAGTCTATCACTAATTTTATTCTTAATTATTGGAATATGTTTGAAACACTACTATTCAACAGTTTGTAAGTTTAAATGGATTCTTCTTACTAAGGTTGATAGTGACTTTTTCAAATGGTTAGTCTGCAACATTTTAACGACCTCCAAGCTATTCGTGTGTACTGAAATATTCTTATGCCCCTTTTTTGAATAATTGTCAAACCATCAATGACTCCCTAAAGTTCAGCCTAAAAAACTAAACAATTCTCCAAATAATGATTATATCTAATGATCTATTCTCCATTTTGTCTACAGATAACCTCTCTAATAAAAACAAAGCCACTCTCTTAATAGACCCATTGCACCCAATTCCTTGTCAAAGGACATTTAGGATCCAAATCAAGCCTCTTAGACGGATCCCATGCATAGACTGAGTTATACTGTTTTGCCCATAAAACTCCATGTTATTTCTTGAAAGCTAAAAAGGTTTTTATTCTTCCATATACGCCAAACAATTAAACCAATAAAAGAGTAGACTAGAGGACCCCAACACTTGACATCCACACAAAAGAACACAAATTTGTCCCCACCCAATGTAAGAGACTACTAGAAAATAATTGGACGACTTACAAGAACAATCCGCATCCAAACATCCTTAGCAACAAGGCAATCCCTAAGGACATGAAGTAAATCCTCCGTATCATGATGACACATTTGACAGGACGCACTATAACTAGTTAAACTAGTTAAATTTTTAAGTTTCGATTTAATTGTCGGTGCAATAATAATTAATTAAAAAATTATTTACCGATTTGACCAATTCAAATATAATTTTTTCTATCAATTTTTGATGTTTTATCACTTTTAAGCAATTCGTTTAGAGGTTGGTTCAAATCTTTTGTTTGAATTGTATACTAAGTGATTCTCAATTTATTTTGTCCAATTTCAACAACTCTGGTGTGGATGTTCAATCCCAACACATGCGCATGGCATGAATGAGTTTTGTCCATTATACTTTATATTGGTTAAATTCTACTTTGTAATCGGCTCGTATTATACTTATGTTTGCATTATATTTGTATTAGGTTTCAAAACAAAAAAGTTCTTAATGCCTAAATTGCTCCCTTGTACAATTTTTTATAATGTTTAATTATGCTTCATGTCCATGTAACTTTTAAAATTTAATCTTTTTTTTATTTTAGTTTTAGGAATTAATCTCTTTACTTGTTTGATTTAAAATTAAATACAAATCGATATCACTGGAAAATGACTTTTATTAAACTTGGATTCATGTTATCAATTGAACTTTGATTTTTAAATATGAACATTTAATATCAAAATATCATGTATTTAAATTGAATAGAAGTTAATTAATATTAAAATGTCGAAATTCAAATTTCAGGAAATTTCATTACTAGTGTTATAAATTACATTTTTTGTCTTGATTTTTCTTTTGCATTGTTGTTCAAATACGATTCTCCGATGTTATTATCGTTCAAATATGATTCGATATTTTCTCTTCAAAAACTATTGATTTAATGCTAAAAATATTTATTTTTTACTAATAATTTTAAAATATATATTTTATTGAATATGTATAACTACTAAATACTATTTATAGGCTTAAATTTTAATTTTAATTGATATATAACTCTAATTAATAGATTCTTTTTTATGCTTATGCATTTTTCAAATTATAACTCTATTTTGTATCAATAAAACATAATTATCACAACTTTTTAAATAAAATTAACCTTTAAAAAATATTTATATGATTCTTAAATAATAAATTTAAATAATATTATAATCATCACAATTTGTTTTTAAAAATAAAACTACCATAATCTATTTATTTTTTCAACCTTTCAATTTATTATAATTTAAAATAATTATCGTATACAATTTTTAGCTATTAAGTCTAAATATAAATATATATTATATTATATTATATTATAATTATCACAATTAATTTTTTAATATAACTATCCTAATCTATTTTTCAGTATAATTATCTCCATCTATTCCTAGATTATATTATGATTATACAATACTTTTTAATAAAACTATTGTAACCTAGTTTTTCAACTGTTTTAATTTATGATGATTATTTTTAAATGTAAATTTAATAATATGATAAAAAAATGGATATCTTTATTTATTCAAAAATTTTCTAAACTTATACATATATACATTATAGATATATAAAAATAAGTGTTTCATTAAATAGTAGTTGAAAAGACGCATAAATTTGAAACTCGAACTCGATGTTTAAATTTTCAAAACCTAAAAACCTTAAAAAAATTTCTCTTTTCTTCTCTAAGCCATTTGATTCTTATCTTTTGTTTTGTCCAGTGACGGTGTCAATCTTTGGGCTGGCTATCGTTTGTCTTTTTCTCCCTTCCACCAACCTTTTCTTTCTTTTTCTTATTCGCTCCATATGCTTCTCTCTTTTCAATTTGTAAATCTATTTTGTGAGAATCTTTGTTATTTTCACAAGTTGTGATGGACAGACGATAGCACTTGTCGTTTGTTAAAACTCCACTGGCCACCAGTAATTTTTCTTGGAAAGTGGGTGGTTCTTCGCCAGCTTCTTAATATGTTTCTGATTTGAGAGTATTTCAAAATAATAAATGACTTCACGAGTCGATTAGACCCGTGTTGTTTTAAGTTTTATATGTTTTTTTATTTGTTTTTCCATTGTTTAATAGGTTTTTAGTTTTAGAAGTTTTAATCTGTTTTTGTAGCACGCTTTTTATTCTTACTTATGCATGTAACCTTAGTTTTACAAGTGATTTTAGCGATGGTTTTGTTGTCGTCCTCTCCAGTTTGGTGAATGATCGATTCTTTTGTTGATTTTTGCTCGACGTTTTGGACCATCCAAGGTTGATTTCCTTATCGTATTAAGTGTTTACAATCACTCCAGATATGTCGTACTTAAGTTGTGACAAAGCCAATTGTCAACGTTTCATGATGTTCAATTGATGCTAAGGCTAGAGCCTTTGTTGTGTTGATGGAGCTTGTCCTTTACCATTTACGACAAGTATTTGTTATTTTCCCCCTCTAAATTGTATAGTTCCATTCATTGAATGAATTAATGAATTTACCTTTCAAAGAAAATAGTAGTTGACAAGTGTTCAATTAGATTCTATTTTTAAATCAAACAAATAGATATATTAAAATTTTTAAAATTAAAAACATAAAAATTAAATTTTAAAAGTTCAAAAATTATAAGGACTGGGAGCATAATTAAACCTTTTTTAAAATTTCAAATTTGAGTTTTTGCCTCTCAACATCTTCCAAGAGGCCAATGGAATATTAAATCTGTGGATGCTACTGCAAATTGTAGTATAAATAATTTGGAGTTTAAATTATTTATTCATGCAAATATTTTAAGATGTGTTATTTAGTAAGTTATATTTCAAAATAAATAACAAATGCAATTTTTTAATTTTAAATTGTTTTATTATAAAATTTTAAAAATTATTTTGGTAATAAAATATGCAAATCTTAATTTGTATTTTTGTATATGACTCTTTTATTATTTGGTTAGTTCATATGTTAGTGACGTATGCTAGCACTAGTAGAAATAAACATTGCAAAGAATTTTTTATTTGAAAGAGTTTTTCTTCATTGAAAAAAAAATTAGTATTATTGTCAATATTAGAGTACATGGGTTTGAATGCGCTGAAGCGCCTATTTATTGGTTGAGGGTGGACTATGGGTAGTTCTAAATATTGTATTAAAAAGAGTTTACATGATCAAAATCTATAATAAGATTGTTCAAAATAAAAATAATTAGTTAAGAGTGCAGACGAATGCTAATTTTTAAAAAATATATAAGTTTATTTGAGTTTGAGTTATTAATTAATTAAATTATTTCTTTTCATTTTTTCATTCTCTCCTTTCTTTTTTCTACTTTTCACTCAAACAAGTATATCCACTTGCATCAGTGTAAAATTTAAATAGTTTTAAACTCTTTCGTAATTAATATTTTAACAATCCAACCATTGAATTTATCAAGGTATTTGTACTTATCATGCAAGTAAAATTTTGAATCGATCCGATATCTATACCAATTCGATCTAAAATATTATTTGTCAAATGTGATGGATTATGGATGTTGTCAATGATCATTCCTATTATATCTTTTGTAGATTGTGTGGGTTGTTAAATGTGCCATTTAGGCAAGGCCACGAGATTGAATTCTCTTGACAAAGCTATTGTGACATTGTATGTCACCAGATTTTTATAACGGTTAACTATGCTGACAAAGGAGGTCTATGGTGTAGGTATAACAAGTATTAAAAAAATTTAATTTAAGCATGAAATTTAATATGAAACTTAGACTCAAATTTTACTAGAACAAGTTTAATCAAGAGAGTTTTGAAAATTTTGATTTTTTTTCATCTCAATCAAAATTAGAGTTGTTGTTTCCACTATAGGTTTAAGAGTAAATTAAGCGAGTAATTTAATTATTGCATAAATTGATGAAACTCGACGATAAATGTAACACTTTTAACACTTATCGGACGCCGAAACAGAGTTACGGAGCATTACCGGACTTTATAGACTAATTACGAATATTTCATTGCCTTTATTATACAAATTAAGAATCAATCATATAACACTCATATTGCCCTTTAGATGGGTCCGCAAGGCCCAAAATACACTTTAGAAGTGAATCGGGACTAAACCAGACACTCAGGGAACTTTTTTTTTTAAATCTTAAAATTTTTCTTAAGAGCAGGGGACACACACCTGTGTGCCTCACACGGCCAGGAGACACGTTCGTGTCTCAGGCCATGTGGGAATTCAATGTGAGGCACGCGACCATGTCCTTACCCGTGTAATTCTCTAACTTGAGTCACACGGTCAACCACACACCCGTGAGCTAGGTCGTGTATAAAGTACAGAGGTCACACGGCCAAGCCACAAGCCCATGTGCTAGGTCATGTGCTAAAATCTGAGCATTTTGTTTCAAAATTTTAAGGTGCAGGGGACACACGGCCAGACTACACGCCCATGTGCATGGCCGTGTGTCACATACGGCTGAGACATACGCCCGTATCTCTACCCATGTGGATGAAAATAGGCCATTTTAAGGCCACTTTCTCACCCTTTTTTACATCAACCTACACACAACATTTAAACACACTAATATATCCCAACCAAGCAATTAAAACCAACCAATACATGTTCTAATATAATATAACATTACATATATATCAATTATTTATACTTACCCATTTAACTCATTTCATTGATTTATCAAATTCTACTACTAATTACACACATACAAATATTTAAGATTCACAACCACAATCAAACTATTTCATTGCCAATCCAACCTTATACATGCCATATAAACCAAAATTTACATTTCAAAAACTACCGGATTAAACTGGTTAGTGTGGCTTGATGTGTTGATTTGATCTCCTGATTACACGTTAATCTACAAGAACATAAAACAACACGAGTAAGCTTAATGAAGCTTAGTAAGTTCAATAGATTAAACACTTACCTTTCCGAACTCAATATAATAAATCAAATTGTAAATAAATCATACATTCTCCCTATCAAATACAACATAAGTCAATGAACACACTTCTTTCAAATCAGTATCATTAATAATAAATATATCTTTCAATTCATTCACATAGGTATTTGACCAATTCTTACTAAATCGAGGAACAACTTACGGATATGAGTACATCGTTTTCTTTGTGCCATAGTCCAGTTATGGTCTTACATATACATTACCATGGCTCAGTCAAGGTCTTACATTCGTAGTGCCATAACCCAGTTATGGTCTTATCATCAGAGTGCTATAGCCCAGTTATGGTCTTACATATAAACATTGCCATGGTCCACCATGGTCTTACATTCATAGTGCCATAACCCAATTATGGTTTTATCCGTCAATTCATCCTTTACATTATTGCCATAGCCCAGCTATGGTCTTACATATAAATCATAGCCCAGCTATGGTCTTATATATAAACATTGTCATTGTCCAACCATGGTCTTATCCGTCAATTCATCATTTACTATAAAACAATTGTACTCTATCTTGCGTTCTACTTATTTAAACATTCATTTCAATTTCATATTTTAACAATAAATTTTAATTTCAATAATAAAAATATGAATAAATACATTATATCATTCATAAATTAATAAATAATCAAGAAAGTTTAACTATACGAACTTACCTGGGCTGAATTGTAAGTTTGTAGTAGTTAGGGACTATTTTACTAATTTCTCTTTTTCTCGTTGATCTATAGGCTCTTGATATGATGTAAAAATATGAAAAACTAGCTTTAGAAGTTCTCCTATGGCTGTTTTTGGCTAAAGATTGATGAAGAAATGTCTAGCAAATCTTTTAATTTCCATTTGTAGTTAAACTTTTACAATTTTCCAATTTTGCCCTTATTTCACCCAATTCCATGAATCATCTCTACCTATGCCGCCCAAGCCATCATCTTTGGGTTAATTTGCTTTTTAAGTCCTCCATTATTTAACACTTGAGTTATTTAATCATTTTAGCAAATTTTACACCTTTTTCAATTTAGTCTTTTTAATTAATTAACAATCAAAACATTAAAATTTTCTAACAAAATTTTAATATTAACTCAATGACACTCGTAAATATTTATAAAAATATTTATGACTCGTTTTATGAAATCGAGGTCTCGATACTCAGTTCTCAAACCTAATTTACTTAATAAATTCTTCTAAATCACAAATTATTAATTCAAAAGTTTTTAAAATCATACTTGACTCATAATTAATAATTAAATAATAATATTTTGAAATCACTCATCGGATTTAGTGATCTCGAATCACTATTTTCGACACCACTGAAAATTGGGTTGTTACAATAAAATTGATAAAACAATATAAAGAACAAATCGATGTGCAATAGAATTAGACTTTTAAAGATTTTAGGTTTCAATTTAGATAATATATATTTTAAAATGCTAAAATAATGTGTTAATAGCATGAAAAATGTTAAAATAATATCAAATTATTGAAAGAATGTAAAAAAAAAATACTTTATGATGTTTTAAAGTGGAGTAAGAAACAATGTTGCAAATATATGCAACATCCTTGGGTATCACCACTCAGAGGATTTGGGAACTTATTTGGGTTTGTCTCTATTTCATAAAAGAGTCATAAAGAATACTTTCAATTTTGTTGTTGATAAAGTTAGATGTAAACTTGATAATTGGAATGCATGATCACTCTCCAGGGTAGGAAGAATTACTTTAGCACATTCTGTGTTATAATCAATTCCAAATTATTTCATGCAAATTGTGAAGATTCCACATGTTATTTGTGTAGAAATTGAAAGAATTGCAAGGACTTTTATTTGGGGAATTACAACATCCAATAAAAAGATGTCTTTGGTGAAATGGGAAGATTGTTGTCAACCTTAGTCTAATGGAGGGATTGAAATTTGATGCCTAAAAGAAAAAAATGACTCGTTCATACTTAAGTTGGGTTTTAATCTCCTTACAAGCAAGCATGATTTATGGGTTAAAGTTCTCTGATCCAAATATAACAACCCTGCAAACCTTGAATAACAAGCAACTTAAAATCCAATCTTTCAATCAATCCAAAACATGATTAAATACATCTAAAACATGTCAAAATTGTTAATATAACGATCTAACTCATGTATGTTTATAGATATCTAACATAAATTTTCTAAACAATTTATTTAAATACCATCCAAATCAATTCAAATTAAACCATGTAAATGACCATATTATAAGACATATGTTTGTATATATAAATCAAGCAATATTATCTTATACACCATTAATATTCACATCTCAAAATGACTTCAAAAGACAACCTAGGTACATGATATTTTCAAAAGAGAAAATATATCACCATGTATTTGAGTTCGAAATTGGCTTGGATGCTGAGTCGTTAGTCATTTTCGTACCTAACCTGCGCACAGAAACAAACCATACGCTGAGTATGTACTCAGTGGCATTTCTATAAACCAACACTTAAATTAATTATTAATTCATATGCACTTAGACTATAAAATCTTAAATTTTATAACAATAATTATATTCATAACTTATTCTCAAGAAAATATTCAATTTTATTCATAGTCAATCAATAACAATCAGTTGTTCAGTACATTAATATAATCATTCAATACCTATCAGTTATTCAGTACAGTAGTTTACCCCTATTATGTTCGGACTTAGACGGATACACAGATCCAACCAACATACCAATATGACACTTAGTGCCTCATCAGCTCTGCCGAAGTAAACAGTAACAGTACGGTACTCGGTACCTCATCAGATTAAACAAAAGTAACAGTAACAGGACGACACTTATAGTGCCTCATCGACTCGAGGTCGAAGTATCCCTGAACACTTTCAATCCTATGCCAAGCCAACTATATCCGACTTAGCCCGATACTGTTAATAGGGTATTCAATTCACTTTCAATTTTCAAATAACAATCAATTCACACTTCGATTTAGTATTCATAATTTATTTCGATCCAATACAAAAATATCAGTTCTTACCTCTATCTCACTTACCATACACATTAAATAATAAAAGCAACAATTAATTATTAAGTTCGGTTTATAGAAATACAAACTGTAATTCTTGGATTACTCTTCGTCAACCTTCTCTTTTTCTTTCTTTGTCGATGTCTCCGGTACTACGTTAGCTACCGAAATTAAACAATTTACACTATTAATAAAACATTAATTCACAATATATAATTGAATTTCTATTAAATTCAAACCTAAATTTCAATTTGATCCTAATTAACTCATTTACTTTTATCACTCAATTCATACTTCATTTCTATTCAATTTCCTATCATATTCACCCTAACCATCAAATGTTCATGATAAAACCCTAATCTCAAGTTTCTTTCAATTTAGTCCCTCTAACATAAAACTTATAGCTTTTTTTACAATTTAATCCCTTGATCAATTCTAACTTGATATTCATTCAATTAAATCTCTAATTCAATAATTTTTTCAACATGAACCATGCTTAAAAACCTATAAACCTCCAAAACCTCAACTTTATTTCAACAAAACTTTGTTTTAAAGCTTTTAAAACATCAAAATTACAAGAAAATAGACTAAATTGACTTACCAAATTAAGCTTCAAACCCTAAAACCTCAATTTTCCTTTTTTTTTCTTTCCTTCTTTTTCTTCCCTATTTTTCTTTGTTTCGTCTCTTTACTTTCTCTTTTTCTAGCTTTATTTCATTTATTTTATGTTATGTTTTATTATATTATTATATTATATTTAGCGATAATTATTATTAACTTAAATAATAAGTAAATACATACATGTATTACAAATGTATGTATAATATTTATTACACATGTATTTAAATTTTACAATACATTTGGCACCTATGGCTTAATTGCTAATTTAGTCCCTTAATTTTTTTCTTTTATTTTATAATTCAACTTTCACACTTTATTCAATCTAATCCTTACACTAAATTAACCTTAATTCAAGCTAATTCATCTAGCCAAAATCTAATTAATCACTCAACTAACATTCGTAAATATTTATTAGAAATATTTACGAACTCGATTTATGAGAACAATAACCCAGAAACACAATTTCTGATACCCATAAATTTCGGGTCATTATACATTGTGAAACTTTGGACAGACAACTGGTTAGCGGATTTTGGACCTCTTTTTAATTACTGTTATTTCTCTTCTCTCATTGACAATTCTATCACTTTGAACGAGATTGTTTCCACTAATGGAGAATGGAATTAGGATTATCTGCGATGTTTTATTGATAGCAATTTTATTTCACATATTATGAAAATTCCAGTGTCTAATCCCTTGGTTGGATCGGATATACTTATTTCTAGATGGTCTCTAAGTGGTGTCTATACAGTAAAGTCAGCTTGCAATATGCTCTTAAAGAATTCTCTTAATCCTCAATATGACAAATGAAAGTTAGTATGGAAGCTTGACAGCCCTAAATGGATTCGTCAATTCCTTTGGCTAGTCTTGAAGGATTGTCTTTTGACTAATTTAGAGCGATGTAGATTTCTGAGGATCCTTCTTGCCTGATTTGCGGATTTGTTAAAGAGTCATGTATTCACATCCTAAGAGATTGCCAACACGCTAAGGATGTTTTGGAAACAGATTCTCCCTTCGAACGTCTTTAACCAAATTTTCTCTTACTCTTTGCATGATTGAATCTTGGAAAATTTAAGAAATACATTCAATCTGGATTTCCAAGACGTGGCCTAGTCATCCTTTTTCGGCATTGTTTGTTGGAGACTTTGGAAACAAAGAAACTTTAAAAATTTTGATGATGTTCCTTCGAATTCAGTCAATGTCATCCAATCTTCGTGGTGTTGGGCAAGGTGCATTAAGATGAGAATAGAGAGGATTGGGGTACCTTCCAGCAATAGTAGCCAGGATTGTAGATGGCTACCACTGCCTACTAGCTTTTTTAAATTAAATGCCGACGGCGCATGTAACCCGTCTTCGAGCCTAGCTTCTTTGGTAGCCGTCACAAGAGATGGGCATGGTAAATGGTTATGGGGATTTGGGAGAAATATTAGTAGGTGCAGTGTTGAACAAACTGATCTTTGGGCCATTTATGGTAGGTTACAATATGCATAGAGTGTCAAATGGAAAGAAGTTATAGTATAGACTGATTGTTATACATCTGTCAAAGATATCCTTGGTGGCCTTAAGAGATGCACGAATAGAGACTTGGTCTTGGGAATTCAAGAACTCTGCAAGCGTGATTGGTGTGTGATCATCAAACAAATCATAAGAAATGCAAATTTTGCACCCCACATATTGGCAAGCCTAATGAAGGAATTCTCGCTTGGTCCACGAGTATTTCATGCCCCTTGGCTAAAGTTGCTGATCAGATTCATTTATATATAGACTATTTATTTTCAACTTCAAATGTTATTTTTTGATAGATTGTAACTGATTATGTCATTTTATTACAAAAAAATTTGGAGTGAGAAAGAGAAAAAGGAAAAAAATAAGAAAATGTATTTAATCATTACCTATTTTTCAAATATTGAATTTTGTTTTAAAGAGATGCCACTTTGAAATGCAAACCGACATTTATAAGGTAAATAGGTAAACTACGGAAATAGTCACTTTTGTTTGTCTCAGTTTACATTTTAGTTACTTATGTTTGAAATGTTACATTTAGTCACTTAAGATATTGTGTTGTAATATTTGTCACTAAGCGTTAATTTTCGTTAATGATGTAATAGTAAGCTGACGTGGCATGTTAAATCATCATTTCAAATGAAAATTTTAGGTTAAATTATACAATTGGTCCCTCAATATTTTTCGTTTTTAGCAATTTAAACTTTTTATCTTTTATATTCTTTGAGCTTTCTTTTTTTTTTTCCATTCTTTTGTCCTTCTCCCTCTATTTTTCTCTCTTCTCCATTTCTTTTAACGTAGTTTTTCTATATTTTTCTATGTTTTCCATTTATTAAAACTACTCACTGTACTTATCTTTTTGAACAATTTATTTTTTTTCTCTTTATTTCTTTATTTTCCTTTTCTTCTTCCCCTTTATTTCTTTCTTCTCATATTTTTCACTGTAGAATTGTAATCTTTACCCACCAAATAAACCAAGTCTTTATTTCTTTCACATGATTCCTAAATTGAATTTCACTCAAAACCGAATATCAATAAATTTTAATCAAATCACGATTTGAATATAACCTAATTTTGAAACTAAAATTGGATCTAACTAATGAAAATAAAAAAACCATATCCTTAATCAAATCTAAACATAAATTGAATTCTTTATATTCAAAACAAATTTTTTGTTTCCAAACTTTTACAAAATCGTGTAGAGTATTCATTTTCTTTTATTTTATTTCTTGATGAATAAAATTAAGCAAACGATTAAAATTGATCTAAACTTTCTTAGATATTCCCAAGCAAGCTTGATTGGAAGCAGAGCATGGATGAACAGAAAAGAGAAAGGGAGCATGGAACCAAACTGGTTTAGGTAAAATTGAGAGTAAGTTTCGTATAGTGGTCGATTTAGTTATTAAGAGTGTAAAGTTCATTTGAAGAATTCGTGAAACAAAGTAGTTTCGAGAGGTCGAGAATGTTGTAGGTGAGATAGAAAATGTGGTCATGGGGGTTGGTTAGGAGGTTAAGAGAACGGACTCGAGAAACTTTGTTGAGGGTAGACTACAATAAGCATGATTGGCGAGGTCTTCGAGTAAGGCGAGCTTGTGGACTAAGTCATTAAGAAATTCAAATTGGTTCGTTAAAGCGATGATGGATGATGAGGGTTTATTATTGTCGGGTGATAATATACAAAACAAGTTTTATTTTGGTTCTAGCTTTTGCATTTTCTTTTTTCATAAACATAAAAAAGTTCCAACAAATGGAAAATATAGAAAAAAAATTATGTTAAAAGAGATGGAAAAGGGAGGAAAACAGGGGGAGAAAAAGTAGAGAATGGAAAATAAAGGAAAAAAAGGAATGTTAAAAGAACATAAAAGAAAAAAAAATTAGATTGCTTAAAACAATAAAATATGGGGACCAATTGTATAATTTAACCTAAAATTTTTGTTTGAAATGACGATTTAACGTGCCATGTCAGCTTACCGTTACTATTATCGACAATTAATGGCTCAGTGACTAAAATGTTACAACACGTTAACATAAGTGACAAAAATATAACATTTTAAACATGTGACTAAAATGTAATTTGAGGTAAACAAAAATGACTATTTTAGTAGTTTACCCTAAGGTAAACTACTTAATTGGTCACTCAATTTTTAGAGTGTTTTCATAATGGTCATTCAAAATGAAATCCTTACAAATT
Source organism: Gossypium arboreum (assembly GCF_025698485.1). Lineage (NCBI taxonomy): Eukaryota > Viridiplantae > Streptophyta > Magnoliopsida > Malvales > Malvaceae > Gossypium > Gossypium arboreum. The sequence continues at coordinate 3,564,468 of NC_069082.1, read as the reverse complement.
GGTCACCCTAATTTTAGGGCACTTTCATTTTAGTCACTTAAGCGTTAAATATCTAACGGGAGTTAACTGTACATACCCCATCATGTTTGCACTTTTATTTTGGTCACTGGAAAAATATATTTTTAAAGTATTGATTAGGGTGAAAAAAATCAAGGATTTAAGTGAAAAACGGTAGAAACTAAAATATAACAAAAAATTGTCAAAATTTAATTGTTTAAATTTCAATTTCAATATTAAAATTCAAAATTATTGTAACAAATAGAAATTTAAGTTTTGGAGACAAATATTACATATGAGTTATTTGAGTTGATTTTGTTAATTTTAAAATTTAAATTTTGGATTTTGAAATACAATTTTTTAAATATTAAAATTCAAAATTATTGTAACAAATAGAAATTTAAGTTTTGTGGACAAATATTAAATATGAATTATTTGAGTTAATTTTAAAAGAGATTACGGTAATTAATTTTAATATTATAGTAACAAATTTTGGACATTATTAATTGATAAAATTTTTCAATTTATTTTAATGGGATAAACAAGTATAAATTGACAATTTTGTATATTATTTTAATTTCTACTACTTTTTCGCTTTAATCATTAATTTTTTTAAACTCAATCAATACTAAAAAGATATTTATTTGGTGATCAAAATGAAAGCGACTTAAAAGTTGGATGACCAAAATAAAAGTGCAAACATGATGTGGTATGTATAGTTAACCGCCGTTAAAGATTTAACGCTTGAGTGACAAAAACGAAAGTGCCCTAAAAATTAAGTGATCAAATTGTAAAGATTTTATTTTAAATGACCAAAATAAAAGTACCATAAAAGTTGGGTGACAACTAGGTAATTTATCTTATTCTATAGCATCCAAGTTTACTTTCGGTTAACTATTTACTTCTTCACTTCTTTAAAAAACAATTACTTCTTCACTTTAAAATTAAGGTCTAATTATGCTTTCAATCCCTGAATGTTTCATATATTTGAAATTTAATGAGGGATTTCTCGGTTGGGATCGAAGAAACAATGCCACTCATTCATTGTCAAACTGAACTTGATTTTTTATTTATTTATATATTTTATTTTACAATTTTTAAAATTTTAAATATATCTTTAGATTTTTATACATATTTTTATGGATTTTGTATTTTTCTTTTTTCTATAATTTCTAAAGATATATAATTGATAAAAGAAAATTTATACGTATTCGAAAAAATTAATTTTTTATACTAAAATTACCCCAATTCAATTTAACTAAATAAATAAATAAACTCCAAAGACACATTACGATTTCTTCAACTCGTTTGTAGAATTGGTCAAATCACGATTTTTTTGTCTTTGCGAAGAAAGGGTAGTTTTGTAATTCGCACATTAGCATTGGTCTTCTGTCTCCTACAACTATTAACAAAGCATGTTTCAATCTAATAAAAACACGTGCCATTCTATCATTGGCTTGACTTATAAAAAGTCAAAACACTTGGCCTGTCAGGTTTCAGCTCATCGTTAAAAACCACGTCTCCTTTGACCACCAGGATCCAATAAAAATCCAACAAACAAAATTCCCTTCTTGATGAGCGTGAGCGCACGGGATAAGGACCGCGTAAAAGTTTTTCCACAGTGACGGTTACGCTGTTAGGGCGTCAGACGTTCATTGGCTAAAATCTTCCAATGAGCGACGGTTACGTGTCACGATATAGTTCAGAAGCTTTTCGCTCCCACTTTCCATTTTCCTCTTGTCTTCTTCTGTAACCTCTAAACTCCATCCAAAGGTCATTACTATAGCATAGAATAGTGGTATGATTCTTTTCGTTGTCAGTGATGAATAATTGGTCTATTTCTAAATCCACTCCCTCCACTTTAATTTAATAAAATTTGGTTCTTCTACTTTACACCAATTGAGAAGTTTGTTGGCTTGTTGGTAAATATCTGAAATAGGACTGTTAGCTTTCGCTAATTTATTGGATATAAATGGTTGAATATTGAATTTTAGGTTGGAGATTTAATGGCAATGTTTAACAAAGTTACTCAACTAGATTCACTTATCATTTCTCATAAAATATGAGGATTAAATTTTAACAAATTAAAGTTGAGGATCTACATCCTAAATTTTCACAGGTGAAATTTATAATTAGACCATCCCAATCTCCACTTAATCACTTATTATAATCCCTACTTCCCCTCTGTCTTTTCTTAAACCTCTAAACTCCATCGAAAGGTCAATTACTGTAGTATAGAATAGTGGTATTGTTCTTTTCGTCGTTAGTTATAAATAAATGGTTTAATCTTGAATTTCGGCCATCCAGTTTATGGAAGTTGAAAAATTAATCCCTTTATTTTATTTTGACAAAATTTGCTAAGTATAGGAACACGATTCTTGATTTTTGCTAATTTATCTGGCAACAAAGATTACAATAAATTTATTTTTTTCGTTTAAAAGTACAACTATAAATACAAATGTTTGAGTAATTAAAATTAGAATAAATTAAATACAAAACATAATTGACTAAAAATTGGATCATATCCAAATCTATACCATAATTAATTTAGACATGGCTCACAAATTAAACCTATAATATTGTGGGAGAAAACCTACAGATGACATTTTTTCGCATGAGGAACTCGAATATAGACACTTAAAGTCTTAAAACCTTAACTTTTATCGAATTTGTGGAGACTTTATTGACAAATGTAACTTTGATTAATAAATTGATTGGATAAGTGCCCTTGGATGTTGTTTAAACTGTACCAAACACGTTATGGTCATGCCCCATTAGTAGGTGATTAGACGCCACGCTTGATTCCTAATTGATGAGGCGTTTTTATTTTGTGAAATTTCGTCTTCGACATTCAAACTCTTGATAAAATTAGAAAATAAAATTCAACTTGACCAAGAAACAATATCAACAGATTGAAGAATTCATCAATTTTAAATAAAATAACACTTCGAATATTTATCCAGAAGGAATCTAATTTCCCTCAATTGTATGTATATAAGTGGAAAAAAAAAGACTTTGAGATCCATCTAATATTTTTTATTATTATTTCAATTATGAAATATTGTATGAGTATCCAAATGTGCGTTCCAAAAGTTGATAATATTTAAACAAAATTATAAATTAAAAGATTCTTGTAGTTTTAAGAAAAAAGAAAAGGGGTTGGATGGTGGCCAACACATATGACATATCCAAAGTTGTCAACACGTGAGAGGGAAACGAAAGCACAAAATATCATACCTTAAAACTTTATAATAATTGTCAAGTGTTTGCTAATAATAAAATAACGTTTGTAGAATATTGTTAAGATTGAAACAAAAGGATTCCAAATACTTATTTAGTTTTTTTTTTAAGAAAAAGGTAAATTATTTTTTGATTGATCGATCAAATAAAAATTAATTTTGATTTAAAGTATTTTTATCTTTATTTTAATTTTTAATTCATTTGAAAATAATTTTTAGATAAATTCGGTTATAATTTATTGTTAAATTAAATAAATCAAAACCAAATTTATTTATTTGATAAAAAACCTCCAAAATCATTTATGTGATGTTGAAAAATCTGGAGCGTAAAGTGTACGCTCGCGCACTCGAGACGCGGCAAAGCTACGGATACGAAGTTGCCAATTTATTACATAAACATAATAATAAACAGCCGACAGACTGGTTTTGGATTCCAGGAATCCCACAATAATTGTCGGCTGGGCCAATGGGAGGATGCCAAGTGTATAGTTTGTTATTATAGTTCAGTTGGATGCGGTGAATTGGCAGGCAGCGGAGGAATAAGCTAAATTAGCCAGCCGAGATCAGCCGGCTATTTGACTTGGCTTGAGTCTGAAATGTGGAGTTGGCAAGGACTGCAATTGCAAGTGTAGATTCAAATATTTACATATATTTAATTTAGATATTCTGGAATATTCAAATTTGGATATTTTAATTAAGTAAGAGTAAATGTGAATATTAATAATCAGATATTCATTATTTTAATTCATTTTATTTTTGTAGATAATTATTTAGATTTAAATTTAAATATTTGCATCCAATACTCATGATATGTTTGAAAATTTACTTATTAATTTAATTTTTAATGTAATTACTTATAATAATACATATTTGTCGTATTCAAATAATCGTTATAATTAGCAAGTTTCACCAAACACAACCTAATTCTTGCAACGATTTGATAATTTGAGGAATTACATTGTCCATCAGCCATAATGGTATATTTTTCAAAACCATAATTACACATCGCGAGACAAATATGATGTATTTAAAAAAATGTCTAAACTAGATGTATTCATAAGGCAGACCGACTCAATTTTAAAAAAGTCCAAGTCTAAACTTGACATTGACTTGCCAAAATAGAAAAATGAACAAGATCATATAACATAAATTAAAAAATGTAAATCTAAACCTAACAAAAATTGAGTCAAACCGCATGAATACTTTTACTCCAAACCCACCTTAAAATTTAAAATATACACTTACTAAATATGGATTAGAATAATGGGTAAATAATTTAATTAATTTAAATTTAAATAATAAACTAATTGAAAATTTAAATCGAAATTTTTAAAAATCTCAAGTGGTATCCCTCCCATGTGGCAAGGGGTCCCATTCAAAATTGTCGTTTAATATGGAAAGTAAGCCGATATAATCGTCGGCCAAGCGGCAAATTGCTCAAGACGAAGAAAGCAATGAGTGAAAACATTTTGGCGGCTGGCAAAAAGCTTCAAAAACGCCACACGCCACGATAATCTTTTCGCCTCGGCCACTCGTTTTTCCCAGCTTCGCCGTCAAGGCCGAGGAGGGAGACTATTGAATTTACATTTTTACCCTCCAAAATTCGACTTTCAAGACAGTCGCTTTCAACGAAAAGTGGGCATTGTCCGAAAAGTGGGCATTGTCCAAATCAGGAAGTGTTCGAGTCCTTCAAGGCTCTGCCAGTCGCTCCTTCACTAACCATCGAGGCTATTTTTGGGATTCCATTTTTTTCAACAAATTTTATTTATTTATTTATATTAATCTTATTCATAAAAGACAAAATATAATAATTAAAAATTAGGTCATCCTTTTTGGCAACGAGAAAAACTAGAGCCTGGCCTTGGCCCGAATCAATTAAAAAGTTGTCCCTTTAATTGCTTTTCAATCCCAAATTATGATTTGGACTTTAAATTGATCCTTAAATTTTAAAATATTTTAATTTAGTCCTCAATGTATTAATATTATCTAAATTGAGTTCTTCTGTGAACGTAACTGCTCAGATATGATGTTGAACATATTTAAAAAAGCGTGAGTAAACTTTTAGACACATTTATGCCTCTTGCATAGATATTTTTAAATATGACGTGTTTAAAAAAATACAATTTTAATAAATTTTAAAAGTTTATTTTAATGCTGATATTAATAATTTTAATAACTTAATTAAAATATTTTAAAATTTGAAAAGAATTTAAAATCTAAACCGAGAGATCAAATGCAATTAACCCATATATTTATATAATTGTATCATATTGTTTTTCTTTTAACTTTTATAAATTCTTCGTATTATTTTTAACAATTATTATTTAATACACTAACCTATAATAAAAACCTACCTTTTAAGTTGTTTTTTAACTCCACTAACTGATTAAATAAATTTACTTATTTTTAATATTTTTGATAAAGCTTAATATTAATTACATTAATTTTATTTTTATTATATTATGCAAAATTACCAGATCCATGTTTCCTTCTCTCTCTCTCCCTCTCTTTATTTTTACAAAATTTTCAATTCATTTTATAATTTTCATTTTCTCCATTTCGTCCCTCTCTTTTCTCATTATTCACGCTCTTGATAGACTTCTCTCCTTCCTTCCTACCAAACTTTTCGTTTTCTTTTTTTTTTCTCTGTTTCGAAGATACTCTCCTGTTTTCTCAACATGTCTTCAGTAGCAGCTTCTCAGATCCTTCAGTTTGCTCCAAATTTTGATTCCTTCACGGTATATCTACAGATTCCTCTTCCTTTCCTTCAGGTTTAATCCTTTTGCTGCTATTTAATTCACTGTTTATTGTTTTATTCCATTGAATTTTTCTCTCAATTTTGATTGTCTAACTTGTTACCTCTTTTTACACGGTAATTTTGCTTTCAGATTCCTTATTGTTTCAATTCTTTAAGGATATAATCATTCAAAGAAAGGAATATGGTTAATTTTCTTTGTTTTGGTCTTTATGCGTAGTTTTAATCTTGATAGGAAGTTAATTATGCAAGCTGAACTGAAAACTAATCTGGGTTTTCTTTTTTCTTGCAATTTATTCAGTTTACTTATCTATTTTTTAGTAGCTTGTTCTTTTGGCAGCTGCTGTTTTGTTCTTACTGCTTTTTTGCAGGATCCCGGAGTTTTTTTTCTTATTTTTTTCTTTGGTTTGAGTGATTCCATTTGTTTTTTGAAGTTCAGTTCTTATGTTATTTGTGTAGTTCCAGATCTACTGTTTAAGATGAAAGTTTGGCTGTTGTTCTTGTGATATAAATGGTTTTGAAAGACTTTTTCAATTAACTTTGTTCTTTGTCATCCTTGGTCTATATTTCTTGGTCTATGTCAGTGTCTTCTTTGTCCAGATACATCATACAAGTTCTTTGAAGGTATTATGGATATTAGATTAACTTTTATAGAGTATATGATGGTATTGTTTTCTAATTTCATGTAATATTGGGTTTTAATTGATAAAACATGTTGCTGGTCACCAAATTTTACCATCTAATGACGAAATCTATGATATTGATTCTCAATTCTCAACCATGGTGTTGATTTCTTATTTACCACTTAGGACACTTGTTAGTTGAGGTGATAGCCGCCTCGCTCCCATAAAGGTGAGGACACAAGTTTGGATCCCACTTGTTGAGAGGGTTTTACTTTAGACACTCCTGGCCTGGCAGGGATTAGCTTCAAGTCCAATGTAACTTGGGCATACCCAAAGTTCACACCAAAAAAAAGAGTTCCTATAATTTATAAGTCCTTACCTGTCCATGATTTCTGAGGGTCATTTTGACAGTATAGATAGGTACATAGATATTGAATTTGTTGTTAGTGCTGCTTAAAACAAACCGCTCGTTACTATGTTCTTTTTTGCTATGTACTAGACGTTGCGTTGTGTTGACATTGCCTTTTATAACTTACTCTGGTTTAAGCTTTGATGTTAAGACTGTCTAATTAACGCTATTGATTTGTTATTACTTGAGTGTGATATACTTAAATAGCTTTCAATTGGGACCTGATTGTGTTACTTCAATTGTTTTTGCTTGTCAGGGTTAATGAAGCTGATCTGTCTGTTGACCAGGAGCACAAGACGCTTCATATATCTGTTTTCATCCACTTTGAATGTTCTTATAAAAGGATTTTATCCTAGAAACGTTGTCAGATACATCAGCTGCTACTAAGCTTTTACATGATTGAAGTCTGAACGGTTACAGTAGATACTTGATAAAATGGACCGAGCAGATACATCGGGGTTTGTAAGCGGAGGAGGAATGCCTTTGGAATTTTTTCTGTTTCTTAATCTGTTTATGATATGTATACCAGTCAGTAGTATGTACTAAAGACTTGTTTTCTGTAAGTTGTGCCTACGTCCTTTACCTTAGTGTTATAGTTCACAACCTCTATGGATTTGAATACAAATGTACGGTTCTCTCGTGTGTCTGAACTCTCGAAAAATGAAAATTTCGGGGATACCACTCTGCGCCTGAACTTTCTTGGTCATGGAGGAAGCAACAAGGCCGGATTCGGAAGTACTCAAAGCGATCTTCATATTGATCTTTCAAGTGCATCTGATGATGGCTGCAGGTTGGTTCTGGGGTTGGGTCCAACTCCTAGTGTATACTGCAATGATTATCACAATGTTGGCCTCAACAAGAACAAATCAACAGCAGCTTTATTCACACCGGGTTTATCACCTGAGGATAACTCTATCCTAAAACTTGGTCTCTCTGGAGGGACTAAGGGAAGTATGAATCTGTTGGAACGTTCTTTGTCAACCGACACTGATCTTAGTGTGCATTTTTCAAATCAGTTTTCTGCAGAAGGTAGTCAACTTTCAATACCTTTTGTTGATGAGGGTTCTACTTCGGCCAAGAAATCTGGTGGCTATATGCCATCACTCCTCTTGGCTCCAAGAATGGATAGTGGGAAAGCTTTGGTGCAGACACATGAACTTTTCCAATTTGGAGCTAAATCTCGTTCTCATCAATTTTATCAGAGTTGTGAGCCCTCTACTCAGACAGATTTCTCCGTAGACACAATCTCTGAGCAGACCACCACTATTACGTCTTCCGATAACCGAACTAGCAATTCGAAGAAATGCAAGTTTGCTGGTTGCTTTAAAGGAGCAAGAGGGGCAACTGGTCTTTGTATTGGTCATGGAGGCGGACAACGATGCCAAAAAGCAGGGTGTAACAAAGGTGCTGAGAGCCGAACTGTCTTCTGTAAGGCTCATGGTGGAGGGAGGAGGTGCCAGCACTTGGGTTGCACTAAAAGTGCTGAGGGGAAGACGGATTTTTGCATTGCACATGGTGGAGGCAGACGATGTGGGTTTTCTGGAGGTTGCACAAAGGCTGCACGAGGTAAATCAGGGCTTTGCATTAGGCATGGCGGGGGAAAAAGGTGTAAGGTGGAAGGTTGCACACGCAGCGCCGAAGGACAGGCTGGTTTGTGCATATCTCATGGTGGTGGTCGTCGTTGCCAGTTCCCTGCATGTACTAAGGGTGCTCAGGGGAGTACCATGTTTTGCAAGGCTCATGGTGGTGGAAAACGATGTATATTTGCTGGGTGTACCAAAGGGGCTGAAGGGAGCACACCATTGTGCAAAGGACATGGTGGGGGAAAGCGTTGCCTCTACAACGGTGGTGGCATTTGTCCCAAGAGTGTGCATGGAGGCACCAACTTTTGTGTTGCTCATGGAGGTGGGAAAAGGTGTGTAGTGCCAGGATGCACAAAGAGTGCACGCGGTCGCACCGACTGCTGTGTCAGGCATGGTGGTGGAAAACGGTGCAAGTTTGAGAATTGCGGTAAGAGTGCCCAAGGAAGCACGGATTTATGCAAGGCCCATGGTGGGGGCAAAAGATGCTCCTGGGGAGAAGGCAAATGCGAGAAATTTGCAAGGGGCAGGAGTGGTCTATGTGCAGCTCACAGTAGCATGTTGCAAGAGAGGCAGGCAAGCAAGGGAGGGCTCATTGCACCTGGAGTTTTCCATGGTCTTGTATCAGCATCATCAACCACGGGAAGCAGCTCCAACAACAATCACTCATCTTCTGGCAATAGTGTCATTTCTGATTGCATCGATTCACCAGACAAGCCAGTGAAAAGGCAACAACTCATACCTCCACAGGTATTGGTTCCACCATCTATGAAGTCATCAGCCTCATACTCAAGCTTCTTGAGTTCCGAGCAGCAAGATGAAGGAATAAACAGGCATGGCAATCACAATGCCGGGGGAGTTGGTAATACAAGCTTCGACTTCTTGATCCCAGAGGGGAGGGTCCACGGTGGAGGTCTCATGTCATTACTTGGTGGAAATCTGAAGAACCCCATTGATGGAATTTGAAGTCCAAATTACTTTGGAATGAAGAAACCTATTGTGGAATTTAAGTTAGTTATTCAACTGTGGAATTGTTTATAAGATCTGGTGGTTGTAGAGAGACTCGGTATATATAGTTGTGTGTTGATTAATAGTGGTATCATTGTCACAGTATTGGTTTACAGCATTGGCCAATGATGCATGGCTGCTGTAATCTTTTTTTTTTTTTTTTAGTTTATAATTGTTGTAAGTAGACCATGGTTATATTTTCTGTCATTCATCTATTGTTTGTGTTGTTGGTGGTGAGGTTATTCTCTTTGTCCCTGTAATTGTTTTTACTTGGCATGACGCCTATCCTATTGAAAGAAGATGAGTGCAATGAGGGTCTGCTAATAATACCATGTATTATTTGATAATCGAATAGGTTCTTTATTTTGGTTTAAATTCTGTGAAGATTCGTTGAATTGTTGGATTTATAATAAAAAATTTGTTATAATATGAATTTAAAATAAAGGTATCCAATTATAGTTTTTTTTCTTTTTTTTTGTCACTTAGTTATGAAAAGTTATAAAATGACCTTATTAACTATTTAATTTTGTCTTTTTGATCACTAGTTGGCATAAAAAGAAAACACCCATAAATTTAAGATACTTGACCAAAAATACAAGATTGAATAGTTAAATGATTATTTTGTAACTTTTCATAGTTGAGTGATTAAAAACAAAATTACTAATAGTTGGACGACTATTTAACAAATTTTAGAATTAAATAAAAAAAACCATAACTGGATCAATACTAAATAGTTTACCCTTAAAATAATTTGAAATGTTGTAATCTTAAATGAAATTTTCAAATGATTTTTAGTGAAGAGAAAATTATCTCATATAGACTAATCAAGTATTGGATTATGGGTATATATAATAAGAATTATCCTTTTATTGTGAGGACAATATTCACTCTCTAAGCGGAAAATATAGACCTAATGATTGAATTAAAATTTTAAATAAGAAAAAATTAAGTTTCAACTTTTTTAAGGGTTTAAATCTTAAATTTTAAAATAAATATAGCGTAATAATAAATTTAGCATAACATTTACTCATTTGATTATTTTGGCTTTAACATCTAAAATTTAGTTAAATTATTTTGTTTTAGAAGAAAAGTTTATTGAATTGTTAAATTTTAATAGTATCAATGTGGTAATCTCGTGTATTTTATTATTAAAATAGATAAATTTTTAAAATTTGTTGAATTCTTTAATAATTTTATTTTTTTAATTTTTAAAGTATACTTGCACAATTAGTAGGTATAAGAAGATTAATGTTAGATCCCCAAAGACAAATGATTTATTTACCCATTCAAAATAGTTTACGCGACTAATTGTTTTTAACAGTATATATCATTTCTTCCAATGAAGCTCGAAAATGGATTGTGGATACTTTTGTACGAATATATGTTGAATATCTTACGTGTAACCTTGTTGAAATAGTTCAACACATTGTCAATTGAATTATCATGTAAGTGGTATTAAAATTTTTACCGATCAATAAAAAGCAATTAGACTAAATTAAAATAAAAAATAAAAAAAAATTCAATCCAATATGGCAATATGAGATGTTTTGTACTTTTTGCTGAGTTGGACAGTGGCACTTTTTTTCACTCTTTCCTTCTCCTAACACACAACAGTATATAAAGGGAAAACACAGCATTCAATTCTCAGGTCACTCACTCTGCGAAACTCTCTTTGTTCTCTTAAATTTCCAAAAATGAATTTCAAAAAATGAGAGTAAAAAAAAAAAAAAAAAAACACTCCATATGATTAGCACTTTGCATTCAGCCATTCAAGATTAATCCTATTTCACTCTTTGCCACGTTCTCTTGCAACATCTCCTTTTAGGTAATTTTCTTTTTACTTCGGTTTTTCTTTCAATTTTCGTTTCTTATAATGCGGATTCTTTTGTTTGATATATACATTCTTCTGCTGATGTTTTAGTTTCGAAATCGAATCGGTCAGAGTTGCTTTCGGTTTTTTTTATTTTTGGAATATTTGACGTTTGATCATTAATTTCACTTTGATTTTCTGAATTATAGAATGTTCTTGATCGTTTGCTCATTTTCTTTTCTCTGTTTTGAGATCGTCGTCGAGTTTTTATCCTTTGTTGTTATTTTCCTTCATTTTTTACAATTTTTTGTGAAGAGTTTAGAATTTCAGCGAGGAGTATTATTCAATTCAACCGATGGATTCCACTTTGTAGCTTAAAAGAGAAAACAGATCATAAACTCTTTTGGCGGGAATTTGAAATTAAAAATCTGTTTCGAAAAAAAAAAGATAACCGAGAAATGAGTATAGGGATAATCTTTATCTCGGTCCGTTTAGTAGTGCCAAGACCTTGGAATGTAAAATGTTTTTAAAAGGTTTTAAATTGAAGAAACCAATTAGAAAATTAGTTAGGAGGATAGCAATTTCTGGTAACAAAGAATTCTAAATTTCCATAATAATCTACATTTTGTTTTTGCTGATAGTTGATGACGGATCAATACAAAAAACGCAGGGATTGAAACTCAATGGACTCATTCTACAAGGAAAGCAACAAACTCAACGTACTAAACAGCAATATTCCTAAGCTGATGCTTCCAGCAAGAAGCCGCACCAACTACTATTCGTCACCAGAGAACCTCATTAAGTACCTGCGTTCTAATTCTCTGTCCAGTAGCGGGAACAACAGCTCCTCGGGAAAAAGCAGCTTCAGATCATCGGTTTCGCCACAGTCGGAGAAGACACCGGTGAAGGTGGTGGAGGAGGATGTGCTCGTCATGGACGGAGTTCTCGTTGCTTCTGATACTAACATTGCAGGATCCGGCTCCTCTTCTTCTCCGCGAAGTGTTGGCTTCTACAAATCAGAGATTTGCAGGACTTGGGAGGAGTTTGGCCATTGCCGATATGGATCCAAGTGTCAGGTATATTTTCTCTCTGCATTGTCTAATTTGCTTGGAATTTGGATTGATCAAATTGTGATTTTAGTCACTCTACTATGATCAAATTTGATATTTAGTCTTATTACACATTAGTAGCTTAAATGGTTAATACTTTTTTCAACTCAACCTGTTGATATAATTTTTTTTTGTGTTGGAAGGGGTATTTTAAAAAAAAAAAATCTCTTCATTTAACTAATGTAGGTTTTAGTGTTAACTATTTGGATTAAGTTATGTAAAAGTAAATTCATTTAAAAAATAGAGATTAAATTTTAAAATTGAATATATTATAGGGATAAAATTATAATTTTACGTGTTTGTAGCAAGGTATTTGTTTAATAGCCGAGTCTTCGTTTTGGAACATAAGGTTGTTAGCCTTGTGATGTTTATAGATTCTAAAAGTGTCTATTTTCTTTTAACTCGTTAATGTGGAACCTTTATGCAAATGAAGAGGTTAAATGTCCCAGACTTTCAGCATAATTTTTAGGATAGAAGGATAAGAATAGGGATCATAAAACTTAAACCATTCAATGAATTTTGAATTAATTTATTTAGAAAGGATAATTATTTTATTTATAGTTAATAGAGTAAAACACAGATAAATCTAGGTTGATGCTATTTATTTTATAGTATAATAAAATAATAATAAAATAATTTAAAAACATCTGGTATTATTTTAGACTTGCTTGTAGAGATTTTTAACTCTAAGTAATGGATAATCCTATTTGAATATGATAAATATTTGGTATACTCATGAGATATATTTTTTTATTTCAGAAATAACCTTAAAAATTGCTATGTGTTTCCTTTTTAATATTTATTTTCTTAATATTTTACTATATCTTTATAAGACACATATCAATCCTTTGGTCTTGCTTATGGAGTCTAAAAACTCCACTAAGAATGTAACAATTATTTTCCTTTCAAATATAGTGATTTTTTGACGAGTGAAATTTTTTACTAGTTGATGTTAAGTGATTATGGTAATCGTTTGTCTTACCCTACTTTATTATATAATATTACTATTTTAACTTCATATATATGTGCAACTATTAAAAGATAAAATTGTTATAAAATAATCTTATATTTATGTTTAAATATTTGTTTTCTTTTGTAAAAATATAAAAAATAATTAGCAAGAAGCAATATTAGGTGAGATCAAATTGAAGGGGATGAATGTACATTCATGAAAGAGAGTGATTTCACTATTAAACCTCTATAGTGGAACGGGAAAGAAGAACGTTGGATTTGGTCCATAGCTCTTAATATTTGTTGTCATTGTCTAAGTAAAAGTAATCGATAATTTAGTGTACTTGAAATGTAAGAATCTATCTGTGGCACTGGTTTCCGGAAGACTGAAGTTCTACAGTTTTTTGTTTCCATTTTTTGAATGGGGATAAATTTGGTCGATTTTCATTTGTTGACTTTGGTTACTGATCTCTGCCTGTAGTGTTCTTTTCGTGAAAAAATAGATTGAGAAAGCTATAAGTCAAAGTTAATGTGCATGTAGTTTGGAACTAGCACAGCTTTAAAGTCATTAGATGGCAACAGAATAAGAGGCGCCATCTTCTAGTACTAGCTGCAGCAAAGGAATCGACTTTAAAAACCTTCTATTTCAGTTACCATGTTCTTGCTGAGAAATTACAATCTAGTGAGCTGTACAATTCTCACTTATATTGTGAGTATTGTCCTCTTCCAGTTGAAGATGTTATCAAAACTGACTTTTCATAAGCTGATCCAACGACCCCAAATTTCTGTAACAGATTTATCCCTTCTTAAAAAGTATTTCATTTTGGTCTAATTATGCTGTCTCTGTCCCTATACTTTTTGCACATTTTCTTTCTACTCTTTTGATTTTTTTTTTTATTGAAGTCCGATGGATACCATTGTCAAAAGATTTCAATTAAATTGGATAATGTGTGTGTTTTTTTTAAAGTTATTCATGCAGCCAATTTAAAGGAAAAAAAAAATCAACTTCCTCTCTTTCATTTTGAATTAATGTTAAAAACCTTTACAGCCCAAAATTCAGACTTAAAAACTTTAGAATTTCATATTTAATATTATTTTATATGATGAAGGTCTCAGTAAATATAATGTGTTTTTCTATTGCACTTAACAATGGTTGATTCTATATTCAACATTTTTATTTACTTATTTGATTTTCTCTGAGTATAATATTTAGCCATGTGATATTTTTAAAAATATCACATGATCCAATTAATAGAAGTCTTTTGATAATATTATCAATGAACTTAACTAAATTCCTAGGATTAAAATAGAGGGACTGAAGTTTAAATATGGAAGATTAGAGGGATTGTGTGCATAGTTAAGCCTTAATTTTTCAATAATTTACGAAGGAATCCTTTTATTTTATTTTATTTTGTAGTTTGCACATGGAAAAGAAGAGGTACGCCCCAGTTGTTTCTCATTCAGAAGCAAACCCGAGGTTAGCATCTATGAAATATCATCTTAAATATTCTTATACCAAATCATTGATAGTGCTCTAAACTAGTACGAGCTCATTGTGTACGTGTGTTTCTCACTGAGTTGTTCAGGCACAAATGTACAAGTCATATGCAAGCGCATACGGCTCGATATCCCGTCCTTTGAATCCGATCCGGGAAACTGCAGCAGCCATAGCCCAAAAGGAATCATCTACCAGGCCTGATTACACAAACCAGAGATCCAGCTCCACCATGAAACCAGGAAACACCCCCTTGACCACCAACATCGCAATGAAACCGAAAACCGAAAGGGACAACGCCTCCACAATCGGACCTTATACAAGTGCCACTAATGGATCCTACTGGTCACCGCAAGATGATGGCATTAATGTTACCTTGCCATCATCCTCCCCTGGCAAAACCCTGTCCAGAGCGGACATCGATGCATACATTGACAGTGTTCTCTATGGTCCTACTACAAGGAGGAGATTGCCAGTGTTTTCTGCCTTTAGCCCATAGTAACGTTTCTCAACTTCGGATCAATAAGGTCGGCCAAACTCAAACATTTTCTTCTTGTTTGTACCAAGCATTAGAGCGATATACAAGCAAGAGGCTTTTCATATATAATGGATACGGTAAAATTTACAAAACCAATTTAGTCCACATATAATTTCACATGACTTGAAAGGTTTATTTAGTTATTGGGTTAATTGTATTAAAAAACATTCAAATTGAATCCTTGAATTAAAGTATAATTCTAATCAGAATATCATTGAATCTTCAAATTAAAATAAAACTCTAATCAAAATATTCTATTATCAGCTTAGTTGTTAGCTTTGACGTTTAATATCAGTTTAAATCTAACGTGTTTAAAAGTATTTATTAATTTATATGTATTTATAAAAGGAATTACCTTAAATCTAAATTAACATTTAATATCAAAATTGATTGTTAAAATGATAGAAAAACTTGATTGAAATGATATATTAATATGAGAACTTTAAGATGTTTTAAAGTTTTTGATTAATATAAATAATGTGTTTAGAATTATTTACTAAAATAATATGAAATTAACTATATATTTCAATAAATTTAATACCAAGTTGTCAAGCAATTTGAGAATCTTAAACCCCAAATCGTCATTGTGAGATGATATCATGTCTGTCACATTGGGATCTCAAATTGCTGCCATTTGAATCTAAAAAATATAAAAATTTAAATTACTATTAAAAATATAATATTTTGGTAAAAAAATTTTAAATTCATATTATTTTGGTAAGTAATAATTACTTACCTAATATTTTAATAAAAAAGCTTCTTTATTCATTTTAGTTGATAGTATATATTTAGTTCAGTGCTCATTGTCACCTAAGGCTCGGAATTCAAAACTCATTAAATCTCTTAAAATAATCCATGCTTGACTAATTATAATAGCAATGGTAAGCACTAATTTATCTATTCAAGCTCGAAAGTTTATTTGAAATATAAGAGGATTTGAATAAAAATGTGAGGATTGAAAATGGGATAGGAAAAAAAAATTGACCCGTTTAAAATTTAAATCAAGTTTCGACTCTAACATTTAAGGTCACGACCTGACCCTGTTTGTTTCATGCCTTTGTAGTAAATTGTTTTATTTTATTTTTATATACCATGAAATTTATATAATATAAAATTAAATATATAATAATAGGTGGAAGTGCTTGACAAGCCCCTACCGACTTACATTAATCCATCTAGTATTAAGTGGATCAATTTAATCTTTGTACCATAAAAAAGAATCAAATAAGACCAAATTTTAATAGAGTTAAATATTGGATGTTTAACCGATTAAGTCTTAACTCGATTGACATGGACATTATTGCTAATATAGGAGGACGTGGGTTTAAGTGCGTTGAAATGCATTATCCACCAGAGTTAATATTTTAAAAGTTTTTATGATTTTGTGAATAAAATCTTTTGCTTGGAGTTAAACTATAAATGAAAAATATAATTTCCATATCATTTTTTAAACTGAAAATGTTAATTTTGTTACAATATGTTCTTATTAAATTCTTTTTAAGAGTTTAGAGATTAAATTGACCCATTTAATAGTAAAAAGATAAATTTGATCTGATCCTTATAATAGGACTTAGCAAATACTTTCACCTATAATAATATATAATAAATACGGGTTGACCAGAACAAAATTTTGAGCGGATAAAACAAATATAAAGTGTGCTAACATCATACATATGACCAATCTGAACCTATCCCGACTCATAAATACCATTAATTCTAATTATCTTATAACTAACTTGATTTGGAGATTTCTTTTGAGTTATAAACAAGAGGTCTTACTCTTTGCAATTTAAATATTTAATATTAGAAAGGAATAAATTATATTAGAACCAAATAAATTATATTAGAACCATCCTAGAAACAAATAAACTAAAGTCATGTAAAACCTTACACCCGACTCGATTGTCGGATTCGAATGTATGATATCATGTCACATTACCGAGACAACTCAGGCTATCTTATTACATAATCACAAAATTTAATTCATAATTATCATTCAATTTAATTAAATTACCAATCATATTCATACATATACATTCACAATGTTTAATTTTTAAATTCATCATTTATTTAGAATTAGGACTCGAATTCAAACTCAATTGTCAAATTTCAGTGTTATATCTAGAGGCAAACCTCTCCTGTATTCTTATTTTAGTTTTGATGTTTGAATGTCTTGAGATAAGGGGTTCAAGGCAAAAATAATTTAGCTTCAATGTGCCAATGTCTTGTGACAAATGCCACTCTATCTTGAGACATAAATCAAGTTGTCTCGAGACTTATAAGGTTGATCTCAAGACCACGACTAATGTAACATCTCTTATGATAAAATTTATTCTTAGAGGATCGAGACATGTTCTTTCTAAAATTAGCTGAGAATTAATGTTTCAAAGTGACTAAATCATAACCAAAACTTCTTCAAACATACATAAACATTAAACAAACTCATTGACATATGCAAAATACAATTAAACATCATCAAACCATAGCAACTCCAAGCATCAAAGCATAACCAATTAATTAGCATATTCAAGCCTACAAGAACAAGCATAATTAACTTTCAAATTTGAGAATGAAATTCAACTAAAAGACCTTATAAACCAAATTACCACATATATTGAAACATTAACTTAACACCAAGCCATAAACAACTTAGGTACATGTCATATAACTAAAATACATATATACATACAAAAGAGGTAACAAGATATTACTCGAGTTGAGTTCTTGAGTTGGATGCTTGACCACTCCTAACCATGTCAACTCTTGTATGAGACTTGTGCACGAAAATAAACATGAGTATTGAATACTCAATGGTACTAATATAATTCAAATACAATGTAATAAGGTTAAACTAAAGCAAATATATAGAACAATATCAAATACGTTATTGTATACTACTTTTAACTCATTAATCATTTTTCAACTTTCTTATTTATTTCTTATTTCAATATCAATTTCATTGCTTACTCATTTTGGCCCTATTAACTAATAATAGACATTAGGACTGTTGTTCCAATAGGGTCGGAAGCGTGTAAATTATTGTACTAAAAAATCACACAAAGTTCAATTCCCAGGGAAGAGAGGTGGATCACAAGAATCTCTTAAATACCAAGTCTTTCCTTAGTCGAATATTCCTTCTATCGTAATTTAATAGGACAATTAAATACTACTATTATACCTCAAATATTGAAAGAAAAATAGGACAAGAAAGAACACAAGAATTTTAACGAGGTTCGGTAAATTATACCTACGTCCCGGGCACTAACACCGATGATAACTTTACTATCTCCAAAATATTACAAACAAATAGAATTAATTAAGAATTCTCAAATGGGAGAAGAGAAAACTAAGAGAGAAAGATTGGTTGGGATGGTTGAAATGAAAAATAAAAGGCCTATTTATAGTTGAAGTTCAGGGACTAACTTGCAAATGGCTTAAAAATTAGGGACCAAAATTGCAATTATCCCATTCACTTTTCAACATTCGATGCAACTTGCTTCACCTTTTAACAAGTTGCTTCCTACCTTTGTTGACTTTTCAACAATCTCCACCTTGAAGATTTGATTAGGATAATCGCATCTTCACACACTTCCTTCAACTCCCCAAATTCGATAAAGTTATCTTTGTAGTGCCTCCAAATCGCTCGCCATACACCGAAGGTGCTCAAATTCTCAGGATGTTAATCAAGTTCAAACAATGATTAAACTTGATTGTTGTTACCACTTTGGTCATCATATCTGCGGGATTATCTGCTGTCGGAATCTTCTGAAGTAGAATTTTTCCTTTTTCAAAGACTTCCCGCACAAAGTGATATCTTACGTCAATATGCTTGGTTCTTGAATGATAGACTTGATTTTTCGCTAAATGAATAGCGCTCTGACTGTCACAATATAGACTAATGTGACTTTGAACAACTCCCAAGTCTTTCAACAATCCATTAAGCCAAATAGCCTCCTTAACAGCTTCTGTAACTGCCATATATTCTGCCTCTGTAGTAGACACAGCTACTGTAGACTGTAAGGTAGACTTCCAACTCACTGGGGCTTTCGCAAGAGTAAACAGATACCCCGTAGTTGAACGACGTTTATCTAAATCACCAGCAAAGTCGGAATCAACATATCCAACTACAAACTGACCAAGTGCTTCATCCTGTTCAAAAATTAAACCAACATCTACGGTTTTTCGAAGATACCGTAGAATCCATTTCACAGCTTGCCAATGTCCTTTTCCAGGATCATGCATATACCTGCTCACAACTCCAACAACTTGTGAAATGTCAGGCCGCGTACACACCATCGCATACATCAAACTCTCAACTGCATTAGCATATGGGACTTTTGCCATATATTCTCTTTCTTCTTCGTTTTGGAGATAATTGAGCACTAAGTTTCAAATGAGAAGCAAGTGGGGTACTTACATGTTTAGTGTTTTCATTTACACCAAAACATTGTAATACCTTTTTCAGATATTGCTTCTGATTCAAACAAAGCTTGCCTCTCTGTCTATCTCTACTTATCTCTATGCCGAGAATCTTCTTAGCCTCACCTAGATCTTTCATCTCGAACTCTTGATTCAACTGAGCCTTCAGCTTATCTATCTCTTTTTGGCTCTTCGAAGCAATTAACATATCATCAACATACAAGAGTAGATAAATGAAAGATCCGTCATGTAGCTTTTGCAAATACACACAATTGTCATATTTGCTTCTTGTATACTTCTGCCTTTTCATAAAACTATCAAATCGCTTGTACCACTGCCTCAGGGATTGCTTCAATCCATATAGCAATTTGTTCAGCTTACAAACCCAATTTCTACCACCAGCATTTTTGTATCCTTCGGGCTGAGTCATATAGATCTCCTCTTCTAACTCACCATGCAAGAAAGCCGTCTTAACATCAAGTTGAGCTAGCTCCAAATTCAACTGTGCTACCAAGGCCAACAAAATTCTAATGGAGGAATGCTTCACAACAGGGGAAAATACATCATTGTAGTCAATTCCTTCCTTCTGAGCGTAGCCTTTAGCTACCAATCTTGCCTTGTAGCGAACATCTTTCTTGCTAGGAGATCCATCTTTCTTTGCGAATACCCACTTGCATCCGATTGCCCTTTTACCTTTCGGTAATTGCGCCAACTCCCAAGTATTGTCCTTCAGGAGAGATTGCATTTCTTCATCCATGGCGCATTTCTATTTGTCACTTTCTAAGCTTTGTATTGCTTCTTGATAAGTGACAGGAATATCATCATCAACAATGGGAAGGGCGTAGGCCACCATATCAGTAAATCGAGCAGGTTTACGAATTTCTCTCCGTGGCCTTGCAACCGCAATCGGTTCAGTGTACTTAATGGTTCTTGGGTCAGAACCTCTTCAACCTCTAATTCCTCCATTATGGCTGGAGAATTAGACTTATTAACTGGGCAAATCCCCATCTGCTCAAACTCCACCTGTTTTGGAGTGCACTCCACCTGCTGTGGAGTATCGCTCGTCTGAATATCTTTATCTGCTACCTTTTCAATGTGGCGATTCATCAAAGGTAACATCTCTCTACAGATCATTTTCTTTGTGTCTAAGCACCAAAGACGAAATCCCTTCACTCGTAAGTGATTCCCATAAAGAGAGCTTTCTTTGCCCTCGGATCTAACTTTGACTCCTTCACATGGTAATATGCGGTGAATCCAAACACATGTAAGGAATCATAATCAGAGCCGATTTTCCGACCATACCTCCATAGGAGTTTTTCTTTCTAACGCAGATGATGGCAAGCGATTAACAAGATGGCGGCAGTATGTCACACCTCATTTCAAAATTGCTTGCCCAACCCAAAGATTGGACAACATACATCGAACTTTCTCCAAGAATGTTCGATTCATATGCTCTGCCACTCCATTCATTGTGGTGTATCCCTAAGCGTGAAGTGTCGAACAATACCATACTCTTGGCACACATCGAAGAACGGATCACTTCTATATTCCCTCCATTGTTCGTCCTAAGCCGCTTGATTTTCTTGCCGGTCGGTTTTCAATCATAGTTTTCCATTTAAGAAAAACTCCAAGCACTTCATCCTTAGTTTTCATGGTATACACCCAAACTCTTCGGAAAAGTCATCAACAAAAGTAACAAAGTAGTGTTTTCCTCCCAACGAAAGTGTTTTGGAAGGCCCCACACATCTCGAGTGAACATATTCCAAAATACCTTTTGTATTATGGATAGCAGATCAATTTCACTCTCTTTGCTTTCCCGAACACAATGCTCGCAAAATTTTAATTTGCAAGCCTTTGCACCTTTCAACAATCCTTGCTTTGCGAATTTGCAAGGATTTTTCATTTGCATGCCCCAACTTCATATGCCACAACCGCATTGAGTCCAAGTCTTTATTCTTTGGAAGCTGCAATGATCGCTCCAATAACTGTACTACCTTGGTAGTAATACAAGTTATTTTTCTGATGCCCTTCAATATCACAAGTCGCCAGATGTCACTTTCAAAACCCCATCTCTCATAGTAACAACTGAACCATTGGATTCCAAGGCTCCCAATGAGATGAGATTTTTCTTCAAACTGGGCACTTACCGAACATCAGTTAGAACTCTGGTTGATCCATCTTGATTCTTTAATTGGATTGAACCTATCCCAACAGCTTCTGAGCATTGTCATTGCCCATATAAACAACTCCTCCATTTAGTTCTACTAAATTAGAGAACCACTCCGGTTAGGGACATATGATAGGTACGGCCAATCCAATATCCACTCATCCGAATGGAACGACGATGATGATGCAACCAGTGATAGTTCAGAGTCACTGGTATCATGCTTTATAACACAAGCATCTACAGCAGCTTTTCCCTTATTCTTCAGCTTTGGACAAATTTTCTTCCAGTGGCCTTTCTCATGACAAAAGGCACATTCATCTTTCCCGAGTCTGGACTTTGACTTTGATCTCCCCTTTTGAGTTTTCTTCCGAGTGTATGAACGACCTCGGACTACTAAAGCTTCTGTATCTCTGATTGATTTTTTCTATTTGTCCTTCTTTCTCTGTTCATAACTGTATAAGGCCGCACAGACTTCGCTCAGAGATATATCACTCCTGCCATAAAGTAGAGTAGTTTCTAGGAACTCAAACTCCTCAGGAAGTGACCCCAACAGCATCAAAGCCAAATCTTCATCTTTGAATGTCTCATCCATATTCAGCAAATCAGTGACTAACTGATTAAATTTGGTGATGTGATCATTCATTGTGGTACTTGGGACGTATGTGAAGCGAAACAGTCTTTTCTTCAAGTGGAGCTTATTTTGACTGTTTTTCTTCAAAAATTTTTCTTCAAGTGCCACCCACAACTTATTTGCAGAAGTCTCCTTTGAAAAAGCATACCTCTGCTCTCGAGAAAGGCATGATCGAATTGTGCCACATGCCAACCGATTGATCGCCTTCCAATCTTTCTCCTGTACATCATCTGGTTTCTCTTCATCAATGGCAATGTCTAGACCTTGCTGAAAAAGGGCATCTAGAACCTCACTTTGCCACATACCAAAATGGCCCGTGCCATCAAAGATCTCCACGGCCAATCTTGCATTTGCAATTGTCGGTCTTGTCCACATGGACGATGTTGAAGCTCCTACACCGACCGCTTTTCTCCATAATCTTTCAATATACCTAAGAAATCTTTTCTGATGTGGAAGATCAGTTTAAACTGCAACCACAGAGCATACTACGATTAACCTTCGGCTCTTGATACCACTTGTTGTTCCAATAGGGTCGGAAGCGTGTAAATTATTGTACTAAAAAATCACACAAAGTTCAATTCCCAGGGAAGAGAGGTGGATCACAAGGATCTCTTAAATACCAAGTCTTTCCTTAGTCAGAATATTCCTTCTATCGTAATTTAATAGGACAATTAAATACTACTATTATACCCTCAAATATTGAAAGAAAAATAGGACAAGAAAGAACACAAGAATTTTAACGAGGTTCGTAAATTATACCTACGTCCTCGAGCACTAACACCGGATGATAACTTTACTATCTCCAAAATATTACAAACAAATAGAATTCATTAAGAATTCTCAAATGGGAGAAGAGAGAAAACTAAGAGAGAAAGATTGGTTGGGATGGTTGAAATGAAAAATGAAAAGGCCTATTTATAGTTGAAGTTCAGGGACTAACTTGCAAATGGCTTAAAAATTAGGGACCAAAATTGCAATTATCCCATTCAACTTTTCAACATTCGGTGCAACTTGCTTCACCTTTTTAACAAGTTGCTTCCTACCTTTGTTGACTTTTCAACAAGAACAGATACTCAAATCTATGTAACGAGTAGTCCATGACCCTATGAGAATTAGGACTATTTTATTCTGTCATCCCGAGTTGCCTGACAACAATAACTTTTAGTATTTATCCCATGATCCTCTAAGAATTGGGACTGCTTATGACCCTTTGAGAATTGGAGCTAGTAAACCACTGTATTGGTAATCCTATAGCATGCCAACTACACTTGAACTATGTCTAACATCATTTAACGGAACAAAAACATCATAATCACCATTGTAATACATGTCATCATAATATCAATGTCTTGCCATTGTAAACTTAAAACGTCCATGAATTAAATCATCTTGGTATCTAAGTTTTTCCTAGGTTTCCAACAATGAAACTTAATTAAAATTTCATCAATTTCAAAATCTAAAATATGGTTTACTAATACCTAACATCCTTTATCAAGAATCTACTAAAATTTCGAAGGAAAGCTTACCCAATTTCTGTATATAGCTCACGGCAAGGTTGAAAACTTCAACAATTTTTCTTTTTTTTGTAGCCGTGTGAAGAAGAAGATGAAAATGGTTTTATCCTTCATCTCTTCTTTTCTAATTATAAAATATTTAGTTCAATAATATAACATCTAATAGCTATAATTTGTTTTGGTAATAATTAGTGTTGATCAATGGTGGAGATCATGTCTATCTACTAACTCCATTTAATTATGGGTTAACTATATTCAAGGACTTGAATAATTTCCTAATTCAATTCTCATTCAATTTGACCACTATGCAATGTAGTCCCTGTACTTTTATAAACAACTTAATGTATTTAGTTACTATTTGGTTCTATTTGTTATATAGCTAAATCCATTAAATTTTTAACTAATTTCATTTCTTAATCCCGTATTCGACTCGTAACTTTCTAAATTCAGCCCAATTTTTTTTTCTACACTAACGGAAATCAGGCCGTTACAAATCATGTCATTAAATTTTAAACACATAAAAGTTTTATTAAACACACATCCATATACAATCTCCTCTTTAATTAAATTATTTATAAAATAAATGATTAAAAGGAACTTTCTCTTAATATGAAATTTGAAAGAATTATCCATATATTTGGATTAGAATATCTATTATCCGAATCTACTTTGATTTTACAAGTAATAAATTCAATTCAAGTATAGAAATATATTGTAAAATTAAATTAAATATTTAACGAATTTTACGGATATTCAATCTACTACCCTACTTTAATCACTTAAGGTAAGCTTTGAAACTTTAGAGCTTTGATTTTCTTTCTTTTTAAAAAATTAAACCAATGTGTAATCGAATTGGATTCAATTTCAGCTCAAAGGTTTCTTCTTTTAGCTCTACGCTTCAACATCACTTCTTTTTAAATGGCTTAAAGAGAAATTGATTAGTAGCTTAACAACGCATGCTATTCAATTTAATCATGCATTCACGTTCACTATATATATAGGAATGATGATTTTAACTTTTTTTTTTTTCATTCAGTTTTAATTCTATTAGGATGAATATTGTTGTAAAATATAAGAGGATGTTGGAAACCTATTATCCTCCTATTTATGGGTTAGGGAGGAGTTAGGGGTAGTTTTAAGTATTATATAAAAAAGAGCAGATATAATCAAAACCTATAATGAGATTGTTAAAAAAAAAAATTATAACATTATTTGCTGTTTTATGGAATTGCATATTTAACAAATAATTGTGACAATATTATTACCCTCACTTTAAAAAAGTGGAACAATATTACTTTGTTTGTGAAGCCAGGAAACAAACGTAGTCGTCTAATTTGAACATCTTTTTCAATCTTTTAAACTCATTATGGCTGCATTAATCTGATGTTTACCTCTATTATACAACAATTAATTTAATTATTAAATATGATAAAATTTCGAATAATATATCATCCTAATTTGAGTGAAAAAACAAAAATTCAAAACTGATATTCGACTTAATTTTATTAAATTCGTTATGATTATTACTTAAATATATTCTCTAGCACAATTATCGAATTTTTATTTAATTTATAAATTTTATAATATAAAAATAAAATTTGACATTTATATTGGTAAATAAATTTCAAAATGCTATATAAAAATATTTTCAAAAGAATTTAAAACCAATAAATCAACAATGTTTTTATAACTAGACTAATGTTAAGATCGATCAGGTCATCGGTTCTCAATTTGGTCAGATTAATTAATCAACTAATTTGATTAAATAAATTATTAAAAGTTCATTAAAAGTAAAACTATTAAAAATTTAATTTAATTAATCTTTTAGTTTAATTCAATCCGTTCATATCGATTCACAGTTTAATCCTATTTTTAAATTAATATATTTACCCATTTTTTATTTGATCTACCAATCTGATCCTAACAAGCTTGTAAATCCAACGGATTTAAACCAATAAGATTCGGTTAGATTATTTTTGATTTTTTATTTCATTTAAAAAAGAAGTCAAAATAAACCATGAAT
Source organism: Gossypium arboreum (assembly GCF_025698485.1). Taxonomy (NCBI): domain Eukaryota; kingdom Viridiplantae; phylum Streptophyta; class Magnoliopsida; order Malvales; family Malvaceae; genus Gossypium; species Gossypium arboreum. Next base: position 3,538,200 of record NC_069082.1, on the reverse strand, counting down.
TTAGCTCGAAATCAATTCAAATCACATCGACCAGTGAAAGCAGGAAAAAGTGGCATCTCCACAATCCACAGCCCACAATTAATTTCTTGTGAGTGAGTGAAAGAGAGATGATGCATGACATCAGATATGCAGTCATCAATAAATACTTTTTAATATTATTTGAAAAAATTTAAAATTTATTTTTATAAGTAGTTTTAAAAAGTAATAATATTTTAAGAATTTTAAATTATTTTCACTGATTTAAAAATAAAATATTTATTTTATCATAAAAATTAAAATTATTTATATATTAAATAAAAATAGAATTTTGTTTAGTTTCAGTTAATCGCAATTTTTAAACTTGTATTCCATAAGCTGTTTAATCACCTTGGTTTTGGTCAAACTTTATTTTTTCGATTTTTCTTACTCAACCCAAAGCTACATCCTTGTATTCAAGATAAGATATTATGGTTTAAATTGTGCTATTGGTACTTGTACCATACATAAGTTCTGGACTTAATGTTTATACTTTAATTTAGTCATTTTAGTTCTAACTTTTAGAATTATAAAATTTTTGTCTTGAAAAATGATAGCAATTAAATTTAAGTTATGCTGTTTTCAAAATTGATGCAACAAACATATTATTGTATTTGTAATGTCATGTCGGTTTATTATTTTCACATGTTACTTATAAGAACACTAGTTAATAGATTTAAGGATTATCTTTCGCATTAAGACTGAAATTTTAAAATTTAAAAATATAGTGACTAGAATTATCCAATTGGAGAACATAGACTAAATATACAAGTTTTATCCTTTAATCCTAAATCTTAAACCTGTTAAGAGACACTAAAACTCTAAACCTTGATATTAAATTCGATTATGAAAATACCAAATAAACTATGAATATTAATTAAAAGATAAATTTATCCTTTAATATCTTAAATCTTAAACCCTAACTTCTAATTAAACACTATCTGCTACAACCCTAAACCTTAAATCATAAAATACAAACCCATAATATATTATTCAAAACTGCCCCTATATTCAAAAAGTAATGAAAGATTCAGCGGTGAAGTCAAAAAATTTTTTTGGATCGAATTAAATTGTATATTTTTACGATAGTAAAATACAATTTCACTATTTTAATAGCCTATATCTTTATAATTTTTAAAAGATTAAATCAAAATTTTATCATTTTAGAGGGACAAAATACAATTTTATCATTACTAATTTAGAATTTTATAAATTATAAAAAGACCTAAATAGAAAATTTTTCATTTTAAAAAGGTCGAAGTACCTGCTAACGTCTTGAATTCCCAACTATACGATTATTATATTATTGTATATATATGCTTAAAAAGTAAAAAGATGACTCACTAACCAATTAGGGTTTACAAATAATAATTGCATTTTCTCCAACACTTGAGGCCAAGGAACGTAGTCTATGCTTCTTTATCAAAAATCATTACTTTCACTAAACATGAAGCACTAATTCTTTTACTATGGGTTTGGATTTTCTTTTAGTTACTATTATTTATAATTCTCTTGGTGGGTAAAAGAGCAAGCTTGAGGGACCTAGTAGTGGTATGTAAATGATGTAATGAAAAGAATAATTTATGGATGTAATTTAATTAAGGCTATTCAATCTAGTCAAGATGTGGAAAGCTCATCAAGTAATGGAAGTGGTTTGATATGCATCTAATGGAACAGTGGCTGACTTTAAGGCTCATCGTACAATTTCATGCTATATGTATTGATGTTATCTTTGAAATTAATATAGATTTTGTTATACCCCTAATCCAATTGTAACACATTGTAATATGAGAATTAATCAGAGAGACACTCGTAAGTAATTTTATGTTTTGCACTGTTTGAATAGTCACTTAATAATCGACTATCATTGTGCCTTATACACCCTACGAGAAGAAGCATCCATCCTTATCTATCTAAGAGGATCCTCTGCTAAGCCATCCTCTATTAACGGATACACTTTCCTTAAAGAGGAAATCACCTAGAAATTATTGTACTCTCCATCGAATCCCTACCTTAACTTGGACTCTATTGAACCCTCCAAAGCCTGTTAAGTCGCATAATTAGATAAAAACCTTCACCTCTCCTATAAATACTCCAAGATACTACTCAATTGAAAGATTCCTCTTCACTTAAAACCTTAATACATTAAACCTTCGACCATCTCTACACAAATCTTGTATTAGATCAATCATGAATCACATGTAGGGTTGATTTTATAAATTTTGGACGATGGATTGACTCCTAATCTTTTAATACCGACTTTAAGTATAAATATACTGTCCCATGCAATCTAACACCAACAATATATAGTTAGAAAGCACAGTTTGTCCTTTTCTAGTCTAACTACAAAAAAGAAGCTTGCTAGACAACTACTTAATTAAATATAAATATAAAACTTAGTCTTCGATTTTAAAATGGCCCTCCAAATTACGTGTGTGGAGATCTATCACTCATTAGGGCTATTCAAGTTCCTATATGATTTTGTCTTCTTTTGAGTCTAGACTCTACACCCACCATTTTGATATAAATATATAAACTTTACATGTTCTTATATATCATGAAAATTTAATTATATACCATCATCATCATCATCATCATCCTCGTCAGCTAATCATTAAAAGCAGCTTCTCTCTCCATTACAGTAAATGGGAAACCATAAAACATTTGATTTTCCTTCATTATCAAGTTAACCAGCTACATTTATAGATTGAGCTAGGCTTAACTTCAATAATTTTTTCCCCCGAAGCCCGAGTTGACTCAACTAGAGTCTTAAAACCGAAAATCTATCGTATGAAAAAGTGAATACATATATCATTGCCTAAAGAATCAATTTTACATTGTAGATCCCAAATCTGCTTAAATATTATTTATGGTCGAATCTGAAAAATTATATTAATAAATTAAAATTTTTTATAATATTTATTTTTTAAAAAATGGATCTAGTTTCGAAATCGAAAAAACCAAAGACTTAATAAAAACTTGTCACCACTTTTTAGTTGGAGAAATTTGACATACATGAATGTTTACGTGAAATTTTAAAATTGTTTGCTTATGAAACTTGATTTTTACAAAGCCATCTCGAAATTGACTTTACTTACTTGCTTTGCAAAACGCATAATCTTATTTAAAACCTTGCAATGGATAACTTATAGATTTGTTTAATTTTGCATCTTGCTCGTTTAATTCAAATTATCAGAAAATCATACCAACTTTAAATAACTAATTAAAAATATTTAGCAAAGCCCAAATACCAAAGTTAAAGTCCGAAAATAGTCCAATAGTCTATAAAATCCAGAATAAAAGTTTTTATAAATTTTAATTCTATAAACCGAACCAAGCTCCTGAGTATCACTAAATCTTAAGTCTAAAGATCATCTGAAAAATGTTAAACAAACAAAGTGAGCTAAAAAGCCTATTATGTGACTTGGCCCACAAACAGAAATCACATCAGAACATGCTTTAATGAATATATCAGAATAGACTTATCAAAAATTTCACATGAGTAAATGCATATATCAGAACAGAGCATCAAAAATTTCACATGAGTAAATGCATATATCAGAACAGAGCATATCCTACCCTCATCTGCTACACACCACTCCGACCAACCAATTACACCAATTAGGGCTACAAGAACCCATCCATCCATTACACCGCAATGTGGTCATATGCCACTCAGAAAGTTTACAACTGTACCGCCAAGATATGTATTGCGGGTATACCGCAATGTGGCTTTCCCCTCTTAATATTCTCGGGAATTTTCGGTTGCTGTAAATGGAGATTTTGATTACCATAGGTTTCATGGTTCTACTAATAGGGTTACTCTAATAGGTTTCAATCCAGCTCGGTTCCAACTTCAGGCCTAGTGGCCAATCAGGTCACCTATTTGCCTCATTCAAATGTCTTTGGTTTTAGGTCGTCTCAATCTGCGCATGATGGGTTGTCTAGTCTTCAGCTGCTAGGTTTTCACTTAGGCATGCCCCATTTAGTGTTTCAGTTTGGCCATTGCGTGGGAGTGCTCCGTGTAATAATCTTGCGGTGTCGTTTCAGGCTGGGTATGCGCCGCATCAAATTGATACTTTATCCGTGTTTCAGTCTGCTGGGCCACCGAGTATTTTAGAGCTTGGGACTACTTTTGGGCCACTAAATGGGAACTCCACTAGGCATGGTTTTCCTGTTGCATTTTCTGTTGGGCCAAATGCTTTATTGCCCCATACATCTGCTGAGTCATCTACTTGGTACCCTGACTCGGGTGCGACCAATGACTTGTATCAAGAGGCCTCGGTATTAAAATTTTTAAGTGAATATTCAGGTAATATTCCTTTGCTTATGGGTGATGGTACGAGTTCCAATATTGAGCGTTTGAGTCATAGGACAATTTATGTTTCCCATAAATTGTTGCATTTAATAATTGTGTTACATATACCTAAGATTCGAAAAAATTTGCTTTCGATTTCTCAATTTTCTCAGGATAATAATGTCTTTTTCGAGTTTTACCCATTTAATTGTCTTGTAAAGGATATACAAACTCAGGAAATTTTGCTCCGAGTCCATACACATGAGGAGTTGTATTGGTTCTCTCCAACGATGCCTTTTGTCAACATGGGATATGTTTGGGGTGCTGATCTCTCTTCAAAATACAAAGTTGGGCACCAAGCAAAAAGTGTTTGAGTTGTGGCATCGTCAACTTGGACATCTATCGTCGAATATTACAAGTTCGATTCTAAAGAATTGTAATATTATTGTTGATGCTAATAAATTGCAGTATGTTTGTTCTGCTTGTCAATAAGGGAAGTCACATAAGTTACCATTTTTGGATTCCACTACGATGTACCATCATTCGTTTGATTTGGTTGTTTTGGATTTATGAGGACCCGCTTCTATTAATTGTAGGCCTAGTTGGTGTTATATTTCTTTTGTTGATGTTTTTAGCAGGTTTACTTGGTTGTTTCTTTTTCAAAAGAAGTATCAAGCTATTAACTATTTTGTTTAATTTTAGAAAATAGTTCAAGTTCAGTTTGATAAAGATATCAAGCAATTTCAAAGTGACTGAGGTAGTGAATTTTGCGTGTTCTCATCTTTGTTGGCTTAGCATGAAATCCTTCATCGTGTTACATGCCCACACACATCCAAAAAAAATAAGATTGTCGAAAGGAAACATCGTCATATATCAAAAATTGGGTTCACATTACTTGCTTAAACCCATTTGCTGATGAAATATTAGGGTTATACTTTTTCATGTGTTATTCATTTAATAAACCGGCTGCCCACTCCAGTTTTTCAACATTAGTCTTCGTACTTGGTTCTTTAGGGTACTCATCTGATATATGACCATCTTCGTGTTTTGGGTGTTGTTGCTACTTACATCTCAGGTCGTTTAATCAACACAAACTGGAGTTCTGATCTCAACCGTATATTTTATTTAGTTATAGTTCCCAAAACAAATGTTACCGATGTCTTACTCCGGATGGCCGAGTGTTTTTTTTCAATATGTAGTATTTGACGAGGATTGATTTTTGTTCTCTTTTAGTGCCCCGTCTGTCTATTCGGCATCCGTGAGTTACCACCTCTCTTCTTCTCGCATACTCCACTCTGTCACACACGATGCCCTCGAATGATGCTCTTTTGGATCGTTTGCTCACTTTTTCTACTAAGTCTGCTCTGGATTCCACTTGTTCGGGTGAAAATGATGCTAGCCTAGGTCATGACTATGACACTTCCTCTCCCACACTGGTACTTCTTATTGTTCCAGTTGATCCTCCACCATAACTTGGTAATACTTATTCTATGGTTACTCGGTCGAAGGCTTGAATTTTTAAACCACGGGTGCTAACGGTTAAGCTCGCTAAAAATAAGTCACGTACTATTGAAGAAGCTTTTGCTAGTAAAGAATTGACAATAGCTCTCAGGAGGAATATGATGCCCTGATTTGCAATCACACATGGAGTATTAATTGGGTGTTATAATATGTGGTTTTCACTCGACCCAACATCGAGTATGTTGTTAACGTATTTGTTAGTTTATGCACACCCCAACCGATATCTATTTCATGAAAATCAAGCGAATCTTGTGCTGCCTCGATGCCACCATTGACTATGAGTTGTATATTCGGCTTTTCGAAAGGTTATCTCTAGTCGGATATGCTGATGCAAATTGGGGATTAGACTTTGATGATCGTCGATCCACCACCAGACATTATGTGTATTTTGGTGGGAATCTCGTCTCGTGGTGCTCCAAAAAAACAACAGATTTTTCTTGGTCAATAGCTAAGGCATAGTATCAGGGTTTAGCTGCCGCAACTGCTAGCATTATGATACGTGATATTCGCGATAGGTTTTAAAAATTTATAATTGGCCGTTCTTGAAACTAACTATTATCACAATGAAGGCAAGTATACCTATCGAATAGTAGTATAGCTTTAGCAAGACCGGATTGTTGAACCCAAAAGAACCAAGAGTACTAGTAATTATTTTCTTTTTATTATCTAGCCTAAAAATTAAGGGATTTGTTTATCTAAACTGGTTAACTAAACTAAGGGTGTACATAGAGAAAATTGGGGAAAAGCTTTTGGGAAAACTCGATTGATTAAAACAATACATAAGGAAAAATCCACCTAGACTTCACTTGTTATTTGACTCTGAATCAGACGATTTATTCATTTGACTTGATCCGTAGAAATTCCTAAGTTATATTATTATCTCTCTCGAGACAAATAACGTCTAACCATAGGTTGATTAATTGAAATCTCTTTCTAATTAACACCTTAGTGTTGCATTAACTCGATCTATGGACTCCGTTATTAGGTTTCACCCTAATCCGGCAAAATCTTGTCACCCTATCTCTAGGCGTGCAATCAACTCCGCTTAATTGCGGTAAATTTACTCTTAGACAGTGACTTTTGCTCCTCTGAATAAGCGCATTAACTTGAATCAATATCCTAGAATATTAAAACAAGAATTAAGAACACATAATTAAGAACAAGTCAAATATTTATCATACAATTCAGATAATAATAACAAGATCCGTCTTAGGTTTCATTCCCCTTAGGTATTTAGGGGGTTTAGTTCATAATCATGAAAGAAAATATCTCAAAATAATAAAGATAACAAAACATAAAGAAAACCCAAAACTCTTGAAGGAAATTTAAGGGAGATCTTCAGTCTTGACGATGAATCTGGCTACTGATATGGATCAATCGGCTTTCCTTGAGTAATTCCTTGCCTCCTACTCTGTGTGTCCTTTTTTGGTACCTCCTGGGGTGTTTATATAGGCTTTAGAATGCTTCTAAACCCTCAAGAGTGGCCTTTTCTGAATAGGACTAGACTTGGGCTAGACAGGGACACGCCCGTGTGCGATTGCTTCAAACCGTGTTCGAGCCTGTTAAATAGACACATGCGTGTGGTATGCCCATATACGGAAGTCCAGGCCATGTTGATTTCACATGTTGGTCCATTTTATCCGTTTTTGGCCCATTTCTCGCTCTTTTTACTCTCCTATGCTCACCTAAGTATAAAACATGAAATTAAAGGATTATGAGTATCAAATTCACCAAATCTAAGGATAATTCATCCAAAAATATGCTAAGCATGAGGTAAAAATATGTATAAATTACGGTTTATCACATCACATGGTTAGAGTCATTATTACGGGAATTTCGATTTTCCTCTAACGGTACCTCGACCATTCGGTGCGATAACTCTAGTGCCATGGCGGTTGCAACCAATCCCGTCCTTCATTCAAAATTTAAGCATGTTGAGCTTGACTTATTTTTTGTTCGAGAGAAAGTTGCTGATGGGTCTTTCGTTATTGGTGAGGTACCTGCTTGTGATCAGGTTGCCGATATCCTCAACAAATTGTTGTCTTCTTCTTATTTTTGTCTTTTTCAAGAGCAACTTTGGGTTTCAATAGTTGGGTGAATATTAGATAGTTAGCTTGTTCAACTGAATTTGTTAGTTGTTAGAAGCAGTTTCTTCCTCTTGTATATGTATATATTCTCCTATTATCTACTCTATGAAATCAAGCAACAATTCACAAATTCTTTCACTAAGATAGTATAGTTGAGTTTTTCTATTCTTTACTGTTCTTGTATATAATTTTTCCATATACCATTATGGAAGCTACAAACATTTAGCTTTTATCCAATAACCTTGTCATATGTGCTACCCTCATAGGATATCTTTAATCTTATTAGGTTAAATTTTTTTACCTAATTTAGTCCATTTTATCTCTTGGTTACCATTGTAACTTTTGTGATGAAAATGATCATTACTTACAAAGAGTAATGAGACGAATGACTTGTGGTCACGTTTTATTTCCATAATCCATACAATGTCAGTGAGAGGATACCATTTACTCTTTATTCGACCTATGAATTCTAATATTATAGGTGATTTCATGCCATACATAAGTCATGTACCTAATATAATCAACTTACGACCCACTACCATGATAACTCAATTTTTCAGTACATCAAAGTACATGAGTTATACATGCATGGTCATGCACTTACTAGAGACTTAAATAAGTCACAGCAAGAACATCACAAGTGAATAAATTCATAAATGGATCTATGATAAATTCAACTTAAGTCCTATATGATGCAATGTTAGTCTAGACAATCATATCCATGTCTCTATTTCTAGGTTTCATTCACTTGATAGCCAAGACAAGCTATTTCTCCATTTAAACTTATAGACAACATGATAGTCCTCTATTTATTTGAATTATTTGCTTAATCTAATTTTGCAGAATATGAAAAATTTATATTATCTACTAATAAAAGTTGTCTATTACTTTATAATTCGTTCTTATAATTAAATTTATTATTATTTAAACTTTAAGTTATCAAGGAGCATATATTTGCTTATTCATTTCGCTTGTTATGCAAAAACCGTTGAGGACAAACATATAACGATTTATCAATGAAGCATGGAGTAATTTATTTATTCAATCAATCAAAAAATTACTAGTATGATAAAATCATTGCTTTAAAAGTACAAATATTAACAGTTGTTACCCAAATCAACAACAATTTCCACCTCCACTTGGAGTCATCTTTATCCTACTCTTAAGCAAAAATCCAAAATCCTAACTCATATTCCTTGAAATATAATGAATTGTAAGAATGAGTAAAAACATTACAAGACTAACTATCATAACAACAACGACTATACCAATAGCAGCAGAAGATTTAATAGAATACCCAAATTATTTCGGAATTATGGGCAAACCAAAATCCCCCCCAAAAGAACCCAATAATCACCATAACAAGACAAGGCAGACTCTTCACATCAAGATCAACAATGACATCCTGATAGACATGATGAGTCCAACGCTTAGGTAGTATTGCTATAATAACAAAATACACCTCTAGAAGACTATATGCAAGCCTTAAGGAGAGAGAGGCAATATTTGTGCAAAATTAGGTTTAATGATGTGGAGTGAACTTCTTTCTCTAATAATTCTCTAGCTCTACACATAGTTGTAGAATACATGCCACCAAAGTTTAAACCACTGAAAGAGAAAATTAAACTAGAGATCCTACAATCATATTTTATAGTATAAGAATTATGTGGAGACTCAATGCCACTTATGCACTCAAATGAAGAGTTTCTCCATTATGTTGTGAAAATATGCAAGAACGTGGTATTTATCTTTACCAGAAGGTTCCATTTAGAGTTTTGATAAATTAGCACACCAATCTATAGCCCATTCCTAGTCAATAAAGCAACATATAAAAACCCTACCGACACACTAGGTTCACTAACTCTCAAGAAAGTTACATTCTATCCACTCCCAAACTTATCAACCCTTAAGAAGGTCCTAGCTTTGCCTACACCCTAAACCGGGACTAGAGTTAGACTCTACAAAAAAATCATCATGAGATGAAGGCCCACTCCAAGCCCTTCATTGCCTAAATAAGGACCCCCTCTTCTAGAAATAAGAACAAAAGAAAAAAAAAAGAGATCGAAACTCTACTCCTTTGCTACCTTGACTTTCTCTATCCATTTAATCTAGTGGCTTTTTGCACCACTCCATAGTGTGAACCTCCAAATTCCAACGACTCTCGGCACTCTATACAATGTGAATTGCCCTTGTTGTGGCTTCAATCCTTTTTTATTCCTTTAACAAAATAACAAAAAATAAATGTTAACTTTTACTGTTAGTACTTATACTTACAAAAGTTGTGGATCTAGTCTCTATATTTTAATTTGATCATTTTTAGTCCATTTACTTTTCAATTTTAAAATTTCAATCCTTACCATATGATAATTGTTAAATTCATTAAGTTCTATTATTTCCAAAATCCAATAAAGCAAACATATTATCATATGCCTAATGCAATGTTAGCTTCTTATTTTCAAATTTTATACACTAAAAATCCAATAAATGGAAGAATCACCATCATCCGTGTCAAGATTGAAATTTTGAATTTTGAAAAGTATAGGGACTTAAAATGATTCAATTGGAGAATAATGACTAAATATACAACTGTACGCATAGTATACTACTAGTAATTGAATTTAACCGACAAATTTAACTATTATTATTTGGGTGTAGATTGAAACTTCAAAATTTAAAAAGTGTAAAGACCAAAACTGACCAATTCAAAAAGTCTAGGATTAAAATTGATTAAATTAAAATATAAGACCTAAATTCATAACTTTTACAAAGTAGACGAACTAATAGTGAATTTAACCAGAAATAAACTTCATGCGACCCACGTATATGACAGCAAATGCATGATATAAGCACGAGTTTGATGATGACACACATGAGCATATTTTTTAAACATACACATAATCAATTAACAACAATTTTTATTTATGAAACTAATTATAATGTTTGTTTTTTTACAAGGAAAAAGCCTGAATGTGCCACCTATCACACAATCTCACTTTTTTTTCCTTTCTGTTTTTTCAGTTTATCTTATAATAATTAATTCACTTCAATTACTTTCCTTCTTATTATAATAATTTAAGTAAAGTAATGTTTAGCTTATTATTGCTTTTTAAAAGTGGTTCTCAACAAAAATTATATTTTTTCTTCTGCTTTTAATTAAAAATATTTTTTAAAGCATTTTATACTTTTAAAAATTTAAAAATATCTTGTTTAGCAATACTTTTATCTAAAAAGTATTTTTAGAAGTCATGTTAAACCAGCTAAGTCATATTTAAGTGCATAATATCTTTTAATTTAATACTTAGAAAATTTAAAAATAATTTAAAATTTTTATATAAAAGAAAAAAATGTTAGCTAAAATAAGTATATATAAAAGAAAAAATTATTTGTTCAAAAAAAGTATATGTATAAATTATATATATACTATTATTTAATTCTCTTATTAAATTAGTGTTGAATTGATTTGTGCCACCAATTCAATTAAAAATAAATAAAATTCATTTCTCATACAAAATAACTAATATTATTATAAAATTGTTTTATATTTTATATAAAATCTACCAAACTAAAATAAATTTTAAAAATTACCCTCCTAGAGCAGGATTTAACATTGGGAGCTACCATACCATAATTTTAAAACTTCAACTTTACATATTTTTCAATCAAAATTTTATTTGATGTTTATATAACTTTTTTATAAATACGTATTTTACATAATTTTTCTACTCACATATAGAGAGCATGTCACAGTTTTATATATATAAGGAAAAGTAAATGTTTGTATAAAAACAAAGAAAAAGTACATGTTATAATAATAGCTAAAAGACATAATGATTTTCTTTACATTCCAACTTAAAAAAATAATCATTTTAGTTATATATTTAATTTTTCGTCTCTTTTAATTTTAAATTTATATTTTTTAAAAGACTTTAAAATAGAGGAAAAACGTTACATACTCATGGATGACACATCAACATTTAATTATTTTTATAAATATTAACAAAATATTTTTTAAAATTTTTATAGTTTTTAAATAATTTTAATGATTTCTAATTTTTATTTTAAAAAAATAATTAAATATTGACATGGCATTCACCGATAATCCACATGTATGCGATATCATCAAAGTTAAAATAACGTTAATATGTATTTTGAAATAATTTGACTAAGAAAACAAATTTAATGACTAAAAAATTAAATAAATAACTGAAATAAATGAGTATGCCTAGCTAAAATAAGATACCTTACTTGGGAAGTATGCAATGCAAAAGCATTCCATAATCCGTTACGTGCCATCGTGGGGAAGTTTCGGTGAGCACCCAATACCGTCAACTAATTGATTTTTCTTTATAAATATTATATTTATGTGCGAAGTTGAGTTAATGTAATAAGTTAATTTAATATTAATTTAATTATAAAATAGTTAAAATTTTTATCTTTTATAATATATTTGATTGGGTTAATGGTATGAGTTAATTAAATTAACTAAAATCTTAAATTTATGGAGCAAATTAAACTCTTATTTATTTTATTATAAAATTTTTATAAATATATTTATTGTAAATCAAGGATGCACTATGATCCACTATACAATAAAATTGTTTTAATTCCTCTCCCACACTATAAATATCACCCACTACACAAATCCTTCTCCTTCACTATCCTTCTTCTCCTCCTTATTTTGTTGCATTGCTATTGCTATATATATATTGAGAGAGAGAGAGAGAGAGAGAGTGAGAGAGAGAGAGAGATGGGAGATAATAATAGCATTAATAAAGTGCCTCCAGGATTCAGATTCCATCCCACAGATGAAGAGCTAGTGGTTCATTTCCTTCAACGTAAGGCCGCCCTCTTGCCTTGCCACCCTGACGTTATCCCTGATCTTCACCTCTATCCCTATGATCCCTGGGAACTTGATGGTATTTATATAATAATATATATTCTTATTTTTATTCAAACTTATCATGCTAGTTGGACACTATTAATTAAAGTTTAAAGTCTCAAAGTCTTGTGTATAGAAAAAATAGTGTTATAATAGTTTTACTTTTCATTTAACTCGATTTTGAATTTAGTTGAGATTTGATGTAAATATTATACAGATATGGTAGAAAGTTGAATAATAATAATATTATAATGTGTGTTTATTTTGGTAAATAGGTAAAGCATTGGGGGAGGGGAAGCAGTGGTACTATTACAGCAGGAGGAGTGAAAATAGGAATACAAGGAATGGGTATTGGAAGGCAATGGGAATGGAAGAAAGTGTAGTGAATAGCAGTAGTAGCAGGAGAGTTGGCATTAAAAAATACTTGGTTTTCTTCATTGGTGAAGCTGAAGGAGGAGGAGGTGTCAAGACAGATTGGGTAATGCATGAATATCGTCTCTCGGATTCGGATTCCAGCAGCAGTACATCTAGATCATCCAAACGTAGAGGACATAATTCCAAAATAGTTAGTATCCTTCTATATACAATTCTTCATTTGTAACTCATTCTAAATAAATGTCAATTTTAACCTAAATTTGATTTATTCATCACGAAATTTAAATCCGATCTAATTTGATTGATTTGTAGCAGATCAAATAATCAAATAAGGCGAAACTTTAAAGCGAATCCAAAAGGGGAAGGCAACAACTTTGTGCCCTTTGTTAGAATGAGAAAATTACATTTTGGTCCCTCTAAAAAAATTAATAATTCAATTTAGATTTTTTTAGAACAAAATTGAAAATTTTAGCCAGACCTTTAAAAATTTTCTAATTTAACACAAAACTCTTGACTTCACCTCTTTCATAAAACTTGAACCTTCAAATCAGAATGACTCGAACATGAAATTATCAAAATAAATAATTATAAATAACATTAACTGAAATGAGCCGATCAAAAAAACTCAACTAACAATTTGAAATGATCGAGATCCAAAATGATCAAACTTAAAATCATCATAACTCTAAATGACTTTGAATTTTCAAAACCTGAATCAAAATCAATCCAACCTGTCTATTTATTATCCTGTTTTGGTTATTTTTCAGGACTATAGCAAATGGGTTATCTGTCGAGTTCATGAAAGAAGTTGTAGTACAAGTGATGAGGAGGATGGTGGAATGGAACTATCGTGCTTGGACGAAGTGTTTTTATCCTTGGATGATGATGATGAAATCAGCAATTGCCATTAATGCTAGATGCATGCATTACCAGCAAACTTTTTTGAATGTACTTTCAAAGAGAAATTAAATTTAAATCGTTAGATTATTAATAGTTTTATCCAGGTTAAAGATAGGATATTGCATAGGGAAATGGAATTGTTATTGTAGCAAATATAGTATTATTTTTATTCTAGTAAATGAAAATAGAAACATGGAAAAATCCATGCTTATTACTCACTCTGTGTGTGTAGTGATGTGTGGGAAAGTGGACCAAAGATTCCTCAACCACACCCACCATTTGTGTTGGAAAAGATTAGATAAATCCAAATGCAATGTGCTCATAGTATACATTGTTGAAACGTGAGTATATGAGAGAATCGGAGGGAATTAGAGGAGAGTAAGTGTTTGATTTTCTATTTTAAAGCTGGTCACATGTCTTTTATATATTGATTGTAAATTTCTTAAAATTTAATTAATAAATTGATATCTTATCATTATAGATATAAATTATTATATTAGTAAAACAGATATATACGATGTGTAAATATCGAATACTCTATCAAAGTTAAATGTGTGATCCCAATAATTCTAAACCTATAAGATCTTAGGGCTTACAATGTTTAAGTATGGCATTGGGTGAGAATCTCACGTACAAAGGACAATAAGGATAGGGGGACAGATGAAGCCCTAGGAACACTGTCCGTAAGGCTTTGCTTGAAATATATATAGTTTGCAACTTTGAGGGCATTTTAATTTTGGATGTAATTTTTTATTTATTCGATTAAATTTATATAAAAAAATTTATTTACAAGAGCGATCTATGTTTTTACCCTTCTAAACTCCAACTTCGATGGTATTTGGAGACAAAGGTATGGTATGGGTTGGTGATTGCTTAGAGAAGCATCGTGTCAGTTATGATGTAAGGCATCGCACGCTTTTTTCCATTCTCGCACGTGTTAATACATTACATAATCAACCACCAAAATCACAAATTAATCATTAGTCTTAACCTTTCTATAAAACATAATTTCGTAATTTTGATAAGGGATTACGACCGCTCATATGTTTGTAACTTTTGTTAAATATGATTTCTGTAAGGGTAAAATATCAAAATAGTCAATATTTTTTTGTCTCAAGTTATATTTTAGTCACTTATATTTGAAATATTACATTTTAATCACTTATATTATCGTGTTGTAACATTTTAGTCACTGAGTCATTAATTGCCTTTAATGGTGTAAGGGTAAACTGACATAGGAAGTTAAATTTTTTTTTTACCTTCTTTTAACTTTCCTTTTTTTTCTTCTTATTTTCTATTCTCTTGTGAGGAAGTCTAAATGGAAAGATTAACTTGTCACTAAGAAGAGGATTATTGAGTTAAATACGAGGGTGAATAGTTTTTTTCTTAAAAAAGAAAGAAAGAAAGGAAAGATGATGACAGATTTCATTCAAATCTTTGATTGCCACCAACTTCTTTGTGGCAAATGCCTTTACTCCCCTAAGCACCTCCCTCCCGTGGAAACATCAGTTGGTTTTTATTTTTTGATCTTCGTCTTTTTTTTTTACGTTGGTTTGTATTGTTTTATTGACATTTTTTAAAAAAAATTTGTTTCAGGCGAGTGAAAAAAAAATGAAGCAAGTGAAGACCGTTGAGACACCAACAATATCGAGAGAATTAAAGAAGTAGCCACAAAGCCAAGTAGTAGCGTCACTAGACTATTCGAAACAATCTCCAGTTACATTGGAGCTCTAGTCTCCGACATCGAAACTTTCCACACCTACTAATAATCAGAGCAAGTCACCTCTCCTGCTTCTCGTTTTTTAGTACAAAGAAGGTAGCTCGAGGTCACCATGGAAATTCTTCAAGGAAGCTTCGAGACTCTCTCTGGATAATAGAGTCGTCATTGATGCCAAAGGAAGCCTTAAGCCCCGGAGATTCATACGAATGCCTCCATATTATCTACGAACCAATGCAAAGATGAGGTGGATGATAACGATAAACAACGATGGCCACCAAGCATAATTGCAAGGCTCATGGGACTGGAACCGTTACTGGTTTCGAATCTTGAACCAAACGGAAAAGCTCAAAACAAAAAAATATAGGGAGCAATTGTATAATTTAACCTAAAATTTTCATTTAAAATGATGATTTAATGTGCTACGTCAACTTATTGTTACACCGTTAACGACAATTAACGGCTTAGTGACTAAAATGTTACAACACGATAACATAAATGATTAAAACATAATATTTCAAACATAAGTGACTAAAATGTAACCTGAAACAAAAAAAAAAGCAACTATTTTAGTAGTTTACCCTTTCAGCAAATTTGCTTTGAAAGTTTAATTTTTATAATTAATTCATATTAAATTCAAATATTATTTTTGAATTTAAGTTCAAATTAATTAAATTATTTATCAATTATATAAATGCTTTGAAATACACATTTAATAAGTCCAAAAATATAAAAATTTTGAAAAGCAAAGTAAATAATAGATTTAGATATTTGAATGTGTTATCTGTAAAATTAAAATCGATTCGAATATTAAATATGAGAGAATTAATATTTGCATCCATCCCGAAGCATATGATAAGTAGAAGGGTAAACTACATAGATAGTCACCCAACGACAAAAATTTTTTATTTTAAACACTCGAAAGAAAAAGTTTGCAATTTAAGCATTCACATTACATAGTTCGATCATTTTGGTGACTCCCATCAAAACCACAAATGGCAAGCAAACCGGTATAATAACCCTCACGTTTACGTATTATATCAATTTAGCTATAATTTTAAAAATTAACCCTCAAAATTTACAAATGACCTCAATTTGATCCTAATTCTAAAAATCAAAGAAATATATAAATATTTTCAAAAATATTTTACAATATTTTTATAATTAAATGATTATTTACAATATTCAATTAAAATATTTGAATCCTAATACTATTTAAATTCATACTATTTATTTTCATCCATAATTTGATGGAAAAGAAAATCCAACTAAGAAATCAATTTTAAGAATTTTAAAATCAATTGTAGCTATCATATACTAGTCCCAATATCATCGTATCGTTTTTATTTTAGTATTGGTATGTTTTTGTGTAACATCTTTAATTTATTTATATATATTTTAAATACTTTTCATATATATAAAATAAATTTTAAAATAATTAATCAAATTAATAATATTAATTTAATGATTATTTTAATTTTAATATATTTATAAAAATAAAAATGTTTAAGATAAAAAAAATTTAAAATTTCAAAATCTTGTACTAATTCGGAAAGAGTTTAGGAGCTTTAATCCTACAAAAGATTTCATGAGCTTGAGTAATAAAAGAGCCCAAAAGACATTGGGCTTTAAGAACTCTTTTATGAAGCATTAACTTTACATTGACCCGCCAATGCAAATATGAAAAAGTCAAAGGTGCAACTGCTAAAGCTAAATTTATTGCCAAAAAAAAAAAAGAGAAAAAAATTTGCTGTCTACAAAATTACCGATTCTTTAAGAAAAAAAACCAATTAGATTTTGACACATGTCTAAATATATCCCTTTGAAACTTCTCTCCTCTTCTTCATGCCAAAAATAATGGCATAAAAAATAATAGAGACCAACCCATAGTTTGACTCAAAGCACAAATTTACGTTATAAACAAAAGGTGATATGTGAGAAGGAAACCATAAAAGAAATACTTTTCTTTTCTTTTCTTTTCCTTCCCTTTCTTTTTCTTTCCCATCAACAATCTTCTCCAGAGATTGTTGTTTGGGATATTTCTGTTCTTCCTTGAGTAAATTTTATAATTGGGGTTCTTAAAATCTATGGCTCCAAGCAGGCTAAAAAAAGCCATTGGGCGAGTCAAAGATCAAACCAGGATAGGCCTAGCCAAAGTTGGTGGCACCACCTCATTGTCGGACCTTGATGTCGCCATCGTTAAGGCGACGAGGCATGAAGAACAGCCTGCCGACGAGCGGTACATTCGAGAAATCATATGCATAACGTCGTATTCGCGCGCCTACATCATTGCATGCGTCAACACGATGTCTAGGCGGCTCAACAAGACCAAGAGTTGGACGGTTGCGTTGAAGACTCTATTGTTGATCCATCGGCTACTGAATGAAGGCGATACAGCGTATCAACAAGAGATTTTCTTTTCGACAAGGCGTGGGACTCGGATCCTTAACTTGTCAGATTTCCGCGACACTTCGCGGTACCGTTCGTGGGACTTCTCTGCGTTTGTGCGTACTTATGCACTTTACCTTGACGAAAAATTGGAGTACAATATTCAAGATAGGCGCGGGGAAAAGACTAAGACAGCGACCATAGCGAATGAAAATAAAGAGGAAGAGAACAACGAGAAGGAAAGTGGAGCTAAATCATCGCACTTTCGAGATATGAAGACGGAGCAAATATTTACAACGTTGCAACATTTGCAACAGTTGCTTGAACGATTCTTAGCCTGCCGACCAATAGGTTAATTTCTCTCTATACATCAACTCATTCCGCTTAGAGGCAAATCAACTTTGATTTCAACATAAAAAATAAACCATTCAAATTTTCTCCACTTGAACACCTGAGTAAGAAATAACTTAAATCCGAACTGATTCAAACTTGAGTGTTAAACTCGAATAAATAAATCTCAAATGACCTAAATCTAAAATAAATAGATCCTAAAACTCAACCAACAAACCTGAATAATCTAAATCTAAATCTAAAATTACATAAACTAAAATGATTTCATCTAAGATTCTAGACCAGCCCAAGTTCAATTCAGCCAGAGTAGTAGAGATCAAATTTTATCTAAATCATTCTAAATATATAAATGATTAGCTTAAAACTATGCAAAATTATTCGTACATTTTAATATATATAATATTAATTTTGATCTAATATTTAATATATACATATATTTATTAAATAAATAAACAATGTTTCTTATGACATAAATTACATCATGTAAATAAAAAAACTCATATTATTATTTAAAATTAATATTTTATATTTTAATAATTAAATTTAACTAAAAATATTTAAATTTTATTTAATTTAAGTTGGTCAACCTAATCCATTAACCTGAAGATAAAAATCTTTGCTCAAACCTGAATTATAGCAGGTCAAGTCATCCAACCAATGGATAAGTCTAAACTAAACCAATCCAGATTCAAATTTTAAATATTAAATTCCAATCTCCACTCAAATATTTTGTTCTAACCTTCGAGCTTGTAAGAACAAGCGGAGCATCATTTTGCGAAGATTTCTTGTGATTAGTGGGTTTTTTTTTCCTCTGATGTGAAACAGGAGCGGCAAAGTGCAACAGGGTGGTGACTGTGGCGCTTTACCAAATAGTGAAAGAAAGTTTCCAGTTATATTACGACATAACTGAAATACTGTCTATTTTTATCGACCGCTTAATGGAGCTAGATCTTGCTGAATCCCTTCAAGTTTATGATATATTTTGCCGTCAAGGCAAGCAATTCGATGAGCTCGATAACTTCTATTCCTGGTGTAAAAGTGTCGGCATTGGACGCTCTTCTGATTATCCTGATATTGAGAAAATCACACAAAAGAAACTCGATCTCGTCGATGAACTAATGCGTGATAAGAAATTGGAAGCAAAAAAAGTCGAGGATGATTTACCTAAGGATGACCTGGAGCCGGAAGTTAAAGAATCAGAAGTGGTTGAAGAAGAAGATATGAATGCCATTAAGGAGTTGCCGGCGCTGGAAGAGGAAGTCGAGGAAGCACCTGTTGCGAAAGGATTAGAGAAAGAAGAGAAAGATGAATCCCAAGCCATAGTTTTGCAACAAGTGGTTGATTTGTTGAATCTAGGAGATGATGTGGTGTCCAGCAAGGATCAAGCAGAGAAATTCGCATTGGCTTTATTCGATGGCGGTGTGTCAGTCGGGCCTTCAGCGGGACTTGGCTGGGATGCTTTCAACGACGAAGCTGATTGGGAATCGGCCTTGATTCAATCAACAAGCAATCTCAATCATCAGAAAGCAAGTCTCGGAGGTGGATTCGATATGTTGATGCTCGATGGAATGTATCAACATGGCCGAATGGCTTCGCAAGGTATGGCAGCAACCGGAAGCGCGAGCAGCGTCGCATTTGGATCAGCCGGGAGACCGGCTGCATTGGCATTGCCAGCTCCACCTTCATCCAATGGGAAGAACACAAGCGACAGTGATCCGTTCATGGCATCACTCACCGTGGCACCGCCGCCGTACGTACAAATGTCAGACACGGGGAAGAAGCAAAAGCTTTTGGCAGAGGAACAAGCAATGTGGGAGCAATACAAAAGGAACGGAATGCAAGGACATGTTGGAATGGAGAAATTACAAGCATCTCCTTACAGTCAAGGAGGGCATGGCTAGCCTCAACCCCATAAGAAAGATAATATAAATTCGAATCTCGGAAAAAAGCACTTGAGGGCTTTTTCTTAAACGCTCCCGATTCAACAAATATTAGTCTCAAGTCCAGTATGACTTGAAATACCCTAAGTTTACACACACAAATTTGAACAGGCGTTAATTGTTTAGTCTTTTAAGCCTCTCTTCTTTTTTTTCATCATTGTTTCAATCAACTTGAGGCACCAAATTATTAAACTTGATGTTTCAAAAACTTTTCTTAGGACTAAATTGTATAATTAATGCGGAAATATTACCCAAAATTAAATCTAATCAAACCTTTTTGCTTAATTTTACGGCCCATTTCCTTTTATAGATTTCACAAATTAAATTAAAATTTGAATTATGTGTACGTAGATAAGATTAAGTGAATCTTTTAAAACATTTCTTAAAAATAAATAAGCTTGATTTAATTTTTTTTAAGACACTTTAAAACATTATAATGGGTTAGTTAGAGTCCGACCAAAATATGATATTCATATCATATATAAATTGCACATAGGTTGATTCGAATCAGACCCATATAAAATATTGATATTGTATATAATTGCGGAACCTCAGCTTAGCATAAAGTATTAAGTCTTAATTTTACCATAACTTAATGACTATTCAACCTGTTTAACATGCCAATTTTTTAAAATTTTTTTTAATATTTAGTAATTCTACGTATATTACTACCATAATATATATTTTTATTAAATCTCTGAATATGAACTTAATTTTTTCTGAACAACATAACATTAAAAATAAGGTTTTTTTTTTTTGAAGGAAATCGACTGGACATTTATTGAAAATAACGTTTCCATTATGAGATAGTATATTAAATTTTCAATATGATATAACCTAAGAATGAAAAGATTAAGACTCTTTGTTGGGCACCCTAAGGACCAAAGTTAAAACCTTGCTCTTGTCATCCCTCTCCCAATTTGTAAATTTCAATATGTACACAAAAAACATTTATAAACTTGAAAATCAAACTAGGCTCAAGCTTTCGATATTAAAAACTAAACCCAACCTATATTTAAATGAGCTTATTTATTAGCCAAAACTCTTTTTTCGAGCTATAATATTTTTGTTTAAGCTCTCCCAAAACCCAACCCCCGGAACATGTCTAAAAGGAACTAAATTGCTATGTTTATTTTGAGAGAGACTAAATAACTTCTAACCCAAGGACCTCCCAAGTGTTTATACCTAAATCAGTGCTACATGTCTAAGCTAAAGTAATATAAAAAAGTGATAATCCAATGAAAGCAACAAAGAAGCATAAAAGAATTTCTCTCTTTTCTCTTTTCTTTACCTCAATAAAAGAATTACACGAGTGAATGCAAAAAAAAAAGAACAGTAACATAGGTCAAATAGCTATTCGCTTAAGTTGCAGAGTTTAAGGTAATAGTTATCGAACCTTACATATTTGGACCAGTATGACTTGTACTTGGCTACAGCCAGATCCAACCATGGCTTATAGTTTCCATTGTAATGGACGACAGCTGCATTTTCTATCTCAGTTTGGTTCAGGGCTGGGTCATACCCGAGTCCTAATACGTGCCATTTTCGATCCAATGGATAGGTTAAGTTATAGAAAGTGATCAGTCCTGGTGGCAACGTGCCGAGCTTCCAAAGAGTTCGATCCTCGTTCTGCAAAATTAGTTTCTTCATCAGTGACAAAATGATGTTTAGAAACAAATGATAATCCAAATGGATTTTAGATAATATGCTAATACTATGCTGCTTGGACCCTTCATTCCTTTTAAAGTAACCGTGCCCGACACATAGATATGTGGATACAACCTTCAAGGATCCTCCAAATATAAAGAGGAAACATAGGAAAATCTAACCAAACCCGTGTTGGATACTCACACCCGACTCCAAATAACATGGTGCTAATATGAGAGCCATTGGAGAATCAAAATTTACTATAAGAGGACTGAAACATGTGAAAAGCACAAGTGAAGCATTACCCTATCTTGCCAATAATGATATATTTGTGTAATGTTCCGGTTTCTCCACTCCTTCAGATCGAAAATATTCATCCCAAATGCCCAACCACATGCATTGGAGTCAAAGTTCTCTGAGATTTTCGGATTGCTGAAATTGAGATACTTGTCGAATCTATGAAAGCTCCCTTTACAGGTCTCCACTGCACCATTCACCATTCCATTCAGATCAACATCCCAAAGAGGTGTCAAATCCTTCTGGACTACAATATCATCATCCAAAAATAGGATCTTGTGGAGTTTTGGGTACACCTCAGGAAGATAGAATCGAAGGTGATTCAGCATCGACAAGTATTTTGGATTCCTGTACTTGAGATTGTCGGACCCAACAGAGAGAGAGGATGGATGATTCTTGAAATAATATTCTTTAACTCTGGCAGATTCGAGCTGACGTAGAACAGAACAGTAAGAGGAATTCAACCACTTAAAATCATCAATGTTCTCAACCTGAACTGTAGCCTTTTCAGGAGCATTCAAGATAAACCACATTCTCATTGCAGCAAAATTCAGTTTATCTGTCACTATATGGAAAATGTGTTTCTCAGGCTCATTTGCATGAAGCACTGTAGAATTGACGACCACGGATGTTGCCAGTACGTTATCGGAAAAGATGGCATAATGATACAAAGAAGGATCTTCAAGCTTTTCTATATTAAGATCCTTTTTTCTCTGATATCCATGGAAGTAATAGTCTGCTGCTAGCTGCAGAGGTAGGCAATGCAATGGTTTTGGGACAGTTTTTGCAGCTAGCTGAATCAAGAAGGCACTCCTTTTCTTCAGAGAATTTACATTATCTTCTGCTGACTGAAGCATGGCTCGAAGCTTCCTTGCAACTATATGGCAATCATAGAGCCGATCCTTCGCAAAAGATAGAGCATGGCCCATTGCTTTTGCCTGATCAAGTGAACTGGAAAAAGAACATACCTTTGCATGAAAACCAAGAATATGTGTATCTGATAACCGAAATGGTGAACATAAATTTTTTATACCTAGGATGAAGCTCAGAATCAGAATTAGCATCTCCAATAACACGTAGACTGTCACCAACATGTCTCAAAAGAGAACTGTAAAGATCAATTTGGTTCCTAGACTTGGCAATATTTGCATAGGCTTTTGCCATGATAATCTGGTCACGCATAAGCTTCAAGGTAGAATCAGAGTTAGGATTTTCAAAATCTCTTCTCCATATACTATACTTTCCATTGACAACAGGGTCCATATTTTTCAAGTCCTCAATAGCAGATGTTGCTTCCATCTGCTTGTCACCCTCTTTGTTTTGGAGGATAAGGTCCGCGGTACGAAGATCCCACCTTTTTTGCCGCAACATCTGAAAATGATAATATCACAAATTTCAACCATATAAGATGCAGAAAGTAAATACACAGCAGTGTCAGAAAATTTACCTGGCGCTTGAACTTCACAGGGCTCCATGATGCCTTGCGACGATTTTGAATTTCATCTTCTTGCCAATGATGCTCATCAATAAAATGTTCGACGTTTTCTTCAGATCTTCTGCTAGCTTGGTAGGAATCTTTTAGTTTAAATACCTAGCAAATTATCATTCAAATGGTGATGTCAAGAACTTAAACAAGGAAAAAGGATATAAGTGTTGATAATAAAATTTTCTTTTTCCTTGCCATATAGATTGCATAAGTGCTGAAAAATATACAAGTTTAGTAAGTGCTTAGTTCATACCCTTAATTTCACTACACTTGCTGTTATGAATTTGACAATATAGATATTGCAGTCTGAAGTATAGAACCATGAATTAATAAAACCAGATTTACAAAATCAAATTGAAGTACCTGTGAGCCCTTTTGTTTGCCAGGATCTCCACTGATGGGGTTTTCCAGAACCCAAGAAGCAGAAAGATCCTTCATTTTCACCCTACTTGTTCTAATAGTCCCAGAAGCATCACTGTAAGTTGCAATTATGTCAATATCCTGAATTAAACAAGTTTACATGAGAATCAGTGATATTAGCAGTTAAGAATTAATAAATAAATAACTCTGTTCATTACCTTCTCATTGTCATCGAAAAATAGAGCAGAAGAGGGCGTTGCCAGTTCCTGCTCAGTCAACATTCACACCAACGGTTAGTTTTGTGCAACATATTTAAGAAAACAATGGGTCATGCAACATAAGAAACTCTGAATCCAGGCAAAGACATCATAATTAGTAAACTACCTAATTTTGATAGATCAAACTACAACAAGATTCAAATCTATAAAATATGAAGTAACCTTTCTGTCAGGCAGTTGCCCATATGCTTTGAGTCCTCTTCCACTGAAAGAGGTAGCACAAAACAAATTATCAAGATCAATCAAATTAGGAAAAAAAGAAAAATCTCCAGAAAAGAAAAGCCAAAACTAGAAATAATCTCACATCGTTTTGCTATTTGATATTTCTGCATCAACAATGGTAAAACTGAAAATAACCTGAAAGAATAATAGATTTAAACACTTTAAAAAATATTAATCATCTAATAAATTGAATAGAAAAGATCAGATTAATCAAACAATTATCTAATTAATGTAATCACTTTTATTTTTTTAAGTTCCACGGATAAATTTGATTACCATAAATCAAATCATAACATAAAGATCTAAAACATCTATAGTGGATCCACTAAAACCCTTGAGAGAACAAAAAAAAACGAATAATAAGCTAATTCAAATCTGAACATAAGCAGATTGCAAAAGAAAACAAAAAGGAAAAGGACAAAAAGGAAAAGGAGATTTGAGAAAGAGGGAGAGATATCAGAGTGCAAACGAGCATGAAACATGTAAGTAGCATGCAAATGAAGCTCAAGAACAATCAACTTACATAAAAAATAATAATCATTAACTAATAAATAGCACAGAAAAAGATCAGATTAAACAAAGTAATTATCTAATAAATGCAGCCATTTTTATTTTATATCTTACTGTTATTTCTGATTAACTTAAATCAAATCATTACATAAAGATCCAAAACATCGATAATCGACCCATTAAAACCCTAGAGAGAACAAAAACCGAATAATAAGCTAATTTAAGCAGATTTTTTAAAAAATAAATCGAGAAAGAAGGAGAGATATCAGAGTGCTTACGAGTATGAAACATGTGGGTAGCATGGAAATGAAGCTCAATAAATTCCTCGAAGCAGCTTCCATGGAGGAGGAGAGATTTTTTGGATTTTGGATTTTGCTAAAAGTCCAGCGGGACTGTGATTGTTATATGAATTGCGATCGGTTTTTTTTTTTTTTTGTGGGGGTTTTTTTGGCGTCGAGCCGTCGGTTCTTTTCCCCGAGTACGCGTTGCGTTTGTTTAAAACCGGGAACCTTTGACAGAGCGTGAAACTGGGAGTTAGTGAGAGGAAGATCATAATACCGCGGTGCTAAAAAGTAAAAAGGTCAAATTCTATATAAAGTCCTTATATTATGCATTTTTCATAGATTTAACCTGTTACTATAATTCAATTTTTTTTCCTTTTAAGAGTAAACATAGTGTTCGTTAATAGAATGAAAACAAGTATAGTCAGGCTACCTTTTGCATTAATTACTACAAATAATTTTACATATTAATGTGATGACATCACATATATATTTTAACATCTTTTTATAATTGGAATTTTTTTTGCTTATTATAAAAAGACAAAAAAAAATCGATACTATTTGTCAAACAATACAAAATTATTAAGGTGTATAAATCACATCATTAATGAAAAAGTTACCTTTAGAGTCCGGAGCAATGCTAGAAAATCTTTTGGTGAATTTTAGTTATTTATTTTTACGAGAGTTAAAATATAATTTTATTATTTTAATAATTTATATTTTTATAATTTTTAAATGATTAAATTAAAATTTTATCATTTTAAAGGTAAAATATAATTTTACTATGTACTAATTTAAATTTTATAAATTTTAAAAGGACAAAACTAAAATTCTTTATTTTAAGGGTTAGCCCTTATCGAATTAAGAATATATATTGTGAAACATAAAGGTACTAGAAATTATCAAATTAGAATAAAGGATTAAATTTAGGATGAAATCAATTTGGTTCGGTCAATTTTTGAATTTTGTTAACCGTCCATCATAATTGAATTTGGTTTTCTGTTTTTCACATTAATTTTATTTTGAATATTTGTTTTATTTTGAGAAAATAAGTTTTGTTTTATATTTTTATATTATTTAATAAAATTTTAAATATTTTTATAAATATTTCTAATTTTTTCAAGTAAATAGAAATAACCAATTAACTTCCATATGTTATGTTTAAATATTTATATATATATATATATATATATATAAATTTTAAGTTATTTTACTAAATTAAATATAAAATATTTATCGTTATCTCATAAAAATCAAATTAATTATAAATTAAATAAAAATTGAATTCTATAAATTATCGGGTAATTACGATTTTTAACTTATATTTTATATATCTTCCAAACACCTCGGTTTGGGTTACTTTTCAATTTCTCGATTTTTCTTATCCAACCCTAATTAAAATATACTAAAAATATACAGTATGGAGACCCTCTATGCAATTTGAGCTTGAAAAATTATCGGTGAAAAAGGACGTTTTCTTTTCATTTATAGGAAATGGGCTAATTTTGGTTTCAGTCCATCTATTTCACTAAAATTTTAAATTTTAATTTCTACTTTGGTTTGGCATAATACGGTCCTCTACTTTTATAATGTTATAGATGCCCCAAATTGATAACACCGTTAGTTACTTTCGTCGAAGTGATGACATGTTTTTCTTTAAAAACAACCTTAAGCAGACAATTGACATGTAAATTTAATATTGGTTAAACATGGTTAACTAGATTTTCACATGATATTGTGCAATTGAGTATCTAAAAAAAAACATGTCGTCACTCTAACAACAAATAGCAAATAGTGCTATCAATTTGGACCTAATAATAACATTATAAAAGTAGAGAGAGCAAGGTATGCCAAATTAGAGTAAATGGATTAAATCTAAAATTTTAATAATAGTAGATGGAGTAAAGCTAGAATTAGACCAAATGAAATTAATATGATTTCATAGTATATACTAGTATTAGTCAAAAAATTGAAGTGGTGTGGGTTTGAAAATTGACATTTGGTGTCTCTATCGGAAAAGAACAAATGACTAAGCTGTTGGATTGTACAAAAATTAAAAGAATATGGTATAAGTACAAATTATATAAAGCATTGTTCAAGGATAGGACACTAGTAAAAGTTAGAATTTTTTTTATGTGAAATTATGTTATTAGTCCTTGTACTATGTATAAGTTGCGCTTTGTACTTTAATTTGATCAGTTTTAATTCTTGTACCTTTGGAATATTAAAATTTTAGTCCTTACCCATACTCTAGCCATTAAGCTTGTTAAGTTAAATATGCTATTCCCAAAGTCTTATTCGATAAATATATTATCACATGTGTGATACCATGTTAGCGTATTTTTTCACATAATACTCCCAACAAAGAGTAATGTCATTTTAGGTAATCTATTGGACTAGAATTTCAAAATACGAAAAGTATAAGAATTAGAAATGATCAAATTGGAGAACAAAAATTAAATTCAGAACATACACATGGTACAAGACTGATAGTAGATTTTGACCTAACAGATTTAATTACTATTATTTCAATCATGATTGGATTGTAAAATTTAAAAATTAAAGAGACTATAACTGACCAGATTAGAATATAAAAACCAAATACACAACATACACATAATACACAAACCAATAATAAAATTTACCCTTTTATCGTTTAGGGATTTGGTCACATAGTAGAGCAAATGTTTGGTTGGGGGGAATGGTCCTTCCCACTTTATTACTCTTAATTGGACAGGTTAAGCTGGTTTGCATTGGATTATCTGAATCTATGTTAATTCATATTTTAAAATTTTTAAATCATTTCAGTTTAAGTAAAATTGAGCTTAGATCATTTCAGGTTTAGGTTAATTTTAGATTCGGTATTTTAAGTTTGGGGGTCGATTTTTCGAGTCAAATCGTTTTGGTTCATTTCAAGCTTGAATCATTTCAAGTTTGGATAATTTCGGGTTAGAGTCAATTTTGGGTTCAAAACCATTTGAGTTTTGAGTTATTCTGAATTTAAGTTAGACATATCCGGGTCAATTTCGAGATTGTTTGAGGGTATGGTGATTTGAATCTCTAAATAAGTGATCAAGGATGGAACTCTCAATAACAGCAAGAACTGTTGAAACAAAGCCTACAACCTTTCTTCATCACTAAAAATACATGCAAAGTAACAAGTAGTGGCCGAAAAACACGAAAATATAGGCAGGTTTCCATTGCTAGGATCCGATTACAACGATCGGTTTTTATCTCGACTGTTTGAGATCGATAAACAAAGGGATTTCGGGTATAAGAAACAGCATAACTGAATTAATAAGAACAATTCTAACAAGATATCAAGCACGAAAAGCTGTACTTACTGAAATAAAACATGAGTCACAACGAAAAAATGGAACTCGTAGATTCTAAAATAAATACAAGAATAAAAAAAAAAAAAAAGGAAGGGAAATGTTTTGTGAAACAATTAGCATGTTAATATTGTGACCTGCAACAAATTGGGCAGATATTCCACAACTTAACTCAGCTGTGGAGGATTCTAGTTGGCTCGACCTGTTTCATTCTTTGGAGCTAGTGGAGATCGATGATGCAATGGCTGCTGGCGATGCCTACGAGTTGTTTGACGAGCAGTACGGTTTCGAGGCTCTTTTGGATTATGATTTATTGATTCAATCTGTTCTAAAGTTTCTACAACTTCTTTCATTGATGGACGGTACTTAGGTTCAGGTTCAAGACATTTTAAAGCGAGCTGGGCTATTCGAACTGCAGCTTTGGATGGATATTTGCCCTCCAACCGATTATCCATTATGCTTTTTAGTTTTCTTCTGTCGGATAAATACGGTTTTATCCATTCTGACAGATTATGTTGCCCACTGGGTCGATTTGGATCAAGTGCTCGCAACCCTGTTAAAATTTCGACTAAAACAACACCAAAACCGTACACATCGCTCTTTACGTATAAATGTCCTGTTAAATCAAAAAGTATTCGAGTCATGAGAAGTGCAAAGTTGGTTTTGCTCAATTGTCTCGAAAATGCAATAATATTTAGCAATACAAGGACATCACTTATGCAAACATCCAAAGTTCAGAAATATTTCAGAGGATTACCTGTAGCAACATATTCTGGAGCTGCATAACCATATGTGCCCATAACCCTCGTTGTTACATGCGATTGGCTAGCCGAAGGACCCAATTTGGCCAACCCAAAATCCGATAACTTGGCAGTATATGACTGCAATGTAACCAATAGCTGAACTACATTAAATTTATGTCTCTTTTGTATGCATTCAAGGAGAATGTCGTATAATTCATCAATTGTTTAGGCCTTTAACCCTTAAACGAATTTAACGAGTTGTTCGGAAAGTTACCCCATCAAGTAGGATATTTGAGGCTTTAAAATCTCTGTAAATTACTTTCTTGTCCGACGAGTGCAAGAACGATAGGCCCTTTGCTGCTCCTATCGCAATTTTAATCCGTATGTTCCATTCAAGTGATTGAACACTAGAACCCCCTGGTTAACAAAGACCATGAAGAGTACGATGAACAAAATTAACTTGCCAGAAATACGAGATTGAAAGTGTGCATACATAGAATATATACTCGCATGAGAAAATCAGAGATATAAACAACTAATTTCCAAACTCTTACTTCCAAATAGATGGTTTTCCAAGCTACCCTTCTGCATAAACTCGTAAACAAGAAGAAGCTCTTTATCCTCCCAACAGTACCCGAGTAGCCTTACAAGGTGAGGATGAGACAACCTTCCTAAGAAATTTACCTCCGACTGCACCAACAAAAGATGAAACAAAAGCTTTAACAACCATGAATGTCTATACCTTTTTAAAATATTTTTTTAAAAAAATCAGTAAAACAAGCAGTAAACAATTCCCAAAATGCACATTTCGATATGTGAGCTATTAATTTATATCGTAATTTTCAAGTTCTATAACAAGGCAAAAGCACCAATTCAAAATGACAAGAAACAATCTTATGATGTTATACGAGATATGGCATTTGTAAAACTCTAGTTACAAATTTTGCAGGGCATGAAACTGGTTGTCCCGAGACGCAGATTGTAAGAAATACTTCCAGAATTAGCAATGTAAAGCATAATAATACGGTTTAGCGTTGAAGAATTATTCACTTTTAATGAGCTTTGAACTCTAAAACTTCATTTTAACAGCAATAGTTAAAGAAGAAAAAGCAACAACTTCTCGAGAATTAAAGAAATTACCTGCCATTCCTCAAATCCTTGCAAGCTCTCAGAGTTGAGTTTCTTAACAGCAACGAGGGTTGCACTTCCACTCTTCCCTAGTGCCTTCTCATCGATCCAGCCTTTGAAGACTTTACCGAAACCTCCCTCACCAAGCACCATGTCAGGCCTAAAATTCTTAGCTGCAGTCTTCAGTTCTGCAAAACTGAAGATCCTTAGGTTCGGAGCGGGCAATATCTGCCCATTGGGAAAAGCCTCGTCCCCACTCGAAGCCGAGAACCCGCTGCCCTGGGAGATGTTACTGCCCCTAGAAGTTGAATAAGATGCTGTGTTGCTGGTTGTCTGAGATATTACTATTGAAATCCACACAATGGAGAATATGTACAAATGTTTAGATAGTGAATTTAGCCAACAAATTGAGTAGTAATACTAAAAATACAGGAACAATATACAAGTCAATGATCAAAATACAACAACAAAACACATCAACTGGATTTTTTTGGGTTGACTGAACCACTGGTGTAGTGGCAAAGGATTTGTGTTCAAGTCCTCAGCTGACACCAATTCAGGGTTCAATTCTTGGACAACCCTACCCCTATCCCTAATAAAAAAAAGTACGGAAAAACTGGGTTTTTGGAGCTGAATACAGAAAGAGTATGGATATTGTATCAATGAATTTCAACACAGGGATATAGTGATCAAAACAAAAAATCTACCATATTCCAGAAATACAAAAGTCAATGATCCAAACACAACAACAAAACAGCGTCAAGAACTGGGTTTTGGGTGTTGAGTACAAAAACAAAAAAGATCAAATCAATGAATTCCAACTAAATGAAGAAAAAAAATTGAACCCATTTAAGAAACTGAGGCAAACTAATTGCAAAAGTGAGCAAAACTAAGAAACAATCTATGTATTGCAATCCACACAATGGAAATGTAAATGTTTAGATTGTGAAATTTGTCAAACATATGGAGTTCTAATACTGATAATACAGCAAATGAAAAATACTATAACAGTATATAATGATCAAAACACAAAGTCTACCATATTCAAGAAATACACAAGTCAATGATCCAAATACAACAACAAAACAGCATCAAGAATTGGGTTTTTGGTGCTGAATACAAGAAAAATATGGATTTTATCAATAAATTTCAGCTAAATAAAAACAATAACCTGAGCCCACTTAAGAAAATAAGGCAATCTAATTGCAAAAGTGAGCAAAACCAAGAAACAAAAGAAAAAGGTACCAGAACTAAGACGACCAGTGGTGCTTGGTGTTGTTGGATTATCAGCTGAAGAACACCAGCAATTTCCCATCTTCAAATATCTCTCTTTACCAAACAAAAGGGGAATATAAATATATTTCAACAAGGTGATGATAAAAGGGACCGAAAAAAAAATCAAAATTCTTGTTTTGAACAACAAATCCTTTCTTTACCTCTCAATCCAACCACACAAAAAAAGGGTTACTATTTTCCTTTTCTTTCCCTTCAGTTGACTTCAAATCTTGGTTTTGTTTCCACAAATTGGATTTTTGTTATTCAATAAAATTCAGCAACTAAACTTTGACAATGAAAATAACTAAATAATGATAATAAAAAATATTATTGCCCAAAAGAAAATTTAAAGTGCATGTACTATGATAAATTACTAAATAAAAAAATTTAAAATGAAAAGACTGAGTCTTTGGTTGTATTGTTAACTGAGCTTCTTCAAGGTAACGTTATCTTGGGTCAACTGCCGTGCTCTAGAAGAAGATCAGTCAATAGGGAAAAAAATCTAAGGCTTAGTCCCTGTACTATTCTGAAATTAGATATTAATTCCTTTAATTTGACTTAATTTAGTCACTATATTTTTATGGTGATATTTTGCTAGTAATCCCTATACTATGCATAAGTTACAATTTTAATCTTTATACTTTAATTTAGACAATTTTAGTTCCTATACTTTTTTGGCATAATAACTTATGTGGCCCTTCAACTTTACAAAAAAAGTCATTTTAGCCCTCATTTAAATTTTTCACCTTTTCTAACCCTCAAATTTGATTTTTTTTTATCAAATCACCTCAAAATGAATAGAAAAATTAATATTTTTAAACTTTTCTAACTATGTATACACGTGGATTTAGTTTTTTTTCTCTCCAATTTAATCATTTTTAGCTCACATACTTTTCTAATATTGAAATTCTAGTTCAGTAAAATCAATTAACTAAAATATCGTGTGTGTATGTGTTTTGAGCATTATGTGAAAATAGCAAGTCAATATTGTATTGTATGCGTGATAACATGTTTGTCGCATAAGATTTTTGAAATAACATAGTCTAACTTAATGGATTTAGCAACTATTGTTTGAGGCATGAATAAAATTTCAAAATACAAAAATTATAAAGATTAAAAATAACCAAATTAAAATACAAATATTAAAATCCTCAATTTATGTATAATAAGGGTCAATAACAAAATTTGACCTACTTTTATAATATTATTAATGTGTCCAAATTAATAATACAATTAGATGTTGTCATTTAAGTAATGACATAAAATCCTTTTATTGTTATTTGATCACACAGTTGGGACCATACAAAGTCTCATAAACCATGTTCAACGTATAATAAATTTACAATATCATCCAAATGTGTAAGGTTATTCAAAAGAAAAAATAAATTGTTACTTTAGCGATAACTATTAACAGTGATATCAATTTGAATACATTAATAATATTTTATAATAGTAGGAGGACTAAATTATGTTAAATTAAAGTAGATTGGTGAAATCCTAAGTTTTAGTAAAGTAGATGGACTAAAACCATAATGAAAAAATAGTTAAATTTATTAATACTAATCGATTTTCAAGAACTTCCATGGACTTCACGTTTATTTATTCTATTGGTTGCTGTTTCAATCTGCTTTGAAAAACACATCAACTGCAAAAATTCTTTATTTATTTATACTAAAGAATTATTAAGAGGCATAATCACTTATTTGGCCCTTCAATTTTATAAAAAGTTGTTTTAGTTTTCTTTTTTTTACCTCTTATAGTTCTTGAAGTTGTGATGTTTGTCAGATTAACCAAAATGGACGAAAAATTAAATTTTAGAAAATTCAAAAAATATTAAAATTATAAAAAATTATAAAAATTATTTTGTTAATTTAAAAAATTAATTAACTATTAACAACACATGGACTTTCACATGGATGTCACATCAAGAAAGTTAATAAACATTAAACTTTTATCCATTTTGAAGTGATTTGACAAATATTTCAAGTTTAAAGACTAATAAAGATAAAAATTAAATATAGAACTAAAATGATTTTTTATAAAATTGAAAGGCCAAATAAATCATTATACCTTAATAATATCACACAATAACTATTAAATTATGTTATTTCTAAAATATTATGTAATAAATATGTTATTAGCATGTAATGTCATGTTAGCAAAAGCAACCTGATTTAGCTCATGGATTTAACAATTTAGGGTTTAAATTAAAACTAAATTTGAAAAATGTAAGAGCTAGAAATTAAAGTGTAAGAGCTAGAAATTATTAAATTGGTGAACAAGGATTAAATCTACAAATTATGCATGATACAAGGCTAATAAAATTTGATCTAGCGTATTTAAACACTACAAAATTTAGAAAATACAATGAATAAAATTGATTAATTCTAAAAAAATTGGAAAAAATTAAAATACAGGGATTAGTAGCAAAATTTGACCAAACTTCTTCATTGGATCGTTCTATGAGGCAAAGCAATGTAACTTGAATACAATTTTCAAGTTTAATTGCACCGGGAACCCCTAAAAGGTGGGTTAAATTCTGAAAGATCCTAAACTTCAAAACCTTTTAATTTAATCTTCAAACTAAAGTATCATTTTAATTAAGTCATTCTGTCATTATAACCATCAGCTTTGGCAGCTCTTTTTAACATGCATTAATTATTAATTATTTTAAGTACATCTGGGAAGGTTTGTAGAATTAGATTCATGATTTAGTGGGTCAAATTATCAATTCCGGTTTCATCAGTTGATTCGATTTGATTAAATAAATTATTTAAAATTTATAAAAATTTATTAGAAATAGAAAAAATGAAGTCAAACGCTAATCAATCAATTTTTTAGCCCAATTTATTCGGCTATAAGTGGTTTGTTGATCAACCAATCTAATCTCTCTCTCTCTCTTCAAATTCATATCCCTACTAGTTTTTGGTCCAATCAACCGGTTCAGTTTAAACAACATTAATATCTAGTTCAAGTTGACATTTAACGTCAAAGTTGACATCTAGATTCATGAAATCACTTTGATAAAATGATGATTTAGTTTGAAAAAAATTAATGAAAATGTTTTGAAATTTAAAAATGTTACAACACAAAAGTTGGGGTTGTTTGTTACTTTAAATCACATTATTGGAGTGCGAAAAGCTATTAAAATGAAGGCAATTTTCACCATAAATGAATAAAGAGCTATTGAGAATGGTGGTTTGAAAGGGTTTCAAAAGCTTAAAGAGCTTACCGATAGAGATTTAGTATGCCTTTTGGAGCTTCTCTCTTACTGTGACGAATTGACGTGGGTCCTAATAGAATGATGCCCTATTATATATAGAACGACTATAAAGGTAGGACTCTTTCGCTAATATATAATTGTATCGTATGAGAACGAGTATAACAAAGAATAATTTAAATATGAATTATACTTCAATGATATCTAATGCAATGAATCTCAAAATTTTACGCGACTAAATTATATATCACAAGATACATTTCTTTTAAATTATCTATATTAATACAAAGCTTTTAACTTAGTTCGAGTTAACTTGACACAAATTCAATTAGAAAAAATTTAAAATTAATTTTAATTAAAAATGTAATATTATTATAAAAATATTTATGTTTTTTAAATAATTTATATAAAATCATTAAAAGAAACTACTTAAAAACAAAACATGAAGATATGAACATTAGTTCTTTAAAGTATCAACAAAAATCTTCAATCAATTCTTTATATTTTTTCATAATTTTTTCTTTCGCTGATATTATGGATATATAAAAATAATAATTTTATAGGATTTTTAAATTTATAAGTAATTTGATAAATTAATGTTGAAAAATTGAATCAAATATTAAAATGATTACATATTGGTGAGGTTATAAGGATAATTACAATTGTAATAAATACAATTGAATAATTATAAATAGAATGATTTATTATAATACACAAATTGATTGATAATCAAAATATATATATATATATATATATATATATATATAAATAGAAGTGTCCATGAATTAGGTCGGGCCCTAATAAAATTTTAGATCTGAATGATAGGCTTGAACTTGATCTAAAAAATGGACCTAAATTTTTGCCCAAGTTTAACTCAGATAAAAATGTTAAAATTCAGACCTAGCATGACTCGACCATGTTAATTTAATTTATTTTATTTTTATATAATTTTTTAAAAAATATAATAGATATATTAAAAAATTAAAATAAATGTTTTCAACAAATTGAAAATAAATTCTTTTAAAAAAAGTCTATATATCTACACTAAGATGTATGCAATTTAACAAGCAAATGTATCTAAAAAGTAGTAAAATGAAATGGCAGTAAGACAGTGGAAAAATAGTAGCAAAACAATAGTAAAACAACATGATTTTTTTTTCATATTTAGGCTCGGCCCAAACAAAAAAAAATTATTATTTAAATCTATTTTTCGAACATATATTTTTACTTAATCTCTCTTACTTTTTAAATGAGTCTTTGGACTGAGCCGAATGACTCCACTCATAATCACCACTATATCTAAATCTGAAAAGGATATCCTAAATTTAATATATGTAGAGAAAATTCATTGGAATTTGAGATAATTATAATTATAATTTGAATTAATTATTAAAATATACAAATGTTAATTTTCAACGTAGAGAAAAAAAAAATCCCAAAGCTAGGTAGCATTAGTCACTTTCATTTTGACTTTTTGTATGGTTCAATTGAAATTGCTGACAAATGTGGCCCCTAAGGAAAAATACTGAAGTTTCATTTTATTAATTTATTAATTTTTTCATTGCTTATCCAATGGTCAACACAATACTTCACCTCTCTCGTCCTCGTATAAAGTCGTAGCTGTAAAAAAGTCAACATTCTATCAAATCTTTTGTTTTCTAATTACTAGGTCAATCAATCACCCTTTTTTTTTTTTTTTTTTATAAAATAAAAGTATAAAAAGAAATCCCTAAATCCTAACTTTTGATTTATACTATTATTATTATCGTTACTGGTATAATAAGAACCGACGCGATACATTAAATTATTATTTCAAATAAAAATATACAATTGATATTATATTTTTTCGTTTGGAGTAATTTTTCTTTTATATTCTTTTAAATTTTTTTATATTTTCTATTCTCTTTTGCTTCTCCATTCCTCTATTCTCCATCTCTTTTAACATAATAAAAAATTATGAAATATAGTTATCAAATTATTTATTTTTCATTAAATTGTCATTAAAAATATCTTTTTATACAGCATTTAAAAAAATCTAACTCAACTCATGATTTGTCCTTTTTAATAAAAAATCAACCAAGTAATGAATTTGTTAACATTTATAGTGATTTGGACTAAGGCAAAATACCAACAGCATGCTAAATTAAAGTACAAAAAAACCAAATCCCTACCAAATGCATGTTCAAGTTTTATCGAGTGATAACAAATTTAATGCTTGTTAAGTAAAGTTAAGTAAACTAGATAATAAAAAAGTGTGGGAAAAGTTTTTCTCCTCATTTAAGTGTCCTATCTAGTTTGACTCTAAATTTAATCAAAATTCAATGTGACTACTACACATGAGAGGATCTAAGAAAGAAAAAAAACTAAATCCCTAAATCGAATATACAATAGGAAAGAAAATTAACCATAGTTTGACCAAAACGGGAAGCATCATTCAACTTCTTAAGCAATTCCTCGTGTCATGCAAACTAATATTATTGTTGAGGGGAGATCAAACTTAGTTAGGGAGAAATAAGCGAAGTATCATTCGTTAAGAGCAGACTAACCCTATCAACAGATTTGGTATTGAGCTTAAGGTGCCTATACTACCGCTTGATCTAGCTAGAACAAGTGATACCCTCTTTATCCACAAATGTTATATAAGGACATGAGTTCGAATTACACCAAGAACAAATGTTAATATTTCCTTGGTGGATAAGAGGCTCCCCTCTATGAACCCTTTACAACTCTTGGGGGAAGTAGGAAACAAAACCTAGGGATACAACCAAATATGGACACATCTTAGGCTCAACATCAAACCTGTTGAGGGGCTCCATCCTCTTTCTATGGACGACACTTGTAATAGTCCTAATTTGACCCTAATCGGGAAGTGGTTTCGGGACCACAAAATCGAGTCGTGAAAATAATTAAATGTTAAATTTCATGTCTATTATATGAGATAATGCATGTGTAAAAGTTTCATGCTTTGATTTGATCATTTGTATGTGAATTTATTAAATAGGACTTATGTGAGACACTTTTGAAATGTGATAGGTTAATTTTATAATGGTCTATTAATGCATGTATTGAAAAGAATGGTTTTGCATGTCAAATTACTCATTTTAGATAGTGGCCAGCCATGTTACTAGTTAATATATAATATATGAATTTTCTATTAGCATTATTCTAATTAAATGGCTTTATATTATAGAATAATAATAATTAAAAAAGGGGGAAAATGGGTGAAGAAAACAAAGTGTTCATCTTTGTTTCTTCTAAGC
This sequence comes from Gossypium arboreum, assembly GCF_025698485.1. Taxonomy (NCBI): domain Eukaryota; kingdom Viridiplantae; phylum Streptophyta; class Magnoliopsida; order Malvales; family Malvaceae; genus Gossypium; species Gossypium arboreum. Next base: position 3,499,691 of record NC_069082.1, on the reverse strand, counting down.
CGAATGTGAAGGAAGAATAGGGGAGAAACACCACTCGGTCATCCTAGGCTTAAACTAAGGTATAAAGTTTATGTTAATTCTTGAAATTTTAGTTAATTTTTGAGTTAGTTACCAACCTCTTTATTTGACCCATGTTAAATTTTTTATTTTGGGAATGAATAGAGCTTTCGGCCATAGTAGTCAATAAAGAATATGGTTGTTGTTTCATGTTAATTTGGACGAATCATGGTGGATGGGCATTTGAGCCAAACAAATGATCATATGTATGCATTAGATGCTAAGTGGAAAGAATCGGCTATCATGTTGGATGCTATTGCCGAATATGAACTTGGTTATATTTGAGTAATGTATGTGTTTTGAGTTGACGGAATGAAAAGAATGCTTAAAATGTGTTATAAACAAATTATATGTTAAACTAAGGTTTGCTAAATTACCATTTTCCTTGCCGAATATGTGCTTAATTAAAGAAGAGTTTGTGTTGAATGTTTAAATAATTTAGATAATTATTAATCTAAGTCTAAGCTAGGTAAATTAAATGATTGTGGCTTAATTGTTTTATGGCAAGTGGCTATTATGGTGAAATGCAAAATAGATTTGTTATGTGATTGCCGAATGTGAATAATAAGTAAACAATATTGGTTAAGATATTAAACAAATCTATTTGCATTTATTAAGCTCAAGAGCAAGAAGGATCAAAGTTGGATAGGGGAAAAGAGAAAGCAATAGAGTAGCCAATCTACAACCGTTCGAATATACCAAGGTAAGTCTTTGAGTAATGAAACTTAGCTTATGATTTGATAAAATCATGGTATATAAGCATAATAAATAAATTGTGACCTATTGGTTCTACTTGAATTACGTAGTGGGATAAATAATTTGTGTATATGACTTGTAGCCGAATGGTTATAGAAATCATGTTGGATAGCGAAACGAAATCGTGTTCTTTGTATGTGGCTATTGAGCCGAAAGTGGAATGGTTGATAAGCACGTTGTGCTTGTGTTCAAGTAATGCAAATAAAATGCTAATGTGTTATGATATATATATATGTGCATGATAATGGAAAATTATATCTGGGCTAAGTCCCGAAGGTATTCGTGCTGGTGTTATATCCGGCTAAGTCCCAAGGCATTCGTGCTGGTGTTATATCCGGCTAAGTCTCAAGGCATTCAGATCGGTGTTATATCCGGCTAAGCCCAAGGTATTTGTGCTGGTGTTATATCCGGGCTAAGCCCCGAAGGCATTCGTGCTGGTGTTATATCTGGACTAAGCCCCGAAGGCATTCGTGCTGGTATTATATTCGGGCTTAAAGTCCCGCATGCTTTGTGGTGGTGATTGGATTTGGGTTTTAAACCTAGCAGACTTAATGCCGATGATTGGAGTAAGATTATGATTTCAAATGTTCGTAGTAAACTACCATTGAATATGTCAAATACATTAAGTTGATCAGGTATGTATTATATACTTTTATATGTTAGATTGATCAGAATTGAATCATGATTGAGAAATGAGAAGTATATGTGAAAATCTCATATGTGTATGTGTGTATTCGGTTATGGTGAAAGGTTATATGAGATTGATTTGGTGATATACATGTTAAATAATATGAATGCAAGAATGGGTAATAAATCTGCTTGGGACAGCAGTAGTAATGTGATTTCGAAAAATCACCATAAATTGTGGGAGTTGAGTTAGAAGCTGAATAAATTATGTCATGAAATCTTAATGAGTCTAGTTTCTATAAAAGAAACCGTGTGAGCAAAAGAATTGCCAATAATGAGATATTTGAAGTGGCGTGGAATAGAGTCAAAATGACTTCGAGGTCCCCTGTTCTGTTTTCAGAAAATCATTATAAATGGTACAAAAATTGTTATAAGATAAACTTTATATCCTTAGACTCCTTAATGAGTCTAGTTTCAAATGAAATAAACAAGAACATATTTCGAATTCTGTATAATGAGAAAATTGATTCACAGTGAAGAATGGTCAGAATAGTTAAACAGTGAAATAGGGGAAACTTCAATAAAAATCTGGTATTGATTGGTCAAACCAAAAATTCTGAAAATTTGATGGATGGAAGATATATGAGTATAATTTCAGGGAAAATTAACGGCACTTGATTTGGAGTTTCTTATCTCCAGTTATAAATAATTTAGTGACTGTTGCTCAGGAAGACAGCTTGTAGTGAATTTGTGATTTTGTTGCAAACATGGTTAAAACTTGTTAATGAGATGCTTTTCAAGTTCTTATGATCTTATTTGTGATTTCAATATTTGGTTTTAATTGAGTTCAGATTCAAGTGAGGTGAATTTGCTAAATATGCATTATATTCATGGATACTTGGCCAAAATGGCAATTATCTAGGAATGATTTCTTGAAAATTTGAAATAATCGATCTATAAGTAAATTAATTGTTTGCATTGCTTAAAACTTACTAAGAATTGAACCTTACTCCTTGTTCTCTTTTCCATTCCTTATAGGTTTATACTTTAGCTCGAGTTGGAAGGGCTAGAGATATCATCACACTATTGAGTCATTATGTGAGTTGAGAAGATTGTATATCATCATGGTTTAAGGCATGTATAGGATAGACTATAGGTAGAATGATATTTCGACTTTGTATACATTATAGCCATGCGAAGATGGCTTGCTCATTTTGTTTAGAGAAGCCTTATAATTGAACTAATGTGGTGAAATGTTTTAGTTATAACTTGACAGTAGTTAATTTGTTATTAGATATTCGGTTATGTTTTGATAGTGAGTATCTTTAACCTTATAGAAGTTTTGTTCAGTCAAGTAATACCTCATAACCTTATTCAGGTAACGGATACGGGTTAGGAGTGTTACAACACTTCGCAGACTTTTCTCTAAGAAGTTAAAATCCCTCAACATTTATAATTATTCAGTGAAGCACTCTCACACCATAGCTAACATATGGGGCTTTCATCATCAGAACACAATCTAAAACTTAAGAATCGCTGCAAAAATCACTATGCAGATTTACAAATATAAAGGACAGGGAAGTGATTCAAAGGCACAGTAATCCTTGGAATGACACATAGAAGAAAGAAAGAAGAAAATTATTGTAATATCATATAAAAATTGCTGAATGGAGAACATATGGGGAAACATTTTACTATCACTAATCTATCAACAATTCAAACATGAGTTGAGGTAAAATATCAAAGGCCTCTTCAACTTTATGATTGATGAAGTAGTTTCTTACCTAATAAATATTATTGGATTTTATGAATACGGTTCGAACGAGGAACAGTTTTGTATGTCTTCGTGGATAAGATCTCCGTTAGAGAAAACCAAGTCCCTGGAACTGCAAGAACAAGGGGAGAGGTCATAATTTCATCATCTAGAGCTTAGAGACCTAAAGAATATGATGGGATTTTTACCAATACGATTAAAACGAGTAGTATGGAGACTTCACCTTCACTACGATATTGTACATCTACTCCTTCGCAGATAATATCTCCATTAGAGAAAACCAAGTCCCTGAAATTGCAAGAACAACTCCAAAGATCATGATTCCAATATCCAAACTGCATCCCTTGCATCCCTGCTCATCCTTGAACGCCAACAAATGAAACAAACCGGGCAATATGAACCCCAAACAGCAGCATACGCTGCTTCCGACCAAGGACAAGAAATCCGCGAAATTCGGGACGAACAAAGCTACCAAGCTTACAATCAAAACAAGTAACCATCTTAGCCACAAGCAGTACCTCCCTCCCGAAAACCGCCTCTCGACGATCTCGTAAACTGGATTCATCATCAAGGGGAAAGTGAAAAATAAGTTGATGCAAAGGCCTAGTTGAACCAAACTGCTAATCCAGCCAGTCCCCAAGTTAGAAGTGATGATATCTTTGGTTTTATCACCAAAAGCAAAATAACCCAAAGCTCCAAATGCTCCATACATCAAAGTGGTCAACCCCATGCTAAGTGCCAATATTTTGTTAAACTTTGCATTGTCTTTCATCTCAGATTCTATAGGCAAAACCATAGCAATCCCTTCATATCCAAAAAGAGCCACACCCATGCCATAAAAGAACACAGAGACACCACCAAAAGCCTTAACTTCACGCCTTCGGAGCATAATGAGTCTCAAATCCTCCAACATAACCACTCCCATTGCCCCAATATCCACAACATCAGCAAAAATGCTTAGTGGAGCTAAATGTGTCAATGTTTTGATTGAGTTCAACCCCAACTGAAATGGGAAACATCCCCATATATACAAACTCTTCACCGTAAAACGGGAGATCCCGGAACTTAGACTCAAATCCGAGAATGGTTCATCGTGAAAAAGATGGAGCAGAGTGTTGGCAATAAATATAAGATATCCAATACAAAATCCAGCTTGAGAGAGAGTAATGAGCACATCGACAACAAACCTGTCAATGGAATTATTAAAATCTTTAGCAATGAGAGGATAAAATAATCAAATTGGGATGTTTATGTTTCCCCATTGGGAAAAAGAATGATTAGCCGTAAAATCATCAAGAAGAGGCAGCTCTTGCAATGGTCAGCAATAAACCTGGTGAAGCAAAGAAAAGGGTTAATTTAGGAAATGTCCTCAGTCTATTGCTCATGTTCCAAATTAGTTCCTAAACTTCCAAATGTTCTATTTGAGCCCTCAAATTATGAGTATTGTATTAATCAGATATTCCATCAGCTTAGATGTCAATTTTGGCATTAAACGACAATTCAATTATGACATGCAATGTATCTAAATGCAATGTATCTAAAACACGTAGACAGAATTGTAAACACGTGTATACAAACAATTTAGATTTAACAGGTTAAGAACAAACAGGGTTTGGAAAATTGATTGGTGTTTGATACACTCCAATGAAAATATTTAACAACGCAAGTAGGGTGTCTTTTTTAAAAAAGAAAAAAAATCATGTGTCTTATCGAATACTTTCCTAATAAAATATAGAAGTTATCTCATTATTTTTAATATGTTTTAAATATGTTCTACTGATCGGTCAAGCTAATCACTGAGTAGACCGATACTTTTAGATTTAATTACAAAGTTTGGAGCTAGGGGTCAATTTATAAAAGTTTAAAAGTTTAAGAACATTTAGTGAAATTAACCCGATAATATGGTGCATACATTTAGTGAAATTAACCCGATAATATGGTGCATTTTTAGTTTCATGGTAGAACTTTAAAACACACAGTAATCCAATGCGAGACTAATTAGGAACACATTTAAGATTAACCAAAATTTCCAAACGGTTAGACCTAGCAAACAAGAGCATAGACAATCCAAATTAAGAAAGAATTCAAGAAAGCATAATTAAAACAACAAGAAAACCTGCCAAGTGTGCCACAAACAGCGAATCCCAGATCGCCAAAAGAAGAAATATTGGTCGTGCCATTTTCGTACGAGTCGAGCTTACGGCGGATTTGAACCAAAAGCGTCATACAGTAGGTGGTGGAGGCGGCAATGAAGGAAAGAATGAGCAACCCCATGATCCACCCGGTCCTCTTAAAAGCGTAAGGCATACCCAAAACCCCGGCGCCGACAATGGCTATAAAAACGTTGGCCAAGGTCTTTGGATGTGACGATAGCGGCTTCGTGTTGTCTATAAGAGGCGTGGTTTCTTCTGCCGGGGGAGAGTTTAGCTTTCTCGAAGACGAGGGCGACAGGTTTTTCTTATCGGAAACCATGGTTGAATCGATTCTCTGACCCGAAATAAAATTTGAGGGTTTCAACGTTTAATCTGCAAATGAAATCTTAAATTTTTGAAGCCCTTTGAAATTCAAAATTGTATTCACAGAGACTGAATGCTTTTGCTATTGATGGAAAGAGAGGGGGACGATGACGGCGGTTTACATGAAGATACTTTGGCAAGTGTTACGTAATTAGGTCTAATTTTGATTTTAGTCCCTCTAATATGCTAAACTTTTAAATTTTAATCTTTTATGAAATAGTCCTATTTTAATTTGACTTGATTGGTCATTTTACTTTTATAAATGCTGTTAGTTTCTTAATATATTTACTAATATTAAAGTGATTACATGAAAATAAAAATTTAATATGAAATCCTTTTAATGTTATTTGATCAAGGTAGACACATCATAAAATTACATGTTAGGCAAATGTTTAAGGTTGATTAAGAAAATTAATGTCATTAGTTTAATGATGAAAACTAATGATGTTATTAATTTGGACATGCTTATAATATTATAAGAGTAAAGAGATTAAATTAAACTAAATTAAAGTAGAAGTATTAGGTTGTAAATATCGACATAGTAGAGGAACAAATCATGTAATTATAATATAAATATTAAAAAATTATTTTATTTAAAAATCGATAAAAGAAAATATTCTAAATCAAACAAAAATTCAAATCCTTATTTATTAATATTTGTTTTCAAGCTTCTTCATTTTTTTTTTATATATGACCCATTTTTTTTTTTCAAATTTTAGAGAATATTTCGATTTTTTATACAGGTGATGAAAGCATGTTTTATTGAACTCGTCTTTGTTGATGTGACAAGCGCATTTTATGAGGCACCCTTTCTCCTTCCCTCCTTGCCACATTAGCATCTACATTCTTAAAAAAGTTTTTGTTTGATTAAAAAAATGGTCATTAGGTTGAAATTTGAAAAAAATTGAGAAAAGTTTAATAGTTTTTTGGAAATCTGATAATTTTAAAATGAAACTTATAGTTCGTCTCATATTTTTTATGGCAGAATTTTTAGGTGACAAGAATACTTAAAAATCTTGTAAAGTAAGGTTTAGTTTGGATGGGCGGTGTGTTTATTTCCGGTGAGGTTAAAAACAGCGATGGCGGTGAAGTTAGTTACTGTAGCGGTGAGATTGGATACTGTAACGGTGAAATTAAAAACAATGGTGGAGTGTGTGTTTGGATTTAAACGCAGCTGTAGCGGTGAGGTGAAAATAAAAAATGACTATTAAGGACATTAGATTAGAATTGATATATAATAGAAGTTTTTAAATTATTTTACTTATATAAAATTATTAAAATATGTGAATTTATAAATTCATTTAATAAAATATTAAAATGCATCTTCTAATATTTTATTATAAATATTTTAATGAATTATATAATCAATTTAAATTATTTATTAGATAAAATGATAATAATTTTAATTTTTATAGTTAAATATTCTTTTATAACAATGATAAATATTATTTTCAAATAGTAACATTATACTTGATCAAATTTTGAAGTATCTAAATGAATGATTTTAATAAATATATATATATATAGAGTAACATAAGACATAACAAGTTTCATTATTACTAGAAATTAGGTTATGATACGAAATTGTTTTTACAAATATTGATTCATTAAACTATTTGCAATGGTTTCCCTTAACATTGCAATTTCAAGGTCACTTTCACTGTTAGAAGAACTCGATTCATCTCTATCAAAATGGCCTGAAGAGATTGGCATGTCGGGTATATTCTCAAATTGTCGAAAATCCTCATCATTTGACCAAGCATGTCTTCGAATGTAATTATGCAAAACCATTGTCGCAATAACTATTAAAACTTGCTTGTCGAATGAATAGCTTGGAATATCTCTTAATATTGGCCATTTTTTTTTCCACACTCCAAATGTTCGTTCAATCACAGAGCGTAACAAAAAATGGGCATGATTAAAAATTTCTTTTTTTCCAGATGCTCGATGATTACCTCGATGAAAGTCAAGTAAATGATATCTTTCCCCCCTATATGGACCTAGAAAACCTGCCATTTGTGGATATCCTGAATCCACAAGATAATATTTTCCTACAAAAAAGTAAAACATAATATCAAGTTTAAAAAATTAAAAATTTTAATATTGTTTTTATGTAAAGATTAATTAAAAGAATTAAAGTTCAACCTGGTGGAGGTGTGGAAACTTTAACTCTTGTTTTCTAAGTGCTTGCAAAAAATTCTATTGTCATGTCTTCTTTCCTTCCCAACCGAAATGCAAAATAAAGCACATGTTGAAGTCACAAACCGCCATAATATTTTGAGTTGGTTCACCTTTCCGTCTGATATAAGGTATTTGACAAGAAGGCGAAATGCATGCTTTTATGTGTGTTCCATCTATGACCCTAATACAATCCTTTAAAATAAATTCAAGTAATGAGATAAAAGTTAGAAATAATTTATATTTTAAAAATATAAAGATTGTTTAAATTTTACCTTAAAGTGAGGCCAATATCTTGTATCATGTAGAATATGGTTCGGTACTTCCTCGAATTGACCTTCAGTGGGTTTAATCGTGTCTATTCCCATTCGAGCAAATATATGTAACATATCAGTAAAAATTCGACTAACAGCTTCCCAGATTGTTGAAATCGCTCTCGCATTTGAATTTGATTCTTTATTTCCAAGAATATACAATGATAATGCTAACTTCTCCATCACAGATATATTCCCATGCTTTAAGCCATAATTGGTTTGCAAATCATGCAACAAGCTGTGAAATATATTTTTTGGCATCCTAAAACTATTCATGCAACGACTATCATGCCCATTTAATACTTCGTCCACCCACATTTGACCTGTATAATTTGAATCCATACACGGTTGCTTAGTGAAATAAGTTTCATGGTGTAGCAATACACTGCTTAACACTTGTTCTTCCTCTTCATGATAATTGTTGTGCTCAACTTGTGTAACAATTGTGGCTATTCTTCGTTGAGCTTCTTCACTTAATTCAGGGGTATCATAATTCATATAAAAACTATTATACATATTGTTAAATTCATCCATAACCTGAAAAAGTAATCAAATGAAAATAAATTAATAACTTGTGACATTCTATACAACATAAAAAATTGAATAAAAGCATAGCTAAAAATACCAAACATAAAAAATATCATACATTAGGTTTACATATAAAAAAGTAGATCATACATTAGTTTTGCATATAAAAAAGTAGATCATACATTAGGTTCACATATAAAAAAGTAGATCATACATTAGTTTTGCATATGAAAAAGTAGATTATACATTAGTTTTGCATATAAAAAAGTAACATAGTTGTATTACAATAATAATTCTAAGGAGCTTATGGTGGAGGTGATGGATGGTATGGTTGGAAGGGAAATGAGGATGTTGCTACCAAGGATGAAAATGATGCAATTGGATTTTGTTCGGCATACTCACGTCGAAGCCACCAAACCCTAACATCTGGATCTAAGTTCAAAAACACTTCTCGTTTCATCGGTATTTGGAACATTTTGATGGCAAAATAGTACAATTCATCTTTTTTTGGAATTTCATCTCCCAAATCACGCAAAGCATCCATTGCATTTGAAATAGTATATTTAGAGTGAGGAAAAACAATTTCATTCACTGACTTCCTTGGACTAGCCATACTCTCACACAGTTTCTCAATATGAGTAGCCAATGAATCTCTTGATGATTTTCTACTTGAACTTGATTTTTTTCCTTTACCGTGTACAACCTCAAGTGTTTCCTTTCTTTGATTAGGAGTTTCACGAGGAGGGTTTGTTGGTACCTCATTAGGAGGGATACTTTCATTCTCATTACTATTTTCATCTGAATCACCAAATCCTCATTAGGTGTATCATCTCCCATAGGAACCCCACTTGGAAAAACACTGCATTTAAGGTGCCCATGCATTCTTTCTAGTGGCTACAATGCCACCAAACATTTGCCACATTAAATCATTCAATCGTGGTTCAATTCCTTTCTTCTTAAATCCTTTAAAATCGATTTTCCTACATAACATGTTAAATGTTATACTCAGATATTTATATTTGTAAATTATTAATTTCACTAAACTTTATGCATTAAAATAATGATAAAGTTAACACTAACCTGTATTTTTTCAGCCCACCATTCTTCGGTAGCATCGACCGTCTTTTTAGATGGACACCATCCAATACCAGAGATTCCTTAAGCAACTCCTCCATAACCTCCATTCCTTTTTAATGTATCCCACTTGTTTTTCAATTGAGGTTTTCCATAATTTTTTGAGTTTTTGCTTGAAAAGAGTAACGACATTTTCCCATCCTTTTGAGTTTAGATGAGTTGTCGGTCTATTACCAAATTGACTTCATTCACGCAAAGTTCACAAAATATCAATGTCAGCTCATCATCCCAAACAGCTTTTGTTGCTAAGGTACTATCTCCCTCCACAAATTTTCATGTCTTTACCATCTATTATCATTATTTTAATTTTAAATGTCAATCGATATAAAACCATAAATATATAATTAGATATAATAATATAGTTTCATAAAAAATTAAGAATAACACATAAGAAAAAGATGAAAGCCATAAATGAACAGTAAAGAAAAAATTCTCAAAGATCCGTGGTAAACAATAACGAGGATATAGAAAGGATAATTGATTATGACTATCTTTTCAAAAGTGTAAGCAAACTTGAGCAGTTTGGTTTTTCTTAGCAACACTATTCATCAAATTTTACATTAATCTAAAAAAAGCATGCATTTAATCACTCAAGATTATGACATCAATCTCATAGTATAACTAATTATTTATGATTATTTGCTTTTAAAATTTTAATAATAAGCTATTATTTATTAAAAATATAAGAAATAGGTACGATTTTGAAACAATTTAAAATAATTAAAAAGAAATTTAATTTAATGATTAAAATAAATTTAAATTTTCAATAATTAAAAATATTTATTATTTAATTTATTTAAAGTTTTAAAATTACATTAATTTTAAATAGATCAGAACCGAGAAAAGAAAAGACAATGAGAAAAGAAAAAAAAAGGGTTGGAGGGGAAAAAGGAGGTGACTTTTTTAAATAGACTTCGGATAGATTTTTTTGAATAGACTCTTAAACATTAAATATTCAATACACGATTAATATCATTGAATTAAACAAATTGATAAATTGATATGGATTTATACTAATTTACCTTTATTTTAAAGAATAATTTTTAAATTTATATATTTATCGTAATACAAAATCATAATTTTAAAAATTAAATATTTAAATTAGTTTGTTATTATTTTCTAAATATTAGTATTGTTGAAATGCTATAAAATGTAATTGAATCATTAAAAATTGCCTTAGTTGCATATAAATTATTTTAGTAAATTATTAGTTTTTAGTAAAAAGATATTAGTTTTAATTTCATTTATTTAAATTAATATGCATAAAACTTAAAATTTAAATTATTTAGCATTCGAAAATCAACTTATTATTAAATAATTGATTTAAAATTGAAAGTATATTAGTTAAATATTTAAGAGGTTAAAATAATGTAAGAATTTAGTAAAAATTGAAAGTATCTCTCGGACTCATCTATTAGAAAGATTGGTAAAAAATTGAAAGTATCTCTCGGACTCATCTATTATTTTAGCAAATTGAAAGTATGCATTCAATATTGCTAATTAACTTTAGAGGCAGTAATTCACCAAAGATGCATTCCTACAACAATTCTGGCGATAACAGAGTAGCTAAGAATTATATCAATGCCATATAGGTGATCAATTACTTACAATTCCAAACACAACACCGTCGAAGGCAGTATGATACTCAAAATTTGGAGTTGGAAACTCAGGAGTGGGATAAGCAAAAGTAAGAGGAAGCTCAGGGCAGCCCAAAATGATGCACCTACAACAGAAAAGTAAGCATAAACAATATAGAAAAGAAGTAAGCCCAAAATGATGTACCTACAAATCCATGCATTTTACTCATAACGTTAGTCATATATATCATCTCGCTCCCTTTATATACAGCCAATGAGATTAGTGTAAATGATTCGACCGTTAAATCTATTGATATAATTATATATATATCATGCATATAAAATTTTTAATCGATACAATATTTTTATTATATCGATCTAAAATATATATTCAATAGTTGAAATTTCTTTCATAAAATAAATAGTTTAAATTTGCTTAGCCCACTTCAAAACAAAGAAGTGATTGATAATTTCAGTGAAGCTAATATATTAGGGAAAGGTGGATTTGGGATTGTTTATAAAGGTGTATTGCATGATGGGACACAAATTGCAGTCAAAAGGATGGAATATGTTAGTGAAGGTACTAAAGGAATGACTGAGTTCCAAGCTGAAATTGCAGTGCTTTCAAAGGTTAGGCATTTGGTTGCTCTTTTAGTTATTGTATCAATGGTAATGAGAGGCTTTTGGTTTATGAGTAAATGCCTTGTGGTACCCTTTGTATTCGGGTTAAGCATCAGGATCTTATACATATTATTCAGGGCTACATTTGTAGTGCAAGAGTTGTCATAAAATCTACATCAGACATCTTAATGATCAAAATAGCAAATATGGTTTCAATAATAAGAATTTACTTTTTAGACAAAAATAATAAGATATCATGCGCCTTATTTGCATCTCATATGGGTAAATTTTGAGCATAACAAAGCTCAAGAAAACTAAAATATTAAACTTAAAATGACTGGTAATAGTAGTAAAAATCTGGCCTATATTCCTATGAGCTAAAATGAGCTACAAACAAAATGTAGAATAAATGAACGTCTAACTTCTAATTCAAGGTTTAATATGGGAGGGAGATTGTATTAAACTGACAAAACATACTATAAAGGCTCTTACTAGACATTGGGACTTTTGAAAGGCATCTGACTATGCAATCTTTAGATACTATAACAATGTTATCAATCTGAGCAAAGAGTTTAGAACGCTCTTACTGTGCATTGGGAATTTGGGACATCGGAAGTACTAAAAGTGACATAAGGAAACCATCTAACTACGCAATTTCTGGATACTTTAACCATGTTAACAATTTCAGAAAAAGAGACCACAAAGCTCTTACTTGGAAATTTGCGACATATGGAAGCACTAATATAAATATCTCTGAAAAACTAAAGTTTTGAAATTCTCCACTCTTACGGAGCCAATTATAAGACTAATGCACCATTAAGGTTTAACAGTACCGGAAGCACCTTTACCAGTTTTCTCACCCCTAACTTGAGTTCCTTAAAAGACTGTAACAAAGGCACATATTGTTTAGTAAACATTTTACCACATTGAGTCATTTGTTTGATAAAATGCATAGACATATCTCATCCTTCAAGCACGGTTCATAAGATCTAAAAATAGAATTTGAGGAACCCCAGCATCATAATATCTTATTTTGGATAACATAAGCCAAATCATCAATTCTGCTCTATTCAGTTCCAAGTTCATGGCTATAACACAAATGTTAAACTATATTTCCCTAAATTTAATGCTGCATTTCCTAAAAATGCTAAAAACATGTTACACAAAGAGAAGGAAGATAAAGAATGAAGTTTTATGACCTTCTCTGCCTGTTTTACTTCTAAAAGGGGCAAATCAACAGCTAAAGAAACAACCATTTAAGAGAGTGTCCATCTAATTTACAAAAACCCAATTTGTAGCTCTAAAGGTTGAACTGCAAACAAGGAAGTTTTTGTTCACAGAAAAGGCCAAAGTCATAGAAATCGGTCTAGTAAACTTCATTTACATACATTTGGGTGCCTACCAAAGGTTGAACCGTAAACATTTGGGTGCCTACCATTTACATACAAAGGATCCATTTACAAACTACGAATATGGTAGCAAGAAGAAACAGAGAATATGGTAGCAAGAAGAAACAGAGAATATGGGAATGAAAAGAAATTACTTACAAGAAGAAACAGAGAGACTTTGCGCTTCACAGGCTTGTCGGTCGTTAGAGGAGTTGAAGAGCTTCACAAAAAATTTGGTTGTTTTCTTCACAAATCTGAAAACAAATAAGGTTCGGGAAGGAATTAGGCCAAAATTTCAAGGATAAAATGGTAAAAAAATAAATAAAAGTATGCTTATTTTCCCAGTTGCCTTTAATTGTCATGAAAGCTTCATCCGCTTTCAAGATTAGCAAGTGAGATTGAAATGAAATTTCATCAGACCGACTCACTGAACTAAGCAAAGATTCAAAGAAGTTGGGTAATCCAACTGAAACTCACTGGTGAAAAAAGCGGTACCAAAGACAGCCTAAATCTTTTAAAAAAAACACTCTTCTTATACCCTCAGGCGCCGTTTAGGTACCCAGTGGTTGGGCTACACAGGTGGTTGGTTGTAATTGTTTTCTTTTTCAAGTATTTATGGCATCAATTGGTTTTTATTCAAAAAAGTTTCTTGTTAAAAACGTTTTTTTTTTCTAATTTGTGAGTCATATCTGATCTTTTCTAACATTTTGAAGAACATTTCATATCTAGTGGTAGAGTTTTCCTATAAAGCTGAAGATTGATATGGACAGATTTTCACAGTTAAATTTCAAGCAGAAGATTTGCATGTTGAAGAGTAGATTGTTGATGTTAAAAATATGAAGTTGGAAAATCAAACCAACAAAGTAAATTAGTTCAAGTAAATTTGGTGTCGTTGTTTTAATTTGGTTAACGAGTATTTATTTTTCTATATAATTTTTTTTAATTAAAACAAATGAAACATGGTTTTTTGGCAAAGATGAGTAAACGAATTAGAGCTGTTATTTATTATGATGATCAAATTTGTGACACTAAAATTAAGGTTGTTTTTCTATCCGCCCAATCTACAGAATTGACTTTCAACTGAAGCATCAAACTGAACGAGTTTTTGTCAATAATTAGAAGGAAATGCTTGACTTTAAGCTGGAGGAGAATTTTGAGCTTGAAATATAGATATCTAACGTCAATGACCCCTCTAAGATTTGATACATTTGAGCTCAAAGGCGACATGTATGACGAGTTAATGCTTGAAAGGCATTGTTCAACTGGAAATGCTATACTATAGTTATATGCATAGTTTGTCAAAGTAGAGGAAGGTGGTCTAAGTTCAACAAAAGTTCTAGTTAATTTGTTTTAGGAATAGGAAGTAGAAAGTCTGACCACATGTTGTGAATGGTCATGTTGTGAATGGTTGCACGGCATTGTTGCAAAACTTGCATTAGGGAATGCCAAAATCATCAATGGGAAGACATTCCTCAGTTTCAACCTTCGATTGCAACTTTGGCATACAGTCGGGGTTAGTTGGTAACCCAAACACGAAGACCTCGACATGATATTTTGTAAGTGCCATTGATTTCAAATTCGAAACGTCGATGTCCTATGTTGGACATTTATTCAGGTATGTCACCAAGTTACATAGGTGGACAATCTGTAATTATTGGTTTTAACATAGGGTTGTCAAGAACAAATGATGTTCTCCTTACCACCTGCACCGATAAAGGGACTTCAATTTGGTACATGATTTAACAACTGAGGTTGAAAACGAATAAGATGTTGAGAATGAAGAGGAAGTTGAAATCGAAGAGTCCAGGCCCGATGGTTCAGAAATTGCAAATATTTTATGAACCACAGGCTATTCCTACTAAACTAGAGGGGAGTGATTCTGACATGAAGGTCCGGGCAATGCTAGAGAAACCCAACTAGATTTTACGGTATATGAGCTTCCACCCCACATACTTAATGTCAACATTAATGCTTAATATGAGTTGGAATTTCTAGAATTTTTTTATAGAAGATCGAATCATGTGAATTCTTCTACAAATTTTGGCGATTTACAAGTTGGAATGGAGTTTTCCTCCAAAGATACTGTCGTTGTTGCAGTGAAACGGTATAACATAAAGCATGGGTACAATTTTCATATGTACAAAATCGTGAGCGAAAAAAATGAGGTGAAGTGTGCAATGCATTACAATAGATGTCTCTGAAAAATTATGACATCAGTGAGAAAGAAAATAAGATTATGGACGATAAAGAAATATGACGCTCCACTTATTTGTGTTGTTGGAGGTATGTCATAGAATCATCTAAAATTGGATTTTGGCCTTATCTTGCCTATGATGAAAGCGAATCCCAGGATTCTCATGCCATTTTTTATTGCTAATATCTACAATGATTATGATGATTACACCATGTCTTATTACAAGTCATAAGTTGCAAGACAGAAGACAAAGTAAAAAATGCATAACGAGTAAGATAAATCATATAATGATATGTGGTAATGGTTGACCGTACTGAACCAATATGTTTTAGGTACCATCACCGATTTGCTAATGGAACTTACGTATCATGGAAATAGAATGGTCCAAGGCAAAAGAATTTTCCATCGTCTTTTTTGGGCATTAAAGCCATGCAATGAAGCATTTTGATACTGTAAACCACTAGTCCAAATTGATGGTACATTCATGTACAAGAAATATGAACATCACTTGTTGTTGACCGTTGCATAGGATACAATAAGTAAATGTTGAGTATTAAATGTGTAATTATACCAATTTTAAAAAGCCATGTCATCATTTCTTTTAATAATTTAACGTAGGGTGACTAAAACAAAAAGAAATGACAACAAAAGTGATGAAAATGAATTTTTTTGTAGTTTGGTCATCAAACAGAAACACGCTAATAGTTAGGTGACTAATTGTATAGTTTACCCTTTTATTTTTCAAACTCAATTCAAAATTTCAACTCATTTAAATTATTTTTCAAAACTCAAACCATAAAGCAATTTATATTCCAATTTTATTTTTATAATGAAAAAACTTTGTTAAGAAGGAAAAGAGACAAAAACTAGATAATCAACAATTTTGCTTAATGTTTCTATAATTTTTATATTTTTAAAGAATATGTATTAAATATTTCTATCCAAATAATCCACAAAGAGAAATTTTGGCATTTTAAACCTCATTTTTAAAATTTATCTATTTTATTTATTTTAAATATTTTCTGTTAGTTTCTTTTATAATTTTCTAAATTTATATCATTTTTAAGTATTTATCATTTTGGACAGTTTCTTTTAAAAACCTAGTTTGAAAATAATTTTCTTACACAACAGAAAATTAAAATTTTGAAAACTGGCGCAATTTGTGATATTTATAGCAATAAACCTTAACTGAATTCGTACCTGTGTTTTCGGATAAGCGAATCATTGATGTTTTCTGACTTTCAACTTCTCTATTCTCGTACCATGAACTGCTTTGAGTGCAAGCTTGAACCAATTGAATTAAAACATAGAACTAGAAAAACTTTTCATTTTTCTCTCTTCTTTAATAAAAACTGGTAAAATTGTTATTCTGAAAAAATATATTTATAAGTTAAGAATAAACTTTCTTTATTTTCCGGCATAATAACAATCTCCCAAAAGTTTTGTAAATAGTTCTACCGGTGCCATTTATTTATAAGGAAAGAAGGTAGACCCATTATAAAGTTGTAGAGGTTTATTTTAAATAGAAAAACAATATTTTATCTAGAGTAGGAGAGGATTGAACGAATCACCCTTGTATTTCTACTAAAGTTGTCACCCTTTGAATGTTATAATTAAGTTTCGACTTTTCGCCTATTAATTATAAACTCATTTAGTCAAGAAGTCATTCCACTATAGTATCGTGATTAAACTCTCTTCAATGACAAACCATTACGAAAGCAATTACCCAGTGCTCGTTTAATGAACCAATCAAGCTTAATTAGATCCGGAAAGACCTAATACTGGGTTGGATCGAGGAAAATAAAAAGTTTCGGATTAGTAGATTCTCATATACGAACAAATATTAAGGTAAGTTCGTGCAACTTAATTGTGTAATTATATATATTTGAATTGATTTAAATGATTTGTATATGAATTGTGTATTGGCCATGTATATGAAATTTGATTACATGTCTAGAAAATACCCGATAAATGTTAAATCCTGTATGAATGAATGAAATTCGATTGGATACAGTGTTCTATTTCCCGAAATGGTAGTGGTCCTGCATATGTTGCGGACATACCGTAGCTCGAAAGAGCGTCCTGTTGTAAGCTTTCTCAAGCTTCCCGTATATGGTTCTTGTGAGCTTCCTGTTAAATGCTTTTTGGAGTATCCTGATTGGTTGTAACCTTACATGTGTTGTGGGCGCACCATAGCTCTTTGTGAGTGTCTCATTATATGGCTCTTAGTGAGCTTTCCGATTAAAAGCTCTTTGTGAGCTTCCGTTAGTGCTCACTTGAACCGGTTATAGGCTCTTTGTGAGCTTCCCGTTAATAAGCCCAGATAAACTTCCCGTTATATGGCTCACATGAGCTTCTCGTTACTGTGCTTGAGAGAGAACTTTCTATTTAAGTGCTCATAAAACCACTTTTGGATATGAATTGATGGATTTATAGTATTGTACACTTCAAGTGTATTACCTAAGTATCCATCGAGATTTCAAATGATTCAACGGGTGAAATTCTGACATGAGAACATATGAAATCAAGATGAATCAATACTCATTTATACATGAATTACATGAGACTAGATATCTATATTTGATGAGCTCATCCTTATTATTGATATTTACATGAAATAAGTGACTAACATGTTTGTTGAAGTTATGTATTAGGCAAATGGCCATATAGTATTGTATGCATGTTTGTATTCTTTCTTTAAATGAATATGATTGGTAAGCAAATTTCTATTAAACGAACTTACTAAAAATTAAATGCTTACTAGATTTTATTTCCTCTGTTTTATAGTACTTGAAAGCTTGTAAAGGTTGGAGATTGGTCGGAGCATCATCACACTATCCACTAGTTCATTTTGGTATAAATGGTAAACTTATTTTGATATAATGACATGTATAGGCTAACTTTGCCAATGTTTGGCATGTGAATGGATGTTTGTAATTTAGCCATTAGAATGGCTAGTGATGGTATGTTTTGGTATATTATTATAAAGTTATATCATGCTTAATATATATATATATATATATATATGGTAAATTGAATTAGGGCAAAATATATGTTTTTACTAAAAGGTAAGTTTGTGTATATGAATGTATGTGATGTTATATTATGCATGTTAATGATGTTTGCTTGGTCTAATGCTTGGAATTGGTTGGTATATATGTACAAGTGTTGTTGTAGGTTAATGGAAAAATTTAGGTGAGAAATAAAGCTAGGAAATTGCTTTATTTCGTCCACATGGGTAGACACACGGGCATGTGTCTTGACCGTGTGTGACACACAGCCTGGCACATGGGCATGTGATTTGGCCGTGTGTCCCTTGTATCTTAAAATTGAGAAATAGAATGCTTAAAATTAGACACACGGGTAAAGACACGGGCATGTGTCTCAGCTGTGTGTGACACATGGGCTAGAACATGGGCGTGTGTCTTGGCCGTGTGAATCCTACACCTAATTTTTGAAAATTAAATTAACCATACGGCCTAGCACATGGGTGTGTGGCAGGCCGTGTCGCACAAATCAGAGAGTTACACGGGTAAGGACATGAGCTAGGACACGGCCGTGTGTCTCACATCGAATGCCCACACGGCCTATTCAGATGGACGTGTGACCCTTGTATATAAGAAATTTTTTGAAAATTTGTAAAAAATTCTCTGAGATCCCGATTTAGTCTCGACTTGTTTCTAATGCTTAAATTGGGCCTCGAGGGTCCATTCAAGGGACAATATGACTATTTTAAGATATGAATATTAAATGACATGAATTATCTGTAATTGTTTTGTAAATTTCAGTAATGCTCTGTAATCCTATTCTGACGATGGATACGGGTTAGGGGTGTTACAATTTTTCTAAGTCATTTGTTCCTTCATAAACCTCAATTGCTCTTGTAAACTGAATAGTTGCTATGGCGATGCACCCTAGTTAGAAGGAAATGACGATCCTTGAATAAATGGAGCATTAAGGTCGAAAGAATTGGAGGCACCTGCTTGGCTTGTATTACCCAAATTTTTTGGTCGATCAGCAAACCAACTAGCAAAAAGGTCCATTTCTTTGGGTTGATTACAGACGTCAGAACCTTTTTCTTGGTTTGACAGAAAGTTACTGGAGAAATGCTTGTTTAGGTGAGTCATTTTGGTTTTTTGGCAATTTGAAAATCTAAATATTAGAAGTCTGTCCACGCTCAACGCACCAAATTGTATAGTATTTTAAAGTGTGTGTCCTCTTCAAAAGGGTTAAATTATGTATTTATATTATATGATTACTGTTCATGGACGTGATATCGTAGGTAGGTCCCCATGCATGTCAACACATACCATACTCTAGGGTTAACGTGTGCTTTCTAGATGTGGGTTCGCCTACATGGTGATGTGAACCCACATCGTGCATGGTGGTGTAAACCCACATCATGCGATCTTATAGAGAGGTGTGAATACCAAGTAGCGGGTTGGTAATAACAAGTACCATAACATTATTATAGTAACTAAAAAAAAGTACCACCATTAGCCTTTACCAGTTTGGTGAAAAAGAAAAATCAAATTCGAAAATATTAATGACTAACTTGTAGCTTCTTTTTAGTTAAAAGCGTTGGTAGTGGAATTTGGCTTAAATTTAAAAAGAGTTTGGACTTTGAATATTGGTCGAGATTGGGCCGACAGAAAAACCTAAAACCCTCTTAACTCTTCTATGTAGTTAGTCTTTCCTTCTTTCGTTCCCTCCAAACCAGAACTCAGTTTCATCAACAATGGCATCGATTCTTGCAAAGAAGCCAAAAAAGATGAAGTTGAAAGAGTTGAAAACACTAGGCCAACAACTCCTCTCTTCACGAGCTCACATAAATAATCTTCCGTTGCTCCTCGGTTTCATATCGCCGTCGTCGCCGCCGCCATACGTTCTGGAATCACTTCTCTCGCTGCAGTCCTTCTTCACCACGGTGCTCGCCGACCTACCTCCCTCTCAGTCTTCGAAGAAACGTCCGCGTATAGACGATTCAGCTAAACAGGATCCCGAGTTTATTTACAGGACCTGGCTGAGATCAAAGTTTGATGAATTCGTTACGTTGTTGATTGAAGTTTTGATTTCGCCCGATACGGAAGACGCTTTAAGAGTAAGTTCTCTTTTTTCTTTGATTCTTTTGCTGAAATTTGAGATTTGGTTCTAAATTTGACAGCAAATTAATAATACTGCCACCATTGTAAAAGTGAGATGTGAACTTCTTAAAAGAAACACTCAAGCATATATATACATAAATATTAAACATTAGTTGAATATTTTCTGTGTTATCGAATAAGTCAACTAAATTTTTTTTCTTTCTAATTTGAACTTGACCGCATCCTTTTGTTTGATTTTCTTTTAGGAAATCTTATTGGATTCATTCATGGAATTCGTGAAGCTCGGAAATGGAGGAAGCTTTTACTCCTCTATTTATCACAAATTGCTGCGCAGCATCGTAAGTTTTATTTACCTGGAATCTATAGTTAAACTTATGCTTCTATGTTGTTTATACTTATTTCCTGTTACCTTTTATTATAGGTTTGTAATTGGTTCTAATATTTTCAGGTTAACTCTCCAACACCTGTTGATTTTTTATCAGAGTTGCTTGCATTGAAGTATTTTAAGTACATTGATGTCCGGTATGATTCAAACTTTCCGTGGCCATTAAATGCCTAAATCTAACGTGTTGTTGCGAAGCTTCACTGTTTTAAGTTAGTTAAATTGTGTCTGTGTTCTAATTCCTTTCCTTTATTGGTTTTGGATTCAATGCTACTATCAGGTTATAGTTATGGATGGAAGAGATGATAGTGCATTCTAGTTGTAAATTCAGTTGTTTCTCTTACTTTATTTTCTGCTTGTTGGATTCCCGTCCACAGCACAAATTTGTAGTGGCCTTGATTTTTATGTTAATTTCAGATTGTCTGGGAGAAGTGTAATTTTTTGCTTCATGTTAAACGATAAATTCGGTTTTCTCTTTCGCAGGTACTTTACCTTCATTAGCTTGGAAAAACTTGCTAAAGCTTTGGACACAAAAGATACCGCTGGTACCTTTTAGTCTCAGTTTTTATTCCAAAATATCTCTTCAAAGATTCTTTTTTAGAACTTCGTCTGATTTATTTTCTGTTATTTTTCCTGGTGAAGACGACGAAACAGTGGGTGGAGATGGTGACAGCGGGAGTCAATCAAGAGAAAGGTTAGATTTGGCCAGCATATTGACAATATCTTTGTAAATACTCTTTTTACTATTTTGATGTGGATTGTTAAAACATATCTACTTAAAAATCTATTTTACTGAACAATGAACTTTGGAATGGTAAATGAAATAGCAATTCCTTTTGCAGCTGATTACCTATTCTCCTCTTTCCTTGGTTGTGGTCTTTGTCAAGTTACTGTCTGCTTGTCACCTCTATGCTTTTACTAAATGACTTAAAAGAATTTACAATAACCTTACTTTCTCCCATGTCACTTTAAAATGCTGGATGGTTGTTGTAATCGCAATAAGAGAATGGAAGGTTGCTGAATTACTGCAATGTTTGTTGCAGCATGGAGCTTTCTATTCACAAGATACATTATATCATATCTCACATCCCCCCTTTGGAAGGCAATGATGGAAAATCCGAGTATGAGATGTGGAGTGGATCAGGTGAGAGATTATGATTCATTCTTTCCATTGGCCTGGATAACACTATTAGCTGCAACTTAATATTATTTTTCAGGGTTTGCTGTGCTTGATTTGCAGTGTTAGTGATCTTAGAAAGTTTTTGACAATTAAACACAAACTTTCCTTCTAAATTGTGTAGCAAATGTGCTTCTTTATTGGAGAAGCAAAATTTATCTATTTTTCTGTATTAAACAGGGCTTCCATCTAATGAAGAACATGATAAAAAAAAGCTCTCTAAGGCTCAAAAGGCGGAAGATAAAGGGTGGAAGGCTGAGAAACAAACCAATAATGTAGGTTATCAGTTATTTATTCCGAGGCAGATGTTTCCATCATTTCCATTTAGATTTAGTTGCATATCTGTAGATAGTCTGCCTTGTGTTGCTTATCTGCATCAACATTTTGAAATATTAAATTGTCCCTTTTCATGTGTTTTCTGTGGGGTGGGATGTGATGCATTCAGGTGTTGTCTCCAGCCTCAATTGCCAAGAAGATGAAACTGAAGTTTACTAAAGCATGGATTTCGTTCCTCAGACTAACGATCCCTGTAAATGTATACAAGGAGGTAAACTCTAAAGCCGTTTTACTGTTTTCAACTGATATTAAGTGCTTGCTTCTTGGCCTTAGCTTTGGTGGTATGCTTGGCATTACTGTATGTATTTTCTCATACTTGTTCTTATTGAGTCCCACATGTGCTTTCTCAGGTTCTTGCCACTCTTCATCAGGCAGTCATCCCTCATTTGTCTAATCCTATAATTTTATGGTAAGTAATCTAACCCTATCAGTTTTAGCTCTTATTGGCATGTTCTCACAGTAATCTGATTTATTAACCAAAATGTGTAGTGATTTCTTAACAAAATCATACGATATTGGTGGCGTTGTTAGTGTCATGGCGCTTAGCAGCCTCTTCATCCTAATGACACAACATGGTTTAGAGTACCCAAATTTCTATGAAAAGCTTTATGCGCTTTTATCACCTTCTATCTTCATGGCAAAACATAGAGCAAAGTTTTTTCAGGTAATACGAAATTGCTAAACTATCTCATTGTTCTTCTCTTTTATAAGTTCACTTATCTGTCTTGCAGTTCAACTTTGGTAATAATGCAAATGCTGAAACTATACTTAACTTCCGAGAAACTGCAAGTGTATCTACTTGTGCTTTGACCTTGATACTAAAGTTTGAACATAGATCCCGCAACCTTCTCGTTGATGGTTTTCGTTCTCCAAAATTCCCATTTTTTTTTATTTCAGTTGTGCTTCATAGACTACTTACTACTGGTGCTAAAAAAACAAGACACTTAACATGTTTCTTGTTTGAAGCATCAAGGTCCCGAGCACGGTTGTCTGTCCCTTATTGTCTAGAATCTAGAACATTGTAGGATTTCGCTATCGACTAAAAAGTTATGCCGCAATTATTATCTTCTAGTTACATATGTTTTCTTCCTTGTTTCGCAGCTTCTTGATTCTTGCCTTAAGTCACCACTTCTTCCTGCGTATTTGGCTGCTGCTTTTGCTAAGAAATTAAGTAGACTGTCGATTTGTGTGCCTCCTTCTGGAGAATTGGTTATCATTGCTTTGATTCATAACCTTTTACGTCGACATCCATCAATTAACTGTTTGGTGCACAAGGTATTACTGCATTCTTATTATTTAAAGAATTTTTAATTGAACTTCCTTTGCATAAGTGCAACGAAAATTATCAATTTGGCTTGTACAATTCTTTCTCCCAGGGAAATGATTTTTTCCTTTTTGGCGTTGTAGGAAGATGGTGATGAAAGTGAAGAGGATAAAAATGATTCCGGATCTGAGAAAAGACCTGGTATTGATCATTTTAATAGCGAGGAGAGCAATTCTATAAAATCTAATGCCATGAGTAAGTATCTTTTCAGCATGTTTTATTTACATCAAATTAAACCTAGTTGCCTTTAACATATGTGGGTTGGACTCTTCATGCTTCTTGAATTATCGCGTGCTACACATGGATATAGTGATATGATTTCCAAGGATCCTCCAAATATATTGGAAAGCTTAGAAAAACCTAACCAGACCTTTGTTGGATACATACCCGTAGTGGACAGTAACACCCAAGTTTGAGGAACATAGTCCTCAACTGCCCTAGCATACTTCAAGTGTTGAATGTAGTACAAATGTTCCATTTTACCTCGATAAAATGGAAAATATTTAGTACAAATGTTATAGCCTGACTGTCCAAGAACTAATGTGTATTCTTTCTTGAATAATAAACATGTTTTGCGTCTTGATTTCGACTTTACTGATTAACTTCAGAGGTTGGGTTGTTTTCCACCTTCCAATTTGGAATGGAATTGGGTTTCACTGATAACATGCAAAAAGTCCAAGCTTCCTACGAACCATTTGGAGCCTTTTGAATGATAAAAATCTTGAATATGCACTATTCCACTGTACAACTAATCCTTTTTGTCTATAATTCGTGATTGTACACCCAATAGGCCATCTATAAGTTTTGGGCGGTCAACATTCCTTGACGGGATTTTACATGTCGATGTTTCTTTAAACAGGAAGTTCTCTTTGGGAAATTGACACCCTTCGACACCATTACTGCCCACCTGTATCAAGGTAAAAACACAGTGTTTTTATCCTTCGAAACACTACATGCATATCAAACCTAATGTTTTCAGTTTCCTTGTTCTTCCAGGTTTGTTTTGTCATTGGAGAATGATTTGACGGTTCGATCCAAAACCACTGAAATGGACATCAAAGATTTTAGTTCTGGTTCATATGCAACAATATTTGGGGACGAGGTAAATATCATCTTTATCAATTAGATGAAAATGTTAAGTATGACATTTGAGAATAAAGCTTTCATGATTCCTTACCGAATTCTATTTGTTATTTTAAATATATGACCCGAAACTATAAGTTGTTCAATTTTGGAATGGGCTTTTATGTTAGGAAAGGCTACAAGCTTTCAAGAGGTTAAAATATGCCATCAATCCTTGTACTTTGATAAAATTTGAGTTTTAGTTCTTATACTTGAAAAGTTAAACTAAGTCCTCTTACTTTTTTTTTATTTTTAAATTCTAGTTCAATCATTAATATTGTTTGTATATTCTATAAAAATTTGCCAACTTAGCATGTTGATTAGGCAATCCCTGTACAACTTTCCATACGAATGATGGAAAATACACAAGCTAAGTTGATAAATTTTGACAGGAAATATGAACAATATTAATAATTAGACTAGAACTTTTTAAATCCAAAAGGAGGATTTAATTTTTATCAGGGACTAAATTTCCATTTTTTGATTGGCAAAGTTTAGGGACTGGCAGCATATTTCAACCCCTTAAAAACAAATCTTTCATGGCTCTAGTCTATGTTCCATACTTCATAGCATGTTCATGAATATTTAAGTCAAAATATGCTATAAGTCCTTGTATTTTGGCAAAGTTGGATATTTAGTCCTGAACTTAAAAAAAAGTTAAAATTAATCTCTCTTATACTTTTTTGATTTAAAATTTCTAGTCCTGTCAAATATGCTTTTCTATGTTCATAATGATTTACTTCTGCATGCGTATATTGACGAGAAATACTAAGGATATCAAGATTAGCATCTTTAAAGTGAAGGTAGAAGATTTAAGAGAGATTGATGGAATATTTTGATAGTAAATTTTAAAAATAAAGTCGGGATAACGTAGGTTCTGATATGCACTTTCAATTAATTAATATTTCTTTATATGCACGCACAGATACGACGTCGGGTAAAGCAGGTTCCTTTGGCTTTTTATAAAGCAACGCCAACATCTTTGTTTCCGGAGTCTGAATTTTGTGGTTGGACCTTCACATACGAAGGAAGCAATGAAATTAAGGAGCAGAAAACAGTTGAAGAAGATGATGCCTCTACAAAACGACAGCGGATCGAATGCTGATGTTCATGACTTGTTTCTTAGGGAGGATCGTAATTCATATATAGTTTTGACCAACTTGGACACTTTTTTGAGTTTTTAACCCGTCTTTAAATATATTTTTTGATTGAAATTTATATGTCTAATCTTATATCTGAATTTGTGTGATTTAATTGTGAAATTATTAAAAAGTTTATTTAAGTCTCATATATTCTTTTACTTTAGAAAATAGAATCATGTCTCAACTCCTTTCATGAGTTTTTTTGTTTGTTTGTTAGATCGGTCTTTTTAAATTCCGTTATATGATACTTTTTTTTTTTTTGCATTGGATATAGAATATTTTACTTTTGTATATACGAGGAAATCTTGAATTTTTTTTTAATATTTAGATCTAATGTCAAATGATTTTAAAATGTCCTATTTTTTTTTCAATCTATGTTTTATTAAAATATTTGAGATTTGTTTAAAAAGAAATTAAGTGAGGGCTAATGGGTTAAGTGAGGTTGAGTTTATGTATGATATTAATATATTTTATATTTGTTTAAGTTTAGTTTGACTTAAAATATGAACTTAAAATTTTGCCTAATTATGTCTATATTTGTAAATGGTTAATTTAAGTCTATTTTAGACTCATACATTTTTTAAATTTTAAAAAATATATTTATACTGTTTTTAATTTAATAAATAATAGTTTTGTATATTTTTATTTATTAAGATTTTATATACAGTCACCTTAGCAATTTTTAATGTTTACACAATAATAGCATGTAATATCATTATAGATTTAATTTTTATGTGTTATAAATTACATAATTTATAAAAATAACATAAAACATTAATAACTTAAAAATATATTGATGAGCTCGGCTTTGAATGTTCAAGCCTAAATTCAACTCATATTTTAAACGGACTTAATTTCTTGTTCAAGAATATTTTTCAAGGTTTGATCCATTTAACAAAATAAGCCTTAATTTTTACCCAGGTCTATTATTTAAGTCTTGTATTTTATTAAAATTCTTTATTTTTATCCAATCTCTGAGTTTAGAGGAATAACGTGAACATGAGTTGGTCTAATTAAAACCTGAAGATTAAAAATTAAAGTGATAAAAGGGATTTCAAGAGTAAATTAGTTGGAATGTAAAAGATATTTATGAAATTAAAATATATAATTTTAAAAAAATCGTAAGATAAGTGGGCCGAATCTATCTAGATTCGTACCTAACCTAACACAATTTAATAAAAAGTAGACCTACCCCACTAAATTTAAGAAGAAAAATATTTAATTTTTAAAATAACTAACTTAATCCATCAATCTTGAATTATAATGGATTAAATGTATTTAATATTTAATATTTGATAAATTTAATTAGTAAAATGGATCCATCGATATTTTTCTTCTCTTATTTCAATCATTTTATTTGTTTAGAGTCAAAAGAAATTAGCCTAATAAAAATTTAACACAATATTAAAAATCTAAGGAGTCCAAAGTTATTATGAATGTTTATTTTTATTCAATATAAAAGAAATTAATAAAATAATTTTTTTATATTTTAAAAATCAGATTGATTTATTTGAATTATATACAACATATTTAAAATAAACAATAAATATAGAGTTAAGTGAGTCAAATAAGTGAATCTAAATAGATAAGACTTTTGTTCACCACTATCTCCTATCAACACATGCTCTAATAAATTTTTTTACTAAATATGAAAAGAAAACCAAAAGGCAAAAGTAGCACAAACAAGAAAGTGGGGACACATCATTTTCACCCAAACCTTATTTCTTCTTTTCTCCTAACAGACAATCAATCATAAAAATCTTATATATATAATTCTCTTAATCGTTACTAAATATAAACTATAAATTTAAATTTCGAAATATGAAACTCAAAGCTGACTATAAACTCTACCCTTAAATTTTGAATTAAAATCTTAAACCTTAAAATGGAATAATTATAATTGTTTTTAATAATATTTGAATATTTATTTATAAGTTTTTCATTATTTTTTTAACTTAATGATAATGTGTCGTGTTATTATTATTATTTAATAATGATGATGTATGAAACTTATACACTAATGGTAGGGGTGATATTGATTTGGTTCGACCATCGTAATTTGATTCAACTTGGTTTGATTCTCGATTTTCTATATTAATTTATTTTTAAACTTATTTTGACAAAATGAGCTCTGTTTTATAACTTATGAATACTATTTGAAAAAAAATCAAAACATTTTTCATAAATATTTATAAAAATAATAATTTTCACTATTTTCATATCATAAAAATATTAATTATATATTAAATAAAAAATAAAATTCAGTTCAATTTTTACATTTCATAAACCGTCCAAACACTTAGATTGAAGTTAGTTTTGATTTTTCTTGCTAACATAATATATTAAAATTATTCCATAAAAAGAAACTCCTTTATACAAATAGTGATTTTATTAGACTAAAAATATATTGTTTTAAATTATACCCTAATAGTTAGTTTCATTCAAAGAGGATTATGAAATTAGAGTAAACTATAAAAATGTTTAAAACCAAAAAGCATTCTTATTATTATAACTTGGAAAGGAAATTTCCCATTGTTTTATTGGACACTATCATTGTTTTCCTTAATGATCTGTATCCATTTGAGTTTTTCTTTTTGGTTGAGAAAAGTCAATAACTTTTATTATGTAGTGAGTAATTTAATATAAAATATTATTCTTTATAGAAAATATTATTCTTTAATATTAAATTGATATAAAAATATCGATTGAGTTTTAATTCAATTGGCATAAATATTATTGTCAATGTAGGATGACGTGGGTTTGAGTATGTTGAAACACATTATCTTTCTATTTATGGGTTGGGAAAGAACTATAGATAATTTAGGTATTGTGTAAAAAAAAAATACATATTTGTCATTCAAGTATTTTCTAACTAAACTACTGTTATGCTTATTCAAATCCATTACAGTTTACATGTGATGTTAATATTATTTTATATATTTGGTTAAAGATATTGGGCTTTTTTTATTATAAAAATAACTTCAAAAATTTTTTAAATGACCTATTTTTTAATAAAATACGAAAATAACTCAAAATCTACAGTAAAAGTTGGTGGAGCTAAAGTGTTTGGCCCCACCAACATGCCACGTCAGTAATCTATATTAAAAAATTAATTTTTTGATAGAATTATATAGAATTGTGCCATTTGTATAAATACTAAAAAAATATTATGATTTTTAAAAATATAAGGGGTTTAAGTAAATTTACTTTTTTTGGTGGATCACACCACCAAATTCTAAGACAGTAGCCTATCTGCCTATTGAAACAAGTAAATTTTTTACTTTTTTTTTTCATTCATGTTTACTTCTTCTGATTCTTTGTCTTTTATCCTTTCTTTTTGTTTCTCTTTTAAGTTTTTATTTTTGAAATGTATATTTTAAACGTTTTATAACATTATTTTTAAAAATTTTAAATATATTTTTTAAAATTATTTTTTAAAATTATTCTTTAATTTTGAAATATATTTTAATAATATAAAAATTTAAAATATATTATTTTTAAAGATATGACCTTTCAAATTTATTATTTGTTTTATAATATTTTAAATTTAAATTTATTTAATTTTAAATACAACTTTTAACATATATTTTTAATTATTTTTAAAGATATTCAAACGTATTTTTTAAATTCCATTTAAAATTTTTAAAAATAATATTTTATTTAAAAAGTAAAAATTGAATTGATTGAAAAAATAAAAAAATGATTTATTTGTTAAAAAGGATTTAAAATATTTGTTAAAATTTATATTTAAAATTAAAATTTTAAAATATACATTTAAAATATTATAAAACAAATAATAAATTTAAAATGTCATATCTTTAAAATAATATATTTTAAATGTTTTATAATATTAAAATTATATTTAAAATTTTAAAAATAATATTTAAATTAAAAATTAAAAATATATTTAAAAATTTTAAAAAATAATATTATAAAACATTTAATGTAACACCCCTAACCATCCGTCGCCAGAATAGGATTTCGGAGTATTACTGAAGCTTATCGATCAAACATATATAAATTACAAACATTTCTTATCATATTATATTCAGGTCAAAAATCAATTAAACTCATACATAA
Source organism: Gossypium arboreum (assembly GCF_025698485.1). NCBI lineage: Eukaryota > Viridiplantae > Streptophyta > Magnoliopsida > Malvales > Malvaceae > Gossypium > Gossypium arboreum. The sequence goes on along the minus strand of NC_069082.1, from coordinate 3,469,359 downwards.
TGTCCCTTATTCGAGCCCTCGAGGCCCAAAATACTCGTTAGAAACAAATTGGGACTAATTCTGAACCTCAGAGAATTTTTTCAAAAAATATTAAAAATTTTCAAAGCTGCAGGGTTCACACGGCTGTGTGATCAGGCCGTGTGGCTCACACAAGCTGTGTGGCTCACACGGCTAGGAGACACACCCGTGTCTTAGACCGTGTGGGCATTCGAAATAGGGACACACGGTTGTGTTCCAGCTCGTGTCTATACCCGTATAATTCTCTGACTTGGGTCACACGGCCGAACCACACGCCCGTGTGCCAGACCGTGTATCTTTTCTAAATGGCCTCGGACGCCTGTGTGATAGCTGTGTGTCTCATACGGCCTAGTCACACTTCGTGAGTCTGGCCGTGTGGACTCAAAATGTACCTTAAACAACAAGTTTACCATTACCTGCAAGCTTGGACAATAAACAACTCAAAAATTATTCGTTTAATCAATTCAAAACATAATTAAATACATCTAAATCATATCAAACAAACATACTAGGTGCCTAACCAATGTACCCTCATAGGTACCACAATTATATCATCATTTCATATCATTAAAACATCATTCAAATCATCATTTTAAACCATGCCTAATCCAATTTATTTTGCCTAATTCATGAACACTTAAATATTAACTTAATTTCACATGTGTACATATATACCAAACTAACATTATATTTATAACCTCATTTATAAACAATTCACAAAATAATTATTACTTAGACACCCTAGGTACATGCCGACACATTTCAAAATGATAAACATCACCACGTTTGAGTTCAGGATCGCTGTTGGAGCTGAATTGGCGATCAAAATTAAGTACCTAACCTGCGCACGGAAAACAAAATCGTACGCTGAGTAAAATTCAATGGTATTTATATAATTCGAATATTTAAAGACAAAAGATAATATAATATGTACAATTGAATATTAAACACATATTACTGTCTAGTATCATAACTATTATACATTATCATATTTCACTTGTTACATAATATCTCAATACACATATCAAACCATATTTATTTGTACAATGACATTAGTCATTCAATACTCAATTTATGAATACATCATTTCATGCCATACTCAATTCTCATCACTTGCTATATAATAGCTTTTTACAATTCAATCCATATATCATTTAATCAATAATATTATTCATTCCATATCAATCATAGTATCGTTTTATTTAATTATCCCTATTAACACAGCTCGGACTCGGACGGATACACGAATCCAACCACACACCAGTTTGGCACCTAGTGCCTTATCGGATAATCCAAAGTAGTAAATTGACACCCAATGTCTTATCGGTTAAACCGAAGTAAATTGGCACCTAGTGCCTCATCGAATAAATCCGAAGAAATAAATTGACACCCAGTGTCTCATCGACTCAAAGTTGAAGAAATCCCTGAACTCTTCCAATCCTATGGCATGCCATTTATATCCGACTTAGCCCAATACAGTTAATAGGATTCCAATTCACTTTCCAAATACAACCAATATCCAATACTAATTTTTCATATAATCACATATAATCATTTCAATTCAATAATCAATACATTCAATATGTACTTATCTATTCAATCCATTTCAATCAATTATCAAAATATTAATTACTCACCTCAACACTTGCCATATACATTAAATTGAATTATAACAATTAACAACTAAGTTCGGATTATAGAAATACAAACTAGAAATTCTGAGCTATTCCTCGTTGACTTTATCTTTTCCCTTTTTAGACGAAGATTCCGATACAACGTTAGCTACGAAATTAAAACAATTAAAATTCATCAATACAACATAATTCGATTTCATATTAAGTATTTTAATTTTTACTCAATATTTGCCTAAATTCCAATTTAGTCCCTAAACTGAGACTAAATTTTATTACCGAGACTAATTTTTATTCTTCATATTTAATTCTTTATTTTCATGCAAATTCCACTTTAGACTAAATTCAACTCCCTATTTCCACATAAATTTCTAAATTTCAAAATTTCCACAATTTAGTCCCTATTACACAAAATTTACTATTTGTTCTACAATTTAATCCTTTTTCATTTCTAGCTTAAAAATCTATCAATTTAATCCCTAATACTAAAATTATTCAACATTAAAAACACATAAAAACTCAATAATTTCTAAAATTTTGGCATGGGTTGGGTAGTATTTAACACCGAGATTCCAAAAACATAAAAATTACAAGAAAAAAGGGACTAAATTGACTAACCAATTGAACTTGAAAACTTTTGAAACCCTAAAGCCCTTCGTCTCATTCTTTCTCATTTTCTTTCTTTTTTTTTTCTTTCTATTTCGTTTTGCTTTGTTTCTTTTTAATTCACTCTTTTTATTATTTTGTTTTATTATACATTAATATATTATTATATAATATAATATATATACTTGACACTTAAGGTTTCTTTTATAATATATATAATAAATTCAGAAATAATCTACCTTATGCCGCCTCATAAAGAAGCAATGACATAATTGCTTATTTAGTCCTTTTAAATTTTTCTTTAATCTATAAATCAACTTTCACCTTATATGCAATTTAGTCCTTTTACCTAATTACTCTTAATTTATGCAAATTCACTTAACCAAAACCTAATTAACTACACAACTAGCTAAAAATATTTACAAGTCCGATTTAGAGTAACGGAGTCTCGAAAATACACTTTCTTACACCCGTGACTATCGAGTCGTTACAATTCTCCCCCTTAATAAATTTCGTCTTCGAAATTTACCTGAAAAAAGGTGGGGGTACTGAGATCTCATAGTTTCTTTCGGTTCCCAAGTCACTTCCTCAACACTATGACTATGACTACGCCACAACACTTTCACTAACGAAACTCGCTTATTACTCAATTCTTTCACTTCTCGTGCCAAAATTTCAACTGGTTCTTTTTCGTACAACAAATCAAGTTGAATTTCAATATCCTCTGTCGAAATAAAATGAGATGGGTCCGATCGATATCTTCTAAGCATTGAAACGTGATAACCATCATGTATTTTCTGCAATTGCGCAGGCAAAGCTAAACGATATGCAATTGGTCCCACTCTTTCCGTGATATCATACGGTCCAATAAATCAAGGACTCAATTTTCCTTTTCGACCAAATCTCAAAATTTTCTTCCAAAGTGAAATTTTAAGAAATAATTTATCTCTAACAGAATATTTAATATCTCGACGTTTCAAATCTACATATGATTTCTGTCTGTCTAAAGCTGCCTTCAATCTATCTCGAATTTTCTTAACAATTATTCCGTTTCTTGAATTAATTTTGGCCCAATTATTCTTCTTTCACTCAGTTCCATTCAACAAACAGGTGATCGACACTTTCGGCCATATAAGGATTCATATGGAGCCATTTGAATACTTGATTGGAAACTATTATTGTATACAAATTCGGACAAAGGTAAGTAACGCTCCCAACCTGATTCAAAATCAATAACACAAGTATGAAGCATGTCTTCCAAAATCTGAATAACACGCTTAGATTGTTCGTCAGTCTGAGGGTGAAAAGCTGTGCTAAAATTAAGCCGTGTACCAAGAGATTCATGCAACTGTTTCCAAAATCTCGAAATGAACCGCAGATCTCGATCAGAAATTATCGACATAGGGACACCGTGCAATCTCACTATTTATTGAATATAAACTTCAGCAAGCTTTTAAAGTGACCAATCAGTCCTGACCACTATAAAATGAGCCAATTTTGTAAGTCGATAAACAATCACCTAAATAGCATTTTTCTTACTTGCCGATAAAGGTAACCTCGTTACAAAATCCGTCGTGATACAATCCCATTTCCATTCAGGAATAGAAATAGGCTGAAGTAATCCGGTAGGAACTTAATGTTCTGCCTTAACTCGCTGACAAGTTAAACATACTACATATTCAACCACATCTCTTTTCATTCTTGGTGTAACGGCCTAAATTTTAGTGATACCGGAATAGTGATTTGAAATCACTAAATCCGGCATATGAGTTTAGATATTAGTAAGTAAAAGTTAAATGTGGTTTTAGAAATATTTTTGAATTAGTGAAATTATGAATTAAAGGAAATTTATAGACTAAATGAGATAAAAATAAGGTATCGAGACCTCAAATTTATAAACCGAGCCATAAATATTTCAAAAAATATTTATGGAGTGTTAATAAGTTAGTATTAAAGTTTCTTTAAGAAATTTTACCATTTTGATAGTTAATTGAAGAAAAAGGATTGAATGGAATAAAGTACAAAACTATAAAATATGATTAAATAGCTTAAGAGATTATAATAGAAGGAGTTAAAATGTAATAGACCTAAATTAGATGGGTTGACAGCATGAGTGTGCAGGAAAAATAAAAATCAAGTGTTAACAAGGGGCAAAATTGGAAATAGAGTAAAAATTTAATTGTAAAATATGAAATATTAGGTAAATCTAGAGTTTTCTTCATTTTTCTTCATTTTTCTTCATCCTCTCCAGTAAAAACACCATTGAAGGGTTCTTTTAAGCTGGTCTCTCATATTTTTACTACATGTAAGCTCAATTCTTGATTATTTCTTGTAATTTTTGTGTTTTTGAGACTTTTACAACTAGGTCCACTTGTTTAATTCATTAGTTTTTGATTTCATAGGTAATTTTGAAAGTTTCCATGAATAAGTGCTAAAATTTTATGATAGTTTATCATGGAATTGAGGTTTTAATTTTATTATATGATGATTTTATGAAGAGATTTTTATAGAAATCAATTTTTAGGATCTAATTGTGAAAGTTGTTGGAATTAGAGTTTTGTGATGAAATTTTGAGTGTTAAAGGCTTTGAAGTAGTTTAAAATGTCTTGATAAAGTGTTGTTTGAGAGAAATTATCTCAATCTATGAATAAATTGAGTAGGGACTAAATTGTAAAAATTAAAAAGTTTGGGGTGATAGTGTAATTTTGAAAATTTAAGGGCATAAATTGTGAAGTAGAATAGAATTGAAATAGATGCTAATGAAGGAATGATTTTATAATTATAGATCAAGAAAACGAAGTGAATCGTAAAAATGAGAAATTACAAGAATAGTCCCTGAATTTTTACGACTTTTGCAAATTAGCCTAGGTAAGTTCATATGGCTAAATTAAATGTTTTGTTATGAAAATTTCATGAATGCTAAGGTACCTTATTGTTGACGAATACTATCAAATTGTATTAATTACTAAATAATGTTTAACTAAAAGTACAAATTAGTTGGAACAATGGTTTTGAGTGCTTTCATTTTATAACCATGATGAATTGACAGAAAATATGTGATATGTGTTTCCGTATAAGACCATAGCTAGGCTATGGCATCGGTGCAATGTGATACGTGTTCCCATATAAGACCATAGTTGGGCTATGACATCGGTGTGATGTGATAATGTGATTCCGTATAAGACCATATCTGGGATATGGCATCGGTATGATATGTGATCCGTGCAATACCATGGCGGGGTTATGGCTTTGGTGTGTGATATGTGACTATGTGCAAGTCCATGGTTTACCATGGCAATGTGATAATAAATCACTCAATTCCATTATTGTTCCCTAATTTAACTATAGAAGTAAATGAGAAATGGGCCCAAAGGAGTTAAATTCGTGAATAGCAACATGAAAATTATTCAAATGAGCTTATTAATGATTTTGTGATTTACAGGAAGAATTAGTTAAATTAAAAGATATATGATTGTATACAATGTTCAGTAAGATTTATGTTTTTATGCTTATGAGCATACTAAGCTTCTATAAGCTTACTTGTGTATGTTATTTGTTTTGTAGATTGACTTATATACATAAGGAGGATCGGATCTACATCAAGGATCACACTATCTAGGTTTATTCCGGTAGATTTTGTTAAACAACCTTTTGATTTATATGGCATGTATAGGGGTTGATTTGATAATGTGATTATAGGAACGATTAAGTCTGCAAAGTAAGTTGAATGTGATGTTTTGTGTTTGAGAATGAAATATACATGTTTTGGCTTGAAATGATTGATTGGTTATATTTTACTAGTGTATAATTGTGTTTAAGTGTAGGAAATGGATGAAAGGGTGAGAAAACTGGCCTAAAACAGCCTATTTTCGTCCATACGGGTAGACACGCGGGCGTGTGTCTAGGCCGTGTGTGACACACGGTAAGCCCACGGGCGTGTGATATGGCTGTGTGACCCCTGCATCCTTTAATATGAAGTCAGGATAGTATACGGGCAAAAGACACGGCCGTGTGTCTTGATCGTGTGAAGGACACTGGTTTTAAGCATGATCGTGTGTCAAAATTGTGTGAAAATGGCTTAAAAATGGTTAAAAATCAGTTTACCACATGGCCTAGCCACATGGGTGTGTGCCCAGGCTGTGTTCCCAGGCCGTGTGCCCCTCTGATATTTAAGAAATTGCGAGTTAGAATTCCACACGGCCATGTCCCAGGCCACACGGGCATGTGCCTCTATCTTCAAGGAAAAATTTCTAAAGTTGCCAGTTTAATCCCGAACCACTTCCAAAGCATGTATAGGGCCCCGTAAGCCCATATTAGGGACTTTGTGGTGAAATTTTGAAAAGAATTGATTTGGAATGCAAATTTATGACTCGATTTTGTACAAATGCTAGTGTATAAATCCGGTAATGCCTCGTAACCGTATTCCGGTGACGGATATGGGTTAGGGGTGTTACACTTGGCCACCAATAAGATTCTCGCAGATCACGATACATTTTCGTTCCTCCAGGATGCAAAGCAAAAGGACTATCACGAGCTTCGCAAGTAGCAACTCTTTCAATTCAGAAACATCTGGACACAGATTCAGTTATGAAATCTTAAGCAACCACAATCATCAATGCTGAAATTTTCTAATGTACCATTCTGAACCATTTCTCTTTTTTTCGCCAACTTGTCATCTTCTAACTGCGCTGACTTGATTCGATCAAACATCACCGGTTTGATTTTTAATTCATCTAATATGCTTTCATCATCATTGATATTGAGCTGAGCAAACATTGCTCGCAATTCAATCACTGCTTTTCTATTCAACGCATCAGCTACAACATTAGCTTTACCAGAATGATAATCAATAATACAATTAAAATCTTTCAAAAGCTCGACTCAACGACGCTGCTTCAAATTCAACTCCTTTTGAGATAGAAGGTATTTGAGACTCTTATGATCGGTATAAATATAGCATTTTTCATTGTACAAATAGTATTTCCATATCTTTAGAGAAAAACACACAGCAACTAACTTTAAATCATGTGTTGGATAATTGCATTCATGAGCTTTCAACTGGCGAGACGCAAAAGCAATCACTTTCTCATCTTGCATCAAAACACAACCAAGACCGTTCAAACCAGCCAATCCAAGAAAACTACGAATCTCTGACATATTCCTTGGTGTTTTCTACTGAACAATTCCCTCTATCTTTTTTGGATCAACTCTAATTCCATCTGTTGAGATAACATGACCCAACAATACAACCTCTGATAACTAGAAAATGTGAAATTAAAATTACTCTCATAATTTGAAATAAAATGTGAGAATATGACAGATTCTTTAATTGAGTGTTTGAAATTTAAATATGGTAATCATATTTGTGAAATCTTAAAATATATTAGAAACATGTTAAATTTCGACTTGGCTTTTTAAAATATTTTCAATAATTAAAAATATGTTTGGATAAATAAAAGTAAAATTTTCTTTTCAATAATAAAAATATGCTTAGTAATTATTTTTTCAATAATAGGAACATAAAGAAAATAAAATTAAAAAATTATATTTATGTGAATTCAAATTAGGTATAATATTTTAGTATTTATATGAGTTAAAATTAAAATCAATTAATTTAAAATAAAAAAAACTTTTATTTTTTCATTTTCATTTCTACAAAATATATTTAGTAAAAACAAGAAAATTTCATTATTTTTCTAATTTTTTTCAAAATTTTAACGCAAAATAGGCTAATAGACTTTTTTTTTGTTATTAATTAGGTCTTTAGGCCGATTTTAAAATTAATTAGAGAAATAAGCAGATTTAAATGGAAAGCGTGTCCAGCTGGACGAGCTTTCTCTACACGTGTTAGGAAAGTGCACCCAGCTGGTCGTGTTTTCTGAAAAGCTTTTATAGCTGGACGCGCTTTTCAGCAACGGTAAAAAAACAATGGCTTTTTGAACATTGTCGCGCCAGCAGTAAAAAAAATAACAGTTAAATTTTTTACCCTATAAACACCCCTCAAATTTCATTTTTTTTATTCACATCATTCTCTCAAACTCTCTCAAACCCTCTCAAGTCTCTCAACTCTCTCGTTTTAAATTCATCAATATTTTCATTTAAAAACATTATTTTTTAATTATCTCATTTTTATTCATTGAAATTGATTTCTCACGAATGGCCATCTCTCTAATCCGCTTGGATGACTAGCATGTTTTCACTGCCCAAGCAATAATGGTAAGACGAAAATTTAACTTTCATTAATTTCAATAATGTTAAATTTATTTTTTTAATTTGAAATTGTTTTTATTGTGTAAATAGGCGAAAGATCGTGTTCTAGAGGGTTTCATTCATAATATGGAAAAGCCTGTGATCCCTAAAATTCGTGGACACTTACAAGCGGTTGGATTCCTATATGCGTCTCGCATGTCCGGGGGCTGGAAACTTGATTTGGCACTAATCAGCACATTGGTGGAAACATGGAGGCCTAAAACACATACTTTCCACCTTCCATGCTATGAGTGTACAATCACACTAAAAAATGTAGCGCTACAATTCAGTCTGCCAGTAGATGGACCAGTCATCACGGGATCAACGATCGTTCCAGACAAAGTGGACCTTTGTAAATCACTATTGGCGAAGGTCCCGAACAAGTTTGAAGGTGGTCGCATATTGATGAACTAGTTGAAGGATAATTTCGACAAGCTCCCTCAAGATCCTGAAGACCAAACGAAAGAGGTCATAGAACAATACACCTGAGCATACATCATAAGGTTAATCGGAGGCATTTTAATGATCGAAAAATCTCGAAATTTGGTGCACTTAAGGTGGCTACTACATCTGTGGACTTCAATGGGTGTGGGAAACTAAGTTGGGGATCTGTCGTATGGTCTATGTTATATCAAGAGATGTCGAGCTATGATATCGAGTGCGGTGTCGATCGGTGGTTGTTTGCTACTGCTGTAGTTATGGGCTTGGTGGCGATTACCATTTTTATGTCATAAGGTGACCGACCAATATATGTTCTTATTGGTGACAAGGTAAACATCATTTATTGACAAATACGTAGTCTGTATAATAAATTTTTTTATTATACGTTTCGACTAACACATCGCTTGTATAGGTGGAACCATGAGTTGAGCTACGTGGGACTACTTGAGGAGTTAGAAGATATTTAGCTGTTGTTAGATCAACGTTCGGAAGCCAATGTTAGTTACTTATTCTTTCGAACTTATATTAATTACATAATGATTTGTAAAACAAAATTCATACATAACCGATATTTATAATTTTGCTTTTCAATTTGAATAGATGCTGTACACAGACACTGACACCGATTTCATATCTTCCCATCGGAAGTGTTGGACAATCGGCAGATGTGGGACGCCAATGTGCTGTTAGTAGTGTAAGCAACGGTGAAAAAACACAAATTGAACCAAGTGTTGTGACAGTTTTGGTGGAGGCAACAAATTTTACCGCCACTGCAAGTCTTGAAGGAGTTGCACAAGGTGAACATGTAGGGGAAGGACAACAACGATTAGGTGGTGCGGCATGGGGAGCATATCAAGGCGTGGAATCGTAGGATGCAATTCTTACCCATTCGCGAACCATTTTTCTTAGCGAACACGACAGCAACTGATGATTACTTGGCAGGGTTCAGAGCCATCTGCAAGCTGTATCTGCTAACAACAGAGGCGGTGAGTTGGCAAATTCAGTTGAAGAGGTAATGTCGACAGCCACAGTAGCGTAGGAAGGGATGTAGTAGCACGACAGTTTTATCATCTGCTCCGGAAGAAGATGCGCCATCTGTGGCTACGCAATATCTGGGTCAATTCACTCTACTTATTCCTGTTCAATTAAGTAACCCTATGTTTTTTCACAAGTACCACCACACTACAGACTACCGATGTGGCTGAATCTTCTATTCTCGTAGATACATATTTTGTGGCACCAACATCTCTCGTATATTACACCCCCGTGAAGTTGTCAATGCCAAACCCCCTACAGTTGTTAATGCCAAACCCCGTGCTGAGACAAATGCCAATGTATGCACCACCACTGATGACGATACCAATACAAATGCCCGTGCAGCAGTCGATGACTATTTCAATGCCTGGTACCTTTTGGACGTACCTGAAATTTGGGGCACATTATGATTTCACACCTATAGTGACCCAAACACTGCGCATCACTATTTTACAAGGGTGGCTAATTATTGCAACCACTAGATATGGGAGTTACGTATACACGATGGCAGGTGAGGATGACACAGCAATCGACTACAAAGGAAGATGGTGACGGTGCCGATCCTGAAGATACGATTACCTGCACCTTCGGATACATTTTTGGTTGTACAGCCGGTTGTATGTAGAAATCTTCAACGTGATCACCATCTACCGCCTTGTGGTACACATTCTCCCAGACAACACTGTTAAGTTTATTTTCTCTTACAATTATTGTGATGTTAATATAGATGGGTCATAAATAACTAAATTAAAACTGATGTTATTCATTCAAACAAAATATTTATCTTTATTACTATTTATCATGAGTTATGCGTAAGTTAACAATAAATAACAAATCTATGATTTTGTTATCAACATATTATTTTGAATATAAAATTTGATTTGGATTTAACTTTTGATTTGAATAAAAAATGTCCTTTTAACCAATCGTAATACAGAACACCAACCTTTATAGTTTATACAGAATAGAACAAACATTATTAATATGACACGCTAGTGAATATGAATTATGGTAGAAATTAATGTTATCGACGCTGAGGCCCTAACGCATCCCTGTACATAGAACATGTTGGCTTTGTATGCCTTAGATTTTTATAAATCCCGTATAATTTCTATTGACAGTTTCTCTCTCGAATATCTATATTGTTCCTTATCTAAGTAGAATTCGGGCGACCTTTCAGGACACGATGCATGTCCTTTTGAAGCACCAACTCGAATGACACGCTAAACACAAGTGGCCACATACTCTCATTTGGAACGGCTGAGAATTCAGGACTCCAAACAATACGAATACGTTGTAGTCGGTAAACATTGTTGATGTATGACGCGTACTCAATTCGTATGTTCTCATATACGGCACATGTACACATGAAAATTGAAGTGCTTGGAATCTCCTATAATCGTAGATCTCTTTTGTTAGGTTTACAGGATAAGATGGATCTAACATTTCCTGGTCGGGCATAGCATGCTCCGTGACTCAAAAATCAAGGTTCTGACGTGAGTGGCACACTACATACATCATGTTCACTCTCGTTGTACTTCATTGAATCTCTTGCATCATGTCATCGCAGAATGTACCACCGTCAACTATCTGTCCAACATATTCCAATTCCCTCTTAATAAACAATGTGACTAGTTGAAAGTATGTGTCATTGACAATCGGTGTTGTCGGTAAATAAACGTCCTCTAAATTACTGAATTAATACACTCGGCCAAGTTTGACGTCATGTGCCTATATAGTAAACCCCCATCATATAACTATGTCTACTGTTCAAACAATAAATTTGAAACATACGTTGTATCGTAGGTGTTAATAATGCTTAAGTTGTTCAACTTTTGATGGAAAACATGTTAGACGAGTTCGTAACCTGTCGATAAATAGCTACTAGTTAGTGTAATGAAATAACCTCGTATTTGAAATTTTTGATGTACAGTGAATACATAGTTGGAATTACAAACCATGTCGATGACTAGATTTCGCCCAGTTGTCGAATGATATTTTTGGTAGTAGCTGGATCCCACATGTCATACACAGTATTGATGATGAGTGTGATCCCAGAGGGATCTGTGATGATTAATCATCAAGAGTATTTCGGGTCCCTTGTCTGATATGACATATATATCGGGTTAGGGTAAACGAGGCGGCACAACTGGCTTAGGAAAACATCCTAATCATCTTCCATTTCATCGAGAGTTATTGGAAACACTATAGGCAAAATCTTCTGATTACTGCTCTAAGCAACAACAAGCAACAGACACTGCTAATACCTTCCGTACAGCCAGGTGTCATCAATTTGGACCATAGGCTTATAGTTCTGAAATGTCTCTTTACATTGTTAAAAGTCTAAAAGAACTAGTGGAATATTCTTTTCCCAGGGACCAACTTGTCACTGCAAGACCCTAGGCACATTTTGAGATTGATTACGGAATCTGACATGTACCGATCCAATACCTGACACTATTGCAATAGATAATTATATGAACTCTTCCACCTGTGATGCAACTTCTCTTTAGCCTTCTGTTTTGCAACCTACACTTTGTAGTACGTTGGAGTGTATTGTTACTGGCTATGTATGTCCGCAATCAGCATTGGTATTTCAATACAAGGACTGGCTTTCACCATCAGTAGAATAATGTCAGCAATCTTGTTCGAGTTTAGCCTCGGATGGTTTTGACTTGCACCATTCACAACACACGTATGACGACTGGGATTCTTCTTTATTGTCTACAGCTTGATTTTTTTCTGGTAAGACGTCATGATTTTTCGCTTATGCCTCTCGTCCTTCATGGCACTCTGTTCTTCAAATTTCTTAAAGTGAGACTTCGTAACGTAGTAGTTCACGCTGTTCTTGATGATGTATTGCTTCAGTACAACAAGAAAAGCATCTTTGTTCGGGTATTCCATTCTAACTTCCAATACTCGTACATCACGATATATGCTTACATGATTAGGTGTCTTGTGCGGAAGTTGTGAAAACTTTAATCCACCATCGGTGATAGGTTGATGTTCGTCATATGGGACAGAGGTTCATACACCTTGAATCACGCTTCTTGATCCGTAGTATTGTCCAAGGCATCATCGTCAGATTTATAAAGGTTTTGACTCAGTTGTACTTGGGTCCAGTTGAAAATAGTATCACTTCTAAACTATCCAGACCGTGTTACTGAATTGGCTCCGGTTCTGACTCATCCCTCTCGTTTGCACTCGCACCCCCTTCTTCCTTACTTACATCCCTTTTCTAGTCCTCACCTTTATTGTCACCTTCAAGCACGGTGTTGGATGTACCCTCGTTGGCCCCTGTCAAAAGGAGTAGGTCATCGATTCTCTTGTAACCCATGTGCCTGCCAGAATATTCAATAGGTTGATGACCGATATACGCTGATGATCCTTTCATATGATTACTTTTGTCCCATAACATTGACCCAGTGCCGAAGTTGAAATTGAATGCACTGATTAAATGTTGAACTCGAGTGTCTAGATTTGGGTTATGCTAATACCCTGACTGGAACTGAACCCTGAAGTTTAGATTGATGTCGAAGACCGATGAGTGTCTGCCAATAGATGTTTCGAGAATATCGTAGAAGTCACTTTGAAAGAGGCCAAAAAAACCACCACTCAACTGTGTAGTAGGACTTTTTGCTTTAACTTCTGGTAAGGAATGAGAAAGATGAATGCGGAAGCAGATCGTAAAGTTTGTTCAAGTTACAGATTTGACTTAGGGCTCTAGACATTCGGAAAGAAACTTGAATTTTGGCACAACCTGAAACACGATAGATTCCAAATCAGATAAAACAATTAAAATAAATAACTAAGATAAATAAAATAGATTAATAAATCAAATATTAGAACAATAAAGAAGGAAATAAAGAATATAAGTGGAAAATATAGAACGTGATATGTAGAAGTCCTAAGAAGCCTTAGAAGCATAAAAAATCCAAAACCCCCTTCAAGCAACTCTAATTTTCCCTCCAAGATAGAAAACTTGGTAAGAAAAATTTTGAAGATGATTCCCACAATTTGAAAAGATTGTCAAAACTCTTTTAAAAGAAACTCAAGAGAAATTCTTAAAAAGAAAAACTCAAAGAGAACTTGTTAACTCAAAAGAGAAATTAAATAATAATGAATTGAATGATTTGTATATAATGCAAAGGCCTATATGTAACGATCCAAAATTCATGGGTATTAGAAAAGTACATTTTCAGGTCTTTGTTTTCGTAAAACAAATTCGTAAATATTTATTAAAAATATATACAGAGTTAGTTGTATGGCTAATTAGGTTTTGGCTAGGTGAATTAGTTTGAATTAAGGTTAATTAATTATAAGGATTAAATTGAATAAATGGTGAAAGTTTAATTATAGATTGAGTGAAAAGTGAAGGGACTAAATTAGTAAATAAACCATATGAAACACTTGTATAGTAAAAAGTAAATACAAGTGTATGGCAATTGTAAAAAATATGTGTAATAAATATATACATACATTTGTAATACATATATATATTTACTAATTATTTAAGTAATAACAATAATTATAATATAATATAATATAATAATATAATAACATAAAATAAAAGAAATAAAACATGAAATAAATAAATAAATAAATAAAATAAGAAGAATGAAAAAGAAACAGAATAGCAAACGAAATAGGGGAAAAAGGGAAAGAAAAAGAAAGAAGGAAAATTAGGGTTTTTAAGGTTTCAAATTTAATTTGGTAAGTCAATTTAGCTCATTTTTTTTTTGTAATTTTTGAGTTTTTGGAATCCTAGTGATAAATAATAATTGATTTATGTTGAAATTTTGAAAGTTGGTGAATTTATAGATGTTGTTCATGTTGAACAATTTGAAGCATTAGGGTTTAAATTGATAGAATTTTAAGTTAGAAGTGGAAAGGGATTAAATTGTGAAATAAATTATAGGTTTTGAAGTAATAGGGACTAGATTGAGAGAATTTTAAAATTAGGGATTTATGGTGAAATTGGAGAGTTAAATTTAGTTTTAAGTGTTAATTGAATGAAAATAAAGAATAAATTGTGAAAAAATAAAGTTAGTTTTGATTTAAGAATTAAACTAGAATTTATGCAAAAGTTGAGTATAAATTTAAATATTCAATGTGAAATTGTGTTGTATTGATGATTTTTAATTGTTTTAATTTCGTAGCTAATGTTGAGCAGGAGACATCGGCTAAGAAATGAAAAGACAAGATTAATGGGGAGTAGCTCGAGAATTACAGTTTGTATTTCTATAATCCGAATTTAATAATTAATTGTTGAATTTATTACTTAATATGTATGGTAAGTAGATTGAGGTAAGTAATTGATATCGTAATATTGAAAATTAAATGGAATTGAATTTTATGAGCATATGTGAATAGTTGAATTGAAATTATGAGAATTTGTGATTGGTATGAATTTTGATTGAAATTGAATTGAGAAATTGAAAAGTGATTTGAATATCCTATTAATTGTATCAGGCTGAGTCGGATATAGTTGGCATGCCATAGGATTGGAAGTGTTCAGGGATACTTCGACCACGAGTCAATGAGACACTAGGTGTCAAATTGTAACTTCGGATAAATTCGATGAGGTACTTTGAATCCGATGAGGCATTGGGTGTCAATCTAATACTTTGAATTATCCGATGAGGCACTAGATGCCATACTGGTGTGTTTTGGTTGGATCTGTGTATCCGCCAAAGTCCGAGTCCTGTTAATAGGGATAAATAAATGATTTGGCAATATGAATGATATTGGATGATTTTGAACATTAATTGGATTGGGATATTGAATTGAGTTATGAAATTGAAATGTAAGAACCAATGGATTCATGAAATGGATATTGATATAGTGAAATGATATGTGTATCCTATTGAGAAAAGTTATTTGAATAAAAATTATGAGATTGAAATAATAAAAGATAACAATTGAAAGTGTTATGAATGATATGTTTATGAAATTGATTATTTGTTTGAATGATTTTTGTTATGTGTGTTTAGATATATAAATATTAGAAATTCTTGCTTAATAAGTATTCGGATTATAGAAATACCACTGAGTTTATCCTCAGCATTCGTTTTGTTTCCGTGCGCAGGTTAGGTTGAAGTCAAATTGTCAAATCAGCATCCAAAGCTGATCCCGAACTCATTATGGTGAAGTACATTTCCTTTTGTAATGGCATGTACCTAAGTTGTTATATGTATGTCATTTTGAGAAATGGTTGTAAATAATGTTATAAGATGTTATTAGACACTTTATATACAATATATATATGACATATTGAGGTATCAAATGGTATGATTAAGTTAATGAATATGTGAGTATGCAATAGTTTAAAGATTTGAGCTAAATTTGGTATGAATTAGAAATTGGTTTGATTGATTTATGATGTTTACGTGTGAATAATTATAAATTGCTCATATTTGATCTGTAATGTCCAGTAATACTCCGTAACCTTGTTCTTGCGACGGATAAGGGTTAGGGGGTGTTACACTATATATAAGCTAGCTAAATAAATCTAAATAAAACTCTTAAGCATACTAAAAATCTAATTTAATCTAAACAAGAAGTAGTTTTAAACTAATCTTTCTTGTTAACATAAAACTCCTAAATAACTTAAAATACTTAATGACTATAAAAAATTTGGAATAAAATAATAATAATAAGAGCTGATAAATACAATCTTGAGCTCAAATATAATAAAAATCAAGTTTGTGGGATTGATTAGGGTCCTTGAAGTGAAACACCTAAGCTTGTTAACATTTTCCACATGGTTTGTCATCATAGATTGAGAGTTTAAGCCTACAAACAAAATTAATCCCTTCTAATTCATCCTCGCTCCAAAATCCATCGTCTTGAAACTTCAACTCTTTTTCTCAGAATTTTTTTGTGATAAAGTCCTGAATGAATAAGTTAAGTTTTGACTTTAGCTATTTAGATTTGAATCTATGATTGGGCCTTAAGGGAAACTAAGCCCATATTTATTATGACCTTTGAATTGGACCGAGCTACTCGTATTAACTCCAGTACCAATATTCACCGCAATGATGGTAAAAAATGAGCCAGATCTATTAGCATCGACAAACTTTACATATAACTCAATAACAATATTTCCGCTTTATATGTGCGATGATAGGACTGTCTTGAGATGCGCCTCACTAATCACATCGAATAACTTATACTTATAGGGGCCAATAGATGCAAGAAATTTGCATTGCAACCTCGTAATTCTTCCTCGGGTCAATCCCTTAACTTTTCTCCTGATTCTGGTTTGTAGCTCACACATTCGAATGGTACTATTGAATGCAAATTCCACAGACTTCGCTCTTACAAACACTACCTTGAAATTTGTATTACAGATTTGACTGTTGTAGTATATAACAGATTTCACTCGTCAGCTCATTTCAATATCAGTCACGATTTGGATGAATAAACTCAAAAAAAATAAGTACAGAGTTGTTTGAAAGAGTGCGCACAACTCTCACCGTGATAGAAGGTTATTTTATTTGATGTTAACTTGATGCGTATCTATGTTATAAAAAATACGCCCCATTTATAAGAGAATTATGTAGAGAGAAAAAGAATACATGCTGTGAATTTTATTTATGAATGCACACATTTGTTGCATAGTGTATGATGCAAATAATTTTCATCATGTGTTCAGAACTCAATATAATTTCATCGAGATTCGGCGTTGCATAGCATGCACGACAGGTATTTGAAAATGTACTTTTACCCTCAGAAGATCAAATTTGTTAAAGAAAGCTCGTCTAACTGGGGGGCTTTCTCCAACAAATTTACTATTCCCCCTGGCAGGAAAGCCTGACGCTTCGAATAATTTGAACGCTTTAAACACTTCAACACATTTAGAATATGTTCCAGCACGCTTTCAAGGTTTTCCTTTGCAAATAGACCCTTCCCTTCGGCTATAAAATGACACTCACATACCAAGTTTTATCATCTTTTAGTCATATAATTTCTCTCCAATCATTTCTATTTCTCCACTATAAACCATTTCCCGATCTTAAAAATTTCGATCGCTAAATATTTGGCTTATGTTCTAGGTATTTTTGAGCGTTGGTGATGCGCTATCGCTTTGAGCCATACACATTTCATATATCATGTCGAGATGAGATCATTGCCTCCAAAGCCTATCTTAGGGAAGTTGGTTATGGGGTGATTTTACTTTCTATAGTTAAGGGTAGAAGTCGACATGGAGGCCTCAATCGATGATCATTATGCGGTAATGGTTCGGGGTATAACGAGAAAGCCAATTGACGGTCATTATACAACCACAACTCAATCTTTTCGAATATTCAAAACTGATGCCCTATAAATAGAATACAAAAGTTTGATGGCATATTCATATGAAAAAACTTTGGGGCATCCCGCTATAATCAGTGTAATTTTTTTCTCCATTTCTAGGCAACCAGTACCTTTAACCTTCCTTCTTATTCAAAGACTAGCATCGTCATAGACGCAAGAAGACTCTTAGGCGAGGAGCAGCTGTTGCAGTGCAGTAAAGGTGATGCTCCTTTTGGGACGACGATGGTTGACGTTATTACACAACCCATTAATAACTACAACCGCTGTAGCGACGACCTAAGTTTGACCTTTACTGTGCTGAAACATCCGCTCTCTTCCTAAGAAAAAAATTACATTGATTACACCGGAAGTTCCTATAGTTTTTCCGTATGATTATGGCATCAACTTATGTATGGTATATATAGGGCATTGTTTGCGGGTATCCAAAAAGCTTGAAATCCTGACCGTGTAACAGTCTTCACCTAGCCCCAGTTATACTCGAACCTGTAACCGCATCACAACCATCGACTGAGACCTTTATGTAGACTTTTACCCCTAATCGTATCAAACATTATTACTCGAAACTAGATTTCCCTACGATGAGTTTCTAAGGTGATGGTCATATCCTACCATTACATATGAAATATATGTGTGCTGAGGCACGTTATCACATCCCCGACCCCTTAAAACTACCTAAGAACTTCCGTCGTTTTAGTCGAAAACCTTAAACACTTTTAAAATATCCTAAACCCTAAATCTTAACCTTAATAAAATAAAAACCATAACCTTAAAAAAGACCCTAACCCAGGAGAGAAAAAATGCTAGATGCACTTTTCTACCATTTGTGCTAAAATTGACTTATTTCTCTTATTAATTTTAAAACTGACCTAAAGACCAAATTAATTAAAAAAAACCACGTATAATTAGAGGTGTGCATGGGCCGAGCCGGGTTCCGGATGGGCTCAACTAAAAATTCAAGCCCGTTTGCTAGGCTCAGGCCCGGCCAAGCACGAAAAATGGGCCTAAAATTTTTTCTAAGCCTGACCCGGATAAAAATGCTAAAACCCGGGCCCGACCTTGCCTCGCCATATTAATTTTTATATTATTTTTATACAATTTTAAAATATATATAATACATAAAAATACTAAAACCATCAAAATAAATATTTCTCAACAAATTGAAATTAAATTTTAAAAAATATATACACTTAAATAACACTAAGATAAATACAACTTAATAAGTAAATATCTCTAAAATAATAACAAAATTAACAAATATCTTTAAAATAATAACAAAATTAACAATAAAATAAGTTTTATACAATATCTAAATAATAATAACAAAATAGTAGCAACATGATAATAGTAAAAATAGTAGCAAAATAGGAGAAAACAATAAGAAAATAATATTAAAAAAATCAAATTTTTTTATCCTTTAGTGAATTCGGCTAAGCTAAGATCTGGCTTACCCAAGCTAAAAATGCCTTGGACTTTATTTTTTTTGTTTAAACCTATTTTTCAGACCTATATTTTTATTTAAATTTTTTTTATTTCGAGTCAATGTTTGAGCCTAACCTGTTGGTCGACACATTATCAGGTGTGCCTATAATCCTTATTTTGCCAATTTTAACATGTTTTCAATGTATGTTTTCCTGTCTAAAAACGAGGATGAAAACGAAAAGCACCTCAATGTCTGAAACCAATAGGAGACCGTGAACTGAAAGCTGTAATAACAAAATAATGAAAAAGAAGTTATTTTTATTTTTAGTGGCCATTTCTCTTTCTCTGTTCCATTGGCTGCTTTAGTTATTACATCCATTGAAATATCCTTATTGAGCTCTTCTTACGAAAGATTGTTTTTGCTTTGAGCTTGTTGTGAGCTTTTGCTTTTGCTTTGCTTTTTTTTTTCCCGTCCATTTTGGGGGTCTATGGGTGCTTTCTTTGCTTTGTACCTTCTTCAAATATATATATATATATATATTAAAACAATAAAGCTTTATGCTCTTGGTTTTAAATATTGTTCTTTGGGTTCTCCATGTCAGAATTTGAAATGGGTTTGTCTTATATTCTCTTATGAGATTTTACTTTACTAAATTGAAATCTTTAAATTGCTTTTTGTTCTCTTTGGTCTTTGCCTTTAGGTCTTGTTAGTGTTGCTACTTGCCTTGGAACTAAATGATTCTCTTTACTTGTCTGTGGATATAAAAATTTTGGTTAATTTTGGGTTTAGGGTATTTGCTCATTATCTGTTTGATGATATATATTTATGGTCATTGATCAGGAATGTCATTGCTTATGACCATGACCAACCTGGTTTTGTTGCTTTCAATTTTCACTCTCTTTGTTCAAGTGTTTTCAGAGGAGGCTGCTTTGGGGCCTAATGTTGTGAATGTTGGAGCTATTTTCTCATTCGACACCATTAATGGGAAAGTTGCAAAGGTTGCAATGAAGGCAGCTGAGGATGATATAAACTCTGATCCAGGTATCCTTGGTGGGAGGAAATTGTCTGTTGCCCTCCATGATTCAAACTACAGTTCATTTCTTAGCTTTATTGGAGGTATACTCTTTCCACTCTCCTTTTATTTCCAACTCTTTAGTTCCGTATATGTTCGGTTAATTTCGTTCGTATCCCGTGTTGACCTCTATGTTTACAATGAATTAGGATAAATATTACTACTTTCTGACGGAACACTACAGATATTCACATGCCATGCTTGTACCTCATCTTTTAGGAGTGTTTTCATGGTGAATTTCTTTTGGTAGGCAGTTTATGGAGACTGCTATGATGGCACATGTTTTATCACCTCTGGCAAATGGACTTCATGTCCCATTATTGATAGCATTTAGTCTCCTCTTGTTTCAAACACGTAGCTCCGTAAAAGTTCAGTTAAATTTCATTCATATCCATCTCTAGTTCTCTATGTTTACAATGAATTAGTCCAAACAAATATTACTGCTTCTGATGAAACGATACAGATGTTCAGATTATATGCTTATGCCTCATTTTCGAGGAGTGTTTTCATGGTGAAATGATAATGATTTCAATTTCTTTTTGTATTCATTAGCATTGCAGTTTATGGAGACTGACACTGTAGCGATAATTGGTCCACAAAGTTCTGTGATGGCACATGTTCTATCACATCTTGCAAATGAGCTCCATGTTCCATTATTGTCATTCACAGCCCTGGATCCCGGCCTGTCACCTCTGCAGTACCCGTTCTTTGTTCAAACAGCACCTAATGACAAATTCCAGATGATTGCCATTGCTGAGATGGTTAGTTACTTTGGTTGGGCTGAAGTGATTGTTGTTTTTAGTGATGATGATCAGAACCGAAATGGTATAATTATGTTAGATGATAAGCTTGCTGAGAGGCGTTGCAGGATATCTTATAAAGCCACACTTCCACCGGACCCGATGGCGAAAAGAAGTGATGTTCTGAAAGAATTAGCTAAGATTCAAATGATGGAATCTCGGGTTATTGTTCTTAACACTTTCTCGAAAACAGGTCTCTTGGTCTTTGAAGTGGCCAAGAGCCTTGGAATGATGGAGAAGGGATATGTTTGGATAGCTTCTACTTGGCTATCCACTGTTTTAGATTCAACTTCCCCACTTAAACCTGAGACTGCAAACTCGATCCGAGGAGTACTTACGCTTCGCCCTCATACACCTGATTCAAAAAGGAAAAGGGACTTTATTTCACGTTGGAACCAGCTGAGTAATGGTTCTATTGGGTTAAATCCTTATGGTCTTTTTGCCTATGATACTGTCTGGATGATTGCTCGTGCAGTAAAGTTGTTATTTGATCAGGGTAGCACCATTTCGTTTTCCAATGATGAACGATTAATCAGTCTTACTGGGATGGATCTAAATCTTTCTGCATTAAGTATATTTGATGGAGGGAAGCAGTTGCTTAAGAACGTAATAGAGACAAAGATGACCGGTTTGACAGGCCCTGTTCAGTTTAATCAAGACAGGTTCCTCATAAATCCTTCGTATGACATTATTAATACGGTTGAAACTGGGTATCGACAGGTTGGATACTGGTCTAACCACTCTGGTCTTTCCATTGTGCCACCAGAGACACTTTATGGAAAAAAGCCTAATCGTTCTAGCTCAAACCAACACCTGGACAGTGTGGTATGGCCTGGAGGAGAAACAATAAAGCCTCGAGGTTGGGTTTTCCCAAACAATGGAAGAGAATTAAGAATCGTAGTTCCAAATCGAGTTAGTTACCGAGACTTTGTCTCAGTAGTCAATGGCACAAATAAGGTGCAAGGATATTGCATAGATGTATTTCTTGCTGCAATTAAGTTGATGCCATATGCTGTTCCGTACAGGTTCATTCCATTCGGAAATGGCCATGAGAACCCTAGCTATTATGAGCTTGTCAGTAAAATCGCAGCCGGTGTGAGTATACAACACATGGAAAGTGCAACTGGTTTCTTAAATAATAAAAATGATAAATAGTTATTTTTCCTATGAATTCTTATACAGTGTTTCTGTAGGTCTTTGATGGCGCAGTAGGTGATATTGCCATTGTGACAGACCGGACGAGAATAGTAGATTTCACTCAGCCATATATAGAATCAGGGCTGGTGGTGGTAGCTCCAGTAAAAAAGATAAGTTCGAACCCTTGGTCCTTCTCACGGCCATTTACTCCATTAATGTGGGCTGTCACAGCAGTATTTTTCCTCATTGTTGGATCGGTTGTGTGGGTCCTTGAGCACAGAATAAATGATGAATTCCGGGGCTCTCCGAGGCAGCAATTTGTCACAATTTTAACGTTAGTACATAAATATATGAAGTTCATATATGTATTTATGCATTAGCTTATAGCATCCGTAAATGCACTAACTTTAACATCTGCTGAATATAAATCCTGAAATCTAACGACAGATGATTGGATCAGGTTTATGATGAAGGGTTCTGAATATTAGAAAAAATCCAGCATTATTTGGGCAGTAACCATTTAGTACTTATGGATCTATATACGGTCAATCACCATTGTCATTTCTACAAGAAGCATACCATTCTTTTCACTATAGAACATGCAGCATATATACAATCTATCTTTGCATCTCATTCGATTACACACGTAACTTGTTCATTGTCTTTCTAACTCTTTACTTTTTGTGCTCCATTTTTTCTCCTTGCAGGTTCAGTTTCTCTACGATGTTTTTTTCACATAGTAGGTTCTTTTCATTTTATTATTTCAATAATTCACTTGTTCCTACAGAAAATTTAGAACTTAGAATCACTGGCGTCTATTATAGCATTATACCAACTCTGGGGTTTTCGAAATTTTCAGGAGAAAACACAGTGAGCACACTTGGACGGCTTGTACTGATTATCTGGCTTTTTGTAGTTCTGATAATCAATTCAAGCTACACTGCGAGCCTGACATCGATCCTCACAGTGCAACAGTTATCGTCACCTATCAAAGGAATTGATACTTTGATTAGTAGCAGTGAACCAATAGGCTTCCAAATCGGGTCTTTTGCCGAAAGGTATCTAGCTGAGGAACTGGGTATTCCGAAATCTAGACTTGTTCAACTTGGCTCACCAGAAGACTATGCCCATGCCCTTGAGAAGAGACAAGTAGCTGCAGTAGTCGATGAGCGACCATACGTGGATCTCTTCCTCTCAGACCGATGTGAATTCTCGATTAGAGGCCAGGAGTTCTCCAAACGTGCATGGGGCTTTGTGAGTTATCATATGCTAATTCCTTTAAACTTTTTTCTACTGTG
Source organism: Gossypium arboreum (assembly GCF_025698485.1). NCBI lineage: Eukaryota > Viridiplantae > Streptophyta > Magnoliopsida > Malvales > Malvaceae > Gossypium > Gossypium arboreum. The sequence goes on along the minus strand of NC_069082.1, from coordinate 3,445,333 downwards.
CACATTTCGGTAAATCGAGTCAATTTAAGTTGCCAACATTCATCATTATATAAAAAGTTTCTTCAACTTGCGTGTTGAATGATATTCAGCTAGAGTCTTCCTTGAGCTATAAAAATATGCAGAATTCAAATGGTTATAGTGTCTTGATCTGCAACGCCATATCTCCATTCTATTACAAGCGGAAAAATGATCTCCAGCAAATGGTTTTTCTTAGGCATTTCCTCGAGACTCTCCGTTAGCCATTGACATGTCCACTGCCATTCTTGCTCTATCCGAGAACGGCGAGCTTCAGAAGATTCACGACAAATGGCTGTCAAGAAGTGCATGTAGTTCTGAGAAATCTGAGGATGAAGCAGAGCAGCTTGACTTACAAAGCTTCTGGGGACTATTTCTTATATGCGGAATCGCATGTATTCTAGCTCTCCTTGTATACTCTTTGTTGATGTTTCGCCAGTACAGCCGACGCAGTCCTGAGGAACTGGATTCTACAAATCGTAACAATTCCTTCTCTGCACGTCTTCGTACATGTCTCTCATTCATTGATGGAAAGGTTGAGAACTCCAAAAGCAGCTCAAAAAGAAAACGAGACAGTATGCACTCGGATGTATAGATTTTAAGGTTTCACTTCATCTTCCAGTTCTAAAGAATCAGCTTTTCCCTCCTTTCCTCTGCTCTACCGGTTAGCCTTCTATGGTTTTAGCACTTAGCAGATTCAATCATCTGTATGTTACTTGGACTTAGATGTGTATCGGAGTAACATTGAACATAGAATGTAACATATATGAAAGTAATGTAGCATATACGTAAAGATAGGATTCTCTTTGAATTGCAACAAACAATAGAGAAACACATTATGTTTTCTTTTTCTTGTTCTACATAAATCAAACTCTGCCTATTTGAATGAGGAGGAGAAATTTTGAACAAAAATCAAAACTTTCAATATCCATGAAAATCAAAGAAATAAACCGAACTCAGTTGTCCTTGGTAGCTGCAATCTGCTTTGCACCAACTGCAAAGAATTCCGTAATGACTTCAAGAGGCATGCCTTTGGTTTCTGGAACTTTTAAGAAGACAAACACCCATGATATAACGCATACAACTGCATACATGCCAAAGACGCCAGCAAGGCCAACTGATTTCAGCAGCAACGGGAGCGAATACGTGACAATGATGTCGCAAATCCAAAAAGTAAGGGCGCATATAGCAATGCAGATGCCACGAACCCGTGTCGGGAAGATCTCGGCACACAGTATATTGGGAATTGGCCCGAATCCCATCACAAAGAAACAGAAGTAGAGCACAACACTAACAGTTGAGATTGATGCGTGCACAACACTCCCCATTTTCACAACACTAGCGACGACTAAGACGACGAGAGATATTATCAGGACAGGAAGTGTGTTGAGTAGCAAACTCCTGCAACAAAGGGAAGACACCGACAATGATTTAACGATGAGAGCAGATCAAGGTTAGGTTGCAGGCATCCAACCAAACTCGATTCAACTGTGACACTCAAATCGTAGGCATGGCATCGTCTAATGAAATCATGAAATAGCAATACAAAACTAATAACTTCTATCCTAATATGGGAACATTTGAGTGTTAAGCTATTTCAACTCAACCAAAATTAAATGAATTCCTCAACGGAACAGATTTTATGCTCTCGAGTGAGACTTGTTATCATTCCAAGGAACCCGAGAAAGGAAGAAACTTTACCTTCTACCGGCTATATCCATAAGCCGCATGGCGACAGCTATACTTGGAAGCATCAACAAGGTTGTAATGCCACTGATAAGCAGCGATGCAGAAGATGAACTGAGGCCCAAGTTAGAAAGAAGAACCCCGACTCCTGCCTGCTCAAGAATTTGGGGAGTGTAGTATAGAACGCCATTTATACCAGAGAACTGCATTTTAGAAGTAGAGAAAACAAAGGATCCTCAATAAGCAAGTAATGCAAAGGTGGAGGATAATTTTTACAACAGTACTATACCCAAATGACGGCAGCGCATCCCGTTTCAAAGAATGCTGTGTATAAGGTTACACAAGATTCTGCTACAAATGCAAAAATACAAAAAAAGAAAAAAAGAAAAAGAAGAGGGGGGGGGGGTCTGTTTCTAGCAGTGCAATGTGTTGTATTCCAGGAATGTTATTTCTTAACATTTAAACAAGATTTTGATTTCAAAGCTAGAAATATATATGTTTCTATAAACTGATATGATGTTCCTAGAAAACTAGCAAAGCAGGTTGTAATGCAGAAAATGAGATTTAAGGTGCGAAATAAGCTGGTAAGGAGAAGAATATATATTGTCAGGCTCTTCACATTACCTGCTGAAGTATTTGAATTCCAATCCCTACAAATAAAGCATGCTTGACTCCGGGTTCAAAGATATCAGTCCAACTTGGTCCCTTTGCCGTTTCAGCTGGATGAACCATAGCTGGTCCAACCGGATGTTGCTTCACAAGCTCTGAGGAATAAAGAGCCGACTGACTCACCAAAGCGGCTGCTTGGACATACTCAGTGTCAGCAGGGACATCACCACCAGGCAGAGAAACTACTGACCCACGCCTAGATTCAGGTACAGTCTCTTGATGCAAATAGATTCTTTTAAATTCCCCTTCCTTTTTCCCATCCGGGGTTTCCTTTTCAGTCCATTTCCATGCCAGCTGCCAACCACCACCAATCCCCATGCTACCAACTGGTTCTCCCGTAGTTGATTGCATTAGACTACCATGTCTAAGGCTTGAAAGGCTTCCATGGGCATTTGGAACAATGTCCTTATCCATGCTGGTTGCCTGCCTTGAGATCAAAGGACTATGCAAGTTGTCATCGGATTCATTACCGGGGCCATCAGCTGCATAGTCCTCTCCCTCCATGGTAGCACCACCTTCTTCATCCCATTCTTCATGTCGAGCTTGATTGCCTCCCACGCTGAACATGCTGCCAAAGTGTGGAAAAAGTGTGCTTCCTTGTTCAGGGACCTTCTCATGGATACTTCCAAAGAGAGTGACAAGAGGATCCACAAGACGCTGAGCACTCTGGCTAACTACACTTCCATGCCGAGACGCAAGGCCTATACTGCTACCATGTCCAGTGACTGGTCTGGCCACCCAGGACTGACCTGCTTCAGGTCCATATAACTTGATTCTATCTTTATCAGCAGATATATCTTCGTCTTCAATGTCGTCATTTGCTGGGCCAATTATGTACTCCTCTATTGATGTTTCACCTCCAACACCCAGTCCCTCAACTAACAAAGCCATCTCACCTGTCATCTAAATAATATCAGTATCACCAACATGATGCATCATTATTCATCATATAAAGCCAATGGTTGGCAGTGATTGCTACTTTAAAACTAAAGTTATGGTACGTCTCAATTACCAAGGACCAAATTAGAAGATATGCATACAATCAAAACATTTGACTGGTTTGATTGTCAGATAAATCAATTTAACCATAGAGGGTTTCTATTTCCCTCTTTGTTAAGTGGGAGCAAAGAGTAATAATTAACAACCATTGAAAAGTACCTATCTTGTGAGATTCAACAAGCACACAAGAACAAGAGCATATACAAAAACACAATTTGGGGTAGCAAAAGCAATGTGCATGGAGGTAAGCGATTTTAAAAGGGTCGCCGTAGATAAACTAACCAGCAACGTCTTCCCTGCCACGTAGCCTTTGCAAAACTGCTTTCGCCTCATTCATTCGCCCTTTACTTACTAGCCATCTTGGTGATTCAGGCAAGTAGAATACAGTTAACCCAAAATATGCGAGGGAAGGAATAGAAAGAACTCCAAGCATCAATCTCCAACTCGGTAATTCCGACAACGACATTCCAAAAACCATGCAATATGATAGAAACATTCCAATGGAACCAGTAAACTGTGGAAGGGTATTCAGCAACCCCCTTATTTCTGGTGGTGCAGTCTCGGATATGTAAACCGGGACCAAAGTTACGGCCAAACCGATCCCAAATCCATCCAAAAGTCTTGCCAAAAGTAAGATATAAACATTAGGAGACCATACCATCACAAGACCACTAAGAAAATAAAGGACGGACGAGATTATTAGCATGGGGCGACGACCTAGCCAATCCGATATGCCTCCTGAGCATGTAGTAATGCAGGTGGCTCCGATAAGAGACATGGCTACAATCAGGCCTTCTATAGTTGGTGCACTTTCCAATTTAAACTCTTTCTTTATGTACAAAACAGCACCTGCAGCATGTTGACACAAAGAAAACATATAATTAATGAATCTGAACAAAAATAAAAATAAAAATCTACATGCTAACCATTAAAGATAGAAAAAAAACCTCCATCAAGTCAATTATATGATCAACTCAAAACTTTTCTAATAGATCTTTCACATATGAAAGTGATCGTTTTAGTCCAAAAGACTGAAGAGTCTCAATGTTGAACTGCATAAGTTAAAAATCACCTGCAATGGTGGCATTATCCCATCCTTGCAACATATTACCAATGGCTGCTGCAAGAGCTACAAGCACAGCTCCATTCATTTTCACAGATCCCCACAACAATGAGCACTAAATTAAGTACCCTGAAAGTTAAACAAGAAAACAAAAAGAAAACCCAGATTGTGGATCAATATAATTAAACCAGTCCCTTCCATTATATCTTTAGAGAGAAAAATATCATAGTTCCCATAGGACCATACAGTTCATACCATGAAAAAAATATACAAACAAAAGATGGAAACAAACAAACAAAGAAACAAAAAAAAGGTACAAAAATCAAAAGAAATTAAAACCCAGATGTCCAAATCGAATAAAAAACCAAAAAAAAAAAAAACGGTTAACTTTACCTATGGAAGCGAAGGCAGATTATATGGCAAAATCACAAAGCTGATGATGATAAAGAGTCTCAAGAATCATTGGATTTAGAAAACGCCATAACAAAGCAAATTGCCATTACCTGTGGCATCAAATAAGCAAAATAAAATGGAACTTGTCGTTGGGTTGATGAGACTTTTTTTTTTATTTTCTTGGAAAACTGAAATGCCAAACAGAAAATAAGGGGGGGAACAGAGAGAAAAAAAGAACCAAAAGAAAAAATCAAAAAAAAAAAAAACCCAAAAGCCAAATACGAAAATAGATGGTACTGTATTTTGGCCTTGGAAGCTTTGCCACCTGCTCTCCTTATACTGCTCTCTCACTTGCACGTATATGATTTGCAGTTATTAAATCACACTGTGAAAAATTAAAAAAAAAAAATAAACTATCACTTCACTAACTTTTTCATCAAATAATTATTAAATTTATTTATTTTATTAAAAAACTCATCAAAGAGAAAAAACATAATTAGCTCTGCAGTCTTTTCAAGTTTACAGCTTTTTGCGTAAAGAAAAAAAAGCAGATTTAATTTTTTAAATATATGAAAATTAAACCAAAAAAAATTTTTATTGGGAAAATTGTCTTTATCATCTGCAATGGAAAGTGAATAATTGTTTAATAATTAATTTGAAAACAAAATAGAAAAATTGGGTATTGATTGAGATGAGTCCAAAAACACCATTATGTACTTACCAGATCGGAATCTTGAAAACTTTTTTCTTTCTTTCTTTTTTTAACTTTTTTATTTCCTTATAATTAACAACAATGAAAAGATATTTTAAATTACAAAAAAATAGATCCCATGGTTTAGAATATTAATATTATAAAGTAATTTCCGATTTTGATTTAGATTTGCTGTGATTGGCATGCAAAACGATGAAGAAGCCTCTTTTGCGTTGCCTGCATTTCTCATGTGTTCATTCGAAGAAGACAAACAGTATTAAATCAATTTTATGATTTCTGTTCTTTTAGAGGTCTAATTATGCTCTTAGTCCCTATATTTTTTTTTATTTTTGAAAGTTAGTCTTTTACTTTTAATTTCAATATTTTAGTTCCTCTATATATCTAAGGCCCGTGTTGGACAAGTTTGAGGCTTTCGGCTCTTAATGCCCTATATTCCACTCACATTTTTCATAATTTTGATTTAAATCTAATTATTTGTGCATTCTCTCCAAAACTATTTTGTTGTAGGTCCAAATATATTTTGAAATTATGTATTTGCTTGTAATTAAGGCGACGAATTTTATGACTAAGTTTTGAGGGCAAAGGCGAATTTAGGGGCTGGTAGGTGCCCGGCCCCGCTAAAATAGAAAATTATTATTTAAATTTTTAAAAATTTTAAAATTTAAATTAATAAAAATAAAATTACACTTTACTCCCTTAAAATTATAAAATTTGATTTAATTTTTAAAAATTATAAAGATATAAACTATTAAAAATTAAAATTACATTCGCTCCTATATATATTTTCTAACTTCACCCCTATTTGTGGGGCCTAGTAAAATTTTTAGAAGTTCAATGAGAATTTTTGCTTTAAAAATTGGGAGTCTTATTAAATTTTTGTAATTTTTTAACATTAATGATAATTTTCAAAAGATTTAAGAGAATTTAATTAAAATTTTCAAAAGAAATAAAAGATATAATGAAATTTTTCAAAATTTGAGGAACCTAATTAAAATTTTTAAAAGTTTAAAGGAGAAATGAAAATTTCTAAAGATTTTGAGAGTTTCAAGAAAACAAAATAAAAATTTCAAAATTTCAAAAACCTAAAATCTAATTGATAACTTTCAATTATACTTTAATTTTTCAAACCAAACAAGTAGAGGGACTAAAGTTTAAAAATCTTAAAAAGTAGAGGACTGGATGCAACGTTAAAACTTTTTTTTTTTTTGGAAATACAGATCATAACAGTGATAGTCATTTAATAATAAAGTCAATTAAAACATTAATGTTTGACTGAAACTTATATTAATATCTTTTAATTCCTTTTATTTATCAAATAAATTTAAAATTGAAAATAAAGCATTCTAATGTAAATATTTATTTATTGTTTTTGATACATAATATTTAATTTTTATTTATAATCAATAATTATGGCAATCAAATAAGAATAATTATACCAAATCAAATTGAAATATTATTTTTTGGGTCGAAAAATTGAAACGTTAAATGCATCTTACTTTTAAATTTTATTTTATATTCTTTAAATAAAAATATGAAAAAAAGGTTATAAATTAATGTCACAAGTGGAATTAAAGAATAGATTTGGGACATGTGATAATAAAATTACAACCATACTTAAATGTGGTTTTACAAGTGGGATTCGCTGTCATGTCATGTATAACCTATATGATAATTTTCAATTTTCTATAATTTAAATTTAAGAATTTGAAAAAGTTTCTAATTATATATTTAAGGTTAAATTCTTCCGTTAGTCCTTATACTTTATAAAAGTTGTGGATTTAGCCTTTATTCTTTAATTTGGTCCCTGTATTTTTCGAATTGGTTAATTTTAGTCCTTATATTTTTCTAATTTTGAAATTTTAGTCATGGCCTAAACTGTAACGATTAGATCTGTTTGGTTAAATTTAATTACTAGTCTTGTATTATGCACATATATAGTTGTAGATTTAGTCTATATTCTTCAATTGAATCATGCTAAGTTCCTATCCTTTTGAAATTTGAAATTTTAGTCTTGACTAAATGGTAATTATTAATTTATAAATTGGATATTTAGCGAGTAATATGAGGAAATAATAAGTGATATAATATTACAAATATTATAATATATTTTTCAAATCAGATTTTGTAAATAGCATAACTTAAAGAACTTAATAGTTGTCATTTGGTGAGGACTGAAATTTTAAAATTTAAAAGTATAAGGACTAAAATGACTAAATTAAAGTATAGAGACTAAATCAACAACTTTTCTGAATTATAAGGACTAATAGTAAAATTTAACATATATTTAAATGAGAATTTAAACGGAGTTTTGGTTTTGGTTTTTTTTTTTTTGGCTATCATGTGATGGTTTCTTTCATTTGATTAAAAAAGAAAACTTTCATTTATTTAATATACAAAAACCGAAACTTTTGGGAAGGAAGGTGTTTTTTTAAAGGGTAAATTATTTAGGGGTCCAATTTTTTGGGCGTTTTCATTTTGGTCATTCAAATAAAAAATACTTGCAATTTAACCACTATCCAGGGGTGAAGTCAGAAAATTCTTTTAGGGGGAGCAGAAATGAAATTTTAAATTTTAATAGTCCATATCTTTATAATTTTTAAAGGATTAAATCAATTTTTTTATAATTTTAAGAAGGCTAAAGTATAATTTTACATTTACTAATTTAAAATTTTTAATGGACCTAAATAGTAATTTTCTATTTTAGGGGGGCCGGACCCCTTGTTAAGCCTCCTAGATTCGCCTCTGCCACTGTCATTCTAATAATTTATCGTTTTGGCCACCCAGCCGTTGAATCACTTATAGTGACTGACCATGCACCTCATGTAATCATTTTATTACTTTTTTATTACCTCACTATTATTCATCTTCTTCTTCTTCAATCCATTTTTCTTGTTGATTTTATTTGTAATTGTGTTGTCAAATACTTTTTTGACTAACATAATACATACATTGATCTGATTTTAGGTTTTGTTACTTGTTTTGAGAATTTTTTTAATTATCAGTGATACTTTTTATAATAATTAATATATTTTAATTTTTAAAATTATGTAATTATTTAATTATAATTTATACTATCAAATATGATACAATAAATTATAACCTAATTACACTTTATTAATCAAATACATCTAAAAATTAAAATTCTGGGAATAATTGCTCCCTTAATAATTACAATTTCATCCTATTATTTTGTGATGTACACAGGAACATACTTTATGTAGAGCCAAGCTGACCATCGCGACTCCATTCCTCTCCTCTCCCGAAAGCTTCTTGCCTTATCGTTTTACTCCATTCTCTCTTCTTCGCTCTTGCTATTTCCCTCTCTTTTCTTCTCCACGGCTCTAGCTTTGTTGGGTTATGACCTTCCTCCTCGTTCATTTTTTACGTTAACGTGGACATGTCCAAGAGCTAAAGGTCTTTAGCGTTAGGGTTTTGAGAAGTGGGCATTGCACTAAACTTTCATGTTGGGGATTTCTTCTCGATGGAGGGGAGGCTTTTGTGGTGGATAGGTGGCAACCAAAAGCTCTCTGTGCAGATTTGAGGTTGATGATCCTGCAGTCATTTCTGCATTAAGGTTGACGTCTCCGACACCACCAGTAGAGTGGGCAATACTAATGCTGCCGTGTATTTTGGTTTGATTGTGCATGGCCGTCTACTCCTTAGCGTCAAATATGCTAAGGGTAGCATATGGTAGTTCCTATCAGTATCTTATGTTGTTGAATGGACTATTGACGAGCTATTCAATCTATGGTACTGACATGTTTGATCGGCACATTCTTGTTGTGATGGATCCAATATCATAAGACAAACAATGACTTGATAGGGCCAGGACTCACACACTCCATGGCATTTCTGTTTGCCATAAGTGCGCTATCAAGATTACAGGCAAGAGTCTCCTATCGCATCCATGACGAAAAAAATTGATATGATTTGTACGTTGTAAGCCTATCATGTTGGGGTTCGATGTTAGAATCGCTGGCCTCTGCCCTTTCTCTTGTATAGGTCACTAGCATATTTTAGGTCTATGTCTTGTATGAAGTTTAAAATGTTATTATATTTTATTACATTAAGTTGAATCTAATATTTTTCAAATTAAATTAAATTTTTAATTTTTAATTTTAGTATTAATTAAACTCAAAAGACAATATATAATATTGTCAAGAATTTTCATTTATATTTATAAATTTATTTATCTTTTACAAATAAATTACAATTATGAAACACTCGATTTTTACAAAATAATTTATGAGTTGAAACACAACCACAACGAATAACCATGCAAAGGGGTGATAAATGACTACACCATAGGTATCTAATTTAAGGGGGTAAATTTTATTAAAGTAAGTTCACTAAATTTGTTAATTTTTAATTCTAAAAAATCAATTGACGTACTATACATTTTTGGATGAGATTCAAATATTTATGAGTTAAGATATTTTCTGACAGATGAAATTTCTATTTCTCAACTCGAAACGCATTTTGAATTACTTGATTTCAAGTTCATTAGTTTAATTTATAATTGTTATAGTAAGACTAAGTGATCAAAATTTTAGATAGGATTATTACGGAATTGATTCGAGTTTAATCATATTGGATTTAATTTTAATGCTTAATTTTGATTACATATAAGCACAATAATATATTTATGAAATTTTATATTTTAGCAATTTATTTATTACGAATTTTTAAGTAATTTTTAAATTAATTTAACTTAAAAGAGTAAAATTATGAATAGGTTGCTTAGAGATAAAAGGAAATGCTGTTTCCTTGTTTTCCAAGTAGTGTATATATATATATATATTATGATATTATGTTTTCTATAGTCAAATATATATTGTTTTTATTATTATTTGATTAATAAAAATATCTTTTGGAGTATTTTGTTTTGCAAAATGTAATTTTTACTTACTTAGAAGTTTAATCTTGTTCAAGATTTTGGGGAAGTTCTTCAAGCTCTAAGTTGTCACAGATTCAATCTTGGAGGACCGGTTAGAGCAATTGGTTGAGTTTATCGGATAATCATTTTCAAAGAGTTCAATTGAGCACTTATCCATATATCCATCTCCTACATTTTATTTATTTCATTTCTCACATTTATTTTCGTTTTCTTTATTTATGTTGCTGTTTAGTTTTGTTTTAATCATTATACTTGTTTTTGTGATCTTAAGTCTTCCAAAACTTTAAAACTCACATTACTCGCTGTCCAAGACACTAAAATTTGGTCTAGAAGCACCAAGTCAAAATCGAGTTTTTCCTTCGTAACAACTTCAGATTAATTTGACTTTTGTGGACTCTGCCCTCTTATCACTTGGGTTTAACCATCTTCAACCATTTATATATATAAGATTTAGGATTTAGGATTATATACATGTGTCATATTTTAAGTGTTATGAATTGATAGTTGGATCAGCCAGGCTAAGTTATGGGGTGTCTCCCATGGCTTAATGGTTGATTGGGGAAGGGGTTTTAATGCAAATTATATAAAAAGTAACAGTGAGGGTGTGGCATAGCACTGGTGTTAAGGGATACAATAAGCATGGAATTAATAGCTTCGCTTTAGTTAGAAGCATTACAATAAATTGTGTACCAGCCAATGGACTTTCAAGTTCAACCTTATGAGGCAGTTTCCTCACCACCCTTTATGCCAAACCTAGCTATTAATTCCATCCCCATGCACCACTGGACTTTGTGTTTATGAGACACCACTTTTGGCGGTTCGCACAATATTCTCAACTAGTTTTAAGTAGTTTAGGTTTAGTTTTGATTAAGATTTCGATGTGATTCAATTCATCTCGACTAATGTCAACTTGTACTAATACATACTAGTTTAATTAATTGATACAATATTGTAATATTCTAAACTCAATTTGTTATTTTTTATTTTAAATATTTTATTTTTATAGTTACATTTAAAATTAAATTATAATTATTAAATTAAGTTATCAAACTTAATTATTATATTTGCATATAAATATATTTATATGGATATAATTGAAATATATTTGCTTGTATATATAAAATATATAATTTATTAAAAACTAAAATTTAAACTATAAATATATGTGAAAATATTTAAAATATCGATAAATCTAAAATGGTACACTAAAATACATTGATGCTAATGCATATCAATTTCAAGACAAATGGCATTAGATGTATACCATTGAGAGATAAATTAAGAATTCCCTTTGAGAGCATATTGATAAATTCAAAATGATACACCTAAATACACTCATGAATATACTATTAGGAGATTAGTTAAGGAGTTACTTTGAAAGAAATGTGTTATCTAAAACTTTTATTTAGGGTGTAGCCCTCCCATTTGTACTCAAAAAGCAATATATTAGTTTTTTTTATATTAATATATAAATAAATTTAATTAAAAATATATTAAATCAAAACAATCATTTAATTTGGATGAAATGGAGTTGGTCCGAATTTGATTAACATAATGTATTTTTAGCTTTATTAAAAACCATTGGTTCGGTACACATTATTCTAGTTAGTACGGAAAAATTGGACTAAATGCACCGATACGACTGATACAAGTTAAAATTTTCAACAAAACGGAAGTAGAGTTAAAGTTTTGATTTATTATCGATACAAAGCATAGGAGCCGCGATCTAGGGTTATTGAATCTGGTATTCTAATATACTTTTATTTTTCTAACAAATTAATTTAATAAAATATTTATTAATTATATTAATATTTTTGTATATTGTCTTCAAATGTTTTTTGCACTAAAGTAAAATGAAAACAAATATTGACTCATTAGTTATCTAACGTTTAACTAAATAAGTAGTATTACGTGGTCAGATCATAATACAGAAAGGCAACTTGTATTAGTAGATAAATCTATACATGTCCTTAGTTTAATTGAAAATGAGCAAACCGATTGAAAAACTACTATCCCTTCCATCAAGCCCAATTGGGGAGATGCTTTATCTTGAACATCAGAGTGGATGACTCTCAGAAAATAAAGACATAGATATGATTGACTGAACTGACAATACATCAAACATGACCCAAGTAGAATAGATTCTAGATTTATTTATGAATTTATTCACTTGTTATGTTAATAATGTAACATACCTTAATCCTGAGTGGTTAATGGATTATGTATGTGTGACACGTATACTTTGATGTAAGTAAAAGTCTAAATTCAAATAAATATGGAATTGAAAGTTTGATGTATTAGATATACGACTTTTGCAGTATGTAGCATCATTCACAATAGTCGAATTAATAATCCAACTAAATGGTAAATGGTATTATTTCATTGGGATTACATGATAGACGAAAAGTAAACGTAATCACGAGTTGTTTATCTTTGTGATAAATGACTTAATTACTATTTGATAGTAGTTGATTTTTCATGAAGTAAGATGTAATATTTACCATGAGATAAAATAGGATCATATTGGGTGAACGAATTTATCCCAAATAGATTAAAGATATCCAATGAGGGTAACATATGACAAGGTCATTGGACGAGCACTAATTAAGTATCTTTCGTAATGCTATGTAATTAGGAAGAGCTCAGTCACAATAGACTTCGTAACTAAATAAGTTCATAATTAATAGGCGAAAAACTGAAACTTAATTATAAATTATTTGAACCCTATGTCCAATTAATCTCTCCACTAACTTGCTGAAAAAAAATTGCATGTAGAATCAAATGAACAAAAATGAATAGAAATGATGAAGTTAGAGAAATATGTCGCATTTACAAATGAATGTGTTTTCTCACCAAGTATAAAAATGACTTGGGAATTAATTTAAGATTTTGAATTATTAAATTATAATTGAATAATTGAAGTTTAAAAATTAAAGTAAAGTAATTAGTTATTATGAATCCGTTGAATATGGAAATTAAATATATTTCCTCATAGATTATTTTACGGTAAAGTTTTCGTGCCTTTAACGAAATTAGAACTAAGTTAAGAAAATTATTTTATTAGAAAATTAATTTAGTTAGTTTGATTAATTAAATTAATTAATATTTATTTTAGGAAATAGAAAATAAATATAAGGTTGGATTAAATTATAAAGTGTTGAGTCAAAAGTCCAAAAAACACATATAATTTGATCCAATACATGAGAGGCCTAATTTGCTTCGCATAAACATGTAAGAGGGTGTGCCCCCTCTTTTAGTTAGACCAGAAGAATGTTTTTCTATTAAATAAATATTATTTATATTATACTTATTCAACCGAGATTCTTCTATCCCTCATTATAAATAGATGGCATTAGTAGAACTATTTACACAAATTTTACAGAAAATTTTCATATATTATTCTTCTGCTAGAAAGTAATGAGAATTTATAAATTCTGTTTGTTGGGAATAATAATTTCTATCAGTTTCTATTTGAGAAAATTACTTTCCTACTAAAAGTAATAAATCGTTTCTGGTTCTGTATTTGGTTCGTGTTGTTCAAAGTCACACTTGGCTCTATTCAAGATTCAATGATAGTTGAGAAGGTTGTTTGGTTGAAAGATAAAAATGATTTAAATCCATCTTGAACAAAGCAAAAGTACTTTTCGAGAAAAGTTTATTGCTATAAATATAAAAAATGGGCTCAATTTTCAAAAGTTTTAAACTTCTCCCGTGACTAAAAACAATTTTCTAAACTGATTTTTTCAACAGGAGTAGTAGGGTCCTCAACCCTTACAATGGGAAATCACATTTTTGACACTTTAAAGTTTATAAAATTATAAGTTAGTAACATAAAATTGTATTTTAGCTCCCCAAATCATAAAATTTTGATTTAGTCTTTTAAAAGTTATAAAGATTTAAGTTAATAAAATGATCAAATTGCATTTTAACTCTAATAAAATATATAATTTAATTTTAACCCCAAATTTTTTTTACATCGTCCAAAGCGTAACAACTAGTATGACTAATACCAATATGAAATTGACTACTATAGTCATTCATAAATTCAACTAATTTGCAATATCTTTTTCATTTATTTGAATAGCTATATGTAGTTGGTTTTACATTGGTTCCGGTTACACCAGCCGGTACATATCATTCTAGTAATAAATCGAAACAACTACTTTTCTTTTTCGCACAAGTGTAAATTTCATCATGAACGGTTGCACCAGCTTGTTTTGGTCAATTTCGGTTACACTAGCTAACAAATTGCGCATAGGTTGATGCATGAATAATGTTAAAGGATTGATAAAATAGTAATTATTTTACAAACTTTAAATTTTTTATTAACCAAATTTAAACTTTAACCAAGGTAAAGGAGCAACTTTAAAATTTAAAGTATAAAATTAATAAATAATGAAAAAGTAGAAAATTTATATAACAAACAAACTAAAGAAAAAAATATAAAATTTCTAAAAGCTATGTCGAAACTATTTTTCTGAAATCGACTTTAATTTTAAAAAACGAAAAAATGGGAGTCGCCGCCAATCTTATTTTATGAGGTGTGATCGGGTTACTTCTTAATTTGATCATTTTAATAAACGGTTTGATTTACTAAAACAAAGATTTTCGGTTTATGAAATTCAGGAAACGGGTTCAAAAGTCGGTTACGCACGAGAAAGGATTAGTACCCTCGTGACACCCAAAATTGATACCTAGTTGATTAATTAAAGTCTTGATGTCGAAAATTGAAAACCTGGAAAGAATTTAAAAATATGATCCCTCTTTGCATTAATATTTTTAATTGAAAATTTCTTGAATAAATCAAAATGTATAAAATTCCTCCTTATCTCGAAGCAACAAAATGTCACATCTCGTAAGTTAGGACGCGACACCTCGTATTCTTGAGAATAAGTTTGTTTTTATTATTATTTATTTAAATCTCATGTAATTTAATTTTAAAAGGATATTCGGTCTTCTAGGTTCAACGAGAAAGTCGAGACCCCGTAAGTTAGGGCACGACTTCTCGAATATCCAAATACAGAACATTGCCTTATTATTTTAAAAAAAAAATTTATGCATCACACAAAAGTAACGTAACACTTAAATTTTAATTTATTCGGGTATGGTGTAAAACGGATAAGTATGTTTGAATGTAACACTTAACACAAGTATTGACATAACATAAAATAATGGATAACAAGTGAATAAATCAATAGAACAAAAATATTATGCTAGTAAATGATTATAGAATGAATAAATAAAAATAACAATTTAATGACAATAATAACAATAATTATAATAGTAACTATCATAATATTAATATAAATAATAATAATAATAAGAACAACAATATATGTAGTAAAAAACATAAATAATCTAATTTTTAAAAGATATTATATATATATATATAAGGAAATAAATATATAGACGAATAAATAATAATATGTGAAAATAAAATAAAATAAAGAACACACAGATTTTTACGTGGAAATCCTTTCAGGAAAAAGACACGGGTAGAGGAGAAAAAAATTCACTATGTCGAATTTGAATTTCATTACAAGAGGAATAGACTATGTCTATTTATAGGCTTGTAAAGCCATATTCTAGTAAGATTGAAACACCTTATTCTAATCAATATAAAATAGATGGAGTTTAATAAGGTTTAAAAAACCTTATTCTAAAATAAAATAAAAGAAGTGTATTTACTTCTATTTTATTTTACCACTGTATTTTATTTAAATAAGGATTCGAGTCATTTAATTCTAACAATCTCCACCTTGACACGAATTCTCAATGAACAAGTTCTTCATCGCGAACTCTCAACGAACAAGTTCTCCACCTCTTCCATAAAACCCCTTAAGAGTTTAACTTCAATAATGAACACCAACCAAGTCTAAGCAATGTTCAAACTTGGTTAGAAGAAGTGACATAGTCATCATATTTGTAGGATTTTCATGAGTACTAATTTTGCTCACAATAATATCGCCACGAGCAATAATATCACGAACAAAATGATACCGAACATCAATGTGTTTTGTTCTCTCATGAAACATTTGATCTTTTGTAAGAAAGATGGCACTCTGACTGTCACAAAATTCTATGCTGATTTGAAGGTCTTCATTGAGTTCACTAAAGAGTCCCTTCAACTAAATGGCTTCTTTACAAGCCTCAGTAGTCGCCATGTACTCAGCTTCAGTGGTAGACAAAGCGATTGTAGTTTGTAAAATAGCTTTCCAACTGATGGCACAACCTCCGATTGTAAAGACATAACCTGTGAGAGATCTTCTTCTATCAAAGTCTCCAACAAAATCAACATCAACATACCCAATGACTCCATCTCTAGTTCTTCCAAAATGTAAACAAACATCAGTAGTACCTCGTAAGTATCTTAAAATCCACTGAACTATTTTCCAATATTCTTTACGAAGATTCGTCATATATCTGCTAACTGCACTAACTGCATATGATAAATCTGGACGTGAACAAACTATAGCATACATGAGAGATCCCACTGCACTAGAGTATGGGACATGTGACATGTACTCAATCTCATCATCTGATTGTGGAGACAAAGCAGATAAAAGTCTAAAATGGGCTGCTAAAGGAGTACTAACAGGCTTAGCACTCTACATATTGAACCTGCAAAGAACTTTATCAATGTACCCCTTCTAGCTTAGGTACAATTTTCTTGCTTTTCTATCTCTAAGAATCTTCATACCAAGTATCTTCTTTGTTGGTCCCAAATTTTTCATCTCAAATTTTTCACCTAGTTGGGCTTTGACCTTTCTTATCTCTCATTTGTCTTTTGCTGCTATCAACATGTCATCAAGATAAAGAAGTAGATACACAAAAGAACCATCACTGTGTTTCTTAAAGTAAACACAACTGTCAAAACTACTTCTTTTGAAATTATGAGAAGTCATAAAGGAATCAAACCTCTTGTACCACTGTCTTGATGAATGTTTCAAACCGTAAAGGGACTTTTTCAGCAAGCAAACATAGTCCTCTTTTTTTGAGACTGCAAAACCCTCTGGTTGTTGCATGTAAATATCCTCTTCAAGTTCTCCATGCAAAAATGCAGTTTTTACATCTAACTGCTCAAGCTCCAAATTATGCATGGCTGCAATACCAAGCAAAGCTCAAATCGAACTATGCTTCACAACTGGGGAGAACACATCTGTGAATTCCACTCTTGAAATTTGACTGTAACCCTTTGCAACAAGCCTTGCTTTATATCTGGGTTCTTCAACTCCTGGAGTCCATTCTTTCTTTTTAAACACCCATTTACAACGAACAGTCTTCTTACCTTTAGGAAGTTTCACAAGATCCCATGTTTTGTTTTTGTGAAGTGATTCCATCTCCTCTTGCATAAAAAATATCTATTTTTCCGAGTCTTCACAGCTAATCGACTCAGAATAATTAGATGGCTCTTAGTTTGCATTTATATCTTCAGCCACATTTAAAGCATAAGCAACTAGATCAGCCTCGGCACACTTCTTTGGAGGTTTAATTTCTCTTCTAGTTCTATTTTTGGCGATAAAGTATTATGGTGAAGAAGCAACTCTATTCTCAATTTTTGTACTGGTTTGAGGAGTCAACTTTGTATTAATCTAATGCTCCACCTACTTTTTATTTTCTTTATTGGAAGAGTCTTTAAGAGATAAGTTAGGTAGCATAGCAGTTTCATCAAAAACAACATCTCTGCTAATCATAACTTTTCTATTTTCAGGACACCATAACTTATACCCTTTTACACCAGCTTTATAACCAAGAAAAACACATTTAATGGATCTCAGTTCCAATTTTCCATTATCAACATGAGCATACGCAGGACACCTAAAGATCTTTAAATCAGAATAATTAGCAGGATTACCAGACCATACCTCTTGTGGAGTCTTTTTCTCAATGGCAAAGGATGGGGATTGGTTGATCAAAAAATATGCAGTAGAAATTGCTTCGGCCCAAAACGACTTTGGTAAGTTGGCATTTGACAATATACATCAAACCTTCTCCATGATCGTTCTATTCATTCGTTCTGCAACGCCATTTTGCTGTAGAGTATGATGAACCGTCAAGTGTCTCACGATCCCTTATGACTTGCACAATCTATTAAACTTATCAGAACAGAACTCTAAGCCATTGTCTGTACGGAGGTATTTTATTTGTTTTGCCGTCTGTTTTTCAATCATAATTTTCCAAGACTTAAACACGAAAAACACATCGCTTTTCTGCTTCAAAAAGAACACCTAAACTTTTCTGAAAAAATCATCAATAAAGGTTAACATATAATTAGCTCCACCTTTCGAAGGCACTCTGGAGGCCCCCACAGATCAGAATGAATATACTTCAACATTCCTTTTGTGTTATGGATTCCTCTGGTGAATCGAACTCTCTTTTTCTTCCTAAAAATACAGTACTCACAGAAATTCAATTTGTAAATTCCTTGCCCATTAAGAAGTCCTCTTTTGCTCAATTCTGCTATGCCATTCTCACTCATATGCCCTAAGCGCATATGCCAAAGTTTAGTAATATCATCATCTGATAAGGAAGAGTAAACTACAGCTGCATCACCAGTAACAGTAGAACCCTGCAAAACATATAACTTGGCAGTTTTTCTCTGCCCTTTCATCACAACAAGGGAACCTTTGAAAATCTTTAAAACCCCACTTTCAGCTATATATTTGTATCCTTTTGAATCAAGAGTACTTAATGAAATTAAATTTCTTTTCAATTTTGGAATATGTCGTACGTCACTAAGTGTTCTGACAACTCTATCAAACATCTTAACTTTAATTGTTCCAACACCTGCGATTTTACACGAAGCATTATTTCCCATCAAAACAATACCTTCAGACACTGTTTTGTAAGTTGTGAACCAATCCCGATTGGGACTCATATGGAAGGTGCAGCCTGAATCAAGTATCCACTCCTCGCTTACTTTAGAATCATTGACAGGTTCGACTAGAAGTTTACCATCGTTGTAGTCTTCTACAACATCAACTTCACCGGAATTTTCTGGTTGTTTTTCCTTTTGATTCGCAACCTCCTTTTTAATCTTGTTCTGTAGCTTATAGTACTCAGATTTACTGTGCCCTTTCTTCTTGTAGAAGTTACAAGTTTTACCTCTGTTTAAAGACTTTGATCTACCATTAAATTTAATGCGAGGATTCCGTTCCTATATCCTTCTACGATCATCATCAGCATTCTGATATCGTTTCCCACGAACAATGAGACCCTCACCATGAGAGTCGGGTTTAACCGCAAGATGTTTCATCTTATCATACGAGGTCAAAGAATTATAAACTTCATCAACTGTGAGAGACTCGTGGCTATATAAAATCGTGTCTCTAAAGGTTGAATAAGACAGGGGTAACAAACAAAGTAGAATTAACTCTAGATCTTCCTTATCATACTGAACCTCCATGGCCTCCAAGTTTGAGAGAATTTCTTTAAACACTGTTAAGTGTTCGTATACAGATGCACCTTCCTCCAAAAGATGAGCATAAAGATGCTGCTTCATATGCAAGTTGCTTGTTAGAGTTTTCGACATACATATTTGTTCTAGCCTCTTCCATAATACAGCGGCGATTTTCTCTTTCATCACATCCTGTAAAATTTCGTTGGACAAATGCAGATGTAATTGTGTTAACGCCTTTTGATCCTTACATTTCTTCTCTTCATCTGTTAATGTTGAATGCATCTTATCTATCCCTAGCAGGGCATCCTCCAGATCCATTTGCGCAAGAACTGCTTGCATCTTAATCTTCCACAATGCAAATCTGGTGTTGTGATCCAACAGCAGAATTTCATACTTCAAATACGCCATTACCGTGATCAAGATGAATAACCCGAAAACTCTAATACCAATTTGTGAAAAAATAAAATAAAATAAAGAACACACAAATTAATACGTGGAAACCCTTCCGGGAAAAAAACCACGGGTAGAGGAGAAGAAAATTCACTATGTCAAATTCGAATTAATACAAGAGGAATAGACTATGTCTATTTATAGGCTTGTAAAGTCATATTCTAGTAAGATTGAAACACCTTATTCTAATCATATCCAATAGATGGAATTTAATAAGGTTTAAAAACCTTATTCTAAAATAAAATAGAAGAAGTGTAATTTTATATGGATTCTTCTTTTATTTTATTTTACCACCGTATTTTATTTAAATAAGGATTTGAGTCACTTAATTCTAACATGAATTTTATGACCAGTATTTTATATAATCAATTAATATATATTTATTTTGAAATTATTTAATATAATCCATTTGATATATTTAAATATTTTATAAGTATTTTTAAAAACATTGGTAAATTTGAAACAATGCACCGAAATAGATCAGTACCAATATGTACTGATTCTTGTAAAAAAACAGTGTGTCCACCAAATAACTAGAGCTTTTTTTTTTCAAACAAAGTTTTAAAAAGCCAAAATTTGTTTTTAGTTCCTATATTATGTATAAGTTGTGAATTTAGTCTTTATTTTTAATCTACTCAATTTCAATCTTTGTACTTTTTGAATTTTAAAATTTCAATACAAACCTAAATGGAAGCAAATAAATCCATTAAGTTAAATTATGATATTAGTCTCGTGTCATGCAAAGTTGTGGATTGAATACATGTTCTCCAACTTGATTATTTTTAATTTATATACATTTTGAATTTTGAAATTCATTCTTAACTTAATATGGATGATAGCCATTAAATCAATTAATTAAAATTACTTATCTTTATTTATAGGTATTATATAAAAATAATAAGTTTAGATGACATTACACATGTAATAATATGTTTACTATATAAAATTTTAGAAATAACATAATTAAATTTAACATATTAAACAACTACAATGGAGTTATCATCAAAATTTCAAAAATCAAAAATATAGGAACAAAAACAAATATTAAAATAAAAAATCAATAGTAAAATTCAACAGTTCTAAAAATCTTTTCTAAATAAATTATTATTGTTATTATTATTTTACTTTTTGTGAATAGATTTGATATATGAGGTTTGTTTTTTCTTGGAAAAATCTAAATCAAATCTTGAAATGACTTGAGTGGGTTTTGAGAAATTAACATTGTCGAAACCATTTTTACATCGAGTTTTGGAAAATGGGAATCGACTTTGAGAAAAACGAAAACGGGAGTCGCCACCAATCTTTTTAGGTGTGATTGGATCACCTTTAAAACATTTTGTTTTAAAATCATTAGTTTTGGTCTACGAAATAAAAAGAACGGGTTCGGGAGTCGGTTACGTACAAGGAAGGATTAGCACCCTCGTAACGCCCAAAAATTGGTACCTAATTAATTATCAAATGTCCTTAAGGTCGGAAATTTAAAAATTTTAAGATGCAATCCTCTTTAAAATATTTTGATTTTAGAAATTGGGGTTCACTTGTATCAAAATATTGACATTAGGTTAGCCTTTTTTGGAAATCCCTATCTCGAAACGACAAAACGCCACATCCAGTAAGTTAGGACACAATGCTTTGAAATTCCAAGACAGTTGCTCGTATTTTGAAAATATTAAAAACTTAGAAGGGTACTTGACTATTCGAACTCAACGAGAAAAATTGCAACCCAATAAGTTACGGTACTACTTTTCTCGAAGCTTCCAAACACCAAGCATTGCCTTTTATTTTGAAAACTTTGGAGTCCGTTTTAAAACCGATGCATGAAGGAGCATATTAACATAACATACGAGATAACATGTTATAATAATAGGTAAATAAAAGCACAACAAAGATAAATATCATACACTAATTAACATATAAGAAATAAAACATGATAAATTTTAAAAAGAAAATATACATAAAAAGCGATATATATTTAAGAAGAATAGGTAAAAACCCATAAACATGTAATTCAACATATATTTAAACATATAAATGATGCATGATATACAATTTTGACACACATATATATAGAAAAAATATGCATTTGAAAATAAATTATAAAAGTCTAAGATATTACATAACATATAAAATACCTAACATAGCAATAATATATTAATTCTAAAGTAAAAGCAAATATTGTATAATAATAAAAACATAAGTTTTAAAAATATATGTATAATATAAACAATTGATAAATAGAATGAGCCTATATAAAAAAATGTGATATTTAATAATGATTTAAAATATAATATATAATAAAAATATATTTATAAGAATAATAATTATATAAAAATATAAAATATATTGGTATATAAAATATCAAATGTGTAAAAGAATTTATATTCATAATAAAATAACTATAATATATATATACATATATATATATAAGTATAAGTTTAGAATAATATGAAGTAAGTAATTAATGATGAAATATACGTAATATATAAATTATAATATTATAATATCTTCAAAATGTGTAATAATAGAATATGAGTAAAGTAATTATTAACATATAAATAAAGATACGATATATAATACAAGTTAAAACCTTTATTGATAATAATATATAGATAAAAATATATAAAGGTATAAAATATAAAAGAATTATAATTTATAATATGAAATAATATATTGTTAAAATGTAAAATAATATAATAGTATAAAGATATATAAACATTATGTGATAAAAATATACTATAATAAATAATAAGTAATGATATATGTTAAAATATATATTAATATAATAATAGAAAGATATGAAGTAATATAATATAATAAAATATAAGTAAATAATTATAAGATATATAATACATATATTCATATTAAAATATAATAGTATATGTATAAAGTTAAAAATAAATAGATTATAAATAGATTAAAAGGGATAAAAGGGACTAAATTGAACATAAATAAAAGTCAGTGGCTAATTTAATAAGAAAATAACTAAGATCAGACCTAATTGAAACGGCCATTAAAACCCTAGAGACTCATCGGGAAATTTTCCCTTGTCCCTAAACGGCATCGTTTTAAATCCAGGACTTAAAACAGTTACTACAAGGACTAAATTAAAACTGAAACAAAATATCAGGGCTAAACATAAGTAAAACAAAACAAAATTGTAAACATAAAAAAGGTGGAGGGACTAATTGGGTAATTAACCCAATTCTCAAAAACACGCGGATCCTCCCCGGGTAATCGGGTCAACGCGCGGATCCTGGGGCCTTAAAACGTCATCGTTTTAAGCTTATCAGACTAAGCTAAAACGGGATCGTTTTGAAAGGGCTATATAAGCCAAACTTTAAGCTTAAAAATCATTTTTACACCGGTCTTTAAAAAAAAAGGCCTAAAACGCTCTACAGAGGGGAAGAGAGAGGTCCCCAGCTTTGGCCTCCGGCTATAGTGCAGTGCTTGCACATGCGCCTCACGCGCCACTGTACGCGGTGTCTGAAGGTTCAAAACCTTCGTCCTTCCACAGGTAACCTCTTTTGTTTTAAACGTTACTGTTTTTTTAAAAACAAGAACGATTCATAAATTCGTAAAAGAGAAAAGAAAATAAAGTATGGAAAATAATCACCTTCTGAAATATTATTGCAAATGTTTGGTGTACAATGCTTTTTGTGGTGTGTTTTTCTCTATTTCTCTGTGTATTAGCGTGTCCTTTTACAGATTTGAGAAAAGGCTTTATAGCCTTGATTTATTGCCTATTTTGGAAAGAAATCGAAAGATTTCTTTCCAAACTCTGTTCTAATCTATTTACTGCAATCTTGCTTTGATTTCTTTCATTTTCTTGCGGTGACCGCTGAAATCTCGATGATTCAAGGGTCTTGGCGTTGATGGAGGCTGAAGTCCGGTGGTGAGGATTCATGGTGACGGTGAGGCACTGATTACGGAGGCAGAGCCTTGAATGGTGGCCTCGATTCGGGAGCTGGACAGACGCTTCCTGAACCTTCTAGAATCAGTGGCGACTCGAGGAGAAGGAGAGCTAGGGTTTCTAACCCTATCTGAAAGTCATTTGGGCCCTTACTATTTGGGCCTTCGAGTTTGGGTCTGCTGTAGGTTAAGTTTGGGTTTGTAAGTTATTTGAGTTAAGGTTGTAACTGGTATAGGGTAATAGGTCTAAGGTATTTGGGCTTAACGGGCCTTGGCTGTAAATGGATTGTGGACTGTTAAATAAATAAATATTTATTTATTTATCTATTTTCTTTTGTTTTATTCAAGCCCGATCAAGTTTGGGCTACTACAGCTGCCCCTCTTTGCTCATTGCTGTGTAACGGGAATCGAGCAAAGATTTAGAAAGACCAATTTTGACCAGTCTCTTCAAATCATGGTCTTCAATCTGCTTCTATAAACTTATGACTATCATGTTGATATCTTCAATCTGCTCTCCGCCGAACACAGAGACGCCAAATCTGCTTCTTCAATTTGTTCTCTGACAATATAGAGATGCCAAATCATCTTAGATTTGCTTCATCGTAAGCACGTGAAAGCCAAATCAGCTATGTCTTCGATTTGTTCCTTGTAAGCACAAGAATGTCAAATCATCTTGGATCTTGCTTCAGTGAAATTATCTGAAGGTGAGATCTGCTATGTATCTGCTCCCCGTTAAAGTGGAGATGCCAGACTTCGATTTGTTCTCTGAAATATAGAGATGCCAAATCATCTTAGATTTGCTTCATCGTAAACACGTGAAAGCCAAATCAGCTATGTCTTCGATTCGCTTCTTATAAGCACAAGGATGCCAAATCATCTTGGATCTGCTTCAGTATAAACATCTGAAGGTGAGATCTGCTATGTATCTGCTCCCCGTTGAAGTGGAGATGCCAGACTTCGATTTGTTCTCTGACATTACAGAGATGCCAAATCATCTTAGATTTGTTTTATCGTAAACACGTGAAAGCCAAATCAGCTATGTCTTCGATTTGCTCCTTGTAAGCACAAGGATGCCAAACCATCTTGGATCTTCTTTCAGCCAAATCTGCTATGCTGCGGCCTATTACCCTACTGCTTAGGGGATTAAGGCGCGTCTTCTTTGATAACCTGTAGAATAATTATGCCTGATAATTAGGATGCTATGATCGAAGTGAGTCGAATGTTCCTAATTAAACATGTTACGATGCAAAATGTTGTGAACATGACTCCTATCCTAGACGTCACTACTCATTCCTTCATTTATCTTTTCTTTTCTCAAAGTATTATTCTTGCTCAGCCTGTAGGCCTGTACTCCCTCCTCCAATGCTACGATCCACTGAGGATGTCTGTAAGATAATCTTTCTTTGGAATTGAATCGTTGGTTTTGTCCATTTTCCTTTTGGACTGGAAGAAAGAAATTCCTTGAGTTCCTTCATTCCTTACTTACGTGAATTTCTCGAACAATAGTCCTGTTTTAGTTTCTTGTATTATCTAGAAATTCTAGAGTAATGCGCAAAACTTCGTTTGTGAACATATTTAGTTCATCTATCATTATTTCAATGCAACATACTTAAAGAAAAATAAAAGATGAATAAACTTTAAGAATAATTGGATTTGAATGAATTATCAAAAAAGATACAAAGGAAATTAATCTGAAAGCCTATCTTTGAGAAGAGAAAAAAAAATCTAAAGATAGCAAACAGGCTAAAATTAGATGCCCTAGATATCGCCGCTTGAGCGCTTATACATCAACTTCATGAAGAAATGTGTTTAGAAGATTCAAAGTACTCTATCGATGCCCCAGTATGCAACATTCTTTGTTCTTTGTTGAGTAAGATTACCGGATGCTTCAAAATTTGAGTCGCCCTTTCGGGTTTTCAACTCAAAACCCCTTTGGTCACAAGGCGCCCTTTGTGGGTTTTCACCTTGGCCTCTCCATTTTTTTTTTTTTTAAATCTCAAGGCACCCTTTGCGGGTTTTCACCTTGGATTCTCTTCTCCTTTAGACAAAGTATTTTTTAACTGAGTCTGAGTTCACTGGATTGGGTAAATTTTTCCCATCCATTTTTGTTAAGATCAATACACTGCCAGAGAAAGCTTTCTTCACGACGTACAGCCCCTTCCAATTCGGCATCTATTTCCCCCTAAAGTCTTTTTGAATAGGAAGGATCTTTTTCAGTATAAGGTCTCCTTCGTGGAACTCTCTTGGTCGAACTTTCTTGTCATAAGCTCGCATCATTCGCTTCTGATACATCTGACCATGTCGATAGCCTCTTTTCCTCAATCAAGTTCAACTGGTCATATCGGGATTGAACCCATTCAGCTTCATCTAACCTTATCTCCATCAAAATTCGAAGAGAAGGTATTTCTACTTCAATAGGTAACATTGCTTCCATCCCATAAACTAACGAGAATAGGGTTGCCCCAGTAGAGGTTCTGACAGATGGTCGATAGGCCAAGAGTGCAAACGGTAACTTCTCATGCCAATCTCTATAGGTCTCAGTCATTTTCCCCACTATTTTCTTAATGTTCTTGTTGGCGGCCTCCACTGCCCCATTCATTTTTGAATGATAAGGAGAAGAATTGTGATGCTTGATCTTGAACTGGTCGCAAACCTCTACTATTATTTTGTTGTTCAAGTTCAATGCATTGTCGGATATGATCCTTTCAGGCATTCCATACTGACAAATGATCTCTTTCTTTAAGAATCGACTCACAGCTGACTTAGTAACATTCGCGTAAGAAGCGGCCTCTACCCATTTTGTAAAGTAGTTAATTACCACGAAGATAAACCGATGTCCATTCGAAGCTTTCGATGATATTGGTCCAATGACATCCATGCCCCACATAGAAAAGGGCCATGGAGAGGTCATAACATGCAAAGGTGAATGTGGTACATGAATTTTGTCTCCATAAATCTGACACTTATGGCATTTCTTGGTATAGTTGATACAGTCCCCTTCCATAGTGGCCCAATAATAGCCAAACCTTATGATTTGCCTTGCCATCGTGAACCCATTTGCATGCGTCCTACATACACATTCATGAACTTCTTCTAAAATTAGCTTAGCTTCCACAGCATCGACGCATCTCAAAAGTACTTGGTCTTTCCTTCTCTTGTACAGGATATCTTCATCCAAGACATAGTCGCAAGCTAACCTTCTCAAAGTTCGTTTGTCATTTTCATTGGCCTGTTCAGGGTATTTACGATCTCTTACATATCGTAATATATCTTGATACCAAGGGTTATCATCCTTTTCTTCCTTCTCAATATTGTAACAATGAGCTGGAGCCTCGTAGACGCGCATTTGAATTGGTCTCATCTCTTCCTCTTTATTCACCTTAATCATTGAGGCCAGGGTTGCTAAAGCATCTGCCATCTGATTTTCATCTCGTGGGAGATAATTGAAGGTGATGTCATCAAACTTCTCAAGTAACCCCAAAACTACCTTTCGATAATTAATCAATTTAGGGTCCCTTGTCTCCTATTCACCTCTAAGCTGATAAATTACCAACGCAAAATCTCCGTATACTTCTAGGGTTTTTATACCTCGCTCTATAGCTGCTTGAAGTCCCATGATGCATGCTTCATACTCAGCCATATTGTTCGTGCAATCAAAATCTAACTTGCACGTGAACGGGTAATGATCGCCATTCGGGGATACCAAAACTGCCCCAATTCCATTTCCGACTGCATTAGAAGCCCCATCAAAATTTAGCTTCCAAGGAGAATCTTTGGTCGTTGCTATACACATTAACTCCTCATTTGAAAAATCAAAATTTAATGGCTCATAATCCTCTAGAGCCCTACTGGCCAAGAAGTTTGCTACCGCACTTCCTTTTATAGCATTCTGACTTATGTAGACTATATCAAACTCTGAAAGCAAAATTTGCCATCTCGCCATTCTCCCATTTAGAGCCGTTGACTCCATCATGTATTTCAATGGATCAAGCTTTAAGATGAGCCAAGTTGTATGGTATAGCATGTACTGTCTTAATCTCCGAGTTGTCCAAATCAGCGCACAGCACAACTTTTCAATTGGTGGATATCTCATTTCACAGTCAGTAAATTTCTTACTGAGATAATAAATTGTCTTTTCCTTTTTCCCTGAT
This sequence comes from Gossypium arboreum, assembly GCF_025698485.1. Taxonomy (NCBI): domain Eukaryota; kingdom Viridiplantae; phylum Streptophyta; class Magnoliopsida; order Malvales; family Malvaceae; genus Gossypium; species Gossypium arboreum. The sequence continues at coordinate 3,416,989 of NC_069082.1, read as the reverse complement.
TCGTCATGCTGACCAAGTACACATCCCATAGATTTGTTGAACACTAACAAGTACAGTATTAACGGTTTATCTGGGCTTGGTGGAGATAATACCGGAGCATTCAACAAATACTACTTGACCTTTTCAAAAGCATTCTGACACTCCTCATCCCAAGTACTTTGATTGTGCTGTCTGAGGAGGCGAAAGATAGGATCCCATTTCTCGGTTAGTTGTGAAATGAACCGAGCGATGTAATTCAACCTTCCTAGGAATCCTCGAACTTCCTTCTGAGTATGTGGTGGAGGCAAATCTTGTATTACCCTGACTTTTTCTGAATCAACTTCTATTCCCTTTTCACTGACTACGAAACCCAATAGTTTTTCTGATCTAGCTCCAAAAGTAACTTTACTGGATTGAGCTTCAATTGAAATTTTCTCAATCTCAAGAACAATCTTCTCAAGACCTCAATATGCTATTTCTCTATTCGCGACTTAGCAATCATATCATCAACGTATACCTCAATACCCTTATGCATCATGTTGTGGAATAAGTTTACCATGGCTCATTGGTATGTTGCCCCTGCATTCTTTAGTCCAAATGGCATTACTTTGTAGCAGAAGGTGCCCCACAAGGTTATGAAGGTGGTTTTATCCATGTCCTCTGGATGCATCTTTATCTAATTGTATCCTGAGAAACCATCCATGAAGGAAAACAACGAATATCCTGCTGTGTTGTCCACTAAAGTGTCTATGTGTGGCAGAGGGAAATTATCTTTGGGGCTAGCTTTATTTAAATCTCTGTAATCAACACACATTCGTTCCTTCCCATCTTTCTTAGGAACTGGTATAATGTTAGCTACCCATTCGAAGTACTTCACTTCCTGCAAGAATCCTGCATCGAACTGCTTCTTGACTTCATCCTTTATTTTTAGAACAATATCTGGCCTCATTCTTCGTAACTTCTATTGGACTGGCTTACAATCCTGTCTTATCGGAAGACGATGTACTACAATGTCAGTACTCAATCTAGGCATATTCTGATATGACCAGGCGAAGATATCCTTGAACTCTCGAAGTAACTCAACCAGACCATGCCTTGTATCCTCGGTAATCAGTGTTTCAATTTTCAACTCATTCCCTTCCTCTAGGGCTATATTCTCTATTGCCTCTTTCTCATGTAGCATGATTTGTTTCTCCTCCTGCTTTTCCATTCTTAACAGATTAAGAGATACGTCACAATCTTGAACATCTTCAAAATCCTGAGGTTCCTCTAAACACATGTCTTGTTCGCAAGAGAAATCAGGAGCTGCAGTATCAGTGCTCATATCATTGATATCTAGGAACCTGTGGGGGTATGAAAGAATATACAAAAAATGAATGAATCTAAGAATGATTGTTTATGTGCTATGAATAAAAGAATAAGAATTGCCAAAATTTAAAAGAATATTGGTTGATAAAAATGATACAATACTCGTTTAAATTGATAAAAGTTATGTTTTATTTAAATAATAATAGATGAACATAAGCCTATTTTCACAAGCATAATCTTACTACTCCTAGGCCCTAGAGTAACAGACATGTTTCGAGAATTACTCTGAAAATTCCTAAAGACTACAGGAAGGTCCTCCACAGTCCAATTGTTCAGAGAGCTCCCCGGTTCGTAAGGGCGAATGCCCTCGAGGCTTCCTTGCTTCAATCCCTCATCGTGTACAGCATTAATTTGATGACTTTCTTCTACCGGTAATCCTCCTGAATTAAAGGATTTGGATATAGGTGGGAATGTCATCGGTTCCCACTTCACTTCTCCTCCGTTCAAACGCGCCTTTCTTCTCGCTTGGCGCCTCTCAATTTCTTGCCTCTTGTGCTTATGGTCTAACTTGAAGCCCAAACCAAAGCGATCCTTCTTCTCAATTAGTTTTGGGGTTTGAATCCCTCATTGCAACCGTCGTCCTAATCCTTTTCCTGGCAATGCTCCCTTCCCCATCATCATTTGCAGGGCATCCTTGTGGCTCTAGACATTTTTGGTACCGGCACCTCACTTCCTTCCAAAATGAAGGTTGCATTGATGATTTCTAAAGAGGGGAAAGAACACTCAATAGCCTCTTCATTTGCCTCGACGTAAGGGGTCTTGCTAGTGACTGTTGCTATAATATCTTCCTCCGCATTGATGGTTATTAACCTTCTATCTGTCACTAACTTCAATTTTTGGTGCAATGAGGAGGGCACCGCTCCTACCGAGTGTATTCATGGTCTCCCCAATAAATAATTATAGGAGGGCTTGATATCCATTACCAAGAAATCAACTTCATATGTATTTGACCTAATTTCTAAAGGGATGTCGATTCGTCCCATCACTTTTCTTTCAGTTCCATCAAAAGCTCTTACCACGTTGTGACATGTTTTCATATGCGAACTGTCAATGGGTAATCTGTTCAATGTGGATAATGGAAGAACGTTCAAAGCAAACCCATTATCAACGAGTACGCTTGGCAGCGTGTATCATTTGTATCGAGTAGTGATGTGCAAGGCTTTGTTGACCCTATGCCCCCAGGTGGAATTTCATCATCATTGAAGTAGATGAAATTGTCAGCACTGATGTTATTTACCAACCGGTCTAACTTGTTAACGGATATGTCATGGGTGACATATGTTTCGTTAAGCACCTTCAATAATGCATCCCGATGTACCTCAGAACTCAAAAGTAGGGCTAATACTGATATACACGCTGGCTGCTTACGCAACTGCTCGACCACACTATACTCGCTATGCTTAAGGAACTTTAGGAACTCCTTAGCCTCCTCTTCCTTCACCGGCTCATTGATGGGTACTTCGGTCTCTTTCTCCTTCTCAACCTCGACACCTTTTGTCTTTGTGGGTTCCACTCATACGCCCCCTGTATCATAACGTTTCCCACTCCGCGTATGGAAACCTTCATTTTGTACGCCCCTAGACGCACTGGCTATACTCTCCCCTTCAGGTACTGTTACACTGCAATCATAACTCCATGACACCCTCTTACCATTCTTGTAAGGGAAATGATTGGGTTTATGGATGACAACCCTAGGCCTGGTTTACGCCCCCACTTCATTATTCCCCGGTAAGGAAATAATAATTCTTGGTCGGCTGGTTCCTTGTCATTTATTTTTCAGCATACATATTTGTCTTTTGTAAGAACTACATTCAAAAATCTGTAGCTCTTTGTTAAACATAAGGCCTTGCACCATGGCCTTGAACTTCTCACAATTTTGGATCATATGACCTACATCTCCAGGGAATTCACAATAATTCTCTATTCTTCTTCTACCTTTTTCAGAGGTCAACATACCTTTCTTCACCATCTCCTCCCATATTACTTTCATGGGTGTCTTCACCTCAACAATATCTTCCTTGATTCTTCATTCCCTTGTTTCATCGATGGCATTCACTCCTTGATTGCTATGATCTGGTAACGAATTTTCAATATTAGGGGTACTGTCAAATTTCACAACCCCCATCTTGATAAGCCTCTCCACGACCTTCTTGAATCCGGTGCAGTTTTCAATCGAATGCCCTGGTATTCCCGCGTGATATTTGCATTTAGCATTCGCATCATACCATTTGGGGTACGGTGGCTGTAGTGGTTTTAAGTGAAATGGAGCAATGGCATGTGCATCGTATAAGCTTTGATAAATCTCACGATACGTCACAGGGATAGGCGTGAATTGTATCCTTTCCGAATTCTGTCTTGTACTCGATTCCTGTCTTCGAGTACTTTGTTGCTCGACCTCAGCTGCTTTGGGTTGACCAACTGTGATTGTCCTCGAGTTGAGGCTATTCATGTTGTTCACCTCGTTGTCCTTTCTCCTTGGGGCCGATCTTTTAGCCATTTCCCCCTCAATTTTACCGCCCCTTATGGCGTTCTCAATCATCTCTCCTGCCATAACTATATCCGTGAAACTTTTTGTGGTGCTTCCAATCATGTGAGTGATGAACGGCGCCTTTAAAGTGTTGATAAATAACATGGTGGTCTCCTTTTCTAACAGCGGTGGTTGTACTTGCATTGCCACCTCCCTCCATCGTTGTATGTATTGCCTAAAACTTTCATTAGGCTTTTTTTCCATGTTTTGAAGCGTGATCCTGTCTGGCGTCATATCAGCCACATAGTTATATTGTTGCATGAAGGCTTGTGCAAGATCTTTCCATGAACTGATTCTTGCACGGCTCAACTGATTGTACCACCTAGCCGCTGCTTCTATTAAGCTATCTTGAAAACAATGGATCAATAGTTGATCATTGTTCACATACCCAGTCATTCTCCTACAAAACATTGTTATGTGTGCCTTTGGGCAAGTAGTCCCGTTGTACTTTTCGAACTCCGGCATCTTGAATTTGTGAGGAAGTACCAAGTCTGGAACTAAACTTAAGTCTTTGGCATCAATCCCATAATGATTACCAGCGCCTTCTAAAACCCTAAACTTCTCCTCCAACCACTTGCAATGATCCTCCAACTATTTTGAGGCTTCAGTTGCCATTCTTTCCTTCTCCATTAGATCCAGATCAGGAGTGATAGGGTTGATCAGGCTATCGCTTAAATTATTTCCCGACCCAGATGGGAAATTCACGGGGATTCTAGCATCAACCGGCCCATGTTGAGGTCTCACAGTGACAGATGGCCTTCTAGGAGGTGCCTCGGTTTGCAGTGGCACATGAGGCGGAGTAAGACCCTCATTCTCTTCTTCAGTGATTGCCATGGGAGCTTTTCCTTTATTAGTGGCCCTTAACAGCTGAGCCATTTCAGCCATCATATTCCTCTGAGCCTCTAGCATTTGCTCCCTCATGTCATTCTGTATTTTGGCCAACTGTTCTTGCAATTGGTCTTGCATATCCTTTTGCAATTGTTCGAACCTTTGATCCATACTCTTAGTTTTAGTGCGAGTGCCGTAAGGATGTGTGATTTCCATATTTTCTTTTCTACCTCTCTAAAAGTAAACTTTAACTAATTAGGGTCTTTCTATAACTTTGAATGCATATGATATGATGTAATGCAAATGCATGAATGCAAAAAGGCATCAATCTCGATTCAATCTCATTTAGAAAATTTTATTTAGAAAAAGAATATCTTTACATATAAATGGATTACACATACGCCTTTGCCCTAATGCTCAAAGTTCTAACTTTTTCTAACAAAAGGACTAACTCTCGACCTTTATCAGATGCTGACTCATACATCATACTCAAAGCATCAGCTCGTACTGCTAAGTCTCGAACATATTCAGCAACCTCTCGAATCTGGGCTAAGGCTTCACCAATGACGTAATCCCTTTCTTTGACCTGTCCTCTAGATTGCTGAACCTCTCCCTTTAGATAATCTTCTCGCACTTCGAGCTGCTCAATCCGAAGTTCACCATCATGCAATGCCACTTCCAAATTTTCAACCTTACTTCTTAGCTCTTTTAATTCAATCGTAGGATCATGGTTTCGATGCCAACGAAGGATCTTCCAAGCTCAGTTACCTTGGTCTTCAACCCTTTATTCTCTTCCTCTAATGCCAAATTCTACGACCGCATCTCTTGAAACTTCCTCTCCCAATACTCGGCTCTAGCTTTTTCCTCTTGGACCTTTTTCTGCAATTGATCTGAAGACCCTTCTACTCTCGCTCTCCTCAAGGATACTTGTGCCTTTTTGTAATGCTCCTTTAGATCATTTCGATCTTTCTCAATCTTCCTCTTTTCTTTTCTCTCTTTCTCGACCTCTATCATTTGAACGTCGACGTCTACGCTCAAGTACATCTTTTCTTCTTCAAGCTTTGCTATCCTCTTTTAGAGCTCCAAGTTCTTTCTCTTGAACTCTTGCTTCATAATTTCTAACTCCGAGGGCATCACTTGCAAATATTCCTCTATCGGTCGAGCTCCTTCCACGCTTGGCTTAGGGATGTTATCATTAATCCTTCTGTCTCTCCATTCAACATACTCCGGAGTCGTAGCAGGGCTAATATCTACTTCTTTCAACTGAAAAGTCTTGTTTTAGGCACAAGAAACTTTGCTAACCTTCCTCTTGTAATTGGCTCTTCTGTATACAAATTCACTTTGAGCCAACCCATGAGTTGCTGGTACGAACTGTCTCAACCCATGTTGCCTTAGCACGAGCAAAGGGGCATAACCAATGGCACCCCAAATTCCCAACAGAGGGACCCAATCAAAACTGCCGCATTGGTAAAGAATGTCACTAGGAATCATCTACGGAGCCCTCCACTCAACATCTTTCGACTGAAGGTTCTGAAGTAGCGCTATCCAATTCGCTTCTGGAACATCAACTCTCCTAGTTGAAGCTACTACGTCCTTCAACGGTGAATAATCCTCAAAGAAGACCCGAAAAACCACCCTATCTATCAATCAGAAATGACTGTAGAACCAAGCTAAAAGTAACTGAGCACAACCAACAAACCTGCCTACACCAGCCCTCTTACATGCCCTTAAGGACTTGAATGTTTCCGCCAAAATCGCAGGGACGGAAGTGACCCTTTTACTGAGTCGATGAAAAAGATACGTGGTTGCCTCGTCTACATATCCCAAAGCCCTAGGAAAAACCATCAGTTCATACAAACTTAAAGCAAAAACATCTACTTTCTTCGTCTCATCAGGGTGTGTCAGAATCAGATTTTTCAAAGCGTCCCACGAAATGCACTTGCACTCACCCTTCTCTTTAATTCTGGCCGTGATCCACTGCTCGCTCATCCCCATAATAATCATCAATTTCTTCCAAAAGGTAGGGACACAAGTAGCTCGAGAATAGATCCTATCATTCTGAAACTTGGGACAACGAAATAAGGCAGTGTACTCCTCCACAGTAGGTACCAAGTCTACTTCCCCAAAAGTGAAACAACTGTACGCTAGGTTCCAAAACTGAGTAAGGGCTCGGAATAAATGCTCGTCTACCTGAATATCTAGCAAGTAAGGTAAGTCTTCGTAATTATCGTAGAATAACTGCTTGGTCTTTTTGCCCCGCTGATCCCAAATTTCCTTAAGCTCTTGGAGATTATTCTGCGTGACACTAATACGAGTGTAATCTGGCAGCTCCGACACGTATCCCACAACTATACTATTTCCCTTTTCTAGTTGAGTTTGCTCAGACTATCTATGGACGTTGGCGTTGCCCCCCACTCTATCAAGAAGTTCGCTCTCTCTTAGAAACTGACCGTGAATCGATACCTTTTAAATGCAAAATGACATGCACAAAACAAAAGAAAAGAAATAATTAGTATCACATGATATCAATAAATCTCAATAATAATTTATAAGGGTAATATCTAAAGTTTTACTCTAACTAAGTTGGGCTCTTACGGTTTTTCTATATGAGGTTGTTTCTAAAGTTTGAGGTACCCGAACCAGCAGATTCCTCGATTCTCACCCATTATAGGCTCATTTGAATCGAGTTCAGTTCAGGGGAATACATTTCCCGATGGTTACATGAAGATGGAAATCTCACGAAACCACAGGTACGGATGTATCCCGAAAGTGATCCACTATCCTGCACGGAGGTAAAAACCTCACGAAGGCGTAGTTTCTCACTCCCACTTAAGGGTGTGACCACAACGATCATGCAAATGCGTATCAGAATATAGCAACACATGCAATAATACAAACACATGTAATGCAAAGAGGATTAAATTTTTAAATTTTTAATTTCTGACATTAAGACAAGAGATAATCAATTACACAGCTTGACTCTCTTATTATTCCCCAGTGGAGTCGCCAAGCTGTCGAAACCATTTTAAAATCGAGTTTTGGAAAATGGAATCGACTTTGAGAAAAACGAAAACGGGAGTCGCCACCAATCTTTTTAGGTGTGATTGGATCACCTTTAAAATATTTTGTTTTAAAATCATTAGTTTTGGTCTACGAAATAAAAAGAACGGGTTCAGGAGTCGGTTACGTACAAGGAAGGATTAGCACCCTCGTAACGCCCAAAAATTGGTACCTAATTAATTATCAAATGTCCTTAAGGTCGGAAATTTAAAAATTTTAAGATGCAATCCTCTTTAAAATATTTTGATTTTAGAAATTGGGGTTCACTTGTATCAAAATATTGACATTAGGTTAGCCTTTTTTGGAAATCCCTATCTCGAAACGACAAAACGCCACATCCAGTAAGTTAGGACACAATGCTTTGAAATTCCAAGACAGTTGCTCGTATTTTGAAAATATTAAAAACTTAGAAGGGTACTTGACTATTCGAACTCAACGAGAAAAATTGCAACCCAATAAGTTACGGTACTACTTTTCTCGAAGCTTCCAAACACCAAGCATTGCCTTTTTATTTTTGAAAACTTTGGAGTCCCGTTTTTAAAACCGATGCATGAAGGAGCATATTAACATAACATACGAGATAACATGTTATAATAATAGGTAAATAAAAGCACAACAGCATAAATATCATACACTAATTAACATATAAGAAATAAAACATGATAAATTTTAAAAAAGAAAAATATACATAAAAAGCGATATATATTTAAGAAGAATAGGTAAAAACCCATAAACATGTAATTCAACATATATTTAAACATATAAATGATGCATGATATACAATTTTGACACATATATATATAGAAAAAAATATGCATTTGAAAATAAATTATAAAAGTCTAAGATATTACATAACATATAAAATACCTAACATAGCAATAATATATTAATTCTAAAGTAAAAGCAAATATTGTATAATAATAAAACATAAGTTTTAAAAATATATGTATAATATAAACAATTGATAAATAGAATGAGCCTATATAAAAAAATGTGATATTTAATAATGATTTAAAATATAATATATAATAAAAATATATTTATAAGAATAATAATCATATAAAAATATAAAATATATTGGTATATAAAATATCAAATGTGTAAAAGAATTTATATTTATAATAAAATAACTATAATATATATATAAGTATAAGTTTAGAATAATATGAAGTAAGTAATTAATGATGAAATATACGTAATATATAAATTATAATATTATAGTATCTTCAAAATGTGTAATAATAGAATATGAGTAAAGTAATTATTAACATATAAATAAAGATACGTATATAATACAAGTTAAAACCTTTATTGATAATAATATATAGATAAAAAATATATAAAGGTATAAAATATAAAATAATTATAATTTATAATATGAAAGTGTATATATGTAAAAATAATATATAATAAATAATAATAATAATATGAAATAATATATTGTTAAAATGTAAAATAATATAATAGTATAAAGATATATAAACATTATGTGATAAAAATATACTATAATAAATAATAAGTAATGATATATGTTAAAATATATATTAATATAATAATAGAAAGATATGAAGTAATATAATATAATAAAATATAAGTAAATAATTATAAGATATATAATACGTATATCCATATTAAAATATAATAGTATATGTATAAAGTTAAAATAAATAGATTATAAATAGATTAAAAGGGATAAAAGGGACTAAATTGAACATAAATAAAAGTCAGTGGCTAATTTAATAAGAATATAACTGAGATCAGACCTAATTGAAACGGCCATTAAAACCCTAGGGACTCATCGGGAAATTTTCCCTTGTCCCTAAACGGCATCGTTTTAAATCCAGGACTTAAAACAGTTACTACAAGGACTAAATTAAAACTGAAACAAAATATCAGGGCTAAATCATAAGTAAAACAAAACAAAATTGTAAACATAAAAAAGGTGGAGGGACTAATTGGGTAATTAACCCAATTCTTAAAAACACGCGGATCCTTCCCGGGTAATCGGGTTAACGCGCGGATCCTGGGGCCTTAAAACGTCGTCGTTTTAAGCTTATTAGACTAAGCTAAAATGGGACCTTTTTGAAAGGGCTATATAAGCCAAACTTTAAGCTTAAAAATCATTTTTACACCGGTCTTTAAAAAAAAAAGGCCTAAAACTCTCTGCAGAGGGGAGAGAGAGGTCCCCGGCTCTGGCCTCCGGCTATAGTGCAATGCTTGCACACGCACCTCACGCGCCACTGTACGCGTGTCTGAAGGTTCAAAACCTTTGTCCTTCCACAGGTAACCTCTTTTGTTTTAAACGTTACTGTTTTTTTAAAAACAAGAACGATTCATAAATTCGTAAAAGAGAAAAGAAAATAAAGTATGGAAAATAATCACCTTCTGAAATATTATTGCAAATGTTTGGTGTACAATGCTTTTTGTGGTGTGTTTTTCTCTATTTCTCTGTGTATTAGCGTGTCCTTTTACAGATTTGAGAAAAGGCTTTATAGCCTTGATTTACTGCCTATTTTGGAAAGAAATAGAAAGATTTCTTTCCAAACTCTGTTCTAATCTATTTACTGCAATCTTGCTTTGATTTCTTTCCTTTTCTTGTAGGTGACCGCGAGAATCTTGATGATTCAAGGGCTGCTGGCGTTGATGGAGGCCTGAAGTCTAGTGGTGAGGATTCGTGGTGACGGTGAGGCGCTGATTACGGAGGTAGAGCCTTGAATGGTGGCCTCGATTCGGGAGTTGGACAGACCTCCCTGAACCTTCTAGAATCAGTGGCGGCTCGAGGAGAAGGAGAGCTAGGGTTTCTAACCCTATCTGAAAGTCGTTTGGGCCCCTACTATTTGGGCCTTCGGTTTTGGGTCTGCTGTAGGTTAAGTTTGGGTTTGTAAGTTATTTGGGTTAAGGTTGTAACTGGTATAGGGTAATAGGTCTAAGGTATTTGGGCTTAACGGGCCTTGGCTGTAAATGGACTGTGGACTGTTAAATAAATAAATATTTATTTATTTATCTATTTTCTTTTGCTTTATTCAAGCCCGGTCAAGTTTGGGCTACTACAAACATCTTTTTTTATAATTAGAAACATTTTGACCAAAAGAAAAAGAAATTGTGTTTAGGGGGCAAATGAAGTTGATTTGATACTTAAATAATCTAGCTTTGTCATGCTACTAAATATGGTTTTAAGGGTTAAAACTTATTAAAATTTTAAAAAATAATTAAATTCCTATTTTCTTTTGTACTTAATTAGGTACTTGAACTTTTAAAATGTATAAAAAGATCTTTAATTTTTTCAAAAAGCAATTAAGCCCTACTTTTATTAAAAATTAGAAAAAGTTATAAAAATTAAAATCAATAAAAGCTATAAATATTATTAAATTTTAATAAAACATTTCAAATATTAAAATAGTAAAAATATAAAATTTTATAACAATTGTAAAAATTATAAAAATATAGAAATATAAAAATTATAAAATTTTATAAAGTACTAAATGTAAAGAAATATAAATTTCGAAAGAAAATTTTATAAAATTATCGTACCAAAAGAAGCATTTTACAATTTTTCTATAACTTTTTTGATTTTATTTTTATCATTTTTTGCCACATGTCACTGTTGTGTTGCGACATGTAATGAATTTAATTGAAAAAACTAGGGACATTAATTTTTTATGGTTTTATAAATTTTACAAAAAATTCTTATTTTTAATAAATTTTATTTTTTATATTTTTATTGAAATTTAATAAATTTAATAATTTATTTTTATATTTTTAAAAATTTTAATAAGATCGGGGCTTAATTGTTTTTTGAAAAATTTAAAGATCTTTTGATGCATTTTGAAAGTTCAAGTATCCAATTGATTGAAAAAAATAGGGCTTAATTGCTTTTTTTTTTGAAGAAATTTGAGGTCTTTTGATTTATTTTGAAAATTTAAGTGCTCCATTGAATGAAAAACAGAAGAAGGATGAGCTTAATTGTTTATTATTATTATTTTTAAATTTGATAACTTTTTACACTCTAAAGCCAAACGTAATAAATTAAAACTTTCCTTTCAATCAAAGTCCTTCGATTTCTCTAATTTCTTAATTCCTTTAGATTAATTTATTTTTGTCAATTTTAAAAGTGAGCAATTAAGTAAAATTAATCATGATACTAATGTCTTTCACCAATTGTACATAATTTTGATTAGTATGATAATAAATCTAGTATTCAATATTTATATATTTTTCATTTTGGCCTTAATTCTAAAAATTTTAACAAATTCAACCTCAACATTTACATAAATGTTGTGGGATAAATTTGTTAAATTAAGACCAAATTGACATAATGTGTAAATTTTGAGGATTAAATTTATTATATCAATCAAAACCAAGTACAATTAATGAAAAATATTAATGTCGTGATTAATTATCTTTAGTTGCTCACTTTTTTAATAGAGATTAAATTACTCTGTTTTTTCTAAATGAACCAATTTGTTTCAATTTCGAAATTGAAAAAAACTAGAGAAATCTTTTTACCATTAATGCATCATGTATATTTATTTCTTTCTACAAAACATATCTTCCTCATTGCTTAATATATTTTTCATCCATACGTTTCATTTGAGGCTTAAATCTTAATACTAAATCCGCCTTAAATTTCGTAACTTTTCTCAACTTGAGCTGAAGTTTTTCTATTACATTGGCTCTTAAGGTTGACATTTGTTACACAAATTAATCTCTATAATTAACACTTAATTTTTAAATAATTGGGTGAAATGGCTAAATTAAGATATAATACGTAGACAAATAGGGGGATATCACATGTTTTCGTCTTTAATTATTCTAAAAAAAACAACTTAAAATTTCAAATACATATTCAAAAATTAAACAAATTTAAAAATATATACGAAAGTATACCAAATTATGGTATATTTTAAAATTTTGATATTAACTTATAACTGAGTGAATTGATAAATATTTTTTCTGAAGCGAAGAGCATACTCATATTTAGATAGTAAATGTACATTTCAAAAGACTTCAATCGGTACACGTAAAAAATAGGCCAATTCAACAGCTTTTTGTTCAATTTCGCGCGAAGTCAAATTCTCATCAGTATGAGTCAAGGGAACGGTCCACTGGCCTCTAATTTCCATATAAAGGACATGACGAGCATAAATACCCTCTTTAACTTCTATCCTGATGGACTGAATAACTTTCATAAGGAATCGTAGAAAGATGCGACAATTTTGTTCTAGGAAAACCCCAACGAAAAATACATAGTATTCCCTTTTTTCTATCGAATCAATCATAACCACTGCCTACATTCCAAAAAATCGTGCACTACAAATAGGAACTAATAAAGAGGCCTACGATCCTATAGAAAGACATCACGATTCCTTGTGGAAAAAAAAACTATTTGCTGAGATGGAAATAAAGATATCAAATTCCTACTAAGATAACTAGAAGTTTCAACAAATAAAAACCTTAATGAACCAAGAAAAAGAATAAAGGCCTAGCAGAAATTACCTGTTTTTCAAGATCCCACTATAAATTCTATCCATATAGATTATGATCGCCAACTTATACATACTAAATCCAGTTACATTTTATTGGAATTGAGAGAATAACAAAAAAAAATTGACTTTACTTTTTTTGTTTCTGAAGTAACTCTCATCAACTAGTACTATTTTGATATGAACTTTTAGAAGGAATTTATCAAATTACTTTGATCTAAAATTATCCCTTTTATATTATTTCCTATATGGATCTACTAGATATATAGACTTTAATTTCATACATCCGTTTGGTACTGATCCACTTGTTATAATTCATTTAACCCTATATCATGTTTACATATGCATAAGAGAGACTTTTTCATTTATGTTTGGTTAAAGAAGCCAGATGTTATACAATATTCTACTAAATAAGTATCCATGACATCTAAGTCTTAAAAAAAATAAAAATAAAAGGGGTAAGATTTGATCTTTGACCCATCGAATCTAAAAAACCTTGGTTTTTTGAACATGTGTTTAGTTAGAAATATATCTTATAAGATTGGGCCATGTGATGGCGGACTAAATATAGGATTATCGATTGGGCAAGATCCAAATAGTATTATTTTATTGGGTATTACATTAGAAAACATGGTCAAGAACAGTTTCTGCTTCAATGGCGGAGGCAGGAACAAGGAAGAGAAAAATGGTGGACAGAAGCAGAACCATAACATCAGCTGATAACAAGAAAGCAACAGCAGTGGCAAAGTGGCCTTCTCTTAAATCCAAACTCGATCTCCACATTACCCGCCTTCAAGACAATGATCTCTTCACCGTACGTTTCTCTTGAATTTCGCTTTCTTTTTTTTTCTTTAAAAATAAAATTATCTCCTTTTTTCTAGTGCCTTATATAGGTAGTGAAATTCTAGGACTATTCTAAAAACAACCCTTTAATATTACCTTTCCATCAGCTCTAGTGTTACCCAGAAACATTATAAAAGTTGTAGTACTTTGCCTAATTGGGTATTGTTCTAATTGTGCAATTAGTCATAATATTACAAACTTTTGTAATTGGTTAATGTGGAAATTACACTTGCTAACAGTATGATTTGTATGTTTATAAAGCATTAAAGTTTTTTGTCTTGAATTCAGGTTCATATAAGTTACTCTCCAATGGATAATGATCTTGTTGAAATTCGTGGATGGTATTGATTCTTTCAGGTGCAGAATTTCTTCACATCTGCAGAGTCAAAGGCATTTATTAAGACTGCTGAGTTAATTGGTTTTGAGCACCAAGGAAGTCTTGGTCCAACTAAAGGTGAAGCATACCGAGACAATGATCGGTTATCTGTTTATGATCCTAAACTTGCTGATACTATATGGCAGTCTGGACTTAGCCTATTATTCTCTGATATTAAGATTAGGGGGAAGGTTGCGGTTGGGTTGAATCCCAATATTAGATTTTACAGGTACCTTTATTTTCCCCCCATTAAACCCATGTTTACTTTTATCTGAGTAAATGTAACTTTGGTTGGACTATAAAAGGTTATGATGTGTGTATTGAAGGCTGAATAATATGCTTTGTAGTGTATATTGAAGCCTGAACTTTGATTTTCACTTTATTCAATTAATATTCTACTTCAGGTATAAGGTTGGCCAGCGCTTTGGACGGCATTTTGATGGAAGTGTTGATCTTGGAGAGGAAAAGCGCACCCATTATACTTTATTAATATATTTAATCGGTGGTCCCGAAACGGAAGGCAAAAGTGACTTGAGCAACCTGAAGGATTCTGCATCAGAGCCTCTAGTTGGAGGAGAAACTGTCTTCTATGATTCATGGAACGAAATTGTAGCAGAGGCAAATTTCTTCCCTTTCATGTTACTTTTGTCTTTTTGAGTTCCTATCGGATTAGGTATATGGCTTGGTATGGGATACCCTTTATTTATGTAATATTAACTCTGTAGGTTGCTCCCGCTGAAGGAATGGCTCTCCTACACATTCATGGTGACAAATGTATGCTGCATGAAGCTCGAAATGTCTCCAAGGGTATCAAGTATGTTTTCAGATCAGATGTAGTTTTTGCTTGTGGGCTGTAGTTTTCAAATTGAGAAGGTTCGTGAGTTTTCCTCTAAAATTATACAGCAGCCGTAGCAATGCCTAACTGATACATGTATGATCAATATTGTTAAGGTGTGCACCTAGGCTGTAGTGCTAGAAAACAAAAGCACCACCCTTCCAGATGAGGTACATTTGGTCATGTGTATGCATGGTGCACCAAGGGGCACTTTTTCTAAGAAAAAAAGGCCCATTTGGTTGAAGTTATCTTTAATTTTTATTACTTTTAATGAATTGCTAATGTAGTGCCGTAGAATTAGATCTCATGCTATATATATATTTCATAGTTTACCTTCTCTGCAGTTTTGACAATATTGTGTTACCAAAAGTGAGGGAGCATTCTTGCTTTATCACTTTCCCTTGCTTCGAGGATTAAATCTTCTTGGTTCTTTCTGGACTTGCATTTAAAGTTTGATTGCATCTTGTTCTGATTGTAATGCATCCTGGTATGGCAATGCCTGCCACCTTTTGAAACTGGATGACTCTTCCAACAAGCAAAGTGGACATCATTCATAACTACTTAGGGCAAGTTTAGGAATGCTTTTCAAAAGTTCTTTGGGACAAAAACATTCCTAAACAAACTGCTTTTTGAGAGAAAAAGTGCTTCTCCTAAGCCAAAATTAGCCCAAAAGCATTCTTTCCAGAAACTAATAATTTTTGCTTCTCCCAAAAGTGTTTTATTTTTTTTCTCAGAAGTACTTTTGAGAAGAATTCCTAAACTAGGCCTTAATCTTATATTGTTGAAATGATCAGGCTTAAAGCATATTTGAAATTCATTCTTCATGCCAATATTGCTGATGGGGGTTTGCTCTCACCTGTATTTGAAATTTATAGCTTGACAGACTAGTGACAAATTCACGACAAAAGCAACATTTAGAGCTCAACTATTTACGGTGACAGACTTTAGTGACGGACTTCTGATGAAAATATCACCATTACCATCACAAAATTTTTGATATTATTTCTCGTGATACTCTGTAACAGAAATTTTTGTTGCAAATAGTGTCGGCATTTTGCGACGGGATTGTGACAGTTTAATCGATTTAACTAATTTTTAAGAAATAACTTTATAAATCAAAAGTTACTAACTAAATATTCAAAAATAATTAGTCAATCAAGTCACCGGGAAAAGATTGGTGTTACTTTCAACTTCTTTGTTAATACTAAGATTGAGAGGTTCAAATAAGGATGGCAATCGAGATTGTGGATTCAAATACGCATGGATATTTAATTCGTTTTTTCTTTTGGATTTTTGTGGATTCAAATAATATTTAAATTCTAGTTTTGGATTTATTATCCATTTGTTTTGGGATTTTTGTAGATTTTGATATTTTTGAAATGATTGCAAACTTTGGTTTTTTTTTTTTTCGAATATCTGATGGTTAAAAGTATTTAATTTGGATTTGGATTTGGATTCAGATAGTAATATTCATATAATTTTTGAATAATAAATAGATATAAATTTTTAGATAAATTTATAAATTTAAATTTGAATAATTTAAAAAATATGATTGATAATTTCAGAGGCTGAGAAGCCCGTCCAATTTTTTTTTCAAAGAAAAGGAAAATTAAAAAATAAATCATGTGCATATTCTGGCTAAATGCATGTACGCAGATCTTCCCTTTGATCCCCCACTCCGTCTAAAGTACCTAAAAACACTGAAAAAAACCAAAAAAAAAAAAAAAAGGGTTTGTATCTTCTTGGCTGCTATGGGAATTCTGAAAATAAAATAATTTTAAATTATAAATAAATATTCTATATCAGACATCATATGCTTTTTTTGTGGAATCCTGTTGGGAACTGAAAAATTGCCATTTGAATCCTCGGTCTTCTTTGTGTTGTTGATTGAGTCCCTCAAAGTCAATGAATAGGGAAATAAAAAGGGTAAACTAGTCAAACATAATTTGGTATGCAAAACTTCATTCTCATGCTTTCGATTTGGTTAAATTTTAATTTTGGTCCTCATACTATACTCAAAATTGAGATTTAGTCTCAGTATTTTAATTAGATATAATTTGATCCATTTATTTTATGATGTCATGATTTAATCTAAAAATTAACATCGTTAACTATTCTGATTAAAATGGTAATGTGAATTTTCTTTAAAAATTAATATAAACTTTTGCCCGAATAATTAACAGGTTCCTTGCTCTTAATAAAAACATGTTTGTCTATACTCATATCTTAGCTTTGATTAGAGGTGATCATGTGCTAAATCGGGTTCAACTAAAACTTAGGCTTTTTAAAAAAATTGTTCAAATGATTTGTTTTATTGTTAAAAGTTTTATTCAAATTTAATTATAAAATATATAAATTTTAATATAAAAGTATTTTTATTATTTTATAAACAGACAACCTAAAATTGAAAATTATAAACTTAAGCTCCGCCTAAAGCGAGTCAGCCTTAAGGGGAAAAAAACTAAAAACACTAACGGAAAATAAAGGGTTTGGATCTTCTTGCCTGCTAATGGAAATTTGAAAATAAAATAATAGAAAATATTAAAAAAAAGTTCTATCCATAGACTTTTGGGGGGATCCTGTTGAAAACTGAAAATTTGCCATTCGAATCCTCAGTGTTCTTTGTGTTCCTGATTGGGGTATGCAAAGTCAATGAATAACAAAAATGGTCAAAACTTCATTCATTCGTAGTTTTGTTTTGGTCAAATTATGGTTTTGGTCATTTTATTACATTCAAAGTGGGGGTTTAGTATTTATATTCTAAATTCTGACATAATTTGATCCGTTACTTTATAGTGTCATTAGTTAGTCTAAATACCGGTCTAAATTGAAAGTTGTGCAATTTTTTTGAAGGGGTTGGATGAAAATTTTACGCTAAACAATGAGTTTGGACAAAAAATTAAGCCAATTTAAAATAAAATCCGTACTTAGATTCCAACATTCAAGTCTGATCTAAGCTTGGCAAAAAAAATAATAAAATAATATATATATATACAAGTAGTAAAAGGAAAAATATAAAATCTCTAAATATAAAATAAAAATAACATTTTTAAAAAATAATAATATGAGCATATTTAAATAAGCTTGAGTTAAATAAATGACATTGGTCAAAATTCGAGGCTTATATTACGGGTTGATCAAGCGCTTATGCATGATAAAGATAATAAGCTAAAGTAGCCAATATTATCTCAATAGACATTCTGTTTTTGTTTCGGTAATAGTACATATCGATATCGATGTATTTTGATGTACCGTTTTGGATTTATTGACATTTTTAAAATAATTTTATATTATATATTATGCAAATATACTTCAATTACATATATAAAACTTTATATACAAATATAATTTTTTTATATTAATACAAATATAATTTTAAAATCCTTAATTAAATTGAATAAATTTAACTAAATACTTTTATTTTTAAATATAATTTATATATATTATTTTAAATATAATTATAAAAAGTACAAATAGTTAAGATAAAAATTTATTTATTTTTAAATAGATAAAAAATGTAAACTACTTGATACCCGACTCAAGACCAGAACGATATGATCAGTACTAGAATGGTTTTGGCTACCATATATTATACACGGGCTCAGTTAAACCCGGCTAACCATGAATAACTCTAAAGTTTAGAGATTAAAATTTAAATTTAGTCATAATAAAGGGACCAAAATAAAATTTTGACATTTCAGAAGAATCAAAGGATGGAATAAAAGACTATTCATTCAAAATAAAGGTGCTTGAGACGTTTAACTGTTTAAGACAGAGTCCAAAATTAGATTTTGTTTTTCTTTTGTTTTTCTCTTTCATAAATTGTGCTGTAAGATTTTGACCAAAACAACCTAAAGACATGTCGTAGACCCATTCAACTTTTACTCGCGCGTGAATGTCACGTACCAATCATATAACTAAGAACTCCAGCGTTGCGGTGATTTTCAATCAAACTTGGACAAAGGTCAAACCTTTGAATGCTGGTTTCTTTTTACCCTTCACCGCCACCACTTGAAATTTTTATAGCACATGCTTTTTAAATTGGAATAAAGTAATATTTAGTCCCTAAATTTGGTACTTTTGTCTATTTTAGTCTTTGGATATTATATTTTGGTACGCATTAATCTCGGAATTTGACAGCTTTTCATAAATTAATTTTTGAATTTGGATTTTGCTAATTTATGATGATGTACTAGTTTGAGATTGTACCACATACTTAAAAATTTTTATAAAATTTGAAAATTTGAAAATTTCTTTATAATTTTAATATATATTTTTATTTTTAGATTATATATTTTAAATTTTTAAATGATGATATGACACAATCTCATAATATCACATCATCACTCTTGAATTGAATCCAAATTCATGGACCAATTTGAGAAAAGTTATCAAAATTCGAACTAATGTACAAAAAGCCCTCAAATTATTGTTTAAATTTTAAATTAATTTTAAACTTCAAAATGTCCTAATTGATTCTTCAAAATATCATGACTTGTTTAAATCTCACATTATAAAAGAAAAGGAAAATGTCTTTCTATTAAATTTTAGTGACACTATCTATTCTTTTAACATGTTAGATTTAAATTATTCATACCATAGATATACATATATTTATAATCAAGGACAAATTTAATGGGACCAGGTAAAGGCCTTGGCCCCTCTCGGAAATTAATATTTAATTTAACCCTTTTAGTATAAAATTTCTAGCCTTGTCTTGAATGATTTATATTTTATCTCATCCCTTAACAAAAAATTTCTAACTTCATCCCCTTAACAAAAATTTATATTTTATCTCATCTGTTAACTAGCGTGCTCTAAAATTGATCCGAATAGGAAATTAATGCCTCAACTAATGACTAAATTAATAGAAAAGCCAAATTGATACAACACTAATACTTTAAGCTCTAAATTAGAACTTTATTAAATTTGGATTTATTTAAAATCGAGGTCATAGTTCGAGGATATAATGTGCTATTAACCCCAGAAAACTTTGAAGTAGTAAAAACAACAAAAGAAAACAAAAATGGGTTTTTTTTATTACAAAGCTTTATGAAATAAACCATGAATGTTTGTAAGAAAAAGAAAAGTTCAGTTCTTTTTCAAAAAAAAAAAAAAAAAAGAGTAAAAGAAGGGAGAAAGAGTTAGCTGATTAAGCACTTAGTATCCGATGTTTCTAAGCAACTACATCTCAAAAATTAAGAGCAAAAATACAGAATAAGAAACCCACTAATTGTCAGTTCTTATGGATATGGTTTTAGTATTTAAATATATTTATCCACTTTAGCCATTTTCTTCTTTGTTTCTCTCCCTTTTCTTTTTGCCTTTCTTCAATTTTCATTTGAAACTGGTACTTTGATCTTCTCTACTTTTTTTTATATGAAAATTTATTGTTTTTGCTGGGTTTTGGACTTGGCTTAGTTTCTTTGATAGCTATGGCTTGATATTGTTTATGTATGTTTATGGGTTTTGTTTAGATTTCTGGTATCCGCATGAATTTTTGTGATTTTTTTTGAAGTTTCTAAATTTGGGTGATTGAATATTTACTTTTTCTTTTCTTTTCAGTTTTATATTTGAGAACATTGATTGTTTGATGGGCAATACATGCAGTGGATCTTTCAAGGGGAATCAATTTGAGGGCTACAAAAAAACTTGTTCCAACTCTGATTATACCAATTTGGCTCCACCCATTAGCCCCACAAAGACAGCTAACACCATGAGAAGAGCCATTGATCACCAAGCTTATTATGTTTTAGGTCATAAGACCCCTAATATCCTTGAGCTTTACACTTTAGGCCGTAAATTAGGACAGGGACAGTTTGGGGTTACTTACTTATGTACCGAGATTTCGACTGGGATTGAATATGCTTGTAAGTCCATATCGAAAAGGAAGTTGATTTGCAAGGAGGATGTGGAGGATGTTAGGAGGGAGATCCAAATTATGCACCATTTGGCTGGTCATAAGAATATCGTGACGATCAAAGGTGCGTACGAGGATCCTTTATTTGTGCATATCGTGATGGAGCTTTGCTCCGGAGGCGAACTGTTTGATAGAATTATCCAGAGGGGGCATTACACCGAGAGGAAGGCAGCTGAGTTGACTAAGATCATTGTTGGTGTCGTTGAGGCTTGCCATTCACTTGGGGTTATGCATAGAGATTTGAAGCCTGAGAATTTCTTGTTGGTTAACAAGGATGATGATTTCTCACTCAAGGCCATCGATTTTGGGCTCTCGGTGTTCTTTAAACCCGGTAACCACTCGAATGTTCTTAACTTTTACTGATTGTTAACCTCTAACATTGAAACTCAATGCATGCTACCTTAAAGCCAATTGATGGTTACCGGGAAGAACACGATTGTAATAGTTGAAGAGCTAACATTTGTTTCTTTATTGAGTTAATTTCAGCCCTTTAGTTTATAATGAAACCAATGTCATTTTGAAATTCAAGTCGTTTAACATAATGTGTGGTTTACTATTTTAGGCGAAGTCTTTACTGATGTTGTTGGAAGCCCATATTATGTTGCTCCTGAAGTACTCCTCAAATGTTATGGACCAGAAGCAGATGTATGGACTGCTGGAGTTATACTCTATATATTGCTAAGTGGCGTGCCACCGTTTTGGGCAGGTATTTTTCGATACTTTTGGTTCTGCATTGGGATGGATTCTCAAGTAAATCTATGTATAATATACTTACAAACCATCCTCTGTTGTTTAGAAACACAACAAGGAATATTTGATGCTGTGTTGAAAGGATATGTTGACTTCGACTCCGACCCGTGGCCCCTAATATCTGATAGCGCAAAGGATCTAATCCAGAAGATGCTATGCTCTCAACCGTCAGAACGGCTGACTGCTCATGAAGTATTATGTATGTGATCTGATATTAACTCTCGGTTACTATCTGTTTGATGTTAATGAAGATAAAATTGTGTCATCATTTCTTTTCAAATTGTTTAGGTCATCCTTGGATTTGTGAAAATGGGGTTGCCCCGGATAAGGCACTGGACCCAGCAGTACTTTCTCGCCTCAAACAATTCTCAGCAATGAATAAATTAAAGAAGATGGCTTTACGGGTAAGATTCTCAAGATTTGCATGTAATATTAGGAAGAAACTATACTTGTAAATAGGATCATGTGTAATAAATCAGACGATGTTGTCTTCGAATCATTGAAGGGGTATTACCCCGTCAATACAGCAGAATCAAGCCGTTACATCACTATTTTTTGCTAAAGTATTTTTATGTCTCTGTCTGGATGCTCCTTGTACTTACTATGTTTAGAGTTCAGTCTTAATAACTACGGAAGTTCATGTTGGCCTGATCCTTTTGTGTTTTCAGGTAATAGCTGAAAGCCTCTCCGAGGAGGAGATTGCTGGCTTGCGAGAAATGTTTACGGCTATGGATACTGATAACAGTGGTGCAATCACATTTGATGAACTCAAAGCTGGTTTGCGAAGTTATGGTTCCACCTTGAAGGATACAGAGATACGGGACCTTATGGATGCCGTAAGTTTGTTTCCGGAGCAGATATCTAAATATTTGTTTCGTTTTCTAGTTCCGTTTGTACATTTCTTCTTCCTTGGTGAATGGTGTATTGTTGCTCGCTCCTTTGGTTTAAATGCCTGCTTATATGTTTTCATTAATTGGTGAGGGATGCAGCATTTGCATCCCCTCGAGATTCAATTTTAACAGAGAAGCATGGAGTAGCCTTATTTGTCCGACTGTAATACGAATAATTATAAATTTCAATGTTTGCCTTCACTTGCGTTTGCAGATAAATTTTTGCTTAATGATGTAGCCGTTGTGCTTATTATGTTATATTCATGTGGTAAATGTTAATTGCAAGTTTGCAAACCAATCATCTAATTTATATTTTATCTGTTCTCAGGCTGATGTCGACAATAGCGGGACCATTGATTATGGTGAATTTATAGCTGCAACCGTTCACCTCAATAAACTAGAACGCGAGGAACATCTCGTTGCAGCATTCCGATATTTTGATAAGGATAATAGTGGCTATATTACGGTTGATGAGCTTCAGCAAGCTTGTACTGAACATAACATGACCGATGTTTTACTTGAGGATATAATCCGAGAAGTCGATCAAGATAATGTAAGTCATTTTTTACCTTGATGTTCGGATCTTTATGGTTTTCTTATATGGTTGAGCATGTTCCTACTAAAAGATAATGTAGAGTTTTTGAGTACTTCACCGTCTCACTGTTTACAGTTCTTGAATTTCGTGTATGATTTTACATCAATGAGACCTTGTCAATTTACATTGAACAAAGCAGTGGGGTATTGGCAAGCAAGTTCTCGTTTGAATATTATTTTGCTTTTGGTTCGTTTGTTGATTAAGTTTCTAACTGTTTTGCAACATTTGCTTTATTTCAGGACGGAAGAATCGACTATGGTGAATTTGTTGCCATGATGCAAAAAGGCAATGCAGGAGTCGGTAGACGGACCATGAGAAACAGTTTGAATATGAGCATGAGAGATGTGCCGGCTGCTCTATAATTTCCAGTCATGCGCATCTTGTACAGGTGTTCTTCAACTGTCATTATATGCTCTTTCATGTCCCAAATATCTTCTGGGATAGTTCAAGCACAAGTAAAATAGATCACTTCTAGTCTAGCTTGTTTTGGTTATAAGGTGGATGAAATGAACTTTCTGACTTGCTTTTAACCCGAAAATTCAAACGGTCTGCAATGGTGTAATCGTAAAAACTCATGCAGTGGATTCACCGCCATCTAATTTACTCATTCAAATGGCTTAGAACTACTGTGATACTTTATAAGTTTCTCTGAAAAATCGAGAAAGCATTAGAAAACTTGATAATTTCAATGCACAACCAATGAACCATCTCCGGTTCTGCATCTAATTTGTATGGAAATGATAACGAATAGAAAAACTCCAAAGAATCAGTGTTGCATCATCGATAGAGGGATTTAGATAATAGCTTAAGCATCACTGTTTTTCGATACTGAAAGACTAGCAATTAGACCATTTCTAATGTTCTAATTATATGATGCCATGGCAGATTGTACAGCAAATCCGGAAGATGGAATATCCACAACAAAGCTTTCTGGTTTCGGTTCTTCCTATGCCACCCCAGAATGTCACTGAAGAAATGGTTATGGAATGTTCTTTGTTTAGTGGGATGCTATTGGTTTATAATGCTATATGGCTAAATCATAAGCTTTTAAAAGACTCTATGAATACGTAGTGTTGCAGTTAAATTACCAGTACCCTTTTTAGGCATTTGCATGCTTTTCTCAAAATCTTCCTTTCCAAGGAAGCATAGTGTTCCCATTAGTTGAAATTATATTTTCATTCAAAAGGATTGATTTTATCATATTCAAACATTAAGATTTTGAATATTAACATAATTCTAAATGATTTTAACAATCTTTAATGATAAAGAATCTAAAAAATTAACATTAACTTGTTACAATGAAAATAAAAATAATGAACTCTTTTATACCATACCTACAACATATTCAACAAATGTAATAATAATAAGGGTTAAATATAAAATTAATACCTGAATTTGTTTATTTCTCTCATATTGGTACCTAAATTTTTTTCATTTGACTTTTCTCTCCAAAACTTTTTGTCCTATAATTAATTTATTTTTATTTTTTCCACTTTTTTTAATTTTACTTTTATTTACATTGTTTCTAAGTTCTGGGTTTATCTCTATTTTATGTTTCGAGTCTTGGGTTCATCTTCTTTTTAGTTAACAAGTTTAATTTCTTTTTTCTCTTTTTTCAATTTCTGAGTAAACAAATTTTTTTCTGTTTGTAAGAACTAGAAAACAAAATGAAAATGAAGGGTGTTTGGTTGATTTTTGAAATTTCATATCAGTTTTATTTTTCCCTCTAACTTTCTCTCTGCGAAATGATGAACTGTCTATGTCAAGTGTAAATAGAAAAAAAAGAAAAAGAAAATATTTTCCAACAAATGCAAAATACTCAGATTTTCCAACAGCTTAAGTTTCAGATAAAAGCAGTCGATTTGAAGAAAAGAATCGTTTAATCAAACCTAGATAAAAATCTTTTCATCTTCATCATCAAAGTCACTACAGATTGTAATTGTAAAAAAAGAAAAGAAAAAATACCCAAATTTAAAGAAATACTCTTCCTTTCAAAGAAACCCAAATCTTCTTTTTGTTCTTCATCATTAAATCAAGTTGAGCATTTAAAAATTTAAGCAAACCCAGATAAAAAACTTCTCATCTTCATCACCAAAGTCATTATAATTTTTGATTTTGTTTGAAATTTGTAGTAATTCAGATTGTAATTGTAAAAAAAAAAAAAAACCCAAATTCAAAGAAATACTCTTCCTTTCAAGGAAACCCAAATCTGTTTGAAAGTTGCAATTAAGATTGAAATTTGTTTGAAAGTTTGAGAGCGGTTGCTCATACCGAAAAGTGGCAGTTCATATCAACAGCGACGGCGATGAGGCAAGAAAAAGAGGAACTGGGGGAAGAGAAGAAAAAAGAAAAAGGGAAGGAAAAAAAATAGAAAATGAAAGAAAAGGAAAATAATGACATCATGATGTCACTAATGACCCATATCACTGTGAGATACTATCATCTGTCCTATACTTACCAGTGTTAGACTTTGTTATTAATATGGTTGATGAAAACAAGGTTCCGTATGAATTTGGGACAAAAAAATCCTTAAATATCAATCTAAAAAGAAATAGATAAATTTAGATATTAATTTTATATTTAACCCTAATAATAAATATTCAACAAATGTAATAATAAGATACTAATGATTTCAACAAATTTTATTAATATAATTAACAAAATTAAAACTAATTTATTACAATGACAATAAAAACTATAATACAATTTCTTTATACAAAACGTATAATATATATTCAACAATTATAACAACAATAACATAATATTGATTATTAAAATATTTTCTAACAATTGCTAAACATAATAAAAACATAATATTGCCCAACAAACTAATGACAACTTTAATAACATTAATTCATGAATTATGGTAAAAATAAAATTCTTAACTAGATTAAGTGACTTGTAGAAATTTTGAAGTAATTGCAAGGGTGTAACAACTCAGTTTTTAATAGTATTAAAAATGTGGTTTTAATCTTTTTTCGTAATCTTAAAAATATAGTAATATATTAAATTTTGTCTAGAAATTTTGTTGAAATGATAATTAATTGGTATAGGGATTAAATTGTAAATTTTAATCGCAATAGTTTTTAATTAAAAATGAATTAAGATCTAAAATAGCAATTATATCCCGGTCAAGGTGGGTGGTAATGTTAATAGTGGAGTAACTGAATAAATTAAATTTAATTTAAGTTATAAATGCCCATTTTTCAGTGGTGCTAGAAACAACGATTTCAGAACCCTATTTTCGATGTTCGAGCAAATAAATATTATTTTTTAATATTTATGAGGTCAGTATAAATTTTAATTGAAGTTTGGTCTCTTAATTTTGTTAATCGGATAGTTAATTAAGGTATAAGAACCAAATAGTAAAAATGGTAAAAGTTAATCGCTATGAAATTTTAATTAATTAAAGAACCAATTGAGCAATTGAACCCTTTTATTTATGACAAACGGTAGTGGAGATGAGGTATCATCACCAAATTGACTAATTAAGGTTAACATTAGCTAATTGTTAATTAGTTAATTTAATTGTAATTAATTAATAAATAATTAAAACATATAAGCCAAATTAAAAAGAAATGAAAGTATTTTCTTGTTTCTTCATCTTCCTCACGGCATAAGGGAAAGAAAATAAGGGTTTGAGGTTTTTAAGCTTTAGTTTTTTAATTGGTAAGTCATTTCAAGTTTGTTTCTTGTAGCACCCCAAACCCGGCCCAAAAGTTATGGCCGGATCCGGCATGCCACATCAAAAACGTAAAAAAAATTTTCATTCTAAGTCCGTAAAATCGCATTTGATGTTTAAAAGATTAATTCATTAAAGGTTAAAGTGAATGGAAGTTGTGCACCGGTAGGAAACCTAAAAGAGGTGGTGAGTCCATCTGATCGCTATACCAAGCTCCTTCGGATCCAATCCTAGACATGCATAACGCCATTGCCACACTTTAACGTCATGGATATTTCTAGGAAACCGATTTGATTAAGTCATTTTAGGAAAAGTGATTAATTTTGGAAAATACTTTCATTGCGGAAGCTTTGCTTGTTGTCGTGTTATTTTGAAATCAACTGTTGTTTTTGAAAACGCCCTAAAGCTATCCAATTTCAATAGTTAAAATAAGTATTACCTATCTTAGTAATACATATAAAAAACATCAAAATAAATAAGCGGCCTTATTACATTTAAAACCCAAAACTTCAAACGTAAATAAAAGGATGTCCAGTTCACCGTAAGAAAATCAAACTTTCGAATGTGGCCACTCAATTCCCTCACGACTCCAAGCCCACTATGGTTGGGGATTACCTACGTGGATGAAAATAAAATGGGTGAGTTTGGGGAAACTCAGGTGTAAATTAACCCAACCATAGCCTATATCACCTTAAACCACGTAAATAGAATAAGTTGGCCTTAGCCCGAATGTAGTTCGAATAAAGCCCATAGGCCCATAATGTAATAGAATGATATTACATGTTTATGCGTAAACCCAACCATATCCAACCGTATACACCCCGCACCAACCTTACACCGTGTGGGAGACAACTCGACCCACCCAACCGCTCCACACCACGTAATTTGCAGCATGGTGCGCCAATAGATAATGTGACAGAGTCACCAGATATGAGATAATCGTGGCGAGCCACCGTATCAGATATATGTGGCGAGCCACCAGATCGTATATTTGTGGCGAGCCACCAGATCGATATTTGTGGCATAGCCACCGTAACGCTTCCTCCATAATATAACCCATGTCCCCATGCAATGATATATAATCATGGCATACATCATACGTAATCGATCGTCATGCTTTTCACCAAAATTAACCCTAGGGGTATAACGGTAATTTTGCACCTAGGGGTATAACAAGAATTTTCCATACATAGGGGTATTATAGTAATTTAGCTACTTTCGTGGTTTTCATGCATATCCTAACTATTTACGTACTATCGTAACACTTACATCACAGATACTACCGAATTGGGCTCGTTGGCCCATGAACCCGATCTTTGGCCCATTAAGCCCAAATTATCAAAATGTACGAAATCGCACAGCATCGCAGTTTATTACTTTAGATTACCAAATATACAAACCCAACTATTTTACGAGCATTCACACACTCGCAAATTCCCAAAATACCGACTTTTCTAAGATTTCGCTTTTCGCTTTTGCCAATCTAGTCTATGAAAGGGTGTCATTACACACATTGCTTATGACGATATATTGACGAGATCCACACACTAACCGCCTACAATTGGATTACTAACACGTTAATCTAACTATTAAAATACAAACTACGATAACCCCTTACAATATTCGCCAACCACACCTACATATCATAGTAAGCTTATAAGAAATCAATAAGCAACTCATTAACAAATTTTTGTCAATGTTTACCACATAATCATAATTTCACTGCAAGCTATCTTCCCGAGCAACAATACTAAATTATTTATAACTGAGCTACGAAACTCCAATCAAGTGCGTCTATTTTCCCTGAAAATAGACTCATATATCTTTATCCATAAAATTTTCAGAATTTTTGGTATGGCCAATCAATACCAGATTTTTCTTAAAGTTTCCCATGTTTCACTGCTTGACTAATCTGACCACTCTTCATTACGAATCAAATTTCTCATTGTACAGAATTCAAAATATGTTCTTGTTTATTTCATTAGAAACTAGACTCAATAAGCTTTAATTACATAATTTATTCAGCTTCTAATTCATCTCCCACAATTTATGGTGATTTTCCAAAGTCACATTACTGCTGCTGTCCCAAGCAGATTTATTACCAAATCACTCTTTCACACATATCTTGCATGCATGTTATTTAAACATGTATATCACCAATCAATCATCACATATCTATGATTTTACTTAAGTATAATCTCCATTTCATCATTTTAAAGCATAACATGTTAGCTGATTTTTTCCTTTAACACCTAAGGCACATGCATGCTCATTTGTTTGGCTCAACTTCACCTATCTTCCATTTTTCATCAAAAGAACATGAAACAACAACCATTTCTTTCATTTTAATTCATGACTAAATGCTCACAACACAACTAAAAATCAAAATATACTTCAAGAGTTAAGGTAGAATTAAGAAGAACTCATGAACCTCAAAATAGAAGCAAGGTACCAAGAACTTACCTTCAATTTTCCTCCTCCTAATGGCGGAATACTCAAGAGCTTTCTCCTCTCCTTTCTCTTCTCTAACTTTCAGCTATGATGAACAAAGATGGACAAAACTTTGTTCTTTTCACCCCTTTTTCTTTTAATAAAACTTCATATTTCATCCATTTAATTCTTTAATACAAAAGACATGAAATTCTTATCATGAAACATTTACCTAACCCATTATCATGAAACATTTACCTAACCCATTATCATGGAACATTTACCTAACTAACCCATTATCATGGAACATTTACCTAACCTATTATCATGGAACATTTACCTAACCTATTATCAATTTGTATCAATTTGTACCATAAATTATGGATATCAAGTGCTCATATTGTCTACAACAACATAATGGCTAGCCACTTCATGTAAAATGGGAGGTTTGTCATGCAAATCCTCCAATTTTGCACTCCTATTTATTTGGCCACTTCAATTTAGCCTATAGCATTTTCAAACATTTTCACATAGGTCCTATTTCATAATTTCACTCCTTTTTTCTTATGGAAAAAAAATTAACTAAAATTGTTGGGTTCTATCTTAAGTTTGGGCTTTCTAGAGGCCCACTAACATAATTAAACCTATGCCAACATTCACAGGATTTCCGAAAATTCGGGCGTTACAACTCTACCCTCCTTAAAGAAATTTTGTCCTCGAAATTTACCTAATCCAAACAGATGAGGGTATTGCTGTTGCATCGTCTCTTCTGGCTCCCAAACTCAGAAGTTTCCCCTTCCTTAACTTGTTGAAAATGATTGACCAAAGACTCATCATTCAACTGTTTTTCCTTAATCTGATCCACCCAGGTTGGCCTCACTTGCAACTCCGCCAACAGACTTCTATCATCATACAGACTCAGACGAGCAAACATTGCTCTCAGATCAGATACAGCTCTACGACTTAGAGCATCGGCTACCACATTAGCCTTGCTTGGGTGATACTCGATCGAACAGTCATAATCCTTAAGCAACTCAATCCATCTCCTTTGCCTAAGGTTTAGCTCCTTCTGAGTCAACAAATACTTAAGACTCTTATGGTCAATGTATATAATACACCTTTCTCTGCACAAGTAATGTCTCCAAATCTTAAGTGCAATTATCACTGCTACTAACTCTAAGTCATGAGTCAAATAGTTTCCCTCATGAGGCTTAAGCTATCGTGATGCACATGCAACCACCTTGCCCTTTTGCATTAACACGCAGCCCAAACCCACGTATGATGCGTCACTATACACAGTAAAATCATTTCCAGACTCCGGCTGAATTAACACAAGTGCGTCAGTTAGAACTTTCTTCAACTTCTCAAAAGCTTCCTGCTGTTTCTTAGTCCATACAAATGGTACTCCTTTCCTTATGTGTTTTGTCGAGGTGCCGGTATCACGTAAAAACCTTCCACAAACCTTCTCAGAGTATCTTGCCGCCCTAGGAAACTCCAGATTTCGACACCGACCTAGGCGGCTTCCACTCCAAAATCGCTTCAATTTTTCGAGGTCCACCTTAATCCCTCAGCAGAGACCGCATGTCCTAAGAAGGTTACCTCCTCAACCAAAGTTCGACTTGCTGAACTTCACAAAGAGTTCCTTCTCCTTAACACTCGCAAAGACTATACGGAGATGCTCATCATGTTTTGTTTCAGCCGAATATACCAGATATCGTCAATAAAGACGACTACGAACTGATCTAAAAATGATTGGAACACATGATTCATCAGATCCATAAATGCTGCAGGAGCATTCGTTAGTCCAAATGGCATAACCAGAAACTCGTAATGACCATACCGAGTCCTGAATGTTGTCTTTTGGATATCTGCCTCCTTGACCCTTAACTGATGATATCCAGATTGAAGGTCGATCTTGGAAAATACAAAAGCTCCTCTAAGCTGGTCGAATAGATCGTCAATCCTTGGCAGTGGATACTTATTCTTAATTATCATTTGTTCAACTGGCGATAATCAATGCACATCCGCATTGTACCATCCTTTTTCTTCACGAATAGCACCGGTGCTCCCCATGGAGACACGCTTGGCCTAATAAAGCCCCTATCCAACAACTCTTGAATTTGAGCATTTAACTCTACTAACTCCTTCGATGCCATCCTATACGGTGCGATAGACACAGGCGCCATTCCAGGCAACAAGTCTATTCCAAACTCAACTTCTCGATTCGGAGGCAATCCTGGAAGCTCCTTCGGAAAAACATCTTGGAACTCCTTTACAGTCCTAACCTTATCCACTGTCAGTCCCTCCTCTTCCGACTGACTTACAAATACCAATTAGGCCTTACAACTTTTCCGAATCCACTTTTCGGCTCTTAATGTCGACACC
Source organism: Gossypium arboreum (assembly GCF_025698485.1). Lineage (NCBI taxonomy): Eukaryota > Viridiplantae > Streptophyta > Magnoliopsida > Malvales > Malvaceae > Gossypium > Gossypium arboreum. The sequence continues at coordinate 3,385,038 of NC_069082.1, read as the reverse complement.
ACATTGTACAAATAATCCCTTCTCTCACCTATCACCATAACCTCCTTATCCTTTGTAGTTCTTAACACCATTCGTTTAGCAGCACAATCCAGAGTCGCCTTATGCTTAACAAGCCAGTCAATTCCTAAAATGAGATCAAACTCTTCGAACGGTAACTCCATCAGATCTCCAGGAAAAACCTTGCCTTGAGTTTCTAAGGGTACATTCCTATACAGTTTGTCTACCCTAACCGAGTAACCCAAGGGACTTAGTACAGATACCCCACTCACAATCTCCTCAGAGCAGTCCAAGTCATCCATAATCCGTTCTGTGGCCTCCAACCAATATTCGACCACATTCGGGGCTATACCAGACACGCCCTTAAAGATCTCCGTTCCGTTAGTCCCGAAGTCATTTAGAAATAGATCCCTAAATTTCGTTGCCCGAACTTAGTCCGGAAACTCTTTACAGAACACGAAGCATTGCCTGTGATAGGGTATCATCCTCGGCACAGCGGTCATGAGACTCTACCTCTGTTGCTGGTGGTACCGGTGCATCCACCGACGGCATATGTCTCGAAGACGAAGATCTCGCTCGAGCACTTCCTCAGCTCCGTCCACGGCCTCTTGTACTCATATCGTATTATCTTGATTACGAATTTTTATGCATCAATTAATATTCCAGTGTTTATTATAGATGTTTTATGAATCAGACAGTAGTTTAGAGTTTGTTTTCGCAGAATCGAAGTCTAGCTACAATTTCAATCTCTTATCAGATTTTCCTATAGTTTCAGAATCATCCTATCTAGAGTATCCTAGTAGGGTTTCAAAGATGCATGATAATTCGAGAAAATATTTAGAAGAGTTCGAGTAATACTTACGTGCTTGAGCCGAGATTCTAATGCCACCTTCTTAAGATCTAAATTTTGAAAATCGAGTTTTTCGCATTCTTTATAAAATTTTCGCTTTCGAAAATCTTTGTTATTTGTAAACCCATTCCACAGCCGTGTTGTTGCAACCTAGGCTCTGATACCACTAAATGTAGCACCCCAAACTCGGCCCAGAAATTATGGCCGGATCCGGCATGCCACATCAAAAACGTAAAAAAAATTTCCATTCTAAGTCTAGAAAATTGTAAAAACGTAAAAAAAATTTCCATTCTAAGTCTAGAAAATTGTACTTGATGTTTAAAAGATTAATTCATTAAAGGTTAAAGTGAATGGAAGTTGTGCACCAGGTAGAAAACCGGAAAAGAGGTGGTGAGTCCATCGGACTGCTTAAGTACCAAGCTCCCTTCGGATCCAATCCTAGACATGCATACCGCCATTGCCACACTTTAACGTCATGGATATTTCTAGGAAACTGATTTGATTAAGTCATTTTTAGAAAAAGTGATTAATTTTGGAAAATACTTTCATTACTAAGCTTTGCTTGTTGTCGTGTTATTTTGAAATCAATCTGTTGTTTTTGAAAACGCTACCTAAAGCTATCCAATTTCAACAGCTTAAAATAAGTATTACCTATCTTAGTAATACATATAAAAAACCATCAAAAATAAATAAGCGGCCTTATTACATTTAAAACCCAAAACTTCAAACGTAAATAAAAGGATGTCCAGTTCACCGTAAGAAAATCAAACTTTCGTAATGTGGCCACTCCAATTCCCTCACGCCCAAGCCCACTATGGTTGGGGATTACCTATGTGGATGAAAATAAAAGGGTGAGTTTGGGGAAACTCAGTGTAAATTAACCCAACCATAGCCTATATCACTAAACCACGTAAATAGAATAAGTTGGCCTTAGCCCGCAATGCAATTCGAATAAAGCCCATAGGCCCATAACAAAATAGAACAAATATTACATGTTTATGCAGAAACCCAACCATATCCAACCGTATACACCCCGTACCAACCTTACACCGTGTGGGGAGACAACTCGACCCACCCAACCGCTACACAATTACGTAATTTGCAGCATGGCTGCTGAATGAATAATGTGACAGAGTCACCAGATATAGATAATCGTGGCAGAGCCACCAGAACAGATATATGTGGCAGAGCCACCAGATCAGATATTTGTGGCAGAGCCACCAGATCAGATATTTGTGGCATAGCCACCAAAACGCTTCCTCCATAATATAGCCCATGTCCCCATGCAATAGATACATAATCATGGCATACATCATACGTAATCGATCGTCATGCTTTTCAACAAAATTAACCCTAGGGGTATAACAAGAATTTCGCATCTAGGGGTATAACAAGAATTTTCCATACATAGGGTATTATAGTAATTTAGCTACTTTCAGGGTTTTCATGCATATCCTAACTATTTACGTACTATCGTAACACTTACACAAGATATTTACTTAATTGGGCTCGTTGGCCCATGAACCCGATCTTTGGCCCATTAAGCCCAAATTATCAAAATGTACTAAATCGCAGCATCTGCAGCTTTTTACTTTAGATTACCAAATATACAAACCCAACTATTTTACGAGCATTCGCACACTTGCAAATTACCAAAATACCGACTTTTCGGCATTTCGGCTTTTCGGCTTTTGCCAATCTAGTCTATGAAAGGGTGTCGATTACACACTGCTATGCATTTATATGCCGATTTGAGATCCACACACGAACCGCTACAATTGGATTACTAACACGTTAATCTAACTATTAAAATACAAACTATGTATTAACCCCTTACAATATTCGGCCAACCACACCTACATATCATAGTAAGCTTATAAGAAATCAATAAGCAACTCATTAACAAATTTTTGTCAATGTTTACCACATAATCATAATTTCACTGCAAGCTGTCTTCCTGAGCAACAGTCACTAAATTATTTATAACTGGAGCTACGAAACTCCAAATCAAGTGTCGTCTATTTTCCCTGAAAATAGACCCATATATCTTTTATCCATAAAATTTTCAGAATTTTTGGTATGGCCAATCAATACCAGATTTTTCTTAAAGTTTCCCATGTTTCACTGTTTGACTAATCTGACCACTCTTCATTACGAATCAAATTTCTCATTGTACAGAATTCAAAATATGTTCTTGTTTATTTCATTAGAAACTAGACTCAATAAGCTTTAATTAAATAATTTATTCAGCTTCTAATTCATCTCCCACAATTTATGGTGATTTTCCAAAGTCACATTACTGCTGCTGTCCCAAGCAGATTTATTACCAAATCACTCTTTCACACATATCTTGCATGCATGTTATTTAAACATGTATATCACCAATCAATCATCACATATCTATGATTTTACTTAAGTATAATCTCCATTTCATCATTTTAAAGCACAACATGTTAGCTGATTTTTCCCTTTAACATCTAAGGCACATGCATGCTCATTTGTTTGGCTCAACTTCACCTATCTTCCATTTTTCATCAAAAGAACATGAAACAACAACCATTTCTTTCATTTTAATTCATGACTAAATGCTCACAACACAACTAAAAATCAAAATATACTTTAAGAGTTAAGGTAGAATCAAGAAGAACTCATGAACCTCAAAATAGAAGCAAGGTACCAAGAACTTACCTTCAATTTTCCTCCTCCTAATGACGGAATACTCAAGAGCTTTCTCCTCTCCTTTCTCTTCTCTAACTTTCAGCTATGATGAACAAAGATGGACAAAACTTTGTTCTTTTCACCCTTTTTTCTTTTAATAAAACTTCATATTTCATTCATTTAATTCTTTAATACAAAAGACATAAAATTCTTATCATGAAACATTTACCTAACCCATTATCATGAAACATTTACCTAACCCATTATCATGGAACATTTACCTAACCTATTATCATGGAACATTTACCTAACCTATTATCAATTTGTATCAATTTGTACCATAAATTATGGATATCAAGTGCTCATATTGTCTACAACAACATGATGGCTAGCCACTTCATGTAAAATGGGAGGTTTGTCATGCAAATCCTCCAATTTTGCACTCCTATTTATTTGGCCACTTCAATTTAGCCTATAGCATTTTCAAACATATTCACATAGGTCCTATTTCATAATTTCACTCCCTTTTTCTTATGGAACAAAAATTAACTAAAATTGTCGGGTTCTATCTTAAGTTTTGGCTTTCTAGAGGCCCACTAACATAATTAAACCTATGCCAACATTCACAGGATTCCCGAAAATTTGGGCGTTACATTTCTTGTAATTTTTATGTTTTTGAGATCTCGGGAACTTGATTTAGCTAACCGATATACCAATTTGTAAAACTTTTAAAGTTTTTAAAAGTTACAATTGATGAATTCTTGATGAAATTAGTGTTAATTTGTTAGATTTTAAACTTATCTATGAAAATATACTAGTTTGTAAAAGCTTAATTGCTAGTTTTTGAACATAGGGACTAAAGTGTTTAAATTTTGAAATTGATATGAAATTTATATAATTATAGATAATACATTTATAATAGGATGTTATTGATATTGGTTTCAAAATTAAAGCCCAAATTTGAAAGGTATGACAAATTCGATTTTAGGAACTAAATTGAATAAAATGTAAAACTTTAGAGGCATTTGAAAAATAAAATTGAACTTGAAGATTTGGTTTTTTTTTGATTAGATAGATTTATATAGTATGTTTATATGTAAATTGTTGTATATTTGAATTATGAATTTGTGCACATGTGATACTAATTTGAATTGTTTACAATTTGGTACAAAATGTGATAAATAAACTAAATCGTAAAAAATGATAAATTGATTGATAAATTGAATATGATGAATTGAAATTTGAGATATTTAATGAATGGATAGATGATTATGACTGATCGAATCGTATTGGTATATTTGTGAATGATTATCGAGAAAGAGTACTAAACTAAATAAAAATTGAAAATAGTATAACTTGGTGAAACCATGAAATTGGTTGAATATTGATGATTTTGTATGTTTATGTTAATCCGTAGGTAATGTCGACCTGGATTTCTTGAAAGGGAAAGGAAAAGCTAAAGTTGTCGATGAATAGTTCGGAGTTTCCAGTTTGTATTTCTATAATTCAATCCACTTTTATTGTTGCATATTTATATTGTGTTATATGCTAATATATAGAGGTAAGTTGTGAGAAAGTAGTTGGATTGAATTGGTAGGAATATGCCTAAGTATCGAGGTAAATGACTAAATTGAATAGAATTAGAAATAGTGTAATTTGATGAAAGTATGAAATTTGCTTGAAATTGGGTTGAATTATGTTATATTACATGATGAATTGATGATTTGTGTAGCACCCCAAACCCGGCCCAGAAGTTATGGCTGGATCCGGCATGCCACATCAAAAACATTAAAAAAAAATTCCATTCTAAGTCCAGAAAATCGTACTTGATGTTCAAAAGATTAATTCATTAAGGATTAAAGTGAATGGAAGCCGTGCACCAGGTAGGAAACCGGAAAAGAGGTGGTGAGTCCATCGGATCGCTATACCAAGCTCCCTTCGGATCCAATCCTAGACATGCATACCGCCATTGCCACACCTTAACGTCATGGATATTTCTAGGAAACCGATTTGATTAAGTCATTTTTAGGAAAAGTGATTAATTTTGGAAAATACTTTCATTGCGGAAGCTTTGTTTGTTGTCGTGTTATTCTGAAATCAATTGTTGTTTTTGAAAACACGCCCTAAAGCTATCCAATTTCAACAGTTAAAATAAGTAATACCTATCTTAGTAATACATATTAAAACCATCAAAAATAATTAAGCGGCCTTATTATATTTAAAAACCCAAAACTTCAAACGTAAATAAAAGGATGTCCAGTTCACCAGAAGAAAATCAAACTTTAAAGACGGGTGGCCACTCCGAATTCCCTCACAGCTCCAAGCCCACTATGGTTGGGGATTTCCTGCGTGGATGAAAATAAAAAGGGTGAGTTTGGGGAAACTCAGTGTGTAAGGAAAACCCATTCAAAGCCCAAGTCAGCTCAAGCCTATTAGGCATAAGCCCATTCAGTAATAAAGTGGTAATCGACCGAGCCCTTTTCAGACATAATAAACCGGGCCTTAGCCCCTTATTCAGATAATGATGGCCCATAGGCCCATTTCAAAATACATGCAACATCAATAAACATATGCAAGCCCATTTGGGAGACTACTCAACCCACCAACCACTACACTCCATCCGTACCAGCCATACACTCCATGTGGGGAATAGCTCAACCCACCCAAATTTAACACTCCACAGCTTGCAAATTTTGTGCTCAGTTATCAAAGAATTGAGGCAAAGCCTCCAAGATGTGGACAAGCCACTTTCAGACTTCCTCCGTCAATATCCCAATCCCATGCATCGATAACAACAACATGACATGCAATAAATAACAACAATCAAACATGCATTTAGGTCAATTTAACCTGGGGTATTTCTTAATTTATCTACTAGGGTAAAATTGTAAATTTTCTACTTTTAAAGGTATTTCAGTAATTTATCTATTTTAGGGTTTTTCATGCATATTCCTACTTTTCACGTACTAACGTAATCACGCATCGAGGGTTCTTATTGAATTGGGCCCGCTTGGCTATCATTCCAATTTTGGCCCATTAAGCCCAAAAATATCGAGGCACGAAATCATGCACTTTGTAGTCCAAATTTTGCAGCTTAGCAAAAACATTAATCAATTTACCTCACGAGCATTTGCACACTCGCAAATCTACAAAATACCGGTTTTCGGCATTTCGGCTTTTCGACTTTTGCCGATCCAGACTAAGAAAGAGGGTGTTAGTTACACACCTGTTTGCGACGATATACTGACGAGATCCACACACGAACCGCCTACAATTGGATTACTAACACGTTAATCTAACTATTCAAATACAAACTACGTATTAATCCCTTACAATATTCGGCCAACCACACCTACAGATCATAGTAAGCTTATAAGAAATCAATAAGCAACTCATTAACAAATTTTTGTCAATGTTTACCACATAATCATAATTTCACTGCAAGCTATCTTCCTGAGCAACAGTCACTAAATCATTTATAACTAGAGCTACGAAACTCCAAATCAAGTTTCGTTAATTTTCCCTGAAAATAGACTCATATATATTATATCCATAAAATTTTCAGAATTTTTGGTTTATCCAATCAATACCATATTTTTCTTAAAGTTTCCCATGTTTCACTGTTTGACTAATCTGACCACTCTTCATTACGAATCAAATTTCTCATTGTACAGAATTCAAAATATGTTCTTGTTTATTTCATTAGAAACTAGACTCAATAAGCTTTAATTACATAATTTATTCAGCTTCTAATTCATCTCCCACAATTTATGGTGATTTTCCAAAGTCACGTTACTGTTGCTGTCTCAAGCAGATTTATTACCAAATCACTCTTTCATACACCTATCTTGCATGCATGTTATTTAAACATGTATATCACCAATAAATCATCACATATCTATGATTTTTACTTAAGCATAATCTCCATTTCATCATTTTAAAGCACAACATGTTAGCCGATTTTTCCCTTTAGCATCTAAGGCACATGCATGCTCATTTGTTTGGCTCAACTTCACATATCTTCCATTTTTCATCAAAAGAACATGAAACAACAACCATTTCCTTCATTTTAATTCATGACCAAATGCTCACAACACAACTAAAATTCAAAATATACTTCAAGAGTTAAGGTAGAATCAAGAAGAACTCATGAACATCAAGATAGAAGCCAACTACCATGAACTTACCTTCAATTTTCTTCCCCAAGTGACCGAACACTCAAGAGCTTTCTCCTCTCCTTTCTCTTCTCTAACTTTCAGCTATGATGAACAAAGATGGACAAAACTTTGTTCTTTTCACCCCTTTTTCTTTTAATAAAACTTCATATTTCATCCATTTAATTCTTTAATACAAAAGACATGAAATTCTTATCATGAAACATTTACCTAACCCATTATCATGGAACATTTACCTAACCCATTATCATGGAACATTTACCTAACCTATTATCATGGAACATTTACCTAACCTATTATCAATTTGTATCAATTTGTACCATAAATTATGGATATCAAGTGTACATTTTGTCTACAACAACATGATGGCTGGCCACTTCATGTAAAATGGGAGGTTTGTCATGCAAATCCTCCTATTTTGCACTCCTATTTATTTGGCCACTTCAATTTAGCTTATAGCATTTTCAAACATTTTCACATAGGTCCTATTTCATAATTTCACTCCCTTTTTCTTATAGAACAAAAATTAACTAAAATTACCGGGTTCTATCTTAAGCTTGGGCCTTCTAGAGGCCCACTAACATAATTAAACCTATGCCAACATTCACAGGATTCCCGAAAATTGGGGCGTTACAATTTGATGATGAATTGAAAATGATGGAGGTGTCAATTGAACTACAACATGATATTACAAAATTGATTACTCTATTAAATGTACATGTTTATTCTTCAGGTTAGCCGATGATACACTACGGTGCTAGTTTGAGATGTAGATTGACTAGTCCGAATGTCTTTCTTGAAAATCTGAGTTAAGTTAATAGGATTATATTAATGTTTTCTGTGATTAAATGCAATGAAATGTTGTAATCATATGATAGAGTATGTGAATCAAACAAAACAGAACCTTGGGGGTTGGAACAGATTCAAATGAGTTAAAAGACTCCAGGAACGAATAAATTAGGTGATTTTAGAAGTGGTAAATTGAAAATATGACTGATAAGGGGACATTTTGATATTGGTATGTTTGAAAATTTGTTATTATAAGTATAATGAATTGTCCGTATAGATTGTATTGAAGTGGAATGAATTGTGGTTAGTTTTGTACATTTAACATGTTTATATTGAATATGTAAAATTTGGTAATTTCAAGTTATAAGTATATTGTATGGTAGATATATGCATATAGTTATACATGTTTAATGCACATAGTTATACATGTTTAATTAGTGTAAATTTGTTAATGCTAATATTATATTGTAACACCCCACGCCTGACCCCTCCATCTGATTCAGGTATGGAGTATCACAAATGAACCTATACTTAATTTGGCTAACTTAGTTTCATAAATAGACTAAGGTACAATAATCTAATAATCAATAATAATTATTATTCTTACAACTCAGAGCCTTAACTGCTAAATGTTTGGTTCTTCAATTCATATCTCTAGATAGTTTGTTGGTTTACATTAAGTCCCTTAAAGTTTGACTAAGGGCTAACTAGTTCAGAATCCAGACTCTATGAATAACTTCTAGTTACACCATGATTTATTCTAAGGCAATGCCTCCAATGATACCCCTTCTTATTCGCATGACTCTAACTTCTGTTGGGAAATGTGCCCATATTGTAGTAAACATGTAACTGTTTTCTATTTATTTGAACGATAAATAAATAAATTTAATTTCACATTTCACTATATGTCTTTTTATTTTTTGTCTTTTATATTTTGCATGCATAGCAAAATTGTGACAAGCAAATATTAGCTCATTAATTGTCTAAAGTTCAAACTGAAGATAAGTGGCATTGTAAAGAATGTTTACATTGTGAGAAAGACAACTTACTTTAGTAGATAACCTAAATGAGTCCATAATCCCGTAAAATAATCAAAGTGAGCATTTGATTCAAATACTGAGAAGGATTATTATGTCGTTTACAATTCCAATTAGGGAGATGGCTAGTCTTGGCTATCGGAGCAGTTGAATCTACGAGTAGAGACATAGATGTATTCATTGGTAGAATGATACATTGGACTGGACCCAAGATGAATTAATTCTTAATAAGTTTGTGAATTAATTCACTTGTGACGTTTATGGTGTGATTTGCCTAAATCCTGAGTTAGTTATTGACCATGCGTATGCAACTCATGTACTTTGATATAAGTGAAGGCTTATGCTCTAAAGATCATCGAGGCCAAAGCCGATATGTTGGGCACATGACTTGTGTATGGCATGACTTTACTAGCAAAAATGAAATTCATAGCTCAATTAAAGAGTTAATGATATTCTCTCATTGGCATTACCCGGATTGATAAATATGGAACATGGCCACGGGTTACTCGTTCTCGAAGGAGTAATTTATCACAGTCATTTGTTGGCAGTGATCATATTAATCAATAGGAAGACACAATAGTGACAATAAGATAAAATAGGATTGCATTGGATGAACAAACTTAACTCAAAGGAATTAAAGATATCATATGAGGGTAACATACACATGACGAGGTTATTGGACAAAGTAGTTGGATGAATTGCTTTCGTAAAGAGTATATAATAAGGATTTTTCAATCATGGTACTTCTTGTGGACTAATTCCATGATTAAGAAATTATGAATTATCGAAACAATGCTTCTAGACATAATTGCAATCACTAGAGTCTAATTGTACATGTCCGATTGGTTCCTCCGCTAGCTCAACAAAAGTTCGATCAGACAACATTTGAATCAGAAGCAAATTCTGTAACACCCCTTATCGTATCCGAGGCCGGGCTGAGGTACGAGGCATTACCAGACAAACATACAAACATTAAACTAAAATACGAGCCATAAAATTTTATTCATATTTCAAAGCGTTCATTCTCTTACACATAGTCCCTTATTTGAGTCTACGGAGCCCAAAACATACTTTAGAAAGGGTTTGGGACTAAACCGAGAACTTACGAAAATCTTGGAAATTTCATGCTTTAAGGCTCCACACGCCCGCGTCCCAAAGTCGTGTTCCATACACGGCTGAGACACATGGTCGTGTCTCTGCCTGTGTGGAATATACCTGGGCTATTTTCCAAGCTTTGGTCAACCTTGATCTCTTACACACTTATACAAAATCAAAAGCATATAACATGGTATTCATTTAGGATTATAAATCCTCAATTAAACCACAAACATAGCATTTGTATGTCATCATACATGTGTCTCTCATACTCATTTTACCTTGTTTATTATAGTACCACTTATACATTTATACCAAGATTATCATCTTACCAAATATCTTCACTTAATCATCAAGCATTCATATTTAAAGCTAGATCATATCTTTATAAAATACCACGATTCAGATCTGCAGAATAACATGTTTGCTCTGAAACATTTCAATTCAATTCCATACCCAAAGAAGCATTACATTGAGACTAGTCATATATATATATATATACATGTCATGATACATAACATTCTCTTTTGTTTTCTTATAAACACATATCATTTATTTCATTATATCAATATTTCATATACCATAGTTTCCATGTATTCCACATATATTTATTTTCCTCCTCCTCTCCATTCCACATCCTTAATGTATATAGCATTCTTGTAAGTACGATTTCACAATTTACTAATAAATGTTCACATCAAACTGTCCACACGATTCATAGTCACTTAATTATTTATAATTCGAGCTACAGGGCTCCAAATTAAGATCCGTAAATTTCCCTTGAAACTAGACTCACATATAGTTCCACCATAAAATTTTCAAAATTTTTGGTTCGGCCAATTAGTACAGTTTATTCATTAAAATTTCCCCTGTTTCACTTTCTGACAGTTCTGACCTCTCTTCACTAAAAAATAATTATCTCACAGTACAGAACTGGGATAATGTTATTGTTGATTTATCTTGAAAATAGACTCATTATGGATTTTAAAAATATAATTTTGAGCCTCTAATTATTTTTATCCAAATTTTTGTGATTTTCCAAAGTCAGAACAGGGGATCACATAATCATTCTGAATCAGTCTCACGAAAACATAAATATCTCAAAATATAGAACTCTTTTGCTTTCTATGTTTCTTTTATATGAATATAGACTCATTAAGATTTAATTTGATATCTCATTAAGTCTCTGATTCAATTTATACTATTTTTGGTGATTTTTCAAAATCACGTCACTGCTACTGTCTAAAACAGTTTTATTGCTAATTCACTCTTTCACACTTTCTTTGTATTAACCTCATTTTAACATACATATCACAAATCATTTTCACCACATTTCATACATCACAAGTATAGGCCCATGATCACAAGGTCACCATAAAATCATCCTCATGTATAACTTACTTGTTCATAACCTTACCACATCCTGGTCACTTAATGAACACATCATTAACATAACCAAGTTCCTGCACATATTCATCACAAAACTCACAAAGCAATACGTAGAGAGTCTCCCGTTGAACACTTCAGGTCAATCCTCGATACTTGGTGGTTTCAGCACATAGCTCCACCCATCATATAGTTCGGCTCTCTTGTACACATGGTGAACACTTAGTACCAACCATGTGACCTAGCCAGTTTATCTCGTAGCTCTCTTGTCTACATGGTGTCCTTCACTTGGAACCACGCATGCGACCTAGCTACATATATCCCGTAGCTCTCTTGTATACATTGTGTACACATAGTATCACCCATGCGACCTAGCTACATCATAATGTCTTGTAGCTCTCTTGTACACATGATGTGCACTCAAGACTATACATGTGACCTAGCTACATACCATCTCAGATCATCTAATCTTTCCAAGGTTCAACCAGATTTCTCTCTTTTCCAACAATTTCGCCAATCAAGTAATTATCCACAAACATATTTCCAATATTTTTATAAAATATCATAATACAAGTAATAGTGATGTATTACTTACATATAAAGTTACATCTCATTTAATATCAACGCAATAACATTAAATTACACATTGTCTTATTAAAAATCATATGAACTTACAATTTCCCATAATATCCATAATCATAGAAATCACATTTATGTATGATAATTCAATGCACTTCATGTACCATAGACATATTTTAAATCAATTCATAAACTTGGCACCATAATCATTTAATTTAACATAATTCAATTAATTCAATAAATTTAACTTTCAAATATAAATTACAAAGATTATTGTTGTATTATTATCATACCAACTTACATACTTTCAACACCTCGAGATCATAGTAAATATATCAATTTTACATTGAAACATGCATAAATTAATGCTTATTATACATATGAACTTACCTTGATATTAAAACGGCCATTTTACCAACTTTCTCAATTTTCGATTTTTCTCTCATTCTAGGTTCAAATCTCGTTTTCCGAGATCTAAAACATCTATTTTACTTATTTAATTAATGTACTATTCAAAACAGTCCTTAACTCAAACTTTGGAAAAATTACAATTTTGCCCCTAAACTTTTGCATATTTACACTTTTGCCCCTAGGCTCGGGAATTAAACTTCATCCCATATTCTTATGTTTTATGACATGATGATCACTTTTCCCTTCTATGGAAACATCAAATTCTCACTCTAACATATACTTATGACTATTAGGTATTTTTACCGATTAAGCCCTTTTGCTCGTTTTCACTTAAAACCGAGTAGCACAAGTTGTCTAACATAATTTAAAACCTCATATTGTATCATAAAACACCAGAATACACAAATTTTACCTATGGGTATTTTTCCAAATATGAACCCTAGGTTGAATTATTGCTAGCATAAGCTAAATCAAGTTACCGGACTCCAAAACGTAAAGAACTTGAAAACGGGGTTAGAACGGACTTACAATTGAGCTTGGGAAGCTTGAAAACCCTAACCATGGAGTCTCCTTGGTATACACGTCCATGGTAAAGAAGATGAGCAAAATTGGCTTTTAATTTTGTATTTTAATTCATTTTACCCTAAATGACCAAAATACCCTTACTACTAAACTTTCCAAAATTCCATCCATGTCCAATTTTTGTCCATAACTTAGAAATTGGTAAAATTGCTATTTAAGACCTCCTAATTAATATTTCAAATCAATTTCATACTAGAAACTTCTAGAATGCAAGTTTTGCGACTTATTCAATTTAGTCCCTAACTTCGAATTAAGCACTTTATGCATAAAATTTCTACATGAAATTTTCACACAATCATGCAATCATATCATAGACCTCAAAATAATCATAAAATAATTATTTATATCTCAGATTTTGTGGCCCCGAAACCTCTGTTCCAACTAGACCCAATTTTGGGCTATTACAAATTCTACGACTTTGGGAATAATTTAATTGAGTCAGTTTATTCAATGTGGAATTAAACTAGGTGGTCCTGAGAATTGTTCAATTAGAGAATTTGATTAAATAATTTTCTTGAAAAATTAATTTGGAAAATCTAAGTGATTTTTAAAAAAAAAAATTTTGATCAAGTAAAAAAATTAGTCAAATTAATTAAAATTAATATGATACTTTTTGAAATTAATTTTCAAGTCAGTCAATTGGCCCAATGGGTAATTGGACTTGAAAATTGGACCTGAGATCTTAAATTGGGCTCGGGAGCCCAAAATCGAGACCAAGACTCAAAAACTGGTCAAACCAGGCCTAGTATGTGAAATCGGGCCGATAGTCCAACTGGTGGCTAGATTGAACTGGTCGGGTCGTCATTGACTTAGATTGAACTGGCTCGGGGTGCCGTAAGGGTGTTGCACTTGCAGCACCGCATACAGCGATGGCCGGTGGTCATGACGAAGGTGTCCTTGACCAACGATTTATTGGTCGTCGTGGTTAGCAAAGGACGAGTTACATTCCTACTGGAATTCTACTAGAGAATTTGATTTCAGATTAATTATTCCAAAAATAATAATATTTTAATAGTTTAATATTAAATTTAATTTAATACTTATCTAAATATTATTTTTAATTTAATATTAAAGTGGTTATTTTAATATTAAATTTAATTTAATGTTTATCTACGAGATAAAAATTTCATTATTTTAATAAGATTTAATATTAAATTTAATCTAATATTTATCTTGATAAATATTATATTAATTTAATATTAAAGTGATTAAGTTTAATCATAGTTGAACTCTAAACTCTCCCTATATAAAGAGAGCCTTGGGTTATTATTTACACACACTTGAATCAAGAGAAAGTTGTAGAGGGAAAATTCTTTAAAGATATTATTCTAGAAAATTTCTAGAGATATTTTTCTAATTTATAACTTGACCCAAAAGTTTAGAGAAATTATAAATTTACCCCATTGGTAATTTTTGTGAAAATTTTTTTGATTTGAACCGAACCCACACTCGACAGAAGTGAGCTTGAGGATAGCGGAGAAGAATACTCGGTTGTAGCGCTCATTCTAGACGAATCGAAAAGGTACAATTTTGATCAAGTGTTTATTACTTTAGATATCACAACCGAGATCTAGTTTTGAAAAAAAATTTAAAACTTTGGTTTTTCTTTAAATTTATTTTCTGCTGCATTTTCCAAACCCCTTTTTTTCCAACAACTTTCGACGATCTTTGATTTCCATTCCATCTGCCTTGGTCCCTCTTCACAAATCAAGATTACCTTACAAGTCCTGCAAACATAAATCAACTTTATTAGCTCGATTGAACTTAGTGAGTTCCTATACTATACCATAAATTAACCCTATCGCACGAGGGTAACATATGTAAAATAATTTAAACATAAATACTTTCTATTCTCTCATCGCGAACGTTCTACATCGGGGTGGTAGACTCCACCTGGTCCTTTGAGCTGTCTGACTCACTATAAAATCTTCCTCTAATCAGACTCTCCACCAACCATATCCTAACTACTTCACTCCTATCCTTCATTCATTTCACGTTCCCTTTACTTGGGGTATTTGTTGACCTAAAACTAATTTGGCTATTTGTCGGCTTCCCATCATGAATCCTTATGGTAGCTTTTCAACTATCTGCCAAAGGATTCTTAGAGCATACCTTTTGTAACACCCTTCACCTAGTTCGGTCGTCTGACCCGGACAATAGGATGCTACAACTAAATATCAAACAATTACAAACGAATTATAATTTTTAAATCTCAATTAAATATAAAAAATCAAAATTAATTAAATTAACATGTGTTTCAATCAATTATGAATTAATATCGAGCTTACAAAAGGTTAAAATTAAACAAGAAATAATTTTGGATCAATTTGAAATAAATTTAAAAGATAGGAAAAACATGAAAATAGGGGTCACACAACCGTGTGGTGATTCGCCACAAATCGGTCTAGCATATTAAACTAGTTTCCGCACTTTAGGAGCTTGAAGACAAGTGTTTTTATTAAGTTTTAATAATGTTTTCTTAAGTTCCCATTAAGTTAATAAAACGTGCAAATTGAGTCTTTTATTAACCTTAAGGGCCAAATGAAACCTAAGGGTAAGCTAATGAACTTTATAAATGTGTAGGAGACCATTAGAAGCCGTACCAAATCAATACTGGTCATTACATCGCAACACGAAAGGTCTGATGTTGCAACATAGGGAGCAGAATGAAGAAATCATGAAATTGTCTTTGATGTCGCAACATAGCCTATGGGTGTTACGAGATACCTCTGAAGATAGCTTAAGAGGAGTACACTGACTACTATGTCGTGACATAGGTCCTGGTATGTCACGACATCGATACTAAACGAAAATTAAACATGAGACAGGGACATTTTGGTTCGCACAATCAAACTTAAAGCTCGGGAACGTCAACTGACCTATGATAAGATTGGAAGATCCTGCTTGGATAGCGACTAGTTGATTGACGAGAAACCCGAAGTGACAGTTGAGAAGGATTACTGAAGTGAGCTAATCACCCAAAATTAGATTTGATTATTTCCATTCTTCAATCTCTTGACTTTTAGTTCTTTATATTATATTATTTTTATTATTATAAAAACCTTAGGAACTTCTTTTATTTTACCTTCGTACTATAGCTAAACTAAAATACTAATTAGATCTTTTGGTGTTTAGGCTAAAATTGATGTAGCACTCACATTTCTTGGATAAGATCCTCGGAGTACTCACCTACTTCACTGTAACTATAGTATAACTTGACCCGTATACTTGCGAATACTGTAACATCCCGAAATAGGGCCTAGTCAGAATAGTGGTTTCGGGACCACAAATATGACATCAAAATATTTATTTTATGATTATTATGAGGCCTAGAATATGAGTATATGCATGTGTTAAAGTTTTATGAAGAAATTCTAAGTATAAGGTGTCCAATTGGAAATTGGGGACTAAATTGAATAAGTTATAAAACTTGGATTCTAGAAGCAATTTGTATGAAATTGCTTTATATTATGAATTAGAAGACCTTGGAGAGAAATTTTCCCAAATTCTAAATTTTTGGACAGGGCTTGCATGGATGAAATTTTAAAGATAGGGCATAAGGGCATTTTGGTTATTTATCATTTTAATGAATTAAAATGAGAAAAATCAAGCCAAAATCAGCCATTTTCTCCTTCATCCAGCCGAAAATTTGGGGATCTCCATAGCTAGGGTTTCAAGCTTTCCAAGCTCAATAGTAAGTGCTCCCAAGTCCCGTTTTTCATGCTCTATGTATTTTTGAACTCCCAGTAGCTTGCTCTCTCCATTTCTTCCCATATTTCATGCTAGGGTTCATGTTTGAAAATTTACCCATGCATGAGTTACTTGTATTTTGATGGATTACGGAGGAATATGGAAGATGAATGTGTATTAAACATATTTTCCTAGTTGATTTTCATGAAAAAAACCCTTATAGGGACTATTTTGCAAAAGATGTAAATGTATGGTAGAAATGAGAAAATAATGGGTAATTTGGGCTACCATAAGAAGGAAAAGTGTTCGGCTAGACTTGGATAAGATAGAAAGTACATGTGTTTCATTATACGAGCCTAGGGACTATATCATAAAAATGTCAAAGGTTAGGGCAAAATGGTCATTTGGACCGGGGTAGATATTAAACTTGAAATGTATAATTTGGGGTATTAATGAGTTAATTTTTGCTATTATAAACTCCGAGGAACAAATTCTGGAGGTCGATCGTGGTAAACGCAAGATTTCGGAATAATCGAAACACAATCTCGAAAAGAATACCAGGTAAGTTAGGATAACTTAAAGTAAACCCCTAATATGCATAATTGAATGATTTATGAATGCATGATGATTGCATTTATTATTAGCATGAAATATCATGGAAATGCATATTTGATGGTAACATGTGAAAAATGTCTCGGATAAGGTTGACAAAGGGAATTCGATGGATAAACCCTCATTGATATGTGTAAAGAGATCCTACATGTGTTGCAGTAAGGATTTAGCCCGGACGGGTAATCCGTGATCTCGAGTATGGAAAGGATCTAGCCCAAACGGGTGTTCCTTGAATGATCGAGCCTCCCGAAGAATATATGTGCATTGAGGATTTAGCCCGTACGGGTAATCCTATCAGGGTCTGAATTTAGCCTAGACTGGTAATTCAGATCCGGGCTCATTAAGGGTGTTTGTCGCTATAAGGGATTTAACCTGGACTGGTAATCCCGACATCACTTTATGAGTTTATGATTTATGGGATTTATCCTGGATTGATAATCCTGCCATGAGATGTGAGGTTCGCGGGAGTGCATATATGTGAAATGATCATTCGTAAGAATTAACGGATAATGGGTATTCCATCGAGATTTCCTAGAAACTCAACGGAATTAATATGATGTATGTCAATAAGATGATGAATGATGAGCTCATCTATATAAATTACATGATGTTTTGTTATGTGACTAATTTATTGATTGAGTGTATGTGATAGGAAATCATTTCATAATTGATTGTTTCATGATTTAAGTGTGGATGTATGCTAATTACTAAGTAAGTTTACTTTTCGGTTATTCGAGCTTACTAAGCATGAAAATGCTTACCCCCTCTATTTTCCCTGTTTTACAGAGCTTGAGGACTCATAAGGATTGGAAAACGGTTGGAGAAGCAACACACTATCAACTAGTCAAGCTTTGGTATAAAGACACTTCTACTTTGTTAATGGCATGTATAGGGCTTTGAGTATTTTGTCATATGTGTCATTTGAATTGCGAAATGAAAGCATGTAAAGATGTATTCATCTTTTTGTATAAGGCCATGGAAATTGGCATATTTGGAAGTAGGCTATGGCCTGCCTTTATATGCATGTTTATGTTCTTATTTGATGGGTTGCTACAATTGGCAATGAGTTCAAAAACGAGCCAAATTTTGAATGTGTTACAATAACATAAGAACCCATAAATACTAGATGGGAAATAACCTTTTTGTATGAAACCAATGATATAAGGTTTCTATACAACTAACTTTATCAAGATCATTTAGAAGTATATTAATCATGTTTTACTTTGAATTTGGTATATCTATTAAGAAAAAGAAGTAGACATGGGTGAATAAAGGCTTGGAAAATAGCCTATTAAGGTCCACATGGTTAGATACACGGGCATGTGTCTAGGCCATGTGTGACACACGGTCCATCCCTATGGGCGTGTGGTATGGCCATTTGTCCCCTGCACCTAAAACTCTAAGTCAAATTAGCACACGGGTAGGACACACGGGCGTGTGTCTGGGCCATGTTAATTTAACAGAATGCTCAAGTTTTGGAGACCCCACGGGTGTGTGTGTGAGCCGTGCCTAAAAGTCAGTATTTCCTACGGGTTAAAGGCATGGACGTGCCCTAGGCCACACGGGCGTAGGTGACCACACGGCTATTCATACACGAGCGTGTGACACTTCTAAGTAAGGAATTTTTTTAAAGTTATTAAATGTTCCCGGTCCTATACAGGAATTTTTTTAAAGTTATTAAATGTTCCCGGTCCTATACCGAACTATCTCTATGTATATTTTGGGCCTTGAAGGCCCATTTAAGGGACAAGATGTGAATGCCTGAAAGTTTCAGATCTGAGCTAAACCTGGTGAGTCGATTCAGTATGTTTTAAATGTAAAGTTTCGGTAATATCTCGATCCCTATCCTGATAACAAATATGGGTGAGGGGTGTTACATTAATTGGTATCAGAGCTACGATTTAGTCGATTCTAAGACTATCGTAGAGGATGTTAAAGTTCGCTATACATGCCATTATTTGAATGTTGATAGTGTGATGTCTCCTGATTGTTTAAACTATTTTGAATATAGTGAATGTCTTCCAATCAAGCACAAGATGAGTCTGAGGGAGCCGAAAGCCATGCTTCAGCTTCCGTACAACAAGCTGTATCTAGTAGTAGTAGAATGCTGATGTCAGAAGGCCGAGAAGAGGCCCAAGCTGCCTTCTTTGATATAATGGATGAATGGTTTGGGGATTATCTAAGAAATTGCCCCAATATAACAAGACCTCCACCGCCCCCTAACTAACTTGATGAGGATGTGCCACGAGGTATGGCACCGGTAAGAGTCAGTAAGGCCCCCATAGATAAGCTTAGAAAGTATTGGGCTGAGGAATTTAGAGCGAAATTTGATGATGACGCTGAAAGAGTCGAGTTCTGGCTTAAAAATACTACGCGAGTGCTAGATGATTTGTCATGCACACCTGAGGAATGTTTAAAGTGCGTTGTGCCCCTTTTGAAGGACACTTCATACAATTGGTGGAAGACCGTATCCTCGGTAGTGCCGAAAGAAAATATTACTTGGGATTTCTTCCAAGCAGAATTTAGGAAGAAATATATTAGCCAATGGTTTTTGGACTAGAAGCGAAAGGAGTTTCTGGAACTCAAACAAGGCAACAAGACTGTAGCAGAATATGTGAGAGAGTTCGTACGACTAAGTCAGTACGCAACTGAATGGGTCTAAACTGAATAAAAAATGTGTAAATAGTTTGAGAAAGGCCTGAATGAGGACATCAAATTGTTGATTGGGATCTTAGAAATACGAGAGTTTGCCGCATTGTCCGATCGAGCCAAGAAGGCCAAGGACCTTAATAATGAAAGAAAACAAGCTAAAAGAGAGGCTCGAGTTGTGAGCAAGAGGTCTAGCGGTAAAACACTCTCGTTCTCTACGAAGAAGGCCAGGAGCCTGCATGAACGCACCACTTCGTCAGTGGGATATTCGGGTAGATCGAGAAGCTTTAAACGATGAGGTCAAAAGTCTTCCTCCCCGATGGTGACTAGTGTGGAAAGTGTAGATGATCAAAAACCGAAGTGTAAGAGCTGCAAAAAATTTCTCTTCAGAGAGTGCTGAATGAAGAGCGGCGCGTGTTTTATATATGGTTCCCTTGATCACTTCCTCAGAAACTGCCCGAAATGAGCTGAAAAAGATGAAGAAATAGCTTCGAAGTCCGGTGCTCCCATTCTACGAGGTAGACCTTCGAGATACCCTGGGAGTGCTAGTGGCAGTCGAGTCGTGACTAAAGAAGCTGCAAAATCAGAGGTTCAAGTCCCTGCAAGAACGTATGCGATACGTGCTCGAGAGGAAACCGCTGCTCTTGATGTTATTACGGGGAATTTCTCTCTTTTTGATACAAGTGTTGTTGCTTTAATTGACCGAGGTTGACGCATTCATATATCTGCATGAGATTGATGTCTAATATGAACATACCTATTGAACTTACGGAATTTATCATTAGAGTGTCGAACCCATTAGGCAAACCAGTCCTGGTTGATAAAGTCTGTAAGAATTGTCCTTTGACGATTCATGGTCATTGTTTTCCGGCAAACCTTATGTTGTTACCATTTGACGAGTTCGATGTGATACTGGGCATGGATTGGTTAGCCTTACATGATGTAATTGTAAATTGTGGTAGTAAGTCAATTAAATTGAAATTCCTGGATGGTAAGATTCTACGGGTCGAATCAAGAGAATTGGGTTCGTCGCCAGTTGTAATCACGGCAATGGTTGCCCAGAGATATATGAGGAAAGGATACGAAGCTTACCTTGCATTTGTGTTGAACACTTAGGAAAATGAATTGAAGATTGAATTTGTGCCAATAATATGTGAGTATTCAGATGTATTTCCGGAGGAATTACCTGGATTGCCCCCTGAAAGGGCGATAGAGTTTGGTATTGAATTGGTGCCAGGGACGACTCCCATTTCTATTGCCCCGTATAGAATGGCACCTATAGAGCTGAGGGAGTTAAAAGTACAGTTGCAAAAGTTGACGGATAAAGGATTTGCTAGGCCAAGTTTTTCACCTTGGGGTGCCCCCGTGTTGTTCGTAAAGAAGAAAGATGGTTTGATGAGGTTATGTATCGATTATCGGCAACTGAACAGGGTGACTATCAAGAATAAGTATCCTTTTCCAATGATCGATGATTTGTTTGACTAGTTGAGAGGAGCCACCGTATTCTCTAAGATAGACTTAAAGTCTGGCTATTATCAGCTACGAGTTAAAGACTCGGATGTACCCAAGACAGCTTTCAGAACGAGGTATGGCCATAATGAATTTCTTGTCATACCGTTTGGGCTGACGAATGCACCGACTATGTTTATGGATATAATGAATTGGATCTTTTGGCCATATTTGATAAGTTTTTCATTATGTTTATTGATGACATTTTGATCTACTCTAAAGATGAGACAGAGCATGCGAAGCACCTGAGAATTGTGTTGCAGACCTTGCGGGAAAGGAACTGTATGCTAAGTTTAGCAAGAGTGAGTTTTGGCTCTAGGAAGTTGGATTTTTGGGTCATATAGTTTCGGGTGAAGGCATCCGAGTTGATCCAAGTCAAATGGAAATCGCCTAAGAATGTAACCGAGATTAGAAGCTTTTTGGGCTTAGTCGGTTACTATCGAAGATTTGTAAAAGGATTTTCCATGATAGCGACTCCGATGACGAAGCTGCTACAGAAAGACGTTAAGTTTGAATGGACAGAGAAGTGTCAGCAAAGTTTTGAGAAGTTAAAGACATTGCTGACCGAAGCTCCTTTTTAGTGCTACCTAAATTGGGAAAAGAATTTTTGGTCTACAATGATGCATTCTTAAATGGATTGGGTTGTGTGCTTATGCAAGATGGTAAGGTGATAGCCTATGCTTCACGGAAATTGAAGCCCTACGAGAAGAATTATCCAACCCACGACCTAGAGCTTGCCGCTATTGTTTTTCCCTTAAAACTTTGGAGGCATTATTTGTATGGTGAGACTTGCCATATATTCACGGACCACAAGAGTTTGAAATACTTGACGACTCAAAAAGAATTAAATTTGAGATAAAGGAGATGGCTAGAATTAATTAAAGATTATGATCTGAATATCAATTATCACTCGGGAATCATAATGCTCAGTTTAATGATGACGACTTGCAGGAAAAAAGGGCTCAATGTGAGTCTAGTGTTGAGACAGATTTCTGAGTCAGTCCTGATGGATGTTTAATGTTTAGAGATAGGGTTTGTGTACCCAAAGACAATGAACTTATTCGGAAGATTTTGCAAGAATCACATAACAGTCGTTTGTCTATTTACCCGAGAAGTACCAAGATGTACAATGATTTAAAGAAGATGTACTGATGGAACGATATAAAAAGAGATGTTTCTGAATTTGTATCGAAATGCCTGGTATGCCAGCAAGTTAAAGCTGAACATCAAGTGCTTTCAGGTTTG
This sequence comes from Gossypium arboreum, assembly GCF_025698485.1. Taxonomy (NCBI): domain Eukaryota; kingdom Viridiplantae; phylum Streptophyta; class Magnoliopsida; order Malvales; family Malvaceae; genus Gossypium; species Gossypium arboreum. The sequence continues at coordinate 3,361,774 of NC_069082.1, read as the reverse complement.
TTATAGCCTATAATGGTCCCCATATGGAAGTGGGACAGTGTTACCATAGACTTTGTGACAGGTCTACCTATGACTCCGAAAAAGAAAGATGCCATATGGGTTATAGTGGATAAATTGACGAAGTCGGCTCATTTCATTCTAGTAAGGATGGATTATTCTCTTGATAGATTGGCTGATTTGTACATTTCTAAGATAGTAAGATTGCACGGAGTACCTCTGTCGATTATTTCAGACAGAGACCCGAGGTTCACTTCGAGATTCTGGAAGAAGTTACAAGAAGCCTTAAGTACAAAGTTGAATTTTAGCACAGCTTTTCATCCTCAAACTGATGGTCAGTCTGAGCGGATGATTCAGATTCTCGAGGACATGTTGCCTTGTTGCATCTTTGAATTTCAGGATACTTGGGAAAAATACCTGCCATTGGTAGAATTTACCTACAATAATAGTTTCCAAAGAAGTTTGAAGATGGTACATTATGAGACCTTGTATGGTAGGAAGTGCCGAACTCCATTATACTGGACAGAACTCAAGGAAAATCAGATTTATGGAGTTGATCTGATCAAAGAGACTAAGAAAAATTTAAAGTGATACGGGATTGTTTAAAAGCGGCATCAGATAGGCAAAATTCTTATGCTTATCTGAAAAGAAAGGAAATTGAGTTTCAAGTTGGAGATAGAGTATTCTTGAAAGTATTTTCATGGAAAAAAGTATTGAGATTTGGTTGGAAAGGTAAACTGAGTCCACGATTTATCGGACCGTACGAGATTACCGAAAGAGTTGGACTATTAGCCTATCGTTTGGCGTTGCCACCCGAAATGGAAAAGATTCATGATGTGTTCCATGTATCCATGTTAAAGAGATACCGATTAGACCCCTCTCATGTGATTTCACCGACTGAGATTATAATTCGACCGGACATGACTAATGGAGAGGAACTAGTTAAGATATTGGCTCATGAAGTTAAACAGTTGAGAAATAAAGATGTGGCTCTTGTAAAAGTTTTATGGCATCGACATGGTGTAGAAGAGGCCACATGGGAGCCGGAAGAAGTAATGAGAAGTCAATATCCAAATCTGTTTTCTTGTAAGACTTTCGAGGACGAAAGTCTTTAAGGGGGGAGAAATGTAACATCCCGAAATAGGGCCTAGTCAGAATAGTGGTTTCGGGACCACAAATCCGACATCAAAATATTTATTTTATGATTATTATGAGGCCTAGAATATGAGTATATGCATATGTTAAAGGTGTCCAATTGGAAATTAGGGACTAAATTGAATAAATTACAAAACTTGGATTCTAGAAGCAATTTATATGAAATTGCTTTAGATTATGAATTAGAAGGTCTTGGAGAGCAATTTGCCCAAATTCTAAATTTTTGGAAAAAAATGGGCTTGCATGGATGAAATTTTAAAAAAATGGGGCATAAGGGCATTTTGGTCATTTGTCATTTTAATAATTAGAATGGGAAAAATCAAGCCAAAATCAGCCATTTTCTCCTTCATCCAGCCAAAAATTTGGGGTTCTCCATAGCTAGGGTTTCAAGCTTTCCAAGCTCAATAGTAAGTGCTCCCAAGCCCTGTTTTTCATGTTTTATGTATTTTTAAAATCCCGGTAGCTTGCTCTCTCCATTTCTACCCATATTTCATGCTAGGGTTCATGTTTAAAAATTTACTTGTGCATGAGTTTCTTGTATTTTGATGGATTACGGAGGAATATGGAAGATGAATGTATATTAAACATCTTTTCCTAGTTGATTTTCATGAAAAAAACCCTTATAGGGACTATTTTGCAAAAGATGTAAATGTGTGGTAGAAATGAGAAAATAATGGGTAATTTGGGCTACCATTAGAAGGAAAAGTGTTCGGCTAGACTTGGGTAAGATAGAAAGTGCATGTGTTTCATTATACGAGCCTAGGGACTATATCGTAGAAATGTCAAAGGTTAGGGGCAAAACGGTCATTTGGACCGGGGGTAGATATGAAACTTGAAATGTATAATGTGGGGGTATTAATGAGTTAATTTTTGCTGTTATAGACCCCGAGAAACAAATTCCGGAGGTCGACCATGGTAAACGCAAGGTTTCGGAATAACTGAAACACAATCCCGAAAAGAATACCAGGTAAGTTAGGATAACTTAAAGTAAACCCCTAATATGCATAATTGAATGATTTATGAATGCATGATTATTGCATTTATTATTAGTATGAAATATCATGGAAATGCATATTTGATGGTAACATGTGACAAATGTCTCGGATGAGGTTGACAAAGGGAATTCGATGGATAAACCTTCATTGATATGTGTAAGGAGATCCTGCATTTGTTGCAGTAAGGATTTAGCCCGGACGGGTAATCCGTGATCTCGAGTATGGAAAGGATCTAGCCCAGACGGGTGTTCCTTGAATGATCGAGCCTCCCGAAGAATATATGTGCATTGAGGATTTATCCCGGATGGGTAATCCTATTAGGGTTTGAATTTAGCCTGGACTGGTAATTCAAATCCGAGCTCATTAAGGGTGTTTGTCGTTATAAGGGATTTAGCCTGGACTGGTAATCCCAACATCATCTTATGAGTTTATGATTTGGGGGATTTAGCCTAGATTGGTAATCCTTCCATGAGATGTAAGGTTTGCGGGAGTGCATATATGTGAAATGATCATTCATAAGAATTAACGGATAATGGGTATTCCATCGAGATTTCCTAGAAACTCAACGGGATTAATATGATGTATGTCAATAAGATGATGAATGATGAGCTCATCTATATAAATTACATGATGTTTTATTATGTGACTAATTTATTAATTGAGTGCATGTGATAGGAAATCATTTCATAATTAATTGTTTCATGATTTAAGTGTGGATGTATCCTAATTACTTGGTAAGTTTACTTTTTGGTTATTCGAGCTTACTAAGCATGAAAATGCTTACCCACTCTATTTTCCCTGTTTTACAGAGCTCGAGGACTCATAAGGATTGGAAGACGGTTGGAGAAGCAACACACTATCAACTAGTCAAGCTTTGGCATAAAGACACTTCTACTTTGTTAATGGCATGTATAGGGCTTTGAGTATTTTGTCATATGTGTCATTTGAATTGCCAAATGAAGGCATGTAAAGATATATTCATGATTTTGTATAAGGCCATGGAAATTGGCATATTTGGAAGTAGGCTATGACCAGCCTTTATATGTATGTTTATGTTCTTATTTGATGGGTTGCTACAATTGGCAATGAGTTCAAAAACGAGCCAAATTTTGAATGTGCTACAATAACATAAGAACCCATAAATACCAGATGGGAAATAACCTTTTTGTATGAAACCAATGATATGAGGTTTCTATACAACTAACTTTATCAAGACCATTTACAAGTGTATTAATCATGTTTTACTTTGAATTTGGTATATCTATTAAGAAAAAGAAGTAGAAAGGGGTGAATAAAGGCTTGGAAAATAGCCTATTAAGGTCCACATGGTTAGATACACGGGCGTGTGTCTAGGCCGTGTATGACACACGGTCCATCCCCATGGGCGTGTGGTATGGTCGTGTGTCCCCTGCACCTAAAACTCTAAGTTAAATTAGCACACGGGTAGGACACACGGGCGTGTGTCTGGGCCTTGTTAATTTAACAGAATGCTCAAGTTTTGGACACGGGGTGAGCCCATGGGTGTGTGTCTTGGCCGTGCTTAAAAGTCAGTGTTTCCTACAGGTTAAAGGCATGGACGTGCCCTAGGCCACACGAACGTGGGTGACCACTGGCTCCTCATACACGGGTGTGTGACACTTCTAAATAAGGAATTTTTTTTTAAGTTATTAAATGTTCCTGGTCCTATCCCAAACTATCTCTATGTATATTTAGGGCCTTGAAGGCCCATTTAAGGGACAAGATGTGAACGCCTGAAAGTTTCAGATCTGAGCTAAACCTGGTGAGTCGATTTAGTATGTTTTAAATGTAAAGTTTCGGTAATACCTCGAACCCTATCCTGATAACGGATACGGGTGAGGGGTGTTACAAATACCACCTCATTTATATATCTTTTACTACAATATTGACACTCTGGACGCTAATACGTTTGGAGGTTGTCAAGTTGTTGGCATCATTTCTGAGGAGGCAACGTCACTAAATTAATTTTAATTTTTGCATGTAAAAGGAATAATTAGAAAACTTTTAAGTTATAGATACAATTTTTTATTTCTAAGTAAAATTATTAACATTATGCATGTTTTAGGAACCTTGTTTGATATATATTGCCTACGACCTAACATTTCTTATCTTGTTATTCATAACTCACATTTTGAACTAAATCCTTCTTTTCTAACATGTATTTTTGAAAATGTTAGGTTTACTGATCGTGAAACTTTGGACCCTATAGTGTTTTTGCAGAGATTTGATCATATATGTAGCACAGTTACTTAAACTGGTGTTTCACCAGATGCTATTAAATTGTTATTAATTCCATTTGCACTGGATAGGAAGGTAAAAATATGGCTAGAAACAATTCCCCCAAACACCATTACTACTGGGATTGAGTTTGTGTAGTTCTTTGCTGAAAAGTGCCCATGAAAAGGTACTAAGTACTTATACACAATTATTTATTTTAAGTAGTTTATTATTGAAACATTGGGACAAGCATGGGAAAGGTTTAAAGTGATTCTCAAATCTATATTAGGTGGGGGCATACATTTCACAGTTCAGATGCAACATTTCTAGTATGGGCTAGACAGTCAAAGTAAGCAGAAATTCGACATTATGACTCGGGGAAGTATTTGGATGAAAACCCAAAAGGAATGGAAACATTGGAGAAGTTTAGCATTAATGAATCTACCTGGGAGAAATATTATGAAGGGGAAATCGAGGGACTATAATATAGAAAAAATGGAAAAAAGCAAGAATGTAATCAGTTGGAGTCAATTATAAAAGAATTAAATGATCGTAAGACAGAAGAAGAAGGGGACAATGTTGAGCAATAAAATGATCACATGGTATCCCAACTTGATCGGTGGAGGTAGAGTAAGGAGTAGCTGGAACAAATCATCTCGAATTCAATAAAATTGGTGCCGTCTGTTATTAAACCTCTTGAATTAGAATTGAAGCTGTTGCCTTCACATTTAAAATACGATTATTTGGGAGAACAAAATACTCTTTCAGTGATTATTGTTGCAGGCTTAGAAACAAACCAAGAAGAGACTCTATTAAGTGTTTTGAAAATGCATAAAAAGGCAATAGGATGAACTATTACTGATATTAAAAGAATTAATCCTCCATTTTTCAACATAAAATTAGATTAAAATAGGGACCTGTAGTTGATGCTTAGCGTAGACTTAATCCAACTATGAAGGAAGTAGTAAAGAAGGAATTGCTTAAATGGCTTGATGTAGGTATTGTTTACGCCATCTCTAATAGTTAATGGGCTAGCGCTACTCAGTGTGTTCCAAAGAAGGGAGGTCTAACTGTTGTCGAAAATGATAAGAACGAGTTAATTCCAATAAGAATAGTTATTGGTTGGAGAGTATGTATTAACTATCAGAAATTGAATGATGCAACAAAAAAAGACCATTTCTCATTGCCCTTTATTGATCAAATGCTTGATTGTTTAGTAGGTAAAGATTACTATTATTTCTTGGATGGCTACTCAGGGTACCATCAAATACCAATCCACCCCGACGATCAAGAGAAAACCATTTTCACATGTCCTTTTGGTAGTTATGCTTTTAAAAGAATGCCTTTTGGCATATGTAATACTCCAGCAACCTTTATGAGATGCATAGCCGCTATCTTTGCTGATATGTTAGAAGAAGGATTAGATATATTCATGGATGACTTCTTGGTCTATGGAGATTCTTTTCAAGAATGTTTGGGAAATCTGAAAAAAGTCCTAAAAAGATGTGAAGAGACTAATCTAGTGTTTAATTGGGAAAAATGTCATTTCATGGTAAAAGAAAGATTGGTATTGAGGCATCAGATATCAGGAAAAAGGTATGGAAGTAGATAAAGCAAAAATTGAGGTTATAAAAAATCTTCCCTCCCTAACAAATGTTAAAGGAGTTCGAAATTTTTTAGGACATGCAGGATTTTACTAGAGGTTTATAAAAGACTTTGTTCACATCTCTAAGCCTCTTAATCAACTCCTTCTGAAAGAGAAACCTCTAATTTTTTACTAAAGCTGCGTCAAAGCCTTTAAGGTAATAAAAGAAAAACTCATATTTGCTCCAATAATCATTACCCCTAACTGGTTGGAGCATTTTATTATTATGTGTGAAGCTAGTGATTATGTAGTAAGTGGAGTTTTGGGACAAAAATAGAATAATATATTTGGGGTTATTCATTATGCAAGCAAAACATTGAATCTGCCACAATGCAACTACACTACAACTAAAAAAGAGATGCTTGCAATAGTGTTTGCTTGTGAAAAATTTCGATCCTACTTAATGGCGAAAAAAGTATATGTGTATATTGACCATTCTGCATTAAAATATGTTATAAAGAAAAAATAGACAAAAGCTAAGCTAATGAGATGGGTATTACTATAGGAAATTTATTTATGGATATGGATAGGAAGGGGACTGAGAACCAAATTGCAGATAATTTATCCAGGATTGAGAATAATTTAAAAGCAGTGAACATTTAAGAAATTAAAGAGACTTTTATAGATGAGTAATTATTTAGAGTAGACATTCGTCAGACTAGGATTGGAAAGCATATAAAATTGTGGTATGTAGATTATGTCAATTATATTGCAAGAGGGGTCTTTCCAGCACATACATCTTGGCAACATGAAAAAAGGATAGCCCACGAATAAAAAAATTACGTTTAGGAAGAACCATATGTGTTTCGACAATGTGCGGATAAATTGGTTTGGAGGTGTATTGCAGAGAAAGAGATACAATGATGACATACATCTCTATACGGATGGCATTTCGGTGGAAAAAGGACAACCCAAAAAGTGCTACAATCATGATTTTATTGACCAACTATGAATAGATATGCTTATAAATTCGTACAGGGGTGTGATAGGTGTCAACGAAATGGGAATATATAAAAAAGGGGATGAAATACCGTAAATAAGGATAATTTAGGTTGAAGTATTTGATGTTTAGGGGATTGATTTCATGGACCTTTTCCAAGTTCTTTTGGGAATAAATACATTCTCCTGGCTGTTGATTATGTTTCAAAATGGGTTGAAGCTGTCGCTTTACCTACCAATGATATAAAATCAGTAGTAAGGTTCCTAAGAAAAAAATATATTCACTAGGTTTGGTATACCGCGAGCATTGGTTAGTGATGAATAGTTGTATTTTTGTAGCAAGAAGTTTAAAGCAGCTTTGGCTAAATACAACATAAGATATCAAATGAAAACAACCTATCACCCACAAGCTAATGGGCAATTAGAACTGTCTAATTGTGTAATAAAACAAATTTTGGAGAAAAAAATAAATCCAACTCGAAAGGATTGAGTAGCAAAGCTAGACGATGCATTTTGGGCTTACAGAACAACATATAAGACTCCTCTAGGTATATCTTCATATAAGCTAGTTTATGGTAAGAACTGCTGATGCGAGTCTCAAGGCACAATTTCAGACCCATGAATATGGTGGGTTCACACTAACTCAAGGCCCAACAATAATGTGAAAGGCTAAGCAAATCAAATTAGGATTTGATCAAAGATAAGATTCGAGGATGAATCTTTTTGAGGAAAGAAAGAATGATACATGCACGAATGGGGTGAAATTTATTAAATTCCAATCACCAATGCTGTAAATTTTTAAGCTTGAGAAATAAATAGAATTACGACGACTTTTTTGATAGGATCCTGGCATTTCTGGGTTGAGATGCCTGCATGGCATTTAAAGACCTATCTCTTAGCTTTGAAACACATTTTGAATCACTCAATTTTGAGTTCGAGAGATCAAGTTATGACCATTTTAGTGAAGACTACGCGGATAGAATTTCTGAACGGGATTATGGTGAAGAAGAGTTGGTGGAACCACTAACTCATCCTCATTGTCTAGTTGTAAGGTGCACCCTCAACATCCAATTGAAGGATGATCATGACCTTCAAAGGAGTAATATATTCCATTCGAAGGTGTTTGATTAAAGGTAAACTTTGCTCATTTATCATTGATAGTGGAAGTTGTGCTAACGTTGTGAGCAGATGTTTTGTGGATTCTCTTGCTTTGCCATGTAGTAAACACCCTACACTATACCATCTTCAATGGCTTAACGAAGGTTCGGAGGTCCATGTGGTAAAATAGTGCTTGATCACTTTTAAACTTGAAACTTACATTAATGATGTTTGGTGTGATGTCGTTCCTATGCATGTCGTAGACTATGGCAGTATGATCATGATGTTATTCATCATGGTAAATTAAATCGATGTTCTTTTATTTTCCATGGGAAGAAGTACACTTTCACCCCTTTGAATCCAAAAGATATTCACAGTGATCAAATCGACATGATGAAGTTTTGTGAGGAGGTTATGGGAAGTAAGACACAAAATTCAAAAAAGGCTGAGAGAAAAGATGTCTCTAGTGAAAATAACCAACTTAATGATGACCTAATGGTGAGTGCATCCTTTTGTAAGAAAAAAAAGAGTGGTTCACAATTTTTATGCGAGTGGAAAAGATGTGCGATGAGCCTTACCCACTAAACAAAATTGCATCATTATCCAATTTAGGCAAAATTGTTTATCTTTGACTAACCTTCACAACTCTTTGCCTAGTGTTTTTGTGTCTCTTTTACAGGAATATGAAGATATTTTTGACGAAGCACCTAAAGGATTACCACCTTTAAGGGGTATTGAGCATCGAATTGACTTAGTACTTGGTCAACAATTCCAAATCGACCAGCTTATCGAAGCAATCCCGATGATACGAAGGAGTTACAAAAGCAAGTAGATAAATTTTTGGCGAAGGGTCACATTCTTAAAAGTTTAAGTCCTTGTCCGGTGCCGATAATTTTGGTGCCAAAGAAAGATGGTATTGGAATTTGGCGCCGTGTTGATGCAAGAAAAAAGGCCAATCGCATATTTCAGTGAAAAACTGACTGGGGTGCAATTAAACTACTCAACTTACAATAAGGAGTTGCTGGCATTAGGTTGAGCTCTACAAGTTTGGCAACATTATTTGTTGCCAATTGAGTTCGTTATCCATACGGGTCATGAATCCCTAAAATGGTTAAAGGGACAAGGTAAGTTGAGCAAGAGACGCGCTCGATGGATAAAATTCATAGGGACATTTCCATATACAGTTAAGTATAAAATAGGTAGAGAAAATGTATTTGCTGATGCCTTATCTCGTAGATATTCTTTGATAACTACATTAAATTCTAAAGTCTTAGGGTTTGAACATATAAAAGATTTATACTTAAATGATATTAAGTTTGCAAATGTTTTTTCTAATTGTAGGAATGGTGCCTTTAAAAAGTTTTATCTTGTAGATGGGTTTCTTTTTCGCCTAAACAGGTTATGTGTGCCACAATGTTCTATGAGAGAGTTATTAATTCATAAGGTACAAAATGGAGGCCTAATGAGACATTTCGGTGACGCCAAGACACTAGATATTCTACATGAACATTTTTATTGGCTGCACATGAAAAAGGATATTGAAAAGGTATGTTCTAATTGTATTACTTGTAAACAATCAAAATCTAAGGTAATACCTTATGTACTTTATACTCTTTTCCCAATTCCTTATTCGCCATGAGTGGACTTATCCATGGATTTCATTCTTGGTTTGCTATGAACCAAAAAGGGTTGAGATAGTATCTTTGTTGTTGTTGACATGTTTTCAAAGATGGCTCACTTAATTCCTTGTCACAAAATGAATGACGCTACACATGTAGCTGACTTACTCTTTCGAGAGGTGGTACGCCTACATGGGATACCTCACACCATTGCAATTGGCAGAGACGTAAAGTTTTTATGCCACTTTTGGAAAGTATTGTAGGAAAACATTTCTAGTTTAGATGGTGAGAAGACAACTGAATTGGTGAAATCCATACATGCGAAAGCAAGACAACGAATCGCCAAAACAAATGAAGCAGCTGCCAAAAAAGCTAATAAGGGGCGCAAGCAAATTATCTTTGAGCTCGATGACTGGGTTTGGGTCCACATGAGAAAAGAGCGATTTCCAACTAAACGTAAAACAAAATTACACCAACGTGATGATGGACCTTTTCAAGTACTCAAGTGCATTAATGATAATGCATATCAAATCGACCTTCACGGTAAGTATAATGCTAGTGCCACTTTTAATGTCGTTGATCTTTCTCCTTTTGATGTTGCAGATTCGAGGACAAATGCTTTTATGGAAGGGGGGAATGACATAAGCAACTCAGCCCAATTCAAAGGCCATAATAGAGATTAGCTTAGTTTCTCTAAAGGCCCAATTACGAGATCCAAATTCAAACAGATAAAGTCAAAAGTCAACTTAGTTGTTCAAGACTTTATCGCAAAAAAAATTTGAGAAGAACAATTGAAGTTTCAAGATGATGAATTATGAAGTAATGATGAATTAGAATGGACTAATTCTGTTCGTGGGCCTAAACTCTGAATCTATGATGACAAGCCAATGTGGAAAATGCTAACAAGTTTAGGCATTTCACTTCAATAACCTTAATTGATCTCACAAGCCTAGATGTTTCAAATTGGGTTCGAGTTTTAGGCTTAATTTTTATTATATATGAGCCCAATATTTTATTTATCAGCTCTTATTATTTTATTATTATTTTATTCAAAATTTTTATAATTATTAAATATTTTAAATTATTTAGGAGTTTTATGTTAATAAGAAAGTTTAGTTTAAAACTTCTTCTTGTTTAGATTAAATTAGAGTTCTAGTATACTTAGGAGTTTTATTTAGATTGATTTAGCTGGCCTATATATAAGCCTTTGCATTGTACACAATTAATACAATTCATTAGTATTCTATTTCTGTTTGAGTTAATAAATTCTCTCTGGGTTTTTCTTTTCAAGAATTTATCTTGAGTTTCTTTTAGAAGAGTTTTAACAATCTTTTTAGATTGTGGGGATCATTTTCAAACTTTTTCTCGCCAAGATTTCTATTTTAGAGGGGAAATTGGAGCCGTTTGAAGGGAGTTGTGGATTCTTCGTTTTTCCAAGGCTTTTTAGGACTTCTACATACCACGTTCTACTTTCCATTTATCTTCTTTATTCACTTCCTTATTATTCTAATCTTTGATTTATTATGTTATTTTGGTTATTTATTTTAATTGTTTTAACTGACATGGATTTGATTTCGTTTCAGGTTTGTCTCAAAATCCAAGTTTCTTTCTAAACGTCTAGAGCCATAAGTCAAATCTGCGACTTTGAAAAACTTTACGATCTACTTCTGCATTCACCCGTCTCATTTCTTTATCATTTGGTATCAGATTTGGGCGTTTTAGGTGTTCTTTCTATTTTTATAAACTGATTTCTAGAAACAGCCTCAAAACATTTTTTTTACTTCGACAGTTTTCGAAAAAGAATATTTTCAGTGGGTAAACAATTTTCAAATGATCTGAAATTTACATGTTATTTCTTGGCACGATTTTAGAGTATAAAAAAATATTTCCCACAAAAAAAGTGATGGAAAAAGTACAAAAAAATAAAATACAAAAAAAAAATTATAGGCTGAATTTTGTATCAAAGCTTTCCAGATCGGATCTACATTATTTGAGGAGGATCCAATTTAAATTTCGTGATTTTTGAAAATCAGGAACACCTCAAACGAAGTTTGTCAAGTTGCTTCACAATTTTTCGGGTTTTCGAGTTTCAAAAATTTTCATTGAATCTTAGCTTTATATTTTCATTTGTTTTTGCTTTTTATTGTTCCTTTATGCATTCTAACACTTTATTGTTTCTTGTGTTAGTAGGTTAAAGCACATTGCACATTTCTTCCTCCGTGCAACAAAATTTTTCGATGTTTAGCTAATGTTGGACTCATAGTGCTATTAGGTTTACTTTGTTAGTTTGATTCTAATACATTCTAATTGATTGATATAGACACTTTTGAAAAGACTCACAAGATTAATTCTTACCTCATATGATTTTTATTTCTTAGTGCATAACAGTGAGGTTTGCTTAATTTTTCTATTCTTGAGTGTTGCATTCTTTTCAGGCTTTCCTACTGATTCACAATACTATGATTGGGAAGTTGAGAAGGGATCAAGAGATTTGAAATACTCGTGATCAGCAACGCGACACTATTCTAGGCATGATAAAAAAAATTAGAACATCTAACTGTAAAAATTGAGCATCGGAATCATAATTGGGGAGATAAGATTGATCAGCCTTGTCTTCATGCAAATAATGCTCGACGTGTCTCTCGTGCAAATGATAAAACTTTGGTTAATAATGACCGTAGACAAATTTTTTTAGCCAAACCAAAGTTCAACATTCCACCATTTTGCAGGAAGTATGATCCTGAAGCATATTGTGAGTGAGAATAAAAAATTGAACTTATGTTCCGTTATTATAAATGTTGGGAAGAGGAAAAAGTCCAATTGGCGACCCTTGGATTTTCACATTATGCGTTGAGTTGATGGATTCAACTTGGAATTGATCTTTAAAAAAATCGCAAAAGGGTAATTGAAACATGGGACGAGTTGAAACAAGTGATGCGAAAGCGTTACGTTCCTTCTCATTACTATAGTGAGGTCTCAACAAGACTTCAACACCTTGTTTTAGGTAATCGATCTGTTGATGAATGCTTTAAAGAGATGGAGATGCTTATGCAAAGAGCAAATATACAAGAGGATGAAGAAACTAACATGGTGCGATTTGTAGATGGCTTGAATGTTTCAATAGCCAATGCTCTTACTATTTAAACCTATATTGATCTTGAGGAGATAATACATAAGACAATTGAGATTCAACAACAATTTCAACAACATCAATCTTGTCCATTTGGTGCATCACACTGTTATCGAGGTATAAGTTCTAATTCTACTTTAAAGAATTCAAAACCTTCTTATACTATTAATAAGTTGCTGCCAAAACATGCTGAGCCTAAACTTTTTGAGTGGAAAAGTGGGGCTCCTACAAAACATTCTTCTACATCTTTAAAGCAACTCATTTCTACTAAATTTTCACCAAAATAACAATGAGTTGGTGACATTGAATGTTTTACGTGTAAAGGGCGTGGACACTATAGTCATGATTGTGTCAACTAAGACTTTTATTGATAAAAAAAGATGGCGAACTTTGTGAAACGGAAAAAAAAGATAATGAGAATTTTTTTCCTTGAATATTTAGAGTTAGATGGAATAGAAACGTCATGTTCTCCTACTGAGATATATTGTTTTGAATTGAATATTCATAATACTTGTGAGGGGGATATGGGAAGTGAGGAAAAATCATGTGAAAAGACAGAGAGAAAAGAGACCTTTAGTGATAAAAGTCTACTTAATGGTCCAAATTTGGTGAGTGAAAATCCATATGAGGTAAAATTGGAGAGTTCTTGTAACACCCTAAACCCGATCTAGACGTTCAGACCAAATTTTGGAGAGTTACGTCATTCGTACTAAAGTTTCATACTATCACATTGCAATCAAATTAAACTATACAATAGCATATCATTTATCACTGCAAAATATAACATATAGTCATTATAAATTCAATAACATCGTAAAACATCGGCTCCTACTAGTAATGCTTAAAGGAAAAAGAAAAGTTTGACCGAGCTTCCGCGACCCTAACCTGATCAAGACTGGGAGGCACCTGAAACCAAGTCAATGAAAATGTGAGTTGTGAACTCAGTGCGTAAAGGAATATTCTAATAGACTTTATTCATGGTGAAATTCCAATTTCAAATATTCAGTTTATTTCGGATGTATTTGTAATTTAGATTCAGAGCAGACCAATTACATGTATACGTATATGCAATTTCAGATCATATGCGGTACCAATCAAACTCAGATGTGATTTCCTATTACCACCCACTACACACCATCTTCTGTAACCCCAACACACCATTAAGGACATTCAATGCCCAACCAACCCAGCATACCCTCAAGTGTTCGTTCACACTTTTATAGATACGCAGCTTAGCAGCTAATTCAGTATGCGACAAGTGCCAAAATCGGATATAATTTTAGTGGGAAAGCCACAATTTCAGAATAGACTTCTTCTCCTTTCACAGTATCTCATCCCATGCCAATGCAGAATAACACATGTTTAGTCATTCCAATACACTAAAAAATTAACCTAAATAGTTCAATAACAGAGTGAAATCACAGTGCATGTTCAATTATGCGACCCACAGACTAGTCTCAATGTATCAGACAGTTCTCACATAAACAAATTCAGTCATTCGTACATCAGGGAAACCAATATTAGAGTTTAACATTGTTCTTGGCCTCAAAAAAGTTTCCTGGCCCAACCTCTTGTCACACGGCCTGGGCACACACCTGTGTGCCTTGGCCGTGTGATCTTTAAGCACAAACAGACAATTATACGGCCTGGGTACACGCCTGTGTCCCTGGCCGTGTGGTTTTTAAGCGCAAATAGTGAGTTACACGGCCTGGGCACATGCCCGGGCCCCTGGCTGCGTGGTTTTTAAGCACCAACAGTGAGTTACACGGCCTGGCTACACTCCCGTGTCCTGGGCCGTGTAAACCCTGCACTAGCATGGCCACACACGGCCTAGACACACGCCCGTGTAACCCTGATTCAGTAAACAGTCAGTTACACGTGTGGCCTACACGGCCTAGTCACACGCTCGTGTACCCAGTCGTGTGGCATCGACAACAACCATTTTTGGTGATCTGAAACTTGCAAAGAAAGGTTTTCGGTACGCACCTGATCTCGTTTTGATGGAGAAACGAGATGAAGACTACCTGGAATGTAACACCCCAAACCCGGCCTGGACGTTATGACCGGATCTGATGCGCCACATTGATGCGTTCAAAATATTCCGTATTACTTAGTTTGGAAAAGCCGAGTTGGTGTTGTAAAGACACTTTTAAAAGTAGGTTAAAGTGAATGGAAGCTGCGCACGGGTAGGAAACCAGAAGAAGAGGAGGTGAGTCCATCTGACCGCTAAGTACCAAGCTCTCTTCGGATCCAATCCTAGACATGCACACCGCCATTGCCACACTCTAACATCTCGTATAATTTTGAGAAAACTGCTTGATTATGACCAACTTAAGAAAATGATTAAGGTTGCAAATCGTTTGCTTAAAATATTTATTTTCTTGGGAAAACATTTACCTTGCGGAAACTTTACGCGTCATCGTGATCTTTTAAAACAAGTAGATTTTATAAAACGAACCCTAGTGCTAGCCAGTTTAATAATCCCCAAAATATAAGTAATTAAAAAGAGCGACCTTATTACAACTTTAAGCATAATAAAATAATCCAAAATAAATATTAAACTTATTTAAAATCGGCAATCAATCTTCATGGCCACTCTGAATCCCGCCTACTCCAAGTCCACCAATTCTAGGGCTCACCGCAAGGATGGAAGAGGAAGGGGTGAGTTTGGGAAAACTCGGTGTATCTGTAAACCCATCCAAAGCCCAAATCAGCTCGAGCCCATTGGGCCTAAGCCCTATTCAGATAACAATTACACGAGGTCAAGCCCTTTTCGAATCTGATAGCAAGGCCTTAGCCCTTTTTACATAACAAGGTGGCCCATAGGCCCAGTTCATAACATGAGTAACAACAAGAATAATGAATGCAAGCCCATCCGGGAGACTACTCAACCCACCAACCGCTACACCGCCTGCACCAACCCTACACACCATGTGGGGAATATCTCAACCCACCCAAATTTCACACACACAGTTGCGACAGCAGCACTCAAATTCAGTCGATTGAGGCAAAGCCTCCAAGACGTGGATGAACCACTTTCATATTTCCTCCATTAATACCCCAATCCCATGCAACAGATATTAATAAATGCATATCATGCAAAATACAAGAGTAATCAATCAAGCGCTTCACCAATTTAAAACCCTAGGGGTATATCGGTAATTATGCTCTTTAGGGTAATTTGGTAATTTTGCTCTTTAGGGTAATTTCGTGATCACGCCATGCACAAGCTAATTCAGTAATTTTTATCGGTTTTATGCAATTTGATTCCACCATCTACCTAACAGGCTAATTTGCCCATCTCTTACCCATATTGGTCCGTAAGCCCATTGGGCCCAGTTTGGCCCATCGAGCCCCTTTTTCCGAAATACGCTAAAACGTCACTCGAACGTGCTTACCACCTTGCGGTGCCAGATCTAACAATTACTCTATGACTTGAGAGCATTCGCATACCCACATGACCATGAAATGCCGGAATTTCGACATTTCGGCTTTTGCCGAATTGAACTAAAGAAGGGTGTTCGGTAACACCTGATTTGCGACTACTGCTTTTGAGATCCCTTTCGATGTCCTACAATTTATTAGCACAGTTCTTATTTACAAACCATAATCACTAAACCCCCAAAACTTACTTATCCATGATCGAACCATATCCCTAAAAAGCCTTCGAAACCTTACCTTTTTGCCAAAATCGATAGCTAGCTTCGAATCTGATTGCTCCAATGAACCACGCCTTTAATTCAACGCTTAAGAAGACTCTAGTCACGGAAAGAAAACATCGCCATAATCCCTTAAGGCCATATGCCCAAATCGATGACCTCCCTAGATTTTAGGGATTTGGCTTTTCGAAGTTGTAAAATAAGACTAGATCTGAAGTGATGAGCACTTACCACTTGTTCCTCTTTGATTTCTACGCAGATCGATGCGATTTATCCTCTAAACGATGGTAGAACTCGAATCTAGAAGATCTGAAGTTTCGCTATAAGTCCCTAAGTCTATGTTATTTGGCTTTTAGGTGATGAAGAAGATGATGGTTTGAGGCTATAACCTTGGAGTAACGTTGTCGACGGATATTAAGGGTTTAAAGAAGATGAATGTTGATCACAAGGAACAAAAATACCAAGGATTTGGCTTTGGAGCAATCGGCACAAGTAGTGAGTTTTGAGATTTCGACCTTTTAATGGCGATTGGTGATGAAGGTTTAATGGAAGATGGGATCGACAAAAAAGGTGAATAAGATGGTCGAAGGTTTCGCTAGAAGGAGAAGCATAAAGGAAGAGAAAACATGGAGGAAAAGAGAAGAAGAAAATTCGCACAATGAGAAATAGACTTGTGTTTTCGGCTTTTGTGAGAATTCGAAAAAGATGAAAGAAAGCTTTCAGTGGCTAACCCTAATTCTCCAAGATAGAAAAGAAAAGAACCTAACCCTAATATTAAATTAGAGCAATCGCCCATCTCTAAGGCCCTTGTCGAAATTTACTTGTGTGATCACATGCCTAGTACATGCCTAAAAATTAAAAGAAAAACAATATGCCTACCTTACAACTTGAACCTGGACCTCCAATTCCTTCCCAGCGCCACTTTTTTAGGAACTTAGTGGCGTCACCTTGCCACTTCACCAAGGCCTTATTTGTGTCATAACTTACGCAGTTCTTCTTAAAAGCCCACTTAACCAAATCTCCTATTCACTTAAAAATCCCACCTTGATATTTTACCGTGTTTAGCTTAGTCTTGGGCCTTCTAAAGGTCTACTAACCCATTTAAACATAATTCCAATATTTAGAACATGAAAATTTCAAGATTTACTAAAATCACAAAACCCAAAAAATCCAAAAATCGTATGCTACAACTAATATTTTTTTTCCTTTCCAATAATAATAATAATTTTATAAATATATCTAATAATAAAAATTTCAAATATCAATAATACAAGAATAATAATAATTTTCATAAAATTTTCAAACATACATACAAGAATATTTTTCTAATAATAATAATTTTATCTCATAATACTAATTAAAATTTCATAAAATTTAAAATATCCGTAATAATAAATCAATAAAAATTTTCTAGTGGTAATTTAATAAAATAATTTTTTTTACGAAACGATAATATTTAAAACTTCCTAATTATTCGGGTTTTCTTCTATTGAATCCCAGACTCAAAACCCAACTCTTCTAGGCCCCAAATTTAGGATGTTACATGGAACCTAATTAGTCATTCCACAAACAATTACATCGTCAAATCCAACATTTAGCAAAAATCACTTATCGTCAAACGTACATCAAAAGGTTCGACACCATTCTATTCTAACTCACATGCTCACCTCGTACGAAACAAGAGGAATAACACGGTGGATTACCGTCTTTTGCGATACCCTTACCTAAACAAAGTAGTCAATTGAGCATTTAACAGAAAATCGACTAAACGAGCAAAGACCCATTTTGACAGAAAATGTTAATAGAACAGAAAACACAATGAAAGGAAATTGCAACGGAACTTACGCTAAATTGGCATTACACGCAACAAGGCTTCACAATCACACAAGATTAATTGCAGGAAGAAGAGAGAAGAAAAAGAAACTGGAAAGAAGGAAGAATAACAAAAATTAAAGAACTAAAATGTAAAAAAAAAGAACGATACGATAACTTTTCCTTAGACTACTTAAACTAACCACCACCCTTCCTGATATTTGCAAAAAAATATATTCCTAATGTGTACGATGGAATTCAAACTCAGAACCAGACATAATACAGACAAATGCTTAACTAGTGAACCAGCAAGCTCATTCTTGTCACCCTTTTAGATAGAATTGAACTTAAGCTGGTAGTGCATGTTTATGGGTTGATTCTTAAACAATAAAACTTTTATTGATGCGACTCAAACTTCAGACCTTAAACTCAATTACATAACCCAGAACCACAAATACAGAAATTAATTACTGTAAATTTTCACAAACAAGTTCTTAAAATTTTAGGGCGTTACAACTCTCTCCCTCTAAAAGAAATTTCGGCCTCAAAATTTTACCTGAGTCGAATAGATATGGGTACAACTGTTGAATTGATTCCTCCAATTCCCATATGGCTTCTTCAGTACCGTGATTCTGCTAGAGGACCATCACTAGAGAAATAGCTTTCATCCTCAACATTTTAATGTCACAGCCTAAGATCTAAATAGGTTCTTCTTCGAATGTCAAATCTGGTTGTAACTCAATCTCATCAATAGGTACAATATGCGACGGATCTGAACGATACTATCTCAGCATCAAGACATGAAATACATCGTAAATCTGATCCAGTTCTAGCAGTAACTCTAACTGGTAGGTAATTGGTCCAACTCACTTTAGAATACGGTAGGGTTCAATGAACCTCGGGCTCAGCTTACCCTTGTGCCCAAAGCGGAGAACCTTCTTCCAAGGCGATACTTTCAGAAACACCTGATCACCTACGGAAAACTCAATATCCTTTCTTTTTAAGTCCGCATAAGACTTTTGTTATCGGAGGCTGCTTTCAGACGATCTCGAATCACTTTCAATGTATTCTCAGTCTTAGATACTAGTTGAGGACCCAATATCCGACGTTCACTTAATTCAGTCCAACATAACAGGGTATGACACCTACGACTATATAAGGCCTCGTAGGGTCCATTTGTATACTAAATTGGAAGCAATTATTATATGCAAATTCAGCCAATGGCATGTACTCCTCCCAACTACCCCTGAAGTCTACCACACAACCCCAGAGCATATCCTCTAAGATCTGAATAACCCGCTTCGACTATCCATTATTCTGGGGATGATACGTCGTGCTAAAATTAAGTAGGGTGCCTAAGGCCTATGAAGTTTTTTTTAGAATCGCGAAGTAAATCGTGGATTTCTGTCAGAGATGATCGAAACTGGAATCCCGTATAGTCTTACAAATTTGGCGATATACAGTTTAGCTAACTCCTTTAAGGAGTATTCTACTCGGATAGGAAGGAAGTGAGCCAACTTGGTCTATCGATCAACAATGACCCAAACCAAATCTTTTTTAGTTGGGGTTAAGCAACCTCGTAACAATATCCATTGTTATCCACTGCCATTTTCACTGGGGAATCTTAACTGGTTGAAGCAACCCGGACGACAATTGATGCTCTGCCTTAACCTTTTGACACATTAGACAATGAGACACAAAAGCTACCACCTCTTGTTTCAGTCTGGGCCACCAGTAAAGTTTTTGAAGATATGAATACATTTTATTCACACTAGGATGGATAGCATAAGGACTATTATGCGCCTCCTGTAGGATCGAATTTCGTAACTCCTTATCTTTAAGCAGAAACAATGAATTACACAGCCTGGACACACGTCCGTGTCCTTGGCCGTGTATAGATGGCACCTTATGAGGCCTTATATGATTGTAAGTGTACCCAATGATAAGGAGTTACACGGCCTAGTGTACCCAATGATAAGGAGTTAAAGCATTCGGTCCTACAGGAGGCGCATAACAGTCCTTAAGCTATGTACCCTGGTGGGAATAAAATGTACTGAGATCTCTGAGAACTTTACTGGTGGCGCAGACTGAAACTGGAGGTGATAGCTTTTGTGTCCCGTTGTCTGATTTGTCAAAAGCTTAAGGCAGAATATCAGTTACCATCAGGGTTGCTTCATCCAGTTACGATTCCCTAGTGGAAGTGGGAGCGGATAACAATGGATTTTTTATGGGGTTGCCTTTAACCCTAACTAAGAAAGATTCAGTTTGGGTCATTGTTGATCGATTGACCAAGTCAACTTACTTCCTTCCTATCTGAATAGAGTACTCCTTAAAGAAGTTAGCTAAACTGTATATAGCCAAAGTTGTAAGACTACACGGGATTCCGGTCTTGATCATCTTTGACAGAGATCTATGATTTACTTCACGATTCTGGAAAACCTTTACGAGGCCTTAGGCACCCGACTTAATTTTGGCACGGCGTATCATCCCCAGATTAACGAATAATCAGAGCGGGTTATTCAGATCTTAGAGGATATGCTCCGGGGTTGTGTGGTAGACTTCAGGGGTAGTTGGGTGGAGTATCTATCGTTGGCTGAATTTGCATATAATAATTGCTTCTAGTCTAGTATACAGATGGCACCCTACGAGGCATTATATGGTCGTAGGTGTCGTACCCCGTTATGTTGGACTGAATTAAGTAAACGTTGGATATTAGGTCCTGAACTGGTATCTAAGACTGAGAATACATTGAAAGTGATTCGGGATCGTCTGAAAGTAGCCTCTGATAGATAGAAGTCTTATACGGGTTTAAAAAGAAGGGATATTAAGTTTTCGATAGGTGATCAGGTGTTTCTGAAAGTATCGCCTTGGAAGAAGGTTCTCCGCTTTGGGCGCAAGTGTAAGCTGAGCCCAAGGTTCATTGAACCCTACCGTATTCTAAAGTGAGTTAGACCTGTTGCGTACTAATTAGAGTTACCGCTAGAACTAGATCAGATTCACGATGTATTTCATGTCTTGATGTTGAGACGGTATCGTTCGGATCCGTCGCATATTGTCCCTATTGATGAGATTGAGTTATGACCAGATTTAACATTCGAAGAAGAACCTATTTAGATCTTAGGCCGTGACGTTAAAATATTGAGGAAGAAAACTATTTCTCTAGTGATGGTCCTCTGGCAAAATTACGGTACTGAAGAAGCCATGTTGGAACCGAAAGAATCAATTCAACAGCTGTATCCATATCTATTCGACTCAGGTAAAATTTTGAGGCCGAAATTTCTTTTAAGGGGAGAGAGTTGTAACGCCCCAAAATTTTAAAAAATTGTTTGTGAAAATCTGTAGTAATTAATTTCTATATCTGTGGTTCTGGGTTCTGCAATTGAGTTTAAGGTCTGAAGTTTGAGTCGCATCAATAAAAGTTTTTTTGTTTTAGAGTCAACCCATAAACACGCACTACGCGCTTAAGTTCAATTCTATGTGAAAGGGTGACAAGAATGAGCCTGTTGGTTAACTGGTTAAGCATTTGTTTGTATTTTGTCTGGTTCTGAGTTTGGATCCCATCGTACACATTA
The DNA here is from genome assembly GCF_025698485.1 of Gossypium arboreum. Lineage (NCBI taxonomy): Eukaryota > Viridiplantae > Streptophyta > Magnoliopsida > Malvales > Malvaceae > Gossypium > Gossypium arboreum. The sequence goes on along the minus strand of NC_069082.1, from coordinate 3,339,918 downwards.
GGAATATATGTTTTTGCAAATATCGGGAAGGGTGGTGGTTAGTTTAAGTAGTCTAAGGAAAAGTTATCGTATCGTTCTTTTTTTTTTTTACATTTTAGTTTTTTAATTTTACTATTCTTCCTTCTTTCCAGTTTCTTTTTCTTCTCTCTTCTTCCTACAATTGATCTTGTATGATTGTGAAGCCTTGTTGCCTGTGAGGCCAATTTAGCGTAAGGTCCGTTGCAACTTCCTTTCGTTGTGTTTTCCATTTCGTTAACATTTTCTGTCAAAATGGGTATTTGCTTATTTAGTTGATTTTCTGTTAAATACTTGATTGACTACTTTGTTTAGGTAAGGGTATTGTAAAAGACGGTAATCCACCGTGTTAGGCTGATTCCTCCTGTTTTATACGAGGTGAGTGTGCGAATTGAAATAGAATGGTGTCGAACCTTTCGACTTACGTTTAACGATAAGTGATTTTTGCTAAATGTTAGAATTGATGATGTAATTGTTTGCGGAATGACTAATTATGTTCCGGGTAGTCTCCGTATCGTTTCTCCATCAAAACGAGGTCATGTGCGTACCGAAAACCTCACTTTGCAAGTTTCGGATCACCAAAAATGGTGGCTGTTGACTCCACACAGCTGGACAAATAGGCGTATGACTAGGCCGTGTGGGCCATACGGATGTGTGGCAGGCTATGTGAATGGGCGTGTGGCAGGTCGTGTAACTCACTTTTTACTGAATCAGGGCCGTACGAGTGACTACACGGGTGTGTGTCTAGGCTGTGTGTGGCCGTGCTAGTGCAGGGTTTACACGGATTTGTGCCCAGGCCGTGTAACTCACTGTTTGTGTTTAAAAACCACACAGCCAGGGACACAGGTGTGTGCCCAGGCTATGTAATTCATTGTTTGTGCTTTAAGATCACACGGCCAAGGCACACGGGCGTGTGCCCAGACCGTGTGATAGGAGGTTGGGCCTAGAAACTGTTTGAGGCCGAGAACAATGTTAAACTCTGATATTGGTTTACCCAATGTACGAATGACTGAATTTGTTTATGTAAGGACTGTCTGATACATTGAGACTAGTCTGTGGGTCGTATAATTAGACATGCATTGTGATATCACTCTATTATTGAACTGTTTGGGTTAATTTTGCAATGTATTTGAATGACTAAACATATGTTACGAAAGTTTTATTCTGCATGGGCATGGGATGAGATACTGTGAAGGGAAAAGAAGTTTGTTCTGAAATCGTGGTTTTCCTCCAAAAATTATATCTGGTTCTGGCGCTTGTCACATACTGAATTAGCAGTTAAGCTACGTCTTTGTAAAAGTGTCAATGAACACTTGAGGGTGTGCAGGGTTGGTTGGGCATTGAATGTCCTTAATGGTGTGTTGAGATGACAGAAGATGGTGTGTAGCGGCTGGTAATAGGAAATCACATTGGAGTCTGATTGGTACCGCATATGATCTGAAATTGCATATGCGTATACACATAATTGTTCTGTTTTGAATCTGAGTTGTAAATACATCTAAAATGAACTGAATATCTGAAATTGGAATTTCACCATGAATGAAGTCTATTAGAATATTCCTTTACGCACTGAGTTCACAACTCACATTTTCATTGACTTGATTTCAGGTGGATCCCAATCTTGATCGGGTCAAGGTCACGGAAGCTTGGTCAAACTTTTCTTTTTCCTTTAAGCATTACTAGTAGAGACTGATCTTTTACGATTTTATGAAATTTATGACAACTATATGTTATATTTTACTGTGATAAATGATATGCTATTGTATAGTTTAATTTGATTGCAATGCTATAGTATTAAACTTTAGTACGAATGACGTAACTCTCCAAAATTTGGTCTGGACATCTAGACCAGGTTTAGGGTGTTACAGTTCTCAAGTGGAAAAAGAAAATGAAAAGCAAGAAAATATCCATACAAAAGTGAGGAATGATTATGTTTTAACTAACTCTAACTTAAATTTGTTTAGTGGTGTTTATTTGTTACAGAATTTCAAGGATCCATTGACGGATTCTCAATTATATTACTCTACCATGGATAGACGATTTTACTTGTAGGAAAGAGTAAGTTGAACATTGATAATTCTATGTGCTAGAAGTAAGAAAACTAATGATACATTAGAAATTAAAATATGTAGGCATACCTTAAATGTTTTTTATAAGTATGCTACTAATTTTATTTTATTTTTACGATATGCTTTCTCATTGGTCAAGTTTTAAAAAACAATGGTCTAAAAGTTCAATTGATTTTATGGGTTTATCTAGTTATTTAAAGTTTACTTTTGTTGCATTCGAAAGGTTTATTAAAAAACCTCATGCATTTGACTTTGCAATAAAATTTTCTACCTTAAACTCTAAAGATGAGTTTTTACATAATAATATTAAACTACTTGATTTTTATAATTATGTGAAATTCTTAACTCATCGTTGGAAATTCTTATGGATGACCATGCATATTAAAAGAAAGTTACAAGTTATTATTTACTTGAACAATCATGTGTCTAATATTTTTTTGTCTAGTGTTGATGGTTTGTTTTTAAAGATACTTGATCCATGCTAATTTGGGATATCAAAATCATATCGTTGATCTAGGAGATAGTTTTGGTGCACAAGAAAGCTTAGGTAAGTCTTTTATTCATTTTATTTATTCTAATCTCTTTTTTTTCTGTGTAGCTAAAGATTTAGGGACGAATCTTATTGAGGAAGGGGGGAATGATGCAAGTCTCAAGGCACAATTTCAAACCCATGAATGTGATGGGTTCATTCTACCTCAAGGCCCAACAACAATGTCAAAGGCTAAGCAAATCAAATCAGGATTTGATCAAAGAAAAGATTCGAGGAAAAATCTTTTTGAGGAAAGGGAGAATGATACATGCACGGATGGGGTAAAATTTATTAAATTTCAATCACCAAAGCTACCAATTTTCAGGCTTGGGAAATCATTATAATTTCGATGACTTTTTGGATAGGATCCTAGCATTTCTAGGTTTAAATGTTTCATGGAGTTTTAAGATCCATCTCTTAGCTTCAAAACGCATTTTGAATCACTTGATTTTGAGTTCAGGAGCTCAAGTTATGACCGTTATAATAAAGACTGCATGAATAGAATTTTTGAACGGGATTACGAATTTTGGGCTTTTAATTTGAGTTTAAATCATATTGGGTTCAGGTTTTAGGCTTAATTTTTATTATATAAGAGCTCTTTTTATTTTATTATTATTTTATTACAAATTTTTATTATATTTTATTTATCAGCTCTTATTATTTTTTATTATTTTATTCTGAATTTTGATAATTATTAGGTATTTTAATTTATTTAGGTGTTTTATGTTAACAGAAAATTTAGTTTAAAACTATTTCTTATTTAGATTAAATTAGAGTTCTAGTATACTTAAGAGTTTTATTTAGATTTATTTAGGTAGCTTATATAAGCATTTGCATTGTACACAATTGACACAATTCATTATTATTCAACTTCTTTTTTGAGTTTATAAATTCTCTTTGAGTTTTCTTTTTAAGAATTTCTTTTGAGTTTCTTTTAGAAGAGTTTTAACAATTTTTTCAGATTGTGAGGATTATCTTCAAACTTTTTCTTGCCAAGTTTTCTTTCTTAGAGGGGAAATTAGAGCTGCTTGAAGGGGGTTGTGGATTCTTCGTGTTTCTAGGGCTTCTTAAGAGTTCTACATACCACGTTCTATCTTTCTATCTACCTTATTTATTTTCTTCTTTATTAATTCTATGTCTTAGATTTCATTCTTCTATTTTATTCATCTTAACTATTTATTGTTTTTTCTTCATTTTTATCTAACTTGGATATAATTGCGTTTCAGGTTGTGTCAAAAATCCAAGTTTCTTTTTGAAAATTCTAGAGCCCTAAGTCAAATCCGCGACTTTGACAAACTTTACAATCCGCTTCCACGTTCATCCGCCTCATTCTTTCAACTACCACTTACTAATTGAATTGGAAAAGAAATCATATTGGATGATCAAAGAATTAAATCTGGACCCGGAGTTAGCTAAGAAAGAAAGACTATTTCAACTTCAGGAATTGGAAGAATTATGTTTTATGGCCTATGAAAATACTAAAATGTGTAAGGAGAGGAGTAGACTTTGACACGATACAAAGATTAGAAAGCGCGAATTTCTACCAACAGAAAGTTTTATTGTTCAACTCAAGATTAAAATTATTCCCTGGAAAACTGAAATCAAGATGGACAGGGCCATATACCTTACACCATGTAACTCCTCATAAACAATAGAGTTGATCGGAAAAGGGGGACAACTTTTTCTGGTAAATGGCCAATGAGTAAAAAATTATTTTGGAGGAACAATCAACACAGTTGTCAATGAACAAATCTTGCATTGTAATGTGCTTTGGGATTTACAATTAACCAAGGGGAAATCAACAACCGAAAATAGAGATGATGAAGAAAAAGACCAAAGTGTTGATTCCACAAAATATAGGGGAATCTGGCCCACATGTTGCGACACCACTCCCAAATGTCGCGACAACAAAAAAATTCATATCATAGAATCTGCTCTTGATGTCGCGACATCACTAAGGGATGTCACGACATCATTGTGTAACTCTGTTTTCTAAATTAATACTAAGTTTTTCAAGTTTGATTATATTAGGATTCTTACTCTTTAACTTCTTACTTAGTTGAAATAAACTATAACTCTTGAATACTTTATTCTTTCCTTCTAATCTATAAATAGGTCACATTGATCCTCTCTTTTATCACCAATAAAGAAAGAAAAAGAAATCAAATTACAGGCATAATAGTTTGTGTAAGGAATTTCAGCAAGAATAGATTATCAAATGGCCAGTTTCAGTGTAAGTGATTTAAGCCCAATTGTTGAGTTCCAAGAAAGCGACATGAATAGATACTTGGAATAACTACAGCCGTACACTTTTATTCAAGAGTAGGGATTCTATTCTTTAATGAGGAATTGTAAAGGAATATGGGAGAATGCAACGAAAAAAGAATGGACAAAATTTTGTTTACCATCTGAAGAGCCTACAATAATCCCTACGGTGCAAGAATTTTATTTAGCATTAAAACAAAGGGAAACAACCAGACTATTCTACGATATGCATTCTTTTGTGAAGGTTAGAAGGGTTAATGTTCTGATGATTGAGATTAGTATCTGCCAATTTTAGGATGATTGAGATTAGTATCTCTATAAAATAGATTTGAAGGAATTGAAAAATATAGATACGAATGAAATATTGCGATTTTTAATGGAAGGGAAAGAAATGTGGACATATCGAATAGGAACAACAATACCTGAGGTATTTAGTTAAGAACTAATGACACCAAAAGCCAAGATGTGGATGAAGTTCATCTGTTCAAGAATATAGCCTACATTAGAAATGTCTGAGATTGGCCCAAATCAAGCTATCATAACATATGGGATCCTCTAAAAGAAACAAATATATACTGGTACTTGGATATATAAGAATATGGTTGATTGCGTAAGGAATTTAGGAAAAGGAATATATTCCCCTCATTTAGTCACAAAATTGTGTAAAAAAGCAGGAGTCCCTATCAAACGGATGGATAAAACCATGAATCCCCCAAGAAAACTACTCGGTGATGTCATATTCAATCAATTTTTTCTTCTGCAGACAAAACAAAAATCGGAAAGCAGGAAAATAGGATTTCAAAAAGATGATGAATTTAGGAAAAGTAAATGTGTTTCGTATTAGGGATTTGTATTTTTAATTGATGAATTAAGTATTCCTCTTATGGTTTGTATTAATATCTTTACGGATGATTTAAATTTATTTTAGAACTATGAAACTTTTAGTTGTTTTGTAAATTGTTCAAATTTTCTATGTAGGAACCCAATGCAAAGAAGACACAACAATTTGATCTATTAAAGAGCAAAGGAGGAAATACCCGCCCTTAGCAGATGAAGCGAATACGATCAATTGGGTAATTTCTTTCCCTTATCTTTTTAAGGGTTGTACATTGAGGACAATGTGTCAACTAAAGTGTGTGGGGGATAACATAGAAAATTTGTTTATTTGTTTTCAATTTCTACATTTTTCTTTGTTTTTTCTTGTCTTTGGTGTGTTTGAGCTTATAGAAATACAAGTGATTGGTTAGGAGCATGTACATAAGTTGCTTGTGTTTACAAATAAATTTGGCATGATGGTAGGTTATTTTAAATTTTTGGTTACTAGACTACTAAGTTTTATGTGTTACAATGTAAATAGGCATTAAGCAATCAACTGTACTAGAGGATATGGAAAATACAAGGAAACAAGCATGCTAATATGAATGACAAATGACTGAATTTGAGTTTGTTTAGTTGATCAAATTTGTGCATATTGAGATATTAAGGGATGACCTAAGGCATTGTTTGGAATACATCCAGGGCCAAAAAGCTGACCTATTCATATTCAAATTTAGTACCAAATTTTGAGTCTGTTGACAATTCTTAATTAACCTCTCATTACAAACCCCGAGCCTAAAAATGTTAATTTGTATTTACCCTTTTTCTTTTGTCCTATACTACATGACTATAGACATCTAACCATACGTATTGAAGGTTAAGTAGATATATCATGATGGAGTTTGTAAAAATAGAGTGAAATAGGAAAGATTAGTGTGATATAAGAACTATAGGTTAGCCTAAAAGTGTAAAACAAAAGAAAATTTTAAAAAGCAAAAGTAGTACGAGTAGAAAAAGCCTTGAAATAATGAAAAAACATTCATGAGTTAGATGCATTGAAAAAAGAAAAGTAACAAAGTCACAGGCATAAGAAAAACTCGTTCATTAATGCATAGAAACTCGGAGGCTAGTCATAGTTACTATGTTATGTTATGATTTCCTATGTGGAGAAACAATGAATGTGATAGAATAAGAAATAAGGCTGTGAACGGATAAGGGTCACTAAGGGGGGAATAATAGCGATCAATATGATGTGCCAAACTATTTTCGTGTTTGTAACCCTCTTGACACTTACTATTTTTGAACTCCATACCTATCCTAAGCCTTAGAACATTACAAGCCGAAAAGTCCTATGTGACCTAAATATTCTCATACATGAATGTAAATTATACTGAATAATCACATAAATGACCATTTGTGTTCTTTTTGGATAATCAAAGTACTTGTATGATTTATTGATGGATCCCTATGGGTGGGACCCTTAGTGTTTGTATACTTTGTAGTATACTTAATTTAGATGTTTGTGGTCAAAAGTGGTAAGTCAATTATTCATCATGTTAAAGTTGTCAGTGAATATGAAATGCCTAAGTCATGTGCTCTAAAGTCAATACTTGTATGATATTTGCACGAGGGACGCCTTTGCTATTTCTTGCTTTTGTTTGTGTTGCTTAAGGACAAGCAATGACTTAAGTTTAGAGGAGTTTGATTTGTCACAAATCAGTATAATAGATTAAACTAGTTTCCGTACTTTAGAAGCTTGAAGACAAGCATTTTTATTAAGTTTTAATTATGTTTTCTAAGTTTCCATTAAGTTAATAAAATGTGAAAATTGATTCTTTTTTAGACCTTAGGGGCTGAATGAGGCCTAAGGGTGAGCTAATGAAATTTATAAGCGTGCAGGAGACCATTAGAAGGAGTACCAAATCAATAATGGTCACTATGTCGCAACACGGAAGGTCAGATGTTGCAACATAGGGAGCAGAATGGAGAAATCACAAAACTACCTTCGATGTCTCGACACAACCTATGGGTGTCGCGACATACCCCTGAAGATAGCTCAAGAGGAGTACACTGACTAATATGTCGCGACACAGGTCCTAGTGTGTTGTGAAATCGAACTGGACGGAAATTAAATAAGAGACAGAGGCGTTTTGGTCTGCACAATCAAACTTAAAGCTCAAGAATGTCAGCTGACCTGGGGTTAAGGACGAAAACCACCTAAAATCTATAAATAGGCTTCTTTTTAACATGTTAAGGGGACCATTCACTTAGCCTAGAATTAGTCTTTTAATTTCTGTTTAGTTTTCTCTTTCTTAGGTTAGATTTATTTTCATTCATTCTTGTTCTATTTAGAGAGATCTATATTGTGGAGACAATCAAACCTTGTGGATTTCCGATCAATCTTAATACAATCAAACTCTTTAGTGAACTCCATATTGTCAATTTATTTAGCATGTTTTATCTTTATATTGATTTTATATTGTCTATGGAGACCATAAGAAACTAATCCCTTTATGAAGGATTAGCGAGTGGAAGTATGATCTGTTAACTATTTTGTAGGGATACTTATCAGATCAGCTGCTTGAAAAGGAAGAACGTAAAACAAACCCTAGGCCTGACAACCTTGGGAATTCATCTAGGTGAGAATAAACCCAAAATTGGTATGACCCATCTGTGAACACCTTTACCCCAAACCGGTTTGGACTGTGAGATCGGAAGATAAGTAGTTCCTATCGACTTGTTATTTGAGTTGAAGATTAGAAGATCCTGCTTGAATAACGACTAGTTGATTGATGAGGAACCCGAAGTGATAGTTGACAGAGCCTACCAAAGTGAGCTAATCACCCATAATTAGATTTGATTATTTCCATTCTTCAATCTCTCGAATTTTAATTATTTATATTATATTATTTTTATTATTATAAAAACCCTAGAAACTCCTTTTATTTTACCTTCGTACTATAGCTAAACTAAATACTAATTAGATCTTTCAGTGTTTCGGTTAAAATTGATTTAGCACTCGCCTCCTTTCGGTACGATCCTCAAAGTACTCACCTAATCCGTTGTAACTATATTACAACTGGACCCGTATACTTGCAGATACTACTTCATTAATATATCTTTTACTGCAATATTTGCATTCTGGACATTAGTATGTAGGGAGGCAGTCATGGCCAGGCCGTGTGAAGGAGACCAAGCCATGTGGCTTCAAGCATGGCCATGTGGCTACTCCACACGCTAGTGTACAATTCGAGTATAGGGTTACACGACTGTGTCGCTAGGCTGTGTAACTCCTTGTGGCTGCGTGGAAAAACTTTCACCAAAATTAAATAGGCCACATGGTCGTGTGGGGCACACGACTGTGTGGTAGACCATGTGCCAACCCGTGTATAATTGAAAAGTGTCTTTTAAACCAAGCTATTCAACCATGAAATGTGTAATATCCCGAATTAGGGCCTAATCGGAATAGTGATTTCGTGACCACAAATCTGAGATAGAAATAATTATTTTATAATTATTTTGATGATTATGATATGATTGCATGATTGTGTGAAAATTTCGTGATGAAATTCTATGCCTAAAGTGCTTAAATTGAAAGTAGGGACTAAATCGAATAAGTTGCAAAATTTGCATTCTAGAAATTTTTAGTATGAAATTGTTTTGGAATATTAGTGAGGAGGTCTTAAATAGCAATTTGACCAATTTTAAGTTCATGGACAAATTTAGGACATGGAAGGAATTTTTGGAAAGTTTAGTAGTAAGGGTATTTTGGTCATTTTGATATTAAATGAAATAAAATGGGAAAAATAACACAAAATAGTCATCTTCCCCATTTAGTTGCTGCGAAACTTCACTCTCACCATAGCTAGGGTTTCTTCAACTTTCAAGCTTCATAGTAAGTGATTCTAAGCCCGCTTTTAATGATTTTACGTTTTGAGATCCCAAGAGCTCGATTAAGCTTATGCTAACAATAATTCAACCTAGGGTTCATATTTGGAAAAATACCCATAGGTGAAATTTGTGTATTTTGAGGTTTTATGATAGAATATGGGGTTTTAAATTATGTTAGACAACTTGTGCTACTCGGTTTTGAGCGAAAACGAGTAAAAGGGCTTAATCGGTAAAAATGCCTAATAGTCATAAGTACATGTTAGAGTGAGAATTTGATGTTGCCATAGAAGAGAAAAGTGATCAGCATGTTGTAAAACATAAGAATAAGGAATAAAGTTTAATCCTGAGCCTAGGGGCAAAAATGTAAATATGCAAAAGTTTAGGGGCAAAATTGTAATTTTGCCAAAATTTGAGTTAAGGATTAATTTGATAATGTGAGTATTAAATGAGCTATATGTGGCACCTTTGTGCAATTTATCCGTGTATCCGAATTATATTCCGATGTGTTCAACGGGTAAAGTTCTACTCAATGGAGGAATATTCGAGATGTAAAGAGACGTATTGGTGAGTGATGTGAAATGGATATTTTGGACAGGTATGTATTTAACCCTCGGGTTGAGTATTGATACAACCACTATAAGGTAATAAGATGATGAAAAATGATCAGAAATGTGATATGTGTTTTAGTGATGTATGCTAATGTTGATTGGTATAACTGTATGTTATGTTACTTAATATTTGCATATGAACTTACTAAGCATTTATGCTTACTCCCTCCTTCTTACTCATTGTAGTTTTGGACAAGCCAGCTCGGGAGTTGGGATAGGTCGAAGGCTCACCACACTATCCTAAGACTTTTGGTAAATGGCTTGTAAATTTAAGTATGGCATGTATAGCAATATACCTATTTTGTGTAAATGATCTTATGGTATGGTTGTGGAATGGTTGAGAAAATGCTTGATAATGATAAATTATGAAAATGGTTAGTGTAGATTATGTTGATGTTAAGGAAAACTATTAAGATACTTAGTGCATAAAACTCATAAAAGGATGAAATTTGCCATAAATGAATCTGCAGCAACACTGACGGAAGTTTGAAAATTTACTAAAAATCATATCAATTGAATTTGGTGATGGACTACATATCAAATTGAATCTTATTATGTCTAGTTTCACATGAAACAAATAAAACAGATAAAGGAATTATATGTTAGAAGATATTTGAATTTTAGTGAAACAGGGTCATAGCAGTTTTTAAATCCCCTATTCCAACTTTAGAAATTCATCATAAATTATAAAGATATAATTAGGTGGTATATTTTATATCCTCAGAATCCTTATTGAATCTAGTTTTAGTAGAAACAAATCTCATAGTCATATGAATTTTTTACAGAGAGAAATGTGGTTCGTAGTAAACAGAGGTCAGACCAGTCGAGTCCTGAAATAGGGGTAATTTTAACTAATAAACTGTACTAATTGGCCCAACCAAAAATTCTAGAAAAATATTAGTAGATAGGTATATGAGTTTAGATTCAGATAAAATTTACGGATCTTAATTTCGAGTTTTGTAACTCAAGATATGATTTTTCTTGTGACTGTGACGCAAGTAGCTTAAAAGCTGTGCATGTAGAAACAAATAATCCAAAGTTCTAAAAATGTTAAACTAAGCTTAGTAACACCTCATACTCGACTCCGGCGACGGTCTTGGGTGTGGGGGCGTTACAAAATGCTTAAGCCCCAAGCTTTCATTTAAACCACATTTCAACCTATTCAAAGGCATCCAATACAAGTCAAAAACATAATTTACAACTATCATCCTAGGTGCCTAACCAATATGCCACAATTCGCACGTCAATCAACAATGTAAACCTAATTAAATAATCTTACTCAACCATACCATTATGTCTTCAATGGCACACCCCAAATAAATGAAACCAAACATGTACAAGAACAACCAACACATTTAAGAAAAGCATAGGTGTAAACCTGACTTTTACTAATTCCATGCTAAGACATAATCTAGGCATATTATGCATCAAACCAAATCAAAACATCCATAAAACATAATGCCTAACATATAATCATTTCATCCATGAAAACATTTAGCAAATAACCAAAACAACCGTCAAACTATCAACAAAATGACCATTTCCATTATGCTATACATATTTACATAACCTCTAAGGCCAACAAGATTCAAAATGTCATCAAACTACAAAATCAACATTCCAAACATAAGACTTCCTAGGTACATGCCAAAACCAAATTAGGAGCATCACCAATACTTGAGTTCGGAATTGTTGTTGGATGCTGAATCGACATACAAATCAAATGATACTTAACCGACATACAAATCAAATGATACTTAACCTGCGCATGAAAAAACAAAACCATACGCTGAATGTTACTCAGTGGTATTTCTATAATCTGAATATTTAAACAAAATAGTAGCTATTAAAATGTAAAAATTAATTCAATTAATGACATGCAATATGATCAATTACAAAAGCCAAATTAAAAATTCTTTGTTCATAACCAAATCATTAATCTAATATCAATACATGGTAATTACATTTCATAGTGCATATGTTAGCTCAATTCATGTATAAACATATTCCATCTAGCTTTTCATTTCATAGACATTCATTGAACATCACCATCCAATATATACAATTCCATTCACTATACCATATTCTTTTCCATATTTCAATTTCTTTTCTTATCATTTGTCATATCGAAAATCAAGTAACTTATTTGATCATTTATTTCCCTATTAACATGATTCAGACTCGAATGGATACACGGATCCAATCAATGCACTAGTTTGACACCTAGTGCCTCATCAGATATAACCGAAGCAAATAGATGCGCCCAACGCTATCAAATAGATTGACACCCAGTATCTCATTGGTTAAATCGAAGCAAATTGGCAACTAGTGCCTCATTGACTTGTAGTCGAAGAAATCGTTGAATTCTTCCTATCATTTGGCATGCTAACTATATCCAATTCTACTCGAACAGTTAATACGGTTTCCATTACTTATTCATTCTCAATTTATGTACCAATTCACATCAATTACATCATTAACTCATTTATACAATCATATAATAACATAAAACATTTCAGTATACATTCAATTCCACATTTACATAACTTTCACATATGCTCAAATTAATCCTTAAGAACATGATCATTTTTACCAATTCAAATACATCTCAACCATGCAAACACAATTCAAATACAACAATTTACAAGTAATTCGAATTATAAAAACACAAATCGTAAATTCCGAACTATTTTTCAACGACTTTATCATTTCTTTTCTTTTTTGAAAAATCCGAATCGAATTTAACAAATTCAACTTAAAAACCAAAAACCCTTGGCCGTTCTTCTTCTTATTCTCCCCTAGCTTTTAATGGTTTTTTGCATGAAAGAATTTGGTTTTCTCTTTCAATCCACTTTCTTTTTGTTTTAATATATATGGTTTTGTTTAATGTTTGTTTTAATTTAATTTAAATTTTATTCTGTAATTTAATTTAATTAATGTTTTATTCTATAAAAACATACTTATTAGATCATCCATACGATAGTAATGTAATGTATAATTGCTATTTAACCCCTTTTGATGGCTGTCGATTCCACCAATATAAACCTACACCTAGTTTGCAAATTAAAGCAGTATAAGGAGTGGGGTCGATCCCACAGAGACTGGAATTACTGAAAATTGTTTGTTTCTTGACCAGATTAGTGTCTGGGCAGTTGTCATGCCCGCGACGTTTGGGGGGGGGAAATAAAATATGAAACCTGAAATAAACACAAGAAAACGTAAAAGGTAAAAAGTAAAAGATGAAATAAAAATAAATAATGAAATAATTTAAAGGAAAATCAATAAAACTTAGCTCATCCTTAAGCACGGGTTTTCCCGTCTTTGACCCGTTCCTCAAAATTAGGTGAACTCCTCTTTTCCGATAAGCTAGTTATAGCTACCAAGGACGCCTCGGACACCAACTCTTCCTTGTGTAAATTAGTTATGGAACGTACTATAACTAACCCTTACCGATCGAACAACCTACGAAACGTTCGTGATTTAGAACTCCGACAGCTTTGTGTTCTAGAAGAGCCTAGCTCGAACCAATGCCCTCAAACGTTTGGGACATTTAAATCCGGTTACTACTTCCCATGACGAAACCAAACAGCAATCCCCACTTGGCATGCCAATGTGTTCACGGAAGACCAATTAGACAATCGATCCTTTCGGAATTCCAATTGTACGTCTCGCCACACTAACTCAAACGACGTCTTTTTTGACTTAGTGTTGTCTAGACTTTGTGAGTTGACGAAGTCATACTCTTAATCCAGAGAAATAATAAATATTGAAAGTTGGGAGTTAAACAACTCGGGTTCGTAACTCATGGGTTTTTTGACGGGGTTAACACTGACTTAAAACTGAAAGGGGTTTAGTGTGGCATGAATTTAATCATGCTTGAAGGTTATGGAAATGATAGAAATTATATGAAAAAGGTAGTGGAAATGGATAGGAAAAATATTTGCAAAGAGAATTAGATAAATTTTGTAAAAAGAAGACAAAATAATCTAGTGCTCAATTGAATTAAGAAAAAGAAAAACAAGGTGGATAACGGAATTCCAAAATGAAATAGGAATGTAAAGACAATTGATTAATGGATGATTTCCTAAGAACTAAAACCCCCTATTTATATAGATAGGGTTTACTAAAAATAGCTTAAGAAAATTAATATAAAATCTAAAATAATAATAATTAAAAATAAATAAAATTAAAATAAACTTAAAATAGAATTTCCTATTTTTGGCTTTTTACAAAGTCAAATTTATGACTAGTCCTTGGCTTGCTCAATCTTTTCGCTTTGGCCCATTCCAATAATTTTCTTCTAATTTGGCCCCTTTTCAGCTTGCTTTTGATCAATTGCATCCCTGACAAGAATTAAGTCATAAAAACACTTAATTAGCAGGATTCAGTTCATCAATAAACCAAATTAAGCACAAAAAATATGCAATTTGACATGTTTATCAAATCCCCCCTACTTAGCTCATGCTTGACCTCAAGTATGTTGTTCTTTCAAACATTAGAATTAATTCCACAATTTATTAAAAATTGAGCCCCTTTTCCATATCCTCAATCAATGCAAACAACATAGGCAAAAAGAAATAAATGTTCAAAATATACATTTTAATCAACAAGTGTCATAAAATTGAAATATGTCAACTAAACAATTTCGCTAAATTGAGATTGAATCCCATAATTTGCATGGCATTATTAATTAACTATGCATCAGAAAATTAATAGACAAGATCAAACCTTTTTATGTGAACTAGGATGACAACCCAAGCACCCTATCCCGGTTACTCAGTTCAAACAGTCTTTATTTATTATGTATTATTTTTTCTCTTTTTTTATTTTATGGGGTGTTCAGCTAGCGGAATGTTTGTAAGTTATTGACTTGTCACTCAAACCTTTTTACGCGAGACAAGATGACAACCCAAGCACCCTACCCCGGTTACTCAATTCGGTCACGTTTTCGAAACTTCATTCATAGCCTGAACATTTATTAATTTATTTATGCACAAGCAAATATATTTTATTCAATCAATCAATTCATGCGAAAAAATTCTAGCTACATATACCAATTTTAAAACCTAAATGTCGACCAATTTATATACTTAAACATTTAATTCGAAATTTGCCCAATTGCTTAAATCGACTTAAACATTTAATTCGAAATTTGCCCAATTGCTTAAATCGACTAAGTATGAGGTTTTAAGGCTCAAATGTTGAATAAATTGTCGAAAGAATTCATCGTAAGATTGAACACATGCAAAAGAGAAAGACATGCAGCAAAAATTAACACCTTTATTTTAAGTTTTAATCATAAATCCTTAGTGAATTGCACTTTTATCATTTATATGATTTAGTCCCTATGCTTAAATTAAGTACTAATTCAACAAAATTACTTAACCAAAATTCAATTCGCTTCTAATACAACTCCTTAAGTATTAGATAAAAATGTTTACGAGTCCGCTTTATGAAAACGGGGTCCAGAAACCAAACTTTCTAACATCACTGACTTTTGGATCATTATACCTTCCTTTACGGACTTGATCGTACCAGTCCTTAGCAGAGTCTTTCTATCCAAACCTTAGTCCGGAAGGACTCGTCGACACTCTCGTGTTGTGTTGACCTTTATCAGGCCTCGCCACTCTACAAGCCCGTCCTTATTCCACCTTGTTCGTAGTGGTGGGATTACTTCTATTAATCCACCTCTCACACCAACCATTGCTTGGGGTACTCTTCTGCCCCATAAGTAAAAAGGGGCAATCCAACTTGCTGAACTGACAAAGCCCTTGCAACTATACGAGCTTGTCATCTCACTTGCTCGTTTCCTCCATGCAACTATACGAGCTTGTCATCTCACTTGCTCGTTTCCTCCATGCAACTATAATTTCTAGATTTTATATATATTTTTATGAATTTTTTATATTTTATTTCTATTTATTTTTACAATTTTTTATGGTTTATACAAAAAAAATTTTACGACATGTTAAATGACACTTTTTCTTTAGCTCAATCTAACTAATTTTTTTCTTAACCTCGGTCAAAAGAGGTGCCAAAAAGCATAACTTGATATACTATAGGTATTAAATTAGAAAAAAAAAAGAATTTAAATACCAACATAAGAAAATAAATATAGTTTGAGGGACAAATCATAAATTAAGCCACAATGTTATATAGTTTAATCATTTTATACAAAGAAAAAGGAACATTACACATGATTAAAAGAAATGAAAAGTCATTGCATGAATAAATGTGAGTTCAAATATTGTTTTGGTAGATAGAAGCTTTATTAAAGGAAAATATAAGCAATGGTATATGAACGTGAGTTTAAAATGAATTACAAGGTTTTGGAATTAAAAGAGATTGTATTATAGAATAAGATCGGGATTAATAGAAATTAATTTCTAGTTTAACAAATGCCTGAAATGACAATTAATCTAAAGACATGTTAGCAATTACTTAAATGACAATTAATCTAAAGACATGTTAGCAATTAAGCCATTTAAAGTCATGATTATTACTTAACATCTTCCACTAACTAGAATTATAACATAAGAAACTAGTAAACTAGTTAATAACTTAAGCTTATAGACTGCTAATTACTTTCCACTCTCTATATATGTGCGCGCGTGCGCGAGTTTCCCTTATTGGGAAAGAAAAGATGAAAACATCATCTTCTCCATCTTTTGTAAATCGAAACAAAAAGAAAGAAAGGAAACATTCCTCTTATTTCTCAAGTGTTGTGGCTTGTAGCAATAAAATTGGTAAGTTTTATTTTTAATTAGAATTGAAATGTTGATAAATGGTACTTAATCAAGAAAATATATGAATGTGAATTAGGAGTAATATTAATGAATAAAAGATTAGTCTACATGTAATAATAAGAAGAAGGGGTAATACAAAAATCATATGAGTAGCACTATATAGAGGAATGCTTAGCGTGGTGGACTGGTTATCTTTTTTGGAACGCTAGAAAACTGACTTCCATTAACAATAGAGTAGAAAAGGCCTGGTCAAAAAAATCAGGGCAACAAAATTACATCAATCTCGAGAAACCAAACAAACATCAAAATACCCAAAACAAATATTTGAGCGCCTCTCAACCCAAATAAGAAGTCAAAACTAATAGTGCAAAAAGAGCTCCATTTCCTCGTCAATACAGAACAAGGTCACAGAAGTTAAATCGACTGAATCACTCCTCGCCAATCTCCGTCAACGTAAACAGTAGCCACATCTGGGAAGAAAGGCCCACCTCGTGGAAGCAGATGAGCCACAATATTGGCACTTCGATGGAACATTACTCAACAAAAGATTTTCTTTAATAAATCCTTACCACCACCACTAATTTTCCATCTGTCTGTTGTTCCAATAGGGTCGGAAACGTGTAAATTATTGTACTAAAAAATCACACAAAGTTCAATTCCCAGGGAAGAGAGGTGGATCACAAGGATCTCTTAAATACCAAGTCTTTCCTTAGTCAGAATATTCCTTCTAACGTAATTTAATAGCACAATTAAATACTACTATTATACCCTCAAATATTGAAAGAAAAATAGGACAAAAAGAACACAAGAGTTTTAACGAGGTTCGGTAAATTATACCTACGTCCTCGGGCACTAACACCAGATGAGAACTTTACTATCTCCAAAATATTACAAACAAATAGAATTCCTTAAGAATTCTCAAATGGGAGAAGAGAGAAAACTAAGAGAGAAAGATTGGTTGGGATAGTTGAAATGAAAAATGAAAAGGCCTATTTATAGTTGAAGTTCAGGGACTAACTTGCAAATGGCCTAAAAAATTAGGGACCAAAATTGCAATTATCCCATTCAACTTTTCAACATTCGGTGCAACTTGCTTCACCTTTTTAACAAGTTGCTTCCTACCTTTGTTGACTTTTCAACAATCTCCACCTTGAAGATTTGATTAGGATAATCACATCCTCACACACTTCCTTCAACTCCCCAAATTCGATAAAGCTATCTTTTGTAGTGCCTCCAAATACGCTCTCGAGCGCCATACACCTGAAGGTGCTCAAATTCTTAGGATGTTAATCAAGTTCAAACAATGATTAAACTTGATTGTTGTTACCACCTTGGTCATCATATCTGCGAGATTATCTGCTGTCGGAATCTTCTGAAGTAGAATTTTTCCTTTTTCAAAGACTTCCCGCACAAAGTGATATCTTACGTCCATATGCTTGGTTCTTGAATGATAGACTTGATTTTTTGCTAAATGAATAGCGCTCTGACTGTCACAATATAAACTTATGTGACTTTGAACAACTCCCAAGTCTTTCAACAATCCATTAAGCCAAATAGCCTCCTTAACGACTTACAGAATCGTCATATATTACGCTTCAGTAGTAGACACACCTCAGTAGTCATAAGGTAGACTTCAACTCATTTGGGGCTTTCGTAGAGTAAACAGATACCCGTAGTTGAACGACGTTTATCTAAATCACCAGAAAAGTCGAATCAACATATCCGACTACAAACCCGACCAAGTGCTTCATCCTGTTCAAAAATTAAACCAACATCTACGGTTTTTGAAGATACAGTAGAATCCATTTCACACTTGCCAATGTCCTTTTCGAGGATCATGCATATACCGCTCGAACTCCAACACTTGTGAAATGTCGGGCAGCGTACACACCATCGCATACATCAAACTCCCAACTGCATTAGCATATGGGACTTTTGCCATATATTCTCTTTCTTCTTCGCTTTGGAGATAATTGAGCACTAAGTTTCAAATGAGAAGCAAGTGGGTTACTTACATGTTTTGTGTTTTCATTTACACCAAAACATTGTAATACCTTTTTCAGATATTGCTTCGATTCAAACAAAGCTTGCCTCTCTGTCTATCTCTACTTATCTCCATGCCGAGAATCTTCTTGGCCTCACCTAGATCTTTCATCTCGAACTCTTGATTCAACCGAGCCTTCACTTATCTATCTCTTTTGGCTCTTGAGCGATTAACATATCATCAACATACAAGAGTAGATAAATGAAAGATCCGTCATGCGACTTCGCAAATACACACAATTGTCATATTTGCTTCTTGTGTATTACGCCTTTTCATAAAGCTATCAAATCGCTTGTACCATTGCCTCGGGATTGCTTCAATCCATATAGCGATTTGTTCACTTACAAACCCAATTTCTACCACCAAGATCTGTGTATCCTTCGGGCTGAGTCATATAGATCTCCTCTTCTAACTCACCATGCAAGAAAGCCGTCTTAACATCAAGTTGAGCTAGCTCCAAATTCAATTGTGCTACCAAGGCCAACAAAATTCTGATGGAGGAATGCTTCACAACAGGGAAAATACATCATTGTAGTCAATTCCTCCTTCCGGCGTAGCCTTTAGCTACCAATCTTGCCTTGTAGCGAATATCTTTCTTGCTAGGAGATCCATCTTTCTTTGCGAATACCCATTTGCATCCGATTTCCCTTTTACCTTTCGGTAATTGCGCCAACTCCCAAGTATTGTTCTTCCAGAGAGACTGCATTTCTTCATTCATGGCGCATTTCCATTTGTCACTTTCTAAGATTTGCATTGCTTCTTGAGAAGTGACAGGAATATCATCATCAACAACGGGAAGGGCGTAGGCCACCATATCAGTAAATTGAGCAGGTTTACGAATTTCTCTCATTGGCCTTGCAACTGCAACTGGTTCTGGTGTACTTAATGGTTCTTGGGTCAGAACCTCTTCAACCTCTAATTCCTCCATTGTGGCTGGAGAATTAGACTTATTAACTGGGCAAATCCCCATCTGCTCAAACTCTACCTGTTTTGGAGTACACTCCACCTGCTGTGGAGTATCGCTCGTCTGAATATCTTTATCTGCTACATTTTTCAATGTGGCAGATTCATCAAAGGTAACATTTACGCTTTCTGAGATCATTTTCTTTGTGTCTAAGCACCAAAGACGAAATCCCTTCACTCGAAGTGATCCCATAAAGAGAGCTTTCTTTGCCCTCGGATCTAACTTTGACTCCTTCACATGGTAATATGCGTGGATCCAAACATATGTAAGGAATCATAATCAGAGCGGTTTTCAGACCATACCTCCATAGGAGTTTTTCTTTCTAATGCGAGATGATGGCAAGCGATTAACAAGATGGCGGCGTATGTCACAGCCTCAGCCCAAAATTGCTTGCCCAACCCAGCATTGGACAACATACATCGAACTTTCTCCAACAATGTTCGATTCATACGCTCTGCCACTCCATTCTGCTGTGGTGTATCCCTAATTGTAAAGTGTCGAACAATACCATACTCTTGGCACACATCGAAGAACGGATCACTTCTATATTCCCCTCCATTGTCCGTCCTAAGCCGCTTGATTTTCTTGCCAGTCTGGTTTTCGATCATAGTTTTCCATTTAAGAAAAACTCCAAGCACTTCATCTTTAATTTTCATGGTATACACCCAAACTCTTCTGGAAAAGTCATCAACAAAAGTAACAAAGTAGTGTTTTCCTCCCAACGAAGGTGTTTTGGAAGGCCCCCACACATCTGAGTGAACATATTCCAAAATACCTTTTGTATTATGGATAGCGAGTGCAATTTCACTCTCTTTGCTTTCCCGAACACAATGCTCGCAAAATTTTAATTTGCAAGCCTTTGCACCTTTCAACAATCCTTGCTTTGCTAGAATTTGCAAGGATTTTTCGCTGGCATGTCCCAACTTCATATGCCACAACTGCATTGAGTTCAAGTCTTTGTTACTTAGGAAGTCTGCGATGATGCTCCAATAACTGTACTACCTTGGTAGTAATACAAGTTATTTTTCCTGATGCCCTTCAATATCACAAGTGCGCCAGATGTCACTTTCAAAATCCCATCTCTCATAGTAACAACTGAACCATTGGATTCCATGGCTCCCAATGAGATGAGATTTTTCTTCAAACTGGGCACGTACCAAACATCAGTCAAAACTCTGGTTGATCCATCTTTATTCTTTAATTGGATTGAACCTATTCCAACAGTTTTACAGGCATTGTCATTGCCCATATAAACAACTCCTCCATTTAGTTCTACTAAATCAGAGAACCACTCCCGGTTAGGGGACATATGATAGGTATAACCCGAATCCAATATCCACTCATCTGAATGGAACGACGATGATGATGCAACCAGTGATAGTTCGAGTCACCGGTATCATGCTTTACAACACAAGCATCTCTGCAGACTTTTCCCTTATTCTTGACTTTGGACAATTTTTCTTCCAAAGGCCTTTCTCATGACAAAAGGCACATTCATCTTTCCCAGTCCGGACTTTGACTTTAATCTCCCTTTTGAGTTTTCTTCCGAGTGTATGAACGACCTCGGACTACTAAAGCTTCAGTATCTCGATTGAGTTTTTCTGTTTGTCCTTCTTTCTCTGCTCATAAGCGTATAAGGCCGCATGAGACTTCGCTCGAGATATATCACTCCTCGCCATGAAGTAGAGTAGT
The DNA here is from genome assembly GCF_025698485.1 of Gossypium arboreum. Taxonomy (NCBI): domain Eukaryota; kingdom Viridiplantae; phylum Streptophyta; class Magnoliopsida; order Malvales; family Malvaceae; genus Gossypium; species Gossypium arboreum. The sequence continues at coordinate 3,318,279 of NC_069082.1, read as the reverse complement.
TTCTAGGAACTCAAACTCCTCGAGAAGTAACCCCAACAAGATCAAAGCCAAATCTTCATCTTTGAATGTCTCATCCATATTCAAAAAATCGGTGACTAACGATTAAATTTGGTGATGTGATCATTCATTGTGGTACTTGGGACGTAAGTGAAGCGAAAGCAGTCTTTTCTTCAAGTGGAGCTTATTTTGACTGTTTTTCTTCAAAAATTTTCTTTAAGTGCCACCCACAACTTATTTGCGAAGTCTTCTTTGAAAAAGCATACCTCTGCTCTCGAGAAAGGCATGATCGAATTGTGCCACATGCCAACCGATTGATCGCCTTCCAATCTTTCTCCCATACATCATCTGGTTTCTCTTCATCAATGGCAATGTCTAGACCTCGCTGAAAAAGGGCATCTAGAACCTCACTTTGCCACATACCAAAATGGCCCGTGCCATCAAAGATCTCCACGCCAATCTTGCATTTGCAATTGTCGATCTTGTCCACATGGACGATGTTGAAGCTCCTACACCGACCGTTTTCTCCATAATCTTTCAATATACCTAAGGAAATCTTTTCTGATGTGGAAGATCAGTTTAAACTGCAACCACAGAGCATACTACGATTAACCTTCGGCTCTGATACCACTTGTTGTTCCAATAGGGTCGAAAACGTGTAAATTATTATACTAAAAAATCACACAAAGTTTAATTCCCAGGGAAGAGAGGTGGATCACAAGGATCTCTTAAATACCAAGTCTTTCCTTAGTCAGAATATTCCTTCTAATGTAATTTAATAGCACAATTAAATATTACTATTATACCCTCAAATATTGAAAGAAAAATAGGACAAAAAGAACACAAGAGTTTTAACGAGGTTCGGTAAATTATACCTACGTCCTCGGGCACTAACACCAGATGATAACTTTACTATCTCCAAAATATTACAAACAAATAGAATTCCTTAAGAATTCTCAAATGGGAGAAGAGAGAAAACTAAGAGAGAAAAATTGGTTGGGATGGTTGAAATGAAAAATGAAAAGGCCTATTTATAGTTGAAGTTCAGGGACTAACTTGCAAATGGCCTAAAAAATTAGGGACCAAAATTGCAATTATCCCATTCAACTTTTCAACATTCGGTGCAACTTGCTTCACCTTTTTAACAAGTTGCTTCCTACCTTTGTTGACTTTTCAACACTGTCTTCATTTGGTGATGTGAGTTTCTTTATAACCGTCAATAAGTCGCCTTCAAAACCAACATGCATGAACCCCAAATCTGCTGCAAAAGTTGTCGCCTGGATCGCTGCCACAGCCTCCGCCAAAAACGCGTTGGGTATCTACCTATTAGGTTGCACACTAGAAGCCAGGACCAGACCTTCAGTATTTCTAATGACATACCGGAGCATGATTGTTTAAAGAGGTTCCTTAAAAATAGCATCAAAATGAGTTATTCTAATGTTTTTAACGAGTTTCAACCACCAATATCCTGATGTGTCAGGCACGAGGGACTTTCTGGCTTTAAATACGGCAAAGGAGGTATGTTAAGCTGATATTTCAGAACAGAATTCTCTGATATGTTTTTGCTTCAGTTTCTTTTGAATATTAAGAAGAAAAATGACTTATGAGGTTAAAATTGTCAATTTCATATTATGAAATTTGAATTATTATTATTTTATTTTAAAATAATAAACGAATTATTTGATACAAAAGCTATATATATGCGATGTGAGGTTATAACCTGACATCTTTCTACAATACTTTCTGAAATTCCTTTGAAGACCACCAAATTAGTTTCATCTTTTTCTTCGTCGACGAAACCCCGATCATGTCACAGCTTCAGATTCCTTTAGGGTTTTGATTTTGTTTCCACCAAAGAAGAAATCCTTTTTGATAACTTTAAACCGATCATCAAGGGCGATCCCATACCTTCTGGTGTGCTGAAGACGCGCCATATTTATGGTGCAAATCGTGAGCCTTGGAATATCTTCGACCAAGAATTGCCAGAGTCTTTCTGGATTCTCACAAAGTTGAAGAAAAAGAGCAAATCAAGAATCGAAAGAACCACGGGAGATGGATGTTGGCTCCAACAGTTTGCCAAAGAAGTGAAGAACAAGGACGGTGGCGAAGTCATAGGGTATGATAAATACTTCACATACACCAGCAAGAAAAACAAGAAATCAAATGGTCAATGGATTATGCATGAGTTCTTTTTGAAAGAGCAAGAAGCTGTTGGTTTGAGTGATTTGGTTATCTGTGAGATTAAGAATAAGGATGCCGCTGCTCTGAGCTCGGATTACGAAGAAAGTAAAGGAGAAATCAAGAAGAACAAGAAACGTAAGTTGATGGAGGTGCCGTCGGATTCAACAAATGATTTTGCTACCGTGCCCGTGGAGAATCAGACATTTGATTATATGGCTCCAGAAGTAGGAGGCTTCTCACCCTTCTCTGCATGTTTAGACCAACAACCAAACCCTTGGACGTCGGCAGGTGTTGGTGGCAATCTTGGAGTGCCTGATTATAATTCTCACCATCTGGTACCTGCCTAACCCTTGCTTTATTTTCATTTTGTACGTTTATATATTCATAAGCTTGTTCATGCATGCTATTGTGACTCAATTTGTGTCTCTCCATCTCTCTCTCTATATATATTTGATTCTCAAAACTAACCATTGGTATTGATTTGTATATTTAGGAAGAAGCTAATGAGGCTGGAGACGGTAATCTTTTCTTCACGTTCCAAGAACTGGACAGCATTTTGAACTCCGATCAGAGTTGATGTAAATGCCTTCATGTGACGACTTTTTTTCACGTGGTTTTCTTCCTTCTAAATTGGAAGGGTTTTCCACTTAAATTTGGTGTCTTTTTACATTGCCTTTATTTATTTTAATATATTAATACACTAATTTAAAATATATTTTAAAACTAATTTAAATATTTTATAATCAAACATGATTTTTTAAAACTTAAAAACCCTGGTTTTAATTACTACCGTTGAAAATTTTAATTATCAATATTATATTATTATTTTGGTTTGTGTGTTATTAAATTGTTATTTCTAAAAATAAATACCTCAAAATATGACATAATAATATGTAAACTTAATCAAACAATTATTAAAATAATCCCAATTATGACGTCAAACACTTACTAAAATAAATTTTAAAACATTGATAGATAATGCAACTTTTTTTTTGAAATAAAAATAATGCAACTTAATTACAACGGATAAACATTAAAAGATCAAGAATTAAACATTCAAATACTTATCCGCTTGAAGTAAAAATAGTTAGAACCTATTAAAATCCCCCTTCCATTTATTAGATTCCAGATAAATTAAATCAACAACCCATATGAACCGTGATTGAAATCGATGTCCTTGATCCGGCTCTCCAACTTAGGTTCATCTCCAAAAGCATGTGTGAACTCCATACACCAACACTAACGAGTCAATAACTTTATATTAAATTTAATCAAATCATAAAAACTCATTCCTCCATTAATCTATATATATATATATATTTTAATTAATTTTACAAATTGAAATAATATGTTTCTAGCACCCCACTTTTCTGTGGTGTCAAAATAATGGTTTTGGGGCCACAAATCCAACGCGTGGGTCCATAAATATTACTATTTAATATTTACGAGTCTTATATAGTGTAATAATAAAACTTTATTTAATGATTTATGTTAAATGAAAGAATAATTAGGTTCAAGTGTAAGACCCTAAAATTAAGTAGTTTTATAAAATAAGGTATCGGGACCTCGTTTCTATAAATCGAGCTGTAAACATTTTATTAAATATTTATGGAGTGTTATTAAGGTCGTATTAAAGTTTCGTTAAGAAATTTTGAAGTTTAAATGGTTAATTAAGTAAAAAGGACTAAATCGTAAAAGTTGGAAAAGTTGAGTTCTATTAGTTAAAGGGGTCAAATGGCTATGGAATTATAAAATAATGGACTTATATGGTAATTATACTATTACTAATGTTAGTGGACAATTATGGGTAAGATTTAGTTAAATTTGAAGTTAATAACCAATGTTAAAATGGTAATTTAGTAATAAATTAAAACAAAACAAAATTTAAAACATGTTTTGTCTTTTAGTTTTGTCTTCAACCGGTTGAATAGGGGAGGAGAACTCCATTTTTGATAGCTAGGGTTCGACCAAGTCTTTTCTTTGCATGGTATGTAGATTTGATCCATTTTTAATGATTTTTATGTTTTTGAGTCCGTTTTAGCTTAATCTAGCTAGCTCGGGGGTCAATTTGCAAAAATTTTAGAGGTTTAGGGACTTTTAATGAATGTTATTGCATGTGTTTTGATGTTAATTGATAGATTATGGATCCTTGTTGAAAAATAAACAAGTTTTGTTAAGTGATTTTTTAAGGAATTTTAGAATTAGGGATTAAATTATTAAAGGTGTAACTCTGTAGGTTTTATTGTGAAGTGATGGTAAATATTGGTTTTTTCAAGGTCCCTTGTAACAATGGTTAACATGGATTTAGATTAAAATGGTTAGATTTTAATTTATAAGCTTAAGGACTAGATTGTGAAAGGTTAAAATGTTATGGGCAAATTGGTAATTTTGCATAAATATGAAATATGGATTAAATTGAATACTAGAAGTATGTAATTGATTGAAATTATCTATTTAGATCAGAATAAACCACGTTTGGACTTAGGTCAAGGAAAAGCTAAAGCTTCGAATTAGTTCGATCTAACTACTACGCCCCTAACTATCGAGGTAAGTCCGTGTGAACAATAATCATTTTAAAGTTAGGCAAATTAACTATTTACTATGTTGTTTTAATATGATTGGATTTGAATACAAATGTATCAATACTATAATGAATTGATGGATAACGAGTCCCGGTTGAACCTTAGGAATTTATAGGATACAAATGATATGTCATTTGGGATTTCATATTTCTGATGCTAGTCTTGAATGTCCTACCGATGGTTGAGGTCCTGCATTTGTTGCGGATACTTCACAGCTCGTGTGAGTAGCATCGTGTAGCTTACATTCTGACCCACAGCTCGTGTGAGCATGCCCATTTCACAGCTCTTGTGAGCATTTATGTAAAGGAAATGTTACAATTATATGTAAAGACACACTATGTGTGAGCTTTCCCGAGTATCAATGTAATTCTAGATGGTTCAACGGGTAAGAAAAGGGAATGAAATAGTAAGTTCACAATTGGGATTTAATATGATGTTATAAAAAGATTGATGAGCTAAATGATGTACTTACATATAAGAAATCTACTTATGCTATGGATGAACTTATTTATATCATGGACAAATGCACTAACTTGTAAATTGATGATGCTGTTTAGGCTTATATTAAGTATTTGGAATGGAACGATAAGTACGTAAATGGAATGATACATCATCTTATAAAAAGGTTGATGAATTTGCGATGTGTCTTTTGAAATTTACTTATGTTATAAATGAACTTATATGTGATGTTAATGAACTTACTACTTGTGAGTTTGATGGTGTTTCAACAGACTTATACTAAGCTTATGGTATTGGTAATGATTTATGCTTAATCTTTGAATTGTATTAATGAAGTGGTAAGTTATGTTTAAGTTTATACGAGCTTACTAAGAACTCGTTGCTTATGTAGTTGTTTTCTTTTGTTTTATAGATCATTGGAAGCTCGATTTGGTTGGAAGCTCGTCGGAGACCTATCACACTATCCAAAAGTCAATTCGATAATTTTTGAGTATTCTGGCCAAGTTTTATAATGGCATGTATAGTGTGAATTGTAATGGTATTTTGGCATGTATAAGTTTTAGAAACCATGTTGGTTTGGTAAACTATGATCCCTTAACAAGCTATGTCATTTTGGTCACTTTAATGTGCTTGTTCACAAGGTTCTTTTAATATGTGTTGATGGCTTGCATTTGGTCATATATGGTAGTTAGTTGAAATTGGTTAATATGTTTGGTCTACGGTAATGTTGACATGTTTAGGTAAGGAATGTTTGGATGCAAATTGTGGTGCCTTTGAATGGCATATTGGTTAAGTGATTTAGGATTCTTGAAATGGTATGTTTATACAAGTTTGAATGGTGTTTTGAACCCCTTGAATGTGTACTTAAGTGGTTTGAGAAGTTATACATGAAATGGTTTTGAAATAGTTTGATCTTAGGTAAATTTTGGGTTCACACGACTTGGGACATGGGCGTGTGACATAGCCGTGTGAGGTACACGATCATGTGTCATTTGAGGATTTCTTAAGATTCAAGTCAGTGAGTTACACGGCCTGGCACACGGACATGTGGGGCAACTCAGAGAGTTACACGACCTGGCACACGAGCGTGTGACACAACCATGTGACCCTACTCAGAGAGTTACACGGATGAGGACATGGGTTAGGGAGGTTTAACACGGCCTGACAACATGGCTTTGTTATAACACCCCTACCTGTATTCATTGCCGGAATAGGGTACGAGGCATTACCGGAGTTTACGAATTAATTTAATTTTTTTTAAAACTCAATATAACCCATTTATAGATATCTAACCTTCCCTGCAATTTTAAACCGAGACTCATCCAAATCAACCAATCCAATTCAACATATTTTCAAGATAGATTCATGCATATTTATAAGATAACCTCATCACACATCAAAACCAAGATTTGTTAGCCATACCATTGGCTGACCTTACATTCATTTCACAGAATCATTTACTTAATTAGCTTATACATGCCATTGATTTCCAAAATAAAGTTTCTTTATATACCAAAATCCTGAGGTTGATAGTGTGATGTGTCTCTGACCAAATCCGACCTCCGAGCTCTTAACACTACAAAATAGGGGAAAATGAAACAGGGTAAGTATTTTGTGCTTAGTAAGCTCATGTAACAAGAATTATACTTACCTAATATTTTCAATACAATACAATAAACATTCATATATCCATTCAATGCATTATTACCCTAACATGCACAAACTCAACATTCAAGTTAGTACAATAATTTCCATGTATCAATAATATATATACCATAATTGATGTGCTCATCAATACCATGATTTTCATTTCCTTGTTATTTTTCCATATTTATCTCGTTGAATTTATCGGAATTTCGATGGATTTTTCAGAGGTACACTTTTAGTGTACAATTCCGGGTCCGTCAAATCATAGTCATGTGCACACATTTCCATTTCAGAGAGCACACTCCCGCGAACCTCAACCTTGCAGCGGGATTACGGTCAGGATAAATCCTCGCAATATAAACTCATAGAGTATTGTCGGGATTACCAGTCCAGGCTAAATCCCCTGCAACGACAATTACTCTAATGAGCTTGGATCTGAATTACCAATCCAGGCTAAATTTAGACCCTAATTCGGATTACCCGTTAGGCTAAATCCATTTTCCACATATTCTTCCGGAGGGCTATATCAGGATAGGATCACTCGTCCAAGCTAGATCCTTTTTACCGTCAATTCCTTCTCAGAGATCCATCGAATTTTCCTTTCATTCAACTGGGATTTCTTCCCCTTTTTATCAAATATATCAATGTTTTATCAATTTTCATACAATGAACATTCAAATTATATTCACATCAATAACATAGATTTGAAGTTTTTAATAATATAATTCAAGTTACATGAACTTACCTTGATACTTGTTCGTGTACAAAAATCTATTAATCCCGAACTTTTTCCTTTCCTCGATCTAGCTTCGTATTTGAATCTTTTAGATTTGGTGCAAAAATTATGGAATACCAGCTTAAAGAACCCCTCCTATGGCGTTTTGGCTGATGAGAATGAAGAAAAATGAAGAGAAATCTAAATATTTCCTATTTAGTCCTATCTTTATTTAGTTAATTATGCAAGATTCCAATTTTGCCCTTAAATCATCAATTTTCCTGCTGATTTCATGCCTTGCCATCCAGCCCAAATAAATTTTGGGTCTAATTGCCTTTTAAATCCTTTCTCATTAGACACTTAAGCTATTTAATCATTCTAGCAACTTTTACACCTTTTCCAATTTAGTCCTTTTCATTTAATTGCCTACCCAAACGTTAAAATTTTCTAACTAAATTTTTATACCACATTACTAACATTTTATAAATATTTATAAAAATATTTCCTACTTAATTTTACGAGATCAAGGTCTCGATACATTTTTTTTACCTAATTCCTTCAATAATTCTTTTTTCTAACTAACCACTAAATCGGTAAAAATTTTTCTATTGATATTTTCATATTATTTTCCTATTATATTAATATTCATGCAATAATATTTTAAATAATTTCTCTTTAAATCGGATTTGTGGTTACGAAACTACTGTTTCGATAACCTTGAATTTAGGCTATTACATTTGTGACCCCTATTTTCTTTCGTTTTATTTCAAATTAGTCCCGAATTGCTTCTAAGCTATTTCTAGGGCCTCAAAGGCTCAATTTAGGGACGAAATGTATGTGATTGAATGGTTTATGATATATTTACGTTATTGAATATTATGATTTTTTTAATATTTTTAATTGTACAGTAATGCTCCGTAACCTTAATCCGGTGACGGAGTCGGGTTAGGGGTATTACAAATGGAACTTCTGCACAACCGACATAAGGCTCCCAGGGTGGATCCACATTAGACTCATCATCTGACCCACCAATATCTGCAATGTAAGAGGTCCCCTCACCAGTGAATGTCGTAGGGTACTGTCAACCCTTCTCGTGTACTTTTCAGAATGTCCCCAATCAGATTTAGATTGCGAACCACTAGAAGCTAATTTCATTCCCCAATAAGTATTTCCAGCATTAAACATCGACCCATCGAGGTGCATGTCGTATCCACTAACAGAGTGTCGTGCAGGGGTCGTGTATTCCGTCCTGCAACCAAAAATAGACGGTTTAGTGTTCTACCTCCCACTAACGGGGTGTTGGGCAGGGATTGTGTATTCCTCTTGAATAGTAGTAGATGTTGAAGTCGCAAGTGTTTCATCTAGCCTTGAAAATTCCATGTATAGCTCAAGATAATGCGATCCACTACCAAGGTGTGTTTGCACCATCGCCTTCAAGTCACGAGCACCTTTGATATCAAATGAGTCATATGTCATGGGATCAACCGAAGCACAAAATCGATACTTAATAGATGAAACTCTCATTGGCGTTGTTCCGAAGATTTTGTGCCTAATTCTTTTACAAAGTTCTGTCAATCCTATGTTTTGGTTAAAACCAGTCGTTGTGTTCTTCGATAAAAAAACGTCGTTCTAGGTGTCACTGATCTCACCATCGTAGTAAATAAAAAAAATTAATACGTCCACTTATTTTCCACCAAATTATCTGTCGAAAGAAATTCAAAAAAAAACATTATGCAAAAATATAATGATTTGTATAAAAATTAACACAATAAATCAACTTATACCTTCTCAAATTCTTCAATGTCTATTCTTTTGAACTTCTTCAATTTCTCTTGTTGTAACTTATGCAACCAAAGAATGGAATTTGGGTAATTTATAGCCAAAGGGATAGTGGGATGCTCATTTCTATATAATTCCCTGGATAGTGGGGGTTGAAATTTGTAGGGGAAAAACATTACAAGGAGGATGCACTGTCACCAGCACTACTGAAAAAGGCGTCCAATTGGGAGCTTTTTTAGTACTTTTGCTGACAGTGCATCCTTCTTAGAGTGTTTTTCGACCCTAACTATCAGATTTTTTCGAAATCCCGGGATATTTTTTCAGAACCGTCTTCTCAAAGTTATTTTTTCAAAATCATCGTAGAAAAAGCGTCCAGCTGGAAGCTTTTTCTATACTATTACTAAATGTGCATCCTACTTAGAGCTTTTTTTAAAAAAAAAAAAACAAAATTCATGTTGTCAAAATAAATTTTTCAAAACAAATCATGTCAAATTTATTTTTTCCAGAACAATACTTAGCAATTAAAAAAAATTTAAACCTTAAACCCTAATTTAATTTTTGTTAAACCCTAATCAAACCCAAAAACCCTAAACCTAAGCCCTAATTTACAAATAACCCACAGGAGACTACATGGGGAAAAGCAAGTCCATGTTAGCGTACTTTTGCCTGATACGAGGAAAAACATGTCCTCGTTATCGTGCTTTTCTGTGTTATCCCCTGAAAACTCGTCCATGATAGCACGTATTTGGGTTTTCAGTCCATACCTGTTATTATTTTTTGGAACGGCCCATTTCCGTAAATAATTTCAGAAATGGGCCTTTATTGGTACTATACCCAATTTTGGTTCTATTAAAAGATTTTTATTAAATGAATTTATATAATAATAAATAAATAAACAGTTAATTTTTTATTGAAATACTTTATTTGAAATTATTTTATTTCCATCAACCAAAAAGTAAAAAAATTGTATTACTTTAATTTTAAATAACAAATTTTAATTATTTATATAATAGGTAAGTTTATATTTCATATATAACAGCTTATAAATAATACATTTATATAATTTAAAATGTTATATTATATTTTTATTATAGTCAATTTATTATCTATAAAAAAATTTATGAAAATTGAACAAGATTTTAATTTACAATATATCAATTATGACTCATAAAAATTATAATTTGTACAAATATGCTTTAATGACTATTAAGGTTTTTATTAGCATTATATCTAAATTATCAAAATATTGATATATTTTAATTATATTTATTAATTATTATTTTAAATAATGTTATTTTTCTTTAAAATTATATTATACCTTAAATATGATATGGATTTTTTAATATTATTAAAAATTATTGATCTACAATATATCCAATTTTTGCTATGGTATAAATTCTTTAATTATTAATTGAAAATTTGTTAATATATTTGAGTTATTTTCAATAATTTGAACAATGAACTAAAAATTAATTAAAATTTAAAATATATTATTTAAACAATTAAAATTAAAATTACAACATTGAAAACAAGTGAGAAATGAACAACTTATGGCCCTTAATCTTAGTTATTGTATCATTCAGATTTGGCATGGGAAAGCAACTGAAACAGGTTTAGATCAGTCTGATAGAACACTATATATCTCCACTATTGCTGACGTAATGATCTTGTCCGAGGCTTGTGATTAAATTATTGATCAAATTAAATGGAACAGCCCCTGATTTCTTCGGCTCCCGATAGAATTTTCCTATAACCGGTTTTGCCGCTTTAGTCTGCAAAACCCAGAAAACACGGCCTTCATTTTATCTTATGAAATCAATCGGTTTAATTGTTTCTAAAGAATATTTTACATACAGCTTCCACTAAGTGATAATGAGGGATTTGAGGGAAGAGATGATGGATGACATGTGTGCCAATGTCATGGTGGATATTATTGAATAAACCATAATCAAGATCCACTGTTGTAAGCCCTCCTCTGAGATAACTCCATTCCTGTCATGTAAATGAAAAAAACCTCTCAAGTTTGAACAATTTTTTACTCTTAAATGCCTACATACAAAGTTAAATTGTAGGTTACCTTGCCACGGTACCAAGGTAGTTTGTGCTCATGGCCATGGTGATGTAGATAAGTCAATAAATCTAGCCATATCACGAAAATCTACGAAACCAGAATAAAATGGCTCAGCTTGATCGATCGAAACTTAAGCGCAAGTGACTCACACAACTTGACGTACCAAATAGGGAATGCCATAGAGCTTAAACACGTGGGATGGACCAACTGTAAAAGATACGTAGGCAAGTATAATAACCATTGGAGACCAACAGGCATTGGATATCATCACAAGTTTCCTCTCTTGGGGGCTAAACAAGTTGCTGTAAGGGTTGAAATGAGATCCTTCTTTGCCTGGGCTTCTAAACCACTGTAATGAAAACAAAAATAGCCAAATTTAACTCCTTACTAGCCAAACAAAACAAGCTTTCTCACCAAATACATGGGGAATGCAAATAGGAGAAAGGGGACGGTGAATCGCAGTAATCGCGTACTCGTGTCGAGTTTCTTGTAAATATTCTCAGGCAACTGAGATTAAAAACCAAAAGTATGAAGGGTTAGTCTGGAACTTGATATATATAGCACGGATGAATTATAAGAAAAATAAGGTCGAAAATGTTGTACCGGCACCCATGACTCATCCTTTTCGACATTTCCGTGGTTCTGATGATGAGTTCTATGGCTTATTCTCCTGTAAGATTTTCAGATTATGTTATGTAGTTGCAATCATACAAAATAAAGAACAAATATTTACCTGATTGAACTTACCATCCATGGTAAGGAACAAGAATTGAAGAATGTAAGATATGTCCCACCACACTATTCAAAATAGCATTGTCTGAAAAGCTTCCATGGCCACTGCAAATCCAAAACTAAGATAAAGAGTTATATTAAAAACAAGAAAAAGGAAATGAAGTGTACTATTACCAATCATGTCCAAGGACAAAGACAGCCCAAAACATGGTTCCTTGGGCAAACCAGTAGATTGGCCAAAACAACTAACTATTGCAGTAGACTGCAGCTGCTGCTAAAGAAAAAACCACACTGACATCCCTAAAAACATAACTCATTGACCTCCATGGATTCTTGATCCAACACTGCTTCGGTATGGCAGCTCGGATATTGGCAATCCGGAATTGAGGAGGTGAACTCGGATCAAAATCACCTTGCTCATTCATTCCATTAACATACACCCTTTTCAACTCCATTGTTTCAAATCATGTATCTAGGATGCGATAGGTGACCAATGGTTGCTTTATCTCCACTCCTTTCTAACCTTTATATATATATAACTTGGAATTTGATATTTATGCTAACAAATCTGATGAAAAAAAACATTAGCTAATAAAAATATATAAATATAAGTAAACAAATATTTATATATATAAATAAATTAAATTAAATAATTTATATTTAAATTATCAGATATAAAAAACAAATAAATAACATAACAAAAACTAAAAATTAAAAATAAGGAATGAGTTTTTGGGTCTAACATTTAGTGTAAGCCTCAACTACAAGAAGTTTGGAACTACACACCCTATACACAAAGCAAAGTTCCAAGTTTAATAATTCATTTTCTTTAAAAGTGGGTTCTCATATATATACATATCTCATACTTGGTATTTAATCAATGTGGGATCTAAGCTTTTCTTTTCCCCAACAAATCTTCCAAGTAGCTTACTTTGAGCACCAATTTCTCATTCATCACTCAACCATTTTGAGCATATGATCTACCATTGTAAAGGTCATGGAGTAGAATATGAAACCATAATTTTATGATTCAACTCTCCACCTTTATCTATTGAGAATATACCTCAAAGTTCTTATAAATTACAATTTTTCCAACATTTACATTTATGAGTTCAAACTTTAATCTATTTTAAGTATAATGTGAATTTTATTTAAATTTATTATAGCTTAGATCCGAAAGCTATCAATTCGTCCATTTATGCATGTAATAGTTTTATTATTATTGATTGTAATTTATAATTCCATTTGTGAAATCGGTAATCATACTATTTGGTCCTGAAGTTGAATTCTCAAATTGCTTATTGTTTATTATTTGATTGTTTTTTTTACTTTTTTTTAGTTTTGTATGATAAAAATTATATTTTCCCCAACTTCGTCCAGGGAAATCCTTTTATAAATAATAATGATTTGTGCCGAAAGTAGTTAATAAATTTCATTCAAACATGTTTTTATCATTTGTAATGCATATATTAATTTTAGTATTTTACTGATGGATCTAAGAATTTAATATCTATTCTTTAATTTGATATAATTCGATCGACGTTAGTTAGTTGAAATAGTAATTATTATGGCCAAAATGTTGAGTTCAAATTTATCCATTAAAATATTCATTCCAACTTCATGCAAAAATATATGTATTGTGTTAGAAAAATATTTTTAAGAGAAATTCACATAATCATGTTATCGATATAGTTAAGGATTTTAATTATTCAGACTAACTAATTTCATTATAAAACAGATGATCAAATTATATCAAATTAAAATATAATAACTAAATCTCAAATGCAAACATAGTAGAGAGATCGGAGATGCAATTTTACCATTTTATTTTAAAATCTAAACTTTTTATTTTTTTAAAAAAATCAAAACTTTTTCCAAGATCAAACCTTTTTTTAAAAAAAAACATTTATTTTAAAAAGGGGAAGGGGAAAAAAAAAGGATTTTTGGGGCTCTTAGGGGCAGAGGACCAATGTTCCGGTGACGTCCCCTTCATCAAAGCCCAAACCCAATCCCTCATGATATGTGTATGGGAAAAAAAAGAAGAAGAAAAGAAATAAAATGTTTGTTGTTGTTGTTGTTTTTTTAACTTTTTTTTAAAGAACAAAATATGAAAAGCCTCCATTTGACCAAAAAGAAAAGTAAAAAATAAGATAAAAACAAATACCTCCATTTGACCAAAATTGGGTGGGCTTCGAATGGGCCCAAGAAAAACCAAATATACAAATGGGCCTCCAATTGGGCTCGAACAAAAATAGGTGTCTATACTAAAAAAAAACTAAAATTAAGTCTAAAAGAAGGGGAGGAAATTAAAAAGATAAAATAGTTTTTCAATCCAAGTTTTCTCTATTAAAACTTAGGTAATTCCCTATAAAATCTGACTAAATTACCTAAAAAGGCCCATTTCCAAGTAAATTTACGAAAATGGGCCAATTACAACATTATTTATCAAAAAGGGTCATTTTTGACAAAAGCGCTTACGTGGCCGCGTTTTAGGGGAACAAAGCCAGGAAATCGCACCCCTAAGGGAACGTTTTTGCCACGTCAGCAAAACGCGTCCACGTTAGGGCGTTTTGCTGACGTGGCAAAAAACACTCCCTTAGGGGCGCAATTTCCTGACTTTTTCAACCCCAACGGCTACATTTTTTTTGACCATTGGGGGGGGGTTTCAACGGTAAAAAAAAAAACTATAAAAAACCCCCTCCTCTCAACTTATTTTCACACAAAATTTCTTAATAATTTAGCAAAAATTCTTTACAATTTCTCCCTAGGGCTCTCAAATTTCTTATTAAATTTCTCAAAGCTCTTTATAATTAATTTTTTATTTTTATTTTTTCTAGATTAGTATTATTTTTTTTAAAATTTCAAAAATATTTGATTGTGTTAGCAACGGCCGGGGGATTAATTCGTCTCGATTATAAACATATCTCCGTCGAACAAATGAAAATGGTAACTGTTTATTTTAATTTTTAAATATTATTTAATATTTTTTCATTTATGTAATTTTAATTAATTTGTATTTTATAATTTTTTATAATAGTCTGTAGATCAGGTGTTACAATGTTATATTCGTAACATGTCTAGTCTGCCATCACCGTTGATAGAAAATTACTTGAGGGAAGTGGGTTTTTGACATGCGGCCACTATAGGCCGGGGGTGCAAGTTGAACCCGAAACTCATCAGCGCATTAATAGAGAGGTGGAGATTAGAGACGCACACATTCCATCTTTCATGCGGAGAGTGTACTATCACTTTGGAGACGTCCAGTTACAATTAGGATTGCCAGTAAATGGGGCCGCACTCATCGGGTCTGTTGAATCTACTAATTGGGGAGCCATATGATACGATCTTTTGGGTGTGATTTCGGATAATATTTACAGAGGTCAGATCGAGATGGGCTGGGTACGAGACACATTCCCGGAGTCAAGGATGATTCGACTGAATTAGAAAGAATACGATATGCTCGGGCATACATCCTTGAAATGATTGGAGGTTCTCTGATGCAAGACTTGTCACAAAACCTCATACATCTGAGGTAGCTACTGAAACTCGTTTATTTTAGAGCAGCTGGTGAACTTAGTTGGGGGTTTGCCGTGTTGGCAACATTGTACTGGGAGATGTGCGGGGTGACACCACCAAATAAAGTAAAAATTAGAGGTTGCCTATCACTACTACAATCATAGGCTCGGTTTCAGTTTCCATTTTTATGTCCTCGAGTGAACCACCCATATACATTTCCACTCATAACAAGGTAAAATTTTTATTTAATTTTACAATTATTCCATAGACCTAAAATAAAATTGTATGCTGAAAATTTATTTAATTAGGTGGAACCATCTAGCAAGTTATGTTGGAATACCTGCTGCTCTTGAAGATATACGGCTTCTATTAGACCAACGGTCGGAAGCGCAAGTAAGTATTAAATAAAATATATATACATAAAATAGTCGTTTCATATTTAGTATTTAGTATTTAGTATTATGTATATAACTAATATTTTTATCCCGTTCATATAGTTTCAATGGATACCATACGAGGATCTGGCAATACAGGCAGTAATTCTAGAAGAATTCTTTCAAAATCTGAACATTTGGCATGTTAAGGTCCCATTGGTAAACTATTCTATTGTCGAGATGCACCAGATGGATAGAGTGTTGCAACAATTTGGATTTTCACAACCGATTCCTAAGGAACCTAAGGTGCTCGATGAGTAACACAAAATTGACTTACGACTAACGAATACTAATTGGCTGTTATTCTGGTTGGAATATATCGAAATTTTAGAAAACATATACGATCATATACCTAATCGCGAACCGATCATCATCTTAGAGTTAGCGTGCACCTTGGATTACATGCCATGGTTTAGGATCCATGGCAAGCCATATTTACTGTCGGAAGATCAAACGCGTTGGCAAATCTGTGTGGAAAGGGAACGACGGGGCCCTTTAAATCCAAAGAGAAGGGATGATGGCACGGGCCCATCAATAGCGCCTATACAATCACCTGGCCTATCAACAACGTCCACACAATCACTGGGCCCAATGCCTTAACCTACGACACCCACATCACAGCCCTTTCAGATTATGTCAAGTGCATATCCTAGCCTTTATATGTATCCTAACCCATATATGTTTCCTTTTCTTATTCCTATGCCAGGTTGGAATGCATAGCCCGGTGCATCTCCTTTTTCGATGATTCCAACTCAACCAATGATATATAGGCCATCGTCACCGGAGGGATCACGTGAGGCACCGTCGGAGAGCTCATCTTATTACCATTCCCCATCACCTTATGGGATTCAAACACCTTCGCCGTAGGTAATGCAAACACCTCTACATTCTTTATTCTACTAAGGTGGGTCATCCTCTTAACACCCACAACCGGAGCAACCACAACCCCCGCCAGAGCAACCAAAGAGGAATCCAATGCGTAATCGTCGTTCACCTCCATGTGGCACTGATTTCGACCAGTATATACATTGATTTATTTTTAATATATTTGTAGAAGCTATTTCTATATTGTTTCATTTAATAAAAAAAAGTTGATTTTTTTTTATATTTTAATAGTAAATTAATTTTTTTATTTTATAATTTTAATAAAATATAAGTTCTTTTGAATAAGGCGGAATAGAAATAATGCAACATCGTTTCATTACAGCAATTATCAACTATTTTGGTTTGGACATGATTGAATTGTATGACTTGGGTTCTTACACCATCCACACAACTTTTGTTGGTTCGTTCTTTCCCGGATATCTATATTATTATGTATTCTACTCGAGCAAGGTCGACCTTTTGGTTTACGACACAATTTTCTATCTGGTAACAACTTAAACGGAGCAAGTGATATAGACGACCACTTACGTTCATTTGGGATCGATGGGAATACGTGTCTCCACATATTGTACATGTTTTCTATTTTGTACACTTCATCGACATATCTTATTGGATCCAAACAGAGATTCTGACCAGCTGCAATTGCATGAGCGCATGGATAACAAAGTGCATCAAACGTCCCATAATCGAAATCCCTATTTATCAGGTGTACACAATATTGCCTGCCAATAATACATTGGCTCGGTCTGTCAAACTCTATTACACGAAACCATAGATTGTCGCTATCGTGACATACAGTGTGCATCGTGTTGGCCCGTGTCTTGGCCTTGTTAATTTTTTGCAATACCTTCCGTAACCATACATGGCCTCCCTGTATTTGGCCTTTATAATTCACTACTCACTTTGGAAATAGTGCTGCCAAACGAAAATATATCTCTTGCACAACCGACGTTATCGGTAAATGACGCGCTCTTTTTAGAACATAATTTATGCATTCAACTAGGTTTATGGTTATATGACCATATCGTAGGCTGTCGTCGTATACTTGTATCCACTGTTCGAAGGGTATGCTACAGGGGTAGTCTGCTCCTTGATCGTTAACTAAACACAAAATCCTCAACATCTCATCCTTATTGATCTCGTACCCTACCAATATAAGTTGATAGCGAAAATTACATACCAATATTCTATTCAGGATAAATTGAATATTACAACCGACAGTATATTAATAGAGATTAAATACCCATGTTGGTCACTTACTTTCGTTCAGTCGTAGACTGATATTGCCTGTAGGAGTTGAACGCAACATACCTTAGACAATACCGATAGAGTGTGCGATCCCATAGGCTTTCATGTCGCTCAATTGCGACTAGTATTCCAGTGCCCCGATCCGATATAACGCAGATATCAAGTTGGGGGCATACATGCCCCCTTAATCGAGAAAGAAAGAAATCTCAATCATCAGTTGACTCCCCCGATGTTATTACAAATGTAATTGGAAGGATCCTCCTACTGTCTTCCTGTGCTACAGCTAGTAATAGCCGATGGGTATATCTACCATACATAAATGTACCGTCAATTTGTACCAATGGCTTACAGTACACAAATGCGTCCCGACATTGCTTAAAGTTCTAAAACAGACATTTGAACACTTGGCATCCACGGAGCAATCGGTCGTTGTAGTATACAGGGACCATTTCAAGGTCTGTTATGCAACCTAGGACATACTTCTCCAACACCTGACCCCGCTGCCAAACCTCATTATATGAAGCGTCCCACCCACTATGCATCTTTTCCAAAGCCTTTTGCTTAGCTATCCAAGCCTTGCGATAAAAGGGCATGTACCTTATTTGGCTACGAGTACTGGCAATTATGCATGACACAAAAGTCCTAGGATCCACCTTCAAAATCAATAGTATTAAGCTAGCTATCATGTCTGAATTCATCTTGGGATGATATTGTGAAACACTTGTCAACGAAGTACGTTAAATAATGCAATATTAATTAATAACATTATTATTCAAAACCCTAAACACCTAGTGATATTGTACCGGTAACACAGGTATGTGGACCTTTGTACTTTTTTGTCTCCCACAAACCTGTCTTTTTCCTTAAAGAAGCCATTATTTTCCATGAACATGTATCGTCTTGCACTGCACACTTGGCTTCAAACTTCTCGAATTTGGATTTAACCACGTTGTAGTTAACCCCGTGATTGATGCTATGTTGTTTCAAAGCACCAAGAAAACTATCATTACTGGAAAACTCCTTACCAACTTCTAAATTACCCGAATCCAATGTGGAACATATATGCTCATGCTTTCTGTATGGTAGATCTGGGAACTCCAATGCATCATCTGTCGAGATATCGACATTATGCATGTGGGCTGGAGGTGAGTACACCCTGAGTCGCAGATCTTCTTCTTCATATGAACCCTCTTTAACATCTTCAGGTCTAGATAGAACAGGCTCCGGTTTAGAAAATAATATAACTTTTGCACCATCAAGGCCGGGCTCTTGAGGTGGATCCACATCAGACTCATCATCCAACCCATTATCATCTGTAATGTATGAGGTCCCCTCGCCGGTGGATGTTGTAGGGAGTACATCATCTCTTCTTGTGGACGTTTCGTAACGTCCCTAATCATATGTACATTTCCAACCACTAGAAGTTGATGTCGTTCCCCAATACGTATTTTTAGCATCGAACATCAACCCATCGATGTACATGTCCCATCCACTAACCGAATATAGTGCAAGAGTTGTGTTTTCCATACTACCACCAAACACGGGCAATTTCGTGTTCTGTCTCCCACTAACGGAGTGTCAGCTAGGGGTCGTGTATTTCTCTCAAAAAATAGTTGATGTTGAAGTCACAAATGTTTCATTTGGCGATGAAAATTGCACATATAACTCAAGATAGGGTGATCCACTAGCGAGATAAGTCTGCACCACACTTCAAAGCTACGAACATCTTTGATATCAAATGAGTCTTATGTCACGGGATCAATCGAAGCACAAAATCGATACTTAATAGAAGAAACCCTACTTGGCGTCGTTCCGAAGATTTTTCCCCTAATTCTTTTACGAAATTCTATAAATTCTATAAATTCTATAAAATCTACTTGGCGACTTTCTCAGTTTCATAGACCTCACCATCATAGTAAATAACATCACTAATACGTTCACTCATATTTAATTTCTATTCTACTTAGCCTCTCTAATTATTCTTGCTGAAACTTATGCAACCTGAGAATGATATTTGCCTCGTTTATAGCCTAAGGCCAAGCTTGAACTACTGTAGAAAAAGAGCGTCCACATGGGAGCTTTTTCAGAAATTTTACTGACATTGCATCCTGCTTGAAGTGTTTTTGACACTATTTGTTCAGAAACGTCTTCTCAAAATTATTTTTCAGGAACTACTGTAGAAAAAGAACGCCCATGTGGGAGCTTTTTTTAGAAATTTTGCTGACATTGCATCCTACTTGAAGCGTTTTTGATACTATTTGTTCAGAAACGTCTTCTCAGAATTATTTTTTCAAGAACTACTGTAGTAAAAGAGTGTCCACGTGGGAGCTTTTTTCTGTATTTTTACTGACATTGCATCCTGCTTAATGCATTTTTGACACTATTTGTTCAGAAACGTCTTCTCAAAATTATTTTTTCAGGAACTACTATAGCAAAAGAGCATTCGTGTGGGAGCTTTTGTCTATATTTTTAATGACATTGCATCCTGCTTGAAGCGTTTTTAACACTATTTGTTCAGAAATGTCTTCTCAAAATTATTTTTTCAGGGTAAAAATAGTCAATTTTGTTAAAAATAAACACAATGTTGTTTTTAAAAAAACTAAACCCTAATTTAATTAATTTTAACCCTAATCCCTATTTTAATTTATTTAAAACCCTAGAACCCTAATTTATTTAATCTATTTAAAAATATAAACTCTAATTTAATAAACCCTAAAACCTAATATAGTTTATTTTAAACCCTAACTTAATTTATTTAAAACCTTAGAACCCTAATTTACTTAATCTATTTTAAAAAAACATAAGCCCTAATTCTCTAAATCCAAAACCCTAATTTAATTTATTTAAAATCCTAACTTAATTTATTTAAAACCCTAGAACCCTAATTTACTTAATCTATTTAAAAACATAAACCCTAATTTAATAAACCCTAAACCTGAAACCTAATTTAATTTATTTTAAACACTAACTTAATTTATTTAAAATTCTAGAACCCTAATTTACTTAATCTATTTAAAACCATAAAACCTAAGCCCTAATTTATTTAAAACCCTAACTTAAATTATTTAAAACAATTAACCTTAATTTAAATAATTTTTATAAAATAACACTAAATCTTGATTTATTTTTAAAAACTACTAAAACTCTAAACCCTAACTTGTTTTAACAAATACTAAACCCTAACTTATTTTAGCAAAACCCTAACCCTAAAAACCCTAAAAAATCATAGGGACTAAACCTGTAAATATCCCTAACATAAAAACACGGAGCAAATCGCTCCCTTGAGGAAGTGTTTTTCACCACGTCAGCAAAACGCTTCCACATAAGTGTGTTTTTGGATGACGTGGCGAAAAACGCTTCCTCAAGGGAGAGATTTCCTGGCATTTCCCCCTAAAACGCGACCACGTAGGCGCGTTCTGTAAAAATCGGCCTATTTCCATAAATATGCATGGAAAAAGGCCTTTTTAGGTAATTTAGTTATAAAATCTTGACTTTTCCTTTTATTGAAAAAACTAAAATTAATAATAATAATAAATTAAAAAGAAAAAATGGTTTATTCATGTAAAAACCTAAATAATTCTCTGTAAAAAATCTCAAAATTTTCCTTTTAGTAAAAAAATGAATTATAAAAGAATAAAATAAAAGGAAATTAAAAAGATAAATTAAGTTACAAAAATTTGGTGACTAAAATGAGTGTACAATATCTTTGAATTACCAGCAGGTGATAAATAAATGTAGTGCTGGAATGAAAATTTATGAAAATTATGGTTGACCTTTAATTCAAATAGAAATGAGGGGAACTAAACTTTCCGATGCATTAAAAATGGAATGGAAATCAAATAAACGTGAAAAACATGGGAGCTAGAGATGGCATCAAGTATTTTTTTCCTTAAAATTTAATGATATGTTATGTACCAAAAGAAATTAATATTAATCAATTTCATTCAAACATGTTTTTATAATTTGTAATGCATATATTGTTTTTAGTATTTTTTAATAAAAAATTAAATGACAAATGATAAATGATCCCACAATTTAAAATTTAGTATCAATTCTTTAATTTCATATAATTTGGTTCCTCTACATAATGTTATTGGTTAGTTGGAATAGTTGAACCTTGATCAAAATGTTGAGTTCAATTTTCACTTCAAAATATTCATTCCAAGTTCATGCAAAAATATATGTATTGTATTAGAAAAGTATTTTTAAGAGAAATTTATGTAATCATTTTATTAATATAATTAAGGGTTTTAATTATTTGGACTAACTAATGATGACCGAATTATGTCAAATTAAAATATAATCACTAAATTCCAAATGTGAACATGGTAGAGAGATCGAAACTACAACTTTACCATTTATATTATTATGACTAAAAAAAGTTGTTAGTTCAAATATTTAGCACCTAGCTAATGTGTATTTTGTAATAACACTTATTTCATTTCGTTATGATAAAATAATTTTTATTAGAATTGTATTTTTAAAAATAATTAAAACAGCTAAGGATGTTAACTATTTAGACTAATTAATGTTATTGTAAAATTTGAGAATTAAATTATATCAAATTAAAATATAAAAACTAAATTTTAAAATGTTATTATGATAGAGGGACTAAAACTGAATTTTTACCATATAATTATAATGGCAAAAAATAAAAATAAAAAAATCAACAAAAGGTGATTGGATGCGTGTCAGGAGGTGTTAAGCATTCCTTTTATATGGAGTTAGTCATATGATTTCAGCACGCTTGGCCTTGTATTAATTAGTTATTTATTTTAGATTAATTTATAAAGTAAAAATTTAAAGATTATAATATGCTCATGTTCTTGGGGTTTAGTACCAATAAAAGTCTATTTTCAAAATTATTTATGGAATGGGCTGTTCCAAAAAATAAAAATGGGTATGGACCGAAAACCCAAAAACGCGCTAACGTGGAAGTGTTTTCAGGGGATATTGCAGAAAAGTACGCTGACGACGGCCCATTTTTCCCCTTGTCAAGAAAAAGTGCGCTAACGTGGATGCGCTTTAGTAAAAAGCATTGATGGGATGTGCTTTTTCCCGTGTAGTCTCCAATGGGTTATTTGCAAATTAGGTCTTAAGTTTAGGGTTTTGGGGTTTGATTAGGGTTTAAGAAAAATTAAATTAGGGTTTATGGTTTAATTTTTTTAATTGCTAAGTATTATTCTGGAAAAAATAAATTTGACAAGATAGGATACGAAAAATAAATTTGACGTGACGTGTTCTGAAAAAATTATTTTGACGAGAATTTTTTTTTGAAAAAAAATTCTAAGATGCACAGTCAGTAATAGTACAAAAAAAAAGCTTCCAACTCCCAACTGAATGCTGTCTTTTATACTGATGATTCTGAAAAAAATAATTTTAAGAAGATGGTTCTGAAAAAATATCCCGGGATTCCCGGAAAATTTGATAGTTGGGGTTGAAAAACGCTCCAAGATATACTGTCAGCAAAAGTATTGAAAAGCTCCCAGCTGGATGCCCTTTTCAGTAGTGCTGGTGACAGTGCATCCTCCTTGGAGCATTTTTCCCCTACAAATTTCAACCCCACTATCCAATGAATTATACAGAAATAAGCATCGCACTATCCCTTAAGCTATAAATGACCCAAACTTCATTCTTTTGTTGCATAAGTTACAACAAGCGAAATTGAAGAAGTTCAGAAGAATAGAAATTGAAGAAGATGAGAAGGCATAATTTAATTTATCGTGTTAATATTTATACGAATCATTATATTTTTGCAAAATATTTTTTATTTTGAATTTCTTTCGATAGATAATTTGGTTGAAAATGAGTGGACACATTAGTGCTATTATTTACTACGACAGTGAGGTTCGTGACACTGAGAATAGTGCTGTTTTTTATCGAAGAACATATAACTCAAGATTTTCGATTAAACACTTGACACTATTTCGATAGGGGATATAGTGAATTTTCGAGAAAAATAAAAAATTTGTTGAATCAAATAATTCTTAGGAAAATAAAGTGATTTTGGATATGAGAATAAATGGAAAAAAAATTTAGAATTGAAAATGTAATTAAAGGACCAAACCAAAAATTTTGTAAAGTTTGAGGACTAAAAGTGCAATTTGATCAAAATATGAGTGAGGTAGTACTAATTAATAGGCATAAGGATAAGTTGGAAAATGTATTGATATTACCGGAATCACATTTGAGACCAAATAAAAATATTTAAAAGTATAAGGATTAAATTATAAATTCTCTCATTTTTATAAAAAAATGGGAAAAATATAATTTTTCTACCATTTATTGAATACATTTGAATTATGATTTTTGGATTTGATAAGTGCTTGTTTCTTTTTGAATGGAAAGTAACTTCTATTAACAAGGCAGGTGTATGAACAACATCAAATGTAGCACACATCTCATGTATCTCCTTACAGTAAACCTAAAAAAAGGTAACAATATCCTTTGAGGTCTGACCAAACCCTCATGATAATATTGATTTCGAGCATGCTAAATTGGCCAAATGGTAATAAGAATGGTAGTAAAATCAGACCCCTTGTATCTGCTAAATAAGGAGGAACATGTAGCCACTCCTAACTATGTAAATCCTTGTACTATCTCCTTTCCACACCAATTTGTTTGGCTGAGCTATGGACGGTAAAAGGGATACCGAGGATTCTATCGATTTCATCGCTTAAAAACAAGGTACAGATTGAATCCCCCTTCCATTAATTAGACTTAGGAAAAATTAAATCAACAACCCATATGAACTGTGAATTAATACTCATTATTAGGGCCTTGCAATCACCTGGCCCAAAAAGCCAATAGTTATTCCAGATTGATCGATGTCCCCGATCTAACCCGCCAACTGAGGCTCATCTCCAAAAGTCTCTGTGAACTCATACACCAACACTGACGAACCAATAACCTTATATTGAATTTAGTCAAATCAGGAAAACTCATTCCTCCATTGACCTATATTTTTTTAAATTAATTTTACCAATTGAAATAGTATGTTTGTAATACTCTAAAATTTTCGATTAAACACGTGACACTATTTCGATAGTGGATACAATGAATTTTCAAGAAAAATGCAAAATTTATCGAATTAAATAATTCTTATGGAAATAAAGTGATTTTGGATATGAGAATAAATGAAAACAATAATGCACATTATTCATAATACAATAAAAGAATCAAAGTAACATAAACAAATAATATTAAAATGTATGTAGGGGAATGTAAAATAACCATAAATATAAATAGACAAAAATAAATAAAGACGAAATAAGAATAAATAAAAATTATACAAGTGTGAATAAATATAAAACATTAAAATAAAGTGCATAATTGACATTAAATATATAAGGTATAAATGCAAATGAAAGGGAAGATATAAGTTTAAATAATTTATTAAATATGGAAACAAAATGACATAGCTTGATTTTGGGACTAAAGGATAAAAAATATGAAAGACAGAGGATTAATGTAGCAATTAATTTACTTTTAATTTTTAAATTTCGGATTAAATCGAAGGATTGGAGAAACAAAAAGGTTACGGGTGTAAATAGGTCAGAAAGTGAGGGCAATGCTATAAAAACGAAGTATTTTTTTGTAAATTTAAAAAGTAAGGCGGGTGGGAATAAATTACCCATTTTTGGTACCTATAAATGAAAAAAAAAACTATCCATTCTTTCATTTTAACCTCAATTTTTTTTTTAAAAAAAAACATCTTCCTCTCTCTATGTTTGCCATGACTCTACCACCGAAGAGCCCAATGACTCTAAACTATTTTTTAAAAAATTAAAATTTTCCTTTATAATGTCTAGAAAATAGATTTTTAAAATAAAGTTTCTCTTTTAAAAAACCACTATTTTTCTGAAAAATAAAAGCTTTATTTCGAATAGTTGAAAAGATCAAAACTTTGTTTTAAAATTTTAAATTTTCCTTTAATATGACATTTTAAAAATCTAAACTTTTCTTTTTAAAAAAAATCAAAACATTTCCCAAGATCAAGCATTTTTTTAAAAAAAGAAAAAAAAAAGGGGATTTTTGGGGCTCCTAGGGGTGGAGGATCGACATTCTAGTGACGTCCCTTTCATTGAAGCCCAAACCAGATCCCTCATCATATGTGTATAGCCAAAAAAAAAAAAGAAGAAGAAAATAAAAAAAAGAAATAAAATATTTGTTGTTGTTGTTGTTGTTTTTTTTTTTTTTACCTTTTCTTTAAAGAACAAAATATAAAAAGCCTCATCTTTTTCTTTCATTTCATTTCATGTATATGTACTATTTTTTAATTTTTTTATTTGTAAGAAATGATATTAATAATAATATTTAATAATAATAGTAGTAGTAATGATAACAATAATTTGGACTCTTGATGACCCAAAAAGGAAAGAAAAATAAAATAAAAACAAAAAGAACAAATATACAAATGGGCCTCCAATTGGACTCGGACAAAAATAGGTGTCTATAGCTACCCCTCTTTGTTTGTGGCTTGCATAGCAAGGAATGTACAAAGACGTAGACACGTAACCACTATCAAATCCCACTAAACATCGTAGTAAAAGAAATGACATATTTTTGTAATTACCAAAACCGAAATAGATCAAAACATATTACGTTATCCAAAACTAGAAAAGTAGATACCAAATCATCAAAACATGAAGAGTGAAACAAGATAAATTCAGACCTCAAAACCAAATCTTTGAAATGAGAATGCAGAAGAAATGTAAATAGACCTTACACCTGTGCATTCATATACAATGCAATGAAAAGTAAATGGACCTCCATACCTGGACCTTTAAATGCATTAAAAAGTAAATGGACCTCTATGCTTGGGCCTCAAAATGCAATGAAAAGTAAATGGACCTCCACACTTGGGCCTCTATGCAATGAAAAGTAAATGGATCTCCACACCTGGCCTTTATGCAATGAAAAGTAAATGGACCTCCACTTGAGCCTCTAAATGCAATAAAAAGTAAATGGACCTCTATGCCTAAGCCTCTAAATGCAATGAAAAATAAATGGACCTCCACACTTGGGCCTCTAAATGCAATGAATGCTTTCTTTTCTTCCTTTCTTAATTTTTTCATAAAAGGTAATCATTTTGAGAATTATGTTTTTAGGTTGAAAAAGATCAAATCCCTATCCACACACAACAGATCATGAAAATCAAATTCTAATAGATATCACCTTAACAAATTTCAAAATGATTTTATGACTCATAAATTAAATTCTCAGATGATAATTCACTTAACAAACTTGGTACTATGGATTTCATAAATCCACCCTTTAAACATAAATTTCTTGCATCAAGAGTCAACTCGTTAATTCTTGTGAAGCCGAATTTCCTTCTCCTAACTTTAGACTATTCCAGCTGTGAACCCTGTACCATACTCTTTTGCAAAATTGCATCTTAAATTAGATATTCTTTAATATAGTTCCTTTCTCTTTCTCTCTCTTTATTTATTTTTTGTTTCTTTTTTGTTTTATTTTGTTTTCTCTTTTTTTCTTGATTTAAGCAAAATCTTCTTTCTATAGACTCTTACATTCTCTAAGTAGATTAATTCTCTAATTTAAACCGACCATGAGCAATCAAAGATGGACTTGTTCCAAGGTTATAGTGTCAGCTCGAGTTTGGGTGCCAAAGAAAAGGCTAAAATAGGCTTAAATAGATTACTTCAAGGCTAGTATCGAAAGATCAATTTCTTCTGAAAATCTTCATTATCCTCCAAGGCATCTCATATCTTTTTTTTTATTTTTTTTATTTTAGAAATCTCTATAAACTACTAATTTCTAAGTTTTCACCCTAGAGTTAATCTCCCTCTTTTATGCTCTTAAAGACGTCACAATTTCCCAAGGATTAACTTATTGATTTGAACAAACATATTCAATCAAAATTGTCTTTTAAGGGTTGTAATGTGGTCTAAGGGTTAAGGGTCAATCAGAGAAAGGTTTTCCAGGCTAATATATATTATGTGAAAGAGTATAAAAATCATGAGGATTTATTTTGAATTTTTGATTGCTCTTTCCATCTCCCAATCACTTTTCTTCGTTCTTACTCATTCCTATTTCCTTTCTCTTTTTTTCTTTTTTTGTTTCTTATTCGCTTTCCCTATTTTTTCTTCTTCTTTTTTTTTTGGGAATGAGATTAAGAATTTAGAATTGTCATTCGTCACTTTGAACATGGTCAACCTATTAAGTAATTAACCTTAAGGAGAATGCAAGATTCCAAAGCAAAACGTAACCTCAAACATGATACAAAAAGAAAAGCAAAATAGAAAAAGCCAATATTTCTAATAGTGAATAACTTTTTAAGAACAATCAAGCTTAGTTTTTAAACAAAAGTATTTCTTTACTGCATCGGAATTTACAAGGTTCGACATCTTGTCTCCATCCATTTCAATAAGAATCAATGCTCCACTAGAGAAAGCTTTCTTCACCACATACGGTCCCTCCTATTTTGGCGTCCATTTTCCCCGATGGTCATGAACATATGGTAGAATCTTCTTCAGTACCAGATCCTCTTCTCTGAACTGCCTTGGTTGCACCTTCTTGTTATAGGCCTTCATTATTCTTTGTTGATACAACTGGGCATGACATAAACCTGCTAATCTCTTTTCCTCAATTAAATTCAACTACTAATATCTCTCTTGCACCCATTCAACCTCCTCCAATCGCACCTCTCTCAACACTTATAAAGATGGAATTTGTACATCAATAAGTAAAACAGCCTTCATGGCATACACTAATGAAAACGGAATAGCTCTAGTCGAAGTCCTCACTGATGCGCGGTATGCGTGGAGAGAAAAACAGAGTTTTTCATGCCAATCCCTATACATTTTTGTTATCTTGGAAATGATCGTCTTGATATTCTTGTTTGTAGCCTTGACTGCCCTATTCATTTTTGGACGATATGGTGCACAATTGTGATGCTTGATCTTAAATTGTGCGCAAATCTCTTATATCAAAGCATTGTTAAAGTTCTTAGCATTATCTGAGATGATTCTTTCTGGTAAACTGTACCAACAAATGACCTCTTTGTTTAGAAATTTCCAGATCATTGATCGAGTTACATTGGCATATGAAGCGGCTTCGACCCACTTGGTGAAATAATCAACCACTACAAAGATAAAACAATGTCTGTTTGATGCTTTTGGTGTGATGGGTCCAATGGCATCTATGCCCCACATTGAGAATGACCAATGAGGCATTAAGACTTGAAGATTGGTAGGAGGAGCGTTAATATTATCTGTATCAATCTGGCATTTTTGACATTTCTGAGCATAACTTAAACAATCTCATTCAAATGTCAACCTAAAATATCCAGCCCTCATGATTTGCCTTGCCACCCTATGTCCGTTACTATGTGCTCCACATACTTCATCATGAATTTTCTTCAATATCCAATTAGCCTATTTTGTGTTGAAACATCTCAACAGGGTTTGGTCACGTCTTCTTTTATACAAAAACTCATTGCCCAAGAAGAAACCCATAGCCAACCTTCTAATTATTCGTTTATCATTTTATGGGGCGTAATTCGGGTATTGCTGGTATTGTAAATACCGTTTAATGTCAACATACCATGGTTTCCCATTCATTCCCAATTTTACTCCCGCATAGTAGGCCGGTGAGTTCTTAACCTTTAGTTGTATAGGTTGCACTTCTGTTTTGGATCCTACTTTGAACATAACGGCTAGAGTAACTAATGCATTTGATAACTGGTTTTCTTCTCTTCGCAAAAGATAAAATTTAACATCATCAAACTTTTTGATCAGTCCATGCACATATGTTTGATAGTGAATCAATTTGGAATCCCTCGTTTCATATTCTTCTCTTAATTGGTAAACAACTAATGCTGAGTCACCAAAAACTTTTAAAACCTTAACCTTTTTCTCAATGGCAATCTGAAGTGCCAAAATGCATGTATCATATTCAACTACATTGTTTGTACATGTGAGTATTAGTTTAGTTGTAGCACGAAAATACTAGCCACTTAGGGAGGTTAGTACTACCTCAATCCCATACCCCATCATGTTGGATGCTCCATCAAAATACACCTTCCAAATTTCTTCTTTGCACTTTGAAATTGACATGATCTCTTCATCTGAGAAATCAAAACTCATGGGGTTGTATTCCTTTTTCGCGCGATCTACCAGAAATTTCGCCACTATGCTTTCTTTTATAGCCTTTTGGACATGTAGACGATGTCATAATCGGACAATACCACTTGCCAATGAGCAACTCTTTCTGAAAATTATGGCTTTTCGAAAATGCACTTCAAAGGGTCCAATTTTGCGATGAGGAATGTGGTGTGGTATAACATGTATTGCCTTAGTCGACCTGCTGTCCATGCTAAAGTGCAACACATCTTTTCTAGATAGGAATACTTGGCTTCATATTCCGTAAACTTCTTGCTCAGATAATAGATCGCTTGCTCTTTCTTATTTGAACCATATTGTTGCCCCAGAACACAACCTATAAAATTATCCAACACTTCAAATACAAAATCAAAGGTCTTTCTAGCACCGGGAGGATCAAAATTAATGGCTTAGCCAAATACTCTTTTACTTTCTCAAACATTTTTTGACAATCTTCAGTCCATTCACCATCACTATCCTTATGTAAGAGCTTGAAGATGGGATCACATTTATCCGTCAACTGTGAAATAAAATGAGAGACGTAATTTCATCGTCCCAAAAAACCTCTTACCTCCTTTTGAGTTTTAGAGGGTGTCAAATCTTAAATTGCTCAAACCTTGTCTGGATCTATTTCAATTTCCCGTTCAGTCACTACGAAACCCAACAACTTCCTTAACTTTACTCCGAAAATACATTTTTCTGGATTCAATCTCAATTTATATTTCCTTAATCTTTCACATAGTTTATGAAGGTTTTCCACATGACTTTCCTCCCTAGCGGACTTTACTATCATATCGTCAACATAAACTTCATTCTCTTTATGCATCATGTCATTAAATTGTGCCACCATTGCTCGTTGATATGTGGCCCTAGCATTTTTTAGACCAAACAGCATGGGCCTGTAACAAAAAGTTCCCCAGGTCATAAAATGTGGTCTTTTCCGTGTCCTACCTCACTATTTTAATTTGATTATACTTTGAGAATCCATCTATGAAAGAGTAAACATAATGTTTAGTAGTGTTATCTGCTGTGTCTCTATATAAGGTAACGAAAAAATTGTCCTTGGGACTAGCTCGGTTCAAATCTTCATAATTGATGCACATTCTGACTTTCCCATCCTTTATAGGCACTGGTACAATATTCACCACACACTCTAGGTATTTAGCTACTTCTAGAAATCCCACATCAAATTGTTTCTTGACCTCTTCTTTAATCTTCAACAGATTCTCAGGTTTCATCCTTTTCAACTTCTGGTATATAGGCTTGCAATCTAATTTCAAAGGTAGCCTGTGTTCCACGATATTGGTGTCCAAACTCGACATATCTTGGTATGATCATGTAAACATATCTGAGAACTCAGTATGTAGATCCTTCAACAATTAACTTTACTTTAGCATGATAATGGTTCCAATCCTAATTTCCTTTCTTATCTCATCATCACCTAGATTGATTAAATCTGTTCTCTTCAAGTGGAGTTCTATAAGTTTCTTTTCTTGTTCAACTAGTCTCAAAAACTCATATGGTAAAACTTCTTCCTCTTCCGTTTCATGATCCTTATAGTGAACATAATATTTAAAATTTTATTCAAAGATTTCGTTTGGATCATTTATCAATTCATGATGTATATCCCTGAAATAATTATGAGTATGCATGTTGGTTTATGAATAAAAATGATTGAATGAATAAAAGTGACTAGGGACATGATCCAAATACGATTTCATTAAAGAGAAAACAATTGTACGTGGATTTTTTAAGGAAATTAAATTAACTGAATGATATTAAAATTTGATATAAAAAAATCTTAAAAACGATTACATCTTAGAGGATTCAAGTATAGCAGCTAACGGTATGTGCTGGCAGTTGTCCAAGGTGGAAGGGTCGTAGCAAACCCAATCTCTTGACATCGACACCCTATCGCTAATCATGTTTAGATCCAATGCAACTCCATTAATCATTAACTTGACCATGGTCCTTTCCTGGTGCTTAAATCCCATTGAGTAAAATGTCTCAGATAGTGGAGGACAAATCAAAGGAGGTTTCACCACATTCTTTCCAAACATACGAGCCAATATCTTTACTCTCTGCTCTTAACACATCCTCTCGACATCCTTCCTTGTGGGCTTATATCCCAACCCTCTTGTATCCTTCTGAGTGAGAACAAAAACAAGTTCTGAGATACTTTGTAGGTCTTTTCCCAAACCTAAGTAAATTTTCCAACCTTTCCCTATTGTTTGGGAAAATAATATGTTCGTTGTTCGTGGCACATGAGGCTTAGGGGCTCGTATTCATTCTGCCACGTAAGATACAGTGGCCGACTTAAAGGTCTGGAAAGAACTCTTTATTGCATTGTCATCCACTTCTATGAAAGGAGAATTTGGCAAGCAAACTACCAACAGGTCCTTTTCGCCTTGCACGATGCAAAAATTCTGATCGACTACAAATTTCAATATTTGGTGCAAGGACGATGGTACCACCCCAGTCGAATGAATCTAGGGGTGTTCTAACAACATACTATAAGAAAACGTTATATCTATCACCTGAAAGCTAATAAGGAAATTAACGACTCCTACCAATAAGAGAATCTCTATTTCACCAATTACGCTTCTTTTGGTGCCATAAAAAGCTCGCACCACTAAAGGGCTCAATACCATGTATGAGGTGTTCATGGGCAGCCTGGACAATGTTAACAAAGGCAGGATGTTAATTGATGACCCACTGTAGATCAGAACCCTAGTCATGGAATAGGCTTTACATTTTACTGAGATATGTAGTGCCTTGGTACTTCTTCCATCCGAGGGTATTTCATCATCATTGAAAGATATGTAATTTGGGGCCAAAATGCTCCCTGCTAAGTGACTGACATTAACCACTGACATGCTATGAGTGATGTAAGCTTGTTTTAGAACTCATACAAGAGCAACCCTGTGTGGCTCTGAGTTCAACAGTAGTAACAGTAAAGAAATTCTTGCCAGTGTTTTGTTCAACTGCTCGACCACGCTATACTCATTGTACTTTATTAGAGGCAAAAATTTGTTAACATCATCATTCTCGACTTTTGGTCCTCCCTCATTTCCTTATCGGCTTCTTTATTTCTAGTTTCTGGTTGATTTTCTGAAACCACTTCCTTACCACGGGGTTCTTCCCCCACTGTGTGTGGCTTGTAACAACGCTGGCTTCGAGTTATGCCATTGAGTCCTGAGATGTTAGAGGCATTAGATCCAACAACCTCTAATCATATCTCCAAGGAACTTGTTGGTCATTTTCATACTTAAAAGGGCTGGGAACCCTGATGACCAACACATCATCCTGTACGGCCTTTGAGGTATACTCTTTTCCAATAGGGAATCCAAGAGACACTGTATATGTTCCTTAAATGTTAGGAAAACTTGGATAGAATGTCCTTGAGCTCCTTGATGGAATTTTCAGATTTGGTCCATATCAATTCCCATTACAGACCTAGGTGGCTCAGTGTGAATTAGATTTGACTTCTTCAATATGTTAAAGAGTTATTCGAGTGGGGTTGTGATTTCTTCCACTTTTCTCCTTTGAAGGCTTTCTTCTTCAGTTATAGCATTAATTATTCGATTATGGTTTGGTAATAGATTTGTGTTAACATCTGGTGTATTCTCTCCCTAGAAATTTATCTTTTCCACCATTATAAAATATTGCACCTTATATTTTATCGCTAAGCAGTTCTCGATGGTATGACCTGGATTGCTAGAGTGATACTCACATCGATTGTTGGCACCATACCACTTTGGACATGGCAGTTGCATTGGTTCATCGTGTGTAGGCACAAAGAGGTGCATCTCCACTAAAATTGAAAAAAGTGTCGAGTGGGAGATGAGAATTGGATCAAACACAGAACTCTCCCGTGACGGCCTTACTGAAGCTTGGGTTTGTAGGGATAGGTTTGGCTTACTTAACATGTGGGGATTTGTAATGGGTATAGGTGGACGTTACATAAATGGTGAAGTATTGGTAGCATTTACACCTAAGTATTGGGGGCGTGGAGGTATTGGGTTTGAGTATGAAAAGTAAGAGTATGGGTATCCTTTTTGTGCAATTATTGATGTTTTTGCTTCCTTTTTCTTCCCAGCGATAACTCTCTTCGCACTCAAAGGATCATCTATTTTGTCCTACTTCAATGCATTCTCTATCATTTCTCTGGATAATACCATATCCGTGAAAGCCTTAGAGGTATTTCCTACCATCCTGTCATAGTATATGCCTTTTAGCATACCAATAAACAAAATAGTGGTCTCCTTTTCCGTGAGCAGGGCAGTACTTGTGGTGCCAAATCCCTCCACCGTTGTGCGTATTCCTTAAAAATCTTATTTGAATTCTTGTCCATGTTTTGCAAGGTCAGGTGGTTTGAGGTCATGTCTACAATACATTTGTATTGAACAATAAATGCCCTTGTAAGTTTTCCCCAAGTTTGAATTTGGCTCCTGTCGAACTTACATACCAGCGAGCCGCTGATACGATCAGATTGTCTTGAAATATGTGCATTAGTAGTTTCTCATCTTTGGAGTAAGCACGTATTTTCCTACAGTACATGGCGATGTGAGTAATGGGGCAACTGCTACCATTGAATTGTTCAAAGTCAGTAATTTTGATTTTTGATAGGACGGCCACATCGGGTACCAGACATAGGCCTTCTGCTTCTGTAGATCCAAAAGTGTCTAATCCTTTGACAGCTTTCAAACGTTCTTAAATTAGGCTGAATTTATGAGCTTCTTCATCCATAATTGACTTTCTCTTGTCCACTTCTCTTGGCTCCTCCCTTGTAAGCAACTCATTTACTCTTAGGATTTGAATGGTCACACCTGGCGCTTGAAGTGGTAAATCTTTGCGATATATCCCTGTATCACCGTGAAGAGGGATTGGATTGTCTAAAGTACCCCTTCCTTCATCTACCTTAGCCTTGCCTTTGACCATTGTAGTCATTATTTCCATTATCCTTTCCATTTGTTCCTCCAGTTTGGCCATCTTCTGTTATCTTCTTGGCTTTTGAGGGAGTGTTGTACTGATGAGCTATTTTTAGTCCTTTTTCAAATGGCATTTATTTCAAAAGTTAGAAAATTATTTTAGAAAATTATTTGGATTTGTCATAAAAATGTTCTTCTTTTATTTTTTTTTCAATAATGTTTCTAAATAAACAAATGAACGAATGATTAAATGATTGAATGAATGGATAAATGAATAAATGATTGAAATTGGGGAACATTGTCGTAAATATACTTGAATATAAACATTTTCTTTCATGAAAGGTTCAAAAAATGTTCAGCTGACAAAGTTTTTTTTTTTCATTTTTCATTCACACTTAAAGAAAATCCTAATTGATCATATTGCCATAGGGCAAATCACTACTTACAGTTCTTGTCTTGGAAGCACGTTTTCTTAGCCTCAGCCCATGATTTCCATATAACCATTAACTCATCTTCGTGATTCCTCCCAAAGTTCATGCGGACTATCTGAGGTAGACTCGAATCAAAACTACCTATCTGGTAATTGGTTTTTCTACTTTGAGTATCCTCTGATATTCTCGTTATTATCTCTATATTTTTTACCCCATACCAAACAACTGAACCTTCTTAAAGTGTGTTCATGTCGAATGTAGATGTGACACTGTGCCCCAGGTATTTAAATGATGCATGAATTATGTCATGGAGAGACACAAACACAAGAAAAACAAAGTTAGTAAAAAATAAATAAATTCAAATGAAAAAAATGTGAAATTAAATCATAAAGCATTGCAAACAAATTCAAACACAAAACATATGAATAAATGATCATGAGGTCCTATAAGGTATTATTATGAGGGGTAAGGTACAACTCTTATGTCTAGACTTCACATTTAAAATGGTCATTACATGCTGGCTTACGGCTGACTCTAATGCATAGGGAACCCAAGGCTTAAATACGACATCCATAAGGATGCGTTCCCCTTTAAAAAGGGCTGGCCCTTGGGTGGTAAGACATCCATAGCGTACATAATAGCATTTGCTACATGAACATCTATGTCCATATTAACCATGGAATAATCATTAAACTTATGCAATGACATATTACCACACAAAAGCCTAAAGCTACTCCTCTTAAACGGGATGGGCCCGAGCATAAAACCTAAAGTAAGATGTAACATGAATGACAATTATAGCCACCCAACGATGGTAGAGTTGACATACACATTAATCAATTTCATCAATGAAAGAATAAACAAACATATTGGCATACATATCAAAATACGATAAGTAAATGAAATGAACAAATAAATCGATATTTAACACATATTCAACCATTTAAAACGAAATTAGACAATTAAATAAATTAATGCATGAATAAATAATTCTTATGACAGCCCTAATTTGACCCCAGTCGGAAAGTGGTTTCGAGACCACAAAATCGAGTCATAAAAATAATTAGATGTTATATTCGATGCTTATTATATGTGAAAGTTCATGTGTGAAAATTTCATGCTTTGATCTCGTCAATTGTATGTGAAATTATTAAATAGAACTTATGTGAAAATTTTTGAAAATGCTATAGGCTAATTTGTAGTGGCCAAATAACTTATAGTATGAAATAAGTGGATTTGCATGTCAAATATCCCACTTTAGTTATAGTGGCCGGCCATGATAATGATGGTAAGTAAAATATGTGTTGTTTAATAATATTATATGGTAATGGTTTAATTTATGAAATAAAAAAAATTTAAGTAAAATAAGAAAGGATAATAGAAAAACAAAAGAAAGACAAAATGTTGGTTTCATCTTCTTCCTTAGTAGCCGAACTTTAAAGAAGAAAAGGGGATATAGAATTCGGCCATCTTAAGCTTAAAACAAGGTTAGTAATTCATGTTAGATTTTGAAATTTTAGCTTATTTTAAGTTAGTTACTAAGTTCCTTACTTAGCCCATGTTAAAATTTTGGATTTGGGTGGTGAATGGAGCATTCGGCCATGGTTGTTAATGAAGAGATTTGATTATTTTCTTAATGTTTTGATGAATAAATGTTGATGAGAGATGTTTGATCTAGTTAAAAATTTAATTTGATAGTATTTATATGTGTAATAGCCGAACTTGGACTTGCTTAGTTACTTGAATAAATGTTTTGTATTTAAATGCTAGAATGTGAGTGTTGCCGTTTAGATGATTTGAAAAGAACAGGGTAGATGTTTGAATGTCTAAAGGTTCGGTATTGTACATGAATTCTAATGGTATGATTTTGTGAATGTCAAATGAGCTATAGGAGGTGTGGATGACTTTTATGCATGTGAGTGTGTGTATGCCATTTAGTTGGTGACATTCGGCATTTCTTAATTAACATTAGAGATGAGTGCATGAAATCGGCATGTGTATTTGTGAAAATGCCGAATGTGAACTTGGATAATATTGAGTAATGTATGTGCTTTAAAATGATGGAATGGAGTGGATGCTTTAAATGTGTTATGAACAATTATAAGTTAAATTAAGGTTTGCTGAATTACCATTGTCATTGCCGAATATGTGCTTAATTAAAGAAGAATTGGTTGTTGAATGTTTTAAATGATTTAGATAGTTATAAATTAAGTTGAAGCTTGGTAAAATTGAATAATTGTGGCTTAATTGTTTAATGGCAATTGGCTATTATGGTGAAATGCAATGTTAATATTTAGTTGCTAGTGTTTATATGTGTGTTAGCTGAATTTGAACTTGAATAATGATTTGAGCATGATGTGTTGTATTGAGATTATGCTTAAGTGAAATTATAGATATATGTGATGAAATTGATTGGTGATATACATGTTTAAATAATATGAATGGAAAGAGTTGTGAAAGAGTAAATTGTAGTAAATCTGCTTGGGACAGTAGCTGTAACGTGAATTTGGAAAATTCACTATAAATTGTAGGAGTGGAGTTAGAAGCTGAATAAATTATTTAATTAAAGCTTAATGAGTCTAGTTTCAAATGAAATAAACGAGAACGTATTTTGACTTCTGTACAATTAGAAATTTGATTCGAAGTAAAGAGTGGTCAGATTAGTCAAACAGTGAAACAGGGGAAAACTTTAAGAAAAATTTGGTATTGTTTGGCCAAACTAAAAATTCTGAAAATTTTATGGATAAAAGATATATGAGTCTATTTTTAGGGAAATTTACGGCAATTGATTTGGAGTTTTGTAGCTCCAATTATAAATAATTTAGTGACTGTTGCTCACGAAGATAGCTTATTGTGAATTTGTGATTATGTGGTAAACCTTGATAAAAATTTGTTAATGAGTTGCTTTGTAACGCCCCAATTTTCGGGAATCCTGTGAATGTTGGCATAGGTTTAATTATGTTAGTAGGCCTTTAGAAAGCCCAAACTTAAGATAGAGTCCGACAATTTTAGTTAATTTTTGTTCCATAACAAAAAAGGGGTGAAATTATGAAATAGAACCTATGTGAAAATGTTTGAAAATGCTATAGGCTAAATTGAAGTGACCAAATAAATAGGAGTGCAAAATAGGAGGATTTGCATGAAAAACCTTCCATTTTGCATGAAGTGGCCAGCCATAATGTTGTTGTAGACAAAATGTGCACTTGATATCCATAATTTATGGTACAAATTGATACAAATTGATAATAGGTTAGGTAAATGTTCCATGATAATAGGTTAGGTAAATGTTCCATGATAATGGGTTAGGTAAATGTTTCATGATAATGGTTTAGGTAAATGTTTCATGATAAGAATTTCATGTCTTTTGTATTAAAGAATTAAATGGATGAAATATGAAGTTTTATTAAAAGAAAAAGGGGTGAAAAGAACAAACTTTTGTCCATCTTTGTTCATCATAGCTGAAAGTTAGAGAAGAGAAAGGAGAGGAGAAAGCTCTTGAGTATTCGGTCATTAGGAGGAGGAAAATTAAAGGTAAGTTCTTGGTACCTTGCTTCTATTTTGAGGTTCATGAGTTCTTCTTGATTCTACCTTAACTCTTGAAGTATATTTTGATTTTTAGTTGTGTTGTGAGCATTTAATCATGAATTAAAATGAAGGAAATGGTTGTTGTTTCATGTTCTTTTGATGAAAAATGGAAGATAGGTGAAGTTGAGCCAAACAAATGAACATGCATGTGCCTTAGATGCTAAAGGGAAAAATCGGCTAACATGTTGTGCTTTAAAATGATGAAATGGAGATTATACTTAAGTAAAATCATAGATATGTGATGATTGATTGGTGATATACATGTTTAAATAACAAGCATGCAAGTTAGGTGTGAATGAGTGATTTGGTAATAAATCTGCTTGGGACAGCAGCAGTAATGTGACTTTGGAAAATCACCATAAATTGTGGGAGATGAGTTAGGAGCTGCATAAATTATGTTATTAAAGCTTAATGAGTCTACTTTGAAATGGAATAAACTAGAACATATTTTGAATTCTGTACAATGAGAAATTTGATTCGTAATGAAGAGTGGTCAGATTAGTCAAACAGTGAAACATGGGAAACTTTGAGAAAAATCTAGTATTGATTGGATAAACCAAAAATTCTAATTTTATGGATAGAAGATATATGAGTCTATTTTCAGGGAAAATTAACGGCACTTGATTTGGAGTTTCAGAGCTCGAGTTATAAATGATTTAGTGATTTGCTCGGAAGACGACTTGCGGTGAAATTATGATTATGTGGTAAACATTGTCAAAAATTTGTTAATGAGTTGCTTATTGATTTCTTATAAGCTTACTATGATCTGTAGGTGTGGTTGGCTGAATATTGTAAGGGGTTAATACGTAGTTGTATTTGAATAGTTAGATTAACGTGTTAGTAATCCAATTGTAGGCGGTTCGTGTGTGGATCTCGTCAGCATATCGTCGCAAACAGGTGTGTAACTGACACACTCTCATAGACTAGATTGGCAAAAGCCGAAAAGCCGAAATGCCGAAAAGTCGGTATTTTGGGAATTTGCAAGTGTGCGAATGCTTGTAAGATAGTTGGGTTTGTATATTTGGTAATCTAAAGTAATAAAGCTGCATGATGCATACGATTTAGTACATTTTGATAATTTGGGCTTAATGGGCCAAAGATCGGGTTCATGGGCCAACGGCCCAATTCGTAAGTATCTTGTG
This sequence comes from Gossypium arboreum, assembly GCF_025698485.1. Classification (NCBI taxonomy): domain Eukaryota; kingdom Viridiplantae; phylum Streptophyta; class Magnoliopsida; order Malvales; family Malvaceae; genus Gossypium; species Gossypium arboreum. The sequence continues at coordinate 3,277,819 of NC_069082.1, read as the reverse complement.
TAAGTGTTCGATAGTACGTAAATAGTTAGGATATGCATGAAAACCCTAAAAGTAGCTAAATTACTATAATACCCTATGTATGGAAAATTATCATTATACCCCTAGGTGCAAAATTACCGTTATACCCCTAGGGTTAATTTTGACCAAAAGCATGACGATCGATTACGTATGATGTATGCCATGATTATATATCTTGCATGGGGACATGGGTTATATTATGGAGGAAGCGTTACGGTGGCTATGCCACAAATATCGATCTGGTGGCTCGCCACATATATCTGATCGGTGGCTCGCCACGATTATTCTGTATCTAGTGACTCGTCACATTATTCATTCGCGACCATGCTGCAAATTACGTGGTGTGTAGCGGTTGGGTGGGTCGAGTTGTCTCTCCACACGGTGTAAGGTTGGTATGGGGGTGTATACGGTTGGATATGGTTGGGTTTCGCATAAACATGTAGTATCATTACGTTACGCTATGGGCCTATGGGCTTTATTCAATTACATTGCGGGCTAAGGCCAACTTATTATGTTTCTGTGGGTTGAGCTGATTTAGACTATGGTTGGGTTATTTTACACACTGAGTTTCCCCAAACTCACCCCTTTTATTTTCATCCACGTAGGTAATCCCCAACCATAGTGGGCTTGGAGCTGTGAGGGAATTCGGAGTGGCCACCCGTTCTGAAAGTTTGATTTTCTTCTGGTGAACTGGACATCCTTTTAATTACGTTTGAGGTTTTGGGCTTTTAAATGTAATAAGGCCGCTGATTTATTTTTGATGGTTTTTAAATGTATTACTAAGATAGGTAATACTTATTTTAACTGTTGAAATTGGATAGCTTTAGGGCGCGTTTTCAAAAACAACAGTTGATTTCAAAATAACACGACAACAAGTAAAGCTTCCGCAATGAAAGTATTTTCCAAAATTAATCACTTTTCCTAAAATGACTTAATCGAATCAGTTTCCTAGAAATATCCATGACGTTAAGTCGTGGCAATGGCGGTATGCATGTCTAGGATTGGATCCGAAGGAGCTTGGTATAGCGATCCGATGGACTCACCACCTCTTTTCGGTTTCCTACTTGGTGCACGACTTCCATTCACTTTAACCTATAATGAAATTATCTTTTAAAACACTAAATAGGTTTTTCTGGATCAAAAATATAAAATGTTTTGAACGCTTCGATGTGGCATGCCAGATCCGGCCATAACTTCTGGGCCGAGTTTGGGGTGCTACATTTAGTGGTATCAGAGCCTAGGTTGCAACAACTCGGCTGTGGAATGGGTTTACAAAAATAAAGATTTTTGAAAACGAAAATTTTATAAAGAATGCGAAAAACTCAATTTTCAAAATTTAGATCTTTAGAAGGTGGCATTCCGAATCTCCAGCTCAAGTCTGTAAGTATTCTGAATTTTTCTGAATATTTTCCTGAATTATTTGTCTGTACTAAAATCCTGCTAGGATACTCTAGATAGGATGATATAGAAACCATAGGAAAAATCTGATAAGAGACTGAAACTGTAGCTAGACTTCGATTCTGCGAAAACAAACTCTGAACTACTGTCTAATTCATAAAACATCTGTAATAAACACTGGAATATTAATTGATGCATAAAAATTCGTAATCAAGATAATACGATTTGAGTACAAGAGGCCGTGGATGGATCCGAGGAAGTGCTCGAGCGAGATTTTTGTCTTCGAGACATATGCCGGCGGTGGATGCACCGGTACCACCGGCAATAGAGGTAGAGTCTCATGACCGCGATGCCGAGGATGATGCCCTATCACAGGCAATGCTTCGTGTTCTGGAAAGGGTTGCCGGAGCAAGTTCGGGTAACGAAATTCAAGGATCTATTTCTGAATGACTTCGGGACTAATGGAACGAAGATCTTTAGCGGCGTGTCTGGTATAGCCCCGAATGTGGCAGAATATTGGTTGGAGGCCACAGAACGGATTATGGACAACTTTGACTGCTCTGAGGAGATTGTGAGTGGGGTATCTGTAGTAAGTCCTTTGGGTCACTTGGTTAGGGTAGACAAACTGTATAGGAATGTACCCTTAGAAACTCAAGGCAAGGTTTTTCCTGGAGATCTGATGGAGTTACCGTTCGGAGAGTTTAACCTCATTCTGGGAATGGATTGGCTTGTTAAGCATAAGGCGACTCTGGATTGTGCTGCTAAACGAATGGTGTTAAGAACTACAAAGGATGAGGAGGTTATGGTGATAGGTGAGAGAAGGGATTATTTATCCAATGTGGTGTCGGCATTAAGAGCCGAAAAGTGGATTTGGAAAGGTTGTGAGGCCTAATTAGTATTTGTAAGTCAGTCGGAAGAGGAGGGACTGACAGTGGATAAGGTTAAGACCGTAAAGGAGTCCAAGATGTTTTTCCGGAGGAGCTTCCAGGATTGCCTCCGAATCGAGAAGTTGAGTTTGGAATAGACTTGTTGCCTGGAATGGCGCCTGTGTCTATCGCACCATATAGGATGGCACCGAAGGATTTAGTAGAGTTAAATGCTCAAATTCAAGAGTTGTTGGATAGGGGCTTTATTAGGCCAAGCGTGTCTCCATGGGGAGCACCAGTGCTATTCGTGAAAAAGAAGGATGGTACGATGCGGATGTGCATTGATTATCGCCAATTGAACAAACTGACGATTAAGAATAAGTATCCACTGCCAAGGATTGACGATCTATTCGACCAGCTTAGAGGAGCTTCTGTATTTTCCAAGATCGACCTTCGATCTAGATATCATCGATTAAGGGTTAAGGAGGCGATATCCAAAAGACGACATTCGGGACTCGGTATGGTCATTACGAGTTTCGGTTATGCCATTTGGACTAACGAACGCTCTGCGGCGTTTATAGATCGATGAATCGTGTGTTCCAACCATTTTGGATCAGTTCGTAGTCGTCTTTATTGACGATATCCCGGTATATTCAAACCGAAACGAAACATGATGAGCATCTCCGATGAGTCTTGTAAGTATTAAGGGAGAAGGAACTCTTTGCGAAGTTCAGCAAGTGTGAATTTTGGTTGAGGGAGGTAACCTTCTTAGGACATGTGGTCTCTGCTGAGGGGATTAAGATGGACTCTCGAAAAATTGAAGCAATTTTGGAGTGGAAGCTGCCTAGGTCAGTGTCGGAAATACGGAGTTTCCTAGGACTGACAGGATACTACAGAAGGTTTGTGGAAGGTTTTTCTATGATAGCAGCACCTCTGACAAAACACATAAGGAAAGGAGTACCGTTTGTATGGACTAAGAAACAGCAGGAAGCTTTTGAGAAGTTGAAGAAAGTTCTGACTGAAGCACTTGTGTTAATTTAGCCGGAGTCTGGAATGATTTTATCAGTATACGATGACGCATCACACGTGGGTTTGGGCTGCGTGTTAATGTAAGAGGGTAAGGTGGTTGCATATGCATCACGATAGCTTAAGCCTCATGAGGGAAACTATTTGACTCATGATTTAGAGTTGGCAGCAGTGATATTTGCACTTAAGATTTGGAGACATTACTTGTACAGAGAAAGGTGTATTATATACACTGACCATAAGAGTCTTAAGTATTTGTTGACTCAGAAGGAGCTGAACCTTAGGCAAAGGAGATGGATTGAGTTGCTTAAGGATTATGACTATTCGATCGAGTATCACCCAAGCAAGGCTAATGTGGTAGCCGATGCTCTAAGTCGTAGAGTCAGATCGATCCGAGAGCAATGTTTGCTCGTCTAAGTCTCAGATGATGATGGAAGTCTGCTGGTGAGTTGCAAGTGAGGCCAACCTGGTGGATCGATTAAGGAAAAACAGTTGAACGATGAGTCTTTGGTCGCTCGTTTTCAACAAGTTAAGGAAGGGGAAACTTCTGAGTTTGGGAGCCAGAAGAGATGATGCAATAGCAATACCCTCATCAGTTTGGATTAGATAAATTTCGAGGACGAAATTTCTTTAAGGAGGGTAGAGTTGTAATGCCCCAATTTTCGGGAATCCTGTGAATGTTGGCATAGGTTTAATTATGTTAGTGGGCCTCTAGAAAGCCCAAACTTAAGATAGAGCCCGACAATTTTAGTTAATTTTTGTTCCATAACAAAAAGGGGGTGAAATTATGAAATAGAACCTATGTGAAAATGTTTGAAAATGCTATAGGCTAAATTGAAGTGACCAAATAAATAGGAGTGCAAAATAGGAAGATTTGCATGACAAACCTCCCATTTTACATGAAGTGGCCAGACATAATGTTGTTGTAGACAAAATGTGCACTTGATATCTATAATTTATGGTACAAATTGATACAAATTGATAATAGGTTAGGTAAATGTTCCATGATAATAGGTTAGGTAAATGTTCCATGATAATGGGTTAGGTAAATGTTTCATGATAATGGTTTAGGTAAATGTTTCATGATAAGAATTTCATGTCTTTTGTATTAAAGAATTAAATAGATGAAATATGAAGTTTTATTAAAAGAAAAAGGGGTGAAAAGAACAAAGTTTTGTCCATCTTTGTTCATCATAGCTAAAAGTTAGAGAAGAGAAAGGAGAGGAGAAAACTCTTGAGTATTCTGTCATTAGGAGGAGGAAAATTGAAGGTAAGTTCTTGGTACCTTGCTTCTATTTTGAGGTTCATGAGTTCTTCTTAATTCTACCTTAACTCTTGAAGTATATTTTGATTTTTAGTTGTGTTGTGAGCATTTAATCATGAACTAAAATGAAGGAAATGGTTGTTGTTTCATGTTCTTTTGATGAAAAATGGAAGATAGGTGAAGTTGAGCCAAACAAATGAACATGCATGTGCCTTAGATGCTAAAGGGAAAAATCGGCTAACATGTTGTGCTTTAAAATGATGAAATGGAGATTATACTTAAGTAAAATCATAGATATGTGATGATTGATTGGTGATATACATGTTTAAATAACAAGCATGCAAGTTAGGTGTGAATGAGTGATTTGGTAATAAATCTGCTTGGGACAGCAGCAGTAACATGACTTTGGAAAATCACCATAAATTGTGGGAGATGAGTTAGGAGCTGCATAAATTATGTAATTAAAGCTTAATGAGTCTGGTTTCAAATGGAATAAACTAGAACATATTTTGAATTCTGTACAATGAGAAATTTGATTCGTAATGAAGAGTGGTCAGATTAGTCAAACAGTTAAACATGGGAAACTTTTAGAAAAATCTGGTATTGATTGGATAAACCAAAAATTCTGAAAATTTTATGGATAAAAGATATATGAGTCTATTTTCAGGGAAAATTAACGGCACTTGATTTGGAGTTTCGTAGCTCCAGTTATAAATGATTTAGTGACTGTTGCTCAGGAAGACAGCTTGCAGTGAAATTATGATTATGTGGTAAACATTGACAAAAATTTGTTAATGAGTTGCTTATTGATTTCTTATAAGCTTACTATGATCTGTAGGTGTGGTTGGTCGAATATTGTAAGGGGTTAATCGTAGTTTGTATTTGAATAGTTAGATTAACGTGTTAGTAATCCAATTGTAGGCGGTTCGTGTGTGGATCTCGTCAAGATATCGTCATAAAAATTGTGTGTAATCGATACCCTCTCATAGACTAGATTGGCAAAAGCCGAAAAGTCGAAATGCCGAAAAGTCGGTATTTTGGGAATTTATGAAAAGTGCTAATGCTTGTAAGATAGTTGGGTTTGTATATTTGGTAATCTAAAGTAATAAACCGTAGTACGCGATTTAGTACATTTTGATAATTTGGGCTTAATGGGCCAAAGATCGGGTTCATGGGCCAACGCCCAATTCGTAAGTCTGCGCGTAAGTGTTCGATAGTACGTAAATAGTTAGGATATGCATGAAAACCCTAAAAGTAGCTAAATTACTATAATACCCTATGTATGGAAAATTATTGTTATACCCCTAGGTGCAAAATTACCGTTATACCCCTAGGGTTAATTTTGACCAAAAGCATGGCGATCGATTACGTATGATGTATGCCATGATTATATATCTGCTGCATGGGGACATGGGTTATATTATGGAGGAAGCGTTACGGTGGCTATGCCACAAATATTCGATCCGGTGGCTCGCCACATATATCTATTCGGTGGCTCGCCACGATTATCTCAGATCTGGTGACTCTGTCACATTATTCTGCTCGCGCACCATGCTGCAAATTACGTGGTGTGTAGCGGTTGGGTGGGTCGAGTTGTCTCCCCACACGGTGTAAGGTTGGTATGGGGTGTATACAGTTGGATATGGTTGGGTTTCTGCATAAACATGTAATATCTGTTCTGTTCTGCTATGGGCCTATGGGCTTTATTCTGAATTCTGTTCTGGGCTAAGGCCAACTTATTCTGTTTCTGTGGGTTGAGCTGATTTAGACTATGGTTGGGTTATTTTACACACTGAGTTTCCCCAAACTCACCCCTTTTATTTTCATCCACGCAGGTAATCCCCAACCATAGTGGGCTTGGAGTCGTGAGGAATTCGGAGTGGCCACCCGCTCGAAAGTTTGATTTTCTTCCGTGAGTGGACATCCTTTTAATTACGTTTGAGGTTTTGGGCTTTTAAATGTAATAAGGCCGCTTATTTATTTTTGATGGTTTTTAATATGTATTACTAAGATAGGTAATACTTATTTTAACTGTTGAAATTGGATAGCTTTAGGGCGCGTTTTCAAAAACAACAGTTGATTTCAAAATAACACGACAACAAGCAAAGCTTCCGCAATGAAAGTATTTTCCAAAATTAATCACTTTTCCTAAAAATGACTTAATCGAATCGGTTTCCTAGAAATATCCATGACGTTAAGGTGTGGCAATGGCGGTATGCATGTCTAGGATTGGATCCGAAGGGAGCTTGGTACTTAAGCAGTCGATGGACTCACCACCTCTTTTCCTTTCCTACCGGTGCATGACTTCCATTCACTTTAACCTATGATGAAATTATCTTTTAAAACACTAAGTAGGTTTTTCTGGATCAACAATATAAAATGTTTTGAACGCTTCGATGTGGCATGCCGGATCCGGCCATAACTTCTGGGCCGGGTTTGGGGTGCTACATGCTTAATGTTTTCTTATAAACTTACTATGATCTATATGTGTGAAAGTCGAATATATATATTATATTATTGAAGTAATGCTTGAATAGTTGAATAATGGCTAGTTTAAAATTGTTGAATTTAAGCTCAAGAGCAAAGAGGGTCGAAGTTGGATAGGGGAAAGGAGAAAGTAATTGAGTAGCCTTTCTGCAACCGTTCAAGTATATACGAGGTAAGTTTTAAATAGTCACATTTAGTACGTAATTAATAATGTCTTGATATGTGTATGATAACTGTACAACAATCTATTGATTCTATTTGAATATAGTTGAGTGACAAATAATTTATGTTTAAGGCTTAAAGCCGAATAGACATTAGAAGTTAAGCTTGGAAAGTAAAATGGACATATATTCTTATGTATGTTATTGAGCCAAAAGTTATATGAATGGTGCCCATGTTATGCTATTATTCGAATGAAATAAATGAACTATGAATGTGAGATGTTATGTGGATTGAATTTTCTTGCGAATAAATATGCATGACATTCAGTGATGTATATCCGGACTTAAGGTCCGCAGGCTATGTGATGGAATTATATCCGGACTTAAGGTCCGCAGGCTACGTGCTGGAAATATGTCCGGGCTAAAGTCCCGTAGGCTTCGAGCCGGTATTATACCGGGTTTAAATTCCCGCAGGCTTGTGCTGGTAATTGGTTTCAAGTTCTAAGACCTGACAGGCTTAATGCCAGTAAATTAAGTAAGATTACGATATTGAATGTTCGCAGTAACCATCGTTGAGTAAGTACTATACATTTAAGATGTTCAGGTACGTATTACTTACACATCGGTGAATTGATTTCAAAGTGAGTCATTAGCATCAAAGAAGAATATATATAAATGTGATTAATGGTTATATTTGTGAATATGAGAATGATTTAATCGGTCATGGTATATTTGTATATGAAATATATGTTAAAATTACTTTATGTACTCATGTACATTCAGTCAATGATTTTGTGAATTATTAGTATTAAAGAATGATACTTAAGTGTGAATGATTGTTATATCTACGAGTAAAATAATGACCTATTCGGTCAAATGTTGTTAATATATGAGATTATTTGATTTAAATGCATCGTATGAACTTTAAGTAAAAGAAAAATATGTGCTGAGAATCTATGTTTATGTTTATGTGTATTCGACCATGAAGCAATTTGAATTGAGAATAAGTCTGTTTAAATGAATGTTTCGATTTTCGATAAGTCTTAATTGTTTGTGATGCTTAAAACTTACTAAGCTTTGAAAGCTTACTTTGTTCTTTGTTTCTCTGTTCTATAGATTGTTGATTTTGGCCACCGACTCGGGGATCGTCAGCAGTTCATCACACTATCGATCTTTTTGGTACAGTTATATTTTGGACTCGATATGGCATGTATAGGTTAGGCTGATGATAATGATGTTTGGAAATTGTAAATATTTTGGCCATACGAAAATGGCGTATAACTTAAATATCAGTATGCATTTTAGCTCGATCTCTGTTTATGTTTATTGACAATGTGAATGAGATAATTAAATGTTTAATTCGGTAATACCTCTTAGCCTTAATCCGGCGATCGGATTTGGGTTAGGGGTGTTACAAATCTAATATGCAAAAATACTAAAAAATCTAGCTCTCAAACCTAAGTAACTCGACTCACTAACATCCTTAGTGGAGTCGCCAAGCTGTCATAATGTTGCCTACATAAGAGTATGGGGGCCTAGTAAGCAAAGCTAGACACGGAGGCCTAAATTAACATAGAGTTGCCACTAACCCATTACGGGTAGGCTAGTTAGCCACCTATTGTTTAAAAGTTTAGAATTAATACTATAGAAAAATCCTAAAAGTCTAGACTTGATCTCATCACCAAATTTCGGGTTCAGGAGTACGGTTACGTGTGGGGAAGGTTATAGCACTCCCACAATGCCTATCTGGGGATAGTTCTATGGGGTCTTAGGAGCTAGGTTTTTTTATTTATTTAAGCATATTAATTTTTTAATCTAGACTAAAATCTTATGGAAATCTTAAATAAAAACTCTAAAGAAAACACCTCCGGTTTACTTGTAACTTGATTAAGATGTGTTCACCAAACTTATCTAATTTGAAACTTAAATTTTTACTTTTAACGGAAACCTAAAGGATATCTAAATAATTTTAGTAAAATAACTTCAATTCCTAAAATTAATTCTATTTTAGAATTCTAAAAAAAGTCTAGAAATTACCAATGAATTAGGAGAAATTTTAAAATCCATTTACAACTTATTCGATCTTTTATTATTATTATTTTAAAAGATATAATTAATAATATTGAACCTATCAAGATCTTACGAAAGTATCCTATGTTGGGTTTATGATTTATCTTAGTTCAAAATTCTTGATCTAAGGTTTAAATTAAATCACAATTCTAAAATAATATATCTTAAATAATATTTATTAGTTTTCTTAAAAATTTCTAAAATAAAATACTTAACTAATTTCATGTCAACATTTATAGGGTGGAAAATGACCTAAAGTCCCTCTTTTAAAATGAATAGTAATAAAATAGGAAATTAATTAAATTGGCTAAAGTTAATAAAAGTTAAAACTCTTTCAAAAGGGAAATAATAAAAAGAAAAGTTAAATAAATGAAATAAATAAGACCTTGACATGATGATGATAATAATAACAATAATACACATTATTCATAATTCAATAAAAGAATCAAAGTAACATAAACAAATAATATTAAAATATACATAAGGGAATGTCTTAAAAAAACATAAATATAATAGACATGAAAATAAATAAAGATGAAATAAGAATAAATAAAAATTATACAATTTTAATTTTGAATAAATATAAAACATTAAAATAAAGTGCATAATTGACATTAAATATATAAGGTATAAATACAAATGAAAGGGAAGATATAAGTGTAAATAATTTATTAAAGATGAAAACAAAATGACATAGCTTGATTTTGGGACTAAAAGATAAAAAAATGTGGAAGATAGAGGACTGATGTAACAATTCATTTGCTTTTAATTTTATATTTCGGATTAAATCAAAAGATTGAATAAACAAAAGGGTTATGAATGTAAATAGGCCAGAGTGTGAGTGCGGTGCTGCAAAAAATGGAGTATTTTTTGTAAATTTAAAAAATAAGGAGGGTGAGAATAAATTACTTATTTTTGGCACCTATGAATGAAAAAAAAACTATTTATTCATCATTTTAACCACATTTAAAAAAAAAAAACTCTTCCTCTTTCTCTTCGTCCTTCTATGTTGGCCATGGCTCTACCACTGGAGAACCCAACCGCTCTCCGGCCTCCGGTGGTGGAGCTGCCCTTTACGGTGGCCGAAAAAAAAAATATATATATATATACACATATTGCAAAATCAAAGTTTTCTTTAAAAATTATTATTTTTCTTAAAAATCAAAACTTTATTTCAAATAGTTGAAAAAGATTAAAACTTTGTTTTAAAAATTTAAGCTTTTCCTTTAAAATGACTAAAAGACATATTTTATTTTAAAAAATCTAAACTTTCTCTTTTTTTAAAAAAACACTATTTTCTTAAAAATCAAAGTTTTATTTCAAAATAGTTGAAAAGATCAAAACTTTATTTTAAAATTTTAAAATTTCCTTTAATATGACTATAAAATATATTTTTATTTTAAAATCTAAACTTTCTCTTTTAAAAAAATCAAATTTTTCCTAAGATCAAGCCTTTAAAAAAAGTTTCTTTATTTTAGAAACAGTAAGGAAAAAAACGGAATTTTTGGGGCTCATAGGGACAGAGGATCAATGTTCTGGTGACGTCCCTTTCATCGGAACCCAAACCCGGTCCCTCATGATATATGTATGGCAAAAAAAAAAAAAGAGAAAAAGAAATAGAATGTTTGTTATTATTTTTTTAACCTGTTTTTTAAAGAATAAAATATGAAATGTCCCCTCTTTTTCTTTCATTTCATTTCATGTATATATACTATTTTTAAATTTTGTTTATTTGTAAGAAATGATAATAATAATAGTAGTAGCAATGATAATAATAATAATTTAGGCTCTTGACAAGCCCAAAAAGAAAATAAAAAGAAAATAAAAACAAAGACCTCCATTTAATCAAAATTGGGTAGGTTTGGAACAGGCCCAAGAAAGAAAAAATATACAAATGGGTTTCCAATTGCGTTTGGATAAAGTCTACACTAAAAAAAACTAAAAATAATTCTAAAAGAGAGGAAGGAAATTAAAAAGATAAAATGGTTTTTCAATCTACGTTTTCCTATTAAAACTTAGGTAATTCCTATAAAATCTTGACTTTTTCTTTTTATTGAAAAATTAAAATTAATTATAAAAGGAAATTAAAAAGAAAAAATGGTTTTTCATGTAAAACCCAAGTAATTATCTGGAAAAAAAAAACTCAGATTTTTCCCTTTTACTAAAAAGAAATTAAAAAGATAAATTAAGTTACTAAAATTTGGTGATTAAAATGAGTGTACAATCACTTTGAATTACTAGTAGGTGATTAATAAATGTATTCCTGGAAATGAAAATTTATGAAAATTATGGTTGAACTTTAATTGAAATAGAAATGAGGGGAACTAAGCTTTCCAATATATTAAAAATGGAATGGAAATCAAATTAACGTAAAAAAAACACAAGGGAGCTAGATATGCCATCAAGTAGGGGCTAACAGAAAGAAATTGTACTATCTTTTTAAAGGAAAAATTGGTATATTAAAAAGTCTATTTTCGTAGGGGAAATCTTTTATATTTTTCTTAAAATTTAATTTGTTATATACCAAAAAGAAATTAATATTAATCAATTTCATTCAAACATGTTTTTATCATTTGTAATGCATATTTTTATTTTAGTATTTCTATAAAAAAATCAAATGACAAATGAGTTACAATTTACTATTTAGTATCTATTCTTTAATTTCATATAATTTGGTTCTTCTATATGTTGTCTTTGGTTAGTTGGAATAGTTGAACCTTAATCAAAATGTTGAGTTCCAATTTTTCCCTTCAAAATATTCATTTCAACTTCATGCAAATATATATATATATATATATATATATATTGTATCGAAAAAAGTATTTTAAGAGAAATTCATGTAATCACTTTATCGATATAATTAAGGGTTCTAATTATTTAAACTAACTAATGATGACTGAATTATATTAAATTAAAATATAATGACTAAATCCCAAATGTGAGCATAATAGAAAGATCGAAACTAAATTTTACCATTTATATTATAATGACCAAAAAAGTTGTATCAATAGTTAGTTCAAATATTTAGCACCAAGAGATATTTTTGGTAGCTAATGTGTATTTTGTAATAACACTTATTCCATTTCGTTATGTTAAAATAAATTTTTATTAGAATAGTATTTTTAAAAAATAATTAAAACAGCAAAGGTTGTTAATTATTTAGACTAATTAATGTTATTGTAAAATTTAAAACTAATTATATCAAATTAAAATATAAAAATTAAATTTAAAATGCTATTATAATAGAGGGACTAAAATTGAAGATTTAACATTATAATTATAATGGCAAAAAAAATCAACAAAAGGTGATTGGATGCGTGTCAGGAGGTGTTAGGCATTCCTTTTATATAGATTTAGTAGTATGATTTCAGCACGCTTGGTCTTGTCTTAATTATTTATTTATTTTAGATTAATTTATAAAGTAAAAATTTAAAGATTATAATATGCTCATGTTCTTGAGGTATAGTACCAATAAAGGTCCATTTCTGAATTTATTTATGGAAATGGGCCATTCTAAGAAATAAAAACACGTATGGACTGAAAACTCAAAAGTGCGCTAACGTGGACGCGTTTTCAGGGGATAACGTAGAAAAGCACGTTGAAGAGGACATGTTTTTCCTCATGTCAGACAAAAGCGTGTTAGCGTGAACGTGCTTTAGTAAAAAGCACTAATGGGGACGTGCTTTTTCCTATGTAGTCTCTCGTGGGTTATTTGCAAATTAGGGCTTAGGTTTAGTGGTTTTGGGTTTGATTAAGGTTTAAGAAAAATTAAAGCGTAAATTACACCAATAGTCACTCAACTTTGGGGTAATTGACAAAACAGTCACCTAGGTTTCATTTCAGTCACTCAACTTTGGAAAAGTGGCAAAACAGTCTTTTTTGTAGTTTTCCGTCACAGACGTTACGACAAAGTTACATGGCAGATGACAGCGTGCTTGGTGTCAAAAAAACTCTCTAGCTGGCCAGTTACCACCAATTTAATAGCCCTACCAGCATTAATTTAGGGTTAGAAAAAAATAAAAAGAAGAATAAGAGTAAGAGTAAGAGGAGAAGAAGAAAAATTAAGATGTCTGAAGTGATTCCGGTGTGCTATTGTGGAAACCCAGCCAAATTAAACACGTCTTGGTCCAATGACAACCTAGGTAGAAGGTTTTTTGGGTGTAAGAAATTTGGTAGTGGGTTTTGAAAACCATGTTGTTTTTTCGCCTAGTTTGATCCACCATTGACGCCCCGTTCACGAATTGTGTTGTTGGGTTTTTTGAAAAAAGTGAGGACATTGGAGGATGCAAGGAGGAGGAAGAGAAAAACATGGTTTTTTGTGCTTGTATTTGTAACTGTGTTGCTTTTTTTAAAACTCTAAATCAACTTATGTTTTGTAATATTGTTGATGGCATATTGTTGCTTATGTTGTTATACATGGCTGTTGGCATACATGGCTAACCAGTTTATGTTGTTGCATACAAACTTCAAAGTTGAAAGACTTGAAATGGGAGAATATGTGGTTGTTGCTTACAATTTGTTTTGTAATATTGTTGTTGCTTACAAATTGTAATGGGAGAACATGTGGTTAGAAAGTTGTTTTGTATTATTTGATTTCATTTCAAAGTTCAAAGACTTAAAAGAATGTTTAATCTTCATTTCATTTGTATTTCTCAATGCTCATATGTTAAAAGAGATAACATAGATGAACAAAAAGAGAGAAACATTTGTATTTCTCAATTCTCACATATTTGATTTCATTGCCAAATTACATGGATCAATGTTCATATTTTATGGCCAAATGTCAAAAATGTTTACAAAAGGAAGGAAGGGTTAATTATTGCCAAAAATTCCTACAATTGAACACAATTGAACAGATGTGAATTGTAGGCAAATTTATATAAAAATTTAGTAACTATATGCCTAAGTTTACCAACAGTAACAATCATAGGAAACTTTACAAAAAATAATATGCCTAAGTTAATAAATTAGTAGCATGTATAGGCAAATTTAGACACAATTTCAAAAAGTTAACAAAATAAGGTTTGCTTACAATGTCATCATTGGTCTGTTATAGATGACTATTGAGTAGAAGGCATCCATCCAACAGTGGTTGGTTTTCTATTGAATGGGAGCTTTTCTCTTGGGGCAACATATTTTTGGTAAGTTAGGGCAGATTGTTGATAAGTTTGGGCAGTTTGTAACTGTGTTGGGGTAGCCTCCTATTGAGTTGGGGTATTCTTTTGCTGATTTGGGGTATCCTGTTGTTGAGTTGGGGCAACCACTTGGTTGTGAACACCAAATTTGTGTCTTTTGACCTATATGAACAAGTGAAATCCATCAAACAAATTCATAACTTAAGTAATATAACTTAACTTAAGACAAATGACTTACTAGAATGCTTTGGCCAACTTCCCATTTGCAACTCCTCTTATTGTGACCTATTTTTCTTGCATTTACTGCACCTCATGTCCACCCCTCTCTTGCTCAAACTTTTTGTTGTTGTTTTTTCATTAGATTATTTCGTTCTCACCTTAATAGGTCTGCTAGGTGACCTGCTTAGTGTAGGAGGTAGTATTGGCAGCATGTTTGACAAAGACACCTATTGTTTAGGACCCCTTGCTGGCCTTATAAAGTTGGAGTAAATGTCAAGTTGGGTTTGCTTGGTGTACCAAGTTTGTACATAGGTTTTTGGGAACTCATCTTTTAGATAATGACAGCCAGTGGATATATGTAAGGGATGCCAATGAGATCGCAATTCCTGTAGAAGCAAGAATTCTCAACTAGGTCCATCACATATTGGCTGCCTAGACCATATTCAACCTGATACCTGTCCTCACCAGCATGTGATGGAACACACCAAAAAACAATCACCAAAACAATATTAAAAAAAATCACTAAAATAACATTATGGCTAGCCCCACTAACTGTAACACCCCGAACCCGAGACCATCGCCGGTGTCGGACACGAGGGGTTAACAAGCCAAGTTCACATATTTTGCCCCCCAATTTGACATTTCCAGTCAGGCTGGAAAACTGCATCACCATCGCCTTAAAAATCATATCTCGAGTTTCAAAACTCGGAAACTGGTTTCGTAAATTTTCCTGAATTTAGACTCATATATCCATCCATGGATTTATTTCTAGAATTTTGGTCGGGCCAATTGGTACAGTTTATTAGTTAAAGTCACCCATGTTACAGGGATCGACTGCTCTGACCTTCGCGTTATAACTTGAATATCTCTCTGTACAGGGCTTTAATACTGGTGCCGTTTGTTTCTAATGAAACTAGACTCAAAATGGAATCTGTAAATATAAGGAATGACTCCTAATTCTTTCTGGATAATTTATAGTAAATTTTAAAGTTGCAACAGGGGACCCAGAAACCGTTCTGGCCCTGTGTCACAATAGCTTTAATATCTCTTAACATGTAACTCCTATGACCATTTCGTTTCTTCCATATGAAAATAGACTCATCAAGGTTCATTTACATAGCTTATTCACTATTTAATACCATTCCTACAAATTTTGGTGATTTTTCACATTCACGTCACTGCAGCTGGCAGCATCTGTTTTAAGGTAGGTCTTACCTATTTTGTAGTCTCCATGAACCAACTAGTCTTGCCATACATAGGTTCATATATGATCATTTTAACCATACCAATGGCTGATCATGTGACCAACATTCCCATCTCCAATCCATAATCACATCATGACACCATATATATATATACAAACCGCAAATAGTCTAAGTTCAGTACTTCACTTTTACGAGCCATTTTCGCATGGCCGTACACATATACATCACAAAGATATTTAAACCAACAAGGGTAGTCCTATACATGCCATTTCAAAGTTCAACCAAAATTTATACCAAAATAGAGGCGTTGATAGTGTGGATGACTTGACTTTAATGATCCCGAATCCTATTGCTATCGGCGTAATCTATAAAACAGAGCCAAAGCAACGGGTAAGCATTTTTATGCTTAGTAAGTCTCAAGGAATAAAATCAGCTTTAATTTAAGCAATACATTCACATAACCAAATGCATCATTTCATTAATACACATTCTCATAATCATTCTTACTTCACACTTCATCATTATATACTTTCACAAAGTATCAACCATTCCAATAGCTGAAATTAGTTAGTCGATTGAGCGAATGTTGCTCAAATATGTCGACTTTCCAATGCACATATAAACGTACCTTATTCTTTGGGCTTTTCGAGCGTACTAATTGAATTTATTACAGCAACCAACACTCACCTCCAGCCCAAGCTTCTTGAATACAACCGGATATAACCACGCAGCACGAATGCCTTGGGTCTTAACCCGGATATAATTTCCAGCATAATTGTCTTGGGCTTAGCCCGGTATCATTCAATTTCTCATGCACACATACATCAATAATCATTGGACATACATATTTCATTTTCGTTACTAAGGCTCAAACACAATTATAATCACTAGCATAATCGCCTTCGGGACTTAGCCCGGTATCATTCAATACTCATACACACATAAATCAATAATCAATACATCCATATTTCATTCCACATAATTCAATTAAGGTCACTTCTTGAGGACTTACCTCGGATGTTGCCGAACGGCTTTTACTGACTATTCGATCACTTTTTCCTTCCCTTGTCCAATTGTGGCCCTCTAAGCTCTTGAGCTAATTCAAACAAATTCAATTTATTAAAACCTCATTGTGCTAGGTTATGGCGAATATGACAAGGAGTTTAAATGGTCAAATGGCCACCCTTTAGCTTGAATACACAATGGTCATGCACATTTTATACTACATCAAGCAATTCAATACAATTCATTCGGGCATCAAGGAAAAGCTAAGGCCTTCAATAGGCTACCTAAGGCGAATATACATGTCCATGTTGAGGCCAATTATGCACTTAATACCACACAAAAACAGCATGCATTTTACTAGTTAATGCTTTGCATGTTGTAGCTCAAAACTTATAATATAGCATCAAGCACTCATATGTGTGCTAGGCGAATGTGCTTGCAATTTCACAAGCATTCTTCAACATCTTCTTCTTTAAACAAACATATTCATCACTTACTTCATAGCCAAAACATCATGTGCAAACATATATATACATATGTGAGCATGGCCGAATTTCAAGGTGTCCATAGCCATCTAAAACACAAATTTTAACTAACATGCAAGAAGCATGAACCATGCTCATGAATGCATCATGGCCGAATACATCATAATCATGCCCCTTTTATCTTCAATCATGGTTAAACAAAAAGAAAACTCAAAGTCTTACTCAAGATGGCTACAAAGAAATTTCAAGAGTAGACAATCCATCATTGCATGCATCATCATCAAGCTTCACACTTAACATGCAATGGCTTTATCACAATACCAACCTTGACCAAATACCACTTCCATGGCATAACAAGGATTTGAACCATGGCTAACATGAACATCAAGTTGGCAACTAAAACATGCATGAATCTCATGACACAACCTCATACATACCTCAATCTTGATGCAAGTTTAGCCAAATATCCTTCTAGATCTCTTCTAAACAAAGGAAATGAAGCAAAAATCTCTTCTTCCTCTTAGTATTTTTGGCCAAAAAGGAGAGAACAAGGATGAACAAATTTTTTGTTTTCTCTTCTTGGTTGCACGGCAATGGGGAATGCTACTCTCTCACACATTTTTTTTTCATTCTTTTCTTACCCATGCTTATTTGTTTATTATTTCTCCCTAATGCCCAACAAAACATGTTTCATGACATGTTTAGCCCATATCTCTTTGTCATGGCGGCCATCACTTGTAAAAGGGAATTTGACATGCAAGTCCATTATTTTGCATGCATGCTTTAATTAGTCATCACACATTTCCCTATCGTACTTTCAAAGTTCACTACTAAGTCCTTTCTTGTGGAATTCACCTTTATAACACTAAATCAATCATCATAAAATGTCATACATGAGCACACACATATTATAGGCATCAAAATAAATTTTTAATTATTTTTATGCCTCGGTTTTGTGGTCCCGAAACCACATTCCGACTAGGGTCAATTTTGGGCTGTCACACTAACAATCACTCACACACACACACACACACACACACACACACGCACGTACACGTACACGCACACGCACACACACACACACACCTAAGAAATAGTCACTACATGCATATTATTAAAAAATAATCACTGCATGCTTATTAAAAAATAGTCAACAACATGTGACCGTTCCCACCAACAATCACACACACACACATACCTAAAAAAAGTTAATTCATGCATATTAAAAATAGTCAACAGTATAATACCATCCCCGCCAACAATCATACACAGATAAATTAAAAAACATTGCATGCATATTAAAAAAGTCAACAACATATGACCAACCTCACCAACAATCATACACAGACAGATTAAAAAACATTGCATGCATATTAAAAAACACTCACTAAAACAGCATATGACCAGTAACATGGAGGCAGAATAAAGGCATCAGAAAGATTAAAAAGGGTAACTTTTTTCAATAAATCTTTGATATTGACATCCAGCTTTTTCTTGATATTTGGACACAACATTCCTTTCCACTTTTCAACTTCTTCTTTCTTCTTAACAATCAACAACATAATCTTGGTCCTTACTCTTTTCATCATGGTCATAATAGATTTCCCTCTCGCTTCCAATATCATCTACCAGTAAACAACATAAAGGATTAGTGAACTTCTAATGACTAGTAAGAAACATAACATAGGGGGTTACCTTGTTAAAGGATTCAGAAAGATTATTAACCAACATGTCAAAATGGCTCCTAATTGAGAAGTAAGACCTTGACCAGTGAGTAAGGTTATTTTCCTTCAAGCAATCATAAGCACGTTGATTGGTTTTCTTTAATTCATCCATGGTTACTTTGGCAGCTTTCCAAAACAAATCTTTCAATTCCTTTTTAGGATACCAACCTTCTTGAAATTGGCATGTAGGTGTCTAACATAGTGTCTTGTTTCTGCACTAAGAAACAACATACATATTACTTCTAAAAGTCCCTGCAATTAGAATAAATACAGTTTAATTCTTTCACAAACTATAAACCTAAATAGAAACAACATAAAAAAAATAAACAAATGAAGTTTTACCTTTTATCTATCAGACATGAAAGATATTGGTATGAGCTCACAATTTCCAAGTCTATTACAAGCAACTCTAAGAACCAAAGCCATGATGCTTGGTTTTCACTTTCAACAGCAACATATGCAATAGGATAGATGTCATTATTTGCATCTACCCCAACAGCTGCAAGTAAGTAGCCACCATAGCAGCCCTTCAAAAAACATCCATCTAAACCTACTATCCTCCTACAATTGACCTTATATCCATCTTTGTATACCTGCAGACAGACATACATCATTTGAAACAACTTGTTATCTAGATAATAGATTGTTATTGTTCCCTCATTTTGGGTCCTATCTCCAACAAATACTCAAAAATCTTCTCATATTGAGCCTTATGAGCTCTTTCAGTTAATTTTAATTCCCTAAGTTTAACCCTCCTACATTTGGTTAGAGAGATTATGCAACATAAATCTCTTTTGACATCTTGTTGTAATGATTTTAGAGAATAATTAGGATTAGTAATGAATTTTTCTTTATAATGTTCACCTATCCCAGCTGAGGTTACATTCTTATTTTTATAGACTTTAGAACAAGTATGGTTAGGGTTTGAACTCCTAATTTACCAAGTCTAGTCAGTAAGGTCATTAGGGTTTAGTCTAGAGACCCAAATGAACCAAGAACATTTTTCACTGCAGACTGCCTTTAACCTTTTTAGATCATTTTTGGGAAACTTAATAAAATAACTATTCAACCTACCATACTGCTTGGCAGCTTCTTTTAGACTGTCTTTAGAATTAAATAACATTCCAACCTTAAGTCTAGGGTTACTAATGTCATACTCTGGGTTGAAATCATACAAAATTTGGTCATCTGAGTCAGATTCATGTGCATTATTTACCCTATCAGAATAATCACTATCGCACAGTTCACCTACTTCTGTACACAGTTCACCTACATCTGTATCATCCATGTTTAAACCATCTAAAGTAAATCTTATCTTATTAGACACATCACTTTCAGATATATCACTACCAAACACATCACTACCAGACATTTCTTTTTCATTCTCACTAAAATTGGCATCAATTAAACCTGCCAAACAAATTACTCACCAATAAAGACACACAAAATAGACAAACTCTTTACCCATTTCTGTTAGACAATAACCAATACAAAAATAATTTAATACAAACACAACCATTTCTGTCATGCACATGGCAGACAATAACGAAACACTTTAACCCTACACCTAGGAAATAACAGGCAATAACCAATACAATATAGAAGGTAAATAGCAAATTTAATATTTTCATATGCAATATAGCCGCTAGGATACAAACAATGGCAGATACAAACAATAAAAATCATGCACATGGCATACAATACACATTATCTACCATTCACTTTAATAACCAAACCCTAATCTGTCATGCACATTAATAACAAATGAAATCAAAATCAAAATATCCCTAAATTAAAATCAAAATCAAAATCAAAATCAAAATTGAAATCGAAAGAATCCAAAATAACCTTAAATCAAAATAACCCTAAATATAAAAAATAAAAAACTAAATGCGGAAACTTACCTGTTACAGTGGATGTAACAATATTGGCAGTTTCTTTTCTATTGACCATTGTCGTTGAAAATCAACAACACTGATAGGTTTTTGGTTTCGTCTACTTTTCTCCCCAAACAAAAGAGACCAATCGTTTTCTAACCCAATACCATCCTAATCGATTATCGAATCGATTTCTAACCCTAAACAAACCTTCTTAATCGATTCTCGAAACAATTTCTAACCCTAAACCAACCTTCTTAATCGATTCTCGAATCAGTTTGAAACCCAGACCAATCCATATCCACTTAATTAGAACTAGTTTCTAATTTTTTGCCTTAAACCAACATAACCCTTCAATTTTTTCCCTAAACTCACCCCAAACCAAGACCCATTAGCTGCTTCACCAACGTGGCAAGTTAACTTGCCACATTAGCCAGTTAACTTGCCACATCAGCAGTCCCATTAACACACTAACGAAAACTATTAATCAATGACTATTTTCTCTTTTTTTATAACGTTAGTGACTTTTTTGTCACTTTTACAAAGTTGAGTGACTGAAATCAGACCTAGGTGACTATTTTGTCAGCTACCCCAAAGTTGAGTGATTGTTGGTGTAATTTACCCAAAATTAAATTAGGGTTTAAGGTTTAATTATTTTTAATTGCTAAGTATTTTTTTGGAAACTTTTTTTGACAAGATGGGATATGAAAAAATAAATTTGACATAATGTGTTTCGAAAAAATTATTTTGACAAGATAGATTTTTTTTAAAAAAAACTCTAAGTAGGATGCACATTCAGTAATAGTATGGAAAAAGCTTCCAACTAGGCGTTTTTTTTCTACTGATGATTCTGAAAAAATAATTTCGAGTAGATGAATCTAAAAAAATATCCCAGGATTCTAGGGAAATCTGGTGGTTGGGGTTGAAAACTGCTCCAAGCAGGATGCACTGTCAGTAAAAGTACTAAAAAAGCTTCCAGCTGGATGCCATTTTCAGTAGCGCTAGTGAAGGTACATCCTTTTTGGAGTGTTTTTCTCGTACAAATTTCAACCCCCACTATTCGAGGAATATTACAGAAATGATGATCCTGCAATCCCTTGGGCTATAAATGACCCAAATTTCATTCTCTTGTTGCATAAGTTACATCAAGAGAAATTGAAGAAGTTCAGAAGAATAGAAATTGAAGAAGTTGATAACTTATAAGTTGATTTATCGTGTTAATATTTGTATGAATCATTATTTTTTTGCATAATGTTTTTTTTTGAATTTCTTTCGACAGATAATTTGGTTTAAAATGAGTGGACATATTATTGTTGTTTTTTACTATGACGATGAGGTCCATGGTACCGAGAATGACATTGTTTTCTTATCGAAGAACACAACACAACTAGTTTTTAACCAGAACATAAAATTAACAAAACTTCATAAAAGATTTAGAAACAAAATCTTCGAAACGACACCAATGAGAGTTTCTTCTATTAAGTATCAGTTTTGTGCTTCGGTTGAACCCGTAACATATGACTCATTTGATGTCAAAGGTGCTCGTGGCTTGGAGGCGATGGTACAGACGTACCTCGCTTGTGGATCACTCTATCTTAAGTTATGTGTGAACTTTTCAAGGCTAGATTTAAACACTTGTGACTTCAACATCTACTACTGTTTAAGAGGAATTCATGACCCCTGCCCAACACTCCGTTAGTGGGAGGCAAAACACGAAACATTCCATTTTTTTATGGCAGAATAGAATACACAACCCCTGCATGACACTCCATTAGTAGATGGGGCATGCATCTCGGTGGGTCGATGTTCAATGCTAGAAATACTTATTGGGGAATGACATCAACTTCTAGTGGTTTGCAATCCATATCTGATTGAGGACGTTCTAAAATTTACACGAGAATGGATGATGTATTCCTTATGACATCTACCGGTGATAGACCTCCTACATTGCAGATGTTGGTCTTAATTGCCAATATCCGTAGCCAATTCAAGTGCATGCCTTCTTACTACAAGGCCTAGATAGCTAAGTAGAAGGCGTTGGAGAAGATGCACAGTGGGTAAGATGTTTCATACAATGAGGTGTGGCAGTGGTGTCAAATACTGGAGAGGTACGTCCCAGGTTGCATAAAAGACCATGAAATGATTTCTGTGTACTACAACGGTCTCTTCCTCCATGGATGCCAAGCGTTCAAGTGTTTGTTTTAGAGCTTTAAGTAATGTCGGGATACAATTTAGTACTACAAGCTATTAGTACAAATTGATGGTACCTTTATGTATGGTAGATATGCCCATCGGCTATTTCTAGCTGTGGCACAGGATGGTGATAGAAGGATCTTTCCAATTGTGTTTGCAATAACACCAGGGGAGTTAGGTGACCACTGGGATTTCTTTCTTTCTAGGTTGAGGAGGCATGTCTGCCCCCAACCTAATATCTGCATTATATCGGATCGGGGCCCTGGGATACTAGCCGTAATTAAATGACAAGAAAGCCCCTGGGATCGTACACACCATCGATATTTTCTAAAGCACATTGCATCCAACTATTACGGCAAGATCGGTCTACCGTTGAATGACGACAAGTGACCAACATGTGAATTTAATCGCTGCCAATATTATTTGGTTTGTAATATTAAATTTGTTCTGAATGGAAGAGTGGTATGTAATTATCACTATCCACTTATATTAACGGGGTATGAGATCAATAAGGACCGTTTTCATGAGATGTTGGTGATTTTATAGTCAATTAACAATCAAGGTGCAAACTACCTCTGTAACATCCTTTCGATTAATGGACACAATCATATGATGGCAAACTATGATATGGTCAGATGACCTCAAACCTGGTTGAATGCATCAAATCTGTTTTAAAAACAATATTCATTTTTCGATAACATCGGCTGTGTGGGAGACATACTTCCGTTTGGCATCACTGTTCCCAAAGCAAGCAATGAGTTATAAAGGCCAAATACAAAGAGGCCATGTATGGTGTCTGAAGACAGTATAAGAAATTAAAAAGGCCAAAGCACGGGCCAACTCTATGCATGCAGTGTGTCATGATCGCGACAACTTATGGTTTCATGTGACGGAGTTTGACAAACCAAACCAAGGTATTCCAGGTAGACAATATCGCGTACACCTCAGAAATATGACTTGCGACTGTAGAAGGTTTGACGCACTTCGTTATCCATACACTCATGTAATTGTAGCTTGTTAGAATCTTCGTTTGGACCCCATAAGCTCTGTCGACGAAGTGTACAAATTAGAATACATGTACAATATATGAAGACATGTATTCCCACCAGTCCCAGATGAATGTAAATGGCCGTTTGTATCGCTTACTTCGTTTAAGTTGTTACTGGATAGAGAATTGCGTCGCAAACCAAAAGGTCGATCGTTCTCCACTAGAATATGTGATAATATGGATATATATGAAAGAATAAACCAACAGAAGTTATGCGGGTGGTGTAGGAACTCGGCTCATACAATGTCAACGTGCCCACATCAAAATATCTTCTAATTTATTAAATGAAACAATATAAAAATAAGTTCTACAAAAATATTCAAAAGAACCTATTTATTAAATGAAACAATATAAAAATAATTTTTACAAAAATATTCAAAAATAAATCAATACATGTGCCGGTCGGAATCAATGCCATATTGGTGTGGTTGACGGTTACGCGCTAGATTCCTTCTTGGTTCAGCTTCCGGTTGGGGTTAAGGTTGTTCGGGATCAACTTTTGGTTGTGGCTATTGGGAACATGACCCCCCTTAATAGAATAAAGATCGTCAAGGTGTTTGCATCACCCACGGCGAATGAGCGCAACCGGCTTGAATCCCATAAGGTGATGGGGATTGGAAATGAGTTGAGCTCCTCGACGGTGCCTCGTGCGGTTCATCTTGGGAGAATGGCGTATATATCTTTGGTTGACTCAGAGTCATTAGGAAATAAGATGCACCAAACCATGCATTCCAACCTTGCATAAGAGTGGAAAAAAGAAACATATAAGGGTTAGGATACATATATGGGTTAGGATACGCACCTGGCATAATCTGAAGGGTTAGGATACATATTAGTTAGTAGAATTAAGAGCTTTGGAATGACAAAAATATGTATGTTTAGGTATGGTTTGATGTCTTTTCGTATGCACAAGTTTGTTCAAATGGTCATGTATGAAATGGTGTCTTTCTGAATTTTTTATATATTTAATTATTTCACATATACTTTTAAGATTATTTTAATATTTTTCTAATTTCTTTTCATTTTATAATTGAAATATATAATTTTAGATTATATAATATTTATGGATTTTTTATATTTTATTTTAATCTTTTACGATTCTTTATGGTTTATACATGTTTTCTACATGTCAAATGGCACTCTTTATTTGGCTCAATCTAACCAATGTTTTTTCTTAACATAAAAGGGTCAAAAAGCATAATTTTTATACTTTAGATATTAAATTGAGGAAAAAAAGAATTTAAATATAAAAATAAATAAATAAATGTATTTTGAAGGCCAAATGATGAATTAAGCCACGATGTTATATAGTTGAATCATTTTATAATAAAAGGGAACCTTACACATGGTTAAAAGAAATGAAAAATTGTTGCATGAATAAATGTGAGTTCATATATTGTTTTGGTAGATATAAGCTTTAAAGGAAAATATAAACAACATTATATGAATGTGAATTTAAAATGAATTACAAGGTTTTAGGAGTAAAAAGAGATTGTATTATAGAATAAGATCGGGATCCTCGTTTCACTTTAAGATTTTGGAAATAGTTGCACGAGTCACTTGGAATGAAATTAAATTTAGTACAACATTTAATCTTCATACGGACGGTCAATCAGATCAAGTTATTTAGATTCTTGAAGATATGTTGTATCATTGATTTTGAAGGCAATTGGGAACATTATTTGCCATTGTTGGAGTTTTCTTACAATAACAATTTCCAATCAAGTATTCAAATGGTCCCATATGAAGTATTGTATGTAGGAGTGCTAGATCAAACTAGGTGAAAGAAAAATAATTGGGCCAGAGTTGATTAAAAAAAATTGGAAATAAAGTCAGTTTAATTAAAGATAGACCAAAAGCAACATCAAACAAGCAAAAATCTTACTTAGATTTGAAACAAAAAAAAAAATTGAGATTATAGTAGGAGACAAAATGTTTCTAAAATTTTCCTCATGGAAAAGGTGCTTGGTTTTGGTTGAAAGACCAATTTGAGCCCAAGATACATTAGACCATATGAAGTTCTGAAATTAATTGGACATGTAGTTGATAAGTGCTAAAAGTAACATGTTTTAATCTCATTCTTAATTCATTTTTGGATAATTATTCGATGTTAATGGTGAATTTTATGCTGCCAATCCTATAAATCCATGTTTTTATACTTAGAAGAGCATTTGGGAGAAATAAGAGTGAAAAATGAAGGAAAACCAGAAAATTGGAGCAAGTTACAAGGGCCACACGACCATGTGACAGGTCATGTCGGTTTCACAAATTGGCACTCTAAATTGCAGGAAAATGCAATTTTTAGGTTTTTCCGGCATTCTAAGAGATATATATGAAAAAAATAAGAAGATAGAAGGGAGCCATCATAAAATACTCAAGAAAACAACTCGAAAAACACCATTAAATTCAATTCTGAATTAGATTTCTGTCAAGATTGAAGACTCTGAGTTGATTTCTCATGAGATTATAATGAGTTTCTTTATTTTTTTCGGATATATTATCTTTGGGATGTTTTTATATGCAAACATTAACTAATTTCTAAATACCAAAGGAGATGAACCCTATGATGGATTTTTTTCATTTGATTTTTGTTTTACGCAATAAATACTTAGGTCTTGTTCTTAATTATGTGTTCTTAATTCTTGGTTTGATTTTTCTATATTATTGATCCATGTTTGATGTGATTAAATCGGAGAAGGAATATAACCTGTTTAAGAGTATATTTAGCGTAATTGAGTGGAGTTGAATGCAATCCTAGAAATAGGATGACATAAATCTAACGGATTAGAGTCAAATCTAATAGGGAAATCTATAGCACGGGTTAATGCAATAATAAGGTTTTTAATTAGAAAGAAGTTTTACTTAATTAACTTAGAGTCAGTTGCTCTTACTCTCGAAAGAGGTATTAGCATAATTTAGGGATTTTCATGAATTAAGATACTAAGTAAATAAATTGCATAATTTAGACTGATAATGACAGATGAAATCTAGGTGAATTCTTTTTTGGGTATTGTTTTGCTTCTTGGTTGTTAACCGTTTATTTTCTTGTTTTGTTCTTTGTCATGTTCATTAGTTAATTAATTTAGTTAATTTTAGTTTTTAATCAATCACTCTATTTATTTGATTAAATAATATAAAGATTGTAATTACCAGTAATTTAGTCTTCGTGGGAACGATATCTTTGCTCACCTTAGCTATACTATTAATTGATAAGTGCACCTACCTTAGTCAAATTTTTAGTTAGTTAACGACCCATTAGCAGTGTACAAATTGGCTCTTCCAATGGAATTTAATAGAATTCATAACATATTTCATGTTTCTATGTTGTGGAGATATCAGTAGAATCAATTGAGGTTCAAAATGATGCGACTACAATATCCCACCTTTATCCAAGTAAATTTTAAGAACAAAATTACTTAAAAGGAGAAAAGAATTGTAACAATCTAATTTCTACTATGTCAAATAGATTGTATCATAGAATAAGATATTAATAAATAAAATATTAGTCTACATGATGTTTTCTATAATAATGAGGGGTAATACAAAAATTATATGAGTACCACTATACAAAGGAATGCTTAGCGTGGTGGAGTGG
Source organism: Gossypium arboreum (assembly GCF_025698485.1). Taxonomy (NCBI): domain Eukaryota; kingdom Viridiplantae; phylum Streptophyta; class Magnoliopsida; order Malvales; family Malvaceae; genus Gossypium; species Gossypium arboreum. The sequence continues at coordinate 3,250,043 of NC_069082.1, read as the reverse complement.
TATATTTATTGAAACGGTAGAAACCTGACTTCTATTAACAAGAGAGAAGAAAAGGTCTGGTCAAGAAAACTAGGGGCAAAAAATTACATCAGTTTGAGAAACCAAACAAACATCAAAAGACCCAGAACAAATAGTTAGCTCTTAACCCAAACAAGAAGCCAAAACTAATAGTGCAAAAAGAGCTCTATTTCCTTATCACGATAGAACAAGGTCACAGAAGTTAAATCAACCGAACCACCCCTCGCCAATCTCTATCAATGTAAATAGTAGCCATATCGGGGAAGAAAGGCCCATTTAGTGGAAGCAGATGAGCCACAATGCTGGCACTTCGATGGATGTAAGTAACATTGCTCAACAAAAGATTTTCTTTAATAAATCCTTACCACCACCACTAATTTTCCATCTATCTTCATTTGGTGATGTGAGTTTCTTTATAACCATCAATGAGTTTCCTTTAAAACCAACATGCATGAACCCCAAATCTGCTGTAAAAGTCACTGCCAAGATCGCTGCAACAGCCTCCGCCAAAAACGTGTGGGGTATCTACCTATTAGGTTGCACACTAGAAGCCAGGACCAAACCTTCAGTATTTCTAATGGCATACCAGAGCATGATTGTTTAAAGAGGTTCCTTAACAGTAGCATCAAAATGAGCTATTCTGATATTTTTAACGAGTTTCAACCACCAATATCCTGGTATGTCCAGTACGAGGGACTTTCCAGCTTTAAATACGGCAAAGGAGGTATGTTAAGCTTATATTTCAGAACAGAATTTTCTGATATGTTTTTGCTTCGGTTTCTTTTGAATTAAGAAGAAAAATGACTTATGTGGTTAAAATTTTCAATTTCATATTATGAAATTCGAATTATTATTATTTTATTTTAAAATAATAAACGAATTATTTGATACAAAAGCTATATATATGCGATGTGAGGTTATAACCTGACATCTTTTTACAACACTTTTTGAAATTCCTTTAAAGACCACCAAATTAGTCTCATCTTTCTCTTCGTCGACGAAACTCCGATCATGTCACAGTTTCAGATTCCTTTAGGGTTTAGATTTCTTCCGACCAAAGAAGAAATCATTTGTGATTACCTTAAACCAATCATCAAGGGCGATCCCATGCCTTCTGGTGTGCTGAAGGTGCGCCATATTTATGGTGCAAATCGCGAGCCTTGAAATATCTTCGACCAAGATTCGCTAGTCTTTTTGGGTTCTCACAAACACCACAAAAAAATAGATTTTTAGCGGCATTTTTTGGGCAGCGCCACTAAAACAATTTGCAGCGTTTTGATATACGTCGCAAAAAACACCACTATAGATAACGTCGCAAAATTTTACGGCATTTATGTGGAAAAATGTCGCTATAGAATAACCTTTAGAGGCGCTTTCTCACAAACGCCACTGAAGAACATGACTTTTAGCGCCGCTTTTCCCAAAAATGCCGCTAAAAGTCCTGCTCTTTTGTGAAGTTTGTGGAAAAACGCCATTAACTTTAGCAGATTTTCAACAATCCATTTTCATTTATATAGAACCCGAATTGTCAACATAATTTCCTATAACATCAAACCCAACTAAAAACTGCAAATCTAAATAAAACTTCAAATCCAACGAAAGAAATATGTATATTATCTAAATTAATAAATGAAATAACAAAATTTATTATATTCAAAAGTTATATTATTAAAAAATTCTCACAATAAGAAAACAAACGTCTAAGATGATGGATTCTACGACTATTGAAACATTTTCGTCATATTCTAAAGCTTGAGCTGGAGTTCGTCATATTTTCTACTTGCCTCTACTTCCCTCGTTGCTGCCTCCGCTTTAAGTTGAGCAATTTGCTCAACTGTGCTCGCTTGTATCATAGCCATCTGGTCTCTTAACCTCTAAACTTCAGCTTGAATCTAATTCCCCGAAGGCATGTATTGTTGCGAGCTAGATCCAAAATATTGGGTTCGGCTAACAAAAGATCCTTCAAATTGAACTCGACCATACCTTTTAGGACCCAAAAATTCAGTAATAATTCGGTTATCAATGTCGTCAAAATCAATAGAACTATCACTCAAAGCGATCACTTCATACTCCACCCTTTTATTCTTTAGTTTCTTCTAATAAATCAATCAAAGAGTTAGAAACGAAATATATAATAGAAACAAATGCAACATAAATTAACATTATTTACATTACAAACGACGAATTAAACCATTATAATTAAACATGATAAATATTTAAAATAATTCAAATTTTATTAAGTAAATATATCATAATTTTTGCAGTTTCAGTAGTCATAGGAGATCCATATTTCTTTTTATGTGTAATGTCAAAAAGCAAAAAGTATCCAACTTTTTGACCAGACAACAATTCATACAATATAGTAGGAAAAATATTATTTAATAGAAAGTAATTAATATTTGACACAATTAATAAATTAAAAATACCTCGTTATCAGCTATACAAGCAAAACTTTTTGACCCAGCTAGTGTGCGTGAATTTTTTTTTTCCTACTTATAGTTCCAACTCGCTCACAATCCTACATTATGAAATTATTATTACGTCTATAGTAAATACTATAGATCGAAACAATTATAAGAGTTTGGAAGTACATAATAACTCACCTTTCCTTGAATTCCAAAATCTAACTACATCTTCCCATTAGTACCTAAGCATTCCTGGTAGGACATTTCGCAATTTCTCTTCGAGGCTTATATTTTTCTTAAAATATTCTTTCTTTAAAGCACTTTTATGGTCTCTCCGTTTTTTTTCCTAATGCCTTTTTTCACATAATTATCTGATACTTCTAAAGCAAATCTCTCCTGCAAATAACACAAGTTTAGAAAGTAAATATAAATGAAACTTAAACCAAAGTATTATAAATTACATTTACGTCATTACCTTAATATTATCGGGTGCTTGATTTTCGTTACTATCTGGCATATGATGCCATGATTCATAGTTGATAGGTAACAGATTGGCATTTCGTGCTATAATGTCCAAGTATCCTGCTAAAAGTCGAGCTTCTAATCCAATAGGCTAACCAAGGCTGTTTCTAGCTACTTTGACACGCTCGACAGAATTTAACTCGTGTAAATCTTTTAATAGCATACGTCCTCAAGTTTTGTGCCTCCCACCACTTTCAGCTAAAAAAATGGTATATTATAATATAAACATTTGAAATAAAAATCAATAATAAAAGTCAAAATGCATGTGAATTAAAGTTAACATTACTTTGAATTTCTGCATGTTCATCAACTATATTTAGAACATTCGAAGATCAAATAGCAGTCTATTTTTCACTATTTGTTTCTTCTGAATTTGGAGGATTTTGAATAATATTGAGATCTCGCAATATTCTTTTAGGCATTTTATATGCAATACACATAAAATAGTTGAAATATTTAACAAAATCAAGATTTAAATTATAATATTACATATGATTAAAAAATCGTAAAAATCTATTACAAAATGATTCGTAGATATCTTCATCCACATCCTGGTGAACTCATTGAAATTGTGTACTAGTACTAGGGATACTTTCATTTAAGTTTTGTTTTGGAAAAGGCAAAGTTTCTGATCTTTCGTCAATGTCATCTTTACTTCCATTGCCCATGTCAAACAAGTTTCTAGGGGTGTTACGGAGTACAACGTACCAACCCTTATTAATTGGATCTTTTAAGTAAAAAACTTGTTTGATTTGAGAAGAAAATACATACGACTCGTCTATCAATTGTTGTCCAATGTGAATTAATCGAGAGAAGTTCAACATTATAAAACAAAATTGATCTTTGTTAATTCCGCGAGCAATATTAACATCAGCCCAATCACATCGAAATAAGATAACCTTCCGTTTGCCATAATAATCTAACTCAATAATGCCAGTAAGAAGTCTGTAATGCTCGACATTTCCCTTAACAAGATTACTGTCCCTAGCACTAGTATAAATTGTAATTGAAGAATTAACAACTATTCCATAATTTTGAGTCCTCCTCAATCTTTCGCGAGATTTTGTATGCAACCTGAATCCATTAATGAGGAAGCCAAATATCTTTTTACTACTCTATTCGGACCTTGGGAAAGCCATTTAACTTCGTCATTGACGTTCTTTTCACTCCAAACCTATTAAATCAAAAGTTAATTTATTAATTATAAATGTTATACGAAAACATTATTATTTGTCAATGAAAGCTTCAGTTGTATACCGTTTACCCTAACCATTCATGAAAAGATTCTTTGAATAACTTATAAATCTTTTGATGTTGTAATCTTCGAGAGCGTGAACGAGATCTCAAGACTTGTTTGTACTCACTTGCAAAATGGTTCAATTGAATCGTAGTGAAAAAGAACATATCAATGTGCTTGTACTGAAGATCTATCATCTAAGTGTACAATTTCAACTTTACCGATTGGTTCTCCATAACTTCGAAATAGATAAGTTTTGGCTAAGTTATGATTAGTAAGCCCAACATTTCTACTTGGTCTATTCTAAATATCTAGAGCAGAAAGTCATACACTCCTCTGCCAAGTAACCTTCAGCAATTGATCCTTCTAGATAATGCTTATTACGACAATAAGACTTCAATTTGCATAGGAACCTAAACACGATAACAACATTATCAAAAGTTGTAACTAAAGGTATATTCATGAATGAATGAAAACTTTACTAATAAATTAACACCTCTCTATAGGAAACATCCACCGATAGAAAATCAGTCCACCAAGTTTTGCTTCATGAGGGAGATGGATTAGCAAGTGCATCATAATAGTGAAGAAAGAAGGTGGAAAGATCTTCTCCAAATTGCATAAGTCAAGGCGGCTTGATTTTATACTTTCTCAAGTTCTTCAATAATCAAAACTTTGCCACAAATAGCTTTCATTATATTGGATAGTTCAATTATATAAGACATCATCTTTTTTGACAGACAACACCGTAAAACAACTGGTAGTAAGTCTTGCATCAAGATGTGATAATCATGTGATTTTAGGGAATATAGTCTTCGAACTTTAAGACTTACACATCGAGAGATATTTGATGCATACATACCTGAAACCTTTATATCTTTCAACACCGTGCAGAACACTTCTTTTTTTTTCTTCGACATTGTAAAAATAAAAGGCGACAACTAAGATTTTACATTTGGAAGTAATTAGGGATGAAGATCACGTCGAATTCCTATGTCAACTAGATCAAGTTGGCTCTGAAGATTATCTTTCGATTTTCTATCGACATTCAAAATTGTCCCAATGATGTTCTCACAAACATTCTTTTCAATATGTATGACATCAAGATTGTGTCGTAAACTGTGATGCTCCCAATAAGGCAACTCAAAAAAATACTTTTTTTCCATAAGTCTGCCTCATTAGGATCATCCTCTTCATCAGATTCATCATCAATCTGTCGATCAACATCGCCAATATACGCCTCCATCGCTCTTCTCTTTGTTTACGTGTTGGGTGGTTGATTCACCTTCCAATAACTGAAATTCATATCTTTTAATATGAACAAGATTTCAGATCCAATGGTCAGCTCAAGAGCTTCTCTGAACTCTTCAGTACCATCAAATAGTCCTCTAAAATCTAAATTTATGATTTCTATCTAACCACCGAAGATTCCCCATATACTTCCCATTATATAATCATTTCGAACATGTTGCGCCACACAACAAGGACAAGCATAACCTAATTTGGTACTCCAACTAGATAAATTTGCATAAGTCGAGAAATCTTTAATAGTCTACAAGAAAGCTACATGTAAATAAAAGTTCTCCTTTCTCAAGACATCATATGTTTCAACACTCACCCATAATTGTTTAAACTCTTCAATAAGTGGTTGCATAATAAATGTTAATATAATTTTCAGGACCTTTCTCTAGAGGGATAATCATAGATAAGATAAAATAAGATTGCTTCATACAAATCCACGAAGGCAAATTGTAAGGAACAAGTACTATAGGCCAAGTACTGTACAAAGTACGAAAGATTTTAAAAGGATTAAATCTATTAGATGCTAGCCCAAGCTTCACATTCTGAGGATCGCTTGCAAAGCGTGAAAATTTACTGTCAAATGATTTCCAAGCTAAAGAATCCGTAGGATGCCTTAATAATCCATCATCGGTTCATTGATCATGATGCCACCTCATAGACTCAGTTGTCTTTGACGACATGAAAAGCCTTTGAAGCTTTGGTATTAGTGGAAAATATCGCAAGATCTTTATTAGCTTCTTTTTTGACTGTACCTCACATTTTTTCTCATTCACATATTCTGTATTCCTATTCATCCAACAAGATTTACCGCAAATATAACAAGACTGTTGGTTTTTTTTATCATCCCAATACAACATACAGTCATTGGGAAACTATGAATTTTGTAAAACCCAAGGCCTAAATCTTTTATCAGTTTCTTCATATATTTGTATGAATGAAGGATTTTTGCAAACAAAAACATATCTCTCAAAAACTTTAACAGCAGTGTAAAAGAGTTTTTGGTCCACCCTCTCAAACATTGTAAGTGAAAAAGACGAATGTAGAAGGATAGTTTTGAAAATTTTGATCCCTTATAAATTTCTTCATTCATTTCATTAAGTAACTTGTAGAACTTTGCCGCTTCTCCATTTGACTCTTCATTAGGTACATTTCTTCCTATTTTGGTAAAAACATTTTCACTAATATCACAATCATCGGATGCAATAATTTCAGGTGGAAACGATTGCAAACCATGACTGCGTATATTAAATACCTTATTTAAGAATATTAGATCAATCGTATGCAATCGTTTGCAATCATGGTTTGCAATCATTTCCACATGAAATTATTGCATTCGATGATTGTGATATTGGTGGAAATGCTTTTACCGAAACGGGAAAATGTGTACCTGATGAAGAACCAAATGGGGAAGCAGCGAAGTTCTACACGTTACTTAATGAAATGAATGAAGAACTTTATGAGGGATCGAAATTTTAAAAATTTTCCTTCTGTATTCGTCTTTTTCACTTAAAATATTTGAGAGGGTGGACCGAAAACCCTTTTACACTGCTATTAGAGTTTTTGAGAGATATGTTTTCGTTTGCAAAAATTCCTCATTCATGCAAAGATATGAAGAAACTAATAAAAGATTTAGGCCTTGGGTACGACAAAATTCATAGTTTCCCAAATGACTCCATGTTGTATTGGGGTGATTGAAAAAACCTAACAGCCTTGTCATATTTGCAGTAAATCTTGTTGGATTAATAAGAATACAGAAGATGTGAATGAGGATGAAGGTGAGACATAAACAAGAAAGAAGGAAATAAAGATTTTGCGATATTTTCCACTAATACCAAGGCTCCAAAAGCTTTTCATGTTATAAAAAACAACCAAGTCTATGAGGTGGCATCATGATCAACGAATCAATGATGAATTATCAAGGCTTCCTCTGGATTCTTTAGCTTGGAAATCATTTGACAATAAATTTCTAAGATTTGTAAGCAATTCTTGGAATGTGAGGCTTGGGCTAGCATCTGATAGATTTTATCCTTTTAAAATCATGAGTACTTCGTATAGTACTTGGCTTATAGTGCTTGTTCCTTACAATTTGCCTCCATGGATTTGCATCAAATAAACTTCTTTTATTTTATCTATGATTATCCCTGGAGAGAAAGGTCCTAGAAATGATTTGACATTTATATGCAGCCACTTATTGAAGAGTTGAAACAGTTTTGGGCGAGTGTTGAAACATATGATGTCTTGAGAAAGAACAACTTTTATTTACGTACAGCTTTGTTGTGGACTATTAATGATTTCCCAACTTATGCCAATTTATCTGGTTGAAGTACCAAAGGATGTTATGCTTGTCCTTTTTATGTGGCGCAAAGATGTTCGAAGTGGTTATATAATGGGAAAAAGTTCTCTTATATGGGGTATCGTCGGTGGTTAGATAGAAATCATAGATTTAGATTTTAGGGGACTTTATTTGATTATACTGAAGAGTTCAGAGAAGCTTCTAAGAAAACCATTAGATCTAAAATCTTGTTCATGTTAAAAAATATAAATTTCAGTTATGGGAAGATGAATCAACCACCCAAAATGCAAACAAATAGAAGACTGAGGGAGGCGTATGTTGGTGATGTTGATAGGCAGATTGATGATGTATCTGATAAAGAGGATGATCTTAATAAACTGGACTTGTGGAAAAAAATATGTATTTTGAGTTGCCTGATTTGGATCATCATATTTTGCAGCACAATCTTGATGTCATGCATATTGAAAAGAATGTTTGTGAGGACATTATTGGGATAATTTTGAATGTCGATAGAATCAAAAGACAATCTTCAAAGTTGACTTGATCTAGTTGACATGGGAATTCGGCATGATCTTTATCCCCAATTACTTTGGAATGGAAAATCTCAGTTGCCGCCTTCTATTTTTACAATGTCAAAGAAAGAAAAAGAAGTGTTCTGCAAGGTATTGAAGGATATAAAGGTCTCAAATGCGTATGCATCAAATATATCACAATGTCTAAGTCTTAAAGATCGAAGACTATATTCCTAAAATCACATGATTATCACATTTTGATGCAAGATTTACTGCCAGTTATTTTATGGTGTTGTATGTCAAAAAAGGTGAAGTCTTATATAATTGAACTATCCAATATAAAGAAAGCTATTTGTGGAAAATTTTTGATTGTTGAAGAACTTGAGAAAGTACAAGATCGACCCGCCTTGACTTTATGCAATTTGGAGAAGATCTTTCCACCTTTCTTCTTCACTATTATGGTGCACTTGCTAATTCATCTCCCTCATGAAGCAAAACTTGATGGACTGGCTTTCTTTCAGTGGATGTATCCTATAGAGGTGCTAATTTATTTGTAAAGTTTTCATTCATTCATGAATATATCTTTAGTTACAACTTTTGATAATTTTGTATATCGTGTTGAGGTTCCTATGCAAATTGAAGTCTTATTGTCGTAATAAGCGTTATCCAGAAGGATCAATTGCTGAGGGCTACTTGGCAGAGGATTGTATGACTTTCTGCTTTAGATATTTAGAAGATGTTGAAACAAGACTGAATAGACCAAGTGGAAATGCTAGGCTCACTAATCATAACTTAATCGAAACTTATCTATTTCGAAGTTATGGAGAACTAATCGGTAAAGTTAAAATTGAACACCTAGATAATGATCTTCGGTACAAGCACATCGATATGTTCTTTTCACCATGATTCAATTGAACCATTACGTAAGTAAGTTTTAGAATTTGATAAATATTCATCTTTTTAATTTTTTTATAAGTTTTAGAATTTGATAAATATTCATCTTTTTAATTTGTTTATCTTCTAACCAAGTAAACCAGTTTTTAACATAGTGAGTACAACCAAATCTTGAGATCTCGTTCATGCTCCCAAAGATTACAACATCGAGAAATTCATAATTTATTCACAGAATATTTTCTTGAATGATTAGGACAAACAGTACGCAACTGAAGCTTTCATTGATAAAATAATAATGTTTTCTTATAACATTTATAATTAATCAATTTACTTTCCATTCAATAGGTTTGGAGTGGAAAGGACGTCAATGAAGAAGTTAAATGGCTTTCCCAATGTTCGAACAGAGTAGTAAAAAAATATACTATCTTCCTCATCAATGGATTTAGGTTTCATACAAAATCTCACGAAAGATTGAAGATGTCTCAAAATTGTGGAATAGTTGTTAATTCTTTAATTACAAGTTATGCTAATGCTAGGTACAGTAATCCTGTTGAGAGAAATGTGGAGTATTACAGACTTCTTACTGACATTATTGATTTGTATTACTATGCAAACGGAAGGTTGTCTTATTTCGATGTGATTGGGCTGATGTTAATACTGCTCGTGAAATTAAAAAAAAGATCAATTTGGTGTTACAATGGTGAACTTCTCTCGATTATTTCACACTGGAAAACAATTGATAGATGAGCCATGTGTACTTTCTTCTCAAGTTAAACAAGTTATTTACTTGAAAGATCCAACTAATGAGGGTTGGTACGTTGTACTCCGTAACACCCCTAGAGACTTGTTTGACATGGGCAATGGAAGTAGAGATGACATCGACTAAAGATAAAAAAAACTTTGCCTTTTCCAGAACAAAACTCAAATGAAACTATAACGCCACGATTTTTGGGCCTGGAAGTATTGGGCCTTGAGTCTGGGTTCGGGTGGAAAATAGCCCGAATAATTTGGATGTTATTATTATTATTTCGTATGTTTAGTTTAGTAATTAAATAAATTACGAAGGGTTTATAGTGTGGGAAAAAAGGCCCAAGAGTAAATTTAATTCGAGGCAATTCCTGAATTTTAATTTTGGGAGAGAGGGTTCTGGCGATATGGGCTTTTAAAGTTGAGGTGGTAAAATAGGACACAAAAAGAGCTGTGGTAAAGTGGCATGTGGCACCACCTAGGTGTTTGGGGAGTGACGTGTGGATGTTTAGGGGGAGCCAGAGTTCAAGTCACAAGGTAAGTGTATTGTTACTTTTATTTTTTTTTTGTGCATGTGCCGGGCATGTGATAGAGCTTAAGTGGAAATTCGGTTAGGGCTTTGGAAGGTTGGGCCGTGGGTCTGAATGGCCATTAGGGCAAGCTTTATTTTCTTTTTGTTTTTTCGAATTAGGGTTAGCCACCAAGAGCCTTCCCTTTCATTCTATTCTCTTCTCAGTATCTCAAAAAGCTGAAAAATGCAAAGTTAGATCTCCTAAGTGCCGAATTCCTCCTTCTTTTCTCCTCTCTTCTTCTATTTTCTTTTTCTCCTTCTTTTCTTCTCTAGCCAAAACATTCCTACCATTCTACTCATCTCCTCTTTCATTCTCATTCTTTTCTAAACCTCTATAGCCGATTGCCATAAAAGTTGAAATCTCAAAAGTTGTTTCTTGTGCCGATTTCTTCTAGCCAAAATCCTCCTATTTTCTTCATCTCTTTTAGTCGATTTTCACATCCTCTAAACCTCAACCCCTGTCGCAATACCACTGCAAAAACCACCATACCAAATCATCTTCCTCTTTACAGTTCCAAAAGTCGAAAACACCATAGTTTTTAGGGACATATAGCTGAATCTTTAGATCTCTAAGATTCAATTTCTGCAAGTGTTTAAAGGCTAAATCTGCATCAGATCTGAGTAGAAACTGAAGTGGAATCGTTTTGGTTGAAAGAACCTGTGGTAAGTATTCAGATATATTCTTTATTTCGAGTTTTAGAAAAGCCGAAATCCCTAAAGGCATAGGGAGGCTGTCGATTGGAGCTTAAGGCTCTAAGGGTTGTAACAATTGATTTTTTTTGGTGTTAGTGTGATCTAGAGGCTGCTGATCGAAGGCTTGGACAAGTGGAATGACTTAGATCGAGATCTAGTCACTAGTTTTGGCAAAGGTAGGATCTCAAGGGCCATATGTATTGATGGCCGATTATGGTAAGTAAGTTTATGATGTTTGTCATTATACTTTGGATCTAATATGTCTAGTGATCGATTGTAGGATATCGTGGGAGATTTTGGTAGCAGTTGTCGCAAATCAGGTGTGTAAACGACACCCACTAGTAGACTAGATCGGCAAAAGCTGAAAAGCCAAAATGCCGAAAAGCCGACATTTTGAGAACTTGAGAGCGTGCGAGCGCTCATGGGATTGTTTGTATTGATAATTTTGGTAACTTCAACGGTAAGATTGCGGAGTGCGCAATTTCGTGCACTTCGGTATATTTGGGCTTAATGGGCCGAAATTGGGTTAAATGGAACAACGGGCCCAATTCGGTAAAAATATTCGGTAAGTGTTTCTGTGAATATGTTAATAACTGTAATGAGCATGAAACTCTAAAAAGACTGATAGAATTACTGAAATACCTCTATAAGGTAGAATTACCGTAATACCCCTAAAGGAGTAAGTTTACGGTTATGCCCCTCGAGGGTAAATAACTGTTATTACGCTATAATCTGACTGTCTTTCTAAAGCATGCCTTGTTAATTATATATTCTCTGCATACATGTCATACTGCATGGGGTTGGGTTTTGTTATGGAGGAAGAACTCGTTCTGGTGGCTGTGCCACATATTCTGATATAAGCAGCTTTGCTGCAGATTATAGTTTGTACCGCAATCGGTGCTAACACTGTAAGTGTAGGGATGGCGTGGGTGATTTATACCCCACAGGAAGTGTAGGAATGGACGGAGGCAAGTGCAGGGTTGGATGGGGTTATCATGCATTAATCATTTAAGGCTGTTTTGTTATGGGCTAACTGTATTGAAATGGGCCCAACTGTGTTAATATGGGCAAGGCCCAATATATCTCGACTTATAATAGGGCTACGGCCCAGATTGATACTGACATGGGCTAGGCCCAGTATACTCTGATACTGTAAGGGGCTATGGCCCAGATTAATATTGATATGGGCTAAGGCCCGATTAACTCGATTTGAATAGGGCTTAGGCCCGATAAAGCTTGCCGATTTGGGCTTTGGTTGGGATACTTTACACACTGAGTTTTCCAAACTCACCCTATTTTTCCCATCTTTGCAGGTGAGCCTTAGATCGGTGGACTTGGAGCTGGAGGGATTCAGGGTGCCCACCTGGACAGCGCAGATGGTTTTTAATTAATTTAGTATTCCTTTAAATTATTTTTCAGTTATATTTGGGTTGTAACAAGGCCGTTTTAATTATTTTTAATTGTTTTTAGTATGTTTTGTTAGCTTAGTTATGATATTGTTTTAATCGTATGAAATTGACTAGCTTTAAGGCGCGCTTTAAAAAGGTTACTTGATTTTAAAATATCGTGATAACAAAGCAAAGCTTCTGTAACGAAAACGTTTTCAAAATTAATAAGTGCTTTCAAAGGCTTAAAACGAGATGGTTTTTCCTGAGCAATAAATGAAATGGTTTTTCCTGAGCAATCATTTAGTTAAAGTGTGGCAATGGTTGTGTGCATGTCTAGGAGCGGATCCGTGGAGAGCTTGGTACTTAAGCAGTCTAATAGACTCACCTCCTCTTTTTCTGGCATCCTACCTGGTGCACAGCTTCCATTCACTTTAATCTATAACGAAAATACTCTTTAAATCACTAAGAAAGATTTTAGATAAAACATGACCTATACAGTAACGCTTCAATGTGACACACCGAATTCGGCCGTAACGTCTGGGCCGGGTTTGGGGTGTTACATAAACTATCCTTAGTACTAGTACACAATTTCAATGGGTTCACCAGGATGTGGATGAAGATATTAATGAATCATGATGTAGTAAGATTTTATGATTTTTTAATTATATGTAATATTGTAATTTAAATCTTGATCTTGTTAAATATTTCAACTATTTTATATGTAATATTATTGTTGTAATTAGTTACTAATATTTTAACTATTTTATGTGTATTTTTGATAAAATGCCTATAATAAGATTGCGAGATCTCAGTATTATTCAAAATCCTCCAAATTTGGAAGAAACAAATAGTGAACAACAGACTGCTATTGGATTTTCGAATGTTCCCAATACAACTGACGAACCTGTGGAAATTGAAAGTAATGTTAACTTTAATTTACATGCATGTTGACTTTTATTATTGATTTTTTTTTCAAATTCTTATATTATAATATACTATTTTTTCAGCTGAAAGTGGTGGGAGGCGCAAAACTCGAGGATGTACGCTATTGAAAGATTTGTACGAGTTAAATTCTGTCGAGCTTGTCAAAGTAGCTAAAAACAGTCTTAGTTAGCCTATTGGATCAAAAGCTCAACTTTTAGTAGGATACTTGGGCATTATAGCACAAAATGCCAATCGTTGCCTATCAACTATGAGTCATGGCATCATATGCCTAATAGTAACAAAAATCAAGCTCTCAAAAATATTAAAGTAATAATGTGAATGTAATTTATAATACTTTAGTTTAAGTTTCATTTATATTTACTTTCTAAACTTGTGTTATTTGTAGGAGAGATTTGCTTTAGAGGTCTTGGATAATTATGTGAAAAAGACATTAGGAAAAAAATGTGGAGACCATAAAAGTGCTTTAAAGAAGGAATATTTTAAGGAAAATATAAGCCTCGAAGAGAAATTGTGAAATGTCTTACCTGGAATGCTGAGGTACCAATGGGAAGATGCAGTTAGATTTTGGAATTCAAAGAAATGAGAGGTATTACATACTTCCAAACTCTTATAATTATTTTGATTTATAGTATTTACTATAAATGTAATAATAATTTCATAATGTAGGACCATAAGCGAGTTGGAACTACAAGTAAGCAAAAACAAAATTCACGCACACAACTGTGTTGAAAAGTTTTGCTTATGTAGCTGATGACGAGGTATTTTGAATTTATTAATTTTATCAAATATTAATTACTTTCTACTAAATAATATTTTTCCTACTATATTGTAGGAACTTTCGTCTGGTTAAAAATTTGGACGCCTTCAGCTTTTTGACATTACACATAGAAAGAAAGATGGATCTCCTATGACTACTGAAGCTGTAAAAATTATGGTATATTTACTTTATAAAATTTGAATTCTTTTAAATATTTATCGTGTTTAATTATAATGGTTTAATTATTCGTTTGTAATGTTAAGTTATGTTGCATTTGTTTTGATTATACATTTCGTTTCTAACTCCTTGATTGATTTATTAGAAAAAGCTAAAAGATAAAAGGGTGGAGTATGAAGTGATCGCTTCGAGTTATAGTTCTGTTAATTTTAACGACATTGTTAATCGAATTATTGCTGAAGTTTTGGGTCCTGAAAGGTATGGTCGGGTTCGATTTCAAGGATCTTTTGTTATCCAACCCAATATTTTGGATTTAGCTCGCAACAATGCATGACTTCGGGGAATTAGGCTCAAGCTGAAGTTCAGAGGTTAAAAGACCAGATGTCTCAGACGCAAGTGAGCACAGTTGAGGAAATTTCTCAACTTAAAGTGGAGGCAGCATCGAAAGAAGCAGAGGCTCAAAGAAAATATGAAGAACTTTAGCTACAACTTAAAGCGGAGGTAGCAGCGAGGGAAGCAGAGGCAAGCAGAAAATATGATGAGCAACAACTTCAGAATATGATGAAGATGTTTCAGTAGTCACAAAATCTGCCATCTTCGACGTTTGTTTTCTTATTTTGAGAATATTTTAACAATATAACTTTTGAATATAGTAAATTTTGTTATTTCATTTATTAATTTAGATAATATACATATTTCTTTTGTTGGATTTGAAGTATCATTTAGATTTGCAGTTTTTTGTTGGATTTGATTTTACAGGAAATTATGTTGACAATTTGGGTTCTATATGAATGAAAATGGGTTGTTAAAAATATGCTAAAGTTAGTGGTGTTTTTTCCATAAATGCCACCAACGAACATGACTTTTAGCAGCAATTTTACTAAAAATGCCATTAAAGAACATGACCTTTAGCGGTGTTTTTGGCAAAAGAGCTGCTAAAGGTCTTGTTCTATAGCGGCGTTTGAGGGGAAAGTGCCTCTAGTGGTGTTTGTGGGGAAAGCTTCGTTGTAGTGATAACGTATCCCTAAAGATTCAACAAAACTAAGAAAAGGAACAAGAAGAAAACTAAAATTTTAATATTCAGTAGGTAATATACGAGGTAAGAAGTTTTGGTGTGTGTGTTAAGGAGGTTGCCAATACAAGGTATATATATAACCATCAAAGTAACGAATAGTTAGACAAATTTAAGGGAAGTCAAAATGTTATCAAGAAGAACTTGGAGAATATGTAGTGAAGATAGAAGGTAAAAATATGGGCTGCTTAATAAAAAGGGCCATACTCTACTATATTCCTACGTAGAGGGGGGAACCCGTTTACTATAGTAAGCTTTCGAGCCTCCACTCAAGAAAAAAGAAACAATACCAAAAATTGCTTAATGTAGTGACTTGGCCCTTAGTATACTTTATTTAAAGTGTGCAATCACACAATCTATAAAATCAACTATGTTTCAAATAGCACTTTGATTTTATTAATACATTTTAACTTCATTCTTTTGGGAAGGAAACAAATGTAATACAACCTTAGCATGATTAGGAAGCAATTTTTAATATTTGTCTCTCTCGAAATAGGTTATTTTCAGAACTTTTTAATGTATTTGTAGTACCCCTCCTAGTTTTTTAAATGCTTTGCACTATTTCGATAATGGATATAGTGAATTTTTGAGAAAAATGCAAAATTTTTCGAATCAAATAATTCTTATGAAAATAAAGTGATTTTGGATATGAGAATAAATGAAAAGAATTTTAGAATTGAAAGTGTGATTGAAGTACCAAACCAAAAATTTTGTAAAGTTTGAGGACTAAAAGTGTAATTTTATTAAAATATGAGTTAGTACTAATTAATAGGCATAAGGATAAGTTGGATAATGTATTGGCATTACGAGAATCGCATTTGAGACCAAATAAAAAGATTTAAAAGTATAAGGATTAAATTTTAAATTCTCTCATTTTTATAAAAAATGGGAAAAAATATAATTTTTTCTACCATTTATGGAATACATTTGAATTATAATTTTTGGATTTTATAAGTGCTTATTTCTTTTTGAATAGAAAGTAGGCAGGTACATGAACTATAGCAAAGGTAGCACACATCTCATGATAACACTCCAAAATTTCCAATTAAACACGTTACACTATTTCGATAGTGGATACAGTGAATTTTCGAGAAAAATGCAAAATTTTTCGAATCAAATAATTCTTATGAAAATAAAGTGATTTTGGATATGAGAATAAATGAAAAGAATTTTAGACTTGAAAGTGTGATTAAAGGACCAAACCAAAAAATTTTGTAAAGTTTGAGGAGTAAAAGTGCAATTTGATCAAAGTATGAGTGTCTTAGTACTAATTAATAGGCATAAGGATAAGTTGGAAAATGTTTTGATATTACGAGAATCACATTTAAGACCAAATAAAAAGATTTAAAAGTATAAGGATTAAATTATAAATCCTCTCATTTTTATAAAAAAAGCAGAAAAAATATAATTTTTTCTACCATTTCTAGAATATATTTGAATTATGATTTGGATTTTGTAAATGCTTAATTCTTTTTGAACGGAAAGTAGGTAGGTGCATGAACTACAACAAATGTAGCACACATCTCATGTATCTCCTTACAGTTAACTCGAAAAAAGGTAACAATGTCCTCTAAGGTCTGACCAAACCCTCATGATAATATTGATTTCGAGCATGCCAAAGAGCCCAAATGGTAATAAGAATGGTAGTAACATCAGATCCCTTGTATCTGCTAAATAAAGAGGAACATGTAATCACTCCTAATTATGTAAGTCCCTGTACTATCTCTTTTCCACACCAATTTGTCTGGCAGAGCTGTGGATGGTAAAAAGGATACTGAGGATTCTATCGATCTCATTTCTTGAAAACAAGGTACGAACCAAATCTCCCTTCCATTGATTAGACTTTGGAGAAATTAAATTAACAATCTATATGAAATGTGAATTAATACTCATTGTTGGGGCTTTGTAGTGGCCTGGCACAGAAAGCCAATAGTCATTCCAGATTGAAAGCCAACAGTATCATCAGACCCCTTGTATATGCTAAACAACTAGAAAATCTAGTTGTGTCACTAAACTGTGTACAAAAGCCGTGCCCATGTGAGATAGGCCACATGAACGTGTGAATGAGTCACATGATCTTGTAGATAGGTCACACGGCCGTGTGAGCAAACCGTGTAACTTCCTATGCTTGTGTACACCAAAATCACTTAAATTTTTACAGACCATGCGGTCGTGTCATGAGCCCATGTATGGCACACTATCGTATGTCAACCCATGTGTACTTGAAAAATTCCTTTTAAGAACAACCAAAAGAAAACTTATATATATACCACTTTAATAGACCTTAAATGAGACTTTCAATATCATCTAATCAAACATCAAATAATAATTCAAACAATCTCATGTTTAATCACCAAGATTACCAAATCATCATTCAATAACCAAACATCAATCAAAGCATGCCGTTCATAACTTTCAACTATGTAACAATCAACCACATCACCTAACATATTATCAATCAATCTTTATACCATGAATCACATAAACCAAATTACTTTAGCAAGACATATGACCTTTCTCATCACATACTTAGATATTATATACGTAATCTTCAAATGCCACAAAATTCAAAATGATCAATATTGCCATAAGACATCCTAGGTACATTCCAAGACCAAAATGAAAACATCACCAACACTTGATGTAACAGCCCGATTTTGGGCTTAGTCAAAACAGTGGTTTCGGGACCACAAATCTAACATAGTAAAATTCATTTTTATTATATTTTTATGGTCTAAAATTTTATGGAATTATTTTGTGAATTTTTTTAAAAAATTTTGACGTTTGGGCACTCAATTTAGTCAAAAGGATTAAATTGTAAAATGTGTAAAACTTGAGTTCTAGAAGCTAGAGGTGTCAAATTGCTATGAAATTTTAAATTGGAGGTCCTTAAATGGTAATTAGACCGTTGGTTTATGTTTTGGACAAAAATGTACATGAAATAGGTGAAATAGAATGTTTTTAAGTTAGGGGCATTTTGGTCATTTAGTAATTAAATGATTAATTAAACAAAATAAAAGCCAAATTTTGCTCATCTTCAACCCCTTGGCTGAAATTTTGAATACCACCATGGCTAGGGTTTTGTTCAAGCTTTCCAAGCTCCATAGTAAGTCCATTCTTGCCCCGTTTTTAATGATTTTCACGTTTTTTAAATCCTTGTAACATGATCTACATATTTCTACCATTTATTTGAGATATGATGAAGTTCTAGGGTTTGACCCATGTTAGAAATTTGTTTATTTTGATGTTTAATGGTAGATTATGCATGTTTATGGTTAGAGAAACAACTTTTGCTAAGTGATTTTCGGTGAAAATGCCTAAAAGGACTAATTTGAAAAAGTTATAAAATATGTAGTAAAAATGTGTTTTAATGGAAATTGTGGGCTGTTATGGTTATGAAAATGGTTCGGCTAGGCTTAAGGTACAAAGAAATTGAATGAAGATCATTTTACGAGCCTAGGGGAAAAGGTATAAATATGAAAAAGTTTAAGGGAAAAAATGTAAATTTATCCAAAATGAGATTTTGGGTTTTATTGAGTAGCTTAATGATTAAATAAGCTAAATGTGATGTTATAGATCAATAAAAATGAGATTCGGGCCTAGAACGGGGGAAAAACAAAGTATTGGACGGTTAGGTCCTTTTCTCCATTATCACATTCGAGGTAAGTTTGTATGTAAATATAAGCGTTATTTTTATTATTGCATTGTTATTTGTATACTTTAATATTTTATGAATTATATGAATAACATTATGGATAAGTTCAACAACAATGTGATAAACGAAAAAATCCCGGTTGAACCTTAGGAATAGAATAGGATACGAGTGACATGTTACTAGGACCCCATGTGTTATATATGATTATATGATCCAGGTGCTGGTCATGTATGTCCTACCAGTGGCTAGGTAGTCCGGCATGTCTTGTGGATACCTGACAGCTTGTGTGAGCAGCCTGTGTAGCAACGTCTTAACCGTTAGCTTGTGTGAGCAGGCTCGTAATTAGCTTGAGAGCGAGCATTTATGTGATATGAAATATGAGGTAGCTTTGGCTACATATGTGGCACTTGTATACAAATACTTTTCGTGTATCCGATTCGTATTCCAAATGTTCAACAGGAAATACAAAGACTATGTCAGATGTGAAAGGATATGATTATGTTACGAAATTGTACAGGTATGTACGGAAATTCAATTGAGTATGGAATTCATGAATGGTGACTTCATGAGCATTGTGACAATGTTATTGTGTTAAACTTTTGAATAATGGTATATGTGTACTGATTGCGATTTTCGTGTGACAGGTTTTAAATATTTATAAAGAATCGTTCTTGAAACTAACTATTATCACGATGTAGGCAAGTGTACCTATCGAACAGTAGTATAGTTTTAGCAAGACCGGATTGTCGAACCCAAAGGAACTAAAAGTACTAGTAATGACTGTCTTTTTATTATCTAGCCTAAGAATAAGGGGGTTTTGTTTTAACTAACTAATTATCTAAACTAAGAATTTACAGAAAGTAGAATTGGGGGATTACTTTTGGAAAACGATTGAATTAAGACAATACCTAAGGAAAAATCCACCTAGACTTTACTTGTTATTCTGGCTCCGAATCAGGCGATTTATTCATTTAACTTGTCCTGTAAAGATCCCTAAGTTATGTTATTATCCCTATTCAGAACTAATAACGTCTAATCCCTAGATTGAACAATTGAGACTTTGCTCTAATTAACACCCTAGGGTTGCATTAACTCGATCTATGGATCCCCTTATTAGGTTTCACCCTAATCTGGAAAAATCTTGTCACCCTATGTCTAGGCTCGCAATCAACTCCACTTAATTATGACAAATGTACTCTTAGACAAGGTCTATTCCCCCTCTGAATAAGAGCTTATCTTGAATCAGTATCATGGGATATCAAAACAAGAATTAAGAACACATAATTAAGAACAAGTTAAATATTTATCATACAATTCAAAAAATAATAACAAGATTCGTCTTAGGTTTTATTCCCCTTAGGTATTTAGGGGATTTAGTTCATAACTAAAAAGGAACATATCTCAGAAGAATAATGAATACAAAACATAAAGAAAACCCAAAACTCCTAAAGGGAAATTGATGGGAGATCTTCAGTCTTGATGGTGAATCTGGCTTCTGAGATGGATCAATCGGCTTCCCTTGAGCAGTTCCCTCCTTTCTTCTGTCTCTGTGTTCCCCTTCTCTTCCTTTAGGGTGTATTTATAGGCTTTATAATGCCTAAAACCCCTCAAAATTAGCCTTTTCTGAATTAGACTTAACTTGGGCTCGGCAGGGACACGACGTATGACACGCCAGTGTGAGTCGTGCTTTGATTCTGCCAAATTGACATGGCCGTGTGGTCTGCCCGTGTGAGGAAGTCCAGGCCGTGTTGATTTCGTACTTTGGCCTATTTTCTCCGTTTTTGGCTCGTTTCTCGTTCCTTTCGCTCTCTTATGCTCACCTAAGTATAAAACGTGAAATTAATGCATTAGGAGCATCGAATTCACCAATTCTAAGGAAAAATCATCCATAAAATGCGTTAAGCTTGGGGTAAAAATATGTATAAATTACGGTTTATCAAATACCCCCACACTTAAGCATTTGCTTGTCCTCAAGCAAAATCCTCAACTCATAATCAAAATAAATTCTTCTCAACTTATAATTTCTATTAATAATATCGCAAAATAATTCACAGGTAATCATATATTGAGAATTCAACTAAAAGAACATTAGAGCTTACATTCCAAGTTGAGCATTTTATCCTGAAAACATAGGTGTCTCCCCTTATCTAAGTGGTTACCTCGATTCGAAATCTCACGGAGTTTAACATCCTCACTAAAGATTCACTCAAATCACTCAAAGTGTTTAAGGACAATGAATGTAGCACTCATCAGTCAATATGAAAAGTTATTATCATAGGCTTGCATGAAAATCACATCTCCACCACTATAAATTGAGACGATACATCAATCAAAAGGTCTCTAGAGGGTTGTAACGAGGCTTGGTTAGGGGGTGTGGTCACAAGCTGAAAGAAAAAGTTAGAATCGAGATTGAATTGAAAAATTACCTAACTAGAAAAATGACTAGTCATTAATCGCGTACAACAGAGCTTCTTCTCAGAAAATGGAATTTAACTTCTTTGCTCAAAAGATCACTACTACTAATATGTATACATACATTTTTGTGTTTTTTTCTTAAGAACAAGTAAAAAAAAAACATAGACTAACTATTAAGAACAAAACATAGCTAAGCAACTATTTCAATTTAAATCTCGACAAAAATAGGGATCAAATTTAATTTAGGGGATTTCAACAATAATGGGTTAAGGGTTAATATTACGGGTAATACAAAAAAAAATGGGTTGTTAGGCTCAAAGGGGTTCACTAGGGGTTAATTTTGGAGGTAGGATTTTCATGGCATGAATGGGTTAATCCTAAGTGCCTTAATCATTTTGACATATCAAATCAAATGGTGTGGTCTTGACATGCATAATCAAGCAAGTTCTAGAATAATAATTCAATACTGACGCACTCAAAGCAATAATAAAAGTGAGCATGAAAGAATTAATCGATGCTCAAAAGGCTCAAAAATCTCACAAAAATTATGGATTTTTGATGTTTAAAACTTGTGAATTCCAACTCAAAGTAATACCTAAACTTTGGGGAAACAACCTAAAATTTTAAATTCTTAAAAATCAACTTATCATGCGTGATTCTCTAATATCTTAAAGTTTAACAATCAATGCATAAATTCCTATGTTTTAATTCAAGATATATCAATGAAAATCATAAATCAATCAAAATTTTCCTAACTATGATATGAGAGCTTTTCAAGAGAACAAGGCAGTCATTCAGGGATTTTTCTGATAATGAAATGAATACCCCCCACACTTAAGATGTACATTGTCCTCAATGTACAAAGATAGATATTTTGACAAACATAAGTGTAAGTTCATAAGATAGGGAGAAAAGTGAAACTTACTGAGTTAAAAATAGATGAAATTCCTGGATTAGCAAAAGCGAGTTGTTGGAAATAAAGCTGGAGGACAAACATGATTCGGAAGGACAAAAGGAGAATTGGGGGAATAATTTGATAGTAATCATAAAGATAAGCCGTGTTTAAAAACAAAAGAATCTTCAAAAATTAATAAAATAAAAATAAAATAAGATAGATAATCTAATTTTTCAAGTGGCACGGCCGGTTCACACGCCTATGTGGATCGTGTTTAGCCTGTGTTTGTCGCAAAGTGAGATGTCATCACATAGCCTTCGAGCACACCATGTGTCTAGGCCGTGTGGCCACATAATCATGTTACACGATCGTGTGTGATGTGGTTCGCTTCTCCCACGGTCGTGTAGCTCTGCACACGCCCGTGTTCATTTGGCAGATTTGACCACGGCCAGGTCGCATGCTCGTGGCCACTTATCACATCCCGTGTTAGAAAAGATAACTTTTTACCCTATTTTCACACTGTCGTGTTTCCGTCCGTGGTTGTCACACGGCCTTAAGCACGGCCGTGTGATAGGCCATGTGGAGTTGGGAACCTGTGCTTCAAAAACTCTGTTAGTGACCTAGATGTTTAAAAATTGAATTTTAAATAATTTAGGCTGCCTTTGGTATCGCTTTTTTCACCAGTGAGTTTCAGTTGGGTTACCCAACCTCACTGAATCGTTGCTTGTTCACCGGTCCGGTCAAATGAAATTTCATTTCAATCTCACTTCTTTGGTCTTTGAAACAGATCAAGCTTTCAGCAGCAATTAAAGGTAACTGGGAAAATAGGCATACTTTTATTTATTTTTTTACCATTTTATCCTTGAAATTTTGGCCTAATTCCTTCCCGAACCTTATTTGTTTTCAGACTTGTGAAGAAAACAACCAAATTCTCTGTGAAGCTCTTCAACTCCTCCGACGACCGACAAGCCTGTGAAGCGCAAAGTCTCTCTGTTTCTTCTTGTAAGTAATTTCTTTTCATTCCCATATTCTTTGTTTCTTCTTGCTACCATATTCTCTGTTTCTTCTTGCTACCATATTCACAGTTTGTAAATGGATCCTCTGTATGTAAATGGTAGGCACCCAAATGTTTGCGGTTCAACCTTTGGTAGGCACCCAAATGTATATAAATAAAGTTCACTAGACCGATTTCTGTGACTTTGGCCTTTTCTGTGAACAAAAACTTCCTTGTTTGCGGTTCAACCTTTGGAGCTACAGATTGGGTTTTTGTAAATTAGATGGACACTCTCTTAAATGGTTGTTTCTGCAGTTTTTGATTTGCCTCCTTTAGAAGTAAAACAGGCAGAGGAAGTCATAAAACTTTATTCTTTATCTTCCTTCTCTCTGTGTAACATGTTTTTAGCATTTTTAGGAAATGCAGCATTAAATTTAGGGAAATATGGTTTAACATTTGTGTTGTAGCCATGAACTTGGAACTGAATAGAGCAGAATTGATGATTGGGCTTATGTTATCCAAAATAAGATGTTATGATGCTGGGGTTCCTCAAATTCTATTTTTAGATATTATAAACCGTGCTTGAAGGATGAGATATGTCCATGCATTTTATCAAACAAATGACTGAAGGTGGTAAAATGTTTACTAAACAATATGTGCCTTCGTTACAGTCTTTTAAGGAAGTCAAGTTAGGGGTGAGAAAACTGGTAAAGGTGCTTCCAGTACTGCTAAACCTTAATGGTGCATTAGTCTTATAATTGGCTCCGTAAGAGTGGAGAATTTCAAAACTTTAGTTTTTGAGAGATTTTTATATTAGTGCTTCCATATGTCGCAAATTTCCAAGTAAGAGCTTTGTGGTCTCTTTTTCTGAAATTTTTAACATGGTTAAAGTATCCAGAGATTGCATAGTTAGATGGTTTCCTTATGTTACTTTTAGTACTTCCGATGTCCCAAATTCCCAATGCATAGTAAGAGCGTTCTAGACTCTTTGCTCAGATTGATAACATTGTTATAGTATCTAGAGATTGCATAGTCAGATGCCTTTCAAAGTCCCAATGTCTAGTAAGAGCCTTTATAGTATGTTTTGTTAGTTTAATACGATCTCCCTCCTATATTAGACCTTGAATTAGAAGTTAGACGTTCCTTTATTCTACATTTTATTTGTAGCTCATTTTAGCTCATAGGCATATAGGCTAGATTTTTACTACTATTACCAGTCATTTTATGTTTAATATTTTAGTTTTCTTGAGCTTTTTTATGCTCAAAATTTACCCATATGAGATGCAAATAAGATGCATGATATCTTATTGTTTCTGTCTAAAAAGTAGATTCTTATTATTGAAACCATATTTGCTATTTTGATCATTAAGATGTCTGATATAGATTTTATGACAACTCTTGCACTACAGATGTAGCCCTGAATAATATGTATAAGATCCTAATGCTTAACCCGGATACAAAGGGTACCACGAGGCATGTACTCATAAACCAAAAGCCTCTCATTACCATTGATACAATAACCTAAAAGAGCAACCAAATGCCTAACCTTTGAAAGCACTGCAATTTCAGCTTAGAACTTAGCAATTCCTTTAGTACCTTCACCAACACATTCCATCCTTTTGACTACAATTTGTGTCCCATCATGCAATACACCTTTATAAACAATCCCAAATCCACATTTCCCTAATATATTAGCTTCACTGAAATTATCAATTACTTCTTTGTTTCGAAGTGGGCTAAGCAAATTTAAACTATTTATTTTATGAAATAAATTTCAACCGTTGAATATATATTTTAGATCGATATAATAAAAATATTGTATCGATTAAAAATTTTATATGCATGATATATATATAATTATATCAATAGATTTAACGGTCGAATCATTTACACTAGTCTCCTTGGCTGTATATAAAGGGAGAGAGATGATATATATGACTAACGTTATGAGTAAAATGCATGGATTTGTGGGTACATCATTTTGGGCTTACTTTTTTCTCTATTGTTTATGCTTACTTTTCTGTTGTAGGTACATCATTTTGGGCTGCCCTGAGCTTCCTCTTACTTTTTCTTATCCCACTCCTAAGTTTCCAACTCCAAATTTTGAGTATCATACTGCCTTCGACGGTGTTGTGTTTGGAATTGTAAGTAATTGATCACCTATATGGCATTGATATAATTTTTAGCTACTCTGTTATCGCTGAATTGTTGTAGGAATGCATCTTTGGTGAATTACTGCCTCTAAAGTTAATTAGCAATATTGAATGCATACTTTCAATTTACTAAAATAATAGATGAGTCCGAGAGATACTTTCAATTTTTACTAAATTCTTACATTATTTTTAACCTCTTAAATATTTAACTAATATACTTTCAATTTTAAATCAATTATTTAATAATAAGTTGATTTTTGAAAGCTAAATAATTTAAATTTTAAGTTTTATGATATTAATTTAAATAAATGAAATTAAAACTAATATCTTTTTACTAAAAACTAATAATTTACTAAAATAATTTATATGCAACTAAGGCAATTTTTAATGATTCAATTACATTTTATAGCATTTCAACAATACTAATATTTAGAAAATAATAACAAACTAATATAAATATTTAATTTTAAAATTATGATTTTGTATTACGATAAATATATAAATTTAAAATTATTCTTTAAAATAAAGGTAAATTAGTATAAATCCATATCAATTTATCAATTTGTTTAATTCAATGATATTAATCGTGTATTGAATATTTAATATTTAAGAGTCTATTCAAAAAAAAGTCTATCCGGAAGTCTATTTAGAAAAAGTCACCTTCCTTTTTTCCCCCTCCAACCCTTTCTTTTTTTCTTTTTCTCATTGTCTTTTCTTTTCTCAGTTTGCAGATCTATTTAAAATTAATGTAATTTTAAAACTTTAAATAAATTAAATAATAAATATTTTTAATTATTGAAAATTTAAATTTATTTTGATCATTAAATTAAATTTCTTTTTAATTATTTTAAATTGTTTCAAAATCGTACCTATTTCTTATATTTTTAATAAATAATAGCTTATTATTAAAATTTTAAAAGCAAATAATCATAAATAATTAGTTATACTATGAGATTGATGCCATAACCTTGAGTGATTAAATGCATGCTTTTTTTTAGATTAATGTAAAAATTTGATGACTAGTGTTGTTAAGAAAAACCAAACTACTCAAGTTTGCTTACACTTTTGAAAAGATAGTCATAATCAATTATCCTTTCTATATCCTCGTTATTGTTTACCACGAATCTTTGAGAATTTTTTCTTTACTGTTCATCTTATGGCTTTCATCTTTTTCTGATGTGTTATTCTTAATTTTTTATGAAACTATATTATTATATCTAATTATATATTTATGGTTTTGGTAAAGACACGAAAATTTGTGGAGGGAGATAGTACCTTAGCAACAAAAGCTATTTGGGATGATGAGCTGACATTGATATTTTGTGAACTTTGCATGAATGAAGTCAATGTTGGTAATAGACCGACAACTCATCTAAACTCAAAAGGATGGGAAAATGTCGTTGCTCTTTTTCAAGCAAAAACTCAAAAAAATTATGGAAAACCTCAATTGAAAAACAAGTGGGGTACATTAAAAAAGGAATGGAGGTTATAGAGGGAGTTGCTTAAGGAATCTACAGGTATTGGATGGTGTCCATCTAAAAAGACGGTCGATGCAACCGAAGAATGTTGGGCTGAAAAAATACAGGTTAGTGTTAACTTTATCATTATTTTAATGCATAAAGTTTAGTGAAATTAATAATTTACAAATATAAATGTCTGAGTATAACATTTAACATGTTATGTAGGAAAATCCTGATTTTAAAGGATTTAAGAAGAAAGGAATTGAACCACGATTGAATGATTTAATGTGGCAAATGTTTAGTGGCATTGTAGCCACTGGAGAGAATGCATGGGCACCTTCGTCTGGTGTTCTTCCAAGTGGGGTTCCTATGGGAGATGATACACCTAATGAGGGATTTGGTGATTCAGATAAAAATAGTAATGAGAATGAAAGTATCCCTCCTAATGAGGTACTATCAAACCCCTCTCGTGAAACTCCTAATCGAAGAAAGGAAACACTTGGGGTTGTACACGGTAAAGGAAAAAAATCAAGTTCAAGTAGAAAATCATCAAGAGATTCATTGGCTACTCATATTGAGAAACTGTGTGAGAGCATGGCTAGTCTAAGGAAGTCAGTGAATGAAATTGTTTTTCCTCACTCTGAATATACTATTTCAAATGCAATGGATGCTTTGCGTGATTTGGGAGATGAAATTCCAAAAAAAGATGAATTGTACTATTTTGCCATTAAAATGTTCCAAATACCGGTGAAACGAGAAGTGTTTTTGAACTTAGATCTAGATGTTAGGGTTTGGTGGC
This sequence comes from Gossypium arboreum, assembly GCF_025698485.1. Lineage (NCBI taxonomy): Eukaryota > Viridiplantae > Streptophyta > Magnoliopsida > Malvales > Malvaceae > Gossypium > Gossypium arboreum. The sequence goes on along the minus strand of NC_069082.1, from coordinate 3,222,139 downwards.
TTCGACGTGAGTATGCTGAACAAAATCCAATTGCATCATTTTCATCCTTGGTAGCAACATCCTCATTTCCCTTCCAACCATACCATCCATCACCTCCACCATAAGCTCCTTAGAATTATTATTGTAATATAACTATGCTACTTTTTATATGTAAAACTAATGTATGATCTACATTTTATATGTGAACCTAATGTATGATCTACTTTTTATATGCAAAACTAATGTATGATCTACTTTTTATATGTAAAGCTAATGTATGATATTTTTTATGTTTGGTATTTTTAGCTATGCTTTTATTCAATTTTTTATGTTGTATAGAATGTCACAAGTTATTAATTTATTTTCATTTGATTACTTTTTCAGGTTATGGATGAATTTAACAATATGTATAATAGTTTTTATATGAATTACAATACCCCTGAATTAAGTGAAGAAGCTCAACGAAGAATAGCCACAATTGTTACACAAGTTGAGCACAACAATTATCATGAAGAGGAAAAACAAGTGTTAAGCAATGTATTGCTACACCATGAAACTTATTTCACTAAGCAACCGTGTATGGATTCAAATTATACAGGTCAAATGTGGGTGGACGAAGTATTAAATGGTCATGATGGTCGTTGCATGAATAGTTTTAGGATGCCAAAAAATATATTTCACAACTTGTTGCATGATTTGCAAACCAATTATGGCTTAAAGCATGGGAATGTATCTGCGATGGAGGAGTTAGCATTATCATTGTATATTCTTGGAAATAGAGAATCAAATTCAAATGCAGTAGAGCGATTTCAACTATCTGGGGAAACTGTTAGTCGAATTTTTACTGATATGTTACATATATTTGCTCGAATAGGAATAAACACGATTAAACCCACTGAAGGTCAATTCGAGGAAGTACCGAACCATATTCGACATGATACAAGATATTGACCTCACTTTAAGGTAAAATTTACACAATCTTTATATTTTTAAAATATAAATTATTTCTAAGTTTTATCTCATTACTTGTATTTATTTTAAAGGATTGTATTGGGGCCATAGATGGAACACACATAAAAGCATGCATTTCGCCTTCTTGTCAAATACCTTATATCGGACGGAAAGGTGAACCAACTCGAAATATTATGGCAGTTTGTGACTTCAACATGTGCTTTATTTTTGTATTTTACGGTTGGGAAGGAACAGACACATGATAGTAGAATTTTTTGCAAGCACTTAGAAAACAAGAGTTAAAGTTTCCACACCTCCACCGGGTTGAACTTTAATTCTTTTTAATTAATCTTTACATAAAAACAATATTAAAATTTTAATTTTTTTAAACTTGATATTATGTTTTACTTTTTTGTAGGAAAATATTATCTTGTGGATTTAGAATATCCACAAATGGCAGGTTTTCTAGGTCCATATAGGGGGGAACAATATCATTTACCTGACTTTCATCGAGGTAATCATCGAGCATCTGGAAAAAAATATTTTTAATCATGCCCATTCTTCGTTACGCTCTGTGATTGAACGAACATTTGGAGTGTGGAAAAAAAATGGCCAATATTAAGAGATATTCCAAGCTATTCATTCGACAAGCAAGTTTTAATAGTTATTGCAACAATGGTTTTGCATAATTACATTCGAAGACATGCTTGGTCAAATGATGAGGATTTTCAACAATTTGAGAATATACCCGACATGCCAATCTCTTCAGGCCATTTTGATAGAGATGAATCGAGTTCTTCTAACAGTGAAAGTGACCTTGAAATTGCAATGTTAAGGGAAACCATTGCAAATAGTTTAATGAATCAATATTTGTAAAAACAATTTTGTATCATAACCTAATTTCTAGTAATAATGAAACTTGTTATGTCTTATGTTACTATATTTATATATATATATATATATATATATATATATATATATTAAAACCATTCGTTTAGATACTTCAAAATTTGATCCAAGTATAATGTTACTATTTGTGAAAATAATATTTATCATTGTTATAAAAGAATATTTAACTATAAAAATTAAAAATTATTATCATTTTATCTAATAAATAATTTAAATTGATTATATAATTCATTAAAATATTTATAATAAAATATTGGAATATACATACATTTTAATATTTTATTAAATGAATTTATAAATTCACATATTTTAATAATTTTATATAAGTAAAATAATTTAAGAACTTCTATTATATATCAATTCTAATCTAATGTCCTTAATAGTCATTTTTTATTTTCACCTCACCGTTACAGCTGCGTTTGAATCCAAACACACACTCCACCGTTGTTTCTAATCTCACCGCTACAGTATCCAATCTCACCGCTACAGTAACTAATCTCACCGCCACCTCTATTTTTAACCTCACCGGAGGTAAACACACCGCCCATCCAAACTAAGCCTTAAAACTGTTAGTACTCAGGTTGCCTCCCGAGAAGCGCTTGTTTATAGTCTAAGCTCGACTGTTACCTTGTTGGTTTATTCAGGGCGGTTTGTGGAGTCGTAGCTCCTTTCCATCGTCTTTAAAAGTCTTACCATTATAAAGTTTGAGACGATGTCCATTTACTTTGAAAGTACTGTGTGATGGGTGACTTACCTCTATTGTGCCATATGGAAGAACAGATTGAATTATGAAAGGTCCTGACCATCGTGATTTAAGTTCCCAGGAAACAATTTGAGTCTTGAGTTGTATAGGAGGACAAGATCTCCAACTTCAAATTGTTTTCGTTGCTTTAAACGAGTGTCATGGCGCCGCTTTGTTGCTTCCTTGTATAGGCGTTAGTTTTCGTATGCATTGGCTCGCCACTCATCAAGTTCGTTCAGCTGCATCAACCTGTTTTTTCCTACAAGTTCGGGATCAAGGTTTAAAAATTTAATAGCCCAAAAAGCTTTATGCTCTAGTTCGAATGGTAAATGACAACTTTTTCCATAAATAAGTCTGTAAGGTGATGTCCCTATGAGGGTCTTAAGAGCAAGTCTGTAAGCCCATAAGGCATCATTTACTTTTATTGCCCAATCTTTTCTGTTTGATTCTACTATTTTTTCAAGGATCCATTTGATTTCTCGGTTTGCTACTTCAACTTGTCCATTAGTTTGAGGATGGTATGGGGTGGCTATTCTATGATGAACTCCATATTTCTTAAGAGTTTTTTCAAATTGGGTATTACAAAACTGAGTGCCCCTGTCATTGATAATTGCTCTAGGTGTTCTGAATCTCGAGAAGAGTTTCTTAAGGAAACGTACTACCACTCTAGCATCATTAGTAGGTTGAGCTTGGGCTTCCACCCATTTGGACATATAATCAACTGCTACTAAGATCTATTTATTCCCAAATGAACTGAGGAATGGGCCCATGAAATCGATACCCCAAATGTCAAATATTTCACATGAAAGTATATAGTTTTGAGGCATTTCATCACATTTAGATACGTTACCTGTCTGTTAGCATTTGTCACATGAAGTAACGTACCTGTTAGCATCTTTGAATAACGAGGGCCAGTAAAAACCTGATTCAAGTATTTTATGTGCGGCCTTAATTCCACTATAGTGTCCTCTAGTTGGCCCTGAGTGGCAATGTTCCAGTATTTTTGATATTTCTGATCTTGTAACGCATCTTTTAATGACTTGATCTGCACATCTGCGAAAAAGAAAGGGGTCGTCCCAAAAGTAGTTTTTCACATCATTAAAGAATCGCTTCTTTTGCTGGTGTGTTAACCCTTTTGGGATAATGTTAACGGCTAAAAAATTCGCGATGTCTGTAAACCAAGGTACCTCAGAGTTATATATAGTGAAAAATTGTTCTTCTGGAAACGAATCATTTATTTCAACTTCATCTAGTTCTTTGGTATTGGAGTTCTCAAGCCTGGACAGATGATCAGCCGCGAGATTTTCAGCTCCTTTCTTATCCTGAATTTCCAAGTCAAATTCCTGCAATAGGAGAATCCATCGAATAAGTCGAGGTTTTGCATCAGTTTTAGTTAAAAGGTAGCGAAGGGCGAAATGATCAGTGTAAACAAAAACTTTAGACAATATGAGATATGATCGAAATTTATCAAATGCAAAAATCACAGCTAGCAATTCTTTTTCAGTAATAGTATAATTCTCTTGTGTAGCTGTCAAAGTTTTGCTAGCATAATAGATAGGTTGAAAATGCTTGTCTCTTCGCTGCCCCAATACTGCACCTACTACAAAATCACTCGCATCACACATTAATTCAAATGGTAAGTTCCAATCAAGTGCAATTATGATTAGAGCATTAATTAATTTATCCTTTAAAGTATTAAATGCTTCTAAACACTCCTGATTGAAATTAAAAGGTATATCTTTTTCTAGCAATTTAGTCAAACGCTTAGCTATTTTAGAAAAATCCTTAATAAATCTTCTATAAAAACTAGCATGTTCTAAAAAGCTTCTAATAGCCTTAACTGAACTAGGAGCGGGTAATTTTTCGATTGTTTTTATTTTAGATTTGTCCACTTCAATCCCTTTACTAGAAATTTTATGCCCTAATACAATACCTTCTTGAACCATGAAGTGACAATTCTCCCAGTTAAGCACAAGGTTCGTTTCCTCACATCTTATTAAAACTCGTTTTAAATTTTTAAGGCAAAGATGGAAGGAGTTACCGAATACAGAGAAATCATCTATAAATACTTCCATGATATCTTCCACGAGTTCATCAAAGATGGCCATCATACAACGTTGAAAAGTGGCAAGAGCATTACATAATCCAAAAGACATTCTACAATAAGCGAACGTACCATATGGGCATGTGAATGTCATCTTTTCTTGATCTTCAGGAGCTATTGGGATTTGGAAGTAGCTAGAGAGTCCATCTAAAAAATAGTAGTACATGTGCTCGGATAATCTTTCCAACATTTGGTCAATGAATGGCAAGGGGAAGTGATCTTTTCTTGTGGCATCATTCAGTTTCCTGTAGTCAATGCAAACTCTCCATCCTGTGACTGTCCTTGTTGGGATTAATTCATTCTTCTCGTTGGTCACAACCGTCATGCCTCCTTTCTTAGGGACAACCTGCACTGGACTTACCCAAGAACTATCAGAAATAGGATAAATAATTCCAGCATCTAGAAGTTTAATTACCTCGGCTTTAACAACTTCCTTCATGTTAAGGTTCAGTCATCTTTGAGCTTGCACACACGATTTGTATTCATCTTCCATCAAAATTTTGTGGGTACAAAAAGAAGGGCTGATTCCTTTAATGTCAGAAATTTTCCAAGCTATGGCCTTTTTATATTCTTTTAATACTTGGATTAATTCCTCTTTCTCCTTGGGTTGCAAGTTAGAAGCAATAATAACTGGTAATGTAGAATTATTTCCAAGGAATGCGTATTCCAAGTGGTTTGGTAATGTTTAAGTTCCAGTTTGGGAGGCTCTTCAATAGAGGGTTTTTGCTTAAGTTCATCGTTTATCTTAATGCCCTTATATTCTACATGTCTTGAAGAATGCTCATTAGGTTCATCATCTGTCCTCTTCTTGAGCTAGATACAGTTCCGTCGTGTCTTTCTATATAATTTCCTGAAAAGAGTCTTGAGTAGTATGATCTATAGAGTTAATAAAATAACATGAATCATCCTGTTCCCTAGAAAACTTCATAGCATCATAAATTTTAAAGATAATCTCCTCGTCACCTACTTTAAGCACCAATTTACCGGTACCCACATCGATTACAGCCCTAGCAGTGGCTAAAAATGGGCTCCCTAAAATTAAGGGCACTTCCACATCTTCATCCATGTCAAGCACAACAAAGTCAACAGGAAATATAAATTTATCTATTTTCACAAGTACGTATTCTATAATGCCCCTAGGATATTTAACAGATCTATCGGCTAATTGAATACTCATCCTAGTCTGTTTGGGTTTCCCAAGACCTAATTGTTTGAACATTTTGTAGGGCATGACGTTAATACTAGCCCCTAAATCAGCTAATGCATTATTAACATATAAACTACCAATTAACCAAGGAATCATAAAACTCCCTGGATCTGTTAGTTTGTTGGCTAGTTCATTCTGTAGAACAACTGAGCAAACTGCGTTTAGCTCTACATACGATGCCTCGTTCAACTTCAGCTTATTTCCTAAAAGCTCCTTTAAAAATTTCATTGCATTTGGCATTTACGATAGAGCTTCAATAAACTGTAAGTTAATATGTAATTTTTTTAAGAGTTTAAGGAATTCACCAAATTGTTCATCTGAGCGGTCTTTCCTTGTCGCGTTGGGGTATGGCACACAAGGTTTATATTCAACATTCACTAATCTGTTTTTATTATGACCTACCTTACCTTGACCTCTGCTCACCACAGTTTCTTGCCCCGGTTCTGGCTCAGGCTCAACGAATCATTCTTCATCTTAAACATTAATCGTGTTGTGCTGTTCCCTTGGGTGGGGTTCAGTATTACTTGGCAAGTTACCTTGTGGTTGCTTGGAGATTAGTTGGGAAAGCTAGCCTATCTGAGTTTTGTGCCCTTGGATCGACGCTTGTTGGTTTTTAAGTGCTGTCTCGATGTTATAGAAACGAGTTTTTGACACCGAGATAAATTTAGATAGCATCTCTTCAAGGTTCAGTTTCTTTTCCTGTTGATAAGATGGTTGTTGAAAACCCGGAGGATGTTGTGGTCTTTGATTTCCTTGACCGCCCCACGAGAAATTGGGATGGTTCCTCCGACCTGCATCATAAGTGTTACTATATGGGTTATTTTGGGATCTAGAGTTATTATTACCCATATATTGAATTTGTTCCTCCTCGATGCTAGAGTTGAAGGGTTGATACACTGTGCATGCTCCACCTCCATTCGTCTCGCACCTCATTATTGGATGTACCTGAGTAGAACCAAGTAAACAATCAATCTTTTTATTTAGAAGTTCAACCTGGTTTGACAGCATAGTAACTAAATCGATGTTATAAACACCTGCTGTTTTAGTTGGCTTAGTGCTCATGACTTGCCACTGATAGTTATTCAGTGACATCTCTTCAATAAACTCATAAGCATTTCCAGGTGTTTTATTTTTGATGGTTCCGCCAGCAGCTGCGTCAACCATTTGTCGAGTCGAAAGATTCAGGCCATTATGAAATGTTTGAACCTATAGCCAAAGCAGTAAGCCATGGTAAGGGCACCTTCTCAGTAAGTCCTTGTATCTCTCCCATGCATCGTAAAGAGTTTCTAAGTCCATCTGCACAAATGAAGAGATATCATTACGTAATTTAGCCATTTTAGCCGGCAGAAAATATTTTAATAGAAATTTTTCAGTCATTTATTCCCAAGTAGTAATTGACCCTCGTGGTAACGAGTTCAACCACTGTTTAGCTTTGTTCTGTAATGAAAAAGGGAATAACTGAAGATGAATGGCATCGTCAGAAACGGCATTAATTTTAAATGTATCGTAGAATTCCAGGAAATTTGCCAAGTGAGTGTTCGGATCCTTATCCTGCAAACCATCAAACTGAATAAATTGCTATATCATTTGAATAGTGTTAGGTTTTAGTTCAAAATTATTTGCAGTAATAGCAGACCTACTATACTTGACTCAGTTCCTGTTAAAGTAGGTTTAGCATAATCATATATAGTACGAGGAGTAGGATTCTGATTTACTAGTTCAACGTGCATCGCAAGAGGTAACTGATTGTCTTGGTTTTCATCCATCTCTTCGATTGGGGTTTGAGTATCGTCCTCTTGCTCGCTCTCTGTGTATCTTAAGCTTTGCCTTATTTCTCTTCGATTTTTGCGAACTATGCGATCGATTTCTTCATCAAAAAGTAGTGATCCTGACGGGTTTCTTCTAGTCATTAACTATAAAAACCTACCAAGAGAAAGAAAAAGTAAATTAATAAATAATAATAATAATTAAATTAAAATTAAATTGTAAGAAAAATAAATAGCTAAAATAATAAAAATTGAGCGTTCCTAATACCTTAGTTCCCTGGCAACGGCGCCAAAAACTTGATCACGATTTTCGTGTGATAGGTTTTAAATATTTATAAAGAATCGTTCTTGAAACTAACTATTATCATGATGTAGGCAAGTGTACCTATCGAACAGTAGTATAGTTTTAGCAAGACCGGATTGTCGAACACAAAGGAACTAAAAGTACTAGTAATGAATGCCTTTTTATTATCTAGCCTAAGAATAAGGGGGTTTTGTTTTAACTAACTAATTAATTAAACTAAGAATTCACAGAAAGTAGAATTGGGGATTACTTTTGGAAAACGATTGAATTAAGACAATACCTAAGGAAAAATCCACCTAGACTTTACTTGTTATTCTGGCTCCGAATCGGACGATTTATTCGTTTAACTTATCCCGTAGAGATCCCTAAGTTATGTTATTATCCCTATTCAGGACTAGTAACGTCTAATCCCTAGATTGAACAATTGAGACTTTTCTCTAATTAACACCCTAGGGTTGCATTAACTCGATCTATGGATCCCCTTATTAGGTTTCACCCTAATTTGGCAAAATCTTGTCACCCTATGTCTAGGCGCGCAATCAGCTCCGCTTAATTATGACAAATGTACTCTTAGACAGGGTCTATTCCTCCTCTGAATAAGAGCTTATCTTGAATCAATATCCTGGGATATCAAAACAAGAATTAAGAACGCATAATTAAGAACAAGTTAAATATTTATCCTACAATTCAGAAAATAATAACAAGATTCATCTTAGCTTTCATTCCCCTTAGGTATTTAGGGGATTTAGTTCATAATTAAAAAGGAAAACATCTCAGAAGAATAATGAATACAAAACATAAAGAAAACCCAAAACACCTGAAGGGAAATTGAGGGGAGATCTTCAGTCTTAATGGTCAATCCGGCTTCTGAGATGGATCAATCGGCTTCCCTTGAGCAGTTCCCTCCTTCCTTATCTCTCTGTGTCCCCCTTCTCTTCCTTTAGGGGGTATTTATAGGCTTTAGAATGCCTAAAAACCCTCAAAATTAGTCTTTTTCGAATTGGACTCAACTTGGGCTCGGCAGGGGCATGCCCGTGTGACACACCCAAGTGAGTCGTGCTTCAATTTTGCCAAATTGACACGGCCATGTGGTCTGCCCGTGTAAGGAAGTCCAGGCCGTGTTGATTTCGTAATTTGGCCCATTTTCTCCGTTTTTGGCTTTTTTCTCGTTCCTTTCGCTCTCTTATGCTCACCTAAGTATAAAACATGAAATTAAGGTATTAGAAGCATCGAATTCACCAATTCTAAGGAAAAATCATCCATAAAATGCGTTAAGCTTGGGGTAAAAATATGTATAAATTACGGTTTATCATGTATATATATGTATGGTAAGAATTGTTGATGTTTATAAATTAGGCTTTTAGGCCAAATTGAATTGAAATGTGGTATGCTGTATTTCACTTGAAAATGATTCATCAGATATGAGCAAAAAGAAAAGATTGGCATCATTATTCACTAAAGATGGCTATGTTAGTATGAGAAGTTAAGAGCTTAGAAAATTGAAAGATGATAAGTTATATGTTTGAAAATTTGTATATATATAATTAATGTACATGTTTACCATGAAGTTTGAAATGATTTGTTAATTGATGTAGCATATTATAATGGGAAAGATTACGGTTGCCAGGCTAATGCCAAGACATGTTGAATCATGGTCATGAATTGAAAAGGGTAATCAATGTGATTGAATAAATTATGATTACGAGACTTAATGAAATTTATACTATCTTGTAAACATATTATTAGAATGGTAAATTTATGGCATAATTTGCTTATTATTTACATATGAACTTACTAGGCTATATAGCTTACCCCCCTTCCTTTCCCATATCTTATAGGGTTATTAAGCTAGCTCAGGTTGGAGATCCCTAGAGATTCTATCACACTATCAAGCTATCACTACGGGTATTGATGAATTCAAGTAGTTTGAGTCTATGGCATGTATAGGGACTTGGTCTTTTGGTTATATGTGTTATTATTAATGTGGCCAAATTTGTTGGCCTATAATGGATTATTGTTCAAATTGTACATAGCCACGAGTGTAACATCTCAAATTAGGGCCTAGTCAGAAAAATTGTTTCAAGACCACAAATTTGAGATAGAAATAATTTTTTTTATGATTTTTATGAGGTCCATGATAGGTATGCATGCTTGTGTAAAAATTTCATGAAGAAATTCTGTGCATAAAATGTCCAATTGAACTTTAGGGACCAAAATGAAAAAGATGCAAAACTTGTGTTCTAAAAGCTTTAAGCATGAAATCGCATTGGATTATTAATTAGAAGGTCCTAATTAGCAATTTGACAAATTTCTAAAAGTTTGGACAAAAATAGACATGCATAGGAAAAATTTGAAAGAAAGGCTTTAAAGGTATTTTAGCCATTTGGTAATTAAATGAATTAAAAAGGGGAAAATCAAGTGAAAATGTTGTCCATCTTCTTCAAGGGGTGTCGAAAATTGAGAGAAGCCATAGCTAGGGTTCTAAATTTTCCAAGCTTGATAGTAAGTCAATCCTAGCCCCGTTTTTAATGTTCTTTGCATTTTCAAAATCCTTGAAGCTTAATCTATCTATTTCTACCCATATTTTGAGCTAGTATTTGTGTTCAAAATGTTACCCATGTGTCACATGCATGTTATTTGATGTTTTATAAGAGAATATATGAGTTTGATGTATGATGAACATCTTTTGTTAAATGATTTTGCATGAAAACACCTAATAAATTGAAAGAAGTGTAAATTGAGTGATAAAAATCTGTTTTGATGAGTAATGTGGGCTGTTATGAGTATAAAAAATATTTCGCTAGGCTTGGGTAGTAAAGGAAATGAGTACATTTCAATATACGAGCCTAGGGACTAAATTGCAATTTTGTGAAAGTCTTGAAGAAAATTATAATTTTTGCCAAATTGTGATTTATGGACTGAAGTTGGCAATGTGATAATTAAATAAGTGGAATTTGCTATTATAGATCAAGAAAAACAGAATCCAGACCTAAACCGAGGGAAAAGCAAGGTTTTAGACTAAAACGTAAAGTTAGCGATATTTTGGGACCGAGGTAAGTTATGTGTAAGTAATTCAGCAATTTCATTATCGTGTATTTAATGCTTGATGTTATATGAAATATGTGTATATGCTCTTATGGAATTTGACTTGAAATGATTTAATAACAATTTGATGATAGCATTGTATCTCGAAAATCCCGGGTGACCCTAAGGAATACTTAGGATTTGGATGTCACGACACCATGATTAATGAGATCCCGAGTAAGATCATGTCTAGAACATGGCATTGGCATAGAATGCGATCCCGTGTAAGACCATATCAGGGGTATGGCTTCAGCATCGTTAAGTGATTTCGTATAAGACCATGTTTGGGACATGGCATCGATATGAGATCCCGTATAAGACCTTGTCTGGGGCATGGCATCGAAACTAATTTGAGACTTCGTATAAGACCATATCTGGGATATGGCATCAATGTGTGGTCCCATGTAAGACCATGTCTGGGACATGGCTTTGGCACCCTATTTGGTGTATGATAATCCCAAACGTCCTTCAATATTCCAAGTGGTTCAACGGGTTATTCAAGATCAAGGTTAAGAGATGGAGAAATATGAATAAGCTATGAGTAGTACAAGTATGTACGTAAGCCTCATGAGTATGGAATTTGATTCATGATGGAAAATTTAGCATGAGTAAGAAAAAGCAAGTTAAGTTGTGAAGTTTAATGACATTTATTGTAGATTCTTATTATGTCCATTTTGTGTAAATTGATAAAGTAATGGTAATTAATAGCATGTTTAACTTAAGAAATTGTATAATCTATGTTGTTTACTAGTTACATAGAACTTACTAAGCTTTATACTTACCCTCTTTCTTTTTTTCCCTTTTTCTTAGCATTGCTAAGCTAGCTCGAGGTTCGTGGTCGCCGAAGCTCAAGTCACACTATGTAACATCCTGATTTTCGGGTTTTTCGCGATTCTTGATATTTTAAGTAAATTTCTAAAATTTGGTAGGTGATGATGGAATTCATAATTTGGGTGTGTAAATGGGCTTATGGAAGGCCCATGAGTTGGCCAAAACCCGTGGAATTTTAAATTTTGGACTTAGGAGTTAGGGGTTACGGCTAGGTGCCCTTATATTAAGTTGTGGGTAAAGTGTATCACAAAAGATCCTCCGGCAAAGTGGCTAAGTGGCGCCACTAGGGAGCTTTAAAGGTGGCGTGTAAGTGTTGGGGAAGACACAGGATCGATTCCTGTGTTGGCAAATAGGAGTATTTATTTTTGTGCAGGAAGGGTAAGTGTTGGAACCCGAGTGGATTCTGTAAGAGAGAGAGTTGGATCAAGTCAAATGCATAAATTAAGGAGGGATAAGGGAGAGATTTTAGGGATGTGATATGGAGATAGAGTTGGCGAATAAGGGAGTTTGGAGAGGGATTTTCAGAGGGTATTAGGTTAGTAATTTGGCATTAGGGTCTTAGTTTTGCCTATTTTGTTCTTTGGTGTGTAGCTTTTCTCTCTTTCTTTTCCAGCCGAATCTACCTCCTTCTACTCAATTTTCTTCCTTTTCTTTCTTTCAAATCAGCCCACTATTTCCTTTCATTCACCATTGTTTTCCTTATCTCTATTTTTGCCGAAGTCTTAAAAAGTCGAATCGATGAAGATAGGGGTGCCGATTCTTTGTGACCAGCAACCTTTTCTTCCTTTTCAATAGTTGGCGTTCGGTTCCTTTACCTTTTAGGCATCCGGATTCAAGAGGAGAAAGACGTGGTAAGTGTTCAAACTCTAAACAATTCCTAGTGTAGCTTTGGTCAAAAGTCAAACTCCAAGTGTAGGGAGATGGCGAATATGGGCATAGACTCTATGGGGTCTTCTTTTAATATTTTTGGTTTATTTATTGAAGGAGCAGCAAGGTGTAGTGTCGATTTGGAGTAGCTTGGATCACGGAGTAGCTAGGCCTAGTCATCAATCGCGACAAAGGTAAAGTGCCTAAGGCCATTATGGATGGTGGCCGAATGTGTAAGTGTTAATATTGGAAAGTTCTTAAATTGGTTCAATTATTGCGAGCTGATCTATTTAACAATTGATTATAGGAGAAATCTCATAGGAGATCTCGTCAAGGAATATCGCAAATCAGGTGTGTAACGAACCCTTTCATAGCTTAAAGCGATAAAATGCCGAAAAGTCAAATGCCAAATCTCGGCATTTCGAGGACTTATGAGCAATGACGCTCACTAGTTAGTTAGAATCGATGAGACAATGATCGAGAATGATGGAAACGGTAAGAATGTGATTTTCGGCGTTCTTGGTAGGTTGGGCCTCGAGGGGCCGAAGTGGGGCCCATTGGGCTTTCGGGCCCATTTGGGTAAAAATTGGTAGAAAATGGAAATCTGTTGTATGGCATGTTAAGATGTTAAAACCGTTATGAAATATAGGCTAAATGGGCCTAGATGACGAAATTGGCTAAGTAGGGCCCATTAGGGGTTTTAGGCCCAATAACTCGATTTCGCTAAAAATGGGCCAGAATCACTGTTTGCACCCATGAATTGTTTGTAACTGTTAATGAACATGGAAACCCTAATTTTTGGTAAAATTACAAGATTACCCTTATAATATGAGAATGACAGTTTTGCCCCTAGGTAAAAATGACCATTATACCCCTAGGGTTTATGTATGATTTTAATACATGGGATTTTGATAAATATGGTATGTATGATATGCACATGATATGTATGATATGCACATGAGGTAATCATAAATGCATTGGGTTGGGTTTTTATATGGATGGAGGAAGTGAAAAAGGGCTTATGCCCCAGTTATCGAAAGGGCTTATGCCCCAGTTATAAAAGGGCTTATGCCCCAGTTATTGAAAGGGCTTTGGCCCCAGTTATTAAAAGAGGCTAGGCCTCCAGTTATATGATAAAGCAGCTATGCTGCCAGTGGAGAGTTTGGCGGGGTGGGTCGAGTTAATCCCCACATGGTGTGTTGGTTGGTACGGGTGGAGAGTAGCGGATGGTGGGTTGAGTAGTCTCCCCAAATGGGTTGCATTCTTTCATTGAAATTATATGTGACATTGAAATGGGCCTAAGGGCCATACTGTTTCTGATAAAAGGCTTGACCCGATAATATGAAATATGAAAAGGCTTGACCAAGATTATGAAATATGAAACATGAAAAGGCTTGACCCAAGATTATGAAATATGAAATATGAAAAGGCTACTGACCAAATGCATGATTGAGATTGGATTTGGGCTTAGACCCAATAGGCCGTTATTGTTTTGGGCTCTGAAAGGGCTTGTTGCACACTGAGTTTCCAAATTCACCCCTTCCTTAACCTTGCAGGTGAGCCTTGATGTGGGGACTTGGGCGGAGAGGATTGAGTGGCCACGGTGATCATCTTTGGGCTTTTAAATAAGTGATGGTTTTTCATTTAATTTACTTTAATTATTATTTATTCTTGGGTTGTAATAAGGCCAATTTTAACTTTCCTTTTATTTCTTTTGAATTATTTTAATTTTAATAACTTTAAAATTGGTTAATAATTATTCAAATGGGCTAGACTTAGGGCGTGTTTTCAAAGCGATACTTGTTTTCAAAATATCTCAACACCACGATTAATCGATTTATCAAAGACGTCCACTTAAACAAATTTAAACTCGATATAACAAAGTGTGGCTATGGTTGTGGGCATGTCTAGGATTGGATCCAATCAAAGAGCTTGGTACTTAAGCAGCCTTCATGGCTCACCTCCTCTGTCTCGGATGCCTACCTGGTGCCCAGCTTCCATACACTTTGTTAACTCAACAAAATATATGGTTTTTAAAACACTAAAACGAAACTCAGATTTTCAACTCCAATGTGGCACGTCAGATTCGGCCATAACGTCTAGGCCGGGTTTGGGGTGTTACACACTATCAACAAATATTTTGGGGTATATTTGGTTTAATACATTTAAGTACGACATGTATAAGGGACTTATTATTCTATTATACGTGTCATATTGGTTGGCCAAAGTGATGGCCCATATTGGTATACTAATTCATTTTGTATATGGCCATGAAGTATGGCTCATATTGATTATTGGGTTGTACTCCTAGATATTGATGCATGCATGAGACATGTTGAAGCCTTTGAGGTGTGTGATGAGTTGGTTGTTGACAATGAATGATAAAATATAGAATCTATGCTTGATGGATGTTTGATGTCACTTGGATAGGTTATAGCATGGTTTAAAGTAAGAAAATGTTTTGAATGATTATAGTAAGTTATGGAGACCCAACATGTATACTTTGGCATGTAATTGTCATGCATGAGTTAAACTATGGATGTTTAAGTAAACCATTTATGCCATGATATTTACCATCGTCACATGAGAGTGTACATGTGTTAGTGAGGGTAACAAAGGGCTTGGAAAATAGCCTCAAAGCTATCCACACAAGTAGACACACGAGCATGTGTCTAGGCCGTGTGTGATACACAGTCAACCCCATGGACATGTTGTCCGGCCGTGTGTCCCCTGCACCCTAGTTTTGTAAGTCAGTATGCATAGTAGTAAACACACGAGCAGAGACATGACCGTGTGTCTCAACCGAGTGGAAGACATGGCCTTAGGACATGGGCACGTGCCCAAGCCGTGTGAAGTCTGCACCTTAAATACGAAAAATTTAATTTGCCACACAGCCTAGCACACAGGCATGTGACTTGGCTGTGTGACCTTTAATTAATGCTGATGTCATAAACAGAGAATTACATGGGTTGAGGACACGGGCGTGTCTTAGCCACACGGGCGTATGAAATCCACACGACCTACCCACACGGGCGTGTGACTCTCCCAACTTGGAAAAATTTTCCTAAGTGTTGTAAAATTTTTCGAAACACCCAATTTAGTCCGAACCACTTCTAATGCATGATTTGGGCCTTGTAGGCTGGTGTTAGGGACATTATGATTGAATATGAATGTTTTATACTGAATATGAAAAATGCATGAGAAGTTATGATTGTTTAATTGTTAAGTCCAGTAGTGCTCCGCAACTCTATTCCGGTAATAGATACGGGTTAAGGGTGTTACACGAATGATGGCTTATATTGATTACAAGTTTAGTCATGTGTTAATGCCCCTTCATAAATGTGATGTTAATATGTTTTAATGGGCTAAGTATGATGTTTTAAGCGTGATAAATGATGGCATGAGAATGACATATTATTGTCTTAGCTGTGAGTGTTTGGTTGCCTAAGTATGATATGTTTTGGTGCCTTTAAATTGATATGAGTGCATGTGTGAAAAAGGCTGGAAAATGGCTTGGTAAATAGCCTTGTTTTTTTCCACACGAGTAGACACACAGACGTGTGTCTACGCCGTGTGTGACACACGGTCCGCCCCATGAGCGTGTGATCCAGCCGTGTGTCCCTTACACCTTAATTGTTGCAAAACAGAATGCTCAGTATCAAGCACATGGGCAGAGACACGGGCATGTGCCTCAGCTGTATGAAGGACACGGCCTAAGCACACGGGCGTGTGACTTGGCCGTGTGACTTCAAATTTTTTTGATGACGTCATAAATAGAGAGTTACATGGGTTAGGGACACGGGTGTGTGTGACCATACGGCCTGCCCATATAGGCGTGTCCCAAGCCACATGGGCGTGTGACCCCTGTTTTGATGAAAAATTTTATAAGTGTTGGAAACTTTTCCTAAGTTCTCGCTTTAGTCCCGAACCACCTATGTTGCATGTTTTGGGCCTTGTAGGCTCGTTTAAGGGACAATACAAATATTTTTGAAAAGTTTTAAATTTGAGTGGAAATTCATGTGACAGCCCAAAATTGACCCTAGACGGGATGTGGTTTCGAGACCACAAAACCGAGGCATAAAAATAATTTTAAATTTATTGTGATGCCTATGATATGTGTTAAATTGTGTGTGACATTTTTGATGATTTGATTTAGTGTTATAAAGGTGAATTTCACTAGAAAGGACTTGTGTGAGAAAACTTAGAAATGAGATAGGCAAATGTTGAAGTGGCCTATTGATGCATACTAGGAAATGTTGTCCTTGCATGTCAAATTTCCCAAATTTGACTATAGTGGCCGGCCAAGGTGGGTATGATGGGCAAGGGAAAACATGTTTCCAACATGTTTAGTTAGTGAGTTATGTATGAAGGAATATAATAAAAATTAGCATAAAAAAATGAACAAAAAAAAAAAGAAAGATGAGCATGGATGCCCCCTTGTTGCCGTGAGTAGAGGAAAAAGAAAGGAGAAATTTTTGTTCATCCATTTTCACTTCTTGGCCGAAAATACTAAGGAAAAAGGGGGAGGATTTTTGCTTCATGCTTGGTTTAGAAGAGATCTAGAAGGAGATTTGGCTAAATTTGCATCAAGATTTAAGGTATGTATGAGGTTGTGTTAGGAGCTTCATGCATGTTTTGGTTGCTAACTTGATGTGCATGTTAGCCATGGTTCAAATCCTTGTTATGCCATGGAAATGGTATTTGGCCAAAGTTGTTATTGTGTTAAAGCCATTGCATGCTAAATGTGAAGCTTGCTAATGATGCATGCAATGATGGATTGACTACTCTTGAAATTTCTTTGTAGCAATCTTAAGTAAGACATTGAGCTTTTTTTTGTTTAACCATGATTGAAGTTGAAAGGGGCATGATTGTGATGTATTCGGCCATGATGCATTCACGAGCATGGTTCATGCTTCTTGCATGTTAGTAAAAATTTGTGTTTTGGATGGCTATGGACACCTTGAAATTCGGCCTTGCACCTATATGTATATATGATTGCAAATGATATTTTGATTATGAAGAAAGTGATGAATATGTTGTTTAAAGAAGAAGTTTGTTGAAGAATGTTGTGAAATTTGCATGTACATTCGGCCTAGTACACATATGATGTGAAAATCTTGCAATTTATTGTTGATTTTATGCAAGTATGACTAAGCATAATCGGCCACATGAGGGGAATTATTGTGCATGCATTCAGTTAGAGGCAAGCTTAATGATGCCTATTCTTGACTTAGGTAATCGGCTACCTTGTTGTGAGCTAAGGCCGAATGTGTGCGTAATTAAAGAAAATTGACTAAAGTGCTTAGTTATGTGATGTTGAGTCAATGATATGTGTATTCGGACAAGGCTAGCAAGCGAGACTTTAATAAATTGAGTTTGTTTGAATTAGCTCAAGAGCTTAGAGGGCCACAATTGGATAAGGGGAAGGAAAAAGTGATCGAATAGCCGTCAAAGCCGTTCGACAACATCCGAGGTAAGTCCTCAAGAAATGACCCTACTCGAATTATGTGAAATGAAATATGGATGTGTAATGATTATTGATTTATGTGTGTATGAGTATTTGAATGATACCCGGGCTAAGTCCCGAAGGCGATTATGCTAGTGATATGTTTGTGTTTGAGCCTTAGTAACGAAAATGAAATATGGATGTGAAATGATTATTGATGTATATGTGTGCATGAGCAATTGAATGATATCCGGGCTAAGTCCCAAGACATTTATGCTGGTAATTATATCCGGTTAAGACCAAGGCAATTGTGCTAGTGACTACATCCGGCTAAGACCAAGGCATTCGTGCAAGTTGTTAAATCCGGCTAATACCAAGGCATTTGTGCAAGTCGTTCTATCCGGGCTAAGACCAAGGCATTCGTGCATGTGGTTATATCCGGTTGTATTCCGAAGAAGCTTGGGCTGGAGGTGAGCGTTGGTTGCTGTAATAAATTTAATTAGTACGCTCGAAAAGCCCAAAGAATAAGGTATGTTTATACGTGCATTGGAAAAGTTGACATGTTTGAGCAACATTCGCTCAATCGACTAACGAGTTTCAGCTATTGAATTGGTTGACATCTTGTGAAAGTATATAATGATGAAGTGTGAAGTAAGAATGATTATGTGAATGTGTATTAATGAAATGATGCATTTGGCTATGTGAATGTAATGCTTTAATTAAAGCTGATTTTATTGCTTGAGACTTACTAAGCATAAAAATGCTTACCCCGTTGCTTTGGCTCTCTGTTTTATAGATTTTGCTCGATAGCAATCGGATTCGGGATCATTAAAGTCGAAGTCATCTACACTATCAAAGCCTCCATTTTGGTATAATTTTTTGTTGAACTTTGAAATGGCATGTATAGGACTACCCTAATGTTGAAGGTCATGTACCTTTCGGTTTTGTGTAAGCTTGGATAGCCATGCGAAAATGGCTTATATACGTTTTTAGTATGATTCTATAATCGTTTGTATGATGTTCATTATGGGGTATGGAATTGTTTGAAAAGATTAGCCATTGGAATGGTTAATCATGATCACACTTTGAGCTATGTATGCAAAAAGGGCCAAATGAATCGTGGAAATCACGAAATAGGTAATGGTTACCTTGAAAACAGATACTGGCGGCAGCAGTGGTGTGGTTTTGAAAAATCACCAAAATTTGTAGGAATGGTATTAAATAGTGAATAAGTTATGTAAATGAACCTTGATGAGTCTACTTTCATATGGAAGAAACGAAACGGTCATAGGAGTTACATGTTAAGAGATATTAAAGCTATTGTGAGACAGGGCCAGAACGGTTTCTGGGTCCCCTGTTGCAACTTTAAAAATTTACTATAAATTATCCAGAAATAATTAGGAGTCATGCCTTATATGTACAGATTCCATTCTGAGTCTAGTTTCATTAGAAACAAACGGCACCAGTATTAAAGCCCTGTACAGAGAGATATTCAAGTTGTAACGCGCAAAGGTCAGAGCAGTCGATCCCTGTAACATGGGTGACTTTAACTAATAAACTGTACCAATTGGCCTGACCAAAAATTCTAGAAATAAATCCATGGATGGATATATGAGTCTAAATTCAGGGAAAATTTACGGAACCAGTTTCTGAGTTTTGAAACTCGAGATATGATTTTCAAGGCGACAGTGATGCAGTTTTTCCAGCCTGTCTGGAAATGTCAAATTGGTGGGTGCAATATGTGAATTTGGCTTGTTAACCCCTCGTGTCCGACACCGGCGATGGTCTCGGGTTCGAGGTGTTACAATTCATGTCTCAGTTTTGAATGTTTGTTTGAGTTTAAGTCCGGTAATGCCTCGTACCCTGTTTTTGTATTGAATACGGCTAAGGGGTGTTACACTTGAGTCCAAGATTTGTTGTTGGATGCTGAGTCGACAATCGAGTCAAAAAGTACCTAGCTTGCGCATAGGAAACAAAACCGTACGCTGAATATAACTCAGTAGTATTTTTATAACCTGAACATTAAAATAGAATATAATACATTTAAAATTCCTAAGTTAAAATTTAGATGCTGTTATGCAATTAACATGTCAATTGTGCCAACTCATGCACTCATTGTTTAAATTTATTACATTTTACTAATGTTAACATATGGTAATTCTACTTCCTATATCACTTGATATCTCCATTCATATGAAGGTAATTCCATCTCCATTTCCAAATCCTTAATTTCAATGAACATTTATATCAATATTCCAACTCATTCCCTATTTGAATAATGCATTTCATTTTCCATTTGCATTTCTTGTCCTTTTGTCATTTTAATAAGAACAACTACATTTCATTTCACATATATAATCATCAATAATTTATTTATTCATACTAATGATAACATCAATTATCTTTATATCCATTCAATTACACATTTATATAAATATATACATTTTCCACATAATTTCAACTTAGTATTCCATAATCTTACTCAATTACGTGTTCTTAATTCTTACTTTGATATTTCTAGATTATTAATCCATGTTTCATGTGATTAAATCAGAGAAGGAATATACCCTGTTTAAGAGTAGATTTAGTGTAACTGAGTGGAGTTGAATGTATTCCTAGAAATATGATGACATAAATCTAATGGATTAGAGTCAAATCTAATAGGGAAATTCATAGCACGAGTTAATGCAATAATAGGGTTTTTAATTAGAAAGAAATTTCAATTAATTAACCTAGAGTCAGTTGCTCTTACTCTCAAAAGAGATATTAGCATAATTTAGGGATTTCTATGGATTAAGATACTAAGTAAAGAAATTGCATAATTTAGATTGATAATGATAGATGAAATCTAGGTGAATTCTTTCTTGGATATTGTTTCGCTTCTTGGTTGTTAACCGTTTATTTGCTTGTTTTGTTCTTTGTCATGTTCATTAGTTAATTAATTTAGTTAATTTTAGTTTTTAATCAGTCACTTGATTTATTCGATTAAATAATAGAAAGACCGTAATTACCAGTACTTTTAGTCTTCGTGAGAACGATATCTTTGCTCACCTTAGCTATACCATTAATTGATAGGTACACTTACCTTAGTCAAATTTTTGTTAGTTCACGACACATAAGTAGTGTATAGATTGGCTCTTCCAATGGAATTGGACAGAATTCATAACATATTTCATGTTTCTATGTTGTGGAGATATCAATAGAATCGATCGAGGTTCAAAATGATGTGATTGTAATATCCCACCTTTATCCAAGTAAATTTTAGGAACAAAATTACTTAAAGGAGGAAAGAATTGTAACGATCTAATTTTCTCTTGTGCCAAATAGATTGTATCATAGAATAAGATATTAATGAATAAAAGATTAGTCTACATGATGTTTTCGTAATAATGAGGGGTAATACAAAATATAGGCCCAAAAATGGGTTTGGACAAAAAATAAGGCCCGTTTAAAAATAGGCCGGCCTCGGAAAGCCATTTTTGCTTGGGCTCGGCGGACTGAATTCACTAAAGGACAAAAAATCTATTTTTTATAATATTATTTTCTTATTGTTTTCTCCCTATTGTTCTACCATTTTACTATTATGTTCTACTATTTGTTGTTATTGTTTGGATATTGTATAAAACTTATTTTATTGTTAATTTTGTTATTATTTTAAAGGCATTTGTTAATTTTGTTATTATATTAAAGACATTGTTAATTTTGTTATTATTTTAGAGGCATTTGATTGTTAAGTTCCATCTATCCTAATGTTATTTAAGTATACATATTTTTAAAATTTATTTTCAATTTGTTGGGAAATATTTATTTTGATATATTTAGTATTTTTGTTGTATAATATATATTAAAATTATACAAAATAATATAAAAATTAATATGGGTGGGCGGGTAAGCCTTGGGTTTTAACATTTTTATTCGGTCGGGCTTCTACAAAATTTTAGGCCCATTTTTGGTCGAATTGCGTTTCGGCTTAGCAAACAAGCCTAAATTTTAATTGAGCCCTACCCAGCCCATGCACACTTCTAATTTTTTGAAAATAAAGTGATTTTGGATATGAGAATAAATGAAAAGAATGTTAGAATTGAAAGTGTAATTAAAGGACCAAACCAAAAATTTTGAAAAGTTTGAGATAGATTTAAAATTATAAGGATTAAATTATAAATTCTCTCATTTTTATAAAAAATGGGAAAAACATTTTTTTCTACCATTTATGGAATACATTTGAATTATCAATTTTGGATTTGATAAGTGCTTATTTCTTTTTGAACGGAAAATAACTTCTATTAACAAGGTAGGTGCATGAACGACAACAATTATAACAGACATCTCATGTATCTCCTTACAGTAAATCCAAAAATAAGTAACAGTGTCATTTAAGGTCTTACCAAACCCTCATCATAATATTGGTTTCAAGCATGCCAAAAAGCCCAAATGGTAATACAAATGGTAGTATCATCATCAGACCCCTTTTATCTGCTAAATAACTAGAATAGCTAGTCATGAAAATCTAACTGTGTCACTAAAACATGTACAAGAGCCGTGCCTGTGTGAGATTGTAACACCCCCTACCCGTATTCATTGCCGGAATAGGGTACGAGGCATTACCGGAGTTTACTGAACATTTTCAAATAATTTTGAGTCATTTATTATTCATATTTTGAAACAATCATAACGTCTCTCTATTGGGCTCTCGAAGCCCAAAACATACATTAGAAACCAACTGGAATAAAATCGAGATCATAAAAATTTTCGCAAAATCTTAAATTATATTTTCATCTAAGTACTTACCATTTCAATGCTCCTTATAATTAAACATGTTACCATTCAATCAATAGCTTGGCACTTGTCTAAGCGTCAAACAACAACATTATTAGTATACTTGCACATATTTCATATAAATTCAACATTAATATACCTATTTTCTCAACATATCACACTTGAATTTAATAATAGTCTCAACTTACATAATTTCCTTGTATTAACATATCAAAGATAATTATATATGTACATGTCACAAAATATATTATTCTCTTCTGTTTCTTCATAAGCATATATCATTCATTTCGTTATGTTAATATTTCATGCACCATCATTTCCTTATATCTTGTATATATTTATTTCGGTAATAGTTTGTATTAAACTTAACATAAACTAAATTCCATGTACCCATACTTATTTCATTTATCTATCTTCTTAATTATTTCATACAACTATTTTTTACATATATTTCCATATAACCAATTCCTATAACATTTCACACAACCATTTCATATAACCATTCCATCTTATACATATTACCTGAATATCGATTGTTCAATAGATATCTTGGTGTTTCTCTTCCTCGGTCTTATTTATCTTCGACATGATGTCATAGTATCTTTCAACTATGGTTTTACTCGTTTTCTATCATGTTGCCATGGTATCTTTCAACCATGGTCTTATTCATTTTCCCGTCATGTTGCCATGGTATCTTTCAACCATGGTCTTACTCATTTCATGTCAGGTTGCCATGGTATCTTTCAACCATGGTCTTATTCATTTCATATTGCGTTGCCATGGTATCTTTCAACCATGGTCTTACACATTTCATATCACGTTGCCATGGTATCTTTCAACCATGGTCTTACACATTTCATATCACGTTGCCATGGTATCTTTCAACCATGGCCTTACACATTTCATATCAGGTTGCCATGGTATCTTTCAACCATGGTCTTACACATTTCATATCAGGTTGCCATGGTATCTTTCAACCATGGTCTTACACATTCCATATCAGAGAGCACACTCTTGCGAACCTCATCCTTATAGTGGGATTACCAGTCTAGGCTAAATCCCCTGTAATATAAACTCATAGAGTATTGTCGGGATTACCAGCCCAGGCTAAATCCCCTGGAACGACAATTACTCTAATGAGCTTGGATTTGAATTACCAGTCCAGGCTAAATTCAGACCCTAATTCGGATTACCCGTCCGGGCTAAATCCATTTTCCACATATTCTTCGGGAGGGCTATATCAAGAATGGATCACCCGTCCGGGGTAGATCCTTTTTACCGTCAATTCCTTTTCAGAGATCCATCGAATTTTCCTTCCATTCAACTGTGATTTTTTTCCCTTTTTTTTTTCAAATATATCAATGTTTCATAAATTTCCATATAATGAACATTCAAATCATATTCATATAAAAAAATGCATTTCAAGCATTTAAGAACATAATTCAAGTTACACGAACTTACTTGGCGAAATTGCAGAAATATCAAGATTAAGGGGCATTTTGGTAATTTACCATTTTCTCAATTTTCACCCGATCTTAAATTGAAAATTCATTCAATTTATTAATTTAGATAATAAAAAAATTCATTCCCTTCAATTTGGTCATTTTTGACATTTTTACAAAATTACCCCCTGAAGTTTTACTTTTATTCAATTCAGTCATTAAGCCTAAAACATGCAAATTATCCATGCTAGCTGGATATTCATACATATTTTCCTCCTCATCCTCCCCATTCCACATCCTTAATGTATATAACACACTTGTAAGTAACATTATCTATAATCTTTATTATTTACTTTTATGAATATTCAAGTCGTCCATCATGTCATAGTCACTAAATTATTTATATCTGAGCTATATAACTCCAAATTACCGATAATTTTCCCTGAAACTAGACTGATATATCTTCTTACCATAAAATTTTCAGAATTTTTGGTTTAGCCAATAAGTACAGTTTATTCTTTAAAGTTACTCCTGTTCTGCTGTCTAACAGTTCCGACTCTTCTTCACTAAAAATTAATTATATCCTCGTACAAGATTCAAATGATGTTTTCATTTGTTTCTATAAAAAATAGGCTCATTAAGGATTCTAAAAATATAAATTTAAGCCCTTAATTATTTTTCTCCAATTTTTTATGATTTTCCAAAGTCAAAACAGGGGAACCCGAAATCATTCTGACATTGTCTCATAAAATTTATTATATCTCATGATTCACAATTCCATTGCTTACATAGTTT
Source organism: Gossypium arboreum (assembly GCF_025698485.1). Classification (NCBI taxonomy): domain Eukaryota; kingdom Viridiplantae; phylum Streptophyta; class Magnoliopsida; order Malvales; family Malvaceae; genus Gossypium; species Gossypium arboreum. Next base: position 3,196,936 of record NC_069082.1, on the reverse strand, counting down.
CTTTTATAAGAAACTAGACTCAATAAGCTTTAATTTCATATTTTATTCATCCTCTAATTAGATTTATACAATTTTTGGTGATTTTTCAAAGTTACACTACTACTGCTGTCCAAAACAGTTTTAATGAAAAATGTTGATTTCCATTTTGCCCCAAATTTCACAGTTTATACAATTCAGTCCTTGCTCAATTAACCCATCAATTGAGCTAATTTTTCTCAATTAATACTTTATTCTATCATTTTAAACTTCTTCATAACCCCTAAAAATCAGAACTTTAGCATTAGACATTAATTCCAAACTCTTTCTTAATTAGGTCCTAAAATGAATTTTCCATCAATTTTACTTGATAAAATCATCATATACCAAAAGTAAAGCTTCAATTCTATGATTATTCATCATATTATTTCAGCACTCATCCATAAAAACTTTAAAAATTAGCCATGGAATCAAAAACTAATGAAATAGTAAGTTGGACCCAATTGTAAAATTCCAAAAACATAGAAATTTCAAGGAGAAAGCAAGAATTAAACTTACATGAAGCTAGAGCATGAAAACCAGCTTGAACCCCCTTCCATGGCTGTTTTTCAGCTGATGAATGAAGAGAAAATGAAGAGAATTCTAGATATTCCAATTTAGTCCCATTTTTATTTAGCAAATTTTGGCAATTTTCCAATTTTGCCCTTATTTCACCCATTTCCTGATTTTTCTCAGCTATTGCCGCCCAAAATATCTCCTTTGGGCTTATTTTCACTTTAGGTCCTTCCTCATTTGACAATTGAGCTATTTAATCCTTTTAGCAACTTTTACACATTTTCCAATTTAATCCCTTTTATTTAATTGACCACCCAAACGTCAAACTTTTCTAACGAAATTTTAATACTACCTTATTGACATTCCATAAATATTTATAAAAATATTTATGGCTCGGTTTATAACATCGAGATCTCAATACCTCTTTTTCTCAATTTCTTGACCAAATAAATCTTTATAAAACACAATTTACTATTCCAAAAATCTTTTAAAAACTACATTTGGCTCGTAAATATTAAATAATATAATCTACGAGTTCATTTGTCAGATTTGATGGTCTTGAACCACTATTTTCGACATCGTTGAAATTCAGGCTATTACAACTCTCCCTCCTTTTAAAATTTTCGTCCTCGAAAATTCCTTCGATGGAGAGATTCAAAATTTATTTATTTATTTATTTATTTTATTTTTACTAACAAATAGTATATATCACCACTTTTCAAGGCTGAAACATTGACTTCCACTTCTAAATCATATATCAGGTAATTCTTTTCATACAATTTTTAATTGTTTAAAAGTATAGACCATTACTTTGTCTTACTGCATCAAAACACAGTTTACCCGCTCAATGGTATATCAATGTAAATCACAACTTTCTTACCTGATTTAGGCTGAACTAGAAGTGATGCTTTGATCAACAGAACTTTCATCTTTGCTCAATGAATATCTTTCACGAAAAAATCATATTTGCAATTCAGAGCTTCGACCCAATAGAAGTAGAAAGTAATATCATATGAATGTTTCCATCAAGTGTCCTCTCAAACATAATCGATTAGAATACTAGAGAAGGATAGAACAGTACTGATCATAGTTTATTAATACTTTTAATAATCCCTTCTAATATCATAATTCAAACAACCTTTCCATGTAAATAAGAGTCACATATGAAAATGAACATTCACTAATATTTCTGAAAATAGTAGAACATGTAAAATACCCAAAAGTGATCCTGCATCATATTCAATTATAACAACTGCTTTCAAATACTTTTATGATTTCATTACTACTCCACTAACTACTAAAGCAATCAATAATATCAAATTATTCAGTTCACTAAAGGAACTAATTCAGAAGAAATTTTCCAGAAATTTCCCAGAAATTTCATTTTGTGAATACCATACTTGAATAAATCGATTTATCATGAATGACTTCTTTCTTAACAGTAATATTGCATATTCTGAATAGTCTTCAAAATAGATGATCTGGTATCTCAGTTATAATCATCTTTACTAACTAACCTATTCTTAGTTCTATCTACGTTATTAATCATTTAGCCACTGAACTCTTCAATTTCACACTTATAAACTTTATCAATATAAATCGTAAATTTCTATATAAAACTATACTTATGAGGGGTAGAGGTCATAAAGCCTTAGATTTTGGCTTTCATATATGTACACATCGCATGACTTTTATCATTAATATATTTATTACAAACATTTATTTCATACTTTTATAAATCTTTACTTATCATAGGCAATTCCCCCTCTTTCATTCTTTCTTTTTTTTTCTTTCTTTTCTTTTCTTTTTCTTTTTCTTTTTCTTTTTTTTTTCAAACACTCAAATATCACTTTCATCACTGTCGGAACTAGCTCGGTTGGGGGCATCTCTATCTATTAGTAAAAGAATTCTTATCAAGGTCGAGAGATATCACACTATCATAGGTTGTATAATGACATGTATTTCTAGACTTCACATATGCTACGTTCAGTCCAAGAACCGACTAAACCGTAGCTCTGATACCAACAAATGTAACACCCCCTACCCGTATTCATTGCCGGAATAGGGTACGAGGCATTACCGGAGTTTACTGAACATTTTTAGATAATTTTGAGTCATTTATTATTCATATTTTGAAATAATCATAACGTCTCTCTATTGGGCTCTCGAAGCCCAAAACATACATTAGAAACCAACTAGAATAAAATCGAGATCATAAAAATTTTCGCAAAATCTTAAATTATATTTTCATCTAAGTACTTACCATTCCAATGCTCCTTATAATTAAACATGTTACCATTCAATCAATAGCTTGGCACTTGTCTAAGCATCAAACAACAACATTATTAGTATACTTGCACATATTTCATATAAATTCAACATTAATATACCTATTTTCTCAACATATCACACTTGAATTTAATAATAGTCTCAACTTACACAATTTCCTTGTATCAACATATCAAAGATAATTATATATGTGCATGTCACAAAATATATTATTCTCTTCTGTTTCTTCATAAGCATATATCATTCATTTCGTTATGTCAATATTTCATGCACTATCATTTCCTTATATCTTGTATATATTTATTTCGGTAATAGTTCGTATTAAACTTAACATAAATTAAATTCCATGTACCCTACTTATTTCATTTATCTATCTTCTTAATTATTTCATACAACTATTTTGTACATATATTTCCATATGACCAATTCACGTAAACATTTCACACAACCATTTCATATAACCATTCCATCTTATACATATTACCGAATATCGATTGTTCAATAGATATCTTGGCGTTTCTCTTCCTCGGTCTTATTTATCTTCGACATGATGTCATAGTATCTTTCAACTATGGTTTTACTCGTTTTCATCATGTTGCCATGGTATCTTTCAACCATGGTCTTATTCATTTTCCGTCATGTTGCCATGGTATCTTTCAACCATGGTCTTACTCATTTCATGTCGTTTGCCATGGTATCTTTCAACCATGGTCTTATTCATTTCATATCACGTTGCCATGGTATCTTTCAACCATGGTCTTACACATTTCATATCACGTTGCCTTGGTATCTTTCAACCATGGTCTTACACATTTCATATCACGTTGCCATGGTATCTTTCAACCATGGCCTTACACATTTCATATCAGGTTTCCATGGTATCTTTCAACCATGGTCTTACACATTTCATATCAGGTTGCCATGGTATCTTTCAACCATGGTCTTACACATTCCATATCAGAGAGCACACTCCCGCGAACCTCATCCTTACAGTGGGATTACCAGCCTAGGCTAAATCCCCTGTAATATAAACTCATAGAGTATTGTCAGGATTACTAGCCCAGGCTAAATCCCCTACAACAATAATTACTCTAATGAGCTTGGATCTGAATTACCAGTCCAGGCTAAATTCATACCCTAATTCGGATTACCCGTCCGGGCTAAATTCATTTTCCACATATTCTTCGAGAGGGCTATATCAGGATAGGATCACCCGTCCGGGGTAGATCCTTTTTACCGTCAATTCCTTTTCAGAGATCCATCGAATTTTCCTTCCATTCAACCGTGATTTTTTTCCCTTTTTTTTTTCAAATATATCAATGTTTCATAAATTTCCATATAATGAACATTCAAATCATATTCATATAAAAAACATGCATTTCAAGCATTTAAGAATATAATTCAAGTTACACGAACTTACTTGGCGAAATTGCGAAATATCAAGATTAAGGGCATTTTGGTAATTTACCAGTTTCCCAATTTTCACCCAATCTTAAATTGAAAATTTCATTCAATTTATTAATTTAGATAATAAAAAATTCATTCCCTTCAATTTGGTCATTTTTGACATTTTTACTGAATTGCCCCTCAAGTTTTACTTTTATTCAATTCAGGTCCTTAAGCCTAAAACATGCAAATTAGCCATGCTAGCTGGATATTCATATATATTTTCCTCCTCCTCCTCCCCATTCCACATCCTTAATGTATATAACACACTTGTAAGTAACATTATCTATAATCTTTATTATTTACTTTTATGAATATTCAAGCTGTCCATCTGTGTCATAGTCACTAAATTATTTATATCTGGAGCTATATAACTCCAAATTAAGATCCGATAATTTTCTCTAAAACTATACTCATATATCTTCTTACCATAAAATTTTCAGAATTTTTTATTTAGCCAATAAGTACAGTTTATTCTTTAAAGTTACCCCTGTTTTGCTGTCTAACAGTTCCGACTCTTCTTCACTAAAAATTAATTATATCCTCGTACAAGATTAAAATGATGTTTTCATTTGTTTCTATGGAAAATAAGCTCATTAAGTATTCTAAAAATATAAATTTAATCCCGTAATTATTTTTCTCCAATTTTTTATGATTTTCCAAAGTCAAAACAGGGGAACCCGAAATTATTCTGACCTTGTCTCATAAAATTTATTATATCTCAAGATTCACAATTCCATTGCTTACATAGTTTCTTTTATAAGAAACTAGACTCAAGAAGCTTTAATTTCATATTTTATTCATCCTCTAATTAGATTTATACAATTTTTGGTGATTTTTCAAAGTTGCACTACTACTGCTGTCCAAAACAGTTTTAATGAAAAATGTTGATTTCCATTTTGCCCCAAATTTCACAGTTTATACAATTCAGTCCTTACTCAATTAACCCCTCAATTGAGCTAATTTTTCTCAATTAATACTTTAGTCTATCATTTTAAACTTCTACATAACCCCTAAAAATCAGAACTTTAGCATTAGACATTAATTCCAAACTCTTTCTTAATTAGGAAACAAAACCGTACGCTGAATATAACTCAGTAGTATTTTTATAACCTGAACATTAAAATAGAATATAATACATTTAAAATTCCTAAGTTAAAATTTAGATGCTGTTATGCAATTAACATGTCAATTGTGCCAACTCATGCACTCATTGTTTAAATTTATTACATTTTACTAATGTTAACATATGGCAATTCTACTTCCTATATCACTTGATATCCCCATTCATATGAAGGTAATTCCATCTCCATTTCCAAATCCTTGATTTCAATGAACATTTATATCAATATTCCAACTCATTCCCTATTTGAATAATGCATTTCATTTTCCATTTGCATTTCTTATCCTTTTGTCATTTTAATAAGAACAACTACATTTCATTTCACATATATAATCATCAATAATTTATTTATTCATACTAATGATAACATCAATTATCTTTATATCCATTCAATTACACATTTATATAAATATATACATTTTCCACATAATTTCAACTTAGTATTCCATAATCTTACTCAATTACGTGTTCTTAATTCTTACTTTGATATTTCTAGATTATTAATCCATGTTTCATGTGATTAAATCGGAGAAGGAATATACCTGTTTAAGAGTAGATTTAGTGTAACCGAGTGGAGTTGAATGTATTCCTAGAAATATGATGACATAAATCTAATGGATTAGAGTCAAATCTAATAGGAAATTCATAGCACGAGTTAATGCAATAATAGGGTTTTTAATTAGAAAGAAATTTCAATTAATTAACCTAGAGTCGCTTGCTCTTACTCTCAAAAGAGATATTAGCATAATTTAGGGATTTCTATGGATTAAGATACTAAGTAAAGAAATTGCATAATTTAGATTGATAATGATAGATGAAATCTAGGTGAATTCTTTCTTGGATATTGTTTCGCTTCTTGGTTGTTAACCGTTTATTTGCTTGTTTTGTTCTTTGTCATGTTCATTAGTTAATTAATTTAGTTAATTTTAGTTTTTAATCAGTCACTTGATTTATTCGATTAAATAATAGAAAGACCGTAATTACCAGTACTTTTAGTCTTCGTGAGAACGATATCTTTGCTCACCTTAGCTATACCATTAATTGATAGGTACACTTACCTTAGTCAAATTTTTTGTTAGTTCACGACACATAAGTAGTGTATAGATTGGCTCTTCCAATGGAATTGGACAGAATTCATAACATATTTCATGTTTCTATGTTGTGGAGATATCAATAGAATCGATCGAGGTTCAAAATGATGTGATTGTAATATCCCACCTTTATCCAAGTAAATTTTAGGAACAAAATTACTTAAAGGAGGAAAGAATTGTAACGATCTAATTTTCTACTGTGCCAAATAGATTGTATCATAGAATAAGATATTAATGAATAAAAGATTAGTCTACATGATGTTTTCTGTAATAATGAGGGGTAATACAAAAATATAGGCCCAAAAAATGGGTTTGGACAAAAAAATAAGGCCCGTTTAAAAAATAGGCCGGGCCTCGGGAAAGCCATTTTTTGCTTGGGCTCGGCCGGGCCTGAATTCACTAAAGGACAAAAAAATCTATTTTTTTATAATATTATTTTCTTATTGTTTTCTCCCTATTGTTCTACCATTTTACTATTATGTTCTACTATTTGTTGTTATTGTTTGGATATTGTATAAAACTTATTTTATTGTTAATTTTGTTATTATTTTAAAGGCATTTGTTAATTTTGTTATTATATTAAAGACATTGTTAATTTTGTTATTATTTTAGAGGCATTTGATTGTTAAGTTCCATCTATCCTAATGTTATTTAAGTATACATATTTTTAAAATTTATTTTCAATTTGTTGGGAAATATTTATTTTGATATATTTAGTATTTTGATGTATAATATATATTAAAATTATACAAAAATAATATAAAAATTAATATGGGTGGGCCGGGTAGGCCTTGGGTTTTAACATTTTTATTCGGGTCGGGCTTCTACAAAATTTTAGGCCCATTTTTCGGGTCGACCTGTGCTCGGGCTTAGCAAACAAGCCTAAATTTTTAATTGAGCCCGGCCCAGCCCATGCACACTTCTAATTTTTTTGAAAATAAAGTGATTTTGGATATGAGAATAAATGAAAAGAATGTTAGAATTGAAAGTGTAATTAAAGGACCAAACCAAAAATTTTGAAAAGTTTGAGATAGATTTAAAATTATAAGGATTAAATTATAAATTCTCTCATTTTTATAAAAATGGGAAAAATATTTTTCTACCATTTATGGAATACATTTGAATTATCAATTTTGGATTTGATAAGTGCTTATTTCTTTTTGAACGGAAAATAACTTCTATTAACAAGGTAGGTGCATGAACGACAACAATTATGACAGACATCTCATGTATCTCCTTACAGTAAATCCAAAAATAGGTAACAGTGTCATTTAAGGTCTTACCAAACCCTCATCATAATATTGGTTTCAAGCATGCCAAAAACCCCAAATGGTAATACAAATGGTAGTATCATCATCAAACCCCTTTTATCTGCTAAATAACTAGAATAGCTAGTCATGAAAATCTAACTGTGTCACTAAAACATGTACAAGAGCCGTGCCTGTGTGAGATTGTAACACCCCCTACCCGTATTCATTGCCGGAATAGGGTACGAGGCATTACCGGAGTTTACTGAACATTTTCAAATAATTTTGAGTCATTTATTATTCATATTTTGAAACAATCATAACGTCTCTCTATTGGGCTCTCGAAGCCCAAAACATACATTAGAAACCAACTGGAATAAAATCGAGATCATAAAAATTTTCGCAAAATCTTAAATTATATTTTCATCTAAGTACTTACCATTTCAATGCTCCTTATAATTAAACATGTTACCATTCAATCAATAGCTTGGCACTTGTCTAAGCGTCAAACAACAACATTATTAGTATACTTGCACATATTTCATATAAATTCAACATTAATATACCTATTTTCTCAACATATCACACTTGAATTTAATAATAGTCTCAACTTACATAATTTCCTTGTATCAACATATCAAAGATAATTATATATGTACATGTCACAAAATATATTATTCTCTTCTGTTTCTTCATAAGCATATATCATTCATTTCGTTATGTCAATATTTCATGCACCATCATTTCCTTATATCTTGTATATATTTATTTCGGTAATAGTTTGTATTAAACTTAACATAAACTAAATTCCATGTACCCATACTTATTTCATTTATCTATTTTCTTAATTATTTCATACAACTATTTTTTACATATATTTCCATATAACCAATTCCTATAACATTTCACACAACCATTTCATATAACCATTCCATCTTATACATATTACACGAATATCGATTGTTCAATAGATATCTTGGTGTTTCTCTTCCTCGGTCTTATTTATCTTCGACATGATGTCATAGTATCTTTCAACTATGGTTTTACTCGTTTTCTATCATGTTGCCATGGTATCTTTCAACCATGGTCTTATTCATTTTCCCGTCATGTTGCCATGGTATCTTTCAACCATGGTCTTACTCATTTCATGTCAGGTTGCCATGGTATCTTTCAACCATGGTCTTATTCATTTCATATCACGTTGCCATGGTATCTTTCAACCATGGTCTTACACATTTCATATCACGTTGCCATGGTATCTTTCAACCATGGTCTTACACATTTCATATCACGTTGCCATGGTATCTTTCAACCATGGCCTTACACATTTCATATCAGGTTGCCATGGTATCTTTCAACCATGGTCTTACACATTTCATATCAGGTTGCCATGGTATCTTTCAACCATGGTCTTACACATTCCATATCAGAGAGCACACTCCCGCGAACCTCATCCTTATAGTGGGATTACCAGTCTAGGCTAAATCCCCTGTAATATAAACTCATAGAGTATTGTCGGGATTACCACCAAGGCTAAATCCTGAACGACAATTACTCTAATGAGCTTGGATTTGAATTACCAGTCAAGCTAAATTGAGACTTAATTGGATTACCCGTCCGGCTAAATCCATTTTCCGCATATTCTTCGGGAGAGCTATATCAAGAATGGATCACCCGTCCGGGCTAGATCCTTTTTACCGTCAATTCCTTTTCAGAGATCCATCGAATTTTCCTTCCATTCAACTGTGATTTTTTTCCCTTTTTTTTTTCAAATATATCAATGTTTCATAAATTTCCATATAATGAACATTCAAATCATATTCATATAAAAAAAATGCATTTCAAGCATTTAAGAACATAATTCAAGTTACACGAACTTACTTGGCGAAATTGCAGAAATATCAAGATTAAAGGGCATTTTGGTAATTTACCATTTTCCCAATTTTCACCCGATCTTAAATTGAAAATTTCATTCAATTTATTAATTTAGATAATAAAAAAATTCATTCCCTTCAATTTGGTCATTTTTGACATTTTTACAAAATTACCCCCTGAAGTTTTACTTTTATTCAATTCAGTCATTAAGCCTAAAACATGCAAATTATCCATGCTAGCTGGATATTCATACATATTTTCCTCCTCATCCTCCCCATTCCACATCCTTAATGTATATAACACACTTGTAAGTAACATTATCTATAATCTTTATTATTTACTTTTATGAATATTCAAGCTGTCCATCTGTGTCATAGTCACTAAATTATTTATATCTGGAGCTATATAACTCCAAATTACCGATAATTTTCCCTGAAACTAGACTCATATATCTTCTTACCATAAAATTTTCAGAATTTTTGGTTTAGCCAATAAGTACAGTTTATTCTTTAAAGTTACTCCTGTTTCATTGCCTAACAGCTCCGACTCTTCTTCACTAAAATTAATTATATCCTCGTACAAGATTCAAATGATGTTTTCATTTGTTTCTATGAAAAATAGGCTCATTAAGGATTCTAAAATATAAATTTAAGCCCTTAATTATTTTTCTCCAATTTTTATGATTTTCCAAAGTCAAAACAGGGGAACCCGAAATCATTCTGACATTGTCTCATAAAATTTATTATATCTCATGATTCACAATTCCATTGCTTACATAGTTTCTTTTATAAGAAACTAGACTCAATAAGCTTTAATTTCATATCTTATTCATCCTCTAATTAGATTTATACAATTTTTGGTGATTTTTCAAAGTTACAATACTACTGTTGTCCAAAACAGTTTTAATGAAAAATGTTGATTTCCATTTTGCCCCAAATTTCACAGTTTATACAATTCAGTCCTTGCTCAATTAACCCCTCAATTGAGCTAATTTTTCTCAATTAATACTTTAGTCTATCATTTTAAACTTCTTCATAACCCCTAAAAATCAGAACTTTAGCATTAGACATTAATTCCAAACTCTTTCTTAATTAGGTCCTAAAATGAATTTTCCGTCAATTTTACTTGATAAAATCATCATATACCAAAAGTAAAGCTTCAATTCTATGATTATTCATCATATTATTTCAGCACTCATCCATAAAAACTTTAAAAATTAGCCATGGAATCAAAAACTAATGAAATAGTAAGTTGGACCCAATTGTAAAATTCCAAAAACATAGAAATTTCAAGGAGAAAGCAAGAATTAAACTTACATGAAGCTAGAGCATGAAAACCAGCTTGAACCCCCTTCCATGGCTGTTTTTCAGCTGATGAATATGAAGAGAAAATGAAGAGAATTCTAGATATTCCAATTTAGTCCCATTTTTATTTAGCAAATTTTGGCAATTTTCCAATTTTGCCCTTATTTCACCCATTTCCTGATTTTTCTCAGCTATTGCCGCCCAAAATATCTCCTTTGGGCTTATTTTCACTTTAGGTCCTTCCTCATTTGACAATTGAGCTATTTAATCCTTTTAGCAACTTTTACACATTTTCCAATTTAATCCCTTTTATTTAATTGACCACCCAAACGTCAAAATTTTCTAATGAAATTTTAATACTACTTTATTGACATTCCGTAAATATTTATAAAAATATTTATGGCTCGGGTTATAACATCGAGATCTCGATACCTCTTTTTCTCAATTTCTTGACCAAATAAATCTTTATAAAACACAATTTACTATTCCAAAAATCTTTTAAAAACTACATTTGGCTCGTAAATATTAAATAATATAATCTACGAGTTCATTTGTCGGATTTGATGGTCTCGAACCACTATTTTCGACATCGTTAAAATTCAGGCTATTATAGAGATAGGCCACATGACCATGTGAGTGAGTCACATGACCGTGTGGATGGGCCATACGACCGTGTGAGCAAACCGTGTAACTCTCTGTGCCCGTGTGCACCAAAATCACTTAAACTTTTATAGACCACACGGCCATGCCTTGAGCCTATGTATGGCACAAGGTCGTCTGTCAACCCGTGTGTACCTAAAAAATGCCTTTCAAGAACAACCAAAAGAACACTTAGATATTTACCACTTCGATAGACCTTAAATGACACTTTCACTATCTTCTAATCAAATATCAAATGACCATTCAAACAATCTCACGTTTAGTCACCAAGCTTACCAAACCATCATTCCATAAGCAAGCATCAATTAAAGCATACCATTGATCACTTTCAACTATATACCAATCAACCACATCACCTAACATATTATCAATCAATCTTTATACCATGAATCACATACCAAATTACTTTAGCAAGACATTAACATTATGACTTTTCTCATCACTTAGATATTATATACATAATCTTCAAATGCCTCAAAATAAAAAATGATCAATATGGTTATAAGACATCCTAGGTACATGCCATGACCAAAATGAAAACATCACCAACACATGTAAAAAAATGATCATTTTTTACGTCTTTTACGATTTAGGCCTTTTTCCTTAATTAACTATCTAATCATCACAATTTACGGACCAAACATCAATCCACTTATATAAAAACTCCACAACTATTTAATAAAAATGTTTACTAGCTCGATTTATGAAAATGAGGTCCTGATACCTCATTTTCTAAAACCACTAACTTTCGGTACAAACCACTTGTACTTTGACTAACCAGTTAATAATTAAAAAAATCAAAATTCAGAGAAACACTACACTTAATAATATTTACGAACTCAACCATCAGAAATGGGGTTCCCAAAACTACCATTTCCGACACCGCCGGAAACCAGGATGTTACAAGAAATTGATAATAGTGGCTTCCAATTCATTACATAAAGAACTAGGAAGTAAAAAAAAAAGTGATAAGTGTCAAAAATAACTTATTTTAGCTTCATTCTTAGTGCATTTTTGGATCATTATGTGGCATTAATTATGAATTATGTACTCATAATCTTTTAAATTCATGTTTTGAAGCTTAATGGGCACTTGGGAGCAATAAGAGAGAAAAACGGTGGAAATTAGAACTTTGGAGCATTCCAGAAGTTGTGCACATGCAACAGCTTTTCACACAGACAATCCACATAGCAATGTGGATTCACATAGTTATGTGTCTAAGGTGTGCTAATCTTGAGAACTGTGTGGACTGACGGTTGTAGGTTACAAGTTTTAGGGGTTTTTTGCACATTAATAGGTTATAAATAAGGAAATAAGAAGGGAAGAAAGCAACCACCAAAAGAGAGCAAGAAATTACCTTAAGAACACATAAAAGCTAATTTCCAAGCAACTTTCCACCAAGATTCAAGATTCCAAGTTGATTTTTAAGGGAGTTATCATGGATTTCTTTTATTCTAATGGTTATATATATATATATATATATATATATATATTTGTTTACTCTTACCATTATGAACTAATTCTCTTAATACCTAAGGACGATGAACCCTAAGATGGATTCTATTGTTTGATTTCTATTTTTATGCAATAAAATCTTAGTATCTTTATTTTCAATTATGAATTCTTTATTATTCTTGGGTTAGCAATTTTAGAATGTTAATTCATGTTTGATAGGAATAAATTTGAGGTTGAATAAATCCTTCTTGTGATTAGGTCTAGCATAATTGAATGGAGTTGCATGCAATCCTAAAAATAAGACAACATATATCTATCAAATTAAAGTAAAATCTAATACGGGTTCATAAAGTTGCTTAATGCAATAATATGGGTTTTAATTAGAAAGAAATTTCAATTAATCAACCTAGAGTTAGTTGCTCTTATGCTCGAAAGAGATACTAGCATAAATTAGGAATTTCTACGGATCAAAAATCTAAAAAAAAATAATTTGCATAAATTAGATTTAGATTTATAGATGAAATTTAGGTGGATTCTTACCTAGGTATTGTTTTGTCACTTGGTTGATACGTGATTGTCTTTGTGCTTCATTCTTTGGTGCATTCATTAGTTAATTTAGCTAGTTTGATTTAGCTTTAATCAATCTTTTGAATTATTACATTAAATAATAGAAATGTGATCATTAATAATATTTTATTCCTTGGGGAACGATATCTATGTTTACCATAGTTATACTATTAATTGATAGGTGCACTTGTCTTGGTCAATTTATTAGTTAGTTTAGTGGACTTCACATAGCGTAGGTTGGTATCGCTTGTAATACTAATTTAATAAAAGCCTTTATATCTCATGGCTATGTTATCCATTTATAAGGATTTTTTTATTGATTTTCACCATATCAAATTGTTATACCCCTAACCTCAACATGATACATGGCAAGCAATCAGCAGACAACCTTTTACAAAAAATGATCCATACCGGCCATTCATGTAGGATGGTTCAAAAATGACCCCTCGTGTATCTAATTTGAACCAACTTGGAGACAGCTCACTACATACTCTAGTGGGGACTACCAAAGTGTAATCACCTCGTACAACCCTAAAGGAAAGAATTTAGAGCTGGACCACATGGTACACTCTGTGTCGATAACTAACCTATAACAGCCCTGTCACTGGGCTAGTGCATACAACCTTGCAAGACACTACATCGTTCACTACGTAGCACTATAAGATAAAAGGTGACCTTCTTATATAAGCTTGAGTGCACAAGGTACCAAGGAAGGGCCCCTCTTTACTGTGAAAACCTTACACAACAACTTTAGTATTCTCCTTCTTCGACTCTCCACATGTCATAGGTGAACCCGAATTTCTCTCTACCATCCTCTTTTCATTATTGGTTACTCGTATGAACAATTGGTATAGTGAGCGAGGATTGAACACACGACCTTCAACATGAAATATGACAAGCAATTACTAGATGACCCCCGCTAGAAATAGTTCAGGTACAACCCTTTGCAAGTAACGATCCATATCGACCATTCATGTAGGATGGTCCGGAGTTAACCCCTTGTGTATCTTGTGTAACGCCCCAAATTTTTAATTTCAGCATTTTTAAATTTTGACATAACTGTGTATCTGCTTCAGTGGTTAAGTGTTCTAGGTGTGTGCGTGAGGACCTAAGTTCAAGCCATGTTGTTGGAAAAATTTTGTTTTTCTTCTAAATCAAAACCCTACCTCTGGTTAGTAGGCTTTTAAGTAATTTTTTTAAATACTTAATAGAATAGGCCTCCTGGTGGATAAGTGGGGTGTTAATAGGTTGGAAGTCCTGTGTTGAATTCTTTGCGTAGGCAAAGGAGTTTTTTTTTCTCGGTGGTGTCTAAGAGTTTGAGTTTCAGTAGACAATTGAGTAGTAGATATGTGGGAGTTGAGGGAAAAGTGGGAGGTTATTAGACAATCTGATTTGGAACTCTATTCGGTTCTTTCCTCTTTCCCCAATTCTAACGTTTTGCCTATCCCTTTTTCCCTCTGCCAAATCTCTATTTTTCTCCTCCTTTCTTTCTTTTTTGAATGTTGTAATCAAGATCATCTCCTTTTTGTGTCGCGTTTCATCCTGTGTGTTCAATAAGTAACGATTTTGCCTATTGTCGATTGTTTCTTGGTTAGTTTCTAAAAAGATCGTTTTGGTGCTTTTGGTTTAGGCGAAGGATAGTAATCGTTCTGTGCTGCTGCGGAGATTAGAGCATTAAGGACTTTGGTTTATCGTCGGTAAGTGTTGATTTTGAGTTTTTGTACTACCTTCGATTTTGAGGTCGTGATTAATCGTAAATTAAAGACTAATTGTGGGGTTGAATTAATCAATATTTAGGTTCTGGAGTGCTCAGGGTTGCTTTAGCATCATTTTGATACTAGGTGTGTACTCGGTAACGCAGAAATTGAGATTCGGGGAAAGCCAAAAAAGTGTTCTATCGATGCCACACGGGTGTGTGGTCGCCCGTTGGTATGCCGTATGGAGGGACACGGTCGGGTGATCGATGAGCTAGGTCATGCGCACACGACACAGCCGTGTGATGGCCAGGAAGGCCGTGTGTGACTCACGGGCTAGACTGAATTAGGTCGTGTGGGTCACATGGGCTTGTTGGTCCACACGGGCGTGTGGGATTCTAGGCCAGGCTGTGTAATCCACACGGACAAGGACAATTTAGGCTGTGTGGGCCACACGGGCGTGTGGGCCCACACAAGCAAGCCACATGGGTGTGTAAGCCCATGTTTCTAAAAGGTTTCCTAAGGTTGCACGGGTCGCCCAAGTCGACTGTGAACCTACTATGGTTCGGTAAGTCCTACTTAGACCCCTATTTGTGTGAACTTTCTGTATGATTTCTGAATTGAGCATGTATACTGATCTGAATGTATGGACTATTAACTGCATAATAGCATGACATCTCTTGTATGTTGCATTGCATCGAGGTGGGTTGATGATATTTGGAGGAAGTGTTCTGAAAGGCTCTTAAGCCAGTTATCTGGAAGCTTAGCTACAAATTTCTGATTGTGTGCCGCATTTCAATACAGCATAATGTGTAGGGATTGGTAGGTGTTTTAAACCCCACATGGTGTGTAAGGATAGTCAAAGATGGTGCGTAGAGGCTGGTGGATAGGATTCTGATTTCTGTTTTCTGTTACAGCATACTGTATCTGAGATGGGCTGAGGCCCTAATTTATATCTGAGACTATATCTAATTCGGCTAAAGCCCAAACTGAATCTGTAATGGGCTCAGGCCCAGACTATATTTGACTCTATTCTGATGTATATCAGTATGCAAGTTTTTTGGGGATTACACACTGAGTTTACAAAAACTCACCCCTTTTCAATTAATTTGTATAGGTAATCCCCAGTCTTAGACGGATCGATGTGGCAGAGGACTCGACGGTTGTAACACCCCCTACCTGAGACCGTCGCCAAAGTCGAGCACGAGGCGTTACTAGACTTATCTTACTTGTTCGAGGCATAAAAAAATTTACTTTTAAAAAAATTTTAATTCACTCACATTCATCCAATAAATCTCTAAAAAGGGCCCTCAAGGCCCTAAAACGTGCAATTGGAACAGTTCGGGACCAAACCGGGAACATTAAAAATTTTCCGATTACTTACACAAATCAAAACAATTTATTTCACTATTCATAAAAAAACTATCCATCTGCGTAACAGTCACTAAATTAATTATAACTCGAGTTACAAAACTCAAAATTTAAATCCGTAAGATTTCCATCAAACTAGACTCATGTATCTTCTTACCATAATTTTTCCAGAATTTTTGGTCTGGCCAATTAGTACATTTTATTCATTAAAATTTTCCCTATTTTGCAGTTCAGCGGACCTGACCTCTCTTCACTAAAAATAGATTATCTCACTATACAGAATTCGGATAATATTTCTATTTGTTTCTAATGAAAATAGACTCAATAATATCTCAATCACCATTTAATTCCATTTCTACAATTTTTAGTGATTTTTCAAAACCACATCACTACTGTTGTTTCCTAACTGTTCCATGGCCAACTCTTACTCTTTCATAGTTTCTTTGCATCAAACCTAATTTAGGCATACATAATGCCAAAACATGTTCTTATTTAGCTATGTAATAAGCTAATCATTACCAAGTATTCACATGCCATTCTTTAATCATATCATAAGGACATACACACAAAATAGCCAAGTCCCTTTATATGGCATAACTTTAAGTATTTCTAGTCAGAAAATACCAAGATAGCTCGTTGATAGTGTGAAGTGATCTCCGACGTCCTTACAATTTTTTGAGTTGGCTTTTCGATACTATAAAAAAGAGAGAAAAGAAAAGGAGTAAGCATAAAGCTTAGTAAGTTTGCATATAAATAAATAACAACATTCTAAATGAATTATCAAGATAATATGAACCTTTCGAACATGGACTTACCTTACCTTCCCTTTCGTACACTCTCTGAATTTTCCGTTGAACCATGTGGAATACTAAGGATACACGGGTACCTTTTCTTTTTAAACTTACCATTGCCATGTCTTGACATGGTCTTACGTGGTATCCTTGCCTTATGAACTCACCATTGCCATGCCTTGGCATGGTCTTACATGGGATCTTTGCCTTATAGTAGTTTATCAATGCCATGTCTTGACATGGTCTTACATGATTTCCTTGCCTTGTAAAACTTACCAATGCCATGCCTTGGCATGGTCTTACTTGGTATCTTTAAACCCTAATGTCATGACATTTGTATCCTACACATTCCTAAGGTTCAACCTGAACTTTTAAGTATCATTTCTCTATTAATTCTTACTTGAATCATCAAGGAATAAATTTACAAAATAAATATATAGATGCTGAAAAATAATATCATTAATTATAAATAATAAAACATTGCATTTATTTACCGCAAACTTACCTCGATACAAAATACGATCAAATATTTTGATTTAGTCCTCAATCTTTTTCTTTCCTCGGTCTAACCCCGAATTTCGTTCTTCTTGATCTATAATAGTAAATTTAAATTATTTAATATTCACATTTATCAAAACAATCCTTAACTCTAACTTTGGAAAATTTAAGATTTTGCCTTTAAAATTTTGCATATTTACACTTTTGCCCCAAGGCTCGGAAATGAAACTTTATCCCTAATTCTTATGTTTTATGACATGCTAATCATTTTTTACCTACGGCAACATCAAATTCCCACTCTAACATCTACTTATGACCATTAGGTATTTTTACTAATTAAGTCGTTTTACTCGTTTTCGCTTAAAATCGCTTAGCTCAAGTCGTTTAACATAATTTCAAGCTTCATATTCTACCATAAAACATCAAAATAAACACATTTCACCTATGGGTATTTTTCCAAATATGAACCCTAGGTTAAATTATTGCTAGAATAAGCTAAATCAAGTTACCGGGACATCAAAAACGTAAAGAACATTAAAAACGGGGCTTGGAATCACTTACTATGAAGCTTGGAAGCTTGACGAAACCCTAGCTATGAAGAACCCTTGAAATTTCAGCCTAATGAAGAAGATGGGCACATTTTTCCATCTTTTTCCCTTTTTTAATCTTTTAATTACCAAATGGCTAAAATACCTTTCATTAAAACTTTAGTTATTTTTATCTATGTATGTCCATTTTTGTCCATAAAAACCTAATGGTCTAATTACCATTTAAGGACCTCTACTTCAATTATACTCTTCAATTTAATCCTTTAGCATCTAAAACTCATATTTATCAACTTTTGCAATTAAGCCCTAGTAGGCAAATTAAGCATGCTATCTATAAAATTTTCCATCGATACTCTAACACATGCATCTAATCACTCGGTAAATTATAAAAATTAATCAAAATAAACTACTCTATCTCGGATTCATGGTTTCGCAACCACTATTTCATTTAGGCCATATTTTAGCATGTTACATTATCTCCCCTTTACGGATTTTCGTCCTCGAAAATCTTACCTGTGAAAAGATTTGGATGTTGTTTTCACATAACCTCTTCAAGCTCCCATGTGGCCTCGTCTACCCCATGCCTATTCCATAATACTTTCACAAGTGCAATACTTTTGTTCCTTAGTTGCTTGACCTCTCGAGCTAAAATCTTTACCGGTACTTCACCATAAGTCTTATCTTGTTGAATCTCAACCGCTGTCTGTGAAATCACATGTGAAGGATCAGAACAGTAACAATGTAATATGGACACATGGAACACATCATGAATCTTCTCTAACTCTGGCGGCAAAGCTAACCGATATGCTAATGGTCTAACTCTTTCATTCACCTCAAACGGTTCAATAAAACGTGGACTTAGTTTGTCTTTCTTGCCAAATCTAAAGACTTTCTTCCATGGGGATACTTTCAAGAACACTTTGTAACCAACTTGATACACAATTTCTTTTCTTTTCAAGTCTGCATAAGACTTCTATCTATCTGAAGCTACTTTCAATCAATCTCTGATAACTTTCACTTTCTCTTCAGTTTCTTTAACTAAATCAACCCCGTAAATCTGATTTTCTTTAAGCTCTATCCAATACAAAGGTGTGCGACATTTACGTCCATACAAAGCTTCATAAGGTGCCATTTTCAAACTCGACTGATAACTATTATTATAAGCAAACTCTACCAACGACAAATATTTCTCCCAACTACCTTGAAATTCTAAGACACAACATATGAGCAAATCCTCAAGTATCTGAATAACTCTCTCTGACTGACCATCAGTCTGAGGATGGAAAGCTGTACTAAAACTCAACTTTGTGCCTAAAGCTTCATGTAACTTCTTCCAAAACTGCAAAGTGAATCTTGGGTCACTATCTGAAATAATCAATAATGGTACTCTAGATAGTCTGATTATCTCTGAAATATACAACTCAGCCAACTTGTCAAGTGAATAATCCATACGAACTAGAAAAAAATGAGCCGAATTCGTTAGCTTATCAATCACAACCCATACTACATCTTTCTTTCTCAATGTCAACGGCAATCCTGTCACAAAATCCATGGCAACTCAGTCCCATTTACACTCAGGAACCAACACAGGCTACAATAAACCTGAAGGTACCTGATGTTCGACTTTTACCTTCTGACAGATCAAGCATCTAGAAACAAACTTTGATATATGTCTCTTCATTCCTACCCACCAATACATTTTCTTTAAATCATTATATGTCTTTGTACTACCTGGATGAATAGATAAAGAACTGCTATGTGCTTCCACTAAAATATTTCGAATAAGTTCATCATTCTTTGGTACACATATCCAATTTCTAAACATTAAACAACTGTCAGAACTAATCTAAAAATCTAACTCTATACCCGACTCACACTGAGCTCTTTTGGCTTACAGCTCACTGTTATCTTTCTGAACTTTACAAATTTTTTCAAGAAACATTGGCTTAGCTCTTAATTCGGCTAAGATAGAACCATCATCTGATAAGGTTAAACTAGTGTTCAAAGCTCCTAATGCAAATAAAGATTTTCTACTCAAAGCATCAGCAACTACGTTTGCCTTACCCAAATGATAATCGATCACTAGTTCATAATCTTTAATCAACTCTAACCATTTTCTTTGCCTTAAGTTCAAATCTTTCTGAGTTATCAAGTATTTCAAACTTTTATGATCAGTAAATATTCAACACTTCTCACCATACAAGTGATGTCTCCAGATTTTCAACGCAAATACAATGGCAGCTAGTTCTAAATCATGTACCGGATAATTTTTTTCATGTACTTTTAGCTATCTAGAGGCATAAGCAATTACCTTTCCTTCCTGCATAAGTACACAGCCTAGCCCATTCAAGGACGCATCACTATAAATCACAAACTATTTACCCGGTTCTGGTTGTACTAAGAAATGAGCTTCAGTCAACAATGCCTTTAACTTGTCAAAACTCTACTAACACTTTTCAGTCCATTCAAACTTTACATCGTTTGGTAGCAATCTTGTCAATGGAATAGCTATCATGGAAAATCCCTCTACAAACCGTCTATAATAACCGATGGGACCAAGAAAACTTCTTACCTCTAATACATTCCTAAGAGGCTTCCAATCAACAATGGCTGAAATCTTGTTCGGATCAACTCTAATACCTTCACCTTAGACTATATGTCCAAGAAAGCCAACTTCCCGTAACCAGAACTCACTTTTGCTAAACTTGGCATAAAGCTGATTATCTCTTACAGTCTGTAAAACTATTCTCAAATGCTCTGAATGCTCAGTCTTATCATGAGAATAAATCATCAATGAACACAACTACAAATTTATCCAAGGTCTAAAAATTCGATTCATTAAGTCCATGAAAATGGTAAGAGCATTAGTCAAGCCAAATGGCATCACAATGAACTCATAATGGCCATAACTAGTCTGGAAACCAGTCTTCGGAACATCTGACTCTTTAACTAGCAACTGATAATATCCGAATCTCAAATCTATCTTAGAGAACACAGTAGCTCCCTTCAATTGATCAAAAAAATCGTCAATTCTAGGCCGTGGATACTTGTTCTTAATAGTCACCTTGTTAAGCTGCCGATAATCTATACACAATCTCATCGAACCATCTTTCTTTTTCACAAAGAGCACTGGTGCACCCCATGGTGAACAATTGGGTCTTGCAAAGCCTTTCTCTGTTAGTTCCTGCAACTGAACTTTCAATTCTCTCAATTCTATAGGAGTCATTCTATAAGGAGAAATAGAAATGGGTGTTGTACCCAGAACCAATTTAATACCAAACTCAACTTCTCTGGTAGGAGGCAAACCTGGTAGTTCTTCCGAAAACACATCAGGAAACTCACATACCACAAGCATTGATTCAATTTTCAACTCTGGATCTTTAGTATTCAACACAAAAGCAAGATAAGCTTCATATCCTTTTCTCAAGCATTTCTGAGCAGACATAACAGGAATCATAACAATTGTACTATCTGACTCATCTGAATTAACCCGAAGAATTTCACCATTTTTGCATTTCAACTCAATGAATTTCTTTCCACAATTCACTATCACATCATGCACAGTCAACCAATCCATATCAAGAATCACATCAAACTCACTAAATGGCAATAGCATGAGATCGGCCAGAAAGCAGTAACCTCTAATCATCAAAGGGTAATTTTTACATACTTTGTCTACTAATACATACTGACCCAATGGATTTGATATTTTAATCATAAATCCCCTAGACTCTATGGTCATGTTCATACTAGGCATCAATTTCATGCAAACATAAGAATGGGTCGAACCCGGATCAATCAAAGCAATAACATTAACATCAGGAAGAGAAAATGTACTCGTAATTACATTGGGGAAGGATGCCTCTTCACGAGCACAGATAGCATAGGTCCTTGCAGGTGATCTAACATCTGGTCTCGCTGCTGAATCTCTAGATGCACCTCTACCCGCCCCTATTCCCGAACTTCTCTGAGCTCTGCCTTTAACTGGGGCATTGTCTGATCTTACATTGGTATTACTTCTCTTTTAACCATCTCAGGACACTCCTGAATGAAATGATCCGATGCACCACATCGAAAACAACCAGTCTCAATTGCTCGACATTGACTTGGATGACATCGACCACATTGAGGACACTCGGGTCTATCAAGTTGAATACTGCCAACACTCGCAATTAAAGTGGTTTGAGCTTTCTGACCCATAAATCTTTTACCTCTGCTTTGGCTAGAATACCCTGCTGAAAAATTAGATCTCATAGAGAACTCTCTAAGCCTCTTGGATGTAGACTGAAATGACTGGCTCATCTGTCTTTTATTCGTGTCTTGCATCTCAATTTCAGCTTTACCCTTTCCTTTCAGCAACTCTTCTGTCTTACAAGCTCTTTCACCTAAAATGACGAACTCTTTTATTTCTAAGAAACCGACTCACAGTTGAATATCATCATTGAGTCCATCTTCAAATCTCTTACAAATAATAGCTTCAGTAGACACACACACTCTCGAGCATAATTACTGACCCTGACAAATTTACGTTCATATTCAATCACTGTTATCTTACCCTACTTTAGTTCAAGGAATTCTTTTCTTTTCTGATCGATTAACCTCTGACTAATGTATTTCTTACAGAACTCCTCCTGAAAGAAATCCCAAGTAACCATCTCTTTCGGTACTACAGGCACAAGTGCCTTCCACCAGTGGTAGGTCGAGTCTCGTAAAAGTGATACAACACACTTCATGCACTCCTCAGGTGTATAGGATAACTCATCAAAGACCCTGATAGTATTCTCGAGCCAAAATTTAGCTTTCTCTTCATCGTCATCTTTAGTAGCCCGAAACTCTTTGGCCCCTTGTTTTCTAATTTTATCAATTAGTGGCTTCTCTCTTCTGACTGTATCTGTGACTGGGGAAGCTACATGGGTAGTCTGAGGATCATGAGGGGGTGGAAGACTAACGACCGGATTCGTACGAATGAACTCGGCAAACCATTCATTTATAGCTTGGAAGAAGACTTCTCAAGCCCCTCCTCCCTAACTAACTGTAACGGGCCTTTCACTACTATTTGGTGGCACCGTCCCTTCTGCGGGAGCGGGTACGTTACTTTGTACATCATCTGCACCAACTCGTTTGGGATCCATAACTATAAAAGGAAAATATTTTAAAATCGTCAAGAGTCGTCACACTATCAAAATATAAGTATGGATGTATAGCTAGACTCTTACTCATACTGAATATTTCAAGAACCAACTAAACTCTTGCTCTGATACCAATAAATGTGACACCTCTTACCCGAAACCGTCATCGGAGTCGAGCAAGAGGCGTTACCAGACTTATCTTACTTGTTCGGGGCATAAAAAAATTTACTTTTAAAAAATTTTTAATTTGCTCACATTATCTAATGAATCCCTAAAAAGGGCCCTCGAGGCCCTAAAATGTGCAATTGGAATGGTTCAGGATCAAATCGGGAACATTAAAAATTTTCTGATTACTTACACAAATCAAAACAATTTATTTCACTATTCATAATAAAACTGTCCATCTGCGTAATAGTTACTAAATTAATTATAACTCGAGTTCAAAAAATTAAAATTCAAATCTGTAAATTTTTCTTAAAACTAGACTCATACATATTCTTATCATAACTTTTCCAGAATTTTTGGTCTGGCCAATTAGTACAGTTTATTCATTAAAGTTTCCCCTATTTTGCAGTTCAGCGAACCTGACCTCTCTTCACTAAAAATAGATTATCTCACTATACAGAATTCGGATAATATTTCTATATGTTTCTAATGAAAATAGACTCAATAATATCTCATTCACCATTTAATTTCTTTTCTACAATTTTTAGTGATTTTTCAAAACCACGTCGCTGCTGCTGTTTCCTAACTGTTCCATGGCCAACTCTTACTCTTTCATAGTTTCTTTGCATCAAACCTCATTTAGGCATACATAATACCAAAACATGTTCTTATTTAGCTATACCATATGCTAATCATTACCAAGTATTCACATGTCATTCTTTAATCATATCATAAGGACATACACACAAAATAGCCAAGTCCCTTAATATGGCATAACTTAAAGTATTTCTAGTCACAAAATACTGAGATAGCTCGTTGAGTGAAGCGATCTCCGACGTCCTTACGATTTTTCGAGTTGGCTTTGCGATACTATGAAAAAGAGAGAAAAGAAAGGGAGTAAGCATAAAGCTTAGTAAGTTTGCATGTAAATAAATAACAACATTCTAAATGAATTATCAAGGTAACCTGAACCTTTCGAACATGGACTCATCTTACCTTCCCTTTCGTACACTCTTTGAATTTTCTGTTGAACCATTTGGAATACTAAGGATACACGGGTACCTTTCCTTTTTAAACTTACCATTTCCATGTCTTGACATGGTCTTACGTAGTATCCTTGCCTTATGAACTCACCATTGCCATGCCTTGGCATGGTCTTACATGGGATCTTTGCCTTATAGTAGTTTATCAATGCCATGTCTTGACATGGTCTTGCATGATTTCCTTGCCTTGTAAAACTTACCAATGCAATGCCTTGGCATGGTCTTACTTGGTATCCTTAAACCCTAATGTCATGACATTTGTATCCTACACATTCCTAAGGTTCAACCGAAACTTTTTAGTATAATTTCTCTGTCAATTCTTACTTGAATCATCAAGGAATAAATTTACAAAATAAATATATAAATGCTGAAAAATAACAGCATTAATTATAAATAATAAAACATTGCATTTATTTACTACAAACTTATCTCGATACAAAATACGATCAAATATTTTGATTTAGTCCTCAACCTTTTTCTTTCCTCGGTCTAACCCCGAATTTTGTTCTTCTTGATCTATAATAGTAAATTTAACTTATTTAATATTCACATTTATCAAAATAGTCATTAACTATAACTTTGGAAAAATTAAGATTTTACCCCTAAAATTTTACATATTTACACTTTTGCCCCAAGGCTCGGAAATGAAACTTTATCCCTAATTCTTATGTTTTATGACATGCTGATCCTTTTTTACCTACGGTAACATCAAATTCCCACTCTAACATCTACTTATGACCATTAGGTATTTTTACCGATTATGTCGTTTTACTCGTTTTCGTTTAAAATCGCTTAGCTCAAGTCGTTTAACATAATTTCAAGCTTCATATTCTACCATAAAACATCAAAATAAACACATTTCACCTATAGGTATTTTTCCAAATATAAACCCTAGGTTAAATTGTTGCTAGAATAAGCTAAATCAAGTTACCGGGACTTCAAAAACGTAAAGAACATTAAAAATTGGGCTTGGAATCACTTACTATGAAGCTTGAAAGCTTGACAAAACCCTAGCTATGAAGAACCCTTGAAATTTCGGCCTAATAAAGAAGATGGGCACATTTTACCATCTTTTTCCCTTTTTTAATCTTTTAATTACCAAATGACTAAAATACCCTTCATTAAAACTTTAGTTATTTTTATCTATGTATGTTCATTTTTGTCCATGAAAACATAATGGTTTAATTACCATTTAAGGACCTCTACTTCAATTATACTCTTCAATTTAATCCTTTAGCATCTAAAACTTATATTTATCAACTTTTGCAATTAAGCACTAGTAGGCAAATTAAGCATGCTATCTATAAAATTTTCCATCGATACTCTAACACATGCATCTAATCACTCGGTAAATTATAAAAATTAATCGAAATAAACTACTCTATCTCAGATTCGTGGTTTCGTAACCACTATTCTATTTAGGTCCTATTTTGGGATTTACAACGATGACCACCACTGTTTCGTACTGCTTTAATTCAGTTTTTGAATTTACATTATTTTTGGGTATTGCTGTGTAATTTTGGGACTTTGGACAGATTGGTTTTAAATTTTGGATTTTTAACTGCTTTACAGTTTTATTACGGCTAAACGGTAAAAACTCGATTTTTGCTAAAAACAAAGGTTTCCTTCACCACTAACGGTTTTCCAAAAATAAACGTTTCCAAAGCTTACGCTAAATAGATACGATTTTAGACATAACAAAGAACATGCATTTTACTCCGAATTAAGATAAAGTTTAAATAACTGGAATAGTTTTAATTTGATAAACTCGTTTTCTAACCCCATTCCATGTGACATCGACAGATTCGACTATAACGTCTAGGCTAGGTTTGGGATTTTACATCCTATCTAAACCAACTTGGAGATGGCTCGCGGCACGCCCCTCTGTGGAGACTACCAAAACATAACCACCTTGTACAATCCTGAGGAAAAGAATGTCAAAGCAGAACCATACAATATACTCCATAGTGACAACTAACATGTAACAGTCTTGCCATCTGGCCAGCGTGCACAACCTTGCAGGACATTGCATTGTTGACTATATGGCACTACAAGGCAAGAGATGACCCCCTATATAATCTTAATTGGACGAGGTACCAAAGATAAGCCCCATTTACTCTAAAAACCCTATGTAACAACTTTACAACCTGTTTGGTTCAATAAAATGGCTATGCCATTACAACTTAATTCTTT
The DNA here is from genome assembly GCF_025698485.1 of Gossypium arboreum. Taxonomy (NCBI): domain Eukaryota; kingdom Viridiplantae; phylum Streptophyta; class Magnoliopsida; order Malvales; family Malvaceae; genus Gossypium; species Gossypium arboreum. The sequence goes on along the minus strand of NC_069082.1, from coordinate 3,169,916 downwards.
GGGCCCACCACAAACCATTTTTTAGTTCAGCGGAATGTCTATTATAGGTGCTGTTGTTTAGCTCTCTATTCCCACTAATAACTTAATAGAGGCTAAATACCATTCTTTGCCCTAACCTCTGAATTGCTCGTTCAGAGCACTATAGGAATGCTGAAAGATTACTTTTCATATTTTCCCTCATTTTTTTCATCATCGTTCTTTTTGCACTTTCAACTACAACCTCCACATTCATTCCCTTCTCCATTTCCAAAGCCCTAAAACATCGTTGCCCCTCACCAATTTTTTCAATCTTTTCCTCATAGGAATCAAGATCGTAGAAATTTCTTAATTAGGGGCAAAATCTTCTGCAAGGAAAAAAATCTAGACTCAATTGAAGAACATTAGATCATAGAATTTCGAATAAATCTATCAGTATTGATTTAGATTTCTTGAACCGAAAGAAAGTAATTTTCAAAGGAGCTTGTGCAACACACGTAACCCTAAAACTGACGATTGTCTTGATATTTTCTTATGCAAATTAGTATATCAAATCACATGTTTATTTCTCTATTTTAGGATCAAGATTTTCCTCATTACTTTTTTTTGAAGTTTAAATCTTCAGTGAGTTCTCTTCTCCTTGTGCTTTGCTTATGAAATGTGTTTCCTACTAGTTTTTTATTCCTTTTATGTCTTTTATTCTCTTTGTTGTGTTAGGGAGTGGGTTCCAAAGCTAAGACATTATGCTCCAACAGTGTCGATTGTTCTTGTGGGGACCAAACTAGGTGATGGATTCTCTCCCCCTTGATGTATTACTTCTACAATTGGTCATGCCTTTACTTATCAATCCGTGTTCAAAATACTCTGAATAATTGAGCCATGTCTGATGAAAACAAACTGGAGCTCACTAATATGAAGTGCTTTCTCTTGTTTTTTTTTTCCACTTCTTACATTCATAAAAGTTGTTTTTCTTCTCTTTATAACTCTATTTTTCCTGAAAAGTCATCACTGTATTCTCATGCATGTTTATGATTAATTCAACAAATTTATTTCACTTGTATCCAACATGAACAGCATAAAAAAGAGCGTAAAAAAATGAAGCACATAATGTATACATACTTCAATTACATTTGATTTTCTAGTTACAAGCTCTATTTGATTATCTATCATCATGCATGGACAAGCATGATTTTTTTCGGTTAATAAATTTATACTAGATGTAAATTTAAAATATGACAGGCAGTGCCACTTGGATTATCCTGGGGCGTGTACTATTTCAACAGAACAGGTATGTCTTCATTCTCTGCTTGTTTGTAGCATCATTAATTTTTTCACTACATAGAACAGAATCTGTACAAGTTATGATTGGGTAGTGTAAGTTGCTGCAATTATGAAAGCTTTACAGAAAATAAACAAAGAGAAACTTTTTTTTTAAAACATGTACAAGTAGACTACAGTGGGGAATGGACTCGTACCAAATTTTTAAAGTTTAGTCCATCCTTTCATAAATTTAGTGTTATGTTCATCTAATGAACCAGGTATAGAGTTTTAATCCATTCCAAATAGTGGATATTGTATCTGCCATCATCTGCCGTTACCATCTTTAGGCAGACATGTTCAACTTTTGCCAGCCTAAATTCAACCACTAAAAATATAGTGTTTTTGTAATGTAAATTCATCAATTGTGCTTCTTGATTGCAAATCATACATTATTTTTCTTGTTGTAATCTGAATATTCAGATATTCTAATTTTATTGCCTTGAACTGAAGCAAATAGGAGCACTGGAATACATAGAGTGCAGCACGAAGACATAGCAGGTTTGTATAACATTTATGTTATTTGTGATGAAACTATTAGCCTGAAGTGCCTATCATATGTACTTGGAGGATCCCAATATACTTCCATTCCACCCAAGTGCAGTCTTACAATGTTTAAGCTAATAGAAAGATCAAATGATGACAAAATCAATTCATTGAGCACCAGCACTAATTTGACATCTTGCTTTGGATTTAAGTTAGTACTTTGGAGGAATTAATGAATGACAACATTAATTTAAAAGTTCATTCTTTCTAGAAATTAAAAAGTTATGTGTTGAATTTTGCAAAATGTTAAAGTTGTATTTGATGCTGCTATCAAGGTTGTTCTTCTTTCACGGGGATAGAATCTTTTGTCTCGTGATCCATGCGACCTTAGGCGATCTATTCGTCCAAACCTAAGTCAACCTTTACTTAAGTGAGGATTCCTTAAGAACTCCTTCAAGGCACCAATTTGTAGAGCGGAAGCAATTTATGCCAAAAGAAGCTTACAAAGAACAATAGAAAGATCACACATAAGGTGTTTGAGTAAATGCTCTTAATATTCTCTTATTCACAAAGAATAATGAAACAATGAATGGAGTGAGTACAAACGAGAGGGAGGCTCTCTGTTTATAATTGAGCTCCATTTACATCGACAGACGAGATTAATTATATCCCTTAAATCATGGGATTTACAAGATATGTCATATCAAATCTAATCTAATCTTTACAAGATATGATTCTATCAATCTTTTAAGATTAGTTACCAAAATAGCTTAAGTTGTCATATCTTCATTATCTGGCCAACCAGGCTTCAATTTGACAGGCGTTTCCAACAAGTTACCGAATCAAGCCAGTTCTTACAGGCCAAATAATCTCCATCTACACAATAGACCTCCATCAGATGCATTTGGTGCGATGGTCATGGGGTTTGAACTGCGGCCCGTGACACTTCAGCCTATAAAGAAAAAGAAGCAAAAGAAAAGAACAAGTATATTCCTTGTCCTATAAACATAAACTCCCAAGTGGAAAACCAATATGAAGTTGACAATGTGATTCTTTTCTTATAATTCTATGCATTCTTGATCTTGTTTATTAGAAATCTTTTTCGAGTTGATTTTGAGTGCTTGTTGTCCTTATGAGGCAAGGACTTTGTAATAGTTTGATCAGTGTGAACTCCACTTGTGTATTATCTTCAAGAACTTAAGGGTGTTTCGATTTTGTAAATTGACTGCATATTGCAATGATTTGATATGAATGAAAATTGCTTCGTTTTAAACATATTGGTAATATGCCCTGCTTTTCCACCCATATTGATATCATCCATAAACAACAGCCAAACTATTCTGCAATGGTTTGTGCTCTTCAAATAACTCTTACCACTTAATAGGTTGAAGGCATAACCACCTTTATGCATACAAAACAAAACACCAGCTTTGAAGACTTCTTTTGCTAGCTAGTAATCACAAACCATAGCCGTAATATACATACCAATTCATGTAGAAACAATGAAAGACAGGGTTTCTCTACTGGTTTAATCTAAAAATGAAACTAAAATTACAGTTCCTTTGTTGATTCCTACAACTATACAGAGACATTTGTTAAGGATAAAAAAAAGTTCCCATGTCATCTAAAAAATTGTCAAGATATATTCTTGATAGCGGAGCAAAGCAATCAAGGGGGGAAGCACTTACATGTTACACCTAATATCAAACAAACAATGTTCTTATGCCTAAATGAAAATTACAACTAGAAAACTAAGATTTGAAGCAAAGTTCATAAAAGAAAAAGAAAGTTATATTTAGTCCAGAAAAAGAGGCAAAAGCTACAACCAGATGCACTATTGCTATCACTCGATAATAAATTAAATTATATATTATTCTTATAATATTATATATTATGATTTTTATTTATTCATATTTTATTAATAATTATATTAAGAATGTTATTAAATTATATATTATTTTATTAAATTTTATTTAATAATAATTATGTTAAAATAGAATTAAATTATTTTTATTATTTTTATTAAATTATATATAATATTATTATTAAAATTTAATAACAATAATAATAATCATTTACCTAAAAAATTCTATTAAGGGTACTTTGGTCATTTAAGCTTTTTTTTATGCTATTACAACATATATTTCATTCAACCAACACAAGAATATCGTTACAGCTCTATCCCATTCCATTGAACTAAACAATTAAATTACTGATTACAGTTTTATTCCATTACAGCCCTATTCCATTCACCCCAACCGAACATGGTGTTAGTAGTCTCTTTCTCCTTATTTGGCTCTCTGCTTGTTACAAGTGAACTAAAACTCCTCTCCATTGGCCTTTCCTCCTTGTAGGACGATCCATAGATGACCCCCTATGTATCATGTTTAAACTAGCCAAGAGACAACTTGCTACACTCTCCTCCCCGTAGGGACTACCAAAGCATAACAACCTCGCACAATCTTGAGGACGAGAATGTCAAAATAGGGCCACACTGTACACTCTATGAAGACAACTAACCTATAACAATCATGTCATCTGGCAAGGTGTAAAACCTTGCAGGACATTGCATTTTTGGCTATATGGCATTACAAGACAAGAGGTGAACCCCTATATAAGCCCAAGTGCACGATGTACCAAGGATATGCCTCTTTTACTCTGAAAACCCTACACAACAACCTCAGTGGTCTCTTTCTCCTTCTCTGGCTCTTCATCTGTCACAAGTGAACTAGAATTCCTCTCCACCGCCCTCTTCTCCTTGTTGATTACTTTTATCAACATAATTATATACAAGTTAACATTTAATTATCACCAAAAATTATCTTCAACTAATATTCAATCGAAAATCCTCCATCTAGATCAACCATATTGGATATACTTATCTTAAACCATTAGAAGATATTTCACCAATCAAAGTGTTTCCAAAGTTGAAGTGTCCTTGTTTATCACTATTGGGGATCAAGTCGATTGAGCAATGAATAAGTAAAATTATCGAAAGAATTAAGAAATTGAACACACAAATTTAATGTGGAAAAACCCCTCCAAAGAGGATAAAAGACCACAGGTAAAGATAATTTTACTATAATGGCAAAAGAACGAATAATACAAAAGATAGAGATAAAAACTAAATCCCAATACTCAAAAAAAAAACAACCCTCAAAATGTAAACACTAAATTCTCCAAAAGTGTTACGAGTTCTACTCTTTAATGGGTGTTTTTCTAAGGTTGTAAAAGAGCCTATTTATAGGCTAAATTCGTAGGTCAAATAAATTATGATAATAAATGCTAAATATATTATAATAATAAATACTAAATCTTGTAGAAAGAGAATATATTTTGATTAACTTGACTTGCAAGCAATCTCTTATTTTATTTAACAGGAATTTGAGTCATACAACTCTAACAATTTCTCACAACGCCATCTTTGCCAAAGCCTACCACGTGCCTATCTTGAATTATGTAGACAATTCATTGAATAGAATACGTACTTAGAAGCTAGAAGACCTCTAGCCTTTGACTTGTGCACTTCCAAATTAAAACTAAATTGAGTCTGATTTTCACAAACACAATGCCCTAACCATTCAAAACCTGCATCCAAAAGAGAATCTCTCTTCAACAAAATGATCATACATTGTTTCCTCCTATGACCTAGTTGCCTCTGCTCCAAACAAGTTGACTTTAACTCCGTAACTGACGAGGGACATCCGATTTTACCAATCATTGTAAAACCTTCCAGAATATAAAGATTTTCATTCCTTTACCTTTTAACAAAGTGAAAGATCCATGTGACACCTTAATATCGCTCAACTTGATGTTGATTCTACAACCTTTTGAATCTAAAATCCTCAAGGAGATGAGATTCTTTCTTAAATTAGGTACATACTTGAGACCTGAGAGTGTCCTAATTGTCGTATCGTGCATTCTAATTTTAACAGTTCAAATACCAATTACCTTACTGGATGAATCATTTCCCATACGTACGCATAACTCCACCTTAAAATGAATTGTATGTAGAGAATCATTCTCTGTTGGGACATATGTGGAAAGAACATCCCGAATCTAGAATCTACTCGGACATAAGCTCGAAGATATTGCACGTTGACACTAACAAGAAATCATCACCATTTTTGTTGGCCAAATTTAACACCAGCTACATCTTCCTCATTACTCTCAGCAACCCTTGTATTTCACAATTTATAACAATCTGCTTTGACATGACCTAAATTCTTACAATAATGACACATTTTGTCTCACTTATTTGATGCTACCAAAATGGAAGCTTTCATATTTTCCTTACTATCTAAACTAAACTTATTGTCGAGTTTGTCTTTACTCAACAAATGACCCTTTACATCCTTGAACGAGAGTTTGTCTCTACCATAAATCAAAGTCTCTCTTCGTTCATACAAAACATAAATAGACGTTGTTTCAACACAAAACAATTAGCCAGAGACATAGTCACATAAAGAGTTTCTAACCTTTTTGACAAGATGGATGAGGTTTTATCCATCAATATCTCCTGTAATACCCTATTTGTGAGGCACAATTGGATTGCAAACAGGGCCTTTTTATTAAGGTCTTCCCATTTTGTCTGATTTAGATTCTTAGGCTTTTTGTCAGTAACAACCTTTTTCAGGCCGATCTAAACTAGAATTATCATCATTCGAACTTGACACAAATTGAAATTTACAAATTTTAATTGGGGACACTATCAAAATTCTCAATGTCAAACCTTGTTGTTATTGATAAGCCATAAAAGTAACATATTTTTAATCTCATTCTTGATGCTTTTTTGGATTATTTATTATGTGAATTAGTGAATTTTATACTCCTAATCCTTTAAAATTATGTTTCTATACTTAAGTGAGCATAGTGGAGTGAAAAGAGCAATCAAAAAAAATGAGCTATTTTTAGTATTCACACAGCCTGGGCATTTACACACGGGCTGGCCACACGCTCATGTGCCAGCCCATGTCGATTTCGCAACCTACTTCCCAGATACGCGGAAAAACTCAATTTTTAAGCTTTTTGAGCATTTTAAAGCCTATAAATACCAATTAAAAGAAGACTTAATGGGGCAGGCAAAGAAGATCGAAGAAAAGACTTGAAGAACGCCATCAAAAGCAACTCGAAAGCGGATCTCCTTCAAAATTGAAAATCATCATTTAACTTCCTTTTAAGTTTTATTGAGTTTCTTTATGTCTTTTTGTTATCCTAATTTTGAGATGTTTCCATTCTAGATTATGAACTAAATTCCCTAGATACCTAAAGAAGATGAAACCTATGATGAATCTTATTATTTAATTTCGGATTTACATGATAAATATTTGATTCTTGCTCTCAATTATGTATGCTTATTTCGTGTTTTAATATTTCAGTATATTGATTCATGTTTAATGTGCTTATTTTAGTGGAGCAAAAGTCTCTATTTAATAGTAGATCTAGCATAATTGAGTGGAGTTACATGTAATCCTAGAAATAGGATGACATAAATCTACCAAATTAGAGTCAAATCTCATATGGGAGTCCATAGATCGAGTTAATGCGACAATAGAGGTTTTAATTAGAAAGATATTTCAATTAATCAATGTAGAGTCAATTGTTCTTACTCTCGAAAGAGACATTAACATAATTTAAGGATTCCTACGAATCAAGACACAAGTGAACAAATAGTTTAATTCAGATTTAGAATAATAGGAGAAATCTAGGTGGATCCTTTCCTGGGTATTCTCTATCTAATTGATTATCTTCGATTATTTTCCTATTTCATTCTCTGTTGCGTTCGTAGTTAAATTAGATTAGTAAATTTAGATTAAAAACAATCACTTCAATTTATCGGCTAAGTAATAGAAAAACGATAATTACTAGTACATTTAGTCCTCGTGGATACGATATTCCCTACTCACCATAGCTATACTATTGATCGATAGGTGTGCTTGCCATTGTCGTAATTATAGTTAGCTTAGTGACCATCAAGTTTTTAGCGCCATTGTTGAGGACTAAAATATTAGGAACACTCAATATTTATTAATTTAGCCATTTTTATTTTATTATATTTTTACTTTTAGTTTAATTTTTGTTAACTAATTTTTCTTTTATTTTCTTCTGGCAGGTTCCTTTAGTTTATGACTAGAAGAAACCCATCGGAGCTGGTAGAATAATTAAATAAGAAGAAGTCGAATCTTGAGGAGATGTTAACGAAGTTTATCTCGGTGTTAGAAACTAGCTTTCAAAACACTGAGGTGGCACTTAAAGATCAGCAAGCGTCAATGCAAGGACTCGAGAATCAAATCGGTCAACTTGCTAAATTGATTTCAAAAAGACAACAAGGTAGTTTGACTAGTAATACCAAAACCAACCCTAGAGAGTAACTTTATGCAATTACTGTGCAAGATGAAGTAAGGTTAGTTGAATCTGAACCAGAACCGAGGCAAGAAATTATGGTCAGTAACGGTAACGTCGAGGCAAGCCAGAATGAACAAAAATCAGTCGGTAAGGAACATAAACCTCGTGTGCCATATCCGAATGCAATGAATAGAGACCACACAAACGAACAATTTGGTAAATTTTTTAAACTTCTGAAAAAATTACATATTAACTTATCGTTTATTGAAGATCTTTCGCAGATGCCCAATTCCGTTAAATTTTTAAATGAGCTTTTGGCAAACAAATGGTAGATGATTTGTCACATGTGGAGCTAAATGCAGTTTGTTCAGTCATTTGACAAAATAAGCTACCCAACAAATTCAAAGATTCAGGGAGTTTTACTATTCCTTGTTTAATTGATAGTTTTATTTTAATAATGCTTTGGCTGATTTAGGGGCTAGTATTAATGCCATGCCCTATAAAATGTTTAAGCAATTAGGCCTTAGGAAACCCAAACAAACTAGGATGAGTATTCAATTAGCAGATAGAACCATTAGATTTCCTTGGGGGATTATTAAAGATATTCTTGTCAAAATTGATAAATTCATATTCCCAGTTGATTTTGTTGTTTTAAACATGGATGAGGATAGTGACGTACCTCTAATTCTAGTTCGGCCTTTTTTAGCAATTTCCAGAACTATTATTGATGTTGGTACAGGTGAATTAATACTTCATGTAGGTGATGACACGATTACACTTCAAGCTCGTGATTCTGTTAAGACATCTAGTGATCGAGATGATTATACAAGTTATGTTAATATGAGTAACCTTGTGACTCAAACTTCTTTGCAAGAAACCCCTCAGAAAAACATGATGGAGCCACATTCCAGTCCATATGACAGAAAAAAATGACTCATGAAGAACGAATGCTACAGATCGATGAACTAGACGAATGGCGGGCACATGTCAATGAGAAACTGAGAATACACGATGCAGAACCAAAACGATGCCATGATCAGCATGTGGATGCACTAAACCAATTTAAGGTTGGAGACAAGGTACTTCTAGATAAAACAGATCCTTGAATTACCATTTCGAAGCTTGATCCAAACAAATCAAATCCCTTTACAGTACTAAATATCTTCCCATTAAGTACAGTCAAGGTAACTCATTCTGAATTTGGCACATTTAAGGTAAATAGTACTTGAATTAAACCTTATTTTGATAATAGAATTGATAACGAGAAAGAGGATTTTCGACTCCATGAACTACCGTGACCAAGCGAATACGAGGTAAGTCGAGGTTAGACTTTAAATAAGTGCTTCTCGGGAGGCAACCCGAATTTTTAAATTTTGCTAATACTTTTAATTCCATTGCATGCTAATTTAAAATCTTAAAAAAAAAGTGTGTTTTTGACCCACACAGCCTGGACACACGGGCGTATGGGAACACACGGCCTAGACACATGGGCATGTCACAGGCCGTGTGTGAAATGGGGTAATCGACAGTGAGTTACACAGTCTAGCGACACGGCCGTATGACCCACACAGCCTGGCCACACGGGCGTGTGGGATCTCACATGGGCATGGGAGAAGCGAAGGAAAACACACACGGCCTTGAGACACAGACATGTGGCACACACAGCCTGGACACACAGGCCTATCCTAGGCCGTGTGAAACCTAGAGCTAATTTTTTCAATTTTAAATCAAGCCAAAGAGTTACATGGGCAAGGCACACAGCTGTGTGAGAGACACAGTCGGGTCACACGGGCATATGGGAGTCCACACGAGCCTGAGAGAAATGAAGGAGATCACACACGGCCTGTACACACGGACGTGTCCATGGCCGTGTAAAAACTGAGTTAATTTTTAATTGCACACGGGCTAAAAATACTCCACACGACTATATGGCCCAAACCCTAGAATTCTTTTCTCAATTTGTCTTTTTCTTCTTCCCCAACCAAGCCACCCCCTTTTATTTTATTTTATGTATTATTATTTTTTATATTATTTATTTTTATTTTACTAATTTTATTTTATTTATTTATTTTTATTTATTATTCTTATACTTAGATTTTTAAATTTGTTTTAATTTTTCTACTATTTCTATTTTATTTTTATTATTTTTTATTATTACAATTACATTTAAGTTTATTGGTATCATTGAATTTATTATTATTATTATTTTGTTTTTTTTTTTATTTATCTTTCTTTCTAATTTTGTTTTAGTTGCTTGATTTTTTTTATTTTCTTCAACTTATTTTAATTATTATCTTTTGAAATATATTTTTGTGGTTTTTCTAATTGAGTTATAACCTTTTAATCTTCTCTATTATTTTGTTTACTTTTCTTATTAGTTTGCTCAGAATCATGCGTTACATTTAGATTCGACTACTAATTCTGTTTTTCACTATTCTGGGGATTTCATCCAATATTCAGGGCAGTTTCAGTTTTCTCCCTCTCTTATGATATTTTATTTATACTGTGATTATATATGTTTGTACATTGAGGGTAATGTACATTTCAAGTGTGTGGAGGTTATTTATATAATTATTAGAATATCCATGAATTATGTCTTGGGTTTAAGTAATTTTCTCATACTTCTATTAGAATGAATTTTTATCGATTTGTGATTTTTATTGATGTGTTTTGGATTAAATTCATAGATATTTATGCATTGGTTGTTTTAAACTTTAAGATATGAGAGAATCAAGAATGATAAGTTTATTTTCAGAATAAATATTTTTTTAGGTTGTTTCCCTGAATTGAGGTGTTACCTTGAAGTTTTAAATTTACAAGTTTGAAAACCATAGTTTTTTGTGAGATTTTGAGCCTTTAAAGCATACATTTTTCTTACTCATTTTATTATTGATATGAGTGTGTCAATTTGATTTTTTATTCTAGAACTTGTGTCGATTATACATGTCGAGACCACACCTTCGATTTGATATATTGAGATGATAAAGGCACTTAGGTTTTAACCCACTTATCTCATAAAAAGCCTACCTTTTTAATTAACCCTTAGTGAACCCCGTTGAGCCTAACACACCGTTTCTTAATTTACCTATTAATTTTAACCCATAACTCTTCTTTTTTTTTTGTTCATTGAAGATTTTTCCTGTTTTATTGATTCCCTTTTTGTCAATATTTGATTTGGTTAGTTGCCTAAGTGTGCTCTTTTGTTTGATTTGCTGAATTATTTATTATTGTTAAAAAAATTGAAAAAGAAAAAGAAAAAGAAAAAGAAAATCGAGAAAAAAAATATATTGATTATTATTTAGTTCTATGTTGATTGAGCCTGAACAGTTAAATTCATATTTTAAGAAGAAACTTGTTTTTAATCTTGAATAGTTTTCAATTAATGTAATTGTTTTTAATTCAGTATTTTTTTATTTTTCTAGATTGGTAATTTATCAATTCGATCTCGATTTTAACCATTTTTTTCGGCATTTCTCCAGACCCTTAACCTAAGCCCCATTACAACCTCTTAAAGACCTTTTGATCTGTGTATCATATCATTTTATAGTGGTGGAGATTTGATTTTCATGCAATCCTATGGTAATGGCTTTTCTTATTTGACTATTGAGTGCTTATTCTTGAACCTTAAACACTTCGAGTGATTTGAGTGAACCTTTAGTAAGGATGTCGATTCTTATCAATTTTAAATTAAAGGTAATTACTTAGATAAATGAAAATACCTATGTTTTCATACTTTAAAAATGTTCGACTTGGATTGTTTAAATCTTTATTACTCTTTTAGTTGAATTATCAATGTATGATTATTTGTGAATTATTTTGAAATATTATTTATGAGAATTATAAGTTGAGAAAGATTAATTTTAAGTCTGAGTTGAGGATTTTGCTTAAGGACAAGCAAACGCTTAAGTGTGAGGATATTTGATAAGCCATAAAAGTAACATATTTTTAATCTCATTCTTGATGCGTTTTTGGATGATTTATTATGTAAATTAGTGAATTTGATGCTCCTAATCCTTTAAATTCATGTTTCTATACTTAGGTGAGCATATAGGAGTGAAAAGTGTGGAAAAAAGCCAAAATCAAACAAAAAGAGATGTTTTCAGTATCCACACGGCCTAAGCATTTCCACATAGGCTGGCCACACGCCCATGTGCCAGCCCATGTCGATTTTGCAATCTATTTCCCAAATACGTGAAAAACCCCAATTTTTAGGCTTTTTGAGCATTCTAGAGTCCATAAATACCAATCAGAAGAAGACCTAAAGGGGCACGCAGAGAAGATCGAAGAAAAGACTCGAAGAACGCCATCAGAATCAACTTGAAAGCGGATCTCCTTTAATATTGAAGATCTCCATTTAATTTCCTTCAAAGTTTTATTAAGTTTCTTTATATCTTGTTGTTATCCTAATTTTGAGATGTTTCCATTCCAAATTATGAACTAAATTCCCTAGATACCTAGGAAAGATGAAACCTATGATGAATCTTATTGTTTAATTTCTGATTTACATGATAAATACTTGATTCTTGTTCTCAATTATGTATGCTTATTTCGTGTTTTAATATTTTCAAGATATTGATTCATGTTTAATATGCTTATTTCAGTATAACAAAAGCCTATGTTTAAGAGTAGATCTAACATAATTGAGTGGAGTTGCATGTAATCCTAGAAATAGGATGACATAAATCTATCGGATTAGAGTCAAATCTCATAGAGGAGTCCATAGATCGAGTTAATGCGACAATAAAGGTTTTAATTAGAAAGAGATTTCAATTAATCAACGTAGAGTCAATTGTTCTTACTCTTGAAAGAGACATTAACATAATTTAGGGATTCCTACGGATCAAGACACAAGTGAACAAATAGTTTAATTCAGATTTAGAATAATAGGTGAAATCTAGGTGGATCCTTTCCTGGGTATTCTCTATCTAATTGATTATTTTCGATTATTTTCCTATTTCATTCTCTGTTGCGTTCGTAGTTAAATTAGATTAGTAAATTTAGATTAAAAATAATCACTTCAATTTATCGGCTAAGTAATAGAAAAACGGTAATTACTAGTACTTTTAGTCCTCGTGGATATGATATTCCCTACTCACCATAGCTATACTATTGTTCAATAGGTGTGCTTGCCTTTGTCGTAATTATAGTTAGCTTAGTGACCATCAAGTTTTTAGCGCCATTGTTGAGGACTAAAATATTAGGAACACTCAATTTTTATTAATTTAGCCATTTTTATTTTATTATATTTTTACTTTTAGTTTAATTTTTGTTAACTAATTTTTCTTTTATTTTCTTCTGGTAGGTTCCTTTAGTTTATGACTAGAAAAAACCCTTCGGGACCATTACTGTTTGACAGTGAAATTGAAAGTACAGCTTGCAAAAATTGTAGAGAAGCAAGACAGAGTCGACAGAGTATAGTAGATGAGTAAGAGGACGTTATTATTATTACTGAAGATATGGGTGATGATCGGAATATTCAGCTACCTCCTGCAGTTACTGCAAAACCAGATCCTGTTTCTTGTACTATGTACAATTATATCAAGCCCACTCTAACTAGGGCTAAATCGAGTATTGTGAGACCCACTATTGCTGCAAATAAGTTTGAACTGAAGTCAAACACTATTCAGACGGTACAACAATTTGTTCAATTCGATGGTTTGCAAGACGAAGATATCGTCGGTATACCCGACTAGCATTTGGTGCAAATATTGTTGGTTTATCCAACTAGAGCTAGGCTCACAATTACTATCGTCAGTATACCCGACTAGCACTGGGTGTAAATATCGTTGGTTTATCCAACTAGAGCTGGGCTCATATTTAATACTATCGGTTAATCCGACTAGTGCTAGGCATAACTTTTTCTGCAGTTTACAGCAAGGCATCGGGTGCCACGTCGCTAATAGATCTTGCGGTAAGGTTACTTGAATTATCAAAAGAACTGAAATCTTATTTGGTTAAGTTATAATTTCATACTAATGTCGATTGTTTTTTTTTTTTTGTGTGTGTGTGTTTAGCTAATAAATAGAACCTATTAATGGTAAATTGATTTACATGTTGGCACATAGTGTGCGAGATATTCGCTTATCTGGTATTAGTCTAAGTGGGTCAACAGACACAGGGTTGTTTCAAGGTTATATGAGTTCAATACGAATTAGTACAGATATGTATACGAAATATGTAGAAATGATATACATATATGACATATGAATTCATGGCATGGCTAACTAGGTTGATGATTATGTGTTAGGCTTTTTGGCCAAATTGAGTTGTGATATGCCTTGTTTTACTTACTTAAATTGTAGTTAAACGAGTATGAAAAGAAGGAAAGATTGTTAATTGCTTGAATTAGAATTGCTATGGAAGTATGGAAAGGTATGAATTATTAGACAATCGAAATAAGCTTAGGCACATGCTTGAAAATGTGAATGCATTTAAGTAGGGTGTACTTATACTATGATGTTTTGAGATGGTTTTTTAGTTTATGTGAGAATTAAAATTGAGAGGCTAATGTTGTTTTGACTAAGGCCAAGACATGTTGGATTGACTAAAGTGGCTTATGATTATAAATTGTAGTGGTAAGCTTTATTTTTGAATTACGAACTTACTAAGCATTACATGCTTACTTTGTGTTAATTTCTTTGTATATTTAGATATTGAAAGCTCATTCGGGTTGGAAATTGGAGGAGATTTCATCACACTATCTATCGACTATTTTGGTATTGTGGTTTTATAATTCTGGTTATAATGGCATTTATAGGTCAGTTTGGCTAATTGTAGCTTATATCTCTTGTTGTGTTTTTAGCCATTCGATTTGGCTTGAAAATGGTATATGTTTTTTTATGTAAACATGTGTAAATGGATTTATGATATGTGGGGTATGGCTGCCAAGTGAATGTCTTGTTTGTGAATTGGTATTTTGTGTACAAATGGTTGATTGAGATATGGCATGCATGTTAAATTTTAGTCACAAAGTTTCCTTTATGTGTTTGACCATTTAGATAGATTTTGGAAGTTTAAATTGGCATGTTTAAAGTGGCCAATTAAGGTGCCTATTAGTATCATGGTTGTGTGTGATCTTATAAGATGTTATAAGCTTGTTATTGATTGGTTTGGAATGTCTAAATATGCCATGTTTATATGCACATTGAGGTATTTAGGTTGTTACCAAGTTGGGTGAGAAATATGGCTTGAAAAATAGCCTATTTTCATCCACACAGGCAGAGACACGGGCGTGTGTCTCAGCCATGTATGACGCACGGCTTAGCACACGGGTGTATGTCTTGGCTGTGTGACCCCTGCACCTAATTAATGCAAATTCAATTGTTCACATAGCCTAGCACACGGGCGCGTGGCTTGGCCATGTGACCCAAGTCAGAGAGTTACATGGGTATGGGCACGGGCTGGAACACAGTCGTGTGCCTCACATCGAATGCCCACACAGCCTGAGACACGGGTGTATAACTTGGCCATGTGAGCCACACAGCCTGGCCACACGGGCTTGTGTCCCCTGCACTTAAAAGGAATTTTGTGATTTCTCGAAAAATTCTCCGAGCTTCCGGTTTAGTCCCGACTTGATTCTAATCTTTATTTTGGGCCTCGATGACTCATTTAAGGGACTTTATGATTGATTATGAATGGTTTTTTATTTGAATGTGAGATGAACATAAAATGTTTGTTTGTTCGATTATAAGTCCAATAATGCTCCATAACTCTATTCCAGAGTCTGATACGGGTTAAGGGTGTTACAGTTGCATTCGTAGTTAAATTAGATTAGTAAATTTAGATTAAAAACAATCGCTTCAATTTATCAATTAAATAATAACAAAATGGTAATTACTAGTACTTTTAGTCCTTGTGGATACGATATTCCCTACTCACCATATCTATACTATTGTTCAATAGGTGCGCTTGCCTTTGTCGTAATTATAGTTAGTTTAGTGACCATCAGCTACCATTTCTGAACGGGCTGATCTACGAAAATTGAACTAACTCTAATATCACTTGTTGGGGATCGACTCGATTAAGTAACAAATAAGTAAAATTAGTAGAAGAATTTGAGAAATTGAATACACAAATTTAACATGGAAAAACCCGTCCAAAGAGGAAAAAAAAACCCACAGGCAAAGATAATTTTACTATAATTGAAAAAGAACGAAGAGTACAAAAGATGGAGATAAAAACTAAACCCCGAAACCTGAAAAATGAATAAACCTTCAAAACATAAACACAAAATTCTTCAAAAGTATTATGAGTTGTAATATTTAATAGGTGTTTTTTCTAAGGTTGTAAAATAGCATATTTATATATTAAATTAAGAGGTCAAATAATAAATGCTAAATATATTATATTAATAAATACTAAATCTTCTAAAATAAAAATATATTTTGTTTAACTTGACTTGCAAATAATCTCTTATTTTATTTAATGAAATTTGAGTCGAACAATTCTAACAATATCAAATATTAATCTTTTATCATATTTATAAATTTTGTTTGTGAATTAACTCAAACAATATTCTCAGTTAAAAAAATGGTCAATCTCATAAAGTAAAACACAATCTGCCTTAGCCCTTAGATGTGGAATAAGATGTGCCAACATCTACACCCGCACTGCCTAAAACATCACGGCTTGTGAATCAACAGAACCAAAAGACGGAGCCACAACAACATCGGCACAAGCGTTGACTGTTGGGTTCGGCTTCACAGGCTGATCGCTCTGAGTGTATCAAAAGCCCAATTTGAACCTAGAATTCAAGCTCAATATTAGGCTAAGGAGCCAAAATGGGCAGTTTTTAAGGGTTTTTTTTATACTTTTTAATTTTTATCTTTATAACTTTTTTTTAATAATTTTTCTTGTTTTATATTTTTCTTTTTTAAGCTTTTTTAAAATATTCATATAATAGCATTATTGTGACATCACCATCTCTCACTTAGCAAAAAGATAGTAGATGAAAACCTCAACCAGTTTTTTTTACGTAAAAAAGAACATAAAGCTAGATCAGGAAAAAAACAGACTAAATTGAGAAAATGGTATGTTTTAAGGACTAAAAGATGTATTAAGCGTTTTGTTTTTCATAATTGGGCAAAACATGTCGTAGACCTGCCTGATGTTTTACTCGCTTGAATATCACACGGACCAATCTGAGAGAGGTCAAACCTTGAATCCGCCAGGTGTTCTATTATCTTCTAAATACGGTATCCAGTTCAAGTCTTTGTTTAGGGGTTTCATCTATTTCCAACTCAAATTTGCTTGAGGCTTAATGTTATTATTTGATATTAAGAAATAATAAGGAAAACAAATATTTTTAAATTCACTTAAAGTCAAAATTTTGAGTTAACAATACCAAACAGTTTCAATTATCATCTAAATTTTAAATTAGTTCCAAATTTTGAAATAATATTATTTTATAGATGTAGAATATTTTTAAAATATTTAAATTAAATTGTAAATATATATACATGTGGATATATAAAAGACATAGGAAAAAACTTTTAAGGTTTATAGAATAACTATACATATTTTTACAATTTAACTCATGAGTTCCGTTGAGATTTAACACAAATTTTTAGAATTTTTAATGCTATTAATCCAAAATATTTATAGCAGAAAAAAAAAAGAGGAAACCAAAAGCTGGTTACTTTCATTACACAAGATTTTAATCCATGGATGTTTGTAAGAAGAAGAAAAAAAGTTATTTTTCAAAACAAAGAGGGAGGAAAAAGGGGAAGAAATAGTTAGCTTATGAAGCACTTCATATTCTTATTCTATGTATCTAAGCAGTAAGCAACAGCAAAAAAAAAAAAGAATTAAAAAAAAAAGCAAAATGTACAGAAAAAAAAAAAAGGAACCCACTAACATGGATGAGTTTAGGATTTAAATATATTCATCCACTTTAGCAATTTCCTTGTTTGACTCTCTCCTATGTCATTTTGCCTTTCTTCATTTTTTTAATTTGAAACTGGTACTTTGATCTTCCTCTATTTTTATTGTTATCTTGATACTATTATGCATGTTTTCATATGAAAATTTTATTCGTTTTTGGTGGATTTTTGGGCTTGGCTTAGTTTCTTTGATATTTATGGCTTTGATATTGTTTATGTATGTTTACATCTTTGATAGCTATGGTTTTTTTTCTTTCTTATCTGATATGGGATTCTTTTGATGCTTAGGTTTTTGGTTTCTGCATGGAAATTTACATTATTATTTTCTTTTTTTCAGTGTAATATTTGAGATATAACTGGATGAGGAAAATACTACTGTGATTGTTTTCATGGGAAATACATGCCTTAGATCTTTCAAGGGTAATAATCATTTTCAGGGCTACAATACCACCACTGGTACCAATTTGGCTCCATCCATCAGCCCCACAGCTAACACCATGAGAAGAGCCTTTGATCACCAAGCTCATTTTGTTTTAGGCCGTAAGACCCCTAATATCCATGAGCTTTACACTTTTGGCCGCAAATTAGGACAAGGACAGTTTGGGATTACTTACTTATGTACCGATATTTCGACCGGGATTGAATATGCTTGTAAGTCAATATCGAAAAGGAAGTTGATTCGCAAGGAGGATGTGGAGGATGTTAGGAGGGAGATTCAGATTATGCATCATTTGGCTGGTCATAAGAATATCGTGTCGATTAAAGGCGCTTATGAGGATACTTTATATGTGTATATCGTGATGGAGTTTTGCTCCGGAGGCGAACTGTTCGATAGAATTATCCAGAGAGGGCATTACAGTGAGAGGAAGGCAGCTGAGTTGACTAAGATTATTGTTGGTGTTATTGAGGTTTGCCATTCACTCGGGGTTATGCATAGAGACTTGAAGCCTGAGAATTTCTTGTTGGTTAACAAGGATGATGATTTCTCACTCAAGGCAATTGATTTTGGACTCTCGGCCTTCTTTAAACCTGGTATCGAATGTTCTTAACTTTTACTGAATTTGAAGCAACTTAAGTAGCTGGAGCATACACCAAGTAGTAAAAGAGATAACATTTAGTTTGTAATAAAACCAATGTCATTTCGAAATTCAAGCTGTTTAACTTAACGTGTGCTTTACTCCTTCAGGGGAAATCTTTAGTGATGTTGTTGGAAGCCCGTATTATGTCGCTCCTGAAGTACTCCTCAAACATTATGGACCTGAAGCAGACATATGGTCTGCAGGAGTTATACTCTATATATTGCTATGTGGCTTGCCACCGTTTTGGGCAGGTATTCTTTATATTTCGACTCTGCATCGGGATCACTTTTCAAGTAGTTCTATGTCTAATATACTTACGGACCTACCACTCTGTATGTACTTTAGAAACAATACAAGGAATCTTCGCTGCTGTGCTAAAAGGACATATTGACTTCAGCTCTTACCCATGGCCCCTAATATCCGATAGCGCAAAGGATCTAATCCGGAAGATGTTGTGCATTCACCCTTCAGAACGGTTGACAGCTCATGAAGTATTATGTATGTCATGCATAGTAGCTCTCTATTATTATCTGTTTGATGGTCATGAATGTTCTGAACCTTGATACAAAGCAATAAGTACTATTATTTATTATATTTATGCACCTTCTCCATTTCTTTTTTGAATCATTTAGGTCATCCTTGGATTTGTAAAAATGGGGTTGCCCCGGATAAGGCACTGGATCCGGCAATACTTTCTCGCCTCAAGCAATTCTCGGCAATGAATAAATTAAAGAAGATGGCTTTACGGGTAAGATTCTCAAGATTTATGTGTAATATGATGAAGAATCTGTATGTGTGTGTTACGTACGTATGTTTAGAGTTCTGTCTTAACAACTATGGAATTTCATGATGGCCTTAAGCATGCTCCTTTTATAGTTAATGCAATCAGACTCATTTGTGACAGATAAAGCTCTGCCCTTTTGTGCTATCAGGTAATAGCTGAAAGCCTCTCTGAGGAGGAGATTGCTGGTTTGCGAGAAATATTTACAGCTATGGATACTGGTAAGAGCGGTGCTATCACATTTGATGAACTCAAAGCCGGTTTGCAAAGATATGGTGCCACCTTGAAAGATACAGAGATTCAGGACCTTATGAATGCAGTAAGTTTGTTTATGAAGCAGATATCTAAATAATTGTTTCATTTTTCAAGCTTTTGTTTCGTATTGCTTCTTCTTCCTTTGGTCTAAATGCCCGGTTACATGTTTGCTTGAATTTGCGAGAGATGCAGCAGTTGTGTCCCCTCGAAATTCTCTTTTTGCACAATTATGTGGCTGTTATGCTTATAATGTTATTTGTGTGGTCAGGCTGATGTGAGCAATAGCGGGACCATCGATTACGGTGAATTTATAGCTGCAACAATTCACCTTAATAAGCTAGAGCGCAAGGAGCATCTCGTTGCAGCATTCCAGTACTTTGATAAGGATAAAAGTGGCTATATTACGATTGGTGAGCTTAAACAAGTTTGTGCCGAGCTTAACATGAAAAATGTTTTACTTGAGGATATAATCCAAGAAGTCGATCAAGATAACGTAAGTCATTTTGTACCTTGATGTTCGGGTCATTACATTAGTTGATTTCTTATATGGTTGAACATGGTACTGATAACAACGATGTAGAGTTTCCGAGTACGTCACCATCCCGCTGTTTACAGTTCCTAAATTTTGTCTATGACTTGACATTGATGACACCATGTCAGTTTACATTAAACCAAAGCTGTGGGGTTTTGGCAAAGCAAGTTGTCGTTCAAATGATCTTTTGCTTTGTTTTCGGTTCGTTTGATTAAAATGTTCTGCAACATTTGCTTTATTTCAGGATGGAAGAATCGACTATGCTGAATTTGTTGCCGTGATGCAAAAAGGCAATGCAGGAGTTGGTAGACGACCCATGAGAAACAGTCTGAATATGAGCATTAGAGATGTGCCGGGTTCTCAATAATTGCTGGCCACACACATCATGTACAGGTACCTTTAGGCTATATATGTTCTTTTCATGTCTCAATAACTTCCGGGATAGTTGTAGCACCGGTAAAATAGATCACCTTGTACAGGTATCTTTGAATTATATATGCCCTTTCATGTCTTGATATCTTCCGAAATGGCATTCCGACTCGCTTTTAGCCCAAAATTTCAAATGGTCTGTAACTGTGTACTTGTAAAAGCACATGCTGTGGCTTCACCTGTATCTAATTTACTAATTCAAATGGCTTTGAACTATTGTGATACATTAGAAGTTACTGTGAAGAACTGAGAAAGCATTAGAAAACTCAATAATTTCGATGCACAATCAATGAACTATCTCCTATCCTACATGTAATGTGTATGGAAATGAGAATGAATCGAACAGCTCTGAAGAATTTGTGTTGCATCATCGATAGAACTTAAGATATAGACTTAAGTAGGCTTGTTTTTCATTACTGCTAGACTAGCGATTAGAGTTCGTAAAATCAGGTACGTATCATCTTGTTTTTGCGAACTGTTTCTAACCTTCTAATTATATGATACTGTTGGCAGATTGTACAGCAAAACTGGAAAACGGAATATCCAGAATGAAACTTTTTCGGCTTAACAGTTCCGGTTCCTCCGATGTCACCCCGGACTCCCGTCACCAAAGAAATGGTCATGGAAAGGTTCTTTGTTATTGGTTTATAATGCTATAGGCCAGTTTGTATGAATTAATGAGAAAATAATGTCAATATAGCAATAAGATGACCTAGATTAGATTTATAATACCTGGATTGTATAATAAATTTGTGGTTTTATTAGTACTCCAATTTCCATGGACTTAAAAGTTTTATTTACTAAGGATCAATCTGAAAATTAAGATATAATTTAGGGGTCAACTACTAAATATCCTAAAATTGATCCAAAAATGAAAACTTAAGTTGATTAATTATTTGACCATAAAAGATGTATAAAATCTATAACTCGAATCATTTTAACTTAAAATTGATTTGAACTTAAAATTATTTAAAACCAAAATGATCTAAACTGATAATAATCCTACTAAAAAAACCCAAATTTTAATCTTGAATGATTCACACAAAAACAACTCCAACTGGAATGAATTGATGTATACCTTTTGATTTAAATCAAACCAAGTTCTTTACTGTTGCACCAGTACCTTATTTAACTTTGTGTTTACTAAGTATCATTTTGTTTGTATTTTGTCTAAAATTATCAAATCTACTTAAAAAGATAAATAAAAGGTCAAATTATGAATTTGGTCCTTTTATTATGCAAGAGATATATTGTATATACTTTACTTTGACATAATTTTATTCATTTACTTTTATAATGTCATTATTAATTTAAATAGTTAATATTATTAACTATTTTGACTAAAATGTTGACATGAATTTTTTATTTAAAACACTCTTAGCTCATCATATTTGTATTCTTTTTTGTTAAAAGTTTTTAAAAAAAAACTATGCCAACATTTTAACAAAGATGATTAACACCGTCAGCTATTTACACTAACCAATGATATTACAAAAGTAAAAGATCAAATTATGTCAAATTATATAGATTGAATCCCAAATTTAAATAAAATAAAGGGATCAAAAATAGAATTTGACTAAATAATTTAACAAAAAGAAGTGTCATATATAAAACACTAGTAAACTAATATGATGCCGAAATTCATTTTTGGGTGAAAATGCACCATTTTTAAAACCAGACTAATTCGGTCAATCAGGCTAGGAACTAATCGAGGTATTGATCCGAACTAAGGGATGAAACCGATTGATCCATGAATCGCTTGAACTAGTTGAATTGGATGGTCGGACTAATTGAATCGATGGTTGAATCAATTTTCTAAATGTAACACCCCAAACCTGGCCTAGACATTATGGCCGAATCCGGAGATATCACAAAAAATGGGTTAGAAAACTGAGTCGTTACGTAAAATCATCTCAGTTTATTAGCTCATATACTTTATAACCATTTTCGAAAATGTTAATTAATTGGTTTGTTTGCCAAAACTTATTTTACAGTGGAAGTTTAACAAACCCATTTCATTTTAGAAATCTTATTCATATTTTTCGAAAAACCTCTTTTTTGAATAAAAACTGTCATTTTCATAAAATATTTTACCAAAGCATGCAAATTATCAACAATCCAAAAATCAACCGTTAGAAATCATATATTCTAGAGAGTCCCAGAAATTACAAACTCTCGAATGAAAACCAAATCATAAATAAAGCCATAATTTGCCAAGTTTAAACTGTTTACAGTTGAGTGGTCACCGTTGAGTCTCCACCGCACCGATCCGCCTAAGTCGGTGGATTACCTAAACAGAACAGACAAATAGATGTGAGTTTTCATAAACTCAGTGTGTAACCCAACAGAATTAAGCATGCAAACATACAGATACTGAATCGGGCTTATGCCCTTTTTAGATACAGTAAACAGAATCAGATATACAGAATTCTACCCCCATCCTCTACACACCAACTCCGACCATTCCAGCACACCATGTGGGGTTAAAACACCCACCCATCCCTACACACCATATTGTGCCATTACGACACATGTCAGATAATGTGCAGCCAAGTTGCCAGAATATAGGCGATAATCTCCATACAGAAAACTTCCTCCTCATATACAAATCACACCCCAAAATCATATACGGAAACAGATACAGAATAACATACTAGACATGCTCAACATGCTTATGTACAGATATCAGATATACAGATAGCAGGATAAACAATAATGCATAGTAATGTCTTACTCAGGGCATACTACCAGAATATCAAATCACATAAAATTTAGGGTTTGGTTAGCCTTTACCGACCCTACGGTAGGCCCACAGTCGATCGGAACAACCTATACGACCCTAGGGAAAATTTTAGAAATATGGGCCCACGTGTCCGTATGGCTTGCCCGTATGGTCCACACGGCCTGGCCCAAAAACCCACACGCCTAACTTGGCCTAGCCTATGTAGCTCACACGGCCACACTCCGACCACCACACGGACGTGTCTTGCACATGGCCATGCCTTCGTCGACCACACGGTCGTGTCTGACACACGACCAACCACACAGCCAGGCACACACCTATGTGGCGTCGACAGTGAGGTTTTTTGGCTTTTGTCGAAGCTTATTTTTCTGCATTTCAGGTACACACTTGTTTCAATTTTACTGTAAAAACACTCCTTAGACCACCAGCACCTAAAAGCAGAATATCCAACCTCTTTAACGACCAAAAATCAAGTTAACAAAAACTAAATCGATCAACAACCAAAAACTTACCACCGCTAAAACTGTCACACGCCGTAATCTAAACCGTTGGAGTCACAACCATTGTCTCACCGTATTCTCCTACGCCACTAAATTCAACGATTACTACTATATATTGGCTATCATTAAGATTTCCTACAATTTCAAAAACCATTCGATAACAAAAACCCAACTTCACTTACCAAACCAATTAACGAAACTGAAAATCGTAGCAGCAATAGTTGAATGAGTAAAACAACAGTAATCTGAAGAAGAATGAACAAAAAATCAAAAATCAAAGATAGAGGAAGAGAGAAAAAATCGTCAGGAGGGGAGTTTTGGGAAAAAGAAAAAAAAACTAACAAATCAAAAATCTGATAACCACCTTATAATTTTAGTTCCACTGAAACTCTCTCAGACAATCGAGCAAAAATTAATACTTTTGCTTATGCAGGGATACAAACATAGGACCTCTAGTATAACAACCCTCTTACCATTTGAACCAGGAGGCTCATTTTGATATGACTTAACAGACAATTATAAATAAGCCTTTCCAATAAGAGTAAGGCTTAGATCAGAAAAATAACAAAATTTGGCAAAGAAGAGACTTGAACCCAATACCTCATACACACACCCAGAACACTTAACCACTTAAGTAGATATATAATTGTGCCAAATGTTTACAGAAACAAAATAAATTATTTAGGGCGTTACAACTCTAACCTCCTAAAAGAAATTTCAACCTCAAAATTTACCTGATCCAAACATATGAGGACACTGCTGATGTATCGAGGCCTCAAATTTCCACGTGGCCTCCTCAGTACCATGATTCTGCCATAAAACTTTTACTAGAAGAATGGACTTCCTCCTCAAAACCTTAATATCACGATCTAGAATCTGAATCAGCTTCTCCTCAAAAGTCAAATCAGGCCTAACCTCGATCTCCTCAACTGAGACAACATGAGATAGGCCAGACCAATACCCCTTCAACATCAAAACGTGAAACACATCATAGATAAGGCCTAACTCAGGAGGTAACTCCAACTGATAAGCAATGGACCTCACAAGCTTCAGAATTCAATACGTCCCAATGAACCTAGGGCTCAACTTGCCCTTACGACCGAATTTCAGAACTTTCTTCCATGGAGAAACCTTAAGAAATATGAAGTCCCCCACAGAGTACTCAATATCACACCTCTTCAAATCTGTATAATATTTTTGTCTATCAAAAGCTGCCTTCAGATGATCCTGAATCTGTCTAACTTTATCCTCAGTCTCATAAACCAACTCAAATCCCATTACTCGATATTCACCCAACTCAGTTCAACATAGCAAAGTATGACACTTATGACCATATAAAGCCTCGTAAGGTGTCATCTGAATGCTAGCCATGAAACTGTTATTGTAGGCGAACTCAACTAACAACAAATAATCCTCCCAACTACCTTGGAAATCAATCATACAACTCTGAAGCATATCCTCCAGTATCTGAATCACCCTCTCAGATTGACCACGGTCTGAGGATGGAATGCAATACTGAAGTCCAATCTCGCACCCAAAGTCTCATACAATTTTTTCCAAAATCGATAAGTGAAACGAAGATCTCTATAAAAAAATTATCGAAACAAGAACCCTATGCAATCTACAATCTTAGAAATATACAGCTTTGCTAACTTCTGCAGAAAAAAGTCCGTTCGAACTGGAATAAAATGAGCAGACTTGGTCAATCGATCCACGATGACCCAAACAAAATCCTTTTTAGTGGGTGTCAAGGGCAACTCACTAACGAAGTCTATTGTTACTCGTTCCCATTTCCATAAGGGAATCTTAACGGGTTGGAGTAATAAAATCTGTAACCTCACACTTCAAACCCAGCCAACAGTACAATTCACGACGATCGCGATATATTTTATTACCACCGGGATGCATAGCATAAGGGTTACTATACACCTCCCTCAGAATTAACTGCCTCAAATCAGAATCACTTGGCACATAGATTCGACCTTGAAAACACATAACACCATCATTATTCAGTCAAAAATCTGAAGTGCTGCCACTCTCAACTAGACGAAATCACAAACCCAGAGACTCATCCCCCAACTACTTAACTCGAATCTGATCAATCCAAGTCGGCTTAACTTACAACTCAGTGAATAGACTCCCATCATCAAATAGACTAAGTCGAGCGAACTTCGCTCCGTGATTTAGAGCATCGGCTACCACATTGGCTTTACCAAGATGATACTCTATCATGCAGTCATAATATTTGAGCAGCTCAATCCATCACTGCTATCTAAGATTCAACTCCTTCTGGGTAAAGGGATACTTGAGGCTCTTGTGATTAGTATAGATAATACACCTCTCACCATACAGATAGTGCCTCCGGATTTTTAATGCAAAAACCACTGCAGCCAACTTGAGATCATGCGTCGGATAATTCCTTTCATGAGTCTTAAGTCGACTGGATGCATAAGCCATAACTTTTCCATCTTGTATCAGTACACATCTCAATCTGACATGCGACGCATCACTATATACCATAAAATATTTTCTAGACTTAGGCTATATCAGAACAAGAGCCTGAGTCAGAACAGACTTAAGCTTTTCGAAGCTCGATTGTTGCTCATCAGTCCAGACAAAAGCAACACCATTGCTCAAAAGCTTAGTTAAAGGAACTGCAATCAGAGAGAATCGTTCGACAAACCGCCAATAATAACCTGCCAGACCTAGAAAACTACGGATTTCAAATGCATTCTTAGGCTGTTTCCAATCAAGCACAACCTCAACCTTCCTAGGATCAACTCGGATCCCCTCAGCAAAAATCACGTACCCTAGAAAAGTCACCTCATGCAACCAGAATTTACACTTGCTCAACTTAGGGTAGAGCTGTTTCTCACGAAGAATCTGAAGTACTACTCTAAAATGTTCATCATGCTAATCATCGGTCTTAGAGTAAACCAGAATATCGTCAATGAAGACCACAACGAACTGATCCAGATATGGCTGAAACACTCGGTTCATCAGATCCATGAATACAGCTGGAGCATTTGTCAAACCAAAAGGCATAACTAGGAACTCGTAATGTCCATAACGAGTCCTAAATGCAGTCTTATAAACATCCACTTCCTTGACTCTCAACAATGATACCCAAAACAAAAATCAATCTTCGAAAACACTGAAGCGCCTTGGAACTAATCAAAGAAATCGTTGATCATCGGAAGTGGATACTTGTTCTTTACAGTTAACTTATTCAGTTGTCGATAATCAATACACATCCTCATGGTCCCATCCTTTTTCTTTATAAATAGCCCCCACAGAGACACATTAGGGCAGATGAAACCACGATCCAAAAGTTCTTGAAGTTAAGTCTTAAGCTTTGTAAGCTCCTTCGGTGCCATTCGGTAGGGAGCGATAGACACCGGAACTGTACCCGATAGAAGCTCAATGCAGAACTCAAATTCTCGATTAGAAGGTAAACCCAATAACTCCTCAAGAAAGACATCTGAAAAATCCCTCATTGTTCTGATATCCCCGACAGAAGAGTCTCCAGAAATAGAAACATTGACGTAAGCCAAATACACCTCATACCCTTTTTAAACCAATTTCTCAACCACAAGCGCGGAGATCACATTGGACAGATAATCTCAATGCTCACCTAACCCAACCACTTCTTTATCATCCTCAGTCCTCAAAACAACCCTCTTAGATGCGCAGTCAAAGCTAACATGGTGCTCAACTAACCAGTCCATACCCAGAATTAATTCGAACTCTCCAAACGGAAACTCCATCAGATTTGTCAAAAAAAACAACTCCTTGCACCAATAACCAAACATTCCTATAAAGCTTATTAACTAGAACAGACTGTCCCAATAGATTCAATATAGTGATCTCACTAAAAGTGCTCTCGACAGAAATTTCTAAGTTTTCAGATACAGAACTAGCTACATGGGAGTGTGTAGAACCTATGTCTATCAAAGCAGTATAAGGTACATCAAAAATTAAGAACGTACCGGTGATAACATCTGGAGCATCTCTATCATCTCGGCTTCGAGCATTTCTAACCAGCACCTCTGCTTGGTGCTCTCTGTCCTCAGCCCATACCATTTCCACCCCTAGCCGGTCCATGACCCCTAGGTGGCTACTGAACTACCCTCTAAGGTTGTATAGAACCCAATCCTGAAGCTTGCATCTGATCTGCCTACTGTGGACACTCTCTAATATGGTGTTCCAAAGATCCACACCTTAAACAAGCCCTAATCCTCCTCCAACACTCGTCTAGATGGCGTCTACCACAATCTCCATACGACTGAATCCCAGTAGGAGCAATAGGAGTCCCCACTTTAATTAACCAATCAGGTTTGGCCCTTTTCTTAAGCCTCTGAATAGAGCTAAACGGCTCTGAATCCCTCTTGTTCTTTCCTCTCTCAGGTCCCTGTTCTGGCGCGCTATGCGCTTAACTTCCTCGATAATCTTTGTCTTTTCTATAATAACAGAAAACTCGCGCTCTCTTTGCGGGGCAATCAGAATCCTCAAACTGTCTCTCAAGCTATCCTCAAATCAAACACACTTCTCATACTCAGACGCCATCATGCCTCAAGCATAGCGGCTCAACCTAAAAAACTTAGCCTCATACTCAGCCACTAATCTATCCCCTTGAGTGAGATTCATAAACTCACGCCTACGGGCATCCACATAACTCGCCCCCACGTATTTCCCATGGAAGGCAGTCTTAAAGAAATCTCAGTTTAGACGATCAGATTGAGTACCCTCTTCAACCGTTAACCACCACTGATATGCCTCATCACGAAGCAAAGAGACTGCACCCTTAAGTTTCTACTAGGAAGTACAGTCTAAATCATTCATAATCCTCTTAATGGCCTCTAACCAATACTCAGCCACAGTAGGGATGACTCTAGTGGCACTCCTAAATAGCTCAACTCCATTAGACCAGAGTCGTTCAGTTATTGATCCACGGCCCTCAAATCCAAATGTGGTCCAGCGACCCTTTCTAATAACCTCAGCATGGCTTGGGACAGTGCATCGTCCCCAATCAAACGGCTTTGAGACTCAGTCTCAGTAACAGGCAAAATCGACGTCTCATTTGTATCTAAATTTGGCATATTGCCCAAAGAGGAAGACTCAACTTGAGCCCCCTACGGCTTCTACCACGGCCACGAACACCACGTCCACGTGTTCCACGAGCACTCATCATAAATTTTAAATTTTATCTACATTAAAAAGTTTTATGCACTAGTTTCAGTATTGATTAGCAAATATTTTATGCTAAAATTATCAGGACTTAAGAGATGTTTTCAGAGGTTTCAGTCTTCTAACTATCTTAGTACAGTTTCAAAAAGTACTATCTACAATGTTTTAGAACAGATTTATCTAAGTACAGAGATACTTATAGGATCGGTGCCGAAGACTATATATACTACATACCTTCTCAAATTATTCAAATTGTTTGAAAACTAA
Source organism: Gossypium arboreum (assembly GCF_025698485.1). Taxonomy (NCBI): domain Eukaryota; kingdom Viridiplantae; phylum Streptophyta; class Magnoliopsida; order Malvales; family Malvaceae; genus Gossypium; species Gossypium arboreum. The sequence continues at coordinate 3,140,138 of NC_069082.1, read as the reverse complement.
TTCTTTTGTAATAAGATTTTGGAACCCAAAATTCACAGCCCGAGTTTTACAATCTGACTCTGATACCATTAAATGTAACACACCAAACCCGACCTAGATGTTATGGCCAAATCTGAATATGTCACAGAGAATGGGTTAGAAATCAAAGCGTTACGTAAAATCATCTCAGTTTATTAACTCATATACTTTATAACCATTTTTGAAAACATTAATTAATTGGTTTATTTGCCAAAACTTATTTTACAGTGGAAGTTTAACAAACTCGTTTCATTTTAGAAATTCGATTCGTATTTTTAGAAAACTTTTTTTTGCGTAAAAAACGTTGTTTTAATAAAATATTTTACCAAAGCATGCAAATTATCAACAATTCAAAAATCAACCGTTAAAAATCATAAAGTCTAGAGAGTCTCAGAAATCACAAACTCTCGAATGAAAACCAAATCATAAATAAAGCCATAATTTGTCAAGTTTAAACTGTTTACGGTTGAGTGGTCACCGTTGAGTCTCCGTCGCACCGATCTGCCTAAGTTTGTGGATTACCTAAACAGAACAGACAAAAAAATGTGAGTTTTCATAAACTCGGTGTGTAACCCAACAGAATTAAACATGCAAACATACAGATACAGAATCGGGCTCATGCCTTTGTTAAATACAGTAAACAGAATCAGATATACAGAATTCTACCCCTATGCTCTACACGCTAACTCCGACCATCCCAACACACTATATGAGGTTAAAAACATCCACCCATCTCTACACACCATATTGTGTCATTACGACACATGTCAGATAATGTATAGCCAAGCTGCCAGAATATAGGCGATGATCACCGTACAGAAAACTTCCTCCTCATATACAAATCCCACACCAAAATTATATACGGAAACAGATATAGAATAGCATACTAGACATGATCAACATGCTTATGTATAGATATCAAATATACAGATAGCAGAATATATAGTAATGTATAGTAATGTCCTAATCAGGGCATATGTAACAACCCAATTTTGACCCTATTCGGAATGGTGGTTTCGGGACCACGAATCTGAGTCAGAAAAATATTTAAAAATTATTTTCTGTGTTTATTTTGTGTGAATTTATATCTGTGAAATTTTCATAATTTAATTTTAACGTTTTAGTGTCTGATTAAATAAAAGGACTTAATCGCGTAAATTAAAAACTTGATAGTTAAAAGCATAAGGGCCGAATTGTTAGTGGCTTTTTAAATGGAAACCTTTATGTTGCAATTATCCCATTTGAAAAAAGGGTGGACGGTAATGGGCATGTTATATATGGTTTTATAATTTTATTATTAAGGTTATAATGGTAAAATAAGTAATAATATGTTTAAAATAAAACATATAATAAAAAAACAATGTTCATATTATCATTTTCATGACCGAAACAGTAATAAGAATAAAAGAAAAGAGAAAGCTAGAGTTCGGCACTTACTCAAGCTCAATCAAGGTTCGTTTTTGTTCGATTTTTGATAATTTTTACGTTTTTGATATCATTACTTCGAGTACTACAAAGCCCATGCTTGAATTTTTTATTTTGATGAATATTTTGAGTTGTGTCATTGTTGAAAGCTTGTGATTTTTATTGTTTGGTGATGAAATATGAAACATATGTTTTAGATTAACATGTTTTGTATTGGAGTTTTTGATGATTTTGAGTAATTAGGACTAAATTCAAAAATAATAATTTGAGGGACTAAAAAGTAAAATAAATGAAATATATGGACTTGCATGGGTATGGGTGAAATTCGTCCCAACATGGGTATATTGAAATTTTGTATATTTTGTGTTTTGTGCAATAAAGACTAAATTGTAAAAAGTATAAATGTCAGGGGTAAATTGGTAATTTGCCCATTTATGTGTTTTTGGACTAAATTTAATGAAAATATATTTGAATGAGCTTAATTTGAATATGTTTAGATTAAGAACCAAAAAAATTGGATTTGGATCGGGGGAAAACGAAAGTCGTCGACTGGCTGTCCTGTTCCGTTTTACATCGTCCGAGGTAAGTTTATAAACAAATAGACATGCTTAATTGTAGTTAAATGCTAAATATATATGCTGGTATGAAATGTATGAATTTATATATGTTATGGCCGAATATGAATAAACCTGGCTACTACATTGCCAAATTCGTTTCGACCGAGTTACGACGTCCAAAAGCCCCGTATGAACCTTAGGAATAGTTAGGATACATTTGTCATGACATAGAATTCCGATATGTGATATGTGAGTAAGACCATGGTATCGATATGTGACTCCGATATATGTGTGCGAGTAAGACCCTGTCTGAGACAGTGGCGTCGATATGTGATTACATGTAAGACCACGTCTGGGACGTTGGCATTGTACGATATCTGTGTGATAATCCGAGTGTCCTACCCAATTCCGAATGGTTCATTGGACAAAGGTAAATCGTGAATGGATGTGTAAAATGAGCTAAATGATCAGGTATGAGTAAGCTTGTTGTTTACTTGAGATAAGGTAAAAAAAAGTAACTTGATATTTGTTACTAATTATGTGTGATACAAATGAAGATTACATGTGAATTTAGTAAATTTATTCGGTCTTGTAAATAAATGGTATGAATATTGTAGAATTGATTCTTGGATATGTGTATATAATTGATCATGTATATTCGGTCATATAAGTGGTATATGTACATGGAGTTATATTATGGTTCTTGAGCTTATATAAATGCATATGTGTATGTTTGATTATATTAAGACATTTTGGCTTAGAAAGTTGAATGATATTAGGTCAAATTGTTTAAGTGAGCATTCGGCCAAGGTAGATTTTGTGTATGAAAATGCGTTATTTATCTCATTTGTAGGTTGGAGGTTAAGCTTAATAATGATAATTAAATTTGGATTAGATTAAAATGAGTTGATTATATCATTGGGATATTTATTTGCTTATGACTTACTAAGCTACTATAGCTTACTTTGTGCTTTCATGTTCATTCTGTTTTATAGATTTTGGATTCAAGTTACAAGCTCGGGGATAGTCAGCAAAGTCTGTCGCACTATCTACCGTCTTCGGTATTTTATAAGTTGCATTTTGGAATTATTACATGTATAGGCTGGAATGTGTTTTGGAATGCTGTATTTTGGTTAATGTATAAAGGCCATGCGAAAATGGCTTAAATTCTATGCTTGAGTTTGTTTTGGTTAAATTATGGTTTAAGTTTATTCTAGTTATTATGTCTTATACCTTGGATGATTAGAACTTGTGTTTTGTGTATGCATATTGAGATTGGTTGATAACGAAATGGTCATAATACATGATATAAAAGTGTTTGCTCAACTTTGACGCAGTTTATATTAAGAAAAGTTATATATGAAATTTAGGTTATTATGTTGGGTTAACGTGCTTAAAACAAGTTGGTAATAAAGGATATATTGTAATGACCGAATATGATGGGAGATATACTGTATGTTTCTTTTAAATATAGTTCATGGAATTTGTGTCTTGAATATACCTATGTATCTATATTCGATGATTGAATTATATTTAAAAAGTACATTTTATATCATGTTTTGGTATTAAAATGTTTTCGGCTATATTTTCATATGACTAGGACTTATTTTGGTATATGTGTATTATTTAATATGCTTGTTTTTGGGAGAATGGTATATAAATTTTGGTTAGCATTGAAATGAAATGACTATGAAATGTATATAAATGTGAATAAGAATTAGTTGTTTAAATTCAGTTATAATAGCAATGTATGATTATACAAATATACAGGTATAAGTCACGGTTATTAGTGTAATGAATTGGCTAAGTGGTAACAAGTTAGATAGGTTAATTCGACTTATTCATGTATTGCTTTATAGTTCAGCAAATATAATAAAAATAGGTCATTATATATTTACTTACACGCTCATGTTATTATGGTGGAATAAAATACTTGTAGTTAAATAGTGTTTGTTATAATGTTAGGTAAAATTTGATAAATGAAAGGGACATTGAGATATATGCTACTCATATGAAATATGATGATGTCTAACTTTATAATTTGAGTTAGTGAATATAAATTTGCAAGCTGACAGATTCATTTATTTATAAACTATTTGAATGCTTTGAATGTTGAGCTTACATATTCTATTTGAATACGAAATGAATTGTATTGGGTCATAAGTTAAGAATTAGATCTCTATATAAATATTTTTTTTGAAATGTGTAATTGTATCGAACTATGTTATGTCCGGTAATACCTTATAACCCTAATCCGGCAACGGATACGAGTTAGGGATGTTACAGCGTACTACCAGAATATCAAATCACATAAAATTTAGGGTTTGGTTAGCCCTTACCGACCCTATGGTAGGCTCACAGTCGATCGGAACAACCCGTACGACCCTAGGAAAAATTTCAAAAATATGGGCCCACATGCCCGTGTGGGCCCATACGCCCAGATTGGCCTTGCCCGTGTGGCCCACACGGCCTAGCCCAAAAACCTACATGCTCGTGTGGACCTACACGCCCAACTTGGCCTAGCCTGTGTGGTTCATACGACTACACTTAGGCCATCACACGGTCGTTTCTTGCGCACGACCATGCCTTCATTGACCACACGGTCGTGTCTCGCACACGGCCAACCACGCAATCAGGTACATGCCCGTGTGGCATCGATAGTGGGGTTTTTTAGCTTTCATCGAAGCTCGTTTTTTTACATTTTGGGTACACACCTGTTTCGATTTTGCTGCAAAAACACTTTTGAGACCAGCGGCATCTAAAAACAGAATATCCAATCCCTTTAGCAACCAAAAATCGAGTTAACGAAAACTAAATCGATCAATGACCAACAACTTACCACCGCTAAAACGGTCACATGCCGTAATCTAAACCGTTGGAGTCACAACATCTGCCTCACCGCCTTCTCCTACGCCACAGAATTCAACGATTACTACCATATATCGGTTATCAATAAGATTTCCTATAACTCCAAAAACCATTCGATAACAAAAACTCAACTTCACTTACCAAATCGATTAATGAAACCAAAAATCGTAGCAGAAACAGTTGAATGAGTAAAACAACGGTAATTCAAAGAAGAATGAATAAAAAATCGAAAGTGGAAGATAAGGGAAGAGAGAAAAAAATGTCAGGAGGGGAGTTTTGGGAAAAAGAAAACAAAAACTAACAAATTAGAAATCTGATAACCTCCCTAACTTTCCTCCCACTAACCCATTAACTCACAACCACCTCAGAATTTTAGTTCCACCGAAACTCTATCAAACAATTTGAACACAGGACCTCCAACGCAACAACCCCCTTACCACTCAAACCAACAAGCTAATTCTAATATAAATTAACAGAAAATTTATAAATAAGCCCTTCCAAAAAAAGTATGGCTTAGATTAGAAAAATAACAAAGTTTAGCAAAGAAGAGACTTAAACCCAAGACCTCATACACACACTCAAAACACTTAACCATTGAAGCAAATACACAATTATGTTAGAAACAAATATAAATTATTCAGGGTGTTACAATTTCATCTATTTTTTAAAATTTTTAAATATTTATTTAATTGAGTCAACCAAACTAATCGAACCAAGAATTTATGGTTAACCAATTCAAGCCACGATCTAATTTTGAAAACCTTGAAAAATGAAAACTACAAAAGATTTTTCAGATACGATATGATGGGCTGTATCTAAGCCATTGGCCTATGGATTACAAAAAAAAAAAAAAAATTAATCTTTTATTTTAGTCCTCAAACTATTAAAGGTTTATCAATCATATTTTTCCGTTAACCTAATCATCGGTTTGAACGTTAAATGCCTCGGATTTGATGGAAAGCATACTCAAAGCACACAAAATTAAATTCTAGACTAGTGTGTATTTATTACATAAACAACTTAGTTATAGCATGTTAAAAAAATAAATAGTGATGTTAAAATTCAAGAGGACTCTTTTTAACATTTCAAATCTAAATTATCCATGCAATAAGTATATATATTATTAAATATGCTCTATATTAGATCTAAACTAGTATTTAACATCTAATCAAATGATTAAATAAAGGGAAAATGGGATACTTTTAAGAAAGTAATTAGAATGATTCAAAATTTAACAATTAATTTAGAATACGAATCATAAAATTTCAATGCAGTTAGCCCATTTTTATCATTTAAAAAAAACTTTATTTGCAAATTATCTTGAAAATTATATCCAATTCCTAGTTTAGTGCTTAAAGCTTTTCTTTTGCACCTAAACTATCATTTTATCTCATTTTACTCAATAAGTATAACCTATCTAATTTATGGGACAATTTGTGAATCAAGGCATTTGTATATGATAGTGGGGTGAGCAAAATCCTATTCAATTTGAAAAATTCGATAAAATTTTCAAATTTTGAATTAAATAGTTCGAGTTATTTGAGTTAATCAAGTTATTTGGGTCAACTCGAATAAAAAAATAAGTTTTTAGGTTTAACTCGAATGTGAATTACACAATTCGAGTTATCCGAAAATCCGAATAAGAAAAGGCAAAACTACGTCATTTTGATAAATGTTTACCCTTTTTAAAGTTAAAAGTCAAAACCATTAAGTTAGAAGGTAAAACTATGTTGTTTTGATAAATGTTTACTAATTAAGTTAAAAGGTAAAATCATTATATTGTTTATGTTGTTAAATAATTTTATACTTCATTTCCTAGTTAAATAATCGGTTCATGTAAGCGCAACATTGAGTACAAATAATAGATTCATTAACTCGACTCGACTTGACTCGAAATTTTTTGACTCGATTCGATCTGATTCAAAAAAAAAAATTCAAATTGAGTTCGGTTGCTGAAATAGGATTCGTCAACTCGACTAACTCGAAATTTTTTGATTCGATCCGACTCGACTCGATCGAATGCTCACCCCTATATGATAGGGTTAATAGTATTTGGCATTTGAGTTCTTTTATCTCAATTTGATATCTGAGTTTAGCTTCAATGTTCATTTTGGTACTTGCATTTTTTCAATATGATATTGAGCTTTTTGTCCGAGTTAAGCACTCGAGTTTGGCTTCAATATTCAATTCGGTATCCAAGTTCTTTTTTCCAATTAACTACCTATATTACTTTTATTATAGCACACATCTCAAATATTCATTGGGATACATGATGTCATTTGATATATAGGTACCAAATTGAATATTGAAGCCAAACTTAGGTACTAATTGAGACAAAAATCTCAGGTACCAAATTGAACATTAAAGCTAAGCTCGGGTACCAAATGGTATATTAACCTATATAATATATTACACAATAATAATTTAAAAAAAAAAAAAAAAGAAGCAGAGTTAGAAGCAGAACGGTGAGATCTGCTAGGAGCTGCTTCGAAAATGGAGAATCGCAAAATCAAAGATGAGGTATTGTTTTTTTCACTATTATCCAACGGCATTAGCGAATTTTCCTTTTCGTTTAGTTTGTTCTGAGCATCTGACGGCGATTTTCTTCTTAAAATTCGTCAAAAAAAATGCGATTTAGTTGTCGTTTATGCTCATATACAGGAATACAGAACTCTAAATTATTTTTTTTTCATATTATAGTTAATTTATTTTAACAATGTGGTTAATTTTTCATCTAGTTAATTGAAGATGTACTGTCTACTTGCGTAGATGTGAATTTTTTTCAATTTTTTTTTTCTGAATTTGTGTTTGTGAGGCCTCTGTTTGAATGAATTGCGACTTGTAGGATAATGAAGTGGAAACGATAAGTGAGGACGTTGAGAATGCACGAGGCAAAGGATTTCCAAGTAGGTATGTTTTAGTTAATGATCATATATGAATGCACTGCAACTTCCACTGCACAAGTTCTATCACGAGTTTCTTTTCTTTTATTTTTTTGTTATAATTTCCATTGATATGCAGCTTCTTTACGTAATGTACCTACAAGGGAACAGGCCAAGTGGCAACGCAAGTAAGAACAGCTTTTGAACTTGATTAGTTTAGTAACTATTAGGCTCAAATATGAAAGAAGGAACTGAAAAGATGCATTTTGAATATATCTTTTTCTCGAGTAGGACAGTTGTTACACTTGCTTTGACTTTTCTTACAAGTTCACAAGCTATACTAATTGTCTGGTCAAAGAGAGCTGGCAAGTATGAGTATAGTGTTACTACGGCGAACTTTTTGGTGAGTTAAATGATCATCCTGTTATTGACTTGACATGCTGCCCACGGGAATGAACTACTTTTTTGTTGGGAATCAGGTGGAGACTTTGAAATGTGCCTTGTCACTTGCAGCCTTAGCAAGAATATGGAATAGTGAAGGTGTTACCGAAGCTAACAGGTGATCTTTAACCTGTGATCTCTTAAGTACATCCTTTTTGCAAATAATGGGAATTATTGACATATATTTTTCCTTCTATCATTGAACTAGGTTGAGTACTGAACAAGTTTTAGGAAGAAGAATGATTCTCTCTTATTACTTCTAATCTGAATACAGCCTTTTAAAGAATAGCAGGAAAAATAAAAAAGGAAATAATCTCTAGAAATTAGCCTATCCCTAAAAATTAGTAATTTGATTATGGCTAATAGTACAAGGAAATTCCTAGCACTAATGTAGAAAATCTGCTTAATTTAAGGAATTCCAACACTCCCCCTCAAGCTGGAGTGTAGATGTGAATCAAACCCAGCTTGCCCATAATTTCTTCGAACATTTTTCTTGAAATGCAACCCCTTACCAGGAGTCCCTTTTAAGTATCTCAATATCCTGTAGGCAGCTTCCAAATGTTTCTCCCGTTACTTCTTCTCCATCCTTATCAGTTCCTAATTTAAGGTTGGGTTCCATAGGAGTCTTGTCTATGTTCTTTGGAGTTTCTACAGAGTCAACATTAGAAACAAAGGCATTGTAGGATTTAGACAAGTTTCCATAGGATACAAACTGAGAAATGGGATGTTGAGTGCAGCTCCTAGTGCCCTTTCTTACTGCAATTGGAAGATGGATGGAAGATGAAGGAGGTGAAACTTCTTCCTCAGGACAGTCCTCGGGTAAAGATGGCATAGGCACTGCTGTTTTGGTCTCAGGCAGCTGATGTCTCCGAGAGTATACACGAAGTCCCTGAGTTTTTCCTTGTTGTTTTTCAGAATGAGTGGGCTGTTTTTCTTCATTAGTATGATTAATCACCCTTGTTTCTTGTTGCTGAACAGTGGAGATAGGAAAAACAGGTTCCAAAACAGGAATAACAGTGGCTGTAGGATTTTCAGCAGGTTTTGTAGTGGTGGTAGGGCTGATAGAGTCTTGAGGTATAATGAGAAGATTGCTCAAGGTCTCATCTTCACTAAGTATCTCCCCCTGAAGATGAGAGGCTGAAAAATATGGCTCGTTTTCGAAGAAAGTAACATCAAGGGACAAATTTTCAGTAAGTCTCACTGTCCCCATTCCAGCCACCGGCGAGTAAGATCCATCAGCTATGCGAATCCGAGAGTGATCATGACAAGGTAAATAGGTGTGAAACAAACTTAGATTACCTGTCATGTGGTCAGATGCACCCGAGTCTAGTATCCAGGAAGTTGTGATAGGTTCGTGTGTAGTATTTAAAGCAGTACCTTGAATAGCTAGTGACCCACTGGCTGTAGGAGTCCCAAGTAGTTTATGAAGAGCCTCAAGTTGAGTTTTGGTTAGCCTAACATTCTGAGCATCTTCTTCAGTAGTAGATATCATTGCTGCCTTGTTTTCTTTCTGTTTTTTTTCTTCAGGATAGCCATGGAGTTTGAAGCATTTCTCCTTGGTATGCCCAACCTGATTACAGTGGCTACACCATGGCCTTTTTGAACCAGAATCAATTCCATCTTTGAACCTTTGAGATTGAGGGCCTCTTGAAATAAGAGCAGAGTTCTCGGCAGGATGATGACCAGCTACGGTCAATGGTTTTAATTCTCTTGCAACTCCCAACATAATAAGACGCCGTTTCTCTTCCCTCCTTACTTAAGCAAATGCTTCTCCTATGGTTGGCAGTGTGGTTCTGCCTAGTATTCGTCCTCGGACCTCATCAAGATCACGATTTAGTCCTGCTAGGAACTCATAGAGACGTTCTTTGTTAAGATGATCCATGAACTTGGTGTGTTCCAAGCCCTTGCTCCAATCAACTTCATAATACATGTCTAACTCCTGCCATAAGATCTTTAGGTGGTTGTAATATTGAGTGACTTCAAGTGTTCCTTGTCGAATATCTTTCAACTTTAATTTGATCTCGAATACTTGGGAAGTATTTCCAAGATCCGAGTAATTCTCCTTGATTGCATCCCACATTTCTTTGGCAGTTTTGAAAAAAAGATACGTTAAACATATGACCTTCCATCAATTTATAAGCCAAGCCATAACCATTGAGTTGTTAAGCTCCCAAGTTGCATAACCAGAGTCTATTGATGCTGGTCGAGGAATTTGTCCATTAATGTACCCAATTTTTCCTCGGCCACGAAGAACCATAAGGACAGATTGTGACCATTGCAGGAAATTTTTTCCATCTAATCGATGATTTGTGATTATAAGAGAAGAGTTAAGGTCACCTTGTGGGATTCCTTGACTGTGATTTTGAGTTATTTGTGAGATCTCAGTTTCAGAGAAATTTTCGGTGTCACCCATGGGAGTAGGGTTTCTAACAGAGAAAAACAGAACAAGAGAAGAGAAGAAAGAGCAGGATCAAATGGATTCCTGATGCTCTTGATACCATGAACAAGTTTTAGGAAGAAGAATGATTCTCTCTTATTACTTCTAATCTGAATACAGCCTTTTAAAGAATAGCAGGAAAAATAAAAAAGGAAATAATCTCTAGAAATTAGCCTGTCCCTAAAAATTAGTAATTTGATTATGGCTAATAGTACAAGGAAATTCCTAGCACTAATGTAGAAAATCTGCTTAATTTAAGGAATTCCAACAAGTACAACCCTTGATGAAGTTATTGTTTATCCCATTCCTGCTTTACTATATCTTGTCAAGAATTTGCTACAGGTGGATTCTGATTTTTGTTTGTCTTGTGAGTAATGTTATTTTGGTTTTATTTTCCATAATGTACTTGTATCTGATTTTCAATTTTATGTTGCAGTATTACATCGTTGCCTATGTTGATGCTCCGGGTTATCAGATACTAAAGAACCTGAATATTATCAGTACTGGTGTTCTTTATCGTATTATCCTTAAGAGAAAGTAAGCTTTGTTAACCATGCTTGTTGGAGTCTTATTCTTGGAAACAATTTGCAAAGACCTGTGAAAATATTTCATGGATGATGTCTGCTGAGCATTCAGTATAGCATAGCATAACAATGGACAATGACAGTTATGCTAAGTTTTATGAAGTAAATCTAATACACATTCTAATAGAAGATACTCCTTGACTTTTTGGATTCCATCCATTTTGCTCGAATCGATTTTTTATTTCAGATTAAGTGAGATTCAGTGGGCAGCTTTCATTCTTCTATGTGCTGGCTGCACCACAGCACAGCTAAACTCTTGGTAAGACTGATAGAACCTTCCTAACTATTCCCTTGATTGGATGGATCCATAGATCTTCTTCGATTACATGCTTGTTGCTTGATACAAACTTGTTGACATTGGAGATTGCCTTTGTTTAAGCGATGGATGGGTCTATTGCATCTTGGTAAATTTCTAAAATTGAGAGAGAACTATTTAAGAATTTCAAGTTTTATGTTTTATATGGTTATAAGTCCCATATTTGAAATGGCATTCGATATCTCAATTACATGCCATTCGGCTCAATGAAGATGGGGGCTGCTTTTCTTAATTTGGAATGGTATAAGTTTTATGCTAAATTTATCATTCAGCTACGCTTTACTAAGTGGCATTAATTTTTGCAGTTCTGACCACGTTCTTCAAACACCTTTGCAAGGTTGGATAATGGCCATTGTAAGTTGCAAAAAAGTCGAAAGTTCTTTTAATTCAGTGATGGAGAAAAATAAATTTATTTATCACTTCAAAGTTCAGATTTTTTTATAATTGATATCTTTATACTTTGCAGGTGATGGCCCTTTTGAGTGGATTTGCAGGAGTGTACACTGAGGTTAATTTTTTGAGATACTCATTGCAATTTTCTTTTCTTTCTTTTTTAGCTGCAACATGTTTAGAATATTATTTACCGTTGAGATGTTTAATTGTTGTTGCCTGATATGGTCCTATTGAATTTATTTGGTTTATAATTCTACTTGATCTCTGAAAAAGTATTGATTCAATTAAAAGGCACATAGAACTTCTGCAGAGTGCAACTAGTAAAATCCTTAACTGTTATAGGCATTCATGTTGTTTATTTCCTTTCTCTGCTACCAGGCTATAATTAAGAAGCGCCCCATCAAGGAATATAAATGTGCAGAATTTCTGGTTGTATATCTTTGGAGTGGCCTTCAATGCTGTAGCAATACTGATACAAGATTTCGATGCTGTCATGAACAAGTAATCTGAGCCTCTTAATTTGTTTCTGGTATCTATCTTAGAAATTATCATTGACTTTGCATGTCATGTATGTATGTCTATGGAACATAGATATGACTCATTACTTATAAATGCATCTATATGTCTTACAAAATGAAGAATCCTCTATTTATTACTTTAAAATAGTGTTCTATCTTAATAAATTTATAATTCGAGACAATTTTATCAATTATTTATTCTTGTGAACTATGTTTCATTTGCTCAGGGGTTTCTTCCATGGATACTCAATCATTACCACTCTCATGATCCTTAACCATGCACTCAGGTATTTACATTCTCCTTTCTGACTTGATCTGTTTGCCGGCAACTAGCTGCTGACTCCATTCGTTGTTTTGTCATAGACGTTGCATTTAGGAAGATCTTACTATTTTTTCCTGGTAGTTATGAGGAATTAAAGTTTGTTATTGGAGAATAATTATGAACTGTAGAAAATTTCTTAAACCAACATAAAATTTTTAACTGTCAGAATAGCATGTTTCGAAATGCAATGAGCTACAAAGTCATTACTCAATCATTACCACTCTCATGATCCTTAACCATCTGAAGTTCCGCAAACTAACTCTTCACGTCAATCGTCACTGCTATAGCTAAACTACAGCCAGCAATAATAAGAATCTCTGACATCTATACCATAAGTATATATTCTTTTTGCAATGATAGCTTATATTTTTAGACATCCTTTTCCTTGTTCCGGTCAGGTACCGGCTAAGTATTGACTTGTTAGTTTCCCTGTGCTTTTGTGAAATATGCTTATGTATTTGTTCCATTTGCAGTGGCATTGCAGTGTCAATGGTAATGAAATATGCAGACAATATTGTGAAGGTATGTTTTGATTGCAAAATTTATCTGCAGTTGTTGTATTCATTTGTCTGCTTTTACATTCACCTTTCTGATTGTTAGAAGCTTGTGAGTTAGCCCTGTCATGGTTGTCCAAAAACGTAATGTTCATACATTTGCATGGACATACATATGTAATTTAATCAACAATGAAAGAAATTGCTGGTCCTTCCTCAAGATGAATGGATTTACTTGTTTATTCTGCTGGTTACAAGTTACCTTTGATCCCGATAAAGTCCTTTGAGGCTTAATAATAATTTAAGAATCATCTGTAGCTGATGATATTAGATGCCTGCTAGCGAGCAATTGAAGCTAAGAAATGATTTGACTTCCTTGTAATGAGATACCTCCAATGTTGCACAGGTGTATTCTACTTCGGTTGCAATGCTTCTCACAGCCATTGTTTCGGTGTTTCTTTTTGGCTTTAATCTTACACTTGCTTTCTTCCTTGGTGCCATGTAAGTTGTCTCCAACCACATTTTAATATCCATACAGATAATGATATTTCTCATGCATGGCAAACTTTAATTATGTCTCTATGTGGTAAAAACTCATGTTTCTCTTGTTATTTCAGTGTTGTGTCAGTGTCGGTATACTTGCACTCTGCAGGGAAGTTGCAAAGATAGTGATTTCTTATGCCGCATTCCTGCGCATTGTAAATTCTTTCTTACCAAGGTTTTTGCTTTCATTCCCATATGTATTCTCCCTTTCTTCTGTTACCTTACAATCATATATATTTCAAAAGCCAAAAATAGTTTTAGACAAGGTTTGTTGAGGGTCGGGGTCTTATCCAATCATTCACAACGTGCATGGCTCGCCTTATTAGGTACCCGTCGAGGTACTATGCCTCTTCAACCATTCAGGCTTCCATTAGAGTCAGGAGAGAACCCTGACATGGGGTCTGACCCTCAGCAAGGTTTTCTCAAATACTGATATTGTTAAGCTGGCAATTTCCCTGTTCCATATTCTTTGTTTAACCTTTACAGTTGAGAGGTTTAAGAAAATATTAAGGACCTTTATTTGTAAATCCACCAACATCTTTAGTAATTTGAGGGGACTTATTTCTTAACACTTTCTATCAACGCTTAAGGTTTAAATATATAGTGTTTCTGTTTTCGCATTGCTACTCTACGTTTCAAACTTGTTCAGTGTGCACGGGAAAATACAATAAAATACTTTAATTTGACAGATGTCATAGAAGGATTGCTTTGTATGTCTCTATGTAGTTTTGGACAGGTGTCATAAAAGGATTGCTTTAATTTTATAGATAAAAGCATTCCTTTATATAAAAAGAGTATAGACTTCTCAAATTTGTAAGAACTTACATTATAATTTCATATATTTGGATTACGATTTCTTGCTTGTATTAGAGTTCATAATATATATTTGGTCTACTATTGGGAAAAGAGTAAAATAAATGTTTAAAATGAATTCCATCCTCTATGAAATTGAGAAGATAGTTCTTTTATTTTAATTTAGTCCATGTCCTTTACAATGATGGATGTATAGTCCAACTATTAATAAACACATAAATTTCGAACTAATTTGTTGTATATAAATTACGAAACTAATAATTTTAATGTTACTTTAGGAGGAAAGTATAATTGTATTACCTACTTAAGACTAATTTTCAAGTTTCATAAAATATGATTACCAAATTCAATCAATTTTCGTAAAATAAAGAGAGAAAATTCACAGTTATAAACATAATATAAATTTTAAGATGGTTGGGAAGTTTTGAAATTCAATCTTTATACTTTCAACTTTACATAATCTAAATCTGCTTTTATAATATTATTAACTCAAATTACTATTTACCTTTAAGTGTTTGATGTGAAATTTCATAACAAAACAGCTTTAAAACATTCGATTGACGCTAAGTTGTATATATATTTTTAAAATACCCTTAAAGTACAAGGCCTAGAACCCAAAATTTAGCACCAAAACCAGAATTTGGCCTTAAACTTTATAGCTTTGATTTATTACAAACAAGTAATGACAATTTTAATATGACAAATCCTCTAAATGCAAGTAAAAATCAATAACAATTTTAATAAAAAAAATCGACTAAATGATGATACCATAACAGGGACTGACGCCATTATCGTCCCTAAATTTTATCATTATTATTTTATGAAAATATTCCAAGTTTGACTTATGTAAACACTTAAAAAAATCCATAAAAAATGCTCAAAGAAAATTGAATCAATTGTTACATGTTACTCTACCTTCAAGGTATTCAAATTTCATCAGATTATAAAAATGAAAATATAAATATGATGGTAGCTCAAGCCTGCATGAGTTTCTTCATCATCCAATCCCCTAGTTTACATGCATTTTGTGTAGAAATAAAAATGGAAGGGCATGCAACTAGTTTTCACATTTCATTATTAAATTAATTTGAGAGCTTTATAATGTTCCAAGCTGACCTGAGTGGCACTTTTTATATGGTCTTGAATGACTTCTTATCAACCCAAAACTTCATTGTATTTAAAAACGCAATCGTATAGCCGTCCTCCGAGAAACTGGGCTACTTCAGGATGTTTTACCTGCGAATTGAATATACATGTCAAACTACATAAAAGTTCTGCAAATGCCTGAAATATTGCAAAAGCAATGTATATAGAGGTGGAACTTTTACCATTCCGATCTTGAGTGAATCACACTTAAACTGAGCATAAAGATTAGTCTCTATTCCGCGACCCTGCAATATACATATAAAGAAACCGAATATCTTAGTTGCAAACAGTTGATTGACAAGGATTAAATCTGAGCATATAACACAGAAGCAACCTAAATCATAGTCAGCAGCACATTTGACCTATTCCACCAAATGCACGATGAAGGTTGAACAAGTTAAACACTAACACAATCCTAAGCAATAGATTATGATCAAGTTAGACTATAGATAATGCTATTCAAATAGCTCGGGTTTGATTTTGGTTCTTGTCGCATTCTCAAATTCACAAGGCAAAGGAAGAAAATTTTTACTTGAAATCTGCTGGATTATGAGAAAAACCTACCATGCCTTCCAAAATAACTAGGTCTGCATCACTTGCCAGGTAGGCGAGCTCTTGTGATATTCTCGTAAGATCAATAACCTGCAAAAACAAGAGGCTGTTACTTTGATAACCAAATGAAAGCTCTTTATCAAGTTTGGATGCATTAGGCAAAAATAGCATATCTTACCGGCAAATCATTACCAGAATTGGCAATCAAAAGATTTGAAGTATCAACACCGATAAGCTTACCACTTTCATCCTTCAACTGGTAAAATTAGCATTCAATATGTTAGAGACGGCCACGAGAGGGAAAAAAGCATAATAATCATAATCTAGAACTGTTTCTCTTTCTATCACCTTCGATATAATTTCAATCAATTCGGGATAAGTTACATCATTGATGGAAGGCATGTCATTAGCTGCCAACACAACCTGAGCAAAGAGGAAAATATTACAAACATAATTCTATCTGATCTTTTATAATGAATATCTAATACCAGTAGAACAATGAAATCTTAGTGATCAGGGTTCAATCTCTTGCTTACTATATGAAATAACGACCACAGTTAAGTGCAAGGACTAAAGTTATATACTAAACGTATCAACATAATAAATATATCTAAGACAGACTTTAAGATTGTTGAAACCAATAGTGAAAGTGAAGAACTCATAACAGGCGCATATATAACACATATGCATATATTATTTAAATGAGTATATGAAAATACTTTTAGATTTTAATTGCAAACCTGGGTTCCACGCTTTAGCAGCTCTCTTGCAAATGGCAAAATACCCAAGATCACATCTGCACCAGAGTTATCTACAAAAATGACTGCCTGCCATTGCAATAAAAAGAAATGGAAATAAGACAGTATCAACTTTCAATTGTATTGAAAAGTGAATTGCAAAGAGAAGCGATGTCTTAATATATATACATTACATAAGAAGGACTTGCCTTTTTCCAAGATTTTTTGTTCCATTTTGCTTTAAAAGTGTCTAAATCATCAATGACCCAAGGTCGAGGAACAAGATTTTGACAACTAGCCAAAAAGGACATTCCATCCCTTGAGAAAACCTCAGCAAGCTTCCAGAGGTAAGGGAAAAGAGTACAAAAGAAAAGTAAGTACCACTGCAAAAGTTATCCTATTCGGTGTACTTTTATTCAAAAAGAATATAAATGCCACAGAAATTATCTAAATCAGAACACATGAAACGTGTTATACAATTAGCCGAACATAAGAGAAGACTTTCATTTATTCAATCATAGTTCATCCATGGGAAAAGATGATCATGACAACCAGCAAAAATAAAAAAGAACCCTAATCCAAATGGAAAATGTTTCAAAGACGGAGTGATTTAAGAGAGCACGAAAAATGCAGGATAATTTATGTTGCAAGAAATCCAGATAGAGCCAAGAGATTATTATGATTCAAGTTGCTTATCTCAGATAGTTTAGATTAAAAAATGCCTGATGGAGATGAGTAAAAAACATGGTAAGTTTGTAACTAGACCAACAAATACAATTGCCAGTTATTGTGAGTGTAAATACTTTTTGACAATTACGGTGATTGATGAGATGAATATCACATAGTGATTGATCTACCTGTGCAGAACCAAGATCGAATATGTTTCCAGCAAATATTCCTCTAACTAGATTCTCAAGGCGCTTCCCTCCATCTTCAATATCATCATTAAGACGAACTACATCTGGAAATAGGGAGATAGCCTTGGTATTCTCTTCATCCTATTGCAAATTTTCCAAAGAAGAACAGTGTTCATAAAAATGTGAACAGCATATAACACTGACAATTACATATCTTAACACCTGACATCTCCACTGACCTCCATCAAGTATCAATTATTCTTACATTGCAAGTTGGACAAACCGTAAAATGATTATAACGTAATCCCTACCTTCATCTACAATGTTGTTATTGTTTGTTATTCTTTGAAGAAGCATCAATTTACCAAAAAGGAAATAAAATTACCAGTATCGTTCATGCAAGCTGATGTGTTTTCACTCATCAAAATTAGAAAGTTAAAAAATGGAATTCTGACTACTTGCATTTAAAAAAAACAATTTTTATCATTACATGAACTTAAATACTCACTTTGACTTTCTTGAATATATCTCTAAACCCCAGTTCTCTAAGAACCTGTTCACGAAGTCGGCAGAGAAGCTACAAAACAGCAAAACTATTATGAGGACCACATTGAATATCTTCAAGAAAGACATAGAAATTAGTTTTGAAAAAGAATCTGACTTACAATACAATCAGGTGGCCCGCCATGGCTTTCTGGATCTTTCTTTATGTCATCAAGTATATCAGCATACCTTTCACAGCATTAAGCAAAAAAAATACACAAATGTAATAAGAAATACTGAAGGAAACAGTTACGCATGCTTATGAATTATGAGCAACCAATGCATTTGATGGAGGAACCATCAAAATTTGCATAAAGAACATGTTCACAGATGAAACCAAATGAACTTTAAAGGAATCGTACCTAGAGATATAGAGGGAGCAAAAGTAGGACTTCTTTTTTAATATGTCAAATGAAGAAATATATTGTTTAAAATTATTTAACAAAATAGGTCAAATTAACAGGAGGATGCCATCCGTTTGGAAAAAAAATGTTCTACTATCTTTTCTAGAGGTTTTTTGAAAGTTTCACTAGTCCAATACAGTACAGTTAGAAGTACAATACAGGTACAAATATATGTCTGACCAATTACAATGTAGAATCCAATCAGTATAACGTGCAGTGGAAGAAGAACCAGGCAAAGCTGGACCAATTAGGAAAGAACCCGACTACATTTCCAGAGGTTTTTTGTGCCATTCTACTACCTAAAATACCTGAAAATGCCATTCAATAATGACATTTCTCTCCTTTACCAATTTGACCTATTTTACTAAAAAAACTTCAAACTTAATTCGTTATTTTAAAATGTATTTTAATTTGATATATGTACATATGTGTGTGTGTGTGTGTGTGTATATAAAAGAAATAAACAATACCTTTGAGCAAATTTCTCAGCTTTAGTTGAAGCATCAACCACGGTAGTATCGCTCTCAGCTCTCTTCCTGCAATAAACTGTAGTTACGAGCAAAATCGTACGGAAAAAATTATCCTTTTAGTTTACCATTATCGCCTAATGAACAGCAAAGCAATTCGATTAGAATTTAGAAAGAAAACGTAAAAATCATCAAATAATAGTACATGACAGAAATGAACAATCATTAGAACCAAAGAACTTAATGGAAGAATCTCAAATTACCCAATTTTCCAGGAAAAAAAAGAACAAAATTATTCTTAAAAAAATAAAAATCATAAATAATAGCATACTACCATAAAAGAACCATCATTAGAACCGCCGAACTTAGAACCTCAAATTACCCAATTTTCCAGGTAAAGAAAGAACATAAATCATTAAAAGAATTTTTTAAGAAAAAGAGTAAAATCACAAATAATAGCATAGTAACATAATAGAACACATTAGAACCTAAGAACTACTTAAAAGGGATAATCTCAAATTACCCATTATTCCTGGGTGAAAAATAAGATAGAAATTCAAAAGAAAAAGAAAAAGGGAGGTACTTGAATGAGGGAATGGAATTGCGGAAAAGGTCGATCCAGGCAATTTCAGTAGGGGTAGCCTTTCGAGGATTATCGGAAGGGAATCTGTAAGGAATGGTGCATGCCCTGTAGTTGGATTCGATGGGCGTTGTCAGCAATGGAAATGCCACCATCGCTGAATCGCTCTCCATCCCTTCCTTTCTCTGTGTTGGGAATATCAGAAATAATAATAATAATAAACGCAACGAAAACAAGCTCCACCCACGAAGCTCGTTCTAAGTTTTCTTTTCTTTTCCTCTGTATATTTTCTCTCTCTGCTAGGGGTACAAGTAAAATCAATAATTTCAACACTTAAACCATCATCCTCTTCTTCCGTTCCAGATATCGAAAAAGGTAAAAATAAAAGTTCCCTTTTTCAATATTAGAAAATGTCGGCTAAATTATTTTAATTTTTTATAAATTGTTGAATTAATTAAAATTTTATTTTATTCATTGGTTAAAAAAAATTAAAGTTCAATTATGGTAGATAAATTTAAGTTAATATAATAGTTAGCAGTTAGAGATTAAAAAAACTATTAGCAGTTAGAGATTAAAAAAATTATTCATAAATTTATGAATTTTAAAATTATTTCATAAAAATTATTAGATTGTAAAAGGAAAAAGAAAAGAAAAAGAATGAAAGTTTTAAATTAGTGTAGGTAGTAAGACAAAAGAAACTATGATTCTACGATTTTAACAATTTAACTATAATTTTATAATTTTTAAAATTAAATGATTAAAATTTAAACTTATAAATAATAATTTATTAACTTTGAGCATATTTTATTTTATTTATTTGGAAAATAAAATAAATTAATTCTTATAAAATTTAAAATTAATTTGATGGAATAACACTGTTAAGAGTGTACATCAGAGTTTAATAACATTTTAAAAGTTAAAATATGTTAAGATATTCTTTATAAAGGGCATGCATATTTTGATTAAAATAATTAATTAATTCAATTAATTTAATTTAATTAATTAATTAAACATTAAAATTTAATTTAATTAAAACTAACTTAAGGTATTGTAAAATTTTGATTATTAATTAATTTCGTTCAAAAATAATTAATTAATTAAATTAATGGAAATTAAGATCAAATAGTATATATTTATAAGCCAAATATATAAATCAAATGGATCTATAATTATTGATATAATAAGTCAAAAGAATATATATATATATATATCATGGAAGATAATATTAATATAATGTTGCCATGAATACTGTTTTTATTATAATGTTTGTACTATGTTTTTAATACAATATTTTAAATTTATTATTTGTTTTTTTTCTTAATTATTTCAAGTAAAACAAAGGAAAAAAACATTATTATTGTATTTGTTGTCATAATTTTAAATTTGTTTGAATTAAAAGAAGAAAAAAATGTTACGAATTTCAGTTATTTCAATTTGGTTGACGTGTGTTTCTAAAAAAATTATTTAAGAGTAATTGAATTTCAATTAATGATAATTCATTTAGGATAACAATTGAAATTACAGTTTGAACATAGGTACTTATCAAACATTTAATATTTAGGAGAAGTCCATTTTATCTTTAAATTTGATAATTTTATTAATTTGGTCTTTTATTTTATTTTATATTAGTCTTAAAATTAGTTAAATTTTTCAATTTTTCAATATTATCTTTAAACTTAGATTTTAATAAAGTATCATGACGGATACTTTAATATTGTGTTATGTCATCACTTAATTTTTATAAAAATATAAAATTTAAAAAGTCAAAAAGTAATTAAAAATATAAAGGAATTATTAAGAAATATTTTTAAAGACTAAAGTAAGAAAATTTGTCAAATTTAAAAATAAAGATTACTTTATCCTAGAATTTAATTTTTATTTTTAATCTAGTTTCTCTATTTCTTATTTTAAAATATAAGTCCAGCTTTAAAATCATTTAAATTCATTAAAGTAAAAAAATTAATAAAAATTTTCAACCATGTTGTCAATCAACCTAAATTTTAGAAAATAAAAGTAAAAACTAAATTTTGAATATATAAAAATAAGAAGTAAAATTTTTAAATTCTAAACTAAAATAAAAGGGTTAATAAATATAATATTAAAATATTAAAAAAACATGTCACAATTTTTTTAAAATATTTATAAAATAAATATATATAAACCAAGACTGAAGAGCACTAAATTGAAAGAATAAACAATGATATTGATTTGTAAGAAATTGGATGTAGACGCGATAAAAAGGTTGATTTGACGCCCAAATAATGCACCTCTTAATTTGTATATTTAAGAGTGTTGTAATTTGGGATATAACTAAAAGGCTAATTTACTAAAAAAAACACCTCAAATTATTTACGGAAATAAGCTAATTTTTAATTATTTATCAAAAAAATTTAAATTCTTCAAAAACGCGTCAACGTCAGTACTTTTTTAGGGGATTTGCCAACAAAATGTGTTATTGGAGGAGCGTTTTTACCATGTCAGTACAAATTGCACCCTCATAGACGCACTTTATTGATGTGGCAAAAACGCTCCCTAAAGACACGTTTTAGCTCATGTTTAAATTTTTTTAAAAAAATTATTTTTTACATATTATAAAAATAGACTAATTTTTTTAAAAATTTACAAGAGTAAACCTTAAAAAAGGTTCAACGTAACAAAACTATTTTTTTGAAGGTGTCATCAATTAATATGAAAATAAAACTTACAAAGTAAATATTTATATAGACTCAAAGTTTCATTTCTCTTATTTTTTAAGTAATGTGGGATATAAGATATGTGTATCTATAGACTCATGAATAGGTTTGCAGTTTGTTCCTAAATAATGTGAGATTCCTTCCTCTTTTAACTAACAACATAAGACAAAATGTTACATTATATTTTATAATTTTTTACAAAACAATTTCTATTTTTTATATTTTGTTAACATTTTCTCATATTATAAAATTATCTTTTGAGATATTTAATCTTGTTGCATTTTAGAATTGTTAACATATACAAAAGAACTATTAAAAAAAGAACAAATTGCACATATAAAACTTGTACATGCAATAATCTTCTATTCAACATTAAATGTTTGAAGTTAATATCAATGCAATTCTAATTTTTAAAATAATTTTCTATTATTTAAATTTAGAAGTTATACTTTTAATTTTTAATTTTAATTTTATTTTATATTATGAATATTTGATTAATAAATAAATGGTGAGCATTTGGCACTCAAATAATATTTTTTTGTAATTTTAAAAATTGATATATCTTTTTAAATATTTACTTAATTTTAATATTTTACTATACTAATTATTTTTTAATTCTAATTTTAATTTAATTTTCATTACCTAATGAATGCTGATTTAACTAGATAGTTAATCTATTTAAACATAGTATATAACTATGTTAAATAAGTTTTTATAGAAATATATAATATACATAAAATGTAATAATTATTTTTATATTTTTATATCTAGATTAAATTAATTAGTAGTCACTTAACTATGATTTTTAACTATCGACTTATAAAAGTTACAAAATGATCACTCAACTATTAGTAATTTTTAAATATATATTTTTAATATTTTACCATACTAATTTTTATTTAAAATGTAACAAATGTTAACTTTTTGTTAAAAAATTAAACTTTAAGTAAAAAATATAAAATATAGTGTAGCTTTTAATCTCATGTAGTTAGTTAAAAGAGGAAAGAATCCCATTGTTTAGGAACAAGCTGCAAACATATTCATGAGTCTATATATACACATATCTCATATCCCACAGTGCTTAAGAAAACAAGGAAAATGAGACTTTAAGTCTATATAAAGATTTGCTTTGTAAGTTTTGTTTCCATATTAATTGGTGACACCTTAAAAAAAATAGTGTTATCACTTTGAGCCTTTTTTAAAGTTTATTCTCGAAAATTTTCAAAAAAATTAGTCTATTTTTATAATATTTAAAAAATGTCCTTTTTTTGAAAATTTAAACACGGGGCTAAAACGCATCATTGGGGGAATATTTTTGCCACATTAGCAAAGTGTGTCCATGAGGGCGCGATTTGTGCTGACATGGTAAAAACGCACCCTCAGAGACGCGTTTTGCTGACACAGCCTCTAACTTTGCGCTAATGTGGATGCGCTTTTGGGGAATTCGGCCCTTTCCGGTAAATAATCAAAAAATTAGCTCATTTTTATAAATAATTTTAGAAATGGGCTTTTTTAGTAAATTGACCTAACTAAAACTTTTTTTAAAATTTTTGAATAATTTAATAAAAATTTCAAAAGTTTAATAAATCTGATCAAAACTTTCAAAGAAAATTTAAATTTTCATTAACCCTCTAAATTATAAAAGTATAATCATAAGTTTTCTTTTAAAAAACAAAAGAAACTAATTTAAAATGTTAAAAATTTAAGGTAAACTACACCAACAATTACTTAATTTTGAGAAAAATAACAAAACAGTCACTCAACTTTTAACTCAATCATTTAACTTTAGGAAAATAACAAACTAGTCACTAACATTATCGAAAAGTGACAAATCAGTCACCCACTAACATTTTCGATTACAGGCCTAACGGAACAGGTGACGTGACTAATAAACCTGTCACGCTGGACATGAGGAGCTGAAGGATTTAAGGTTGGACAAGCAGACAACCAAGATTGAAAAAAAAAAAGAGAGAAAATAATGATTAGTGATAAATGAAAATTTTAAAGTTTAGGCTTGAAATTTTCAAGAATAGGAAGGATTGAAATTTTCAAGGTAAAGGAACAATTGAACTATTGAAGGATTGAGGGTTTAAAAAAAAGTCATTGGGAGAAAAGAATACTACAAAATATATTAAGTTTTAGGGTTTAGGGTCAGAGTTAATAGAAAAGAAGCAGTTGATGGTGTTGCATCCATTGTAATGGGTAAGTTTCTTCGTTGGTTTATGATTTTTTGGATTTAAGGGCGTTTGGGTTTATGCACATGGATTTCTTTGTTGAAATATGTTGCATTCACATGAGGTTTATGCACTGTGTATGTTTGTATTCAATTGGTTTTTTTTTTTGGATTTTGTTTAAAATATTGTTTAGGGTTTATGACAAAAACGATCTATTTGAATTAAAATGTATGGCATGTAGACCTAGGAAGTGTATGCCAAAGATCCCATTGCCTGTATTGTTTGCCATGTGCATGACAAATAGATTTCTTTGGTTATTTCATCATATTTTATTTATTGATTGTATCATTTTGTGAAAATTTGTTTATGGATTGGGAGCATGAGATTTAGCAAATCAATGGATTTTCAGTTTATAATTTGGTTGTTTACACGTTTATAAAAAGGTTCATTTTGGTTAATTTGTTTCCTAGTTAACTTGGAAAAAATCAGATTATATGAATATGCAATGAATAGGAATCTAGAGTTTAAGAATATTTTTTAAATGTTGATTCAAATATGATTATTAAAGTGTATAAATATGAATATGCAGTGAATGGGATTTCTTTGTTATTAAAGTGTATGGCAGGTTTGGATTTCCTTGATTATTGTTTGCCATGTGCATGACAAAAATGGATTTGTTTGTATTAGATGTTTATTCAAATATGATTATTAAAGTGTATGGATATGAATATGTAGTGAATTGGATTTCTTTAGTTATTAAAATGTATAACAGGTTTGGATTTATTTGGTTATTGTTTACTATGAGTATGATGGAAATGAATTTATTTGTATTAAAGTGTGTGACTAGACCTGCCTATGGGTTAGGTCATCTGGCCTGGGCTGAAGGCCCTCCCAAAAAGTGTTTTTTACTCTCTCTTTTTTTTCTATTTTCTTGTTATTTTTTCACTATTTTTCTTCCATTTCACCATTAAGTTGGTACTATTTTTGTTGTTATTGTTTGGATATTATATAACTCTTGTTTTATTGTTAATTTTGTTACTATTTTAGAGCTTATTAAATTGCACCTATCTTAGTGTTATTTAAGTATACATACATAGCAATGGGCTTAAAATTTTGGTTGGGCTTGGCTTAGCCCATGGACACCTCTATATATGACATGTGCATGACAGAAATGGATTTGTTTCAATTAAAGTGTATAACATGTGCATGACAGAAATATGTATTATATTGTGTGATTTCTTTTGCTTAGTTATTGTCTACCATTGCTTAGGTTGTGGATGCCAAAGACCCCACTGTTTTTATTGATGTTAAATTTGTTTGACAGGTTTACTTCATGATGCATTTAATGAGAGTGAAGAAAAATTGTCTGATAAAAATTGTTTGGCAAGTTTGTAGCATTTAATTGATGTTCAATTGTTTGGCAAGTTTACTTCATGATGCATTTAATG
Source organism: Gossypium arboreum (assembly GCF_025698485.1). NCBI lineage: Eukaryota > Viridiplantae > Streptophyta > Magnoliopsida > Malvales > Malvaceae > Gossypium > Gossypium arboreum. The sequence goes on along the minus strand of NC_069082.1, from coordinate 3,113,926 downwards.
TAAGAGATAGGGTTAGGGTTAATCTAGATGGCTTAAACATATATGATATAGAAGTAGGGGAACTATCTGATAGTGATGATTTTGAAACCTTAAATTGTGCACATGAATCTGACTCAGATGACAAAAATTAGCCTGAGTTCAACTTAAAAAGTGACATGAATTGTAACACTCATACTCAGCCTGGTCGCTAAGCCCGAATATCAAGGTGCCACACCACGTTTCATGTCAAATACTACAAGTAAAAGCTCATTCTTAACAAAACGTCTTCCATTTTAACATTCGTACATGTTTAGATTCTATCTTAAACTTTAGTTATCATCGGTACATGCTAACATACACCAAATAGCCTTAAAATAATAGTTAAGCATGCATATGGTCTGTTTTAGCAAAATCTTAAAACATCAATGTAGGTATTGATACAAAAGACTATATTTTGCTCAAGAGTATTGATACCGCATGGAAAATCGGTACCAAAATTGCTTATTGTTTTTCACTTAAAAACCCAAACTTCAAAAATTATCAGTACCCCTGCCAAAGTATTTATATTTCTTCATCGAGTATCGGTACTCGAAATAAGGTATCGATACCGAATCTCTATTCTGTTTTTCTGTACATTTGAAAATACAGAGGTATCATTTTTAAAACACGAATATCAATATCTCTTCTCCAAACCCGAAAAATACGACATTTTTAAGCATATAAGTCATTCCAACTCGTTCCAGTTCAACATGCTATCATATTGCCATCAAATAAACACAGAAACAACCATAATAATAGTTTTAAACATCAAAAGCAAATCCGAGCAATAGTCAACATATAACAAAACAAATATCAAAATCCTAAGAGCAATTAAATCATAGAGACAACTCAAAATATCATATCCAATATTAGCACAAAGACTACCACATTGCCTAATTCCCAAAACATAACCAAATAATAAACAGTTACGGATAACGAAAATGGACTTGCTTGGATCACCCCTCGGAAAGCCACACTGCTTATACCGGCACACAACTAATTTGTAAAGTTTAAGAAGGGAGTGGGTGAGCTTAAAAATCTCATTGAATGCTCAGAATAACCGCAATGTACACACAATATCAAAGGTCAATCCAAAGCATACTACAACACATTCACAACCATATTCCATTCGAGTCAGAATTACATGTTCTTGCTTCATTAATTCGTTTAACAATAATTCGTCAAGACTAAAACAACGTATACATGTTTTAATAACTCACAAGTTTAACTTATATATTCACAGGCAATCACAAGTTTAACTTATATATTCATAGGCATTCACAAGTTATATGAAAACAACCCAATCCACAATTACATATGCAATTTACTATGGGAACATACTAACATTTTCATGTAACTTAAATCAGCTCATTTAACATATTATTCGCAATTAAAAGCATTCATCTCTTATTGTATTATCACAATATATAAGATCATATTTAAACACTAAATTGGCACTTGAGGCTATGAAAAATAAAGTGAGCTCTATCATCACTCATCGGATACATGGATCTCCAACATACAAATTGACTCATACAATCGATTATATCCCAAAAGTGAAGCATAAAGCTAGCACTCTCCAACACACCAAACATGTCCCGTTGAATGAAGCTTAGCTCACATTCCCTTATCTCTCCAACATGTCTAAGGGCCTCAACGGCCAAATCACATAACACATATAGATGAGTACTCACTGTAACAACCTATTTTTCAGTGGTGATGGAACAGTGGTTTTAGAACCACAAAGTTTCATCATGTTGACTAGTAAATATTATTTATAGAACAATTATGGAGTCATTAGAGTCGTATTAAAATTTGGTTAAGAAATTTTATCGTTTAGGTAGTTAATTTAAGAAAAATGACTAACTTATAAAAAGTGCAAAACTTGTAAATTATTGCATTTGGATGATTTAATGGCGTAAATAATAAATGTGGGAGGAAAAATAGGAAATTAGACCTTATTAGTAAATAATGGACGGTAATGGGGTTAAAAATTAAAGAAAAAATTAAAGAAAATTGGTTTAATGGTAATTTTGTAATTAATTCAAAATTATTAAAACAAATTGAATCAAAAGGCATTTTTTTTATTTTTATCTTCTTCTTGGTCAAAAATCACCATGGAAGAACTAAGAGAGCTTTAGTCATCTTTTGGCTTTGCATGGTATGGAAATTGGGCCATTTTCTTGTAATTTTTATGTTATTGAGATCGTTGCAACTAGGTCCAACTAGCCCGTACCTTCGTTTTTGAATCTGTTAAAAATTTTGGAAGTTACCATTGATGAATCTTGGTTGTTTGTAATGATATTTGTATGTTTGAAGCTTTTATTGTGGTATTTGGTTGTTTTGTGAAGCGATTTTTGTTAGATTTTTATTTAAGGATTAAATTGTTAAAATATCAAAATTTCAAGGTCTGATGGAGAATTTGATGAGTAATAGGGATTTTATAAGGGCCTAGAATACTCAATTGTAATTCGATTCTTAGGAAATGATCAATTTGATGATTTTTGGGTTAAGAGACTAAATTACAAAAACTGTAAAAGTTTGGGGCCATTGTGTAAATTTTGAAAATAAAAGGGTATAAAATGCAGTTTAGATTGGAATATGAATTTTAAGCTAATAATTGAGAAATTTTACATTTTATATCAATACACTATTGATATACGTGGAAAAAGAAAAATTATGGAATTGTCCTTGAACTTCTACAACTAATACAACTCAATCTAAGTAAGTTCGTTCAGTTTATAATTTGATATTTATATGAATTGTAATATGGTATAATGTGAAATAGTTGATTTTAATTGCTTAATTGATGTTATAATATTGTTGAAAAATTGTTATTGAAATTCGGTACTTGGGCCAGATGAACAGGAGATAGAGTACTACTGAATGACTGCGTGTTACGGAGAGGTTAGAGTGGAGGTTGATTTGGTGTAAGATATATTTTTTATGAGTATACCGAATTTCAACATTTGTTGCGAACTCTCCTGTTATATTATCCTGATCTGGCGTGTTTTCTATTGGATTAGCAATTCGGAGCATTTGGCGTGTTATGGGGTAGATTAGCTCTAATGAGAAATTGGTGTGTTTCGGTTGGACTAGCTCTTATGAGCGATTGACGTGTTATCGGGTGGATTAGCTCTTATGAGCGATTGATGTGTTTCGGTTGAATTATTTGTGTACTCGTATCTGTAAGTCATTCATCAGGTTATAAATTGTAGTATTATAACATATTTAATGATTTTGAAATACATGATGTGTATTTGGCACCTTGAGTTAACCCGTTATGTTTTATATGTGTTTTTCGGAGGTTATGGTTTGAGCTTTGAATTGAACTATGAAATTCATCGACTTGATATTGTGGATGACAGGAAACGCTTGTTGTTGAATTATTTTCGATTGAATTGTTATATTTACTTCAGTAAGATTTATCATTTCTATACAACAAACTTATTAAGCTTTAATAAGCTTACTTGTGTTAATTTCTGTTCTTGTAGATATTCTTGAAGATTGGAAGATTGGATTAGCACTCGAGTCACACTATCCACCTGTTTTTGGAATGTCCATTTTGGATTATATGGCATGTAATAGGCTTGATTGCCATTACTATTGTTTTGATATGTAAACATATAAAGAATGATCTTTAGTGCAAGTAGACAACTTATTATGATATATGTGAATGAAGGAAAATGTTTTTCGTACAAGTTTATAGTACGTGTTATATTGAAATATTGTAATTTGAGGTGCCTATGATAGGCATAATGGTTGGGTGTTAAGTTGTGTGAATTGTCATGTTTTGGTTGATAATTCATATTGTTGTATAATTGTGTATACTTGTGGTACCAATGATGGTACATTGGTTAGGCACTTAGGATGATTGATTTAGCATGTTTTAATCTTATTTAGTGTCATTTTGAATATGTCTAATGGCTGGTAAATAGATTACTTCGGATCCAAGAAATCTTGAAATGGTAAACTTGATGTTTAATGTTCATTTAAGTGTACACGGCCTGGGACACACTCATGTCACTTGACCGTGTGCCACACACAGTCTGAGGCACGGCCGTATGTTTTAACTTAGTGTGTTACATGACCTAGCACACGGTCTGCGACACGATTGTGTGTCACAAGTCAGAAAGTTACATGGTCTGACACACGGCCTGCGACATGACCATGTGCCCAACTCAGTGAGTTACATGGGCAGGGACACGGGATGAGACACGGCCGTGTGACCCCTGCTTTTGAAAATTTTCAATTTTTTCTTAAACCTTTTAATTTGTTTTAATTTAATCCCAAATTATTTATAAGCTATTTTTAGGGCCTCAAAGGCTTGATTTAGGGATCAAATGCTTGTTTTTTTTATATATTTTGATTGAGATTAAATTATTGAATGTTATATTGTTAAATGTTATACGATTGATCAGTAATACTCCGTAACCCTAATTCGACAATAGAGACTTGTTAGGGTGTTACACTCACAATCCTATGACATGCCAACTATATACAACGGTCTCATAAGGTCATAAGGCCAAAATATCCATATCATAATTACACATTTTTAATTATTGATTTGATGCACATTATCTCTATTCATATTCGTCAATTCACATCACAAACTTGAACACAATGCATACGTACCGAGTTCACATTTAATTGCACTTAAAGTGTCACAATAATGCTCATTGAGCCATCATATATCCGTTAACATGTGAGTGCATTAAAAACAATTTATCACATACAAAAACCTGTTACATTAGCATCATATTCCACAATGTAACACATACATACTTACTAACTTTTGCACATTTTCACTGCAAATCTTTATATCGCTAAAACAATATTATTATTGTCATTTGGCATATTTATATACCCACAATATAATATAATTCACAATATTGCATCATAATAATCAATTCATAGTTATTCACATATTCGCATAATTTGCCAAAAATAAAATAAGGAAAACAGAAAGCTTACACTCGAAACTTAGGATAGATTTTTAGGCTATTCCTAAGCTTCCAATCAACACAAGAATCATGTCTACAAGTAGCAATTCCAAATACTCATCAATTACGCTTTCGCCGAAAAGCCGAAAACCTAAATTAGCTTTTCCTTGTCTTTCGCCTTGCTTGTAGAAGGTTCCAACGATTTCGATGCTTCACACATATTAACCACACCATATACACAATCAAAATTCAGCCAAAGACTTAAACCAACCAAAAACGCAAGCCTAAGCTATATTCTTCAAGAAACTGAAATTTCGACTAACAAACTTAAAAATCAAATATCTCGGTCTATATTTAATCTTTTTGCCTAAAACGAATTCCATTCATCTAATTATTCACCTACGAATAATTCTCAACCTTTAAACTACTCAAAACTACTCAATTCATTGTATCGAAATTTTTGACATGTTTATGGCAATTTTAATGAAAATTCATTAAATCATTAGAAATCTTTAACAAAACTTTAAATTAAATTTAGGAACCTTCTAATCATGTTACAACTAATTGAAAAATATTTTGAAACCATGTTTTTATCCACAAACTCGAAATTCACCATTAAAAACCTGATTTTCGGCTTTTATTTAAAACATGTGTTTCAATAGCTAAGAATTTAGTTTAAGGGACTAGATATCATTTAAAACTCATAGAAAGTCGAATGGTTACCTTCGATGGAAGAAAAATGAGCTTTGACGCTAATCCAAAAAAACCCACATTTGGAAAAGATATAGATGATGAAGTTTTTAGGTAATTTTCTTGGTTTTTATACTGGTTTATAATTTAAGAGATGACAAAAGTCAAAAGGAATTAGGATTTGGAGTTCAAAATTAATTGAAATTGTAAGAGAGAATCAATGGACGGCAAACACAAATTTTAGGTAGTTTTTACGTGAAATAACTTAGTGAAGAGAGGTTATTTAACTTGGATTTTAAAATCTGGTTAAATTGCTTCATAAAAACTATCAATTTTGACTCTTTTAATCATCATTCTTATTTTGAAATTTAAAGAGATTTAAAACTCATTTTTGAAAATTGATTTAATTTTATAAAATCCATAATTGAAAACATTACCAGTTTTTCGTGTCACAAAATTCTGAATACTCTAAGGCTAAAATTCTTAAAATACCCTTAAAACTCCTAACCCTATTTTGGGGTGTTACATGAATAATCTAGAACTTGAGTTGGATTGTTATTTCCGAAAAAAGACAGTCTAAAAGAAGCTGTCGGGTAGTATGGTAGGCTGAATAGTTATTTTATTAAGTTCCCAAAAAATGATCAAAAGAGGTTAAAAACTTTGCAAGTTAAATTGTTTTTGGTATATATGGACTAAAGCTGATCATGGGTCATGCGGCTGGCCACCAAGGCCCGCTGAAAATGGGAGGATTTGGGTAAAAATATAGGCGAAAAATGGGCTTGGGCAAAAAAGAGGCTGTTTAGAAAATGGGTCAGCCTCGAGTAAGAGTTTTTGGCCCAGCTCACCATTTACCAAATTTTATTATATATTAATATATTTTTATTTTATTTTTAATCATTTTAATTTTTAATATAACCATTTTTTAGTATCATTTTATTTGTGAATTGTTTTAAGAATTGTTTTAGTATTATTTTTATTTGTTTTAATATTTGTTTTATGTTTTTAAATATATTTGATTTGTTATATTTTTAAATTTTTATTTAATGAAATAAGCAAAAAAAATTAATATGGGTCGGGCCGAGCCGGGCTCGAGCTTAGCAATTTTATTTCGGGCCGGGCTTGGACAAATTTTTAGGCTTATTGGGCCTAAAATTTTGTCTGGGCCCTGCCTGAACCCGGCACATGATCACCTCTAATATGGACCTTTAGACAAAACTCTAATAACCCTACTGACCAGACTTGGCAAATTAGGAGTTTAAACTCTAACCATAGGTACTCTAAGGTCTTTAAAAATATGAATATAACCTCAACTTGATAAAGAGAAGTTCATGGCTAATCTTGATTATTCTTTGACATCATTGCAACAAGATGTTAAAAGAGATTTCATCTGTCTTGTTTCACTAACCAAATGTAGGAAGGCTAAACTTAAAGCAGTTGAATTAATTGAAAGAGGTTATAAGGCACAATAAGAGAAGATATATGAGTATCTGTTGGAGATTAGGACCAACAACAATTTGTATCTAGATAACAAGTTGTTTCAAACGAAGTATGTCTATTTGAAAGCATGCAAAGATGGGTATAAGGCTGGTTGTAGGAGGATATCATATTTAGATGGATATTTCTCAAAGGGCTACTTTGGTGGTTACCTACTGGTAACTGTTAGGATAGATACAAATAGTGACATTTATCTTATTGCTTATGCTGTGGTTGAAAGTGAAAACCAAGCATCATAGTGTTGGTTCTTGGAGTTGTTCGCATTAGACTTGGAAATTATGAGCTCATATCAAATATCTTTCATGTCTGAAAAACAAAAGTTAAAACTCCATTTGTTTATTTTGTTTGATTTTTTTGTTTAGGATGTATGCCAAAGAATTAAACTGTTTTTGTTCTGTTTGCAGAGACTTGTAGAAGCAATATCCTTGTTTCCTAATATAGAAACAAAACATTGTGTTTGACACCTACATGCCAATTTTAAAAACACTTCTTTCAAAATAAAGACATTGAAAGATTTGCTTTAGAAAGCTACCAGAGCAAACACTCCAAGGGATTTTGAGGATGCCATGGTTGAATTGAAGAATACCAATCAACATGCTTATGATTAGTTGAAGGGAAAGAACCCTGCTCACTGGTCAAGGTCCAACTTCTTATTAATGAGCAAATCTGACATGCTCGTGAATAATCTTTGTAAATGCTTTAACAAGGTAAACCCTTATTTATTTTTTATATGCAGTTCATTAAGGAGCAAGTTTGATATTCATTCATCTTACTTATTGGTAAGTGATATTGGAAGCAATAAAGAAGCCCATTTTGACCATGATGGAAACAATTAGGTTCAAAATTATGTTGTTGATTGTCAAGACGAAAGAAGAAGGTAAAAAAATTAAAGGAAACTTGTGTCCAAAGACCAAGAAAAAATTGGATGCTAATATCAAATATTTCATGAGGTAATTTATTATTATTTTTAATCTATGTATGCCTTTATTTTGCTATCACATACTAGTGTTTCCCATCACATGTTGGTGGGGCTCATCACATTCTGTCTTTAATCTGGCTATGATATGTTAAATTGTCTTTTAGGTGTGTTCCATCTAACGCCCCGAATTTTAGGCCTAGAAGTTCTAGGTTTTGAGTGTAGGGATTGTGATAAGTTAAGTTGTGCGGTTTAGTGGTAGAATGGGCCCGGTGGTCTAGTGGTTGTGAGTGTGTTGGTTTGTCTCAGGGTTCTGAGTTCAAGTCCCTGTGTGGGCATTTTAGAAAACATTTGAGTTATTTCTGATTTCAGTTAAATTAATTATTTTATTTATTTGTCTTTAGTGTTATTATTAATTATTTTTATTTTTATTTACTTTTACTTGGCACATTATTTTCTATTCTGTTTCTTCTTGGTTTTTGTTCTTATGTTTTTCTTTTTGCTTTTTGGAATCGGTGGTGTTATGAGGTCGAAAGACCTTGATTTTCTGCTCCTCTGTCGTCTTCTTCATCATCGAAATAGGTGTGGGACTCAACTCTAGCTAATCTACTTATCTTTTATTTTACAAGTGTTGTTTCGGCTTTTCATGAGAATGCTTTGATTCTCTAGTTTTAGAGATTTGAAGGCTGAAAGGGATGTGATACTCTATTTTCTGATATGGTTTCGATAGTACCAAAGTTGGGGGATGGATTGGCGGCCAAAGTGGTTTTCGAGGCTATTTTGGGGTGGTTTCATGGCTTTCCCGACGGCCACACGGGCGTATAAATTTGGGAAATTAAGGTTTCAGCCAATTTTGGTGCCACATAGCATAGCCACACGACCGTGTGGCTGTCTTGGGAATTTTTGTCGAAAATCACACGGCTGTGTCCCTTGATCCACCCGGGCGTATGACTGACTTGAGAATTAGGGATATCACACGGGCTTGTGTTTTGAAACACACGGCCGTGTTTGGTGGCCACACAGGCGTGTGAGACCCTCACACGGTCGTGTCTACTCTGCACTTAAACTTAGTGAAATAGGACAGTGTCTTACATGGCCTGATCACATAGCCGTGCCTCTGTACCACACTGGCGTGTGCCTCTGTCACACAACCGTGTGCTACCCTTCATACGGGCGTTTAGACCTCCACACGACCTAAAGTGCTTCATTCGGCTAGAGCACACGGGCGTGTGGCCCTATCTCGCCAAACTTTGGATTTTAGGTCAAATGCAAGTGCAAATGCAACTCTGTATATTCCAACCCCCGACTAAGCCTTACTGGGGGTAATTAAAACTTTAATTTGGGCTTGATATGTGTGCATTTGTGATTGGTTGTAAGATAAGTTGATATTGGATCCGAGATACGAAGGTACACATATTTGATTATGTAACTGATTGACCGGATGTGTGTGTCTGCTTTTGATTGACTGTCTGAATTTGTATTTTGAATTGTGTACATCTGACTGCATACATACATATGCATAAATCTTTTTGGGTGGGATGGTGAAGAGAAGGGAGATTTACGATTTAGCAGTTTGCCTGCATTCTGAAAGCCCTTAATAATACCCAGAGGGTTATGGGCAGTCCCAATACCCTGAGGGTCGTGGACATTACTAATAATGGTATAGCGGTTTACCGCCTTGCACTGTACCACATGTACGTTAGCTATGCTACGTACCATTATCTGATCTGCCAATTATACTGCGCGTCTATACCGCGGTTCACTACATTACACAGTACAGCTTATACGCTAGTCTTGCTACGTAGCACATCTGATCTGGCAGTTATACTGCATGTTTGTATCGCAGTATTCCGCATGGCACCGTTCAGCTTACTGATAGCCCTAATACCCAGAAGGTTGTAGGCGGTCCCAATTCCTTGAGGGTCGAGGACAATATTGATGATCATCGTTTCTAGGCAACCTGGGATGACGTTATGTGGAGTATAAGGTTAGATAGGCTTTTCGAGGTTCTACTTGGAGTGCAGGGATGGGTGGGTTGATTAAATCCCCACAGGATATGTTGGGTTGGACGGAGATGGTGTGTTGGTTAGATGGGTGGGTTATTTTATAATTCATTTGCACTTATATGCGTTTGTGTGATTCTGCGACTGCAATATCTATTTGATTATCTGACTAAATTATTTGACTGTCTGATTGACTGAGAAGTCTGATTGTACTATTTGACTGAAAGACACTCGTGTATAAAGAAACCTTGTGTGATGGGCTAAGGCCCAACCGATTCTGATTCTAGAAAAAAGGCTTAGGCCAGTTTGTGACTTCTGAGAATTTATGATATTATGTCTAACAGAGCCATATGACTGTAAAGTTACATATGGTCTGTTTGTTATTATCGCTTTGTAAGTATGTTCCGCTGCTGAACTGTTTTCAGGTTTACTGTATCTATTTCTGCTTCGGTAGCTAGTTAGTTTGATCTCACACTAAGCTCGTATAGCTTACCCCCTCTTTTGTTTCCCCTTTCAGGTACATCTCAAAATTTTGGATGCTAGACTCAGTATGCGGAGGACTTAGACAGTGGCAAATAAGTTATTAGTTTGTGCGTTCAAACTTTTATTGGTTATTCAGTTTTGAATATAAGGTTTTAACACTGTGGTATAATTCTGTTTTAAGGTTTAATCATTTTATTATTCTGGTTTTTTTTAAATACTCGATATTAATTATTTCAGAAATTGAATTAAGAATGACTAGTTTTGTAAGATTTTCTCACGATTACTTCAGTGATCAATGTAACATTTTGAATTTGGTCTAGACTTCTAGGCCAGGTTTAGGGTGTTACATTCCATCTCATGTTGGTGGGGAGAGATACCAGGTTGAATGTAGGGATAAGTATTCGATCGAATCGAATGAAAAAATTTCGAGATTAAACTAAAACTAATTATTTAAAAGATATGGCTCATGGATAAAAAAATTATGTAAAAAATAAATAAGATTTGGTTGAAATCGTAAAGTTGAGGATTTGAAAATCCTAGTAAGTTAAGTTTGATCGGTGTAAATATGTTTTAAATATTATTTTGGATTTAAATTTATTTTATAGATTTTATATAAAAATATAAAAGAAAAAAAAATAACATTATAGAAATATTTTGTTACTATGAAAAAAAATTTAATCATTTTCCTATTGAGTTGGTGTTCGATTGACTCGTGACACTAACTCAGTTAGAGGCTTAAATATAACTAGATTTTGTTGCACCAATGATGTGGGTGAAAATATTTATGTAACAAATTTATAAAATATTATTATAAAAAACAAAAGTAGTTTTGGTTGAAATGGCAAAGTTGATATAGTGAAAAACACGATATCACGGCTTTAAATCTTATGATTCTTATATATATATATATATATATATATAATATTTCTGAAATTTTCAAAATATAAAAAGATATAAATGACCTCAAAATAATATTTATTACTTTATAAAGTAAATGAATTTTGGTAATTTCCTAATTGAGTTGAGACTAGATTAAAGACTGACACCAATCCAATCAATCCCTTAATGTATACTACAGATTTATCAAAATATAAGAAGACATAAACACCCTCAAAATAGTATTTGCTACTTTGTAAAATAAATAAACTTTTGGTAATTTCTTAACTAAGTTGTGGACCAATTGAAGGGTGACACCAACTTAGTTAGCCCCTTAATATATAGTATGGATATACAGATATGGGAAGAGATCCACTTACATAATGGTGTAATTTTGTATATTTTTATACAATTAAAATTTTAACAATTCAAACGTTGAATTTATCAATATAATTATATATGTCATGCATGTAAATTTCGAACTGAACTGATATCTTTATCATAGAGATCTAAAATACTATATATATATATATATATATATATATATTAAACGATTGAAAGCGGCTTACATAAAACTAGTAAGAAAATTTTAATTTACTCAAATTTTACATACGTGATCCATATGAATGGAATATAAAATATGACAGTTGGATTGTCAAAATATTAATCGTATAAAAAGATATTAAGGGTGTAAAGTTACTTTGTGGATCCCTCCTCCGTAACACTTGACGGAATTGGTGTCAAAATTATATTATTTTGAGTGTGTTCTTGTCATTTTATATCTTTTACCAAATAAAAAATAAAAAATAAAAACAAAACCTATACATGTAATAAAGTTGGAACCCAAAACTCTATATTTTCAACATTTATACTTTTCCATCAAACCAAAGTTTCATTTTTTATTTATATTAATTTTGTAAAAGTATATTTGTTACATTATTGTGTTTTTCACCCACATGGGTAGGTGTGTCATAATCTAGTATCGTATTTAATATTTTAATCGAGTTTGTGTAACACCCCTATCCCGTAACTGTTGTCGGAATAGGACGAGGCGTTAACAGAATTTAAGAATCGGATCAGAACAGTAAAATTTTGAACCTTTTCTTAAATAAAAGATCATTTATTTATATAACTAATAGACACAAACAAAGATCGAATTTAAAACTTATAAAAGTAAACTTCCATAAGATGCCATATTCGCATGGCTTATATACAATAGTCAAAATATCATTCTACTTATAGTTTATCATATACATGCCATAAGCTAAGTCCAAATCACATGATTACTACAATAGTAGATAGCGTGATTTAATCTTGACGATCCTCGAGCTAATAGTAAGAGTCAACGATCTACAAAAATAAATAGAGAAACATAACATTCAAAGTAAGCTTTCATAAGCTTAGTAAGTCTTAAGCAATTTAAACAGTTGAACTTAAAAACAAACCAAATGCTCGAAATCACATAACACTTTCTGAGTACAATACTATTTGACTGATTATGCACAAACACATATCATTTTACTCCGTTTATACTCAAACTCATATAAACATAGTATTTACAAGCTTCCGGATTAACTTTAATTCTTTCAAATTTCACTAGTGTATCATTTCTTACCCACACTTACTTTCAAAATTCATAGTTAAATGGCATATCGAAAACTATCTTGTAACTTTGCATAATAACTGAATACACACATATACAAATATACATATGAATTTACAACATCTTTTCATATGTTACTCATTACACATTCTTAATTCCCGTCAGATCAATCTCACATATAATATATATATATCACATACCTGAATCACTTAATGTGTAATAGGAGTTCAATTTATCATCATAGCGTAGGATCTCGTAGTCATATACTTTATCAAATTCACTAACACTTGGCCTGCGAGGTATAAAACTCGAACATAACACCAGCACGAAACCTACGGGACTTTAAACTCAGATATAATACCAGCACTAGGCCTGCGGGATTTAACCCGGATACACATAAAATATCATGCATATTTAATCATATATTAACACATCTCATTCAACATATCACATTAGTAGTCATTTGCTACAATCGGATATAAGCTTCATATGAACACCATCATTTACATTTCGGTTCAAAAGTCATACATAAATATCACATATCCATTTCACCATTCATACTTAATTTAAGTAGAACCAAAAGGTCACAATTCATCTAATATATACATATTGCTCACTGATTCACACACAACCTTTCAAATTAGCAATTATAAGATGGTTCCGCACATAGCCCATCCTTATCGATAATTTACGATGGTTTTACCCTTACTCACATATACAACATTTTTACCTATGCTTCTCAATTCACATTCATGATTCAATTCCAATCAATTTAACATGCATAAGTACATATCGCATACTTGGCCAACTTAATGTATTGAATGAATTCGATTGTCGATTTAACACAAGGTCTCATAGTTGAACCTAAACATGAAACCATTTCTTATAGGTTCGATTCACATCAATCATCATTTTCATTTAATTCACATGTACATAATTAGGTTGTTCGTACCTGAATAATTTACTTTACGGAACGAATCCACATATCGTATTAGCCCATAGTCTTATAACACCACACTTTTAATAGTTCACCTTATCGAAGTTCACAATTAATCACTTTAGTGCCAAGCCATATTCGGCTACCACAAAGGACTAATAATAATAATTTTATACACATCATGGTTTCCTTTAGTTATTTAATAATCACAAATCGTGATATCTCTACCAACACATATACGGCATAGTTTATTCATTGTAACACTCATTTAGTGCATCAAATTTCCAAGTCCAGTTCAACTTAAGCATAATAGCCATAATCGGCTTATAGCCTTAAATCATTACATATTCGGCACATTAACTAAATAAAATTTACATTCTCTTTGTCATATTAATTTAACTCTTAGGCATATAAAATGGAATCAAGCTTAAACACTTAAGAACTTACCTCGAATGTTACCGAACGATTACAACGGCTATTCGATTACTTTCTCTTTTCCCTTATCCGAATTTGCCCCTCTATGCTCTTGAGCTTAAATTCAACAATTTTAAACTTAGTCATTATTAGACTATTCAAGCATCACTTTCAGAATATAATATATATATATATATATATTCGAATTTCACACATACAGATCATAGTAAGCTTATAAGAAATCAATAAGCAACTCATTAACAAATTTTTGTCAATGTTTACCACATAATCATAATTTCACTGCAAGCTGTCTTCCTGAGCAACAGTCACTAAATCATTTATAACTGGAGCTACGAAACTCCAAATCAATTTCCGTTAATTTTCCCTGAAAATAGACTCATATATATTCTATGAATAAAATTTTCAGAATTTTTGGTTTAGCCAATCAATACCAGATTTTTCTTAAAGTTTCCCCTATTTCACTATTTGACTAATCTGACCACTCTTCACTACGAATCAAATTTCTCATTGTACAGAATTCAAAATATGTTCTCGTTGATTTCATTTGAAACTAGAATCATTAAGGAGTCTAAGCATATAAACTTTATCTTATAACCATTTTTGTACAAATTATAATGATTTTCTAAATAAAAGGAATAGGGGACCCCGAAGTCATTTGACTCTATCCCACACCACTTCAAATATCTCATTATCAGAAATTCATTTGCTTTCACGATTTCTTTTATAAGAAACTAGGCTCATTAAGCTTTAATTACATAATTTATTCAGCTTCTAAATCATCTCCCACAATTTATGGTGATTTTCCAAAATCACATTACTGCTGCTATCCCAAGCAGATTTATTACCAATTCACTCTTTCACACATACCTTGCATTCATATTATTTAAACATGTATATCACCAATCAATTTCATCACATATCTATACTTTCACTTACCCATAATCTCAATACAATACATCATGCTCAATTATACCTTAACTTATCCATTCCTTTCATTTAAACAACCCACGTAACTTATTCATTCATGAACACATTCGGCACTATACATCTTTACAAATATTTCTTGGCACCTTTATCATATTTTCACAATCGGCATAACCGTGTTACCAATCTAATACATCAAAATTTACTTATCCAGGACTACATTCAGCATATATATATTCACATAAACACAATAGCCGAACACTTCATGAAGTTACCGAGACTCATCATTTGCTATTTCACACACACTCACATCCAATCCTTTTTATTAAACACTCAAAATCAACCATCTTCATGCCTTATCACAAAAATATCAAAACACCGACCAAGACACTCTACAACCCATAGCCGAATGCATCACTTCAAACCAATAACAAAAATTGAGTCATGGGCTATGAAAGGAGCTTAGTAATTAACTCAATTTCACATAAATTATCAAGAAATAAAATTAAACATACCTTCAATTAGAATCACCAAGGCCAAATATCAAAGAGCCCTTTTTTTTCAACCTTAGATTCTGAGTTTTCTCCTTGGCCGAAATCCTCAAAATATCTTTCCTCTTTCTTTTTCCCACATTCGGCAAGAACAGGCAAGGATGTATGGTCCCTTTTTCTTTTCTTTTTTTTTTTAATTCATTCACCTTACCCATTAACTATTATAATATTAATATGTAAGGCATATATGGCTATTCCACCATCAACATGGCCGGCCACTTACTTAAAAATGGGGAATTTGACATACAAATCCCCATATTTTAAGCCATGCAATATTTGACCACTACACTTCAACCTATCACAATTTCAATATTTTTCACATAAGTCCTTTTTAATTAATTTCACATTTAAATAACAAAATTAAAGCATGAAATTTTCACACATACACTTTCACATGTAATAATCATAGAATATAACATTTAATTATTTTTGTGACTCAATTTTGTGGTCCTGAAACTACTTCCCGACTAGGATCAAATTAGGACTGTCACAGTTTGTATCAGCCGTCAACTGGATTCCAACTTAGTCGTAAAGTTACAAAAAGCCCTTTATTTTTACAAAGCAATAGATATTATTTTGATGTCAGTTTTGTCTTTTCGTAAAAGTCCAAAAAAATATTTGCACATGATGAGATTCAAACCCGAAACATTATAATCTTTTAACATCCCAACTTTACAATTTCAACTACACTAACATTGTTAGTTTGTGTTTACATGACACAATTTTATTAATTTATCTTTTACTTTATTAAAATACTAAATTATTATTTTTCACGGTACTTAATGGAAAAGAGCCTTACATAGATAATAGTATTAGTGATACGCAAAAATTAGATTAGATTAAATTAAATTAAAATTTGATGTATATAAAAACACAAAAATTTTAAATTTAGCCCGAATTTATTTATAATTTTCATATTTATCCTAAAATTATTAATAAATTAAATTCTATATAAAAGAAAACAGAAAGGAGATAAATAAGGAATTCCGGTCTTATCTTTGGTCCATCGTCCGCAGGATATTTTAACTTTTCTTCATGGAAATCCCTTTAGAATAGAACAGAAGGGTGGCTCCATCAATGGTTTAGGATTTAGCCCATTATCTGGTCCACGGATCCAGTTGCATTGCTTGGGTTCTATCTCATCTATTTCAATTTGGTACATTGATCTAAGATAATGTCCAAATGGAACATATATCTTCTCTGTCCTGTCATCTGTTCTTCTTTTTTTGTAATAATGGAACTCACACAACTTATTCTGCTAAAGTACAAAGTATAAATGATTTGATCTATGGGTTCAAATATGTTATCATTGTTTCTACCAAACTGGTAGACTGGTAACATAATATTTCTGGGTTGTCCCAACTGTTGTGTCACCTTCAACAATTTGGGAACTGTATGCCTCAGCTCCAACCACACATGCTTTTGTTTTACCTACTCACTTACAAACCCTAACCCCACATTTCTATGTTAAAGTCTTAACAAAGTCATCTTCCATGTCTCAAGAAGAAGAAAAAACCAGTAGAAAAATTCATGAACCCAAGTATGGGCAATGATTAGGAAGATATAGGGAATCTTGGTAAGTGGTAAAAGTCCATTGCGAAATTCAATTATAAGTCTCACCATTAATAATTAAGTTTTCAACTTGCAAGATTAAAGAAATGGATGCTTGTAATTTAAAGAATAAAGTTCATAAGAACAGAGAAAAGGGTTTCCAATGAGTGAAATAAAAAAGTTGAAAGGTGCAATTATATGAGGTTAAAAAACCTTGTCATTTTTGGGCTTGGACCCATTCCCTTTTGCCACAACATTATTTATTCCATCTTCCCAACTTGGTTTTCACACTAGACCCACATGTATATTTGATACGAGGAAAATAATTAAATTGTATGTTTTTACGAGAATTAAAATATAATTTTATTATTTTAAAAGATTAAATTAAAAAAATTATCAATTTGTTTAAAGTCAAGGCTCACTTGGTTGGTTATTGAGAATTTGGTAGCGGCTAAAAGGTGAAAAAAAATGATTTTAGAGTCAAAAAAGGGGAGTTTGGAAAAAAGGTCCTTCCATTGTTGTAGCCCTTGGAGGAAAGAGTGAAAAAGGATAATGATAATCTAAGGAATGGATTGATTACAAAATGGTCATCATATCTTTAATTTGTTGCATTTGGGGTTTAGAAGATTTTGCATGCTTTGTCAATAAGTTGGGGAGTTTTGCAGGATCGAAATGAAAAATAGATTCCAAGTTATAATCGATATTTGAGATTTTGTTTTGTTATTGAGACTGAGTTGTGGGGCATTATGGATGGATTATCACTTCTTTTGGAGTGAAGTTATGACAATGTGATAATTCAGACTGATAGCATGGAGGCCGTCTTAATAATTCAAGACTAGACTTATAATGATTCGGATTCAACTTTGGTTAAAAAAATTTACCAACTTTTATCAAGAATAGGATATTGAGTCATTCAAATGTTTAAAGTTTCTCCTATAAAGGTTTAGTCATTTCATTATAATCCAAAAAGTTACACACATTTTTATATATTGAAGAAGAGTTGAATGAGTCAATAGAACGCTTTAATTTAATTAATACCAAATGTTGATGAAATTATGTTTTCAAAAGGGAAAAAGCAGCAATGATAAATGTGGAATGCAAGTGGATGAGGGGAAAAGATGTAGCATTGAATTAAGAATAGAAATGGAAGAGGGTGTGGGTATGGCATAGACATGATTCCTTTTCGTAGCGTTGGTAATGAAAATTTAGAGTTTGGGAAACTTAAATACGCATTGGGTATGGAAAAGTTGACCATTACATCAAACATTATAGATATGTTAGATAGTAGAGGAGATTACACCCAAGATTTGATTAAGATTGCTTTTTGACATTCTCGAGATTATTAAGACTAGAATAACACACAACTATGTCGTGTTCAGACGCCCAATGCCAAACCAATCCCCATATATATTGTGGGAGTTTTAAACACATGATTTTCAAGCTATTCCAACACTAGGACGGTGGGATTTTCTTCCCTTTTCTTTTTTAATTGTGTGGCTGACGCTATTTTTAGATGGGTTGTATGTTTATATATATATATGGTATAGCGGCGAAATTAGATGCGGTGCGGTATGATTAAAGGCAAACGCTCATCCATTGATCTTCAATTTAACCCTTCAAACAATTTTTTCATATGTTAAAATTATTGAATTATCTTTTTCTCGTCAATGTTGTTAAAAATATCTTTCTCAACATATGTAATTAAATAATTACTCATCCATTGATCTCCAATTTGATTCCTAAAACAATTTCTCACAATTTCAGTTGCTAAAAAAAAAATTATTTTCACACTTGAAACTAACGAAACCAACGAAAACAAAAAATTTAGAACAAACAAATTTAAGCTTTAAGCACAAGGGTTTTCACGAAGCCAGTATACAAGTAATTTTCTTTCAAAAATAAAAACTACAATGTAATGAGAATGCAATATGTCAAATTTTTGAATATATGATTCACAATAATCACATTGGCAACTACTATTTCTAAATAAAAATGTTAAATTTTTAATCAACATTGAGAAATTCAAGACTATAACTACAATCAATCCTATTTTTTCAATGATTTCTAAAAGCTATTACCCACTCAAGATGTTAGGAATAGCATGCAAAATTAATATCCCAAACTTATTCAATAAATAAAAAAAACTAAAATTTGCATAAAAATTCTTAATCTATTACCAAAAAAAAAAACCCACAGTTTTATTTTTTTAGGGTTAATCATAATCCTAATTTTCTAGAGATTGATTAAGAAAACTAAAAAGAAAAGAAGAATTGTTACTAAATTAGGGAAACCTACTTGAAAGTATTGAAAGATTGATCACTTATAAAAATTTTAGAAAGTGTGTGTTAGAGAGAATAAGAGAAATTTGGGTGAAAAGGGATGAGTGTTAAAAAATAAGAAGTTTTGGGTTTTAGTAATGGAAAAATATTAATTTATTTTATATAAAATAATTTATTTTATAAAACAATTATTTGCCTTTTTTCTTGTGAAATTAACTCACCAATTATATATATTTTATGTTTGTTTTAAATTACCAAACAACGAGAAATATTTTATATAAAATTATTTAAACATCGAAAATATCAGTTCTTTTAAAAATTAATCTATTTTTTATAAATTATGTTTAATGATACAATCGTAACTTAAATTATAATAATGATGTATAATTGCTAGATCCAAACTTAATTCAACTCATGAAATTATTTGTGAATACAAAATCATGGAATATTAATTAGAGTAAAGTAACAATAGGAGTGAAAAGATAATTAATGAAGGGAGGGAGTGGGGGAAATATATTTCCACATGAGAGGAGCATCACTTGGTTGAATGAAAGGCAAAGAAAAGGAAATATTGGGACCACATCAGAGAGCATAAGATGAATAGGGTGCAGAGCAGAGCAGGGCAGGGGCAGGGGCAGGGGAAGACCAATTGCATTGCAAAATCCAAATTCAACCAATTAGGCAGAGGTGATGTACAGACCCCAGGGATGCTGTTGGAGGAAGCAACCACCTGCCCCATGTGAGTATTATCATCATTTTCATTCATTTATTCAACCAAATATATACCTCTTTTCTCTCTCTCTCTCTCTCATGCAAAGTGATGGGTTTTTGTGGGGATTCTCTATTCACTACCCACCCACCCCCACATGCTACTCACCCACACCTTTCACTGCCCAGTCAAATTTTTGTAACATAGGATCATTAATTACTTATCATTCATTTCAATTTATTTAATATTTAATCATGTGATAATTAAAACAAAAAATAATCAAAATTTTAAATGATAAATTTTTTAATACTTACATCAATAGTTAAGGTGTAGCTGGAAAGTACGAGTACGTATGGTTAAATATACGAACACGAGACTTGTGACTTTACAATTGTTTGATGCACTTTTGAATTTTGTGCAAAGTGTGTTATTAAATAATGGTAATAAGTCTATATTGAGGTAATGTTTTGAATAATAGTGTAATCGCCTAAAGACTGTCAATTTTTACCAAAAAAGTAATCAATATTTTAAATGATAATTAAGATATAGTTAAGGAGGTACATGGCAAACTATGGGTTATTTGACTATACCTAAGCCAATCTTATCCAAAGCAGTTTCATAAATGTGCTTAATTAAGATTTGACTATGGAAAACTAAACTTCTTGTACTTCATTTAAATTAACAATTTATTGTAAATTTCTTCCCTATTCCACTATCTTTTATTGCCATCTTCTTGAGCTGTATAAAATGTGACATGATGCAGCTCATTGAGTTTTGATATTCAATAAAAGTCAGCATTGGACTAGTTGAATAAAAAGTTAATGGTTTAATTAGTATTATAAAATTAAAAATTTATTGAATAAAATATATTTTAACTCAATCCAAGATCTAATTCGATTTGAAAGAAGTTACTATACACATTTCTAAAAACCCAAAGGTCGGCTCTTGAGGAATGATACTTTTTATCTCTCTCTTCACCAGAATATTTTCTTCTTTTCTATTTTATCCAACCAGAAATTATATGAACAGAAAAAAAAGAAAAGCACAGAGAGCAAACATGCTATGTGACAAGCATCGATATAACATATAATTAAGAAATTTGTCCTAACTATGGTCATGATTAAAACCAAATCTTGCTTAATACATGTGAAATCAAAGCCAGCTTAGCATGTATATTTGATTCTTTGGAAAATGGGGTTTTAGGTACAGCTAACAAAAATAAAGTAGTATTTCAAATAATATAATTTTAAATATCAAAATTAAAAAAAAACATGTGTGAATTTTGTATTATTTTATTTTGTTAAATGTATTAGTGATATTTTTATTTTATTTTATATTAAGATGAGGTTGAGATAAACGGTTTGAACTTGTCTCAAATGAGTGTCTAATAAAAGTTTTAATTATCGCTTCATATGAGTAAAGATAAATGTAAAAAATTAAAAATAGGTCAAATTTTGTTATTAAATCCTTAACTTTGCCTAAGTGGTGAATTTAGTATCTGTACTTTAATTTGATTAATTTTAAGTTTTATACTTTCCGAATTGGTCAATTTTTGTCCTTATACTTTTCGAATTTTGAAATTTTAATCCTGACCCAATGGTAGTAGTTAAATTTATTTGGTTTAATTTTGCTGTTTGTCTTCTATCATGCATAAAGTTTTAAATTTAGTTTATATTCCCCAACTAGATTATTTTTAGTTGTATATTTTTCAAAATTTGAAATTTTAATCTTAATACAAATGATAATAATTAAATCTATTAACTGATTTTATTGTGAGTAATATGTGAAAATAAGAAGCTTATACGATATTACATATGCGATAGTATATCTGTCGCTTCAAATTTTAAAAATAGCAGTAACTTAATCAATTTAGTCTCCACTATTTGGTGAAAACTAAAATTTTTAAAAATTAAAAATATGAGGACTAAAAATAATTAAATTAAAGTTTTAAAATAATTTAACTATGCTTTAGGGACGATGATCAAATAACAAGTTTTAAAATATAATTTAACATTTTTAGTATTCTTTCATTTCATTTTTTTTAACAAGTTCTGATTATATCTGTCCTTTTTGACACAATATTTAGAATTAGAGGATAATATGTTTCAACGCAGTCAAACTTGTATCCTTCTGCATTGACAATAATGCCTATGCCAATCGAACTAAGACTTAATTGGTATATTTTTTCATTTTCAAGTAGTTTTTTGAGCAAAGTTGATAACTGAGAAGAGGAAATTGGATGATAATGGATATTAAATTAAGTGATTAATATTATTTAAATTGGATTTAGGCAATAATAAAAAGATTTAATATGAAAAATATGCTAATTTAAATTCAGGTATTATAAAAATTTAAGATATTTAATCTATTTTTATTTGGACGTGAATGAAAAAAAAAGAAAAGAAAAAAGGAAAGGGAGATCCTTTGGCTTGTCGCCATGTCATTATCTCTAAGATATGTGATTGTGATTTTTGGACCCTCTCCCTCATATTCTTTTTAATTTTTTACTACACTTATTTATATTTTTATATTTATTTCTAAATATATAGTTAATGTACTTTTATTTTTTTTGTAATGTAATAATTTAAAATATTCTATATTTATAACAAAATTTAATATATTAATTATTATAATATCTTTTAGTATATTTTTAAAATTATTAAATTATTATTTTTCTTGATTTTCTCTAATATTATTTTCCTTCTTTCGCATAGGCTAAAGGAGAAAAGTAAACCCATAAAAGGAATCAAAAACAAAATCATATCGCAAGTTGAATGAAACCCTTTGGACTTCCTATAAAGTAAATCCCATTTCACCAATTTTTTTTAATATAAAGTTTAGGATAAGGTAGATTATTTTATTAGTAATATAAAAGTTTCTTTAAATAATGGGAGTTACGTGAGATGTTAGTAGTCTTTTTATCTTAATCAGTGATTAATAATTTAATTTTTATTTTGGGTATAAGGTAGTTTTAAAATTTTGATCAATATCTATCGCTAATGAATTTACTAAATACAGAGAATTAATTACTAGACTTACTTCAATAAATATTTTAAAAATAAAATAAAAGTTAAAAACTCTTACTTTGATTAAATAAAAATTATTATTGAATTTATCGAACGTGAAAAATTAATTTTTGAATTCGCTTTAATGAATACATTGAATAAAAAAGAATTTTGAGTAAGTGTTGTAGCTAATGTGGGTTTAGTGTAGAGGGAGACAGCAGCATATGTGCAAAAATCCTAGAACTTGGATTCACTGCACTTTAAAAAGAAAAGAAGAAAGTTGAAAACTTTGAAAAATTTCATTACCATTACAATAATAATAAATTAAAAGAAAAGCATAGATCAAAGGAGGATCAAAGAATAGCATTGGTCCTGTATTTTTTTTAAAGAAAAAAAAAAGATCTATGTACTAGGTGTGTAGGTAAATATTGTTCTCTTTCAAATAACCCAATTTCTCACTCCAAAGATCTTACTTTTTTTGTTCTTTATTTTTTGGGTTTTAATGTATTTGGTCTTTGCCTTGTTGTGCTTTGCTGTGAGAGTGAGTGAGTGTTTGCTGGTCAATCTGCAGAATGTGATTTTAATATGGGGGGAAAACAGTGAACGTGCTCTTCTTTGTCTTTCGAGTCTTAAACTAAAACAACACTCTCACGCTTTGAAGAGAAAATGATTAGTGTGTTTTTTCTCCGTGAAATTTCCAATTTTTTTATATGGCAAGAGATAAAACAGAGAAAAGAAGCCAATTTTTTGTAGAGGGAGATAGTGAGATATCTTGGGAATTTGAGCTGTTTTACATCTTTTGAGAGCCATGCTTGTCTCTTGAGAGTTGAAAAGTTTTTCTCTTTCTTGAGTTCTGAGTCTCCCTTCTCATTTTCTTCTCTTCTTCTTGTGATGTGAAAAATTTATTTCTTTGGTCCATTTCTTCGTGCTACCTTGTAATTATTTTTCCAACTTTTTGGTTCTTTATCACGCAAAACAATGCTATGATGATACATAGAACTTGAAGTTTTAGCTCATCATGTTCCAGTGCAGGAAAAAAGGGTATTTGTTGAAATTGCCTGTACTTACAAGAAAGTTACCTTAGTTATGGTGTATGCGTGTTTTCTTGGGGGATTTTTTCTTGCTCAGATATGAAGGGGGTAGTATCATAGAAAGAAGAAAAGTAAGAAGACATGGAGAAACAAGTTGAGCCGATCTTGTTCTTTTGCTGATGGGTCTTAAGTTGCAACAGAGCTACCACCACTCAGTGACTCTGAAAGTGAATGAACAAATGGGGACCAAAAGAGGGTACACATTTATTCAAGCTAACAGGGCTTGGTTACCAAAATTTTTGTTGCTTTGGGTAATGGTGATGGCTTTTCTCAGCACTTGGATCTACAAAAAGATGGATGCTGACAACAAAGTAAGGAGGAAGGAGGTGTTGAGTAGCATGTGTGATCAAAGGGCAAGGATGTTGCAGGATCAATTCAGTGTTAGTGTTAACCATGTTCATGCCCTGGCCATTCTTGTCTCCACTTTTCATTACTACAAGGATCCATCTGCTATTGATCAGGTTGTTCCTGATCTTGTTTTCCTTATTTTCTGTGGAATTTATGGAGTCCTGATATTTTGAAATTTCTATTTAATTTAAAGTTTTACATTTGTTGTTTTTTAGTTAGACATATAGCCTCTGAAAATCTGAGTTTGGTTGATGTTGACATCCAATGGTGAAATATTTTTCTTGTTCATCTTTTGTGTGAGTTTCTGATTGTGCACTTTGGGCTATTTTTGTTCTTTGCAAGAAATGCAGGAAACTTTTGCGGAGTACACTGCTAGAACTGCATTTGAGAGGCCATTGCTTAGTGGGGTTGCCTATGCAGAAAGAGTAGTTCATTCTGAGAGGGAGAAATTTGAGAGGCAGCATGGGTGGACCATAAAGACAATGAAGAGGGAACCTTCTCCTATTCGAGATGAATATGCCCCCGTGATTTTCTCTCAAGAAACTGTTTCTTACATCGAATCGCTTGACATGATGTCGGGGGAGGTATGCTGTTACCTACAATCTGCTTATAAGTTTTATCTTTACCTTTGGTCTGATATTTGGTTCAGGATTAGATTGGAGTGGTAATATCCATGTTCCAATGTGCAGGAGGATCGAGAAAACATATTAAGGGCTAGGGCTACTGGGAAAGCTGTCCTAACTAGCCCCTTCAGGTTACTGGGCTCTCATCATCTTGGTGTTGTGTTGACATTCCCTGTTTACAAATCCAAGCTCCCGCCGAGTCCGACTGAGCAAGAGCGCATTGAAGCAACTGCTGGGTAAGTACTCCACCTTGTCTTTCTAATTGGAAATCCAAGTGTTTTTTTTGTTTGAAACCCTTTTTGTGCTTGGTCTTTTCTTTTAAGCTTTTGCTTTTGAAAGTTAGCAAACGTATTCGGCACTAGATAGTTTGAGAGTGTTGATGATGAGAGTTTGCAGTCTAATAGCAACTGCAGTTGTATTAGAGTGCACATGTCAAGGGGAAAAAGGTTTAGACTTTTATGTGATTTCTGTTGAAGTTTATTTGATCGTATATAAGTTAGCCGAAAAGATTCTATTCTTCATTTAGTAGACAATCAGAAACCTTCATCTCCTTTTTCCCATTGAGAGTCTGGAGAGCAAGACCATTGACACCAGATGGTCCAAAGTGACTCATACGACCACCTCAACATATTTCTAGGGTATTTGGTACTCTATGACCTAATCATGGTTATGCTGCTGATATCACCATTTTTGCTTCCACTGACATTTATTGTTTCATTGTGATCAACACCAGCAATTTGGTGCTCCTTGACCAGATACAGTTGCCAGTACTTCTACATAAGCACCTTTACCATCTTTACATCACTTGTTCCTGGCACTGGACATTTCTATTTTCTCCGTAAATTTGAGTTTGACATTCATAACATTTTCTTTGTGCTACTATTTTTCTTTCTACTAGACTTCCAGTTATTACAATGGCTAGAGATGCACCCCAAGGGGGGGGGGTTGCTTCAGTTACTACACTTCTTTATTTTTGCATCTTAGATTTTCTTATGCATAAAAAAACTTTTAAATAAACACAGATACCTTGGTGGAGCATTTGATGTGGAGTCACTTGTGGAGAATTTACTTGGGCAACTTGCTGGAAATCAGGCAATTCTAGTGAATGTATATGATATTACTAATTCTTCTGATCACTTGATCATGTATGGTCACCAGAATCAAGATGGTGACCTGGCTTTATTGCATGAAAGCAAGCTTGATTTTGGAGATCCATTCAGGAAGCATCAGATGATATGTAGGTAAGTGTATAACTGGCTACATATTCACAAGGTTGATGGGATGACTGCATTTATTCTTGCAAGCACTTACTATTTGGCCTTCTGAGCAGATATCATCAGAAGGCACCCACATCATGGACTGCGCTGACCACGGCCTTCTTATTCTTCGTGATCTGCTTATTGGTTGGCTATATCTTATATGGTGCAGCAATACACATTGTTAAAGTTGAAGATGATTTCCATGAAATGGAAGAGCTTAAGGTTCGAGCAGAAGCTGCTGATGTGGCCAAATCACAGGTATGTATTTCAGGATATATCTATCAACACATGGTTTACCACCCACTTCCAATCTAATACTAATTATGATGAGTTCTTGTTGCAGTTTTTGGCAACAGTTTCTCATGAAATCAGGACTCCCATGAATGGCATCCTTGGTATGTTCCAGATTGCTCCTTAAGGTTTTCTATGTGAAATATACATTCAAGGACATCAAATAATTTTAATCAGCAATGTTCTGATGAAATCTTGAATGGTTGCAGGGATGCTTGCTTTGCTTTTAGATACTGATTTAAGTTCAACACAAAGGGATTATGCTCAAACTGCTCAAGTCTGTGGAAAGGCACTGATAACATTGATAAATGAGGTGCTTGACCGTGCTAAAATTGAAGCTGGAAAGTTGGAGCTGGAAACTGTTCCCTTTGACCTTCGGTCTATCCTAGATGATGTGCTCTCTTTATTTTCTGAGAAGTCTAGAAACAAAGGTGT
This sequence comes from Gossypium arboreum, assembly GCF_025698485.1. Lineage (NCBI taxonomy): Eukaryota > Viridiplantae > Streptophyta > Magnoliopsida > Malvales > Malvaceae > Gossypium > Gossypium arboreum. The sequence continues at coordinate 3,086,462 of NC_069082.1, read as the reverse complement.
TGAGGTAAGTCTGGATAAAATTAATAGAAAACACAGTGCATTGTTCAATATGCTTCTTCATTTTAGACGGTTCCTATAATGCTTGAACTAATTTGCCTTCCTTTTTCCCTTTTCCTTTCCATGTCTCGGTGGCGTTGTTGATGTCAATAAATGGTGTTACTTGTGATACATTACAACGACTCAAACTTGTTGTAATTGTTTGGGAACTGAAGCTAGCAGTGTTTGTTTCTGATAAAGTTCCAGAAATGGTGATGGGGGATCCAGGGAGATTTAGACAGATAATTACGAATCTTGTTGGGAACTCTGTTAAAGTAAGTGGGTGCTCAACCTTCTCTCCTTTTGTCAATTTTGTAGGTAGATTGCTATCTACTTAATTGATGGAAGTTTTGATCTTATTAGTAGATTGCATTATTGAGTTTAGTTTCTGCTATTTGACTGATTATTGTATATAAAGTTTCATTTAATAAATTGATAGTGACTTAAAAATGAGTGTTTGACAGTTCACAGAACGGGGGCACATATTTGTCAAAGTCCATCTAGCTGAAAACCCGAAGCCTATGGAAGGTCCTAAAGCTGAAACTTATTTGAATGGAGGGTCAGATGAAGATGCATTGGTATCAGGTGCTCGCCAGTTTAAAACCTTGAGTGGTTATGAAGCTGCTGATGAGCGGAACAGTTGGGATTCCTTAAAGCATTTAGTTGCTGATGAAGAATTGCGATATGATGCCTCAGTAAAAATGAAAGCTGCTGATGAAGCTTCTCAGAGTGTCACTTTGATGGTATCTGTGGAAGATACTGGCATTGGGATCCCTTTGATCGCCCAGGACAGGGTTTTCATGCCCTTTATGCAGGCAGATAGCTCAACCTCTAGAAATTATGGTGGGACTGGCATAGGCCTGAGCATTACTAAGTGTTTGGTTGAGCTAATGGGTGGTCACATAAGCTTCATCAGCAGACCACAAGTTGGAAGCACATTCTCATTCACCACGGTCTTTGGGAGGTGTAAAAGAGCTTCATTTAGTGATACAAAAAAACCCAATGCTGAAGATCTTCCATCTGGTTTCAGAGGATTGAAAGCTGTGGTAGTTGATGGAAAACCAGTTAGAGCTGCTGTAACTCGATACCACTTGAAGAGGCTTGGCATGCTGGTTGAATTTGCAAATAGTGTCAAAATAGCTGCTTCTGCTTGTGGTAAAAATGGTTCTTCATGCGGGTACGTTTAAGTTTAGAATTATCATATTTGAGAGATAGTAAATTCAGTATATATTTTGCATTTGCGGAATTTTCCCTATGTTTGGTTGATGATTTAATCACATTTGACAAGATCTTGTCAACAATTACTCATTTTTAACACAATTTGTAGTTTCTTCAGTACCTTTTCTAATGCCTTTGTTATGATCACTGGGGAAAAATGACCATTTGTGCTTTCTATTCATCTTATGATGTTAACTTTGTTGAATTATATCTTTGAACATTGCAGAAGTAAAACTCAACCGGATATAGTTCTTGTTGAGAAGGATTCATGGCTTTCTGGTGAGGATGGTGGTTTGAGCTTACGAACGTTGGACAGGCAGCAAAACGGACACGTGTTGAAGTCGCCAAAGATGATTCTTCTTGCGACAAATATTACTAATGCTGAACTCGAGAAAGCAAAGGCAGCAGGTTTTGCAGATACTACAATTATGAAACCTTTGAGGGCAAGTATGGTGGCTGCATGTCTTCAGCAGGTGCTTGGGACAGGGAAGAAGAGGCAGCCTGGAAGAGGCATGCTGAATGGATCGTCTGTCCTTGGGAGTCTTCTTTGTGGAAAGAAAATATTAGTAGTTGATGACAATATGGTAAACCGGAGAGTTGCTGCTGGTGCATTGAAAAAGTTTGGAGCTGCCGTAGAATGTGCTGAAAGTGGAAAAGCTGCACTTAAATTGCTTCAACTTCCACACAGTTTTGACGCTTGCTTCATGGATATTCAGATGCCCGAAATGGATGGGTATGTATACCATATCTTTAACATTGGGCAATTGACAATCTAAACACCAAATACAGGAAAAAGAAAAGCAAAGTCTATATGTTGTTTTTAGACACATCTATGGTCCGGTCCGGTCTAAACATCGCAGGGCTGTTGGCACATTATTTCTTCACAGTTACACTTCATTTATGGACCAAATTCCTTTGGTCAGCCTTATGGTTTTGTCTCCACTAGATACCAAATTTCTCATTTAAGCGAGAACTTGATAATCATTATTTTGTTGTAGTGTATTATTTAAATGCTGCCCATGGTTAGCTTGTGATTATTGATCGTCAGATAATCCTCCTTTAAATCATATACAAATATATATGATTTAATAACATGAACTATTATTTCAGGTTTGAGGCAACTCGTCGAATTCGAATGATGGAGAGTCAGGCAAATGAACAGATGAACGGAGGGACAGAAGAAGGGTCTATCAGGACTGGTGAGTGGCATATCCCGATCTTAGCCATGACAGCTGATGTAATTCACGCCACCTATGACGAGTGCCTGAAATGTGGGATGGATGGATACGTCTCAAAGCCCTTTGAGGAGGAAAATCTTTACCTGGCTGTAGCAAAGTTCTTCAAAACGAAACCCATCTCGGACTCATAGCAACACCTCCTACATCATCCAAAAGCAAAACCGTGAATTATATGCTGGTTGGACATCGCCAGCAATTTTCCCCGTCCTGCTGGTGCATTTGGGTTTAATCACTGAATGGTTTGCTTGGATTTCTGAGGATTCTTGACCTCTCCAATAGAAAAAACATGCATGTTCTGGCATTCATTTCTAACCAACTTCAATTTTTAACCTGATTAGTATCTTAGTACATGTATACTACCACAATGACTCCATCCCCGACTGTTTGTATAGATCTTCATATTAGAGTCAAAAGGTGTAAATCTCATTCTCTCTAAACTTTGGAACTTTCTTTGGAATAGGCCTTTGTGCTATGTTTTTTTTTCTTCTAAATTTTGCTGTAAACCTTTTGTTATTGAGTTTCAAATATCAGAAAGAGGTAGCTAACAAGTATAAAACAGTCTGCTCTGCAATATATAGTTTTCATTTTAAAACTCCCACATTTGAAATATATCAAAAGCTAAGCTAAGTCTAGTTATGGAAATGGAAGATCAGGAGGTGGTCCGAGGGGGCAATTCTTTTCGCAATCGGCTCTCACAGTATAACACTCTGATTTTCTTGATATGCAGCACCAACAGCTACGGAATATGCCATCGCCGGAAGCTGGCCCCAATGTAGGACAAGGTTTATGACTGCATGGTCCTAGTGTTATTTTGCTGCCTGGGTCAAGTTCATTGCCATGGATGCTGCTGCTTCTACTACCTGCAATTCAAATGAAATTTGCCATTAAAGAAAGAATCATTTCAATGTATGAAAAGTTGATAAAATATGAGAAGATCAAACCAGAGTAAACTAAAAATCAGTATACGTACATTCATGAAAAGCTGGAAGAGAGGTGAAGAGCAGTAAAAGGAAGGCCAAACGAATAGCCATGAACTTGGTTGCTGCCATTGTTGATATGAAATATGATTGAAGTTCTTTACGTGGGGTTTTGAATATATATATTAAAGAAAATTCTATAAATAGTTAAGACTAATCAAAAGATGTTTACATTTATTTCAGAGGATTCACTGCTAAAAATTGCATACGCTTCTTATTTATTGACTCAATATTTGGATTTTCCCGAAATCCTCAAACATTAATTTCTTTTAATAATGTTTGTGTAGTAACTCGTGTGGTAATACACATGTATTTCATGTTGATATAATACTGTTTATCTTATATGCACATGTATTTTATGTTGATATAATACTGTTTGAACTAAATTAATGTTAAAGAAAAAATAATATTATTGAATAGTTAACTAGAAATTCAATTCGGTGACAAAAAAGATCAACTTCAGCAAAAAAATTTAAATTTTGAGTTAATCGAATTGAGCTAATTCAAATTATTCGAGTCAACTCGAATAACTCAATTCGAGTTTCGAGTTCGAGTTGAGTTGATTTTCACAATTCTAATAACTTGAATGATTTGAATAACATATTGGTGTAAGTACCCTTTCGGTCTCGACAACTTTAAAATAAACAAATTGGTTTCTCTCAATAAAAATACAAAATAATTCAAAATAAATTTTAAAATTCAAAATATTTATAAACATTAAAAATTATATTTTAAAAAATAATAAAAATTATAAAAATAAGTAAAAAAGTTAAAATTTTAAAATTTTTCTAAAATAATAATTTTAGTCCTAATTAATTATTTAAATTTACCATACTCAAGTATTTATTTTTTGATTATTTTGTTTGACAATTTTAAATATATATGGTTTCAAATTTATGTGCTCTAACATTGAAGTAGTTATACTGTAACAATATTTTTATTTAGCATGTTTAATTTTTTAATTGAACTCGAACAATTTCACTCAATTCGACTAGACTCGACTCGATTTGAAAAATTTTCAAATTAAATTAGAATGATAAAATAGGACTCGTGAACTCGATTAACTCGAAATTTTTTTATTCGATTTGATTCGTCTCAATTCGATCAAACGCTCACCTCTATTACTAACCATTGATAATCTGTGTGATTTATTAGGGGGGTTTTGACTTTAATTTCAATGACTATATTCAAATCTCTAACTAAATTGTTTCATTTACATTTATTACTTGACTTTTTACTCTAGACTATTAATTTATAAATGAGTTAAAATATAAATTTATCATCATATTACGATGCTTAATTATGCTAAAACCTTAAACATTTAAACTCAAGATCTTAAATCTAAGACTCATTAATATTTATTTATGACCGTTCAATTAATGTTTAATTATGCTAAAATAAAATTATTAACATTTATTTATAAGTATTTTATAATTTATTTTATTTAAGCTAATGATGATATATTATGTTATTATTCACTGATGATATAGATATATGAGATTTATGTAGATATATGAGATTTATGTAATTAGGATGTATCAAATTAGACCATTGGAAGTTTATTAGAACCTTCCATCCAAAATGCTCTCTTGGGCTTGCATTATTGGGCTTCATAAAGTCTGGCTTTTTGAATCTTCAAATTGTTTTTCTTGAAGATTGCTTGTCACCAACTGTTGGCCCTCTTGGATTGGAATTGAGTTATTGGGCCATGGAGAAAATAAAGCCCATCATACTTAAATTATAACCCAAAAAATTATTTAAGCTTAATCTATCGTAACTCTTGAATAATTACATCCTCATTCTTTCATATTTAAAGTAAATTCTCTAAAAAATAATTTATCTAATCACTCACAGATAGAACAAAAATACTCAAAAAAATCCCTCATATGAACATATATTTGTGCACTATCTAAGTGCATTCTATATGAAAGGTTTCTTTTAGATTAATGTTGCCCTAAGTGATAAGTGGGAACATCAATTGAGTTGATGTTGATATATAATCATCATAAAAAGAACAACTGATGTGCACTTCAAATAAATAAGATGATGAAGGCTTTATTTATCAAAGCCAATAATGCCATGGTTGATTAGGATTCTTCTTTTCATGTAAACTTAGTCATGGCTAAATGAGACCTTTTATACCAGTGGCGGAGCATAGTGGAGACCTAGAGGGTCATGGTCCCTCTTAAAATGGTAAAAATGATAAAATTTCAATTCAACCCTTTAAAAATTATAAAGATATATGTTATTAAAATGATGAAATTTTATTTTTACTACTATAAGAATATACAATTTAATTCCGACCCTAAAAAAGTTTTCAGTCTCTGCCACTACTTCAAACCTTAATTGTTTTTTTTTTATTTCTTTATATTTTCATCTTTTAATAAATTTTAAGCTCACACTTAGATAGATCTTACCAATTGAACTAATATATGAGCCTAGGTATTAACCTTTTGTTATTCCCAATTTTGTATTCCTTATACTTAAGTCCTTGATTTCAATTTGGGTTAAGCAATTTCTATCTTTAGCAAGAAAGTAATTTAATTAATTAATATTGAAGTTTTGTCATCAATAAAGATTTACCTTATTTATTGTCCTTTGCATTGGATTTTCGTTCCATTGACTTTTATTGCTATTCACCTTGGAATTACAGCCTTATTTTAACATATATAATTTTATACCTTTAAAATTTTTCATATTCATTTCACAGATTATGTTCGGAGTTTATGGTTGCTTCTCTTAATAATATCATCTTCAAAATTCAAATCGAAAATCTGAGAATATAATATGCTTTACCATTACACCCAATAATTTATTAATTAATCTATTTTATTTCAATTAATCACTTCATAAATCATTCACTCGGACTATATGCACATACTTAAGTATAAATAGATGAGTATATGGGTAAATATTGCAAATAAAATGCACCGAAATGGTCCAATTATAGCATCCGAACACAAAGAGTGTTTCTCTGTCCATTAATTTAGTTAATGAATTTAACCAATGAGACGGCAAGAAAAGAATAAAAATATGAATATCATACTGGCCCAAGTGCCTTCCTCTCCTGTGTCATTTACATCGATCACTTCTAAACTTCATCTTTCTTGTCACCAAATTGAATTTCTAGTTAACTATTCAATAATATTCTTTTTTCTTTTAACATTTATGTTGTCTTGTGTAAATATAGCCATTGAATTTTAAATCCATTTTAATTCCCAATTGTAATTTTTATGTAAACGTTGATAATGGCAGTAGAACGATCGCAAAGTAATAAGAAAAGAAAAATAATAACAAATAGATTTTATGTGAAAGCCTTTTTGGGAAAAAAATCATGGGTAGAAGAGAAAAAATTCACTAATATTGAAAAACGAATGATACAAAAGGAGTTTTGACTACATCTATTTAAGGGTTGAAAAACCCTATTCTAATTAAAGTCAAATAGAAGAATAATAGTTCTATACGAATTTCTTGTACTATATGACCCTCGGCCTTTCGCCCCGCAGATCTATTTATTTTGCCGTTGTATTTATTTCTTCAACAAGTGACATGATTCGGGTCACACAATCTCTAATATATTTTTTATGGAATGACAATGTAGGTGTAAATTTTTAAAGTGGTTTTACTTCATTTCATAATTTTTATACTATAAATATTTTATGTTTTATTCATGTAAATTATGCCTGTCGAGTTTGTCATAAATTAAAAATTCTAACTATTCATTTTATGTAAAAAAATTTTCAACCATTAAATATAGATTATTATAGATTATATTTTAGATTGATATGATAGGAATATAGAATCTTTTCATTAATTTATGCATGACAAATAAAAATATATTAATAAATTCAATGGTTGGATTGTTAAAATGTTAGTAGTATGAAAAGTTATGGAAGAGTATAAAATCACTTTAGTTTTACACTGGTATAAGTGGATCTCTCCCTACTTCTTCTACTCTTAACCTCCTTAAACCAGAGGAAAAACATGTTTAAGCATACTCAAGGCCACGTCCTTCTTGTTGTAATAGCAACAATGCTAATTGAGTTAAAGCTTAATCGACAAACTGCAATCAATCATTTCTATAACAATATTTCATTATAACAACCAAGTTTGTAACAAAACAAATTTTTATATTTATCTTTTTGTACTTTTATATCATCTTTAAATAAAAATAATTATAAATTGTAAATATAAAGATAAAAAATATAAATTTATTATTACGCCATCTATATTTATTATTGAATAAATTTTAATTTTTTAGATAAAATCTAAAATTAATAATATCGTTGATTTAGTGAGTGTGACAAAATCTAATATTAAGAAATCGCAAAGCTTTGTTGATTGGTTGCTAGGATCAAACAGAAAGAAAATTACAGAGAATGTACCTTAGAATGTATTGTACGTAAAATCCGAGAACACAGTTGTTTATGGCTTCACGTACAGTAATTCTCCGAAGCCGCTATTTAAGGCTCTTCTTTCTTTCAGCATTTGCCCATCCCTTTGCTTTATTAAAATCAATTCCACCTTTGCTAGCAAGTAAGGAATGGCGAAGCTTAGCATCCTTTTGTGCATAGCCATTGCATTTATGCTCAGCTTCACCTTGAAGGAAGTTGTTGCACACACAGGGACGGCCACCTTCTACACTCCCCCATACGTTCGTAAGCCCCTTCGCCTTAATTTTTACTCTTTGCAGTAATCCAATGGTTATGCAGACCTAAAATTTCGGATGCATTTAACCTAAATAGCTGGCTAAATTAATGTATGATTACTAGTTAATATTTTGAGGTTGAAAAATTGCAGCGTCTGCTTGTAATGGATACCAACATGATGGGGTGATGATTGCTGCTGCCAGTGATGCAATTTGGGACGATGGAGCAGCTTGCGGGAGAAAATACAAAGTTAAATGCACAGGGGCAACCAACCAATCCCCTCATCCATGTAGAGGAAAGAAGTATGTGGTTGTGAAAGTAGTTGATTATTGCCCATCTGGTTGTGAAAGCACCATTGATTTATCGCAAGAAGCTTTCGCTTCCATAGCCGATCCAGATGCCGGGAAAATTAAAATTTCCTTTCATCAGTATGTTAATCTCATAATCAATTTAAGCATTCAGGTTTATCTCCAACTTTAGATTGTAACTTATCCATGTTTTCCAATGTAGGGTCTGAAGTATTGCCTGCAGGAACATGACATCTCCCTTGCGGATATGGGTCGAAATATGGCAGTGGGTCTCATTGGCATCTTTAACTTTCGAAGTGAATCCTATGTATGTGGATGATAAATGATGAACATATTGAAAAATAATGAATTGAATCTTATGCAGTTTCCACTTAACTGTATAACAATTCAACAATTAATAAAGAGGATCTTCATTTGAAGTTGCTATGTTTATTACACACCCATATCGGTTCAAGGCAATAGCATTTCATATTTCTTCCAACTAGTTTTGTTTGGTGTAGCAGCTTTAATGTAAGGTATCACAATTAGCTTGGGTATAATTTCTGGTCCAGCATCAAGCTTCACTGGGCTCTTCAGCCCATGACTTTGAGAGTCGGAGGAGAGTACACCCATGACTGTACCGTCCCAGTTGGAGGAGAATACTGTCTCTTAAAACTGGCTGGATGCTGTTGGATGTAATTTCTCACGGTGAGGCACTTATTTTAGGTGTCGAATTACAATCTTTTTCTTTTATTTAAAAATAAACAAATTAGCTATTATACATTAGAAATAATACAAATCAATTATTTTATTAAAAATTCATCATTAAATGATGATAAGGGGGCAATATCCACATTGGCATTATTTTTTTATTTGAACAAAAAAAAATAAAAGTACCATGAAAGTCCTTATACTAGGAGTCAGATTGCATTTTGTCTCTCTACTAAAAACTAAGCAAATTACACCTTTTACATAAGGCCAAAGAGAAAATTGACATTTCTATTAAAAATTTCATCTATTTCTATTGTCAAATGTTGACATGATTCATAAAGCAACTAAATAGTGACATGCCACATGCCACATGCCACATGTTACATGTGCCTCATACTAATATGACTATTTTTTAAAAACTAAAAATTTTTAAATAATTTTTTTTATAATTATTCAAAAACTACATTCATGATGAATACAGACAAATGAATCTAAAACCCAAAACATCGACAACCATTAGTATATGTTCATTCGAATGTGATTTTTAAATAATTATAAAAATATAAAACTTACATAAAATAATTGTTGTTACGAGTGATTTCGTAAAAAGTATACAAAAATAGAGGAAATTATAAACAATCATGAAAACTTTTAAAAATGATTAAAACTATGTGTATATATTTATATATACACATATAATATATTAAAGAATTCAAATACACAAAAATATATACAAACATCCATATGTGCATTGGCAGATACAAGGGATAGATGGGGCTATTGCCCTTTAGCTTTTTAGAAATTTACGTTGCACCTCATTTAAGACTAACAAATATATATTTTTTGATATAATGTCTAAAATTACCCATAGTCCCTCTTTAATCTTTAAATAAGAAGATAATGTGCTTTAGCGCACTGAGAAAGGATTGTATGAAACAGTGATGATACGTCATCTGTATCATTTTTCAATAGTTTTATGCCACATCAGTATTCTTATCCTGAATTTCAAGATTTTATCCTGAATTTTAGAATTTTAATTTGGATTTGATTTTTTTCAGGATAAAATCTTGAAATTCAGGATAAGAGTACTGATGTAGCATAAAACTATTGGAAAGAAATACAGATGACGTGGCGTCACTGTTTCATACAATGCTTTCCCAATACTTAATACTTACTTTTGAAAATAAAGATGTAATTAGTATGACAAATTTTGTTATTTATTTGAATAAAATAGTTATGTAATTATAACTTTTAAATAATTTCTCGATCAAATTGTAAAAGCATTATATTGTATGCATAAGAATTTGAGTTCGATCCCAAATAATTTCATTATCCTACCCAATTATAAAAAAAGATTATGGTTTAAAATTGTCTACATTATGGTTTAAAATAGGAGGATAATCATTTCAGTGTACTCGAACTTATATCCTCCTACACGGACAATAATGACGATGCTAATCGAGTTAAGGCTGAATCGGCAACAATACTATTATTCATTATGTATAAATTAATTTTCCCAAACCGGCTATTTATACCTCTCCTTTCTTTCACCATTGCCCATCATTCCTTTCATTAAACTTAATTCTGCCCTTTCTAACAAAAATGAGGAAACTTAGCATCCTTTTCTGCATAGCCCTTGCATTTATCCTCACCTTCTCTTCCTGGGAAGTTGTTGCAGATACAGGGACTGCCACCTTTTACACTCCTCCATACGTTCTTAAGTCCCCCTTTGCATTCACTTTCATTCTTTAAAATAATTCAATAGCTATGTATCTAAGAGCGACAAGCTGATTGTATGATGACTAATGAATATTTTGGGGGTTGGAAATTTGCGGCGTCTGCTTGTAATGGATACCAAAATGATGGAGTGATGATTGCTGCTGCCAGTGATGCTTTTTGGGACGGGGGATCAGCTTGCGGAAGAAATTACAAAGTTGAATCCAGCGGAGCAACCAACCAAGGTGACCCTAATCCATGTAGAGGACAGGATTATATGGTTGTGAAAATAGTTTATTATTGCCCATCTGGTTGTCAAGGCACCATTGATTTATCCCAAGAAGCTTTTGCTGCCATAGCCAATCCTGATGCCGATAAAACTGAAATATCCTTGCATCAGTATGTTGATCATTTGCTAATGTTACTTTCAGCCGTTGCTCTAGTCTCCAACTGTATGCTGTAGCTCATCATTTTTTTTTTCTTCTAATGCAGGCTTTGAAGTATTGCCTACAGGAACATGACATCTACCTTGTGGATATGCTTCGAACTATGGGATTTCTACTATAATCAAGCAAATGGATTCAGCTTTGAATCATATCTGTCACCAATGAGTGCTTTTATAAATAATAAAATTATAAGTTAATCTAAGATAAAATTGCACTTTACCCCCTCAATTAATTTAAAAGTTTCAATTAATTAAAAACATATTCTCGTCTCAATTAGACATTCAAGTTGGCATTTAAAACCTATTTGGACTGTCATGTAGGATTTTTGTTAGGGAGGTAATGGAGCTTAACGGCGGAGTGACTACTTCATAACAAAACGATAACGTAAATAACTAAAACGTAATATTTTAAACATAAGTGATTAAAATATAATATGAGGCTTGAGTATTTAATTAATACATACATAACAAAAACTAAGTGTAGCGACGTAAAAATTTCGCTTTCTTTTGCTTTCAGTCGCTAATTAAGGCGATTATTTGAAAATTTAAAAACCGACTTTCGATTTTATTAAAAAAGGGAGTCGCCACAGATCTTTTTTCTAGGTGTGACCGACACCTAATAAATCATCTTTTTTAGAAAAGAAAACTTATTCTTGTACAAAAATGAAGGCCGAATTTAGGTCTACGTCAAAAGCCAAAGTAAAGTTGGGTTCGGAGTCGATTCTGCCATGAGGAAGGTGTTAGCACCCTCGCAACGCCCAAAATTGGTATCTTATTAAACACATGTTGTCTTGATTTTCAAAAATACGAATTCAATTTGACATCTAAGTGTGATTTGATTGAAGGAAATGAGAAGTTGCAAGTTCTTTTAGTTTTTTAGAAGGACGTCCCGTTTTTAACACGAGCCGACTAATTTCACCCAACATAGCGATGAAATCGATGACTTAATGTTAAAATCGGTACATTGCCTTATTCTTAAAATTAAAATGTAAAAGTTTCTAAAATGATAGTAAAAAATCTAAGAATATTATTGTAAAAATATGCGAATAATGATGTGAATAATAAAATATATAAAATATAAAATATTAAAATATCAAAATATTAGAATAATAATAATTATTATTGACAAATAAAAATAAAATAGAAATAAAAAGTGTACATAATATATATATATTAGAAATAATAATGATGTTTAAAAACAATACTATTAATAATACTACATAAACATGTACATATATAAAAAATAAATACGTGATAATATTAAAATATGTACATAATATAGTGTTAAAATACATACATAATATAGTTAAAATATATACATAAGATAACATGTAGAAATATATATATATATATATATAAATAATATAGTATTAAAGATATATACATAAAATAGTATAGAAAATATATATACGTAATATAGAATTTAGAATATACCTAATATATTAAAAGAATATATATATATATAATATAATATTAAGAAATATAATAATAACAAAAAGAGAGAGAGAGAGAGAGGGAGGGGGTAGGTGATTTCCGGCCACAAGGCTGACCGCCGTCGGCCGCCGTCGGAGCCACCGTACACAGCGGCGGACCTCAAAAAAAAACTTTTCCGGTAAAAATAGGTAAGCTTCCTCCTTTTATTTTTTTACTTTCGTATAAAAGAAACAAAATAAGATTGAAAGGAAAACAATAAGCAAACAAATAACTTAAAACGAGAATAGACAAAGAAACCTCTTTTGCTTTGATATTTGATTAATCTCCAAAAAAACTAGCTTATCCAAAAACTAGCCTTTACAATAACTCTTCTCCTTGATTACTCTCAAAAGAAACCTCTCCAAAAAATCCTTTACAATAACTTTCTCCCTCCAAAAATCTTCCCCTTTACATTTGGTTTTATGATGCTTTTATAGCCTTGTTACAACATTTTTTTATTATTTGCTATCTTTTCTTTTTGCAAGATGGAGCAAGTGGAGGAGCAAGTGGCAGACAATGGATATCAAAAATGAGAGGAAAGTGGGGCAAGTGGGAAAGTGGCTAGGTGGCTAGGGTTTCTTGATTTTTTTTTTTGGGTTAGGGCTAGGGTTAAATGTGGGTCTAAGTGTGGGTTAATTTAGATGGGTTTTGGTTTTTTTTCTTGTTGTAAATGGGTTTAATTTGTGGTAGCCCAAAATTGGCCTGCAACAGCTGCCCCTCTTTGCTCATTGTCGTGTAACGGGAATAGAGCAAAGACATAATAAAAGGCCAATTTTGCCCCATTTTGCCGATTCTTGACTTCATTGGTACTCTTCTTGTTCGGGTAGTCTTTTTCCAATCCATTGTATCTTGTTGTCTTGATCAAATCCACTGCATCTTCTGATATATGCCTTGTAGCTTCGATCTACTCCAATGTGACTTTAAAAAGATAAGATCTACAGCTTCAATCTACTCTTTCATCGCTTTAGTCAGATAAGGTTTGTGGTCTTCTCTTCGGCAACTTTTAGAAAGGCAAGATCTGATATCCTCGATCAGCTCCACTGCAACTTCAATTAGCTTCACTGTAACTTCAGGGATATAAAATCTGTGTCTTCGATTAATTCTAATCTTTATTCTTTACTCGGCATGTGATCCTGAGCTCAACTCATTTCTTGCAATATGAATTGACTCTTTAAAACTAGACATTAAAAATAGAAATTGAAAATAGCTCAGCACGTGAGCCAAGGCTCAACTCACCTCTCGCAATATGAGTTGATTTTTTTAAAACACAGAAATTAAAAAACAGAAATTAAAAACAGAATTTGAAAAGACCTCGGCATGTGGCCTGAGACTCAACTCGTTTCTCGCAATATGAATTGACTCTTTAAAACTAGACATTAAAAACAGAAATTGAAAATAGCTCAGCACGTGAGCTAAGGCTCAACTCACCTCTCGCAATATGAGTTGATTTTTTTTTAAAACACAGAAATTAAAAAATAGAAACTAAAAACAGAATTTGAAAAGACCTCGGCATGTGGCCTGAGACTTAACTCACCTCTCGCAATATGAGTTAATTTTTGAAAAGCATAAATTGAAAAAGAGAAATTGAAAACGGAATTTGAAAAGACCTCAGTGTGTGGCCTGAGACTCAACTCACCTCTCGCAATACGAGTTGATTTTTTTTACAACAGAAATTGAAATTACCTCAGCGTGACGTGAGGCTCAACTCACCTCTCGCAATATGAGTTGATTTTTTGAAAGACAGAAATTGAAAATACCTCAACGTGTCTTGAGGCTCAACTCATTTCTCGCAATATGAGTTGAATTTTGAAAACAGAAATTAAAATTACCTCAACGTGTCTTGAGGCTCAACTCATTTCTCGCAATATGAGTTGATTTTTTTGAAAGACAGAAATTAAAAATACCTTAACGTGTCTTGAGGCTCAACTCACCTCTCGCAATATGAGTTGATTTTTTTGAAAGACAAAAATTAAAAATACCTCAACGTGTCTTGAGGCACAACTCATTTCTCGCAATATGAGTTGATTTTTTTGAAATACAGAAATTGAAAATACCTCAACGTGTCTTTAGGCTCAACTCATTTCTCGCAATATGAGTTGATTTTTTTGAAAGACAGAAATTGAAAATACTCAACATGTCTTGAGGCTCAACTCACCTCTTGCAATATGAGTTGATTTTTGAAAACGGAAATAAAAACATCAAAATACCAAAACCTGTCATATGGTGGAACTCATGTGTCTTTTTCTTTGATTCAGTACAGCTATCATCACATCCTCTTACTCTATTGGAGTATCTGTATATGTCATGCATGATGTTATCATGATATGCATATGTTTGTCTTAAATGCCTTTATGCCTACATGGTTATGCTATGCGCCTTAGGCATGTTTGTCGTATGTCCTTCTTCGTCACGATTTTTGTGATGATCCGTATTCATTACTTCGGCTCTTGACTTTCTTTTTAGGCCCTGTACCCATCCTCAAGCTTTACAAGTAATCAACGTTTCTCAGATTCCCCTGGTTGAACTTTGTCCTTACCTTGAGACTCTTGTATTTATCAAATTCTTATCCGGGTAATGCTTAACATTTCTTTTGTTTAGAGTATGTCATTTCACTATTTATCATGTAAATGAACCACATAATGAGATGCATGAAAATGGTCAGGTAGGGACAAAAGGATACCTCACATTTATTCATTTCAAATGTAGCAAACAAAGAAAGTTAATCAATGATAGTAAAAAAAAATGTCATAAAGAGAAAGGGGATCGCATTTCAACAAATACAAATGCTCTAGATATTCAACGCATGAACTCTTCCACGTTCCTCAATCAAGAATCTTTTCGAGCATGGCTCCTTGCGTAGAAGATTTCGAGCTTTCAGAAATGCTTCAAATACTGTAGTCTCTTTGTTTGACCCACCATTCAAAACGCCTTGCTTTTTAAACCAGTGCTTGCTTCATTAGAACGCCCTTTCGGGTTTTCATCCTAACCTTTTGTGTTAATTAAGACGCCCTTTTCGGGTTTTCACCTTGATCCTTTTTTTTAAGCATAATATTTCTTCACAGCATCTGAATTCACTGGATTCGGTAACTCATTCCTATCCATCTCAGTGAGAATCAAAGCTCCTCCTGAGAAAGCCTTCTTTACGACATATGGTCCTTCCCAATTTGGTGCCCATTTTCCTCGCAGGTCTTTTTGTATTGGAAGAATCTTTTTTCAACACGAGTTCTCCTTCGTGGAATTCTATTGGTCGTACTTTCTTGTCATGGGCCGCGACCATTCTCTTCTGGTACATCTGTCCGTGACAAATTGCCTTTAAACGTTTTTCTTCAATGAGGTTTAACTGGTCATATCGAGCTTGAACCCATTCTGCTTCCTCTAGTTTTGACTCCATTAAGACTCGTAGAGATGGGATCTCAACTTCGATAGGTAGCACAGCTTCCATTCCATAGACTAGAGAGAAAGGAGTTGCTCCCGTAGATGCCCGTACAAATGTGCGATATGCATACAAAGCAAATGGTAGCTTCTCGTGCCAGTCTTTATATGTCTCGGTCATTTTCCCAATAATCTTCTTAATATTCTTGTTGGCCGCTTCAACAGCTCCGTTCATTTTCGGGCGATAGGGAGATGAGTTATGATACTTTATTTGAAATTGCTCACACACTTCCTTCATCATCTTGTTGTTCAGATTCAAAGCGTTATCTGAAATGATTCTTTCAGGCAAGCCATATCGGCAAATGATTTCCTTTTTCAAAAACCTGCAAACTGCAGTCTTCGTCACATTGGCAAACGAAGCGGCTTCTATCCATTTTGTGAAGTAATCAATAACCACAAAAATGAATCGGTGTCCATTAGAAGCTTTTGGGGAAATTAGCCCTATAACATCCATACCCCACATAGAAAAAGGCTACGGAGAAGTCATGACATGCAAGGGTGAAGGGGCTACATGAATTTTATCACCATAAATTTGACATTTGTGGCATTTTCATGCAAAACTAATGCAATCACTTTCCATCGTCAGCCAGTATAACCGAGTTTTATAATCTTCCTAGCCATAGTGAAACCATTAGCATGTGTCCCACAAATTCCCTCATGGACATCTTCAAGTATTTTTCTGGCTTCAACAGCATCCACGCATCTCAAGAGCACTTGATCTTTTCCTCTTTTGTACAGGATGTTCCCATCAAGAACAAATCCTGCTGCCATTCTTCTGATTGTTCGTTTTTCGTTCTCATTTGCTTGTTCGGGATACTTTTGGTTCTTGACATATTCTAAGATATCATGGAAACATGGCCGTCCATCTGGCTCTTTTTCAATGCTGAAACAATGTGCAGGGACTTCATATATGCTTATTTGAAGAGGCATTATTTCTGTTTCTCTGTTTGCTTTGAACATTGATGTAACATTCCGAAATAGGGCCTAAACGAAATAAAGGTTCATGAAACCACAAATTGTAGGTAAAAAAATATATATATATATATATATTATTATTATTTTGAGGTTCATGGTATGATTACATGATTGTGTGAAAATTTCGTGATAAAATTCTATGCATAAAGTGCTTAAATTGAGGTTAGGGACTAAATCGAATAATTTGCAAAACTTGCATTCTAGAAGTTTTAGTATGAAATTATTTTGGAATATTAATTAGGAGATCTTAAATGGTAATTTGACCAATTTTAAGTTCATGGACAAAATTAGGACATGGAAGGAATTTTTGAAAGTTTAGTAAGGAGGGTATTTTGGTCATTTGGTTATTAACATTAATAAAAGGTAAAAAGATGATAAAATTGTATCATCTTCTTCAAGTTACCAGCAGAACCTTACCTCTCTCCATAGCTGGGGTTTCTTCAACTTTCAAGCTTCATAGTAAGTGATTCCAAGCCCGCTTTTAATAATCTTTACGTTTTGAAGTCCCTAGCTCGATAAAGCTTATGCTAGCAATAATTTAAGTTAGGAATCAAATTTGGAAAAATACCCATAGGTGAAATTTGTGTATTTTGATGTTTTATGATGGAATATGAGGTTTTAAATTATGTTAGACAACTTGTGCTACTTGGTTTTAAGTGAAAACGAGTAAAAGGCTTAATCGGTAAAAATACCTAATAGTCATAAGTACATGTTAGTGTGTGAATTTGATGTTGCCATAGAAGGAAAAATGATCAGCATGTCATAAAACATAAGAAAATAGGATGAAGTTTAATTTACGAGCCTTGGGGAAAAAGTGCAAATATGTGAAAGTTTAGGGCAAAATGTAATTTTTCCAAAGTTTGAGTAAAGGGTTGTTTTGATAAATGTTGATATTAAATAAGCTAAATTTGCTATTATAGATCAAGAAGAGCGAAATTCGAGAGTAGATCGGGAAAAGAAAAGTAAAGGACTAAATTGTAAAGTTTAGTCACATTTTGTATCGAGGTAAGTTTATAGTAAATAAATGCAATATTCTTTTATTTTACATTATTATTGTCAATTTCAGCATTTATATATTTATGTTATGAAAATATTTAAAGTCGAATTTAAGGTGAAGTGACAGAGGAAAAGTGTTAGAAAGCCGGTTGAACCCTAGGAATGTTAGGATATTAGGGTTGACAGATGTAACGAAATGAGCCATGTAAGTCCATATTAGAAATATGGCTTTGGAGACAGGATTGAGCCATGTAAGTCCATATTATATATGGGATTGGAGACAGGAATAATTCATGTAAGTCTATGTCAAATACATGGCATTGGCAGGATATTGATAGACAGGAACGACCCTAGTATCCTTAGTATTCCGAGTGGTTCAACGGGTCAGGATACGAGTTAAATTACAGTGAATTAACAGCAAAGGAAAAGTATATTATACTTATGAAAAGGAAAGGTCGTAAGAAAGAAGGTAAGGGAATAAAGAAGAAGATAGAAATTGAGAAGTAAAGAAATTTATGATGTTAGATGATATTATGCATAATTATCCATTATGTTGAATGTTGTGATTTATTTGCTTGTAAGCTTATTAAGCCTAGTGCTTAATCTCTTTATTTTCTTCTTCTTATAGTACTTATCTAGCCACTCGGGATCGAAGGAAACGTCGGAGGCCGATCACACTATCAAAGAAATAACTCGGTATAATTAGACGTTTTGTTTTGTGTATGGCATGTATAGAAACTTAGCCACTTTTGGTATAATATGAACAATGAATGATGTGTAAATACTTGCTAGTGATTAGCTAATAAAATGGCCGATGATATGCATGTTTATTAATATGTATGATTGAATGGTGATTATCACATGAAAATTATGAAAAAGGTGAAAGTAACCTAAAAACAGATTCAAGTAACAGCAATGATGTAACTTTGAAAAATCACTAAAAATTTCATAAACATAGTTTGAAGATGAATAATATATGAAATTAAATCTTATTATGTCTATTTTCTTATGGAATAAGAAAAATAGGTAAAGGTATTATATTTCATGATATATCTGAGTTTTAGTGAAACAGGGTCAGGGCGATTTCTGGAACCCCTTTTTCAACTTTGGAAATTCACCATAAATTTTACAAAACTAATTAGAAGGTATACTTTATATGGTTATAATCCTTGTTGAGTCTAGTTTTAAGAGAAATAAATGGCTTAGTGATATGAATTTTGTACAGGAAGAAACATGGTTCGTAGTAACAAGAGGTTAGTGCAATCGAGTTTTGAAACAGGGGAAACTTTAACTAATAAACTGTACTAATTGGCCAAGTCAAAATCTATGAAAAATTTATAGATAGATATATGAGTCTAGTTTCAAGAAAAATTTACGGATCTTAATTTCGAGTTTGAACTCAAGATATGAATTTTAGACGACTACGACGCAGAATGGCGATACATTCAAATGCTTAAATAAACTATTTAAACCTATTTAAGGGATAGAATAAGTTTAGTAATGCCTCGTGCTCGATTCTCGCAACATCTCGGGTAAGGAGTGTTACATTTATTGGTATCGAGCAGGTTTAGTCGGTTCTCGGAACAGTTAGTGTGAGAAAAGTCTAGCTATACATGCCATACTTGTATTTTGATAGTGTGACGACTCACGCGATTTTTTTTTTAAATATTTTGTTTTATAGTAATGGATCCGGGCGGCCGTGATGATGATGTAGAAAGTAATGCTTTGCTTCCACGTAAGGGCGCCATCCGAGAATAGGCCAATAATAGTTGATCGGGAGGAGTGACTCGAAGCTCTCTTCGAGCTTTGAATGATTTGTTTGTCGAGTTCGTTCGATGCGAATCCGGCGATTAGACCTCCACCCCTCATGATTCTCGGGCTACCCATGTAGCTCAAGCTTCCTCAATCCACAGTGCAGTGGGGTAAGAGAAAACCACCAGTTGATAGAATCAGAAACAAGGCGTAAGAGTTCCGAGCAACAAAAGATGATGATGTAGAAAGAGCGAATTTTGGTTAGAAAATACTATCGAGTCTTTGAAGAATTATCTTGTACACCGAGGAATGTATGAAATGTGTAGTATCACTTCTTAGAGACTCACCTACTCTTGGTGGAAGACACTTGTATCGGTTGTACGAAAGAGAGGGTCACTTGGGATTTCTTTCAGAAGAATTTCGTAAAAAGTACATCATCGAGGTTTATTGACCGGAAGAGAAAGGAATTCTGGAATTGAAACAAGGCAATATGATTGGTGACCGATTATGAGCGTGAATTTGTCGTGCTCAAGAATATGCTCAAGAATGTGTGTCCACAGAGGCTATCCTGTAAAAGGTTTGAGGATGGGTTAAATGATGATATCCGATCGTCGGTGGGTGTCCTAGAAATAAAAGAGTTCGTTATTTTAGTTGAGAGAGCACAGTAAGGCGAGGAGCTATTAAAAAGAAAAGGCAAAGTTGAGACAGAGACACAAGATACAAAGAAGAGACAGATGAGCAGATCATTTCAGCTACATCTAAGAGGCCCAGAGAGTTTTCTACCGATCTAGCTTTTCGGCAGGCAATCTAGTCGAAATAGAGGTAGCAGATTTAAGGATCCGAAGGCTCAGACCACCTCGACTACGAGTGTAGGTAATGTCAGATAGGGTAGATCAGGGTGTCCACGGTGTGGTAGACTTCATTATGGTCCTTGTCGGGCAGGCGAAAATGTTTGCTATAAATATGGTGCTCCAGATCATTTTGTACGAGAATGTCCAGAAGTGGCTAGCCGAGAGGTAACACAGAGTGCTAGATCCGGAAATGCTCCTACTAGAGGCAGATCGTCGAGGCAACCGGGAGTAGGAGCAAGTAACAAAGGTACCTCTAGAGATTCGGCTGTGAGACCAGATGTTAGAGCCTCTGCAAGGACTTATGCTATTCGTGCACGCGAAGAGACATCCTCCCCCGATGTGATTACGGGTACATTTTCTCTACATGATATTAATGTCATTGCTCTGATTGATCCGGGTTCAACTTATTCTTATGTTTGTATAAAATTGATGCCTAGTATAAGTATGCCTATAGAATCTACAGAATTTGTGATTAAAGTATCGAATCCATTAGGCAAGCATGTATTAGTATATAAGGTATGTAGAAATTGTCCTTTAATGATTAGAGGCTACTGTTTTCCGGCCGAT
Organism: Gossypium arboreum; assembly: GCF_025698485.1. Taxonomy (NCBI): domain Eukaryota; kingdom Viridiplantae; phylum Streptophyta; class Magnoliopsida; order Malvales; family Malvaceae; genus Gossypium; species Gossypium arboreum. Next base: position 3,065,139 of record NC_069082.1, on the reverse strand, counting down.
CTCATGCTATTGCCATTTGATGAGTTTGATGTGATTCTTGGTATGGATTGGTTGACTACACATGATGTGATAGTGAATTGTGGAAAGAAATTCATTGAGAAAGAAATTCATTGAGTTGAAGTGTGAAAATGGTGAAATTCTTTGGGTTAATTCAGAAGAGTCAGATAGTTCATTTCCTATAATTTCTATTATGTCTGCTCAGAAATACTTGAGAAAAGGGTATGAAGCTTATCTTGCTTTTGTGTTGAACACTAAAGATCCAGAATTGAAAATTGAATCGATTCTGTGGTATGTGAGTTTCCGATGTGTTTCGGAAGAACTACCGTGTTTGCCTCCTGTTAGAGAAGTTGAGTTTGGTATTGAGTTGATTCCGGTACCACGCCCATTTCTATTGCTCCTTATAGAATGGCTCTATTGGAATTGAAAGAATTGAAAGCTCGATTGCGAGAATTAACAGATAAAGGCTTTGTAAGACCCAGAGTTCACCATGGGTGCACCAGTGCTATTTGTGAAAAAAAAGACGGATCGATGAGATTGTGCATAGATTATCGGCAACTTAACAAGGTAACAATGAAAGAACAAGTATCCATTGCCTAGAATTGATGATTTGTTTGATCAATTGAAGGAGCTACTGTGTTTTCCAAGATAGATTTGAGATCCGGATACTATCGCCATGAGTTAAAGAGTCGATGTCCTGAAGATCGCTTTCCGGACTAGGTATGGTCATTATGAGTTCCTTGTGATGCCATTTGGCTTGACTAATGCTCCTGCCATTTTATGGACTTAATGAACCGAATTTTTAGACCATACTTAGATAAGTTTGTAGTTGTGTTTATTGATGATATTTTGATTTATTCTCATGATGAGACCGAGCATGCGAGTATTTGAGAACAGTTTACAAATTCGAGAGATAATCAGTTTGTATGCCAAGTTCAAAAAAGTGAGTTCTGTTACGAAGTTGGTTTTCTTGGACATATTGTCTCGGTGAAGGTATTAAGGTTGATACGTGTAAGATTTCAACCATTGTTGATTGGAAGCCTCCTAGAAATGTATCGGTTAGAAGTTTTCTTGGTCTTGCGGATATTATAGACAATTTGTGGAGGGATTTTCCATGATAGCTACCCGTTGACGAGACTGCTACGGAAGGATGTTAAGTTTGAATGGATGAGAAGTGCCAACAAAGTTTTGACAAGTTAAAGGCATTGTTGACTAAGCTCCTATCTTAGTACAAATAGGACCGGGTAAAGAATTTGTGATTTACTGATGATGCATCCTTGAATGGGCTCGGTTGTGTACTCATGCAGGAAGGAAAGGTAATTGCTTATGCCTCTAGACAATTGAAGCCACATGAGAAAAATTATCCGACACATGATTTAGAGCTAGTCGCTATTGTATTTGCATTGAAGATTTGGAGACATTATTTGTATGGTGAAAGGTGCTTGATATTTACCGATCATAAAAGCTTGAAATACTTGAGGACTCAAAAGATTTGAATTTGAGGCAAAGAAGATGGTTGGAATTGCTTAAAGATTATGAGTTAGTGATTGATTATCACCCGTAAGGCAAATGTAGTTCTTGACGCTTTAAGCAGAAACTTTTATTTACATTGCGAGCTTTGAATACCAATTTAGCCATGTCGATGATGGTTCTATTTTAGCTGAATTTAGAGCTAAACCGGTATTTCTTGAAGAGATTTGTGAAGCTCAGAAAGATGATAATGAGTTACAAGCTAAAAGAGTTCAATGTGAGTCAGGCATAGAATTAGATTTCTGGATTGGTTCTGATGGTTGTTTGATGTTTAGAGACAGAATTTGTGTACCAAAGAATGATGAGCTTATTCGGAAGATTTTACAGGAAGCACATAGCAGTTCTTTATCTATTCATCCAGGCAGTACAAAAATGTATAATGATTTGAAGAAATTGTATTGGTGGGTAGGAATGAAAAGAGATATTTCAGAGTTTGTTTCTAGATGCTTGATTTGTCAACGGTAAAGCCGAACATCGGTACCCTCGTGATTATTGCAACTTTGTGCTAGTTCCGAATGAAAATGGGACAGAGTTACTATGGATTTTGTGATGGATTGCCGTTAACACTTGAAAAAGAAAGATACAATATGGGTTGTGATTGATAAGCTAACTAAGTCACTCATTTTATCCCAATCCGTATGGATTATTCACTTGATAAGTTGGCCGAGTTATACATTTCGAGATAGTTAGACTACATGGAGTGCCATTATCGATCATTTCGACGAGATCCAAGATTTACTTCACGGTTCGGAAGAAGTTACAAGAGGCTTTAGGTACGAAGTTGAGTTTTAGTACGACTTTTCACCCTCAGACCGATGGTCAGTCAGAGAGATTTATTCAGGTACTTGAAGATATGCTTAGATGTTGTATATTAGAATTTCAAGGTAGTTGGGAAAAATACTTACCATTGGTAGAGTTTGCCTACAACAATAGTTATCAGTCAAGTTTGAAGATGGCACCTTATGAAGCTTTGTATGGACGTAAATGCCGCACACCTTTATATTGGACAGAGCTTAAAGAAAGCCAGATTTACGGGGTTGATCTAGTTAAAGAAACGGAAGAAAAAGTGAAAGTTATCAGAAATTGTTTAAAAGCGACTTGACGAAGCGAAGTCGATGCGATTTAAAAGAAAAGAGATCGAATATCAAGTTGGTGACAAAGTTTTTTGAAAGTATCCCGTGGAAGAAAGTTCTCGATTTGGCAAGAAAGGCAAACTAAGTCCACGCTTTTATTGGACCGTTTGAAGTGATTGAGAGAGTCGGACCATTAGCATATCGGTTAGCTTTACCGATTGAGTTAGAGAAGATTCATAATGTATTTCATGTGTCTATGCTACGTCGTTATCGTTCAGATCCGTCACATGTGATTTCTCAAACAGAGGTTGAGATTCACCACATGACTTACGGTGAAGAACCCAGAAAGATTCTAGCTCGAGAGGTAAAGCAATTAAGGAACAAAAGTATTGTACTTGTGAAAGTACTATGGAATAGACATGGGGTAGACGAGGCTACATGGGAACCCAAGAGGCTATGCAAAACAAGACCCATATCTCTTCACGGGTAAGATTTTGGGACGAAAATCCCTAAAGGGGGAGAAATGTAACATTCAAATAGGGCCTAAACTAATAAAGGTTGAAACCACAAATTCAAGGTAAAAAAATATATATATATTTTATTATTATTTTGAGGTTCATGGTATGATTACATGATTGTGTGAAAATTTCGTGATAAAATTCTATGCATAAAGTGCTTAAATTGATGTTAGGGACTAAATCGAATAATTTGCAAAACTTGCATTCTAGAAGTTTTTAGTATGAAATTATTTTGGAATATTAATTAAGAGATCTTAAATGGTAATTTGGCCAATTTTAAGTTCATGGAGAAAATTAGGACATGGAAGGAATTTTTGAAAGTTTAGTAAGGAGGGGCATTTTGGTCATTTGGTTATTAACATTAATAAAAAGGTAAAAAAGATGATAAAATTGTATCATCTTCTTCAAGTTACCAGCAGAACCTTACCTCTCTCCATAGCTGGGGTTTCTTCAACTTTCAAGCTTCATAGTAAGTGATTCCAAGCCCCGTTTTTAATGATCTTTACGTTTTTGAAGTCCCGGTAGCTCGATAAAGCTTATGCTAGCAATAATTTAAGTTAGGAATCAAATTTGGAAAAATACCCATAGGTGAAATTTGTGTATTTTGATGTTTTATGATGGAATATGAGGTTTTAAATTATGTTAGACAACTTGTGCTACTTGGTTTTAAGTGAAAACGAGTAAAAAGGCTTAATCGGTAAAAATACCTAATAGTCATAAGTACATGTTAGTGTGTGAATTTGATGTTGCCATAGAAGGAAAAAATGATCAGCATGTCATAAAACATAAGAAAATAGGATGAAGTTTAATTTACGAGCCTTGGGGCAAAAGTGCAAATATGTGAAAGTTTAGGGGCAAAAATGTAATTTTGCCAAAGTTTGAGTAAAGGGTTGTTTTGATAAATGTTGATATTAAATAAGCTAAATTTGCTATTATAGATCAAGAAGAGTGAAATTGAGAGTAGATCGGGAAAAGAAAAGTAAAGGACTAAATTGTAAAGTTTAGTCACATTTTGTATCGAGGTAAGTTTACAGTAAATAAATGCAATATTATTTTATTTTACATTATTATTGTCAATTTCAGCATTTATATATTTATGTTATAAAAATATTTAAAGTCGAATTTAATGTGAAGTGACAGAGGAAAAGTGTTAGAAAGCCCGGTTGAACCCTAGGAATGTTAGGATATTAGGGTTGACAGATGTAACGAAATGAGCTATGTAAGTCCATATTAGAAATATGGCTTTGGAGACAGGATTGAGCTATGTAAGTCCATATTATATATGGCATTGGAGACAGGAATAATTCATGTAAGTCTATGTCAAAGACATGGCATTGGCGGTGGATATTGATAGACAGAAGCGACCCTAGTATCCTTAGTATTCCGAGTGGTTCAACGGGTCAGGATACGAGTTAAATTACAGTGAATTAACAGCAAAGGAAAAGTAGATTATACTTATGAAAAGGAAAGGTCGTAAGAAAGAAGGTAAGGGAATAAAGAAGAAGATAGAAATTGAGAAGTAAAGAAATTTATGATGTTAGATGATATTATGCATAATTATCCATTATGTTGAATGTTGTGATTTATTTGCTTGTAAGCTTATTAAGCCTAGTGCTTAATCTCTTTATTTTCTTCTTCTTATAGTACTTATCTAGCCACTCGGGATCAAGGAAACGTCGGAGGCCGATCACACTATCAAAGAAATAACTCGGTATAATTAGACGTTTTGTTTTGTGTATGGCATGTATAGAAACTTAGCCACTTTTGGTATAATATGAACAATGAATGATGTGTAAATACTTGCTAGTGATTAGCTAATAAAAATAGCCGATGATATGCATGTTTATTAATATGTATGATTGAATGGTGATTATCACATGAAAATTATGAAAAGGTGAAAGTAACCTAAAACAGATTCAAGTAACAGCAATGACGTAACTTTGAAAAATCACTAAAATTGCATAAACATAGTTTGAAGATGAATAATATATGAAATTAAATCTTATTATGTCTATTTTCTTATGGAATAAGAAAAATAGGTAAAGGTATTATATTTCATGATATATCTGAGTTTTAGTGAAACAGGTCGAGCGATTTCTGGAACCCTGTTTCAACTTTGGAAATTCACCATAAATTGTACAAAACTAATTAGAAGGTATACTTTATATGGTTATAATCCTTGTTGAGTCTAGTTTTAAGAAAAATAAACAACTTAGTGATATGAATTTTGTACAGGAAGAAACATGGTTCGTAGTAACAAGAGGTTAGTGCAGTCGAGTTTTGAAACAGGGGAAACTTTAACTAATAAACTGTACTAATTGGCCAAGTCAAAAATCTATGAAAAAATTTATAGATAGATATATGAGTCTAGTTTCAGGAAAAATTTACAGATCTTAATTTCGAGTTTCGAACTCAAGATATGAATTTTAGACGACTCTGACGCAGAATGGCAAGACATTCCGAAATGCTTAAATAAACAATTTAAACCTATTTAAGGGATAGAATAAGTTTAGTAATGCCTCGTGCTCGATTCTGGCAACAGTCTCGGGTAAGGAGTGTTACAATTGAAGCCAAAGTGGCCAGGGCAAAAGCCAATTGGTTTTCTTCTCGTTGGAGGTAATTAAAAGTTATTTCTTCGAATTCTTTAATCATCTCTGCCACTAGATCACTGTATTTAACCAGTTTCGAATCTCTCACTTCCCAATCTACACGGATTTGGTATATCACCAACGCTGAGTCTCCGTATACTTCTAAAGTTTTGACGTTTCGTTCAATAGTTGCACGAAGTCCCATAATACAGGCCTCGTATTCCGCTATGTTGTTGGTACAGAAGAAGTTTAGCCTAGCAGTGAGTGGGTAATGGTTCTCTTCTGGCGATACTAAGACTGCTCCAATCCCATGCCCGAATGCGTTCGATGCACCATCAAAACTCATCTTTCATGGCTTCTCTTTTGATGACTCGCCCTCTTTTTCTGTAATGCATATCAAGTATTAATCAAGGAAATTAAACCTCAATGGCTCGTATTTCCCCGTTGTTCGAGTCACTAAAAAGTCAACTATTACACTTCCTTTTATCGACTTTTGACTCACATAGACGATGTCATACTCCGATAGTAAGATCTGCCATCGTGCCATTCTTCCTGAGAGTGCAGGTGATTCCATCATGTATTTTATTAGATCCAGCTTTGAAATTAACCAGGTCGTATGATACAACATGTATTGCCTGAGTCTCCGAGCTACCCAAACCAAAGCGCAACAGTATTTTTCAATGGACGAATACTTTGCCTCATATTCAGTGAACTTTTTACTGAGGTAGTAGATCACCTTTTCTTTCTTTCCTGACTCGTCGTGTTGCCCCAGTACGTAACCCATCGAATTTTCGAACACAGTCATATACAATATCAATGGTTTTCCTGGAGTTAGTGGTATTAGCACTGGAGGACTAGAAAAATATTGCTTTATCTTATCAAAGGCCACCTGGCATTCCTCATCCCATTCTCTCGGATTATGTTTTCGAAGAAGCCGAAAGATTAGGTCATATTGGTTTGTAAGTTGAGCGATGAATCGGGCGATGTAGTTTAACCTCCCTAAAAATCCTCTGACTTCCTTTTGCGTGCGCGTAGGTGGTAACTCTTGAATGGCTTTTATTTTATCTGGATCAACATCGATACCTCTTTCACTGACAATGAAGCCTAGCAACTTTCCCGAGGTAGCCCCAAACGTACATTTGGCTGGATTAATCTTTAGCTGAAACTTTCTCAGCCTTCCGAATAACTTCTTGAGGTTCACTACATGTTCTTCTTCCCCTCGGGATTTAGCAATCATATCGTCAACGTAGACCTCTATTTCTTTATGCATCATGTCATGGAATAACGTCACCATAGCCCTCTGATATGTTGCCCCAGCATTCTTTAACCCAAATGGCATCACTTTGTAGCAGAACGTTCCCCACATCGTTATGAAGGTAGTTTTCTCCATATCTTCCGGGGCCATTTTTATCTGATTGTACCCTGAGAATCCGTCCATGAAGGAAAATAACGAATGTTTTGCCGTGTTATCCACCAATGTATCAATGTGCGGTAAGGGGAAATTATCTTTAGGACTTACTCGATTCAGGTCACGATAATCCACACACATTCGTACTTTGCCGTCTTTTTTTGGTACTGGGACGATATTAGACACCCATTCAGGATATTTGAAAGCTTGTAAGAAACCCGCATCGAATTGCTTCTTGACTTCTTCTTTTATCTTCAACAGCATTTCAGGTCTCATCCGTCTTAGCTTTTGCTGAATGGGTTTGCATTCTGGCTTTAATGGGAGCTTATGAACCACTACATCTTCATCTAATCCTGGCATGTCTTGATATGACCATACGAATACATTTTTGTACTCGCGGAGCAAAGCAATCAAATTATGCCTGGTGTTCTCTGAAATGGAGGTCCCAATCTTCACTTCTTGCTTCTTTTCTTCAGTTCCCAAATTTATTGTTTCAACAGATTCTTGATGAGGCAAAATCTGTTTATCCTCTTGTTCCACCAATCTTAGCAAGTTAGGAGACGAGACATAGTATCATTTTCTTCGGCTTCGAATTCTCTTAAACAAACAGTCTTCTCAAAATTGATTTCAGGACTCGTAACGGGTTTGTTTATGCTGTTGATATCTGAGCACCTGAAAGTTGAATGGAAAAGGAAATTATAGAGGGGGCATCCAAGTATCGGAACCATCAAATGGAATGTTATGGCATGACATGAGGGAAATGTAAGGAATAGGCTATGAAATGAGAAAAATGATTATGAAATTAGTGATAATGTGAAAGATCGTGACAAAATACATCTTCATTGATATTCATTTAAATGATAAAGAGCGAATGTAAGCTCTTACAAAAGGATTCTATTATATCTAAGGACACAATAGAGGGTTAACGTTCGAGCATTACTCTGAAGACTTATAAACCACAAGAAGGTCCTCGGTAGTCCAATTGTTCAACATAAGACCCGGGGAACAAGGGCGTATCCTTGAGACGTCCTTACTTGCGTCAGCTCTTTCACCAATGACATTTATACTGATATTCTGAAAACCCTTTTCGATCAATACCAGCATGCTTCGTGAATTATCATGCCCCGGGTATATCACTCCTGCAGATGTAAACGTTCTTGACAAAGGAGGGTACTCTATGGGTTCCCATTCCAGTTCTCGGCCTAAAGTTCTCGCAATCTTTCTTTCCTGATCCTTCTTCTACTGTTTTCTTCTTTGACGCGTATCTGGTTAGAAACCTAAACCGTATCGAGCCTTATGATGCACTGGCCTTAGAGCCCTGACTATTCCTTCCTGAAATTTTTCCAAACTTTTCCTCGCTCAGGCTCCTCTCCTCACAGTCAGCTTGATACCCATCCTGGTATTTCTTGACAATTTTGGCATGGGAATTCTATTTCCCTCAGCGACGAATGTGGCATTCACAAACTCAAGAGATCAGAAGGAGCATTCTATAGCATCTTTACTTACTTTAATGTATGGTGCGTCAGTAGAAATAGATGCTACAATGTCTTCTTCTCCCTCAATAGTGACCAAACAGCCATCCATGATAAATTTCACCTTTTGATGGAGGGATGATGGGACTGCTCCGGCGGAATGAATCCAAGGTCTTCCCAAAAGGCAGTTATATGAGGGTGTAATGTCCATGACTTGGAACTCGACATCATATATGTAGGGACCTACTTCTAGAGGGATCTCGATTTTTCCCATGACTTCTCGTCTTGTTCCATCGAATGCCCTTACTGTGGAATGGCAAGGCTTTAGGTAGGACAAATCCATCGGAATCCTGGAGAGTGTGGCCAAAGGCATGACGTTGAGTGCCGATCCATTGTCGATAAGCACGTTCGGTATTATGTAACCCTTATAGCGGGTTGTGATATGCAATGCTTTCACAGATCCTCTACCATTGGGCGGTATTTCATCATCACTAAAAGAAATAAAATTATCCGCGTTTAGATTATTCACCCATCTGTCAAGCTTATCAACGGATATATTGTTTGCCACGTAAGCTTGATTCAACACCTTTAACAATGCGTTCCGGTGTGGTTCTGAATTTAACAGTAGAGACAATATCGAGACTCGTGCTGGCTGCTTGCTCAATTGTTCCACCACATTATATTCACTATGTTTGATAAACTTTAAGAATTTTTGTGCTTCCTCCTCATCCATAGGCTCTTTAGTTTTTTGTCGCTCGGGCGGAGTTTCATACTTAGTTTCAGCCTCAGACATTGGTGCATTTCCTTTTTGTTTCAAATCACTATTTTTCTTCACTGGTTCGACCTCTTTTGAATAACATCTCCCACTGCGAGTGAAATGACCTACTTCTCCAATGTTTCCTGTCACAGCTTCAGATTTTTCATCTTCAGGTGTAACGATATTGACGTCGTACTTCCATGGTACTGATTTATTGTCCTTGTAGGGGAAAGGAGATGGTACTTCAATTACCATTTTTGGTTTCACTGGTTTTTTCCTTGCATCGTAATAAATTACGAATGGTCGATCGGCGCTATACGAGAAACCCGACGATTGATTGTCAGAGGTACATACTTCTCTCTCATTGGCCTCTCTCCCTCCATTAATGGTCTCAATCTCCTTATTATCCATCCGGTCTTGAAGTAACCTTTTAAATTCCTTACACGATTGAATGTCGTGTCTTACAATTCTATGAAAATCGTAAAAACCCTGACCTCCTTCTCTGAAATTATCGTCGGGGCGACAGAGCAATCCCTTCTTAACCAGTACCTCCCAGATTTTCTGCAGAGGCGTCCTTATTTCTGAAACGTATCTTCTGACTTGCCATTCATCTTTCTTCCCCACTGCGCTCACATTTCCTTCGGTATGGTTAGCGAATGGGTTCCCGGTCGTACCGCCAGTACTATCAAATCGCAGCATACCCGCATCGATGAGTCCTTGAACTCTCCTTTTAAAGGTAAGACAGTTTTCCGTAGAGTGTCCCTGGTTCCCGGCGTAGTACACACAATTAGCATTTGGGTCGTACCATTTCGGGTATGGGGGCTTCAAGGGTGCCATATAATGCGGGGATATCAATTGTTTCTCCAAAAATTTTGGGTACAGTTCCCCATATGACACAGGAATTGGGGTAAATTGTGGTCTCTCGAAATTGGGTCTTGCTGGCCTCTGCTCGTTTTTGGGTTGACCCTGGGCAAGCATTGTGTTTTGTGAGAATGTGGCGGTTGGTCTCGGGTTACTTGTGGCTTAAACGGGGTAAGAAGAGTAAGGAGGTGATGTTTGGTAGTAAGGGGTTTGAGGAGGATAACAGAAATTTGGAGGTGGATAATTTTGAGGTCGGGGTCGGTTTAGATACGGATTAGGGGTATAACGGCTTCCCATTCCCACCATATGGGCTTCTGGTTCTTTCTTCTTCATGGGCGCTATCCTTCTTGAACTTTCTTGACCTTCCATTCTATCGCTCTTGACGGCATTCTCTATAAGCTCACCGGATATTACAATATCCACAAAGTCCTTCGTGGCACTTCCTACTAGTTTATCATAAAACGACGCATTTAAGGTGTTGATAAAGAGGACGGTTATCTCCGTTTTTGTTAGTGAGGGTTCCACTTGGGCTGAGACGTCCCTCCATCTCTGCGCATACTGTCTAAAAGTTTCTGATGGCTTTTTCTCCATCATTTGTAAAGTCATCCGATCAGGCACCATATTTGAAACATGCTTGTACTACTCACAGAATACCGATGCCAAGTCTTTCCAGGATCGAATCCTTTCCTTATTGAGTTGGTTGTACCACCGAAGAGCCGATCCTACTAGACTATCCTGAAAACAATGTATGAGTAGCTTATCGTCGTTCACATAACCGGTCATCTTTCGGCAAAACATGACAAGATGCGCTTTTGGACATCTTGTCCCATCGTACTTTTCAAAATTAGGCACCTTAAACTTCGGAGGCAGAATTAGATCGGGTACCAAACTGAGTTCTTTAGCACCTAGTACCGAGAAGACTTCAGTGCCTTCTATTGCCTTAAGTCTTTCCTCCAAGCTCCTATACTTCTCTTGAGCCTCGTGATCATCCATTTTCAACTTGGCTATTTCTGCTGGATCATATAAATCCAGAACTACAGGATTGGCAGGGGTTGCTCCGGGGTTTGACATAAATGTTTCTTGCCCTAGATGAGCAGTTGGCATAGGTCGTTGTTCCAAGCCTGTGGATTCCCCTTGAGTATACCCTTTTTGTGTTGCGTGGGCGTACGGTGGAGTGAATCCTGGGGGATAGAGTGGATCCTGATCGTGATTAATTCTTGATTGAGGTTCCATAATGTCGGGGTTCTGCATGGGTCTTTTTCCTTTGGCTAAAGCTGACATCATTTCCATCATCCTAGCCATTTGATCTTTCTGTTCAAGTGATTCCTCTCGAGATCTCACTATCAGATCCCTCGTTTCTTGCTGTGACTTAGCCAGTTGTTCTTGTAATTCCCTTTGGACTCTTTCCATCCTTTTGATTCTTTCATTGAATTCAGCCTCCATTGCTCTAGCTTGTCGACGCGTTTTATACGAATGGTGTGGTTCCAGATTTGAAGTGTTGCAATTGCGAATTATATGATTCTAACCTTAGCGAATGATTATGGGATATGTACATGCAATGAATGAATGAATGTCAAATGAATGTTAGTTATGAATGAATGTGCAAGAATTTGGTGTCGATTTTAAGATGGCCCCTACTTAGGCATTTCATTAATCAAAAGAGTCTATTACAAAACTTTTTGGTTACTTGTAAAATTGACTCCTCCATCAGAAACCTGTTTTTGGCAACCAATCTCTAATAAACATTTTCCTAACAAGATGCCTAGTTGTTTGACTTTTGTCGATTCCCATGTTAATTGAAATAATTTTACCTAATTAGGGTTCTTTTTATGAAAATCTAATGCATGTGATGAAATGCAATGCAAATGCAAGGGATGAATGCAAAAAGAAAGAGAGGCGTTGATTATGAATTCAATTCTATTAGAACAAATTTTCTAGAAAATAAATTTCTTTACATAAAACGGATTACATATGCGGCCTTGCCCTCATATTCCAAGCAAAGACATCGATCTTTTTCTTCATATACGGATGTTATGGTCAAATCTTATGAATTTTCCAAAAGATGTCTCTATTATCTTCTTTCTGCTCGATCTGGACCGTGACCCGTTACTCATTTATCCCTACGATACTCGTTAGCTTCTTTAAGATATGACAGCTTGAATCCTCAGGTGATGAATCAAAATCGTGTATTCCTTCATGAACTATCAACCTTCTCTTATTGTTTACTCGGACCATATTTAGACAACCGCGTTATAATCCACTTTATCAAGAAATTTATTTTCTTATGACAAACTATTCTATTTAGTAATCAAATATGAATCAACACCTCCTTTCTATGATAATGTAATGCAATGCAGTCATAACAAAACAAAACTCGTTAGTACAGGAGAAATAAATAATAGAGAAAATACCTATTCGGGTGACCACTAAATTTGGGCATGGCTATACCTAAGGGTGAGCTCCTAGGGTTCTCTATATGTGGTTCGGTTCTAGAGAAAGGGTACCTGAACCAGCAGATTCTTCAACCTTCACCCATTATAGGCTCATATGGATCAAGTTCGGTTTAGGGGAATACATTTCCCTATGCCCATACGGAGGTGAAAACCTCACGAAGACATAAGTACGGATGTATTCCGGAAGCGATCCCCTAGCCCATGCGGAGGTGAAAACCTCACGAAGGCATAGTTTTCTCACTCCCACTTAAGCGGACGGAGCCCGGGCAGAGAGCTCATGTTATGCAAAATGCAAGTGCACAGTGTGTGGGGAGAAACTCACAAACCTTCCGTTTTAAAAAATACAAAACTAAAACCATAAAACTTAAAGCTGAAAAACAAAAAAGGACAAAACGAGTTAGAAAAACATTTACAACATAATGCGAATACATGACTTTTTGAAAACAAAAATTTGAAAATCACGAATAAATGTTAATTTGAACAAGGAAATTAGAAAATTTTGACAACACGCGTTTAATTTGAGTCGACTCTCAAAAATTAAGTCCTTAGTGGAGTCGCCAACTGTAGCGACGTAAAAATTTCGCTTTCTTTTGCTTTTGGTCGCTAATTAAGGCGATTATTTGAAAATTTAAAAATCGACTTTCGAATTTATTAAAAAAGGGAGTCGCCATCGATCTTTTTTCTAGGTGTGACCGGACACCTAATAAATCATCTTTTTTAGAAAAGAAAACTTATTCTTGTGCAAAAATGAAGGCCGAATTTAGGTCTACGTCAAAAGCCAAAGTAAAGTTGGGTTCGGGAGTCGGTTACGCGCGAGGAAGGTGTTAGCACCCTCGCAACGCCCAAAATTGATATCTTATTAAACACGTGTTGTCTTGATTTTCAAAAATACGAATTCAATTTGACATCTAAGTGTGATCCGATTGAAGGAAATGAGAAGTTGCAAGTTCTTTTAGTTTTTTAGAAGGACGTCCCGTTTTTAACACGAGCCGACTAATTTCACCCAATATAGCGATGAAATCGATGACTTAATGTTAAAATCGGTACATTGCCTTATTCTTAAAATTAAAATGTAAAAGTTTCTAAAATGATAGTAAAAAATCTAAGAATATTATTGTAAAAAATATGCGAATAATGATGTGAATAATAAAATATATAAAATATAAAATATTAAAATATCAAAATATTAGAATAATAATAATTAATATTGACAAATAAAAATAAAATAGAAATAAAAAGTGTACATAATATATATATATATTAGAAATAATAATGATGTTTAAAAACAATCCTATTAATAATACTACATAAACATGTACATATATAAAAAATAAATACGTGATAATATTAAAAATATGTACGTAATATAGTGTTAAAAATACATACATAATATAGTTAAAATATATACATAAGATAACATGTAGAAAATATATATATATAAATAATATAGTATTAAAGATATATACATAAAATAGTATAGAAAATATATATACGTAATATAGAATTTAGAATATACCTAATATATTAAAAGAATATATATATAATATAATATTAAGAAATATAATAATAACAAAAAAGAGAGAGAGAGAGGAGGGATGGGTGATTTCCATTATTGGTGATCACGCCGATCATTGCCTCGGCCACCAATCAGACACACAATGGTCGGACCTCAAAAAAAAACTTTTCCGGTAAAAATAGGTAAGCTTCCTCCTTTTATTTTTTTACTTTCGTATAAAAGAAACAAAATAAGATTGAAAGGAAAACAATAAGCAAACAAATAACTTAAAACGAGAATAGACAAAGAAACCTCTTTTACTTTGATCTTTGATTAATCTCCAAAAAAACTAGCTTCTCCAAAAACTAGCCTTTACAATAACTCTTCTCCTTGATTACTCTCAAAAGAAACCTCTCCAAAAAATCCTTTACAATAACTTTCTCCCCCCAAAAATCTTCCCCTTTACATTGGCCTTGTTACAACATTTTTTTATTATTTGGTATCTTTTCTTTTTGCAAGATGGAGCAAGTGGAAGAGCAAGTGGCAGATAATTGATATCAAAAATGGGAGGAAAGTGGGGCAAGTGGGAAAGTGGTTAGGTGGCTAAGGTTTCTTAATTTTTTTTTTTTTGGGTTAGGGTTAGGGTTAAATGTGGGTCTAAGTGTGGGTTAATTTAGATGGGTTTTGGTTTTTTTCTTGTTGTAAATGGGTTTGATTTATGGTAGGTCAAAATTGGCCTGCAACACTAAATAATTAGAAAGAGTATACACTTTACACAGATTAAACAGTTCTTTAATTAACCTGGAACAGATGTTTAATGTTGCATGTATCCGCCAACAACTAATACTTACTTTCAACATTGAAGTTCTTTTTTCTTAGTTTGTGGCACTCTAATTTCTCATATAAAAACACACAATACTCGGTACACAAACAAAGTAGATAACATCTATACCCTGGTCCAGAAGGATCGAAAGCGCAAGACAGACTCTTAATTGTTGGGTGTAGCTGCTTTAAGGCTTTTAAAATTAAGGAGAACAATAAGCATTAGTATAACTACGGGAATACTCGCAAGCTTCACGTTGGGCTTCTTGTTCTGCTTCACTGCGCACTTGATTTTCAAATGACTTCTGCCATGACTTCTGCGAAGGCGGCGAGGGAGGATTATTGGGAGGAGAATCATGGCCTACCCAAGATGGTGCTGAACTTGAACGACTCCTTTTTACTCGCGGCGAGGGAGGATTATTGGGAGGAGAATCATGGCCTACCCAAGATGGTGCTGAACTTGAACGACTCCCTTTTACTCCCGCTTTTTTTGGTCCATTGCCATCTTCTGCAAATCCCAGAATTGGATATAAGATATTATATTTATTTATACTGAAAATGACTGAATTATAAAGCTTAAATAATACCTTCTTCCCCCTGCAGTAGTTTACGAGAGTCTGCTCCATGTGGGAAGAAGAGAAACGATGCCAAGAGAAAGCAGTAGAGGATGAGAATCAATGAAGGTTTGGTTTCCATAAGTTGCTTATCTGCTAATATCTTTAACTTGCGTGGGTGTCACCTTTTTAATCATTTGGCAGACATCCTTCTTATAAATACAATGCCAAGGAGGTCATATAAGGGGTCAAGATTAAAGGTACTTAAAATTTAAAATATAGGTACTTAAAATTTGGAATATTTTTAGTTTAACTTTTTGGTGACAAAAATATGAAATTCAGTTTACATTTTGATCATGTAATTTAAAAAAAATATAAAATAGTTATTAAATTATTTAAAAATTTTAATTTAAGTTATTAGGTTATTAAAATTGATGTTGTATAACATTCTCTACTTGCAACGTCTACAACAATCGAAAGCTCTCTTTCCCATTCTCTTCTATAATTCAAATTTTTTCATGAAACAACTTTAAATGTCACGAATCTGCAAACCAAAATCAAAATAGCTTTCTTCCCCGATCTTCAACACTGATCGTTAGATCAACTTAGATTTAAGATATGTTCTTCTTCTCGTCAATAGGTATTGATCCACTATACTATCGTCGAATTGTCACTTGGAGCTCGCTGGCCAAACTTAAAAAAAAAAAAAAAACCTTAACATCCCAGTGACTTAAATAAAAACTTTTGAATAGTTCAATAACTTAAATGAAAACTTTCAGATAATTCAATGACTATTTTATAACTTTTTAAAGTCAAATGATCAAATTGTAAGCCTACTAATAATTTAGTAACCTTGGGTGTAGTTTACCTTTTTTTTTTTATTAAGCCTGATTTGGGATAGTTGGGATTAATCTTATGTCCCCTTTAACTATTCAGAAAATCTTAAAAATTTAGGGGGTTAGATATAAATATACGCTTTTCTTGAATGATAATATATAATATTAAAACACTTATAAAATTGGGCGGCCTTAATTACGCCCTTGACTATGCCTTCAATTAAATATCTCAATCAACCCAATATTTGGGTTGTTTCATTTTATTTGTCAATATTATAAGATTTTTAGGTCTCTATAAATAAAACAAAAACTAAAGACTTTAAGTTTAGTTAGGACAAATCGATATTGCATCAATTAAAAAGATGGTTTCGGATACTAATTTTGTATTATTTTTCACCAAAAAAGGAAAAGAAAAAGAGATGGGTTGGATAAAAATTTATATATACACATATAATATATTTAAAGAATTCAAATACACAAAACTATATACATAGATCCACATATGCATTGGCAGATACAAGGGATAGATGGGGTTATTGCCCCTTTAGCTTTTTAGAAATTTACGTTGCACCTCATTTAAGACTAAAAAAAATATATTTTTTGATACAATGTCTAAAACTACCCATAATCTCTCCTTAACCTTTAAATAAGAAGATAATGTGCTTCAGCGCACTGAGAAAGGATTGTATGAAACAATGACGGTACAAGCCCATTTTGGCCCGGGCTGAACTACCAAACCCTAAACAGACTTAGACCCAAACGTAGGCCCAAATTATTAAACCCAACTAGCCAATTTAGGGTTTTAGAAAAGCTAAAACCCTAAATAACACCTTGCCCCACCGCCATGGTCACATCATCAGTGCAAGTGGCACACCTGCCCACTGCCTCCACCGCCATTCACCTGCAAAAATTAAATGAAGAAGAGACAGAAAGTGATAAAAAAATCATGTAAATGGCTTTAAAAAGTCAAGCAAAAATCAGTTTGTGGATTCGACAATTGGATAAATACAAAGCATTTGATTTTTTTTCTTTTCTTAACAAGAGAGCAAAACAGTGATCTCAACAACAACGAATCAGGAAAATAGCATCAAATCAGAGAATCTAAATACCAAAGAGCAAGATCGAAAACCCTAGTTGACTTTATTTTTGTTTTTTTTTTGTTTTACTTACAAAACTCCCTTTTTTACATTTGTGCATGCATAAAATACGAAGTAAAAACTAAAGAATCGAAAAATTTTCAAAAAATAAAAAATACCTTTTTTAATTTTCGCCACTGCATGGTGGCAATATCGTCAGCCATGAAATCGATGGCGAGATCGGCCGAGCCTTCGCCAAAGCACGCACCTGCAGAGAGAAAACAGAAGAACAGAGTTTTTTTTTAGAACAGTTAACAAATGATTTTTTTTTCATTATTTTTGACTTATATAGGCCATATAAAACGACGTCGTTTTGGCCGGCGTCCAAAAGCCCCAAAATGACGTCGTTTTGAGACGACCCGACCTGATCAGACCCGCTCCACTCAGGATCCGTGCGTTTTTTCATGGGAAGGGCTAATTGCGCTTTTAGCCCTTCCGCTTTTCTGCTACTTCGCAATTAAGTTTTTATGGATTTTTAATTTTACCCCGAATTTATGCTTGGATTTCAATCGGGTCCCTTGCGATGCTGCGCGTTTTGGAGGGAGGGTTTATTGCCCGATCTAGTCCCTCTTATTTGTTTGCGCATGTAATTTAGTCCTTTTCTCTTTTATTTACTCCGGATTTGCCCCGAAACTTTTGTTTCAAGTTATTGGATATGACATCTTGTTATCTCGAGATAAGAATTTTTGCAAATAAAAGCAATATTCGGTATTTGAAAATTCGAGAAAACGTGCCCTAACTTACTGGGTTTCGACTTTTCTCGTTTACTCTAAATAACCGAATACTTTTTTAATAGGTTAAAATACACAAATTTTAAATAAAAGGTAAGCTCGTTCTTAAAATTCAAGATGTTGTGTCCTAACTTACTGGACGTGACATTTTACTATTTCGAGACGGGAAGGTCCTTAACAGTCAAGCGTTTCTACAAAAAGAGGGATCGTATTTTAAAGCCTTTCAATTTTTTAAAGTTTCGACACTAAGACACTAATTAATCAACTAGGTACCAATTTTTGGGCGTATCGAGGGTGCTAATCCTTCCTCGTGCGTAACCGACTCCCGAACTCATTTTCTGATTTTCGTAGATCAAAAATTATCATTTTAGTAAATTTTAACTTTTATTAAAATGATTAATTTGAGGTGACCCGATCACACCTCAGCAAAAAGGATTGGTGGCGACTCATCTGTTCATTTTCTTTTTCAAAATAAAAAATTTGACCCCCGTTTTTCAAAAAAAATGATTTCGACAGTGACAACACGTCATCTGTATCCCTTTCAAATAGTTTTATGCCACATCAGTATTCTTATCCTGAATTTCAAGATTTTATCCTGAATTTTAGTATTTTAATTTGGATTTGATTTTTTCAGGATAAAATCTTGAAATTCGGATAAAGTATCGATGTAGCATAAAACTATTGAAAGAAATACTGATGACGTATGGCCACTGTTTCATCAATGCTTTCCCAATACTTAATACTTACTTTTGAAAATAAAGATGTAATTAGTATGACAAATTTTGTTATTTATTTGAATAAAATAGTTATGTAATTATAACTTTTAAATAATTTCTCGATCAAATTGTAAGAGCATTATATTGTATGCATAAGAATTTGAGTTCGATCCCAAATAATTTCATTATCCTACCCAATTATAAAAAAAAAATTATGGTTTAAAATTGTCTACATTATGGTTTAAAATAGGAGGATAATCATTTCAGTGTACTCGAACTTACGTCTTCCTATACGGGCAATAATGATGATGCTAATCGAGTTAAGGCTGAATCGGCAACAATACAATTATTCATTATGTATAATTAATTTTCCCAAACCGGCTATTTAGACCTCTCCTTTCTTTCACCATTGCCCATCATTCCTTTCATTAAACTTAATTCTGCCCTTTTTCTAACAAAAATGAGGAAACTTAGCATCCTTTTCTGCATAGCCCTTGCATTTATCCTCACCTTCTCTTCCTGGGAAGTTGTTGCAGATACAGGGACTGCCACCTTTTACACTCCTCCATACGTTCGTAAGCCCCCCTTTGCATTCACTTTCATTTTTTAAAATAATTCAATAGCTATGTATCTAAGAGCGACAAGCTGATTGTATGATGACTAATGAATATTTTGGGGGTTGGAAATTTGCAGCGTCTGCTTGTAATGGATACCAAAATGATAGAGTGATGATTGCTGCTGCCAGTGATGCTTTTTGGGCTGGGGGATCAGCTTGCGGAAGAAATTACAAAGTTGAATGCAGAGGAGCAACCAACCAAGGTGACCCTAATCCATGTAGAGGACAGGATTATATGGTTGTGAAAATAGTTTATTATTGCCCATCTGGTTGTCAAGGCACCATTGATTTATCCCAAGAAGCTTTTGCTGTCATAGCCAATCCTGATGCCGATAAAACTGAAATATCCTTCCATCAGTATGTTGATCATTTGCTAATGTTACTTTCAGCCGTTGCTCTAGTCTCCAACTGTATGCTGTAGCTCATCATTTTTTTTCCTTCTAATGCAGGCTTTGAAGTATTGCCTACAGGAATATGACATCTACCTTGTGGATATGCATCGAACTATGGGATTTCTACTATAGTCAAGCAAATTGATTCAGC
Organism: Gossypium arboreum; assembly: GCF_025698485.1. Classification (NCBI taxonomy): domain Eukaryota; kingdom Viridiplantae; phylum Streptophyta; class Magnoliopsida; order Malvales; family Malvaceae; genus Gossypium; species Gossypium arboreum. The sequence continues at coordinate 3,045,033 of NC_069082.1, read as the reverse complement.
TTTGAATCATATCTATCACCAATGAGTGCCTTTATAAATAATAAAATTATAAGTTAATCTATGATAAAATTGCACTTTACCCCTCAATTAATTTAAAAGTTTCAATTAATTAAAAACATATTCTCGTCTCAATTAGACATCTAAGTTGGCATTTAAGACCCATTTGGACTGTCACGTAGGATTTTTGTTAAGTAGGTAATGGAGTTTAACGGCAGAGTGACTACTTCATAACAAAACGATAACGTAAATAACTAAAACGTAATATTTCAAACATAAGTGATTAAAATATAATATAAGGCATGACTATTTAATTAATACATACATAACAAAAACTAAGTAATTAGAAAGAGTATACACTTTACACAGATTAAACAGTTCTTTAATTAACCTGGAACTGATGTTTAATGTTGCATGTATCCGCCAACAACTAATACTTACTTTCACCATTGAAGTTCTTTTTTCTTAGTTTGTGGCACTCTAATTTCTCATATAAAAACACACAATACTCGGTACACAAACAAAGTAGATAACATCTATACCCTGGTCCAGAAGGATCGAAAGCGCAAGACAGACTCTTAATTGTTGGGTGTGGCGGCTTTAAGGCTTTTAAAATTAAGGAGAACAATAAGCATTAGTATAACTACGGGAATACTCGCAAGCTTCACGTTGGGCTTCTTGTTCTGCTTCACTGCGCACTTGATTTTCAAATGACTTCTGCGAAGGCGGCGAGGGAGGATTATTGGGAGGAGAATCATGGCCTACCCAAGATGGTGCTGAACTTGAACGACTCCTTTTTACTCCCGCTTTTTTTGGTCCATTGCCATCTTCTGCAAATCCAAGAATTGGATATAAGATATTATATTTATTTATACTGAAAATGACTGAATTATAAAGCTTAAATAATACCTTCTTCACCCGGCAGTAGTTTACGAGAGTCTGCTCCATGTGGGAAGAAGAGAAACGATGCCAAGAGAAAGCAGTAGAGGATGAGAATCAATGAAGGTTTGGTTTCCATAAGTTGCTTATCTGCTAATATCTTTAACTTGTGTGGGTGTCACCTTTTTAATCATTTGGCAGACATCCTTCTTATAAATACAATGCCAAGGAGGTCATATAAGGGGTCAAGATTAAAGGTACTTAAAATTTAGAATATAGGTACTTAAAATTTGGAATATTTTTAGTTTAACTTTTTGGTGACAAAAATATGAAATTCAGTTTACGTTTTGATCAGGTAATTTAAAAAAAAATGGTTATTAAATTATTTAAAAATTTTAATTTAAGTTATTAGGTTATTAAAATCGATGTTGTATAATATTCTCTACTTGCAACGTCTGCAACAATCGAAAGCTCTCTTTCTCATTCTCTTCTACAATTCAATTTTTTTCATGAAATAACTTTAAATGTCAAGAATCTGTAAACCAAAATCGAAATAGCTTTCTTCCCCGATCTTCAACACTGATCGTTAGATCAACTTAGATTTAAGATATGTTCTTCTTCTCGTCAATGGGTATTGATCCACCATACCATCGTCGAATTGTCACTTGGAGCTCGCTGGCCAGACTTTAAAAAAAAAAAAACTTAACATCCTAGTGACTTAAATAAAAACTTTTGAATAGTTCAATAACTTAAATGAAAACTTTCAGATAATTCAATGACTATTTTATAACTTTTTAAAGTCAAATGATCAAATTGTAAGCCTACTAATAATTTAGTAACCTTGGGCGTAGTTTACCTATTTTTTTTATTAAGCCTGATTTGGGATGGTTGGGATTAATCTTGAGTCCTTTTAACTATTCAGAAAATCTTAAAAATTTAGGGGGTTAGATATAAATATACGCTTTTCTTGAATGATAATATATAATATTAAAACACTTATAAAATTGAGCGGCCTTAATTACGCCCCTTGACTATGCCTTCAATTAAATATCTCAATCAACCCAATATTTGGGTTGTTTCATTTTATTTGTCAATATTATAAGATTTTTAGGTCTCTATAAATAAAACAAAAACTAAAGACTTTAAGTTTAGTTAGGACAAATAGATATTGCATCAATTAAAAAGATGGTTCGGATACTAATTTTGTATTATTTTTCACCAAAAAAGGAAAAGAAAAAGAGATGGGTTGGATAAAAATTTGTGCATTGATCTTATGGTAGTGTTTATCGCTCAAGTGTGATTTGGATATGAGTCACGCTAGTCATGTTTCTGTTAGGCTTTACCTTTCTTTTATAATTCACCAAAAACTAAAGATAGGTTGGACATTTTTTTTCCGGTTAAAAAGAATAAGAATAGAAGTGGCGAATGTATAAAAAAAGAAGTTAATTAAAACAATATTTAAAGAATTTTTTTAGATATAATATAGGGGTAGAGGATGAGAGTAGAGTTAGTAGACTTGATCATGGGTCGTATTCGGATTGTGCCGATTCAAAATTTTAAGCTCGGGCTCTGCCGGAAAAATGAGCCTAAACTTCTGCCCAAGCTTGGCTTAGATTAAAATGCTAAACCCGAGCCTAACTCAGCCCACCTGTATTAATTTTTTTAGATTATTTTTTTATATAAAAACTAATTTAAAAAATAGAATACATCGAATACACTAAAAATATTAAAATAAATGTTTCCCAACAAATTAAAAATACATTAAAAAAAGTCTTTATACTTAAATAACACAAAGATAGTTGTAACTTAGCAAGCAAGTGCTTCTAAAATAGTAGCAAAATTAACAATAAAACAAGAGTTATACAATATCCAAATAATAAGAACAAAATAATAACAATACAATAGCGAGATGTTAGCAAAACAACAAAGAAATGACAACAAAATAGCATTAAAACAACAACAAAACAATTTATTCGGAGCGGGTCCGATCCAAAAAAATCATACCCGAGGCTTAGTCCACTTAGAAAACGGGCATTATTTTTTTTTCAAGTCAGTTTTTCGGGCTTATATTTTTGCCCAAGCTCTCCTACTTTTTGGGCAAGCCTTTGAGCATGGATGGATAGTTCGACCCATGATCAAGTCTAGATAAGAGTAACACAGTTTAAATTTATGCCAAACGGATGTTTAATAAGAATTTTAATCACCTCGCCATACTAATCAAGACCAGATATTGAATTAACGAAAAATATGATTATATAATAATTTTTAAAAACAATATTAAAATCCTTATGAATAAAAATATTTTAAAACATGCATGTTGTTGAATCAAAATGGGAGGGCTAAAAATGATTTTTATCCCAAAAATTCATTGGCTTGAATTTGCCTGAATTTGCCAATGGGAGCCTTGATTACGGTAATACATGCGGGGCCAAACAGTGAGAATGGGCTGACTTCCACGTATAAAAACACGGAGATGACGCCGTTGTCGGACTGCCTTTTCTTTAACGCCATGCACGCGATGTTGAATTATACAATAAAGGTGATTTTTAATATGACAAAAATAAATATTAATAAATTATTCAATTTTGATAATTTACATATATTTATATAAATATATAATAATTTAAATATAATTGAAATTTCTGATAAATTTATAAGACTGCAAAATTCTGTCTCATTCATTGCACAAGATATTTATTATCCTGTATAATGTATAGGTTGATTATGTGTATTCATAAATAAATTTGGGGTTTAGGGTTAATTATACGTATTAATTCAATTATATTTAATTATTTCTTAAAAGTTTTACAAAATTTTATTAAATTCTACAAATAATATTATTACTTATAGAAATTATATTTCTATATTAAAAGATTGTAATATAAATTTGTTGGAAAATATGGACATCATATATATAATAAGGGTAATTACATGTTATTATTTACCATCATAATAGATTAGCCTAAATTAAAAGTGATCTAGTTTGGTTAAGGTTTATTGGACTTTAATTATTAAATAAATTATGGGTCAAATATGTGTAGATACTCTAGTAACTAATTTCTAATTGAAGATGGGCTGATTAGAAATTAGGGTTAATGTGCCAAAATTATATATTAGGGTTATGGTCCCCAAATTACATACAAGGTAACTTTTCTAATATCTCATTTTTAAAAATGAGAGAGCCACATTCTCTAGATTACTTGTGTGCTAATTTAGAAGATCAAAACCCTAAGATCCATAGATTTCAAGAAATCGATGAATTCAGGTACATTTCCGCATCTAGTTTGTTTTTGATTTATTCTTGATAATTTGACATGATAGATCCTAGTTTATAGTTTTAAGTTTATATTAGATCTTATTTTTAAGTTCTAACAAGTGGCATCCGAGCCTCGTCATGTTGAATCATTGAGAACGAATTGATTCTCTATTATTTTTTGTTTTATTCATTTTTAAATTTTATGAATTTAATATTTGGATTCAGTGTTTTTTTTATCATACATGCCAAATCTTTTGGATTTATGTTAAGTTTTTAGGTTTCGATTTGTTTTAAAATTTTAAGAATTTAAAATATTGATTTGGTGTATTGATTAATAAATATTTTGGTTCTTTATATTCGTTAAATATTCTATCAATTTTTCATGTTGAAAATATTAATTGAAACCCTTTAAGTTTATAACGGTTGGATTAATATTTGAATATGCGATTTAGTGAAAGATTAAAGACTATAATTTATTTGGTTCTTGATTTATGCATGTATTTGGCTATTATTTTTACAGTTTTAAATTTATATTAGATCTTGTTTTTACAGTTCTAACAAAATTTATAAATTATGTTTTTATATTTTTAATAAATATTTTTTTAAAATAATTCATTTTTATAAAAAGGTCTATTTTATTTTTATAAAATAAATCAAGTATATTAGATTAATGGTAAAGTATAGAGTTAAATAATCAAATTAAAATCATATATAAACATATAAACATATATATATATATATATATATATATATTGAGTGCAATTAGAATTAAATTGGGACTGAATCGCAGCAATTAAAACTTAATAGGGGATTAAATTAAATACATGAAGTTTGAAGGATCAGATTGAAGTTATCTCATTTCTTTGAAAAGCACGTGGATGCATCCAAGCAGGTTGACGTCGGCCTCCTTTTAAATTTTACTCATTTTACTCGAAGTGTTGTAAGTGTGTAGCTTATAGGTGTGTTTGGTGCTTTTTCATGTCATAATTAAAACGTGGTTTATTATGGGAATGTTATTGTTAGAGAAGATGTTACTTTAAAAAATTATCCTTACAAATAAAAGATAATATTTATATATTTTAATATTTTTCAATAATTTTTATTGTTAATAAATATTTAATATAGAATCCCATATGATGGTTTGATGGTCAAGGGTGTGCATTACTTTAAATGTGACTTAGGTTTAAGTCATACTAGTCATGTTTGTTGTTTTTCTCATATTTTGATCTAATACATTATGTGAACACATTTGAAAAACAACTTTTATATTGACTTAAGATTATGACGATATACAAGTTGTGAATCAATTTTTACATATCAAAAGTTGAAATAACATTTAACTAATGAAGTTCTTTAGTAAGTAATAACTTTTCATCATACCAAAAGTCTGCTGGAAATATACTATTGGAAAGCAAACTCGTTAGTATTGACTGGAAAATAAACCAAGATTAAATAAACAAAGTATTATTGTTCTGTGGAAGAACTACGGCCTTAGAAACAAATTCGCCCTGATTGTTGTAATCATATGATGGATGTCGTCCCCTAAGATTAATATAGTCATTCAATATTTATACACTCGAATAAGGAAGATACAACTCAATTGATATTGCTCTTTGGAAATAATTTGAAAATAGAATTAATCGGAAAAATCACATTAAAATCAATTCTTAGATAAGTTTGGAGGGGTCACAAACGGTTCTACTTAAAACCCAAACTCTTAGACAAAATTTCCTTTAATGCAATTTAAGAAAAATTCTAAAATTTTAGAAAGAAGGAGAGAGATTCGAGAGAGAGAGAGTAGAAGAAGATTTGTTTTTAGAAAAATGCCTCTTATTTCCATGTAACGGTAGAAGAGTATTTAATATTTTGTAACTGTAATTACCCACATAAATTTCTAAGCTAGAGCCTAATGATGAATAACACAATGGAATTATAAAATTTATTTTGGCCACTTCTTATTGATGATTATTGGAAACAATTGACATGCCGATTTCAACAACTAGAGGGTCATCTCAGCTATTGCAAAAGCAAGGTGATCCAGTCAAGGAATTGCAAGATCAGGAGGTGGTCCGGGTGGGCAATTGTTTTCGCAGACAATTCTATAGGTATAACAAAGATGTGATTTCAGTGATAAACAGCACCAACAATTTCGGAATATGCTGTCGTTCTCCGATGCTGATTCTACACGGCATGTTGAATGACTGCATGGTCCTAGAATTATTTCGTTGCCTGTTGGTATGCTCCGATCAAGCTCATCGTCACTGGTGCCTGATCAAATCAAAATGAAACATCAAAAGGGTATATCAACAATTAGAAGAAAAACAACTGTGTAAATTGTAATTGAGTACACGTACATTCATGAAGAGCTACGAGAGAAGCAAACACCAGAAAAAGGAAAGCTAAACGAACAGTCATTGACTTGGTTGCTGCCGTTGTTGACAAGAAACTTTATTGAAGCCCTATTCTCAAGATTTTCGATATATGTAGCAGCATGCTCTGTATGATGTAAGTCTAAATACAAGAAATAGTTGGACCAATCGAAAGAGGATACTCCATGACTTATGTAATTGCTTTTCATAAGAAAATTTATTTCATTCAATGTAAAGTGGCACGTACTTTTAAGAAAATATTAAAAATAAAATAAATAAACTTAAAATAAATGAAACACGTAAAATTTTTAAAAATTAATTACGAGTGATAAAGTATGACAAAATAAATGTAAATATAGAAAAGCTCAGACTCAAAGCTCAATTGTAGATTATTTTTTTGGGTAAGCTACATTAACAATCATTAAATTATGGATAAGATTTTTTGGTCATTTAATTAAAAATTATAATTTGATCATTAAACTTTTCAAATAGTTTTTCTTGGTCACCTTACTATTAAGCGAGACTTTTTAATTGGTATAATAATAATTTTATTTCTTAATATAAAATGATGAAAATTGAAATTCTTTTTTTAAAATTTAGAACATTTTAAAATAAAAATAAAAGTAAATGAAAATTTCAAAAATAGATAAAGGGTGAGAAAATGAGGAGAATTATTTTAAATCCTCTACTTTTTTTTCTTTGTATTATTTGAATGGAAATATCTAATACCCATTCTTTAAAAAACACAGAAAAAATAAAAAAATTATTAAGCAAAATTATTGGTTCTATTTTTTAACTCTTCTGTTTCTTGACATGTTTTTTCGTTATAAGAAAAGAAAAAAAACTAGAATATAATTTGTTTTCATAATTTGTGTTTTGAAAAATAAATTAAATGAAATAAAATTCTGAATTGAGTCTAAAAAAGAAAATTTGTGGTATGTTTTGCTAAAAGAATGACATCAAAATCGATTTCACAAGCCTCTGTAATATCAATTCATGATGTTCTTCGAGGGCATGAAACCTGACTTGAAGATATTATTAATTTAGTTTCGTAAAACGTTGAGGGAGCATGCGATGATCTATCCTTTTTTTTTTTAATTTGTTATTGGATTCTATTGAATGATAATTTTTTTCCATAAGTATTAGTTCTTCAACAACATTTCGAGATTTTATTTTTCTAGAAATTTTATATAGAAGTTTCTATTTTTTAAATAATATTAATTTTTTATAATTTTTATATAGAACTAGAGTCGAATTGTTAAAAATATAAAAATTAAAACTGCAATTATTATTATACCAATTAAAAAGTGAACTTCTAAACGTCTCAATATATTCTTTATTTAAAGAGAACTTCTATCACAAAATTTTATCTTTGAGTTGGCAATCAATATATATTTAAACAATCAAATAAATTTGGGTTATTTTTATATGTAAACTCAAGGTTTCTCAAGTCATACTAAACTTGAGGCATTTAAAATCGAACTATCAACACTCCTAATTTAAAGCTTAAAATTTGATAAAAAAAAATTAAGGTTTAACTTTGTTATATATCCTTCTTTTATCATTTATTTCATTCGTAGTGCACAGTTAATATACCAGCCATGAACATCATTTTGGCTGGTATGGGCGAAACATACCAAACAACAACAGAATACAGACCAAACTTTATCTCAGAACGAAACATAAACTTTATGGATTGGTGTAGGATTGATAAGTGGTCTTCGAACACGATTTCACGTAACCATTACTAGTAGGTGTGGTTTTGCAATTCCATCCCGTGCCTGTGGGGCTGTTGGAAACCTGACGAGAATACGACATGACCGTAGATGAACCTGTATTTGAAAACTGGCTGGACGTTGGTGGATGTGAATCCTGGCCACCCCAAGATGGTGCTGATTTTGATGTACTTTTTTTTACATCCGCTTTGCTTCGATTATTGCTACCACCTGCAATTCAATGTATTGGACATCATACACATAAACCAGGACAAGGTTTCCTTAATGAGTTTGTAAAGGGTTTTAAAAAAAAGAAATGAAAATGATTAAAATACATATACAAAATTGAATACATTTTTACCTTGCCCCAGTAGTTGACGAGAGAGTGCTCCATGTGGGAAGAAGACGAAAGATACCAAGAGGTAGCAGCAAAGGATATTGAGAGGCAATGGAGATTTGATCATAGTTACCATAATTCTTTGCTAATATTTTAGATGTTCAATTTCTCCCAATTCTCAAGACAACAAACACTATTATTGTTTCGGCTGTGGTAATTAGTATGTTTGCTCTCATCACAGCTCTGCCATTTATAAATACTATGACAACTACTTTATTTCTTGGTCGTCGACCCATTATTTGGGTTCTTTCGTTGCAGTTTGTGTAAACGCAAGTAAAGGTGTGTGTATCGTGGACAAAAATAAATAAACAATGACGCCCAAGTAACTTTGAACACGGTAAGACTAGACCAACTAAATCTTCCCCTTCAAGAGAATCTTTTAAATATTGATTCACTACTTATTTTGAAAATATTTAGATAATAAACTGAAGCTATGCTCTAATGAGACAGAGGTGAAGCTAAAAAATTTTTGAAGGGGATGGAGTAAAGTTGTATATTTTATGATAGTAAAAATAAAATTTTACTATTTTAATAGTATATATCTTTATAATTTATAAAGGATTAAATCAATTTTTCTCATTCTTAAGAGTCAAAGTGTAATTTTACTATATACTAATTTAAAATTTTAAAAATTATAAAAAGACTAAATGTGAAAATTTTCATTTTAGGGGGCAGAGCCCCTACCACGCCTTGGCTCCGTCCTTGCTTTGAGACTTAAGTTTTATTCGATAACACATTGAAATAATTAAATTAGTTAAAAATCAAAAATTATTTCATAATCTATAAAAAATATATAAATTTGTTTCTATAAGAAATACAAAAATTATAAATATATTACTTAATACAAAAATTTTTAATTATTTTTATTATATTATCCTTTAAAAATTGAAGTTTAAATTTTAACTTAAAAAATTATAATTAAAATTTACATCCATCAAACAATATAATTACATTGTGTACCTAATTTTAAGTAATATACAAATAAATTTTATAACTTAAATTCAATACTTAAATTTTCAATGTTTAAATTTTCAATATTTAATTTTAAATTATGTACGGATGATTATGCTTCAAGTGTCTTTGAGATTTGATCTTGAATCTAGATTTGTAAAGATGTTTGCTTGAAAATTTTGATTTTCTTTGGACTCAAGGGGGTTCAAAACTTAATCTTGAATCAATTACGTTTGACTCAAAGGTTTTTAGACTTGATCCTAAAAGTGAGTTTGTAGAAAGTTTGAATCGAAAAATCTCCAAAACTTGATTTTAGAATAGTTAAGTCCGCTTTAAGGGTTGTCAAATTTAATCTTCAAAATATATTTTATTACCTTTATAATAGTTTTGAACCAATATAGTCTTTGAGACATGATATTGGATGGATAATTACACTTCAAGAGTCTTTTTTATTTGATCTTAAAAATGTGTTTAGCCTTTTTTTTTTATGTTGGTTGAACAAGATTAATTAGCAATTAACCAATGGTTGCTGTGTTCTTCTCAGGATAAGAGAGCAACTTCAAAATTGATGCAGTGTTCTTTAAAATTCTTTTGAACTCTCCAAAATTTTTCAAAATTTTCTTAATATTTGATTTTTATATTTCTTTTAAACAATGATTAAAGTGTTTCATTGGAGGCTATTCAAAGGGAATCTTCCCAGCAACTTTGGGATGGCATGTGTTGTTTGAATGTTGCTTGAGAAGAAGACTTTGGAATTGCATCTGTCCTAACTTGCCGGTGAATTTGACTTGGACACTGGTGAGTCTAACTTTTGGGATAACTTTATGCAGGTGACTGATTTGTAATTTGAAATGGGTCCAGAGGAACATGATTATCCTATGCCACCTTTGGTTCAATAGAAATAAAACTTTTCAGGCAGGTGTTTGTTTATTGGCTGCTACATTGGAGTATCATATTTTAGACATGAAACAAGCAACGGCAACTGTACAAGCACAATTTTGGGCCCAAAATCCAAGCTCACTAAAACCCAATTATGCCAGGCCCAAAACCAAAATGCCCAAATCCAATTTACATCAAACCCTAGCCCCTAACTCTTGCGCCGCTGCCTCCATGTGCTGGCCTCAACGTGCACAATGCCCGAGACAGGCGTCCCATCCACCATCGCCCCTGCTCCTACCGACAGAACGAATCCACGCCACAAGCACTTGCAAAAATTAATAAAAAAGAGCAAGTTGTAGAAAAATGCCTATAAGAGGCCAAATCAAAAAACCATTGTAAGCGGGGACATTTTTTGTGAAAATAAAAAGCAAACAACATTCCATTTCTAGTAAAAACAAAGACTTTAGCAACATCAAGAGTAGGGAGTAGCCCCATATCAGAGACCGAAGAACCGCAAACAACAAAATCTAAGGTTTATTTCCCATTTTTCCTTTCGAATTTATTTACATATATTATCCCTATTTTTAATAAAACAATACACATATATTAAATAAATAAAAAATATATAAAAAAAGAAAAAAAATCTACCTATGGGCGATTTCCGGCCACCGTATAGCGACGGCCGGCACGGTGGACGACACGGTGGCGGACGGTCGGCTCCTCGCCGGTTTCTGGGCTCGCTGCAGAGAAAGGAGGGAGGGAGAGAGGTTTTCAGTTTTTTTTTTTTTGCTGGAAAGAATGAAAAATGAAGTTTCAAAAAAAAAAATTGACTTTTAAAGGCCCCCGGTACGACATCGTTTTGGGGCATGCATTCAGCACCCAAAACGACATCGTTTAGCGACCCGATCCATGACCCGACCCGTCTGCCTGAAGGATCCGCGTGTTTTTACAAGCATGGTCTAATTGCATGCTTCGTCCTTCCGCTTTTTATATGATTTGCAATCAGTTTTTAATTTCTTTTAAATTGGCCCTGGAATTTATAGCGATTACGATTCGGTCCCCCCTTTTGCGACGTCATTTTAAGAGCTCAAGAAAATTTCTCTTTTGGCCCTCCGCAGTCGCGCTCGTTTTCAAATTAGTCCATTTCTCCTTTATTATTTTTTAAATCGGCCCCGGAACTTCATTTTGTTTCGAATTCAGCCCATTTTTCATATTTAATACGATTTTTTGTATTATTTTTCCCTTTTTCATTTTTAATATTATTTATCATTTTATTTATTATTCTCATTGTTATTATTAGCATGTTTATACTATTATTTAGTAATCTTTTATTTTCCATTTGATACTTATATATATATATATTTTATGTATATGTTTATAGTTTTATATATTATTATTATTCCCAATGTATATTTCATGTATACGCATTTAAATACCATACTATACACATATATGTTATATCTATTTTTGCTCCCATTATATTTGGTAATAATATTAGTGTATGTATTATTATATGTGTATATATCTTTAACCTATACATATTCGTCTACATTTATATATTATTAATTTTTGGTATTATTTTTTATTAATGCATTTGTATATCATATATGCATCCTTTTAATATATATATATATATATATATATATATATATATATATATATATATATATACACCATATTATGCACATGTATGTTAATATTATGTCATGCATATCAAATATATATTATGTACATATATATTGTAAATATCATATTGTTTGTACATTCTATTATGTATATTTTTATAACTATTATGTACTCATTTCGGATACATATCCCGTACATTTTAATATATCATATATATATATATATATATATATATATTTGTTTCTATTAGTATATATATATTTTAATACCATATGTATTATTATCGTTTTATACTATTGCTATTATTATTGTTTTCGTCATCATTGCCATTTTTCTTTTGTCATGTTTTATGCATATTTATTTATTTATTCATGTATGCGATGGTTTTATTTTCCTCATGCATTTGTTTATATTTACACATTACTAGGCTTGCTATTATTTCATTTTTATATAATTGCTCACATTATTATTTTTGATATCGTCATGCTCATTATTATACATTATTATTAATACCAAAATTTGCTTTTATAAATCACGTTATATTTTTTCACTCAATATATTCAAAAATTCTTTCATAAAAGCAATATCTCGTACTAGGTAATTCGAGATAATCGTGCCTAACTTACTGGGTTTCGATTTTTCTCATTTAACCTAAATAACGGAATATATTCTTTTAAATCACTATACGAGTTTTGAAAATGCTTATTCTCAAGATGTGAAATGTTGTGCCCTAACTTACCGGGTATGACATTTTTTCATCTCAAAATAAGAATTTGTTTTAGAATAAGGGCAATATTCAATATTTGAGAATTCGAGAAAACGTGCCCTAACTTACTGGGTTTCTATTTCTCTCGTTTACTCAAAATAATCGAATACCCTTTTAATAAAATACACAGATTTTATAAAAGGCAAGCTCGCTCTCGAAAATTCAAGATGTTGTGTCCTAACTCACTGGATATGACATTTCATGTTTTGAGACGAGAAGGTCTTTAATATTTAAGCATTTTCTTTACAAAGAGGGATCGTATTTCAAAAGTCTTCCAAGTTTTCAATCTTCAACACTAAGACACTAATTAATCAATTAGGTATCAGTTTTGGGCGTATCGAGGGTGCTAATCCTTCCTTGTTCGTAACCGACTCCCGAACCTGTTTTCTTGATTTGCGTAGACCAAAATTGTTGTTTAAATAAATCAAGTTATTTATTAAAAACAACCACTTTAACGAGGTGACCCGATCACACCTAGTCAAAAAGGATCGGTAGCGACTCCTGTTTTTTGCGTTCATTTTCAAAATCCAAGTCGATTCCCGTTTTACCAAAAAATGGTTACGACAGCTTGGCGACTCCACTGGGGAACCGAATGAGAGAGTCAAGCCACAAGTTGATTAACTCTTGTCTTTTTATCGAAAATTGAAAATTTGGTTTTGAAATACGATCCTCTCATTGCATTTCATCAGCTATTTTGGTGGCACAATACCTGCTGCGTTGGTTCGAGTCTTTAAATAGTTTTGCATATTGCATTGCATGACCACTGTGGTCACACCTCTTTAAGTGAAAGTGAGAATCTACTCCTTCGTGAGGTTTTCACCTTCGTGCAGGATAGTGGATCGCTTTCGGGATACATCCGTACCTATGTCTTCGTGAGATTTTCATCTCCGTGCAGCCATAGGGAAATGTATCCCCATTGAACTGAACTCGGTCTGTATGAGCCTATAATGGGTGAAGATCGAGGAATCTGCTGGTTCAGGTACCCTTACTCTAGAACCAAACCCCATATGGTGAGCCTTAGGAACCCACCCTAGGTAAAGCCGCTTCGAAACCCTAGTGGTTACCTGAGCAAGTGCTATATTTATTATTCTTTGTTTGCTTTGAACTACGTATAAATTACTGACTTGCTTTGTTTTACTTTTATTGTATTTGCATGGCATTTTCATCATAAAAGTTGTTGATTCGCATTCGGTTCCTAAATAGATAGCTTATCATGGAAAAGGGTTTTTTGATAAAGTAGAAGATAACGCGGCTGTCCGGATGTGTGCTGAGACAACGCAACAAGAGAAAGGCGACAGTCTTACCGAGGGGTACGTGTCAGAGTTATGGAATTTTACTCGGATCAGCGTAACTCAGAATAATCTCCAAGAGATGAAAGAAATTTGGGGTCAGTGGGATGATGATGTCAAACAGCTATTCTATTGTCATTACGGTGATTCACCTTATCTGCTTGATGTCGAGGTAGATGAACACCTATTTCGAGCCCTTGCCCAATATTGGAATTCTGCTTATAGTTGCTTCACTTTTGGGAAAGTAGATTTGGTACCTACTATAGAAGAATACACGACCTTGCTCCATTGCCCAAAGATTCAGGTTGACAGAATTTATGCCAGACCTACTAACGTCCCAGCATTTTCGAAAAAGTTGATGAACATCACAGGGATGAGCGAACATTGGGTGACAACCCGGATCAAACAAAAAGGAAATTGTAAATGCATCCCTTGGAGGAACCTGAGGGATCTAATCTTAGCGCACCCCGACGTGAAGAAAAGGGTAGATGTCTTCGCCTTGAGCATTTATGGACTGGTCATCTTCCCCAAGGCTTTGGGGCATGTAGACGAGGCTGTTGCAGACCTTTTTGATAGGCTTAGTAAAGGAACCACACCTGTACCCGCAATCTTGGCTGAAACTTTCAGATCATTAAATGCTTGTAGAAGAGTGGGTGAAGGGAGATTTATTAGATGTACACAGTTCTTGCTATCCTGGTTCTACAGCCATTTTTGGAAAGTGAAAAAGGTCCCGTATCGTATCTTTTCTGAAAATTACTCTCCGCTGAAAGAGCTAGTGGCTACACCGAGGCGAGATGATGTGACAGAAGAAAATTGGATGACGGTTCTCCAAAATCTGCAAGAAGAAGATGTTGAATGGAGAGCCCCGTGGATGGTTCCTGATGAAATATTATACAGATACGGAGACTTCGGTATGCTCCTCTGCTTACATTGCGACAACACAGATCCAGACAGTTTACACCATCAACATAAGGGTTAGCCCAGTGCGAATTTGTGTTCACAGGGAATAATTACAAAAAGAAAGTTCGCGAGATATCAAATGCCTGGAACCAGACTCGTAGAATGAAAAAGTTTGCTGCCAATCCCATGACTACTCCTGAGTACGACCGATGGTGGAATCAGTAGATTAACGACAACATCCCTACATCAGATCAAGGGAATCCTTAGTCGATAGAAGAGCACTTGAAAGTAATCCCATCTGAGCTAGAAATCATCAGGCAAGATTTCGAGAGAAAGAGTCTAGAGCTAGAAAAAAAGATCGAGCAGTTGGAAGAAGAAAAGATGCAGTTAGGGTTAGATGTCGATGTCCAGAAACTAGAAGCCGAAAAACTCAAAAAAGGGAAAAACAAGGCTGAAGAAGACGTAGACAGTTTGAAAATGGACTATAAGAAGCTGCGCAGATCAATGAGAACCGCTGGGTTAGGGAAAACATCCGAACAATGGCGACGTGAAGTGAAAGAAGAACAAAACAAAGCCAACCAGTGGGAGGAAAATTTTCTTGATACTCAAGCCCGAGAAGGTACTCTGAAAAGAAGTTTGGTAGAAAGCCAGAATGAGAAAGAAGGGTTAAAGATCCAAGTATCAGAGTTAGAGAGGTCATTGTATCAGTATCGCTCGCGCAACTCTGTAATCGAGTTTAAAGCTAGTCAGAACAGAATCGAAGAATTAAAAGAGAATATAGAAGAACTCAAAACAGTGCTGCAAAATCGTGAACTTGAGATAGAACTCCTCGAGGTAAATAACGAGCGATGGAAGGAGCAACTTCATCAATCTCAAGACCAAGTCGAGCGGGGACTACGTCATGAGCGAAGCTTTGAGTCAAGTCGAGAAGTGGTGATCACTTGCAAACATTAGCGATACAAGCCGATGTCTTTGAGTTTAAAATCTGAGTCGAATCGGACCAAGGACAAAAGCTAGCTTGGCTTTTTAGGCGTCAAGGCCTTAAGTATCGAGGCCAAGCCTTATATGTAATCTATTTTATGTAAAGAAACTTTTTTTCTAGAAAAGTTACTCTAATGAAATCGAATTGGAATCAACGCTTTTTTTTGCATTCATCGCATTTATCGCATTCATGCACCAGCATTGCATCATACGCACTGAAATTCATAAGAAACCCTAAAAATCATGGCAGTTACCCTGGAATATCGTTACGGTACAAGGGGAAAAGCAAGGGCAATGGACCAAAGGTTTGAGATTGGAACAAATGCAAAAAGAGATGCAGGATCAATTACAAGCACGTATGCAAGAACAGCTTGCCAAAATCCAGCAAGATATGAGGGGCCACATGTTGGAGTCCCAGAAAAGCATGATGGACCAATTAACTCGTCTATTGGCTGGCGGATTAGAAAAAGGGAAAAGCCCTTTGATTAATGCGAGAGAAGATAATGAAGATCCTACCTACCCTCCGGGTTTTGCCCCAGCGGACGTTCAGATACAACCCGATATGTACCCAAGAAGGCCATCGGTCACAATTAGGCCCCAACTATTTCAGGCCGGTGTTTCGGCACCGATAAATTATCAGACCGGCTCGGGCTCTAATCCGGGGGATAACCCGACCAATCTTGGGTCCTCAATCTCGATGAAGTAACAGAAGCAGAAAAGATAAGGGTAGAACTCCCGAGAGAGCTTAAAAAAAGGTGTAGATGGTTGGAAGAAAAATTTAAAGAAATGGAAAGCATCGACTATCAAGGTGGAATCGATGCTAAGGAATTAAGTTTGGTTCCGGACTTGATAATCCCTTCTAAGTTCAAAACTCCGGAATTTGAGAAATACAACCGGACTAGCTGTCCCGAAGCTCACATCACTATGTTCTGCAGACGAATGGCAGGCCATGTCAATAATGACCAACTATTAATTCACTGCTTTCAAGAGAGTTTGGTTGGGGACGCTTCTAGATGGTACAACCAGCTGAGTCGCGCCCAGATCAGTTCATGGAAAGATTTAGCACAAGCCTTCATGAAGCAGTACGGTCATGTGGTAGACATAGCCCCGGATAGAATCACTTTACAGAATTTGGAGAAGAAGCATAATGAGAGCTTTAGGCAGTACGTCCAGCGATGGAGAGAACTGGCCACACAGGTCCAACCCCTTCTGTTGGAAAAGGAAACCACTATGCTCTTCATCAATACCTTGAAAGCACATTTTATTAACCACATGTTGGGTAGCGCAACTAAGAGTTTTTCGGACATAGTAATGTCTGGAGAAATGATAAAAAATGCCATAAGATGTGGGAAAATAGAGGCTGGGGAAAACGCTAAGAGGACAGCGCCGAGAAAGAAAGAGCACGAGGTGAATAATGTAAGTTCATATTCGAAGTCGATCACCGTAAGCCAACCAAGGTCGACAACTACTGGACAGCAGGGCCCACCCCGACAAGAGCCCAACACAAAATAAAACAGGGAGAAACTTCAATTTACGTCCATTCCAATAACGTACAAGGAGTTATACCAGAGTTTATTTGATGCACATGTCATGTCTCCCTTCTATCTAAAGCCAATCCAGCCTCCATACCCCAAATGGTATGACACAAATGCCCAATGCGAATACCATGCGGGAGCCACAGGACACTCGATAGAAAACTGTACCACTTTCAAGAAATTGGTTGAGAGACTCATCAACATGGGGGTTGTGAAATTTGATGATACATCTAGTGTAGAGAATCCATTACCTAACCATGGGGATAAGGGAATAAATGCGGTAATCCAGAGTTCGGGGAAAGAAATTAATATGAATGTTGCAGAAGTGAATACCCCGTTGAAAGAAGTATGGAAGAAAATGGTGGAAAGAGGTTTGATGGCACAGAATCCGGGGGTCAGGCCTCGAGAAGCGAAGAATTATTGTGAGTTCCATGATCAAGAAGATCATGAGATTCAGAAATGCAGCCAATTCAGGGCTTTAGTACAAGGATTGATGGATAATAAGGAGCTGGAGTTCTTCGAATATGTCGGGAACCTGGAAGAAGCTGATGTGTGTGCCTCTGAAGAGGGGTCGACGAAGGATGTTTACAAAGTCAACCATCCAGTGGTTATCATATCACATCCGAGAATGAATGAAGCTGGGGCACGAGTTGCGCCAAAGGTCGTGATCCAAAAGCCTGTTGCTTTTCCATATAAAGATAGCAAAAGGGTACCGTGGAACTATAGCTGCAATGTGACATTCCCGGGAGAGGAGACCCCTATTAATGTATCAGAGAAAGTTCAAGACGAAGGTTTTTATACGCGCAGCGGAAGGCGTTATACCCCAAATACAAAAGTCGAACAGGTTAAAGAAAAATCATTAGCAATTGAGCAAAAGAAAGAGAAGTCGGCGGGGCATGAACCAACTGTTAATGAATCAGTGACTGAAAAAGAAGCCAAGAAATTCTTAAAATTCCTAAAGCACAGCGAATATAGTGTCGTAGAATAGTTGCACAAATAGCCGGTAGCATATATCGTCTCGGCCTTACTTTTAAGTTCCGAAACCCATCGCAGCGCATTGATGAAGGTGCTGAATAAAACTTATGTTGCTAACGATATCTCTGTAAACAAACTGGACCGTTTAGTCAACAATATAAGTGCCAAAAACTTCATATTC
Source organism: Gossypium arboreum (assembly GCF_025698485.1). NCBI lineage: Eukaryota > Viridiplantae > Streptophyta > Magnoliopsida > Malvales > Malvaceae > Gossypium > Gossypium arboreum. Next base: position 3,026,337 of record NC_069082.1, on the reverse strand, counting down.
TTCAATGACGATGAGGTACAGCCAGGAGGCCGAGGATCAACTAAAGCTTTGCACATCACGACTTGTTGTAAAGGGTACACGTTACCGGGGGTATTGATTGACAATGGGTCTGCACTGAATATCCTACCCCTATCTACGCTGAGTAGGTTGCCAGTGGATAGTTCCCATATGAAGACATGCCAAAATGTAGTGAGAGCATTTGATGGCACGGAAAGGAAAGTAATGGGGAGAATTGAAGTACCCCTCTTAATCGGGCCGAGCACATACGAGGTAGATTTCTTGGTTATGGACATTAAGCCTTCGTATAATTGCCTATTGGGGAGACCGTGGATACACTCGGCGGGGGCAATCCCTTTATCGCTGCATCAAAAGTTGAAATTAGTGACCGAAGGTCGGTTAGTAACAATCAATGCTGAAGAGGACATCATCACGGCAATAACCAGTGATGCCTCATATCTGGAAGCAAATGATGAAGCAATCGAGTACTCTTTTCAATCTTTGGAGTTTGTGAACGCGACGTTCATCATCGAAAGAAATAAGATTCCAATGCCCAGGTTATCTGAGACTACAAGAATGGGACTACGGCTAACTATTGGAAAAGGGGCTCTACCCGGAAGAGGACTCGGGAGATACCTCTAAAGAAGGATTAATGTACCAATTATGAAGGACAAACAAGACCGTTTTGGGTTAGGGTATAAGCCAGACATGAAACAAAGAAAGAAGGAACTTGAGAAGAAGCAAGAAAGAAGGAGAGCCTTGTTGGCGGGGAGAAATCGAATGGGAACTAATGATCTTCCCCCATATATCGAAGACTTTTGTGTCTGGAGGGGTCATTCACTCCGAGCAAAAGACATCGAAAAAGGAAATCTTGGAAGAAATAATGGAGAATTTGGACATCAACGCCACGTATGAAGAAGGAACTGGAAAAAAGAATTTATCGAGCATTCGCCCCTATGAGCCGGGAAATGTTTTGAATAATTAGACTGCGGAAGAGATTCCTGTAGTCTTTAGAACTAACTCAGAGTAATGTCCAAAACACACTTATTGCTCTAGGCCTAGGAGTAACAAGTGTCATTTTGTGAAGTAGGCTTATGTTCGAAATCGTTATTTCAATGAAATGCTTCCTTTTGACTTATTCCGTGCAAATATTCTTTTATTCTTTCATTCATGATCATACCTAACATATCATTGTTCTTAGATTCTCTTGTTCTTTGCATCTCCCTTCACACCTACAACAGGTCTCCAGATATCAATGATGCGAGTGACGTTGCTACTAATTCAGAATCTCCTTTTGAGCGAGATATGTGTCTAGAGGGATCCCAAGACTTTAAGGATGATGGAGACTGTAACTTATCCCCTGATTTGTTAAGGATGGTAGAACACGAGGAGAAACAGATTCTACCCCACAAAGAGACCGTAGAAGTCGTGAACTTGGGAGATGAACTAGAAAGGAGAGAAGTAAGGATCGGAGCTTGCATCACCACAGAGACAAAGCGGGACCTTATTGAGTTACTCCAAGAGTTCAAGGATGTCTTTGCATGGTCATATCGGGATATGCAGGCTAAATCTTGACATTACAGGCTCCCCATCAAAGAAGAATGCAGGCCAGTTCAGTAAAAGCTTCGAAGGATGCGGCCCGATGTTCTGTTGAAGATAAAAGAGGAGGTCAAGAAGTAATTTGATGCTGCTTTCTTACAAGTAGTTATGTACTCGGAATGGGTAGTCAACATCGTCCCCGTCCCTAAAAAAGATGGAAAGGTACGGATGTGTGTAGACTACAGAGACTTAAACAAGGCCAGCCCAAAAGATAATTTCCCGTTGCCTCATATCGACACCTTAGTAGACAACACGGCAGGTTACTCACTTTTCTCCTTCATGGATGGTTTCTCGGGGTACAATCAGATTAAGGTGCACCCTAAAGACATGAATAAAACCACATTTGTGACTATGTGGGGAACCTTCTGCTATAAAGTAATGCCGTTCGGATTGAAAAATGCGGGAGCAACATATCAGAAAGCCATGGTAACCTTATTTCATGATATGATGCATAAAGAAATTGAAGTCTATGTCGACGACATGATCGCCAAATCTCGGACTGAAGAAGAGCATGTGCAAGTCTTGAGGAAATTGTTTTTGAGGTTGAGAAAATTTCAGTTGAAACTCAATCCCGCAAAATGTACCTTCGGAGCCAGGTCAGGTAAACTGCTAGGATTCGTGGTCAGTGGAAAAGGGATTGATATTGACCCAGATAAAGTCAAAGCCATACAAGAGTTACCTCCACCACGTACTCAGAAGGAAGTTCGAGGATTCCTAGGAAGACTAAATTACATCGCTCGGTTTATTTCACAACTAACCAAGAAATGTGACCCCATATTCTGTCTCCTTAAGAAACACAACCCTGGTGGTTGGGACGAGGAATGCCAGAAGACTTTTGACAAAGTTAAGCAATATTTGTCTAATGCCCAGTGTTGATACCTCCTAATCCAGATAAGCCACTGATACTGTATTTGACGGTATTTGAAAATTCTATGAGATGCGTGATTGGCCAACACGATGAATCGGAAAGGAAAGAAAGAGCGATATATTACCTCAGTAAAAAGTTTACTGAGTATGAGACGAGATACTCGTTCATTGAAAAGTTGTGCTGTGCCTTGATCTGGACAAACCGAAGACTGAGACAATACATGTTGTACCATACAACTTGGTTGATATCTAAAATGGATCCTCTGAAATACTTAATGGAATCGACTGCCTTGAACAGGAGAATGGCCAGATGGCAAATTCTACTTTCTGAATTCGATATAGTCTATGTGAACTAGAATGCCGTAAAAGGGAGTGTGATAGCAGATTTCCTAGCCAGTAGAGCCCTAGAGGACTATGAGCCTCTGAACTTTGATTTCCCAAATGAAGATCTAATGTGCATAGCAACCACGGAAGAAGACCCTCAAGAAGGTTACCCTTGGAAGCTAAACTTTGATGGAGCATCAAATGCTGTGGGAAACGGAATCGGGGTAGTTCTGGTGTCCCCGAACGGAGATCATTATCCATTCACTAGTAAATTAGATTTTGACTGCACGAACAATATGGCAGAATACGAAGCATGCATCATGGGAATACGTACGGCCATAGAACGTAAAATCAAGGTGTTAGAGGTATATGGAGATTTTGCCCTAGTGATTTATCAACTCAAAGGTGAATGGGAGACAAGAGACCCCAAATTGATCAATTACCGGAGGTTGATCCTTGAGTTAATTAAAGAGTTAGATGATATTTTCTTCTACTACCTCCCACGAAAAGAAAATCAGATGGCTGATGCCCTAGCAGCTTTAGCTTCTATGATTAAGGTGAACCAACCAGAGGATGTGAAACCAATCCAAATGAGTATTTCCGAGGCCCCGACTCATTGTTACAACCTCGAAAAAGAAGAAGAAATTGATAATCACCCTTGATACCACGATATCCTGCGATATGTGAAGAATCGTGAGTACCCCGACCAAGCTACTGAGAACAACAAGAGAACGTTGAGAAGACTGGCCAGTGACTATGTCTTAGATGGGGAGATCCTATACAAAAGAATGAAGGATCAGGTATTGTTAAGATGTGTAGACGCCATTGAGGCTAAGAAAATCTTGGAAGAAGTCCATGAGGGCCTCTGTGGGACACACGCTAATGGTTTTACGATGGCCAGGCAAATTATGAGGTTCGATTATTATTGGTCCACCATGGAAGGAAACTGTATTAACTACGCCAAAAGATGTCATAAGTGCCAAATCTATGGGGACAAGATTAATGTACCTCCCTCACCTCTGCATGTCATGACTTCACCATGGCCTTTCTCGATGTGGGGCATGGATGTGATTGGGCCAGTTTCACCAAAAGCTTCAAATGGGCACCGATTCATCTTTGTTGTCATCGATTATTTCACCAAATGGGTGGAGGCCACTTCATATGCCAATGTCACTAAATCAGCAGTTAGCAAGTTCCTAAAATGGGAAATCATCTGTCGATATGGAATGCCGGAAAGGATTATATCTGACAACGCATTGAATTTGAACAACAGCACGATAGCAGATGTCTGTAGTCAGTTCAAGATCAAACACCACAACTCGTCACCATATCGCCTGAAGATGGACGGTGCAGTCGAAGTAGCCAATAAGAACATCAAGAAGATTGTGGGGAAAATGACTGAGACTTATAAAGATTGGCATGAAAAGCTACCATTCGCCCTCTATGCTTATCGAACGTCTGTCAGAACTTTTACCGGGGCAACGCTTTTCTCATTGGTTTATGGAATGGAGGCAGTTTTACCTATCGAGGTCGAGATTCCTTCCCTCAGAGTTTTGTTAGAGGTAAAGTTAGATGAAGCAGAATGGATCTATTCTCAATACGATCAGTTGAATTTGATTGAAGAAAAGAGGCTAAGGGTTATTCGCCATGGTCAGATGTACCAAAAGCGAATGATACGAGCTTACAACAAAAGGGTTCGTCCTAGAGAATTCCACGAGGGAGACCTAGTATTGAAAAAGATCCTGCCCATACAAAAGGACTTCAGAGAAAAATGGATGCCGAATTGGGAAGGGCCTTATGTAGTGAAGAAAACCTTTTCTAGCGGAGCATTGATATTGGCTGAAATGGATGACAAGACCTTATCCAATCCCGTGAATTCGGATTCAGTTAAGAAATACTTCGCTTAAAAAAAAAAAAAGAGGCCAGGGTGAAAACTCGCAAAGAGCACCTTGAGACCAAAGGGATTTTGAATTGAAAACCCGTAAAGGGCGATTCAAATTTTGATCAAAGGTAGGGCATGCTTATGATACCTAAATTAACAAGGAGGAGAGATGTTACATCTTGGGGCATCTGCAAGAGTACTCTAGATCCCCTAAACACATATTGGGCAAGAAGGGAGTCCTCAAGAAGTCAGTACAGAGAAACTCACGCTGCGATATTTGGGGCACCTATTCCCTTCTATTCATGTTGACTGCGATTAGTATATCCCTTCAAATGTCGTTTCTGATAAATTTCAGTTTTGTCATTGTTATGATCTTTTTCAAGCATTTTGCATTGAAATGATAATTAATGGACTAAAACCATTTTTTCAAAAAGAGTTTTGCACATTACTCTGAAAGTTCTAAATAGTACAGGAACCTGAAACAGGACTATTATTTAAAACTAACCAAACTCAAAGATTGGAAGCATCTGAGAAGAAAGAGTATAAATTGGAACCACCTCTTCGGGTTTTCTGTTCAAAATTTGAGCTAAACAAGAAGACAGAATACCTTTTCAGAGAAAGAACCTTGATGAACAAAGAGCAATAGCAACTTAAACATTAAAAGGGACTCACCCTCACCACATGTTGCACCCATACATTCATAGATCAGTCATAATGCATCTAATTAGGAGCATTTGATTCACTTTGATCATAGCATCCTAATTCTTTGGCATAAGCATAAATACATGGAACTGATTCTACAGGTCATGTCCCTAGAATTAGTGAATTCACCAAGCCTTAAACCCCTAAGAAGTAGGGTAACAGGTTAAATTTACAGACCTTAACCCCCTAAGCAGTAGGGTACTAGGCTGAAAATTACAGATTTCGCCTCCCTGAAGTTGCAGTGGAGCAGATCAAATCCAGCGAATCCTGTCTTCCTGAAGTTACAGTGAAGCAGATTGAAGATTTACAGATCTTACCCCCTAAGCAGTAGGGTAACAGATTGAATTCAAAGGGCTTTAACCCCTAAGCAATAGGGTAACAAGCTGAATTTGCTGATTTTATCATCCTAAGCAGTAGGGAAACAAATCAAAGAAGATGGGCTTTAACCCCCTAAACAGTAGGGTAATAGGCTGAAAATCACAGATCTTGCCTCTTTGAAGTTGCAGTAGAGCAGATCAAATACATCGAATTTTGCCTCATCGAATGCAGTAAAGCAGATTCAAACCACCAAGCTTTAACCCCCTAAGTAGTAGGGTAACAAGCTGAAGTTTATAGATATTATTGCCCTAAGAAATAGGGTAACAAGCCAAATTTTCAAACCTTAAAACCCCTAAACAGTAGGGTAACAGGTTGAGTTTACAGATCTAAAAGCAGATCAATGATGGCAAGCCTTAACCCCCTAAGCAGTAGGGTAAGAGGCTGAAAATCAAATATCTTCTCCCTGAAATGGCGTTGGAGCAACTAAAAGCCACAGTAGATTTCTTTGAAGTGGATTAGGCGAAGCCACAGCAGTAGGGCAGTGAAGCGAAGTGAAGCAACAAGATTGGAATAAAGCTACCTGGAGAAAAGGAGCGCTAAACAAGTCTAAACACAGTGAGACCGGGCAAAATTGGTCTTTCTTAAGTCTTTGCTCTATTCTCGTTACACGACAACAAGCAAAGAGGGGCAGCTGTACAAGCCCAATTTTGGGCCTAAAACCCAAGCTCACTAAAACCCAATTATGCCAGGCCCAAAACCAAAATGCCCAAACCCAATTTACATCAAACCCTAGCCCAAGTGAACCATCAAAAGTTTCAACCCTAGCCCCTAACTCTTGCGCCGCTGCCTCCATGTGCTGGCCTCAACGTGTACAATGCCCGAGACAGGCGTCCCATCCACCACCGCCCCTGCTCCTACCGACAGAACGAATCCACGCCACAAGCACTTGCAAAAATTAATAAAAAAGAGCAAGTTGTAGAAAAATGCCTATAAGAGGCCAAATCAAAAAACCATTATAAGCGGGGACATTTTTTGTGAAAATAAAAAGCAAACAACATTCCATTTCCAGTAAAAACAAAGACTTTAGCAACATCAAGAGTAGGGAATAGCCCCATATCAGAGACCGAAGAACCGCAAACAACAAAATCTAAGGTTTATTTCCCATTTTTCCTTTCGAATTTATTTACATATATTATCCCCATTTTTAATAAAACAATACACATATATTAAATAAATAAAAAATATATAAAAAAAGAAGAAAAAATCTACCTACGGGTGATTTACGGCCACCGTATACGGTGGCCGGAGCTACGGCCGGCACGATGGACGACACGGTGGCAGACGATCTGCTCCTCGCTGGTTTCTGGGCTCGCTGCAGAGAAAGGAGAGAGGGAGAGAGGTTTTCAGTTTTTTTTTTGTTGGAAAGAATGAAAAATGAAGTTTCAAAAAAAAAAACTTGACTTTTAAAGGCCCCCGGTACGACGTTGTTTTGGGGCGTGCATTCAGCACCTAAAACGACATCGTTTAGCGACCCGATCCATGACCCGACCCGTCTGCCCGAAGGATCCGCGTGTTTTTGCAAGCATGGTCTAATTGCATGCTTCGTCCTTCCGCTTTTCATATGATTTGCAATCAGTTTTTAATTTCTTTTAAATTGGCCCTGGAATTTATAGCGATTGCGATTCGGTCCCCCCTTTTGCGACGTCATTTTAAGAGCTCGGGAAAATTTCCCTTTTGGCCCTCCGCAGTCGCGCGCGTTTTCAAATTAGTCCATTTCTCCTTTATTATTTTTTAAATCGGCCCCGAAACTTCATTTTGTTTCGAATTCAGCCCCTTTTTCATATTTAATACGGTTTTTGTATTATTTTTCCCTTTTCATTTTAATATTATTTATCATTTTATTTATTATTCTCATTATTATTATTAGCATGTTTATACTATTATTTAGTAATCTTTTATTTTCCATTTGATACTTATATATATATATATATATATTTTATGTATATGTTTATAGTTTTATATATTATTATTATTCCCAATGTATATTTCATGTATACGCATTTAAATACCATACTATACACATATATGTTATATCTATTTTTGCTCCCATTATATTTGGTAATAATATTAGTGTATGTATTATTATATGTGTATATATTTTAACCTATACATATCGTCTACATTTATATATTATTATTAATTTTTGGTATTATTGTTGTATTAATGCATTTGTATATCATTTATGCATCCTTTTAATATATATATATATATATATATATATATATATATATATAATACACCATATTATGCACATGTATGTTAATATTATGTCATGCATATCAAATATATATTATGTACATATATATTGTAAATATCATATTGTTTGTACATTCTATAATGTATATTTTATAACTATTATGTACTCATTTCAGATACATATCCCGTACATTTTAATATATCATATATATATATATATTTGTTTCTATTAGTATATATATTTTAATACCATATGTATTATTATCGTTTTATACTATTGCTATTATTATTGTTTTCGTCATCATTGCCATTTTTCTTTTGTCATGTTTTATGCATCTTTATTTATTTATTCATGTATTCGATGGTTTTATTTTCCTCATGCATTTGTTTATATTTACACATTACTAGGCTTGCTATTATTTCATTTTTATATAATTGCTCACATTATTATTTTTGATATCGTCACGCTCATTATTATACATTATTATTAATACCAAAATTTGCTTTTATAAATTACGTTATATTTTTTCACTCAATATATTCAAACAATTCTTTCATAAAAGCAATATCCTGTACTAGGTAATTCGAGATAATCGTGCCCTAACTTACTGGGTTTCGATTTTTCTCATTTAACCTAAATAATAGAATATATTCTTTTTAAATCACTATACGAGTTTTGAAAAATACTTATTCTCGAAGATGTGAAATGTTGTGCCCTAACTTACCGGGTATGACATTTTGTCGTCTTGAAATAAGAATTTGTTTTAGAATAAGGGCAATATTCAGTATTTGAGAATTCGAGAAAACGTGCCCTAACTTACTGGGTTTCGATTTCTCTCGTTTACTCTAAATAATCGAATACCCTTTTAATAAAATACACAGATTTTATAAAAGGCAAGCTCGCTCTCGAAAATTCAAGATGTTGTGTCCTAACTCACTGGATATGACATTTCATGTTTTGAGACGAGAAGGTCTTTAATATTTAAGCATTTTCTTTACAAAGAGGGATCGTATTTCAAAAGTCTTCCAAGTTTTCAATCTTCGACACTAAAACACTAATTAATCAATTAGGTACCAGTTTTGGGCGTATCAAGGGTGTTAATCCTTCCTCGTTCGTAACCGACTCCCGAACCTGTTTTCTTGATTTGCGTAGACCAAAATTGTTGTTCAAATAAATCAAGTTATTTATTAAAAACAACCACTTTAACAAGGTGACCCGATCACACCTAGTCAAAAAGGATCGATGGCGACTCCCGTTTTTTGCGTTCATTTTCAAAATCCAAGTCGATTCCCGTTTTACCAAAAAATGGTTACGACAGCAACTACTGGTCATTCAGAAGAAACACGGTCTCGACAAGGACTGCATTAGCAGGAGAGATGGATACAGCCACCTAGAGAAGCTTTTCAAGCTAAATGTGGATGCCAATTTTGATAGTAGGAAGCAAGAGACCGACTTAGGAATAGTTATGCAGTGACCATGGTTGTGTAATCAGTGCGGCTGTTCAAAGTTGGAAATGTAGTGGTTTGTGCTATTCAGCGAGGATCGAGGTGGCTGTTTTTAAAGGTTTTACCAGCTTATAGGTAGAATCCGATTCCTTGCTAGCAATACAGGAAATTGAGATGAGGGACGAACCATGCTGGGACTGGGGTACTTTGGTTCTTGATATTTATGATATAGCCCTTGATTGTCGTAAGGTTGTTTTTGATTATATAAAAAGGGATTGTAATAAATTATCTCATTCACCATCTAGATTAAATTGTGATCAGGTTGGTGACGTTAGAGTGTGCGATGATTCTTTACGATACTTTGCATAATCCAGACAAAATTTTCTTCTAAATGAAGTTTTGAATAATAGAATTATAATTGTTAGTTGAATATTATCTTCATTTAAACAGAATTTTGAAAAATTAATTTTCGTGGAATGGGAAAGGTTGTATGAAACATAGATGTTACATCATTCTGTATTCTTTACTAATTATTTAATGTCATGTCAGTATTTTTTCATGTTATTGACACATCATTTTGATAAATTTTTTAATCTAAACCCTAGACATTGAACTCTAAACCTGATAAACCGTAAACCTTATTTTAATCCTATGCTTAGTGTGTTTTTGGATGATTTATTATATAATTTAGTGAATTTGATTCTCCTAATCCCTTAATTTCATGTTTTAGACTTAGGTGAGTATAGGGGAACAAAATGAGCAGAAAACGGGTTAAAAACAGACAAAACGGATTGATTGAAAGATCCACACGGCCAAGACTATTTCCACACAGGCTGAGCACACGCCTATGTGAACGACACGGCCTAGACATTGAGCTTTAAATTCCAGACCCTGAACCCTAAACTCTGAACCTTGGACCCTCAACCCTGAACCCTAGGTGCAGGGTTCAAAGTCTAGGTTTCAGTACAAAATCCAGGGTTTCAAGTGAGTCCAAGGTTCAAATTAAAAAGATTATTAAAATGATGTGTCAATAACATGAAAAAAGATACTGAAGTGACATTAAATAATTAGTAAGAGATACAGAATGATGTGGCGTCTCTATTTCTGATAAACCATAAATGTAAGATATTTTAATTCTATACTTGGCATATTTTTGAATGATTTATGATGAGAATTAGTAAATTTGATGCTTCTAATCCCTTAAATTCATGTTTCTATACTTAGGAGAGCACTTGGGAGCAAAAAGAGCGAAAAAGGGGCCAAAATCGGAGTTTTCAGGATCCACACGCCCATGTGATCCACACGGGCAAGCCACATGCCCATGTGCCAGCCCGTGTCAATATCACTCCCTGTTTCTCAAACACGCGAAAAAAACCAATTTTTAGGGTTTCTGAGCATTCTAAAGTCTATATAAACAACTAGAAGAATACCTAAAGGGGGGACACAGAGTAAAAAGTAGAAAATACTCGAAGGAAGCCATTGGAATTATCTCAGAAGCAGATTCACTTCAAGTTTGAAGATCTCTATTCAAATTTTTCTCGAAGTTTTTTTTAGGTTTTTTATGTCTTGTTGTTTTTCTAAATTTGAGATGTCTTCCTTTTACATTATGAACTAAACCCCCTAAATACCTAGAAAAGATGAAACCTAAGATGAATCTTATTATTTAGTTATTTGAATTATGATAAATACTTGTTCTTATTCTTAATTATGTGTTTTTAATCCTTATTTTAATATTTTCATGATATTATTCTAAGTTTGATGTGCTTATTCAGTAGAGTAAAAGTCCCTGTTTAAGAGTAGATCTAGCATAATTAAGCGGAGTTGCATGCAATTCTAGAAATAGGACGACATAAATCTGCCGGATTAGAGTCAAATCTAATAGGGGAATCCATAGATCGAGTTACGAAGATAGGGGTTTTAATTCAATTAATCAACCTAGAGTCAGTTGTTCTTAGTCTTGAAAGAGATATTAACATAATTTAGGGATTTCTATAGATTAAGATAAGTGAATATAGAGTTTGATTCAGAGTCAGAATAATAAGTGAAGTCTAGGTGGATTCTTTCCTGGGTATTGTCCTCTTTATAAGTTTTCTTCAAGTATTTTTCCCAATTTGCTCTCTGTCGCTATCAATAGTTAATTAGTTAGTTAATTTTAGATTAAAACAAATCCCTTATACTTTAGGCTAAATAATAGATAGTTAATACTAGTACTTTTAGTCCTTGTGGATATGATATTCTGGACTTACCATAGCTATACCACTATTCGATAGGTACGCTTGCCTTAGTTATGATCGTAGTCCAATTTAGTGATTCATAAAACGATCATCAATTTCATATAGTCATTTCTTTTCATGGAACATCCTATTTTTTTAAAAAAAAAACAACAAAACTTAGATAACGAAAAACTTGAAAAAATAAAGTTTCAATCCAAATATGGATGCAAATTTGAGGTCTAAAGCTTAAAATTTGAAATGCAATTTAAGTTTTGGCTGGTATGAGTGAAACATACCAAACAACAACAGAATCCAAAAAAAAAAAAAAAAAAGAACAACGCCAGACTTTATCTCAAAATGAAACATAAACTTTATGGATTGGGGTTATAGTTGTAGGAATTGGCACTCGAACACGCTTGCACGAAAACATTATTAGTAGTTGAGTTTTTGCAATTCCATCCTGAGTTTGTGGGGTTGTTCGCAATCTGGCGAGAATTCACCACGACCGGAGATGAGCTTGTCCTTGAAACCTGGCTAGATGCGGCTGGCTGTGAATCCTGGCCACCCCAAGATGGTGCTGGTTGTGATTTACTTTTCCTTACTCCCGCTTTGCTTGGTCCATTGCCACCTTCTGCAATTCAATGTATTGGGCATCATACACATAAACCAGGACAAGGTTTTAAAAAAAGAAATGAAAATGAATACGATACATATAGAAAATTGAAAAACATTTTACCTTCCCCCAGTAGTTTACGAGAGACTGTTCCTTGTTGGAAGAAGACGAAAGATACCAAGAGGTAGCAGGAAAGGATGAGAGGAAACGGAGATTTGATGTTTACCATAATTTGCTTCTCTGCTAATATTCTGGATTGGATGTTCAATTTCTCCCAATTCTCAAAGCAACAAAAACTATTGTTTTGGCTATTTTAGTTAGTACGTTTTTTCACATAACAAACTATGCTAATTATAAATACTATGACACCTTTCTTCTGGTCGTCAACCCATTCATTAGGTTCTTTCGTCTGTTTGTGTGAACAAAAAAAAGTTGCCACCGCCCAAGTAACTTTTAAAATAAAAGAAACACGGTACAACTAGACCAACTAAATTTTCACCTTGCTAAAAATCAACTATCTTAAAGTTTTTGAGTTAATACAATGTTTAGAGCTATTTATAATCTATTGTAACCTATAATGAAGAGATAAAAATTTCAGCATATTCAAACCCACATCTTCCTACACTGATGAGAATAATATCAATATCAATCAAGCTAAGACTCAATTGGCTATTAACAGTATTATTAGATTTCGATAAAGTGAATATATCTTTATATATTTACAGTTTTGGAAAGGAAGCTTGCCTGTGTAGGTGAGGTAACATTTTTAATAGCAGAGCCGAATGGTAATGAAATGGCTGATACATTAGCAACAGCTGGAATGAGTAAGCCTGGTATGTTTAAGGCATGGTGGTGAGTCTTGAAATGTTGTTGTTATGATCCTACATGTATGTTGGTATGCTGTTATGGGGTCTGATGGAGTTTTGTACTGGTTTTTGTTTTTTTTTCTTAGAGGGCTGTTTAACAGAAGGGATTATGGGGTCATTGTGGGTGTTTTTTGTGGTTATCTGATTATGGTTTTGTTCATGGGTGCATGTGGGTCTTTTTGTTGGGGGTATGCTTGCATTTGTAAGTATGTTACTGCAAATGTGGAAAATTGTAAAATCTTGATTGAGCAAAAAAAATATTATAAAGTTGTAAAAAATATTTATGTTCACATTGATATTTAGTGTTTTAGATAATTAACACATGTGCATAATTTGGAAAATAATTTCATTTGTAGATGCCAAAATTTAAATAAATTATTTTCATTTAAAATCAAGTTTGTAAAAAATCAAAACATTATTATTAAACCAATGTAATATAGGTTTTTTTTTGTCAATCTCATTATAAGATTTAATAATTTCTGCTCTTTTTAACATATTGCATAGTATTATCTATAGCTTCTCGTCAACTCATAACTAAGAAGATAATGCGCTTTAACACACTCGAACTCACATTCTCTTGTATTAGCAATACTGTTCATACCAATCAAGTGTTATATTTACACAAGGACTTCAACCGACTAACTAAAACAGTTATGACTAACTAAAAAGGTTATGAGCTAACCATCTTATTAACCACTAACAACTACCCGTTGACTGGTCAACTGACCATGCTGTAACAGTAGGCTAATACTGCCCCTGCTAATCAGAATGACAGGAACAGATTCAACTTGCAGCTTACTCCTTAGATAACAAAATAAATTCTCAGCTATTTGCTCCCCTTCTGGAACATGACTGACTATGAGTTGCTTGGCCCCAACTTTCTCGCGGACAAAATGAAGTTGCAGTTCAACGTGCTTGGACCGAGCAATGAAAACAAGATTCTTGGACATTGCCATGGAGCTCATATTCACACCAAGCTGTAGGAACCCCTGTCAGTTTCACTCCCATTTCGTCAAGTAAAGATTTTACCCGTACAATCTCAGACACAGCACTTGCCACACTGCGATACTCAGCCTCGGATGTAGACAGCAAAACAACCGGCTGCTTCCTCGATCTCCATGCAATGGGATGGTTACCAAGATACACGACATATCCAGAGGTGGACCTCTTGTCTTGCAGGATGTTACCCCAATCAGTATCAGCATACGCCGTTAACACAAACGCTGAAGCAAGTTGAAACACAGCAGCAAAATCAACTGTAACTTCAATACGGGTGAACAAACTTCTGTTAAAACCGAATTAATTGACCGAATCAATTTAATTCGGTTAATTGGATGGTTAACCGATCTAGTTTAGTCGGTGATTGGTTAAATTTTTTTTAAATTTTCGGTTAACGGTTAATTCGGTTTGAAATTAGGTAATTAACCGAACTTAATAAATATTATATATTATATGTATTAGGCTAGTACTAATTCGGTCAAATAAATATTATAAATTTATTTATTTTGATATGTTTTACACTCGTTTTAACAAAAAAATATAAATTTCGGTTAATTTGGTTAACCAACTGAATTAACCAAAATATTTCGGTTCGGTTAATTTTTTTGAAAAAATTTTGGTTTGATTAATGGTTAGGATTAAAAAATTCGATTAATTCAATTAATACTAGTTCAGTTCGGTGAACCATTTGAACACCCCTAACCTTGAAGATAGCGTAAGATTCTCTTTACACTCATCTAGTGGTATTCACATGGATGGGTCATAAACTGACTAACCTTATTCGATCAATATCTTCATAAACAAAAAACATGCACAAAAATCGTCCAACATGCAAAAGTCACAAACAAGTCTTCTCGATAATGATACTAACAACTTGACCGTGAGCAAAATATAAAATAAAGAATAGGTTGCTTGTACTGCAAGTGTACAGGTCAAAACAAAGAATACATGCGTTGAATTAAGCAAAATATAAAACAAAGAATAGATTGCTTGTACTGCAAGTGTACAGGTCAAATTGAAATAATTTGTATTACAACGAAACATTGGAAATATTCTGAGGATTGAACCCAAAAAAGATTATGCACTTTAAAGCAATAAACAAAATAGCAGGCACAAGGAAGTCTATCGAGCTACTAAAGCAATCAATTATTAAGGAAATTGAAAATAGGTGAATTTATAAAAATTACAAACAAACAAATAAACATAAAAGGTTCTAAATGAACAGTGATCAATTAACTCTCATGTAAGCAATGAAATTACACCTAAAGGACTCAATTGACAATTTCCTCGCTTAATCAATTTTACCTTTCGGTATCAACTAATCAAATAAGGAAGTTAATCAAATTATCCTCTTGATCTCACTCAATTAAGTTAAACTAAATCATTTTTTACGCAATAGATTATCCTTTTGGTCTCACCTATCTAAATTTTTACTTAGAGTTGTCAATTCTAAATGTTATAATCTATTCAATTTAGTCCATATTGTTTATTGAATAATTAGGCATAAAATCATATGCTTACAATTAAATTAACCAATCACCCAACAAATTTAGCACATAGTCATGGAAAAATTAAACACAAAAAGCAATTTCATACAATTAAATTAAATTAAATTAAAAGGATGAAAATGTATAAGCTTAAAAATGCATAATAATATGGAGAATTTCTTTATTCCAATAGTAGAAATACTTCATTCCACGAGAGTTTATGAAAGCCCATTATTGAAATCTTCATTTGAAATGAAAATATAAAAGAAAATAGAGCATTTGAGTAAAGAAAAGTACTAACCTAGAAATTTCTGCTAACCAGTCCCTGTACTATTACTCTAATCTAATTTTAAAAACTATTAGCTCAAATAACCATAAATTCTCTACTTAGTCTCTCAAAATGTTGATTTAAGGTGATATTTATAATTGAAAATGTAAACAACCATCAATTAAATGTTTGTCCCTAATAATAATTCCAAATAAGGCATGTTTGACCAGCAATTCCACAGCTTCCCCCTCTAAAATCTCAATTGATTTGGTTGTTACGAACTCTATGTCACGAAACTGGTGATGTGAGGTTGTGACAGTACTACTCAGAGGGCTCTGGATTGTAACACCATAGGTCCGATGTCGTGATATTGCTCAGTTTCCTCGATCCAACTTCAGAAGACTCAATGTTGCGACATCAACATCCCAAGGTTGCAATGCTGAAGCTTTTTGCTTCCTTCCTTCCTTCTTCTTCCTCAGTTAAGTCCCTGCCAGTGCCTTGGCCACATGTTAAGTTTGTTTGGACATATAATTGATGAATTTCATATGGCCAAATATAGTATATGTTGTATGCCAACTAAGCAAATACACACATAACCCAAGTGATGAACATTGAACTGTTATAGTCAGACTTATGAAATATTTAAAGGGGACCACTGATTTTGGTATTTTATTTAGTGAGTGCCTTAGAAAATTTATTTCATTAATTGTAAAGTGGCACGTACTTTTAAGAAAATATTAAAAAATAAAACTGTTAAATATGACTCCTATTTTCAGTCAAATTTGAGAAATAATCTTTCAGTTAAACTCTGTTTACTTGTTTCAATCAAATACTGATTAGTTTAGATTATTTTATTATTATTTGACCTATGAATTTAGCCTATAAATAGGCTCTTTTACAACCTTAAAAAAATACACCCATTAGAGATTAAAACTCATAACATATTTAGAGAATTTTGCGTTTACGTTTTGAGGGTTCTTTTTTTCGGGTTTTTAGGGTTTAGTCTTTATCTCCATCTTTTGTACTCTTCGTTCTTTTGCCATTATAGTAAAATTATCTTTGCCCGTGGTTTTTTATCCTCTTTGGAGGGGTTTTTCACGTTAAATTTCTATGTTCAATTTTTTAATTTATTCTGCGATTTTCTTGTCCGTTGCTTAATCGGGTCGATTCCTAACAAGTGGTATCAGAGCTAGTTCAATTTTCATAGATCAGCCCGTTCAAAAATGGCAGCAACAAGATTTGAAATTGAGAAGTTTGATGGTGAGACAAATTTCAATTTGTGGCAAGTTCGGATGATGACAATTCTAGTTCAATCCGGTTTGAAAAAGGTTGTTACTGGGAAAAAGCCTGAGAATCTAAATAAAAGCAGAATGGGAAGAGCTTGATGAAAAGGCTTTATCTCGCAACCCGCTTGTGCCTCATGAATACTGATTGCAGGAGCTATTGATGGAGAAGACCTCATCCGCCTTGTGGAAAAGGTTAGAAACTCTTTATGCGACTAAGTCTCTGGCTAATCGTTTAGTGTTGAAACAATGTCTATTTACGTTTCGCATGAACGAAGGTGAGCCTCTTAGAGATCACATCAGTCAATTTATTACTCTTTTAAATGATTTAAAGAATGTTGAGGTTCATATTGACGATGAAGATCAGGCTATGCTATTATTGTGCTCTTTACCCCCTTCATACAAGTCTTTCGGGGAGACCCTGATTTATGGCAAAGACAAACTCTCGTTCGAAGATGTAAAGGGTCATTTGTTGAGTAGAGACAAACTCGACAATGACCTTCATTTGGATAGCAAGCTTTCGTTTTGGTAGCATCAAAGAAACGAGATAAAATGTGTCGCTATTGTAAAAAAGTTAGGTCACGTCAAAGCAGATTGTTATAAACTACGAAATAAAAGAGCTGCTGAGAGTAACGAGGAAGATGTAGCTAGTGCTAATTTGGCCGATGAAAATGGTGATGATTTTTTGTTAGTGTCAACAAGCGATAACACCAAGCTCACGTCCGAGTGGATTCTAGATTCAGGATGTTCTTTCTACATATGTCCCAATAGAGAATGGTTCTCCACATACAGTTCGGTTGAAGGTGGAGTTGTGCGCATGAGAAACGATTCATCTAGTAAGGTAATTAGTATTGGTACTGTTAAAATTAAGATGCACGATGGGATGCGTCGAAACCATTTTTTTTATTTGAAAGAAAAAACAGAAATCGACTTTTAAACAACATGTGGAGTCGCCACCAATCTCTTTGCATAGGTGTGATTGGGTCACCTACTAAAATATTTTGTTCCACTTAAAACAATTTTGGTTCACATAAAATTTTAAAAAAAATGGTTCGGGAGTTGGTTACACATGGGGAAGGGTGAGCACCCTCATTACGTCCAAAAATTGGTACCAAATTGATTCGATGTTATCCTTATATCAAAGATTTTAAAAAAGATCTTTCAAAGTATAGTTCTTTAAAATGTGTGAATAGTTCAAGTTAACTGTCAAAATTCTCTCGTTTCAAAGATATGCAGTATCATACCCAACACGATTGGATACGATCTTTTATACATTCAAAAATACTATTGATTTTTCACTTTCAAAAACTCGTACGCTAAAATTATAAAAGGATATCCAAATATTTAGTTCACCAAAAAAATCATACCCAGCACGGTAGGGCATGATTTTCTGAATTCCCAAATATTGGATATTGCCTTATTTTAGAATTTTTGAATAATAAGGAAAATTAGAAATTAGCTCAAATCACATTTATTTGTTTTAAAATAGATAGAATACTTAATGCATCATAACGAAACATTTGTATAGAAAAGGATTAATGAACATGAAATAATATGCACACATATAGTACAATAAACCACAATTAATAAATCCAATAATTATGTACAACTATTCTAAGTAAAATGTAACCAAATTCTTAATCATGGATGGAGAACAATTGATATAATGAATAAAACAATGACTAAATGACATACATCAACAATAAATATCGCACAATATAAAACGATCCACAAAACATGTACAAAATCAAATGGAAATTTGAAGTCAATATGGTATAAGACATTTTCAAAGTAATGATGAATTAATGAACACATAATATATAATATATAAGTTGACAAATTTGCATAAAAACTAAGGATATATATTTATTGAAATAGATATTATAGAATAAAACTTTGAATCAAATTATATGTAAAATATTTTAAACACAAATTTATTTTAAAATTGACAATGTACATAATAACTTAAATAATATATAAAATACGAAAGAATAATAAAATACATGATAAGATATAATATACATAATAGATTCACAAAACATGCATATATAAATAGATTTAGGAATAATTATTTGTAAAAATAGCATGAAATTAATAATGCATATAAAATTTAGTTAGACTATTTTATATACATACCATTATACATAAAACATTTAAATGAGATACTATATAAATATTAGAGTAACCTAATATAAAGAAGCAATAATTTCATAAGTACAAAAACGAAGTTCTGAATAATTTTATATATACATAAAACCTCAAATGAATCTTAAAACAACGTGTATTTTAAATAAAACTCCATTAAAATAATATATGTACAAATATTCACAAAAATATTTAAATGAGACATTATCTAAAATGTTAAAATAGTATGATAAAATTAATCTTAAAATAATTATACAAATAAAAAACAAAACAAAATTAATAAAATAAATTAACACATATACAAAAATATTAAATGACTTTAAAAATAATAAGTGTTTCAAATAGAAAGCTTAATTAAAACACTAGGTATGCATAGGTATATACATATATAAATGTTTAAATAAATTTTTATACATAATGTTAAAACAATATAATGCAAACTTCAAAACAATGATTTCTTTAAATTGAGTAAAACTATTAAAGTATTTTCAATACATAAAAAAATTCCTCAAAAGACAATGAGTTATACAAATAGGAAACTTAATTAAAATAAATTTAAAATGAATGGGGATAATGTATAAATTTCTAAAATTGAACTGAGGACTAACACACAATACACACAAATTCCAAGGGACCAAAGCTGGAAATAATCCAGATCTCAAAATGCAGAGCTTAAGCGCGGGCTGAATTGATGTAATATCCTAATTCTAGGTGCAATTTAAAAACAAATAAAGTATGAATAGGGCCTAATTCAAAATCGGCGCGAAGGAGAAGGGCTACGCGCGTAAATTCCCCAATTTAAGCAAAGGCTTGCTAAGCGGGTCAGCGCGCGGATCTTGCCCTCTTGGAACGGCGCCGTTTTAAACACAGCCCTTAAACTCTCATTTTGGCTCCTTTTCTCCTATTTTTTTCAATTGCAGCCCACCTTTTAGCAAATTTCTATAACCCTAAGTCAATCTGCTTCATTTAGCAGCCGCCAAACCCACCACTCAATCTGATGGTCGAGGTGCACGAGCAGAGTCCCGATCTTGCCATCACAAGTCATCCATGGAAATCTGGTAAGTTAATCCTTCTCATTCTTTAAAAAAAAAAACTCAAATAATGTATTGTTCTCTCTAAAAACAAAGCAGAAATTCAAAAGAAAAAACATTCGACCCTCGCCCCGAATCTCTATATTTTCGAGATATATGGCCGTTCATTGGTGCCGATTTAAGTGTTTTCACTTTCATGGTAATATTGCGAGCAAATTGAGAGAAGCAAAAAGAAATAAAAAGATTTTTGGAATAACCTTTGGATAACTTTGTGATTGCTCTTTTTCGATATTTCGTATGTATTTCAGTATGCGTAGTATGCGTAAGATTTACAGAGATGAAATCGACAACTTTTTATAGCCAGATTTTCTTAGAATAAATAAAAATAAAAATTACATTTATTTACTGTATTCTGTTAGTGGTTCTTTTGGTGTATTCTTTTGCAGATTCAGCCGTACGGAGGAGCGGGGAGACACGGGAAGGAGGCCGTGCGAAGAGCTGCTCGTAGGAGCCCAACTCTCTAGCATATTCCAGAAGCTTCTGGTGCTCTCGACTGCTAAGCTTCTTTTTGGGCCCCGAATTTGGGCTAGGTTTAGGATATGGGTTTATAAATTTGGGTTAGAATTGTATCTGGTCTGGTATAAGTTTTTATTTGGCCCTAAAAATTTGTAAAAGGACTTAGATGATGGACTTTTATTGGTTTTCATTTTAATTTATTTTAGTTTTTGTTTTTTTTTATTTTTGGTTTTTCTCTAGCGAGCTCGGGCGAAATGGGCCAATTACAGGATGATTAGGACACTCTCAGATGTCAGGTATGTACCTGATTTACAAAAGAATCTCATCTCCTTAAGTATTTTAGACTTGAAAGGATACAAAATCAACATCGAGTCGAGCGGCATTAAAGTATCTCGTGGAGCTCTCGTTTTGTTAAAAGGTAAAAGAACCGACAGTCTTTATATTCTGGAAGGTTATATAGTGATCGGTGAAATCGGACGTCCCTCGTCCGTTACGGAGTTGAAGTCAACTTGTTTGGAGCAGAGGCAACTTGGTCATAGGAGGGAAAAATGTATGACCGTTTCGTTGAAGAGAGGTTCTCTTTTGGATGCAGGTTTTGAAAAGTTAGGGCACTGTGTTCGTGAAAATCAGACCCGGGTTAGTTTTGATTTGGCAGTGTACAAGTCGAAGGCTAGAAGTCTTTCAGTTTCTAAGCACAAATTCGACTCAGTTAATTCCATGCATAGTTCAATATAGGCTCGTGGCGGGCTTTGGCAAAGATGGCGTTGTGAAAATATGAGTCAATGTGGAGATTTGTTAAATATGACTCCTATTTTCAGTCAAATTTGAGAAATAATCTTTCAGTTAAACTCTGTTTACTTGTTTCAATCAAACACTGATTAGTTTAGATTATTTTATTATTATTTGACCTATGAATTTAGCCTATAAATAGGCTCTTTTACAACCTTAGAAAAATACACCCATTAGAGATTAGAACTCATAACACATTTAGAGAATTTTGTGTTTACGTTTTGAGGGTTCTTTGTTTTCAGGTTTTTGGGGTTTAGTCTTTATCTCCATCTTTTGTACTCTTCGTTCTTTTGCCATTATAGTAAAATTATCTTTGCCCGTGGTTTTTTATCCTCTTTGGAGGGATTTTTTTCACGTTAAATTTGTGTATTCAATTTCTCAATTTATTCCGCTATTTTCTTGTTCGTTGTTTAATCGGGTCGATTCCTA
Source organism: Gossypium arboreum (assembly GCF_025698485.1). Lineage (NCBI taxonomy): Eukaryota > Viridiplantae > Streptophyta > Magnoliopsida > Malvales > Malvaceae > Gossypium > Gossypium arboreum. Next base: position 3,004,307 of record NC_069082.1, on the reverse strand, counting down.
ACAAAAATAAATTAAACATGTAAATTTTTTAAAAATTAATTACTAGTGATAAAGTATGAACTCTAGCTCAAAGCTCAATTGTAGATTAATTTTTTTGGGTAAGTTACACTATTGGTCACTAAATTATGGGTAAATTTTTTTTGGTCATTTAGTTAAAAAAATTACAATTTGATTATTAAGCTTTTCAAATGTTTTTCTTTGTCACCTAACTATTCAACAACACATTTTAATTGGTATAATAATAATTTTATTCCTTAATAAAAAATATGAAAATTGAAATTCTTTTAAAAAGTTTGAACATTTTAAAAATTAAAATTAAAATTAAATTAAATTAAATAAAAGTAAATGAAAATTTCAAAAATAGATAAAGGGAGAAAATGAGGAGAATTATTTTTAGATCCTCTAGTTTTTATTTGTATTATTTGTATAGAAATATCCTATACCCATTCTTTTAAAAAACACATAGGAAAAATAAATAAAAATATAAACCAAAACTATTGGTTCTATTTTTAACTCTTCTATTTCTTAGACATATTTTTTCGTTATAAGAAACGAAAAAAAACTAGAATATAATATTTTTTTTACAATTTGTGTTTTGAAAGATAATTTAAATGAAATGAAATTTTAAATTGAGTCGAAAAAGAAAATTTGTGGTATGTTTTGCTAAAGAATGACATCAAAATCAATTTCACAAGCCTCTGTAATATTGATTCTCGACGTTCTTCGAGGACACGAAACTTGACTTCAAGATATTATTAATTTAGTTTCGAAAAACATTGAGGAAGCATGCAATGATCTAACTTTTTTTATTTATCTTATTTTTAATTTGTTATTAGATTCTATTGAATGATATTTTTTCCATACATATTAGCTCTTCAACAACATTTTTAAGATTTTATTTTTCTAGAAATTTTATATAGAAGTTTCTATTTTTTTAAAATAATTTTGAATTTTTATAATTTTTATATAAAACCGAGTCAAATTGTTAAAAATATAAAATTAAAAACTGCAATAATTATTATACCAATTAGAAATGTGAACTTCTAAACGTCACAATATATTCTTTATTTAAAGAGAACCGAGATCACAAAACTTTATCTTTAAGTAGGCAATCAATATATATTTAAGCAATCAAAGAAATTTGGATTATTTTTATATGTAAACTCAAGGTTTCCTCAAGTCACACTAAACTTGAGGCTTTTAAAATCTTTAAAAACATACATTGTTAATATAAAAATATATTATATATAATATATATTATTAATTTAGAACTGAATTAATTAATAATCGAAATCTCAAAAAATTATTAGTAGACTTCTGACCGAACTAAATTCGATCATGAAACGAATTAAATCAGTTCGATCAGTTAATTCAATTTTAACCGAACTATGAACACCCCTAATTTAAAGCTTAAAATTTGATAATAAAAAAAAAGATTAAGGTTTAACTTTATTATATATCCTTCTTTTATCATTTATTTCATTCGTAGTGCACAGTTAATATACCAGCCATGAATATCATTTTGGCTGGTATAGGTGAAACATACCAAACAACAACAGAATACACACCAAGCATTATCTCAGAACGAAACATAAACTTTATGGTCTGGTGTAGGATTGATAAGTGGTCTTCGAACACGATTTCACGTAACCATTACTAGTAGGTGTGGTTTTGCAATTCCATCCCGTGCCTGTGGGGCTGTTGGAAACCTGACGAGAATACGACACGACCGTAGGTGGACCTGTATTTGAAAACTGGCTAGACGGTGGTGGATGTGAATCCTGGCCACCCCAAGATGGTGCTGATTTTGATGTACTTTTTCTTACATCCGCTTTGCTTCGATTATTGCCACCACCTGCAATTCAATGCATTGGACATCATACACATAAACCAGGACTAGGTTTCCTTAATGAGTTTGTAAAGGGTATTAAAAAAAAAAGAAATGAAAATGATTAAAATACATATAGAAAATTGAATACATTTTTACCTTCCCCCAGTAGTTGACGAGAGAGTGCTCCATGTGGGAAGAAGACGAAAGATACCAAGAGGTAGCAGCAAAGGATGAGAGGCAATGGAGATTTGATAGTTACCATAATTCTTTGCTAGCTAATATTTTAGATGTTCAATTTCTCCCAATTCTCAAAACAACAAACACTATTATTGTTTCGGCTATGGTAATTAGTATGTTTGTTCTCACTACAGCTCTGCCATTTATAAATACTATGACAACTACTTTATCTCTTGGTCGTCGACCCATTATTTGGGTTCTTTCGTTGAAGTTAGTGTAAACGCAAGTAAAGGTGCCTCATGGACAAAAATAAATAAACAATGACGCCCAAGTAACTTTGAACACGGTAAGACTAGACCAACTAAATCTTCCCCTTCAATTAAATCTTTTAAATATTGATTCACTACTTATTTTGAAAATATTTAGATAATAAATTGAAGCTATGCTCCAATGGTCTTTGAGACAGGGGCAGAGTTAAAAAATATTTTGAGAGGGCCGGAATAAAGTTGTATGTTTTTATGATAGCAAAAATGAAATTTCACCATTTTAATAGTATATATCTTTATAATTTTGAAAGATTAAATCAATTTTTTCTTATTCTTAAGGGGTCAAAATGTAATTTTACCATAACTAATTTAAAATTTTAAAATTATAAAAGGACTAAATGTAAAATTTTATATTTTAGGGGGCCTACCACCCCTTGGCTCCGCAAACTTAAGTCTTATTCGATAATACATTGAAATAATTAAATTAGTTAAAAATCAAAAATTGTTTCATAATCTATAAAAAATATATAATTTTTTTCTATAAAAATATAGAAAATTATAAATAGATTACTTAATACAAAAAATTTTAATTATTTTTATTATATTATCCTTTAAATATTTTGGTTTATTTTAAAATTATATTATCCTTTAAAAATTGAAGTTTAAATTTTAACTTAAAAAATTATAATTAAAATTTACAACCATCAAACTATATAATTATATAGTGTCTTTGAGATTTGATCTTGAAGCTAGATTTGTAAAGATGTTTGCTTGAAAATTTTGATTTTCTTTTGACTCAAGAGTTTTCAAAACTTAATCTTAAATCAATTATGTTTGATTCAAATGTTTTTAGACTTGATCCTAAAAACAAGTTTGAAGAAAGTTTGAATCCAAAAATTTCCAAAACTTGATTTTAGAATAGTTAAGTCCAGGTTGTCAAGTTTAATCTTGAAAACATATTTTATCACCTTTATATACAAAAGGATGGGGATAGTTTTGATCCAATTATGGTCTTTGAGACATGATATTAGATGAATAATTACTCTTCAAAGGTCTTTTAGATTTGATCTTAAAAATTTGTTTATCCCTTTTTTATGTTGGTTGAACAAGGTTAGAGAGAAACTAACCAATGGTTGCTGAAATTGATGCAGTGTTCTTTAAAATTCTTTTGAACTCTCCAAAATTTTTCAAAAACTTCTTAATATTTGATTTTTGTATTTCTTTTAAACAATGATTAAAGTGTTTCATTGGAGGATATTCAAAGGGATTCTTCCGAGCAACTTTGGATGGCATGTGTTGTTTGAATGTTGCTTGAGAAGAAGACTTTGGAATTGCATCTGTCCTAACTTGCCGGTGAATTTGACTTGGACACTGGTGAGTCTAACTTTTGGGATAACTTTATGCTGGTGACTGATTCGTTATTTGAAATGGGTTGAGAGGAGCATGATTATCCTATGCCACCTTTGGTTCAATAGAAATAAAACTTTTCAGGCAGGTGCTTGTTTATTGGCTGCTACATTCGAGTATCATATTTTAGAAATGAAACAAGCAACGGCAAGTACTGGTCATTCAGAAGAAACACGGTCTCGACAAGGACTGCATTAGCAGGAGAGATGGATACAGCCACCTAGAGAAGCTTTTTCAAGCTAAATGTGGATGCCAGTTTTGATAGGAGGAAGCAAGAGACTGACTTAGGAATAGTTGTCCGAGCTGACCATGGTTGTCTAACTGGTGCGGCTGTTCCGAAAGTTGGAAATGTAGTGGTTTGTGCTATTCAGGCGGGATTAGAGGTGGCTGTTTTTAAAGGTTTTACCAGCTTATAGGTAGAATCGGATTCCTTGCTAGCAATACAGGAAATTGAGATAAGGGACGAACCATGCTGGGACTGGGGTACTTTGGTTCTTGATATTAATTCATGCTATAGTCCTCGATTATCGTAAGGTTGTTTTTAATTATATGAAAAGGGATTGTAATAAATTAGCTCATTCACCATCTAGATTAAATTGTCAGGATGGTGAGGTTAAAGTGTGCGATTATTCTTTACAATACTTTGCATAATCCAGATAATTTTTTCTTCTAAATGAAGTTTTGAATAATAGAATTATTATTGTTAGTTGAATATTATCTTCATCTAAACAGAATTTTGAAAAATTAATTTTCGTTAGAACGTAGAAGGATTGTATGAAACATACATGTCACATCATTTTGTATTCCTTACTAATTATTTAATGTCATTTCAGTATTTTTTTTCATATCATTGACGTATCATTGATAAATTTTTTAACCTAAACTTTGTATCCTAAACTCTAAATCCCAAATCCTGAATCCTGAATCTCGAACCTTTGACCCTCGACCCTGAACTTTAGGTGCGAGGTATGAAATCTAGGTTTCAGGGTATAAAATTCAGGGTTTCAAGTGAGTCGAAGGTTCAAGTTAAAAAAATTATCAAAATGATGTGTCAATATCATAAAAAAATGCTGAAATAACATTAAATAATTAAAAAGTGATATAAAATGATATAACATCTCTATTTCTTACAATCATTTCCTTTTATAGAACATCCTTTTTCTTTTCTTTTTTTTTAAGAAAAACCAAACTTAGATAACGAAAAACTTCAAAAAATCAAGTTTCAATCCAAATATGGATGCAAATTTGAGGTCTAAAGCTTAAAATTTGAAAAGCAATTTAAGGTTATCTTTCTTTTTTTGTTCATTTTCTTCATTTCTTTCCTAGCGTACAGTTCGTGTACCAGCCATGAATGTCATTTTGGCTGGTATGAGTGAAACATACCAAACAACAACAGAATCCAAAAAAAAAAAGAACGACGCCGCACTTTATCTCAAAATTACGAAACATAAACTTTATGGATTGGGGTTATAGCTGTAGGAATTGGCACTCGAACACTTTCGTACGAAACCATTATTAGTAGTTGAGTTTTTGCAATTCCATCCTGAGTCTGTGGGGTTGTTCGCAGTCTGGCGAGAATACATCACGAACGGAGATGAGCTTGTCCTTGAAACCTGGTCATACCAAGATGGTGCTGATCGTGATTTACTTTTTTTTGCTTCTCTGCTTGGAGGATTGCGACGTTCTGCAGTTCAGTGTATTGGACATCATACACATAAACCAGGACAAGGTTTTAAAAAAGGAAATGAAAATGAATACGATGCAAATAGAAAATTGAAAACATTTTACCTTCCCCCAGTAGTTTACGAGAGACTGTTCCTTGTGGGAAGAAGACGAAAGATACCAAGAGATAGCAGCAAAGGATGAGAGGAAACGGAGATTTGATGATTACCATAATTTGCTTCTCTGCTAATATTCTGGATTGGATGTTCAATTTCTCCCAATTCTCAAAGCAACAAACACTATTGCTTTGGCTATTTTAGTTAGTACGTTTTTTCACATCAGAAACTATGCTACTTATAAAGACTATAACAGCTTTCTTTTGGTCGTCGGGTCGTCAACCCACTCATTGGGTTCTTTCGCCAGTTTGTGTGAACAAAAAAAAGTTGCCACCGCCCAAGTAACTTTCAAAATAAAAGAAACACGGTACCACTAGACCAAATACTTTTTCACCTTCCTAAAAGTCTATTACCTTAAAGTTTTTTTTTTTTTTGAGTTAATACAATATTTAATATTATTCATAATTCATTTTAACTTTTAAATAAGAGATAAAAGATGTTTTAACACATTCGAATCTACGTCTTTTTGCAATGATAATAATATTAATATCAACCAAGTTAAGACTCAATCGTCTATTAATAATATTATTAAATTTCAATAAAGTGAATATACCTTTTTATATATATATATATATATATATATATATATATTACAAGATTCTAAATAAATATTTATGTTCACATTGATATTTAGTGTTTTACATAATTAACAGATGCATAATTTGAAAACATATTTCATTGTACATGACAAAATTTAAATAAATTGTTTCCATTTAAAATCAAATTTGTAAAAAATCTAAACCTTATTGTTAATAACAAAATCGTATTGGAAGAAATTTGATGATGTCTAACACCATTTTTTAAACTAATGTAATATAGGTTTTTTTTTGGTTAATCTCGTTATAATATTTGATTGTATCTGCTCTTTTTAACATAATGATTAGGGTTATCCACAGTTCCTCGTTAATCCATAAATAGGAGTATAATACGCTTCAGCACATTCGAACTCACATCCTCTTGCATTGGCAACACTGTCCATGCCAATCAAGTGTTATATTTATACAAGGACTTCAACCGACTAACTAAAACGGTTATGAGCTTACCATCTTATTAACCACTAACAACTAACCGTTGACTGGTCAACTGACCATACTGTAACAGTAGGCTAATACTGCCCCTGCTAATCAGAAAAAAAATATCAAGCAGTAACAGGGACAGATTCAACTTGCAGCTTATTCCTTAGATAACGAAATAAATTCTCAGCTATTTGATCCCCTTCTGGAACATGACTGACTATGAGTTGCTTGGCCCCAACTTTCTCACGGACAAAATGAAGTGGCAGTTCAACGTGCTTGGACCGAGCAATGAAAACAAGATTCTTGGACATTGACATGGCGCTCATATCCACACCAAATTGTAGGAACCCCTGTCAGTTTCACTCCCATTTCGTCAAGTAAAGATTTTACCCGTACAATCTCAGACACAGCACTTGCCACACTGCGATACTCAGCCTCGGATGTAGACAGCAAAACAACCGGCTGTTTCCTCGATCTCCATGCAATGGGATGGTTACCAAGATACACGACATATCCAGAGGTGAACCTCTTGTCTTGCAGGCTGTTACCCCAATCAGTATCAGCATACGCCGTTAATGTTAAGCTTTGGCCTGCAATGCAATATGCAAACCAGCATTGGAGCTGAACCAAATGAAGCAAAATCATTTTGTTTATTTATAATTGATTTGGTTGCTTTGTAATCTAACTTTTAAGTTAGCAGGATTTGGTCAAGATTTAAATGTGATAGCTGGTATGTCAGCTACATTTTATTTGTAATTTTAGCTAAGCTTTTGAGAAGCATTTATGGGAGCAGTTATGTTAGGTAACTGTCATTTTTATTGTAATATATATACTTTATCCGGATGAAATGGAAAGTAAGAAAAATTCATTTCTTCCAAAAATTTCTGCTTTGTTGGTAGTTTCTTTACAAGTCTCAAGTCTTTAAAGTTCAAACTTCTTTCATATTTTATCCGAGTTAATTACGTTGTTGCTCTATTTCTAGACAGAGCTTCATACTTGATCCGGATTACTTGCTTTTGTTTTCTTTCTCTGCTGTTAAAACTCAACAGTTAACACAAGCGCTGAAGCAAGTTGGGTAAATGTTTTTTAAATTTTTGGTTAACGGTTAATTCAGTTCAAAACTAGGTAATTAATCGAATTAACCGAACTTTGGTTGTCCCTCCAAAATCTCAATTGATTTGGTTGTTACGAACTCTATGTGACGAAACTGGTGATGTGAAGTCGTGACACTACTACTCAGGGGGCTCACAGGTCCGATGTCGCAATATTGCTCGGTTTCCTCGATCCAACTTCAGAAGACTCAATGTTGTGACATTAACATCCCGAGGTAGCAATGCTGGAGCTTTTCACTTCCTTCCTTCCTTCTTCTTCCTCAGTTAAGTCCCTACAAGTGCCTTGGCCATATGTTAAGTTCGTTTGGACATATAATTGATGAATTTCATACGGCCAAATATATGTTGTATGTCAAACTAAGCAGATAAACACATAACACGAGTGATCAACATTGAACTATTATAGTCAGACTTACGAAATATTTAAAGGGGACCATTGATTTTGGTATTTTATTTAGTGAGTTTCTCACAATATTATAAGGATACAATGATGCTAATTGGATCTCAGGTTCAGATGAAAGAAATTCCACCAGTGGTTTCATATTCACCCTTAGTGGTGGTGTTATATCATGGAGATCAACCAAACAAACTATTATAGAAAATCTACTATGGAGTATATTACTCTGAAGTTGGCTGGTAATGAGGTTGAGTGGTTCAAAAACTGAGCAAATATTTCATTGAGCACGAAGCCAACAGCTTCTGTGTCGATGCGTTGTGATTGCCAGTCGGCAATAGCCATTGCAAAGAATAAAACTTTCAATGGCAAAAATAGACATATTTATCTAAGAAATGATGTGATTAAGTAGCTGCAATATGATGGAGTGATATTAATTGATTACGTGATGTCAAAGATGAATTTGATAAATCATCTGACTAAACCTCTTGGGAAGAAACTAATATATGAAACATTGAGGGGAATGAGACTATTGCCAAAGGTTGAATTTAACAATGATGGAAACCCAATCTATGTGATTGGAGATCTCATGAGTTAGGTTCATATGGGTAAGAACGACGTCATAGTTGACCTGCTAAGCACTATACGAGTAACAATGCTTAAACAAATAACTGCATGGATGGTGAGGATGAGTAAAACCTCTTAATCAAATTCATATCAGTTAAAGGTAGTGTATTGCTCTGTGGAATACAGTTAATGGATTGACATATATGAGTGTAACTTATTAACATACAACTGCGTTGAAGAATGAATCATAAATATAATATGTTCAATGAGAAAGTTTACAAGTTAAATAATTGGTTAATAAAAACTTGTTTCCCCAATTATTTAAGTAAATTATACTTATTTGTCGAAAGTTTTGGTTCATAGGAAAAAGGACACCAAGACTATGCATTATATTGAAATACTTGGCTAAAATTCTTTCTTAGTTCTATGGAATATTCGGAGAATTGTTGGAAGTTTTATGTATTTCAAAGAATTCACAAAGTCTCACATCCTTTAAATAAACTTATCAATATTATGTTTATATAGTATTGTTTTACTTTGAGCTTATAAGAGCCAAAGTGAGAGGATGAACACGCGCTCATGAAGCTTGAGCCTGAAAGCTCAGTTCAGTTCAAACGAGTTAATTCTACCCCTTGCATATGATTCTAAGCTCAGTTCAATTTTGCTTTTTACATTTTTTATTTATTTTATTTATCACTATTTCAGTCAAACTAGGTTACTTGATTTCCTATTTAAGTGAGATTTTTTAATGTTAAAATCAAATATTTCTTAATGTATCAAGTATTTTCCCAACGAATATGTTTTCTATTTTTGACATACATGGTACCTTTAAATGCCATGCATGATACCCTTCAAACATAAACAATCAGTTTATTCTTAACGTTCTCTTACAAATTCTCTGTTTTTCTCAAAAACTTCCTTCTATGATTTTACCCCAGTATTTAATTGTTTCTTTCTTTCTTGTTCCCTATTTTACGATTAATTAACAAAAGTACTTGTTGAATTTTAGAGGATACAGAACCCGCGAAATATCTTTAAGGACAGTTATATTCATGACTCAAGCAATAGTTCCAATTTTCTAACCCTTGGATTTCTAATAGAGGGTTGGTCGGTTGGACCCTCCACCTTCAATTTTCTTGCTATTTTTTTGGAGAGGGGGATGATGGATTGATGGAGATGACTTAGGGGGGCTACTAGGGGTAGCTCGACTAGGGTATGGTGTTGGTGGTAGTGAGGGAGTTGTAGTGACAAAGCAAGGTCTCAAGGACTAGATTGTAAAATTTGTAAAGCCAAGTGGCCTCTTTTTCTAAATCCTCATTTTTTTTAATTTTGTTTTTTTGGAATATTGAAATTAATAAAATATTTATATAAAAAATTATATGAATCTAAAATGGATGGGCCAAAGCCCGATAAAAAATTATCTAATAAAATAATTATAAGCATTCTGAACTAAGTACGGGTTTTTAGAGTTAGCTCACCTTCGGGGGATCGTAACCCTTTGTCCGTTCTATTGTAGCACGTGTCGCCCAAAGCATAAGGGGCATGATGACTTGATATCATCTTCACCTTCCTCTAACTTATCACCAACAGTTTGCTCAAAGTTCCAAACTCAACGGTGGCAACTAAACATGAGGGTTGCACTCGTTATGAGACTTAACCAACACCTTACGGCATGAGCTGAAGACAACCATGCACCACCTATGTCTGTATTCCCGAAGGCACCCCTTTCTTTCAAGAGGATTCGCGACATGTCAAACCCTAATAAGGTTCTTTGCTTTGCATCGAATTAAACCGAAATTAGTTTGGGCTTTAATTCGTACACACTTCAAAAAAGCTCAAGATAAATTTCCCAAAAAATAAAATTATGAAACAAGTCATTTAAATTAAATTTAAAGAGTAAATAAGTTAGCAAGTTAGTGATTTTAAGGGCTGACAATTAAAATTAGATTAAATTGGACACATTGCTTTGGGTCTGGACAAAATATGGTGTTTTTTACACGGTTCATGTACACAAAGTACACAACAGAATACACAAAAAACGCCCAACTGCACCTAAAAACGAAACATAAACTTTATGGATTGGAGTAATAGGTGAAGGATTGAGAAGAGGAGCTTGAACACGATTGGGTGAAGACATTATCATTAGTTGTGCTTTCGCAATTCTGAACCACGGTCGAAGAGCTCGAACACGAGTTCATGACAGCATAATCATTAGTTGTGCTTTCGCAATTCCATTTCTGTTCTGCAACCTGGCTAGATGGGGGTGGATGTGAATCTTGGCCACCCCAAGATGATGCTGACTTTGATTTACTTCTTTTTACTCCCGCTTTGCTTGGTCCATTGCCGCCTTCTGCAATTCAATGCATTGGGCATCATACACATAAACCAGGACAAGGTTTAAGTCATGTTCCCTGATGAGTTTGTAAAGGGTTTTAAAAACCAAAAGGTTATAGTATAAATTCTCCATCTCACTATAAATTTACCACTCAGCTTTTTGTGGTTCAACTTTATCATTAAATTATGAATTTTATTAAAATTTGTTACCAACTTTAATTTTTAAATAAAATTTACCATTTGATATTGATTTGATGTTTTAAAATAAAATATAATAAAAATTATTCAAATATTTTATGTTAATAGATAACAATAAATTAATTTATAAAAATTAAAAACTCATTTATTTGCTTTGAATTTTCATTTAGCAAAAGAAAGACTTGAATTTTTTTAAAAATGGGTAATGTATATGAATGTACTATAACTCGGCAACTTATACCTACTTGATACTTAAATTTTTTTTTTAACTTCATTGGTATCTAAACTTGGAAATTGTAAGCCAACCTGATACTCTTTTAGGTACCTAACTAACATCATTAAAATACATTAATATGACACTAACAACCAATAGCATGATAACACGTGGTAGCTTAACATTTTGACACATGACAAAAATAAAATATATAAAATATATATTCTTTTACACATAGGTAATGAACCTAGACAACCATTTGTCTAGGTTCATTTGAGTTGGATTATTTGTCTAGATTCATTCTAAACATCCTTTTAGTTTTTTATATATTTTAAATTTTTATATTATTATTTTTAAATTTAAAATATATAAAATCCAAAAATTAAAAAATTATAAATTTATAAAAATATTAGAAATATAATTTGATACTAGAATGAACCTGGACACCAATTTCTCTAAATACGCTTGAACCTAGACAACCATTTGTCCAGCTTAACTCTAGGTATTTTTGGTAATTTTCTATATTTTTATTTTTAGAAATTATCATATTTTATATTATTATTAAATTAAAGATACATAAATTTTTATATTTTGTAAAATCTTATGTTTTATAATTTTTTGTATATTTTAGATTATATTAATTATATTTTATATATATGGACAAATATATTTTATATTTTTAAAAATTTGACGTGAAATAATATTATTTTAAATATATTTTTAATATATTTTTAATTTCATAATTATAATATATAAATTTAATATTTTATGAAAAATAAAAAAATTAAAAATATTTATGGAATGAATATTGACAAAAAGTTGTCCGAGTTCAAACGCATGTAGACAATGATTTGTCTATTTTCACTCTAATGTCAAATAATATTTCTAATATTTTTGTGAATTTGTATATTTTAAATTTCTAAAGAATAATAATATAAAAATTGATATGTCGGACAAATTTTCATTCCTATGTGTAAAAATTTATGTATTTTTTTATTTTTTGCCACGTGTCAAAATGTAAAGCTTCTATGTATCTCAAGCTATTGGTCGTTAATGCCATATCAGCACTTTTAATGTTGTGAGTCGGGTTCCTAAAAATGTAATAAGTTGGCTTAAGATTTTCAAATTTAGGTATCAAATAAGTACAAGCTAAATTTTAATAAAAAATTAAACTTTTAATATCAAAATCCAATCAAGCAAAATTGAAGTGGTGAAATTGAATAAAGAGTTAAAGTATAGTGATAAAATTACCTCTAGTTCAAAAGTACAAAAGCAAATATCAATGAAACTAAAATATAATGACAATTTTCAATTTTTACATTGCAAATGTACACATTAAGCTAAAAATAATGAAAATGATTAAATTTAAAAGATACTGATACGTATAGAAAATTGAAGACGTTTTGTCAATTGGCATGGGTATTGTTACCAATACAGGAGGACATGGGTTCAAGTGCGCTAAAGCGCATTATCCTCCTATTTATGAGTTAGAGAAAGACTATAGATAGTTCTAAACATTGTATCAAAAAAAAATAAATATAATCCGAATATATAATGAAATTGCACGTTTTACCTTCCTCTTGTAGTTTACGAGAGACTGCTCCATATGGGAAGAAGAAGAAAGATGCCAAGAGGTAACAACAAAGGATGAGAGGAAACGGGGGCTTCATAATTATCATAATTTGCTTCTCTCCTAGTGTTGTGGATTGAATGTTCAATTTCTCCCAATTCTCAAAACAACAAACACTATCTATTTATAAAAACTTTGAAAGGAAATTCAAACCCACGCTGCATTAATAAATTATACACATTTAATCATTCGTTACTGAGTCAACAAAATAGACTATTCATCTAATTAATTCTAGAAGTGGACCAAAAGCCTTTCTCCCATGAATATATAACTTCAATTTTGCCTTGAGTCAGGAAAAAATGTTATATTGAACATGAAGTTAATAATAATTTTAATAGTGTTAATAGTTGGGTTTGAATTTTAAAATCTAAAATATAATAAAATTAAATTCCTAAAACTAAAAGTATAAGGACTAAATTATAGTTTTGTGAAAATTATAGAGACCAATAATATATTTTAACCCATTATCCAACCCATCATTTGGGTTCGTTCGTTTTTTTAGGTCAATGAAAATGCAGTGCTGGGCAAGTTCTATGAAATTGAGGTTCTTGTGTGAACGTAAGTAACGTTGGCGCTATCGACAAAAATAAATAAATAGATAACGTTGACGACAATGTAACTTTCTTTTTCAAAAATATAATTCAGGTCTAGTATTATTTACGTAAAATTTCTTAACAATATTAATTTCAAGATTCGAATTTAATTTAAATATTTAAGAAAAATAATTATTTTTATTTTTAATTATTCATGTCATAAAATTAGAACTTTAATTGATAAATCGTGTCGCCTTAGATGATTTTTCGCTTCACTCTTAAGTTAAAGAATATTTTTTAGAACATTTACTTAAACACTTGGCGATGGTGTACTATTATTTTCTTATAGCTTTTTTGTTGAAGTCCCATTGTCTTTCCAAGTTATTTCTTCTTTATTTTGGTGCCTTATAGAATGTCTTTTTGTGAGTTCTCATTTTCGAAAATTAAGTTGACTTAAACGGATTTGAAATAAAAAATCACCTAAGATCAAACTGTTTACTAGACTAAAATTCTAACCCGTGATACTTGATGGTACTCCAATATAACTTTCAAAAACTAGTTGCAAAATCAAAGAAGCACTCTAAGACTTGAAGAAATTCTTTTAATGTTTAACTCACGGCAAAATTGGAGGTATATATTCATTGGAGAAAAAACTGACTTTTGGTACACTTCTAGAATTAATTAGATAAATAGTCTATTTTGTTCACTTAGTAACTAATAAGCAAAAACGTCGTAAATGTTTTATACAAAATGGACTTTTTAGTCAATAATCTCTTGACTCAATGACAAGAGCATTATGTTATAGGCACCCCAATTATAAAAACAATACGCTTCTTATAGGTCAAATACATATTTTTTATTATATAATTATATAATTATTATTTTATCTATTTAAATAAATAAATTATTAATTCAAATATGAATTAAAAATAAAATAAAGCTTGAGAAGAGATTCAAAGTTGGGTTACTTGAGTAATATGCATAAACATTAAACCATTAAACCAATCAACCAAGTAGCATAATGTGTAATAAGAAACAACATTTTGTATAAAGTGTTAAGAACCATAAAATTATTATACAAAGCTATATAAATTAGAATCATCATATAAAATTATCAAGAACAAAACTAGATATAGAAGTATACTTGAATTCATTAATATTTTTGAAATTTTGAATCTTATGGTTTTAATCTTCCAAATTAGCCCGAAGTAATTCAGAGAAAGTGACTCTCTTTTTTTTCTAAGGATTGGATATTAGAAAAGTTACGTTATGTGTAATTTGGGGACGATAACACTAATTTATGACTTTTGCATATTAACCTAATTTCTAATCAGTCCATCATTAATTAGAAATTAGTTACTAGTGTATCTACATATATTTGACCATACTTTATTTAATAACTAAAACTCAATAAACGTTAACTAAATTAGATCACTTTTAATTTGAGTTAATCTTTTATAATAGTAAATAATAACATGTAATTACTCTTATTATATATGTGATGTCCATATTTTCCAACATAAAACACTTTTTTTAAGTGCATCCTAAGGTTATTTCCGTAATTAATTCTAAAACTAGTTCAAAAGTTGAATTATTTTCCCAATGGGTATATACCCCTACTTTTTTCCATTGATTCACAATTAAATTTTCCAAGGATATGAGATTCTTCTTTAAATCAGGCACATGTCTAACATTTGATAGTGTCCTAATGATTCTATCATGCACAATGATCTGAATGATACCAACATTGGTTACCTTAAAAGGTGAATTGTTTCCTATAAGCACAACTCTACCTTCAACTAGACTATATGTGGAGAACAAGTCCTTGTTTGAACACATATGGAAAGAGCACCCCGAATCCAGAATCCACTCAAACTTAAGTTTAGACCTTTCAATCATAGACACCAACAACCAATCATCACTTTTGAAACCATTTTTTTTAAAAGGGTTGGCTTTTATTTAAAAACGAAAGTAAGAGTCGCCACCAATCCTTTTTATTTAGGTGTGATTGGATCACCTAGAGATTTGGTCGTTAATAAAATATCTCGACTTAGTAAAACAACGATCTTTGGTCTACAAAATTTGAGAAAACGGGTTCAGGAGTCGGTTACATGTGAGGAAGGATTAGCACCCTCGTCACGCCCAAAATTGGTACCTAATTGATTAATTATCGTCTTAATGCCGAAAGTTGAAAAGATTTTAAAAGAAATTTTAAAATACGATGCCTTTTTATGAATGTTAATTTTAAAACACTTGAGTCATATTGAAACGAGCATCAAAGGCCCACTCATCCTGAGATAACAAAATGCCACATCCCGTAAGTTAGGATGCGACGTTCGAATCTTCGGGAATAAGTTTGCATTTAAATTTTTTATTGAAACTTCGTGTATTTTGAAATCTAAAAGGATATTTGGCTATTTAGGTTTAATAAGAAAATCGAAACCCCGTAAGTTAGGGTACGGCTTTCTCGAATTCCCAAAACGCGAAATATTATTTTATTTTGAAAATTTTCCTTTCGAATAATAACGAGTATGACACTTAACAATATGCGTTTATTTTATTTGGAATAAAATGAAATGATCTATATTGGATGAATATGTTGGAACTTCATACACGATGCGATTTAAACGAAACAAAACAAAAATATAACATAGAGCATGGAATAATAAAACACGAATTAGATGCAAGGTTCATGAATGTCAACAATATGAAGATGTTAAATAAATAATTTCAATAACATGTGATGACAATATTCACACGACGTACACCATTTTAATATCAACATTAATAAACATAGAAATGAAATAATAATATAAAACAACTTAAAACAAATAATAAGATAGTTTTAAATAAATAATATATATATATATATAAAGGTTTAAAATAGATGCTATAAAAGCAATTTAAAGTAAATAATATAAAACAATTTAAAATCATTAATATTCAAAACAATAAAATAATATATATAGAGAAACTTAAAATAAAATAATTCAAACTAACATATAAAAGTTTAAAACAAAATAAATTTACAATAAATAATATATAAAATGTAAATAAAATAGTTCAATGTAAACAATACATGAAATCTTAAAAGGTTTACAATGAATAACAAAGAGTATTTGAAAGTTAACATGTAAAACACTATAAACTAAATAACATATAAAAATTTAAAATAGATCATATATATATATATATAAAATAGCTTAAAGTAAATAACATATAAAAATATTTAAAATAAATAATATGTAAAACAGTTTAAAATAACTACTGCAAAAAACTTAAAATAAAAGTATAGAATAACTTAAAACAATGCACAATAAAACAATTTAAAATGAATATTATAAAGCAATTTTAAATAAATAATACATAAAATAGTTTAAAAGAACTAATATGTAAAAATACCTAAAATAAGTAATATATAAAATTGTACAAAATAAAATGTATATATAAATAATAAATAAGTAGAATATATAAAACAACTTGATTCTAAACGGTTAAGGATCGAGTTAAAAAAAGGGTTAAAATGTGGGGTATAAATCGTAAATAATAAAAGCTGCTAGGGGCTAGAATAGAACGCACGTGAAGGAACAGGGGTTAACTGGGTAATTATTCCCCAACCCCTGTGCGCAACGTTTCAATACAGGACCGAAATGTAAGTAGAATAAAATTATGCGGGTAAATATCAAAAATGTAAAACAATTATAGGACCAAATTGAAATGTACAAGAAAAATAGGGGGATTAAAATAGCAAATAGCCCATTTGGGCTTTAAAAACACGCGGATCCCCCCATTAATCGGGTCGGGTCGCGGGTTTTCCCCCTAAACGACGCCGTTTTGAGGCGTGTGGGGAAAAGCAAAACGCTGCCGTTTTGCATGGCTATTAAACCCAAAAAAAAAATTAAAATTTTCATTTCAGCCCATTTTAAGAAAAAAATCAGAAACCCCCTTTTTCCCATTTCTTTTCTCTGCTAGGGTTTTGAAACCCATCATTGCCGCCGTCGTCGCAGCGCCACCATGGGCAGTGGTTGGAGTCGCGTGAAAATGGGGTTTTTTAACCCCTGTTTAAAGTTCCCGAAGGCCATGCCTTCTCAGCCCGAAAGCTCGAGAGAAGAAGGCCTCCCCTCTCCCTTTGGACTTGGTTTCGACGACGAAGAGGGGTCCGATGCACGTCCCTGGGGCGATTCAGGTAAGTGTTTCCTTCTCTTTTATTTTTGTTTAAAATAGGTTTATAAAAAAATAAATAAAAAATAAAAAAAAACGAAAGGAACAGGAGAAATGGAAATCAAAATCAACATTTTTTTTGCTTTTGATTGCTCAATATCTGTGTCCAATTACATTTCAAGTTCTTGTGGCTATATAGCCGAATACATATTTTGTTTGCCTCTGTTGCCCTTGTGTGCTGTGTTGTTTTTGTTCCCTTTTTGGTCTGTTTGCAAGTTGGAGGGGCAGGTCAACAAGCGGGGCTTCCGTTTTGGTGCAAGGGGACAAGAGGAGCCGAGCCTCGGGCGTTGGTCATGCCGATGAGGCACGTGGAGGGTGCGGCGCTAAGGGAAACGAGGGTTTCCTACTACTTGAGATGTTGGGCCATGTGGGCCATTATGCTTTTCTTATTATTCTAGGCTTGTAACAATTGGACTTGAATTTGTTTAATAATTTATTTGGTTTTGTTTATCTAATTTGGGTCTGGGCTGGGCAAAATAGGCCCATTACAATCACCATTATCCTCGACTACACAACGGCTACCTCAATCTTGTGTTCCTCATCGCTCTCAGTAGCCGTCTTGTTTTTATTTTTCAACTTAGAACATTTTGCCTTTATGTAACCCAACTTTTTGCAGTAATTATCGAAACCCTTTTTTTTATTTTTAAAAAAACCATGGGAATCGACTTTTTAAAACCGAAGGTGGAGTCGCCACCAATCTTTTTATTTAAGTGTGATTGGATCACCTAGTAAGATATTCTACATCAATTTTGGTTTACATAAATTCAAAAAACGGGTTCGGGAGTCGGTTACGCATGAGGAAGGGTTAGCACCCTCATTGCGCCCAAAAACTGGTACCAAATTGATTTGATGCTGTCTTTCTATCAAAAGTTTTTAAAAAAATATTTTCTTAAGTATAAAAAAAAATGTTTGAATAGCTCAAATTAGTTGTCAAAAATCTCTCATTCCAAAGATATGCGGTTTCATACCCAGTACGATTGGATACGATCCCTTATTCCTTTAAGATACGATCGATTTTCGAATTTTTAAAAAAAACTCATACATTAAAAGAGGTTATCTAAATATTTGGTTCATCAGAAAAGTCATACCCGTACAATTGAGCATAATTTTTCTGAATTACCCAAATATTAGATATTGCCTTATTTTAAAAATTTTAAATAGCTGAAATTTAGAAATTTGCTTAGTACATCTAACAATCATTCTAGGTATAATGTAACAAAAAAATTCTTTAAGCATGGATAATGAATAATTAATATAAAAATAATACACATGATCATAACATAAAATAAAATGATGTACAAAAATATGTATGAAACAAAATGGAGAATTGATGATCATATAATATATATAAGTTAATACATTTGCATAAAACTTGGGATATATGTTTATTGAAATAGTTATTATAAATTTCATTTCAACCATGGTCTTACACATTTCATTTCAAAGAGCACACTCCCGTGAACCTCATCCTTACAGTGGGATTACCAGTCCAGGCTAAATCTCCTACAATGACAATTACTCTTATGAGCTTGGATCTGAATTACCAGTCTAGGCTAAATTCAGACTTTAATTCGAATTACCCGTTCGGGCTAAATCCATTTACACATATTCTTCGGGAGGGCTATATCAGGATAGGATCACCGGTCTGGGCTAGATCCTTTTTATCGTCAATTCTTTTTCAGAGATCCATCGAATTTTCCTTTCATTCAACCGGGATTTCTTCCCCTTTTATCAAATATGTTAATGTTTCATCAATTTTCATACAATGAACATTCAAATCATATTCATATCAAAAACATATATTTCAAACATTTAAGAATATAATTCAAGTTATACAAACTTACCTTGCAAAATTGCAGAAATATCAAGATTCAGGGGCATTTTGATAATTTACCATTTTTCCAATTTTCACCCGATCATAAATTGACAATTTCACTCAATTTATTAATTTAGATAATAAAACAATTCATTCCCTTTAATTTGGTCATTTTTACATTTTTACAAAATTACCCCCTAAAGTTTTACTTTTATTCAATTTAGTCCTTAAGCCTAAAACATGCAAATTAGACATGCTAGCTGAATATTCATATATATTTTCCTCATTCTCCTCTTCATTCCACATCCTTAATGTATTCAACACACTTGTAAGTAACATTATCTATAATTTTTATTATTTACTTTTATGAATATTCAAGCTGTCTATCTGTGTCATAGTCACTAAATTATTTATATCTGGAGATCTAGAACTCTAAATTAAGATCCGTTAATTTTTCCTGAAACTAGACTCATATATCTTATTACCATAAAATTTTTAAAATTTTTGGTTCAGTAAATAAGTACAGTTTATTCTTTAAATTTACCCCTGTTCTGCTATCTGACAGTTGTGACCCTTCTTAACTAAGAATTAATTATCTCCTCGTACAGAATTCGAATGATGTTTCTGTTTATTTTTCTTGAAAATAGACTCATTCAAGATTCTAAACATATAAATTTAAGCCCATAATTATTTTTCTCCAATTTTTGATGATTTTTCAAATTCAGAACAGGAGAACCCGAAATCATTCTGACCTTGTCTCACAAAATTTATTATATCTCATGATTCACCATTCCATTGCTTACATAATTTCTTCTATAAGAAATTAGACTCAATAAGTTTTAATTTCATATTTTATTTATTCTATAATTTGATTTATAAAATTTTTGGTGAATTTTAAAAGTTAGACTACTGTTGTTGTCCAAAACTGTTTTAGTGTAAAATGTTAATTTTCATTTTGCCCCAAATTTTACAGTTCATACAATTCAGTCCTTATTTCACTTCTAACTTGAAAATTCTATCAATTTAATCCCTAATTCAATCATTTCATTCAACATGAACAATATCTAGAAATCTAATAACTTTCAAAATATCAACTTAACTTCATCAAAACCTTATTCCAAAACTTCTAAAACATCAAAATTAAAAGAAAAGGACTTAATTGACTTACCTATTAAACTTCCAAGCTTCACACCTTGAATTTTCCCTTTTCTTCTTTCTTTTCTCTTTTTCTTTCTTTCCTTCCCCTTCTCTCTGTTTCGTTTGCTTTTTCTTCATTTCTATTCTTTTTTTATTTCCTTATATATATATATATATATATATATATACATGTATTTATATTTAAATAATAAGTATTTATTTATTCATGTGTATATTATTAATACATTTGTATCCATTTATAACCATATATTTGTCATTATTTAATATATTTATCATATAAAATCTTATAATACAATTATTTAATTAATAAATATCTTTTATAATTAATAAATATCCATTAATAATTAAATACTTATATTACAAATGTATGTATTTTTATCCATACACTTGTATATTTTATTTACTATACATTTATCTTTATACTAATTTATTTATCATATAAATATCTTATAATATAATTATAATAAATTAATTTAATATCATTTATTACTAATAAATATATATTTTATAACTAAAATCTAAGTAAAAATCTTGGATTTTTACTTTTTATGTCATCTCACTTATACTAAATGACATAATTGTCATTTTGGTCCTTTATTTTCTTTTTAATCTATAATTAAACTTTCACATTTTATTCAATTTAATCTTTTATCCAATTATCCTTAATTAAGCTAAATTCACTTAATTAAACTCTAATTAACCACTCAATTAACTTTTTAAATATTTTTATAAATATTTACCGATCCGTTTTCAAGATGTGAAACTCGAAAATATACTTTTTCGATAACCGTAAAATTTGGGTTATTACATTATTTATCTTTTAAAATTCCATCCTTTAGTCATCATTTAATTTGATAAAATTATAATTTAGTCCCTCATAGTTCTTCACCTATTCAATTTGGCCCTAATCCATCCATTTTCCTTAGTTTCTAGATTATTCCACCCTTAAAATATTTACACTATTGGTCCTTCAACTTTTTCATATTTACACTTTAACCCCTCAAATTTTGAGTATTTACTCTTGTGCAACAAAACCTTTCTCACTTTTACAATTTAGTCCTTCTTGAATTAATATATTATAATATACTTCCCAATATTAACATAACTCAAAATTTCCCTTTTTGTCACTTTATTTTCTTATTTTACTATATCACGGATAATATTTTACTGTAAAAATTTTCGGGATATTACAGTCCCGACACTCCTCACTTGTCTTAGGCATTTTTTGGTTGCTTTTCATTCATTTTTCTAAGTTTCTGCAAAGAGTTCGATAAATGTGAAGCACACCTCACAGGCTCTTATACTAGAAGTTAGATTATATTTTGTCCCTTTACTGAAAATGGATAAATTATTCCCTATACATTAGATCAAATAGCAAATTGGTCATTTTTATTAAAAAATTCATTTATTTGTACTATTAAAAACTAGCTTGATTGATAGAATAACCAAAAAGTAGCACGTGACATAACATGTGTACCTCATGCCAATATACAGAGATTAATTTTTAACAGCAGAAATGGATGAAATTTTTAACATAATGACCAATTTGCTCTTTGATCTAATTTGATTTAACGTACAATGACTAATTTACCCATTTTTTGAGTAAAGGGATAAAATACAATCTAACTCCTAATTTAGAGCCCACTATAGTACTTATATCTTACTCATGAGATTTAAAATTTAAAGTTGTAAATATCATCTTTTAAAAATTATTGCATGAATTAATTAAGATAACATGCAAAAAGAAATCCCTTTGTTTCTTTTATCTTGGGTAAACATAGTCTAAGCACAAAAATAAGAGTCAAAACTTTGAAATGTAAAGAAGATTCTTGAAAGAGAAAATATTAATATGAAGAAGCAGAAGAAGAAGAAAAATTCGATAGCATACAGTGCACCCTTGTATATCGTAAATTTATTCCAAAACTGCTTGGAATACTTTATATGGGGCAGACGCTTGGAGTAGGTTGGGACTTTTGGCCTTTCAAAAACAGTAAAATTATAACGGTAAAATAACATTTTTTTGGCTTCTCAAAATATTTATAATTTAATTTGAGTCCCTCTTATAAATTTGTTTTTATATTAAGGGCTCCTTTTTTAAGTTCCGCTTTGATCTGGTTGTTTTCCATTAGGATTTGGAAGACAAGGTAATTTACCACGTCCGCATTCTCGAGTTAGTGAGCGAGTTGAGGGTGGAGGTACATTGTAGCCAGCCCAAGATGATGCTCGTTTTGAGCGGCTTCTTTTTACAGCCGCTTTGCTCGGTCCGTTCCCATCTGTAATTCCAAGCATTGGATGTGGTATATAAACCAGGACAAGGTTTAAGCAATCTTCTAATTAGTGAGTTTATAAATGTTGTTTCTTTTCAAACCAGTAAACAAGGTTTTATTCACAATTTAACCCCTAAATTATATCCATTTTTCCATTTTGATATCTAAATTTATTTTGTCCCGTACCTTCACCTATTTTTGTACCTCACATCAAACTATGTTAAAAAAAAGTCTTCAGCCAATCAAAATGTGCCATGTCATTGATGACATGGCAATGTGATCGATGATGTGGACGTTGCCCAAGATAATCGAGTGTTGACTGATGTTGATCGGGTGTATACCGATTGTTGACCTATGCTAACCGACCGTTGGTCAGCCAAAAATCATTAAAATTTATTTGAAAATTATAAAAGAATATTTAAAAATGAAAAAATTGTAAAAATTATTTTAAAAATATAAAAATTAGTAAAAAATTATTTAGAAAATTTTAAAATTTAATTTAAAAATATGAAAAATATATAAAATTATTGAAAATATTGAAAAGTTGTAGAAGTTCTTTAAAATGTAAAACAATTGTTAAAATATTATTAAACTTGTAAAAGTATAATAATTTTAAAAATTGTAAAACTTGTTTTACATTTTTTACATTTCTAAAAATTACATTTTTATATTTATTTTTATAAATTTAATATTTTTAGACATTATAAAATTGTAATTTTCAAAAATGCAAAAAAATTGTGAAAATCTAAACAACTAATGATAAATAATTTTTACAATTTGTCTTAAAACCATCTTCTAATATTTGAATTCAACGCTTGTTTTCAATTTCAAAGTTCAGTTTATTTACCAAAATTTTATTAGAAAGTGAGGGCTAATTAACCAAATAATGCATGAAATCTGTCATTGCCAACCCATGGGCATAAAGATAAATCTTCCATCTTTTTATTTTGAACAATATGTGCTCTTTATTATAATAATTTTAATTTTTTTTTGTAATTTTTAAATAATTTTTTAAATTTTAAAATGATTTTTAACTTTTTTTTGATTGGTTAAAAAATAATTAATTTGATCAACATGCCACATCAACCATCAATGTGTCATGTCATTGATCAGCACACCATATCATTGGTCAACGTTGCCATGTCACCGATGATGTGATGTGTTATACTTGGCTGATCTCATCGTGAGTTATCAAAATAAGTATTGGTACAAAATTCAGATATCACAATGAGATAAAAATTGCTTTAAGTACTAAACTAAAAAACCTAGGTAAAATTTAAAGACTAACCTAAAAAAAAATCATTCATGAACCAAAGATAACACTGGTAAGACAATTGATTATATAACCTTTTAATTAAATCTAAAAGATGCTGTTACATGCATATAAATGATTACATTACCTGAAAGCACCGTAAGTTTACGAGAGCCTATTTCATATAAGAAAAAGACGGATGTCAAGAGAGAGCAGCAAAGGATGACAGAAAATGAAGATTTTATTACCATAATTTGCTTTTGTGTTGGGTGTCTCCCAATTTTCCCTAAGCAAAATTATTCTTTCAT
This sequence comes from Gossypium arboreum, assembly GCF_025698485.1. Taxonomy (NCBI): domain Eukaryota; kingdom Viridiplantae; phylum Streptophyta; class Magnoliopsida; order Malvales; family Malvaceae; genus Gossypium; species Gossypium arboreum. The sequence goes on along the minus strand of NC_069082.1, from coordinate 2,979,768 downwards.
GTCAGAATCATGCTACTTATATAGACGATGCTTATTGTTCATTTTTCTCTTCAGCCCATTATTTGGGTTCTTTTGTTTCTTTTGGTCAATGTAATATAAGCTTTAAAAAGACTATGTTTTATTTTGTTCATTGAAGTGCTAAAAATTACTTGGGATTTGGGCTATTTTAGTGGAATTAGAGTGCAAAATGTGTAAATTGACTCGATCAATTTCCACGAAAAAACTGTAACAAGCCATTTACGATTGACCCGAGTTAGCTGTTGACCTCAGTTCTGAGCGTAACGTCGATGTAACGTACGTAAAGATCTAAAAAGTAATTGTAAAATGGGAGAAGCATGCAGAAAGACTGAGCACACTAAATTTTCTCAAGGTTTTTGTAAGTAATCATTCTTTTAAAATATTAGTATTATTGGATGCATTTATTTTTAAAAAAAATTTGAGATTTCGGGATTCTTATAAATCAATGATCGAAGTTAAAAGGAAGAAGAAGCCCACAAATAGACTATTGATGATGTCTTGTTAAATTTTTAGAATTTAACGCAATGAATTTAACAGTTATCTCTTGATTAGTTTTAGAATTTTAAATTTAAAAAGATGCAAATACTAAAAATGATCAAATTTCGACATAGAAATTAAATTCACAACTTCCACATAATAGAGAGAGTAATAATTGCGTTTGGCACCTGCTAGGAAAGTTTAAAAAAAATGGTGAATGTAGCTACAAATTCCTCTATTATAGGGATTGGATTAAGGGTGAGTTTGAATGGGCGGTGCGTTTAGCTGCGGTTAGTGTAAAAACAGCGGTGGCGGTGAGATTAGATACTGTAGCGATACTGTAGCGTGAGACAAAAAGTAAGTTAAACACACCGCACCGCAGTCAATCGCCCATTCAAACGAAGCCTAAATTAGTCCATTTACTATGAAATGGTGAATGTAGCCTTGTACTATTAAAAAGAATCAAATAGGGTAAAATTGGAATAGAGCTAGCATTTACTGTTTAATAAAATGACATGAAAATTATTTCTACTATTAAAAAGAATCAAATAGGGCAAAATTGGAATAGCATTTACTGTTTAAAAAATGACATGAAAATTATTTCTTTAATTTATAGTTCAACTCCAAACAAATTATTTCATCTACAGAATAATAAAATGCTTTCAATGTACAACATTGCTAAATAGTAAATGACATTTTTTAAGCAATAAATATTAATTTTGTTGAAATTGGACCTTGTTTGATTCTTTTAAATAATACAAAGACTAAACTGATCTATTACTAATTTGATCTAGTCCCATAATAAAAGGGACCTGCTATAGGTGCATTCAAAAAAACTATTTTTAACTATATTTTTCATCTATATAGATGAATATGCATGTGAATAACTATGAGATAACTAACCAAAAGGTGTTTGGTGCAATGGTAAATTACACTTTTAGGGGAAACACTTGAGTTCAAACCTTAAAGACGACGATGTTGGAAAAGGTAATCACAAACCCAAAAAGGATTAGTCTCTTGGACCAACGGACATGAAAGATACCTTAATTCAAAGAATTACAAGTTAACTTTATTTATTTGTTGTTCAATACAATTATTAACCTATTACATATATAAAAAGGACAAACATTTTTACTCCGTAGAAGATTCATTGGAACATTTTAAAATATTTATAATGTTCTAATAGTTATAATTTAAAAATTACAAGTGATCCAAAAAAAAAATTATATCATTTGGTTATTAACCAAGAGTTGTCACTATTCATAATGACTAGTTATGTCTCTTATTATCAAAAGTTATGTCACTTAATTAATAACAAAGGGTCATAATTATTCAAGTTGATGTATCGAAGAATTATGCTTATTGCTAAAGATGTGACTATCCATTTGGGTAGTTATGTCGCTATAAAGAGACACGATACCTCTTATAAATTGGAGTGAAATTTCATTTGTATGATACACTAGAAAATACATCAAAAATTTGTTTTCTGTTCTCCCACCATATTTTATATTCCTAAATTGTTCTACAAAGAATTACTGCATAAATTATTTATAAAAATTGATATCCTTATTATACTCCGCTCAGTGCTCAATGAACTATTTCAATCAATGGACTATTAAAATTTCCATTCACTTGTACTATAAAACTAGGGTGATTGACATAATAACCAAAAAGTGACACTTGACACGTAACATACCGTGTACCTCATGGTAATATATAGAGACTAATTTTTAACAGCAGAAATGGATGAAATTTTTAACATAATGATCAATTTGCTCTTTGATCTAATTTGATCTAACGTACAATGACTACTTTACCTTTTTTTTTTTAGGTAAAATGCAATCTGACTCCTTATATAGCAGTCACTATAGTACTTTTATCTTACCGCTAAGATTTAAAATTTAAAGTTGTAAATATCATCTTTTAAAAAATTATTGCATGAATATATAAAAAAAAATTACTCCATGAATTAATTAAGATAACATGTAAAAAAAATAAAATCTCCTTGTTTCTTTTCTCTTGGCTAAACATAGTCTAAGCACAAAAAGAGAAGGTTGGGACTTTGGCCCTCAAAAACAGTAAAATTACAGACAAATTACAACGGTAAAATAACATTTTTGGCTTCTCAAAATATTTATAATTTAATTTGAGTCCCTCTTATGATTTTATTTTTATATTAAAGGCCCCTAACATAAGTTCCCGTGCCCTTTGGTTTTGCTTTACTAGCTTTAGGAATACAATTACTATAAGACCCTGAGCATGGTAACTTGGCAGCGTGACTTCCAGTTCCCGAGAGAGTTGAGTGTGGAGGTACATTGTAGCCAGCCCAAGATGATGCTCGTTTTGAGTGGCTTCTTTTTACAGCCGCTTTGCTCCGTCCGTTCCCATCTATAATTCCAAGCATTGGATATGATATATAAACCAGGACAAGGTTTAAGCAATCTTCTAATTAGTGAGTTTATAAATGTTGTTTCTTTTCAAACCAGTAAAAAAGGCTTTATTCACAATTTAACCCCTAAATTATATCTTTCTTTTTTTTTGGTATCTAAATTTATTTTGTCTCATTTTGGTTACTAAATTTTGCACCGTTACCTAATTTGGTACCTCACAGCAAACTACATTAAAGAAAAAGTCAGCCAATCAGAATGTGCCGAGTCATTGATGACATGGTAACTTTGACTGATGATGTGGCATGTTGACCAAGATGACCGGGTGTATACCGGTTGTTGACCTATCTTTGCCCGATCGTTGAGCAGTCAAAAAATCATTAAAATTTTATATATTTTCATATTTTTAAAGTAAATTTTAAAATTTTTAAATACTTTTTTACTAATTTTTATATTTTTAAAATAACTTTTGCCCTTTTTTTCATTTTTAAACATTGAAAAGTTGTAGAAGTTTTAAAATGTAAAACAATTGTTAAAATATTATTAAACTTGTAAAAAGTATAATAATTTTAAAAATTGTAAAATTTGTTTTCACGTTTTCACATTTCTAAAAAATTACAATTTTATAATTTTTTAATTTAATATTTTAACCATTATAAAAATTGTAATTTTTAAAATGTAAAAAAATATTAAAATCATTAAAACTTTTAAAAATATTAAAATTGCAAAGATTATTTTAAAATTGTGAAAATCAAAAGAACTAATTATAAATAATTTTAACATTTTTCTTAAAACCATCTTCTAATATTTCAATTTCAAAGTTTAGTTTATTTACCAAAATTTTCCAAACATTTTATTGAAAATTTTCAATTTGAAAGTAGGGCTAATTAACCAAATAATGCATGAAATCTGTCATGGGTCTTGCCAACACATGGGCATAGGGATAAATCTTCAATATTTTTTTTGAACAATATTATGCTCTTTATTACAATAATTTTAATATTTTTGTAATTTTTACAATTTTTAGAATTTTTACAAATTAATTTTTAAATAAAATTTAAAAATCTCTAATTAATTTTTACTATTTTTTGCAATTTTTATTTTTAAATTTTTTAATTTTAAAATTTTTTATTTTTTTTGGTCAACAAAGAGCCAACTTGATCAACAGTCATATCAACAATCAATGTGCCATGTCATCGGTCAACACACCATATCATTGGTCAACATTGCCATGTCATCAATGATGTGGTGTGTTATGCTTTGCTAACTTCTTTTTTTAACGCTATTAACTGTGAGTTACTAAAATGGGTATCGATACAAAATTCAGTTACTAAAATGAGATAAAATTTGTTTAGATACTAAAGCAAAATAAATAATGTATAATTTAATGACTAAACTGTAAATAAAGTAAAAAAGAAAATTTCATTCATGAATCAAAGATAACATTGGTAAGACAATTGAAATTGATTCAATTATATAACTTTTTAAATAAATCTAAAAGATGCTGTTATATGCATATAAATGATTACATTACCTGAAACCACCATAAGTTTACGAGAGCCTGTTTCATATAAGAAGAAGACGGCAGCCAAGAGAGAGCAGCAAAGGATGACAGAAAATGAAGATTTTATTACCATAATTTGCTTTTATGTGTTGGGTGTCTCTCAATTTTCCCTAAGCAAACTTATTCTTTCATGTGACAATGATGCTACTTATATAACTATGCTTATTGTTCATTTTTCTCGTTAACCCATTATTTGGGTTCTTTTGTTTCTTCTGGTCAATGTACTATAAGCTTTAAAAAAAAGTATGTTTTATTTTGCTCATTGAAGTGCTAAAATGATTTATATTGTTTTATATTGTTTTATATTGTTCATTGAAGTGCTAAAATGATTTATATTGGTCAATGTACTATAAGCTTTAAAAAAAAGTATGTTTTATATTGTTCATTGAAGTGCTAAAATGATTTTGCTTCCAAATTTCTTGGGATTTGGATAACTTTTTGTGGAATTAGGGTGCAAAATGTGTCAATTGACCCAATCAATTTCGACGTATAAACTGTTTGCATCTCTGAACGTAAAGATCTAAAAAGTAATTGTGAAATGGGAGACGCATGCTGAAAGACTTGGGCAGACTAAATTTTCTCAAGGTTGCTATTTTTTATAAGGAATCATCCTTTTAAAATATTAGTATTATTGGTGGCATTTATTTAAAGATCTCTTTTTGTGAGATTTTGAGATTCTTCTAAATTAATAGTTAAAATTAGAACAAATTTTTATAGATAATTGTGTTATTTAAGCTAGTTTTTGCCATCTAATCCGCAACTCGATTCATACGTCGAGGGATGTATTTAAAGTTAATTTTCCAATCATGTGAACACATCTCTTGAATTAATCCAAGCAATGAAAGTTCGTTATCTCTCACCTCAGTCGTTGTTGCTATATTGATCATTGACAAATTATCAGATTCCACCATCACTTTCTTGTAACCAAGTCTTCTTGCCACTGCCAAACCATCGCTGAATGCCCACAGCTCCGCCTGATCAATACGAAATGGCTATATCCCATTAGCCAGTCTTCTCTACGATTCCTTAGCACACCAGCTGCTTTTCCTTGCATCGTTTTCGTATAGACTGAGCCATCAGAATTTAGGTACACGAATATAAAGTAGAAATTGGGCGTTTATTAGGCTGCGTTCAGACGTGATAAAGCCATGAAAAGAGTGTGGACTGTTTGACAACCCATTTGTAAAATTCGAGATGCGTATTGGCAATGACTACGTCAATTTCATAAAAGTTAGTCTCGCTTGAAGTTTTGTAGTTAACTGATGATATCTTTATCCCTTTGATTCATAAATTTGTTTGACCGATTCATTCAATTTAATTAAAGTAAATATGAGAAGAAATTAAAGGTGAATTTATATCAAATAATTTATTAAAGTTATGTGACTTAAATTATTATTAATAAATAAAATAAAATAAAATATAGTCGTCCCCACAAATCTCCATTAAGCATAAAAATGGACTAGGGTGCATAAGTGGACTCCATATAGAAGTACACTTTTTCTATTTGATATTGATTAGAATAAGGTGTTTCAACTTTACTACATTGTTTCTATTTAACATTAATTAGAATAATATTTTTTAACCTATAAATAAATGTAGTCTAAACTCCTCTTGTTTCATTCAAATTCAAATCCGGAAGGGTTTCAAGTTGTTCTTATTTTTCCTTTTTATTTTTCCACATAACTAATATTTACTTTATTGTATTTATTATAACTCAATTCTAAAAATGAGATCCACTTTAAATATAACTAAAATATATATTTTAAAACTTAAAAACTAACCTAAATCTCAATATTTTCATATATATATATATATATATATATACTTCCGTTCCTTTTATATTATATTATATTATATTATATTATACATATATATACATGTATGAATAAATGATATGTCATGCATGCACGTTCAAAGTTTTTATACGTGCTAATTTCAGTACAATTTGTTCGTGCTGTTTACGAAGGCATGAGAAGAGAAGCAATCAATTTGAAGAACAAATCAATTGGTCAAAATTTTCGTATTAGTGTCTATATTATCCATAAATTAGGGATTTAATTTATATATTTTAATTTACCAATTTTAGTTCCTATTAAGGTTGTAATCAAGCCGAGCCAGCCGAAATAATAGATTAAGCTCCATACTAAACTCGAGTTTGATGGAACATCTATTTCTAAGCTCGAGCTTGGCTTGAGATATAATCAAGCTACTTAAGCTCGAGCTCAATTAAGCTTGTTTACCAATTTTTGTACTTAAACTTCAGCTCTACTCGATAATTAAGCTTAGAGTTCATATATAGTAAGGGTAATTACGTAATTTAATCATATAAAATATGAAAAACTTAGTAAGGCTCATGAGCTATGCGGGTCAAGTATTACTAAACTCGAATTTAGCTTAGTCGATAGCCCGAGCTCAATTCAATAATTATTGCATCGAGTTCAATTTTTTTCGAGTCGAATTCTAGTAGTGTAACGGCTCAAATTTCAGTGATATCGGACTAGTGATTTGAGATCACTAAATCCGACATGTGAGTTTAGATATTAGTAAGTAAAAGTTAAGTGTGATTTTAGAAATAATTTCGAATTAGTGAAATTATGAATTAAAAGAAATTTGTAGATTAAATAAGATAAAAACGAGGTATTGAGACCTCGAATTTATAAACTGAGCCATAAATATTTATGGAGTGTTAGTAAGCTAGTATTAAAGTTTCGTTAAGAAATTTTAAGGTTTCGGTAGTCAATTGGGTAAAAAGGACTAAATTGAATTAAGTGTAAAATTGTGAAATGTGACTAAATAGCTCTAGTAATAATTAAAGGAGGACTAAATTGGCAATTAAACACCTATTATTGGGCTGGACGGCATGAGTGTGCAGGAAAAAAATAAAAATCAAGTGTGAACAAGGGGCAAAATTGGAAATAGGGTAAAAATTAACTTGTAAAATATGATATATTAGGTAAAATCTAGATTTTTCTTCATTTTTCTTCATCCTCTCCAGCAAAAACACCATTGAAGGGTTCTTTTAAGCTGGTCTCTCATATTTTTACTACATATCAAAAAAACGAAGTAAATCGTGGAAAGGAGAAAATTCAAGAATAGCCTCTGACTTTATACGACTTTTGCAAATTAGCCCAGGTAAGTTCATATGGCAAATTTAATGTTTTGTTATGAAAATATTATGGTTTTTAAGTATGTTATTATAGATGAATACTATTAAATTGTAAAAAGTATGAAATAGTATTTAAGTAAAAAATATACATATTATTTGGAACAATGGATTTGAGTGTTTCCATTTTGTGACCATAATGAATTGACAGAAAAGATGTGATATGTACTTCCGTATAAGACCATAGCTGGGTTATGGCATCGGTGTGATGTGATAATGTGATTCCGTATAAGACCATATCTGCGGTATGGTATCGGTATGTTATGTGATCCGTGTAAGACCATGAGAGGGCTATGGCTTCGGTGTGTGATGTGTGACAATGTGAAAGTCCATAGTTTACTATGGCAATGTGATAATGAAGCACTCAATTCCTTTATTGTTCCTTAATTTGACAATGGAAATAAATGAGAAATGGGCCCAAGGGAGTTAAATTTGTGAATAGCAACCTGGAAATTATCCAAATGAGTTTATTAATGAAATTGTGATTTGCAGGATGAATTAGATAAGCGAATAGATATATGATTGTGTACAATATTTGGTAAGATTTGTGTAATTATGCATATGAGCTTACTAAGCTTCTATAAGCTTACTTGTGTATGTTATTTGTTTTGTAGATTGACTTATATACATACGGAGGATCGGATCTAAATTAAGGGTCACACTATCCAGATTTACTCCGGTAGATTTTGTTAAACAACTTTTTGATGTATATGGCATGCATAGGAGTTGATTTGATAATGTAATTGTGTGAATGATTAAATATGTAAAGTATGTTAAATGTGATATTTTGTGTTTGAAAATGAAATATACATATTTTGGATTGAAATAATTGATTGGTTGGGTTCTATTAGTGTATAATTGTGTTTAGGTACAAGAAATGGATAAAAGAATGTTATTTGATCAAGATTTATAAATAGCTTAAAAATAGTGAAAAATGAGGTTTTCACATAGTCAAGTCACATGGGCGTGTGCCTAGGCTGTGTGGTAAAGTCAGAATCGCCCACGGGTAGGTCACACGGACATGTCCCAGGCCACACGAGCGTGTGCCCCTATTTTCAAGGAAAATTTTCAAAAGTTCCCAGTTTAGTCCCAAATCACTTCCTAAGCATATCTTGGGCCTCGAAGGTCCATATTAAGGGCTTAAAGATGAAATTTGAGAACTTTTTAAATTGAAATACAGATTTATGACTCGGTTTTATATGTTTATTATTATTTAATTCAGGTAGCACCTCGAACCCTGTTCCGGCGTTGAATATGGGTGAGGGGTGTTACAAGTAGCTTGTAAGCACCAATATATCATTTACACCCCTAGTCCCTACACTTTTCAAATTTTGAAATTTCAGTGAAGACTCAAATGGTACCAATTAAATCATTAGGTCAAAATTTTCTATTATTCTATACTATGCATAAGTTTTGGATTTAACCCCTAATCTCCAATTTGATTATTTTTAGCCCTATACTCTTCGAAGTTTGAAACTTTAGTCTCCACTCAAACGGTAGGCATTAAATCTATTAACTAAAATGACGTGACTTTGTTGTGAATTTTATGTGAAAATAACTAAAATGACATTATATATATGATAATATGTTCGTTGTATAAGATTTTTGAAACACTATAATTTAACTTAATGAATTTAACGACTATTGTTTGATCAGGATTAAAATTTCAAATTTTGAAACGTGCAAATACTAAAAACGATCAAATTACGACATAGGGACTAAATTCACAGCTTCCACATTATAGAGAGAGACTAATAATTGAGCTTGGCCAAATCAATTTGAATATGAAAGATAGTGACTATAGCTACAAAGTAATTTATTATAGGAATTGGATCAAATTAGTCCCTTTACTATAAAATGGATTAATTTAATCGTGTATTATTTAAAGAAAAAATCAAATAGGGCCAAATTAGAATAGAGCTAACATTTACTGTTTAAAAATGACATGAAAATTATTTCTTTCATTTATAGTTCAACTCCAAACAAATAGTTTAACTCAATTATGCTCACATTCTTGTTTTGGTCACCCAACGTTAAAAATTTTCAATTTAAGCACTGACGTTTGAACCAGTTCCTATTTTGTCACCCATCGTTATATTGAAAACGAAAAACCTTTTCTAACTTGTATAATAACACATATAGTCTTCAATACTTATGTATTCTATCAGTTTGATCTTAATTCTAAATTCTATCAATTTGATCCTAATTCTATGTACCTTGAAGGAAATATCCTTCAAGGTACATAGAATTAGGATCGATTGATAATATTTATAAATGCGAAGGATTAAATTTATTAAATTATTTAAAATTAAGATCAAACGATAGAATACATAAGTATTGAAGACTAATCTGTTATTTATCACCAAAACAAGAACAAATTCATATGTTAGTGCCTAAATTGAATTTTTTTAAATTTGGTGACCTAAATAGGAATGCGAGAAATATCTTAATAATCATGATAGATTTAATTTCATAATTAATAAAATGTATTAATATTATTACAACATTTAAAAATAAAGCTTTTAAATAAATGATTATTTCATAATTAATAAAATGTATTAATATTATTAGAACATTTAAAAATAAAGCTTTTAAATAAATTATTATTTAATTAAAATTTAATTTTATATAATTTTATATTAATTAATTAAAATTTATTTAAAATTTAGAAACCCCAGCTAGCGTACGGGGATCTAATGCTAGTAATTTATTAAAATTTTCATTCACGATTATATCTTATTTATGTATTATATAGGAAAGGAATTAATTAAGAAAATGAAAAATTGAAACACAGTTGGAGATGCGGGGTATCGATCCCCGTACCTCTCGCATGCTAAGCGAGCGCTCTACCATCTGAGCTACATCCCCGCTGTCGATATGAGAAAATTAACGATTATTACAGCATTATATGAAGGTATGTGGACGACAAACATCACTCAACAAATTCTTCTATAATTTCGCTTTAAATTCTTTTTTCGATTATCAATTTTTGTAACTAGCTTCAATGTCTCGTTTGTGTTTCGTAATCAATTGCATTACATCACATATAGAATAACAATTATCAAGTTTCAAGAATTGATATCCCTTGGAACTTTGAGATTATTCCCTCTCCTCTTCGGCAATGGATACCTTTATATTTCCCATACCTAGAAACTTATACAAGAGAAAAAGAAATCATGGTTCTTTAATGAATTGGTTTACTCTATTGTTTCATTATTTATGGCTGCAAAGTAGTTGAGAAAGAGCTTAAATTGAAGCAACGAACAAATCAAGGCATGAAACATATAGCATGTGAAGGGGAAGTCCATTCACAAACACATTGATACAAACCTAACATTGATCAATAGAGCTTTTCGAACAATCTTTCGACTAGGAATTTTCTCCCCACAATCCTGGTACAATAATTTTCGGATTAAAAACAATGCATTGAGAGCATGTTAAAATCTCTGTAAGCAAAAAAAATTCAAATCACTAAATAAAGTACAACATGCTGATTGCTGAATGATATAATTCATGTGTTAAACAGGAACAGCAGGCCTGAGGGAGATGAGTGCTTTCTTAATTCTCTCAAAAGAAGCTTGTAAGGTGGTGAGGGATGCCGCATATGATATCCGAATGCAGCTATCGTCCCCGAACGCATCTCCAGGGACTAGTGCAACCTGTCAATCATTACAACCACTCTTTGATGTTGGATGATCTTTAATATTAAAAACAATATTCAGCCACTCCCTATAATATTGACAAAACCAGGCCTAGCAATTTTTAATTAATTTAAAAAGAAGTGCCCTGAAACAGTATTCAATGAAGCATACCTGACCCTCGTCCAGGAGGTATCGACAGAGTGATTCTGAATTTTCAATTTTACCAAAACCTTCAACTTCTATTCCGTAGTAAGAACTGAAATCAATGAATAGATAGAAAGCTCCCTGCAAACAAGTAGTGCAAGTAAGAAGTATGTTGGTTGAACTTGACATTGAAGAAAATGGGAAGCACATAAACGAGTTTTTTTTCTTTGGGGGGGGTAATAAGTAGGGTTTGCCCAATAAGAGATTTTGCGCCAATTAGCTTACCTGAGGTTCAGATATCTTAACACCTTCCAATTCTCCAAAGCTTTTAACCAAGAAATCTCGACGTTCCCTGAAGGCTTTCACCATGGAAGAAACTACTTCCCCACCAGCATAACCCAAGCCTAATGCAGCAACTCCTGCTTTTTGTGCTATACTACTAGCTCCTGAAGTGGACTGAAAAACATAAACCAAATTAAGGTTTTGTTTTCAACATATCGATTAAAGTACTGAAATTACACTAACTAATACAATAATGCTTTGATATGCATAAAATACATCAATTTCAACCTATTGGCACTAATTGACATATTGGTTTTCCATTGCCTTGTACTGTATGAGATCAGTAATTTGAACCGTTCTTAATATATCAATTTCAATTGGTTGGACATATACAAATGTTTAGATGTGTCTATCTAGCACAGTCAACTCAAGCTTACTCAGCATCATTCTTCTTCCCTTAACACTTGCAAACCAGGATAAGCAAAACGTTGTCATTATGTTAGTTAATAAGTTCTGATTTTCTCCAAAGACAAGCAGCTTTAGCCTTTCAAGCACAGTCCAATAATCTTATTCCCAAGACATGTCTAACCCCACCTCCCATTCTAATTTGGCTCAAATTTTATCTTCATTCGTTGTTTTAGGGCTCAAAATTTTATGTCAAAACATGATAATACTTTGCTAACATTTGGTCAACAGATGGTTCAGTATTTTATTGACTTCAACGATCACAATATGCAAGCTCATCTGATGGCAGCATCAACCCTCCAGGAAAATACAATGCCTCTAACTTGTCAAGTATGAGTAAACATAAGCCCCAGTAAAATAACATTAATGCAAGCACATTCAGATAATTGACCAGTATAAGTCAGAGATAAGTAGTGGCTGCATCTGCAGTCCCCAATATACCACACAGCCAATCCAAGAAAAAGTGCCAAAATTCTGGTCATTTTCTATATCAGACTGGAAACAAAATCCACTTGATCTCCAATAAAGTTCTTCCCAGAGTTTATTACAGGCAAAGGCAATAGCATTACTGCACTAATGGACGAAGGATGTAGTTTGCTTTGCCAAAAATAAAAATGATGAGTATGATGCAACCTACCTGACTCTGGATTTTATTACATGCTGCAATAAAGTTCTTCGGTCCAGCAATATATCCAAGTCGCCATCCAGTCATTGCAAAAGCCTACATATTTCATCTTCAAAATGTCAATCCTCAAAATGACCACTAAAGGAACTACACCAAAGCTAAGCATGGAAAATTCATCAATTAAGTAAAAGGAATACTTAACCAACATTTAAATGCAATTGAGTTACCTTGGAAAAGCCATTGACTGTTAAAGTCCGCTCCCACATGCCTGGCAATGATGCAAAGCTTGTGTGAGTTGCTGGTGCATAAATTATATGTTCGTATATTTCATCAGATAGCACCTGAATAAGCCAATTACAAAAAAGCTCAGTGATTGAGTATCCACATAGCAGGTTTGAGATTTCAGGCAGGTGTGAGATTTCGGGCTATTTAATAGTACCAGAAGCCTGGGATTCTTTGCTACAATTTCTGCAATTTTTTCAAGCAGTTTCTTAGGGTAAACAGATCCAGTTGGATTTGATGGGGAGCATAGAATCAACAATCTTGATTTTTCAGTGATATTAGACTCAAGGAGCTCTGGGTCCAATAGAAAATTGTCAGAAATGAGTGTTGGAAGAATAACAGGTGTTGCATCGGCCAGCCTCGCCATTTCCGGGTAACTCACCCAATATGGAGCAGGAATTATAACCTGAAATAAATTAAGTGCTCATAATCAAGTCGCCTCTTATTACTCTACTTGTTAGAAGCATGATTCTGAGTGCCTAATTAAGGTTACTATCAGACATACATTGGAAGAAATATCTAACACCATGAACAGGAAATAACCATTCTAGCATGCAGGCAAATATTATAATATTTACAAATTTTATATCATTTTCTTATATATAGAGGTTATTTTAGTTCATTTGGCTTTCTATCCCCACTTTCTTGACAAAGCAAGCTAATATTTGATCTATTTCATGCTGAGCATTTCAAATCTATATGGTATTTCTGATTGCCTAAATTTGTAACCCAGCAACTTTAAGTTAAATATGTACGTTGTGACTGAAACATTGATAGCATAATCAATTAAGAAATTTGGTCTATGACTAATTAATGATCAGATCATCGAACACAACTGTAAATTCTTGTGAAAGAAAACTGTAAATTAAACAATGGATGAGTTCGAAACATGAACTTCATGGGGTATTTGAATTTGATTATTCTGAAAATTACAGATGGATGCATTCAATATATGAAAAAGTAAATAAGTTATACAGTAGAAGACACCTTTGATATTCTTAGATGAGAGTAAGGTTTTCAAACTCACCTCTCAGAAACAATGGTTTTTGAATGTAACATTTTCTTACATATTGTAATTATTAGCGCAATTATACTAACAAATGAAATTTAAATGCTTTATTCCTATTCATGTTCCAAAAAACAACTAATATCAACTGTCTTACTCAACAAATACCCAACTGTAGGACAAAAAAGATCAGGCATAGTATTTGTGTCCACGTTTTATTCTTGTTGATGGAACAATAAATCACTGGAATGGGTTATAGATACCAAGAATATTCACTCAATTCAAAGGTGACTATGTCATCACTAGAAAGTCCCCAGTTCTATGAACTTTTGTGATTTGAATATAGAAAGAAAGAAAGAAAGCAAGATAAGTAAACATGTTTCAGCATTGGGTGAAAAGAGAAATAAATCTACAATAGTAATTTCACAACAAGGTCAAAAGAGGTTGGGGAGGATTTCTTAACGCATATTTCCAGTACATTCTATGGTAAAGATTGCCAAATAGAAAAACTTTACCTCATCCCCAGGAGAACAAACTGCAAGAACTGCTTGAAGGATACTCTGTTTAGCACCATTACTGACCACAATTTGGTCAGGTGTATAAGAGATACCATTCTCCTCTTCAACAAATTAAAAGAAAATACATAAAAAGAACAAGAAAAAAACATGAGAAACCATGCCTCATCCTACTCCGAAGGTAAACACACATCAAGTTTACAGTTCTAAATCAAAAAAGCACTTGCATAATATATACACTTACCTTTTAGCTTATGACAGATTGCTGTACGAAGTTCCAAAGTACCTGCATTAGGACTGTACCTTGTGTAACCTTCACGAATAGCATTTATCCCAGCCTTGCTTTCCAGAAACAACAGAAGAACAATAAATTAAAATACTTATTAGTGGAAGAAGAGACTCTAAACCAAAAGAGGTCAAAACTTAAAAAGAGAAAATAACAAGAAGGACCCAAAATGCACAAGAAAAAGAAAAGCACCTCAGCTATAATGGCTGGTGTATCAAAATCAGGCTCTCCGGCAGCCAATCGAATAACAGGGACACCAGCTTGTGCAAGAGCAGTTGCATGATCAGTTATAGCCACTGTCTTTGAAGGCTTCACAGAGTTAACTCTGGGGCTCAAAGAGATGTCAACTTTCACTTGGTTAGAGCTGCTACTCTCTGCCTTCGACATTGCACTTATTCTATATAACTGTTGTCTTGAAGTCTCAACAGATCTGCCAAGAAGCACATACAACTAGACAATGAAACTCTCTATTAAACTGGTGCTCCTTCTCCCTTTGGGTGATAATACTTTTCTGTAATTTTCACACAAATTAACAAATGCTTGCACAACATGTTTAACCTTTTTTTAATCTTTAAATTGATAGATAGAATTGCTTGCAATAGTGTCACTAACGGAAGTTTCTTAATTTAAAATAGTTGTACAACTTCAATGAATCAGCTTAAGGAATGAGGCAAACTAAAAGTAAGGACACTTCTCTTTAGACTTGTAAAAGCAAACTACTACACAAAATTACCTCCACAGCAATTTGTCCTTACTTATTGCCAAGATACCCTTTTAACTGCTGAAAAGATCTTCAGTCTACACTATCATCTTGTACAGAATAAATATTATATTAATTACCAGCTGCTACTCAAAACAATTGACTGATATTTGAACATATTGACGCAAAGGATTTTGACATAGCAACTGCATGTACTAAAAATCTCGAAACATAGACATGAGATCTTCAGAAATTCAAAACTAAGGCTATCTATTTCAAAAAGACTTAATCTTTGTGGAAAAAGAGTAAAAATTGGAATGGCAAATTCTAGTACGAAAGCTAACAAATTTAAATGACACAACTGATGACCCAGAAACAAATTTATGGTATTGCTCCAATGAACTGAATAGACAGAAGATACGATTTGTTAAATGCAACCACAACCCAAAATTTGTTCCACTAAGAATCAAATAAGAGACAAGGAGCAGGAAAGAACTTACTTGAAGGAGAGATTTGAAAAAGAAGGCAAAGAAACGGAAATAGAGACCTTGGAGGCGGAATTTGATCCCAAAAATGGGGAAGCGAAGCCAACACGGGAAATGTTTGTTGAATTATGAAGAGAAATTGCCATTTGAATGAAGATTCAAGAGAAGATTCTGGTCAAGAGATGGAAGCTGTTGTTTCTCATCCAAATAAATAAAAGCAAACCCAAAGCTTAATATAAACAACAAAAAAGAAGATGCAAAGGGGTTGTTGGAGAAAATGAAGATGGAGAGAGGTTGGTGGAGAGGGGGGTTGGTAGTGGGACTTGGGAGAAAAGGAAAATGAAGGAGTTAACTAGAGATTTTATCACCAGGACAAATACAATCAAACTTTGCAATTTTTTAATTATTTTTTTAAATAATAAAAATTTAAAATGCACTTGAATAATTATTTTAATTAGAAAATATTTTCGTAAATTTAAATCGTGATACTAATTTAATAAATATTATTTTATTATATTAAAAATATAACCATATGAACGAGTCCCTTGTTTAAATTTTATTAGTTAACTGAGTTGAAAAAAAGAAATATTAATTAAATGCACTTCCTGTTCAAACTCAAGATGTAAATTTTTTAGTCAAATATTTTGAGTCATTGAGCTAAAAGTTGAGTTCATAAATACTATATCTTGAATATACGGGATAACATAGATCAAAAGAGCGGATATGTGAAAATAAAATACAAAATGATAATAAAATGAAATGAATGTTGGAATACTAGAATTCAGGATATGGCTTACTTGGATTTCTGATCGTCGATTTGCAATGCAGAGCGATGAGTTTTTGGTGGGAAGGATAAAATAGAGGACTGGAGGTAAGATATTGAGAGAAGGGAAAGAAGCAGATGTTGGCGGAGGAGTGAGATTGGGATTTTGTGGGAAAGTGGTGGTTTGTTTTACTATTCCACCGTCACTCTCGTTGCGGTGCGAAGAGGTAGAGTGGAATATTAATTTTACATCTTTACCTCTACTTTCATGCTCAATCAAAAATTTTTATTGAATCAAACTGCTCTTGGTCTCTCTCTATTTAAATGCATTAAGCTTAGAGTGATAGTCAAATGCTTAAAGAATTTTGTAATTTGGACACATTCAGAACTTCCAGTTGAAACACTTTTTCGTGTCTAATTTGGGTGAGAATTTGAAAATCTATTCAAATATTGAAACATCAATGTCAAAATGCATCAAGAAAAATTCTAAAAGTAAAGAGAAAGTTATAAGTTCTACATTAATGGATAATTTTGACGCATTTTCGCGTTTGAGTCATATCTCCTAACATATTTGGAGTTTGGAGTTGAAATTTCTACAATGAATGTATAAGATGCAAATATTCAATCAACTTTCTTGGATTTTTTTCCATTAAAAGTCATCAAATAAGATGTGAAAAATGACTCCAAAAGATGACAAAAAAGTGGCCTAGCGATTTATTACTAGCAAGTCTTTTGCATTGTCATTTTCCTCCTCACAAACCTTTTCTTGTTAGTGTTTGTTTGTTTCTTTATCCTGTAAAATCTTAAGTTTCTTATATTTAATACGTATTTTTCGTATAAGTTTGAGTTGTTTAATTTTATTATATTATTCTAAATTTTTAATGCTGAAATGAAAGTGTGAAACTCTTAACATATATTAAGGTAAATTATATACTCATCATTTGAGCTAAAATTAATTATTAATCACATGTCATAATTAAACTTGTAAACTAAGATTTTTCTTTCGTTATAAACAATAAATGGCACAATCAATGCTTAGATATTTACCTTGGTTTGTTGTAAAAATATATAAAAAAAAAAATCGGCATAATAAATATTTGAAATTTTTTTTATAAATTTTGAAGTTATCAAATGATCATAATACAATATGTTATTTTTGAATTAAACGTTGAATTTCCATATTGCATCATCATTTGCTTATGGATTCATTTGTTAAACCCTTACACTTATTGGACAATCATATTGGACCCTCGTTTGATGGACATTATTTTGTTTATGGATTCATATGCTTACTTATTGAACTTAAATTGTTAAATTCTCCAATTGGAACTTTCATTTTGTGTGAATTCTAATTGTGTAATAACATTGAGTACCAAAATTTAATCTTAATATGACCCCAAGAGTGAATCATCCAATCTCAATACATTTTCTCCTAAGTATTTGTTTATTTTATTTTTAGTTAAATTATTCCGTTGATTTTTATTTTATTTACTCCTACTTACATTTTCGACACTCATTTCAAAGTTAAAATTTAAATATGTTCTAGTATAATACTTGAAATATTGTAAGTTCTAATCAATTCTCTTATGGATCGAATTCAAATTCTCAAGATTTTATTCCTTAAATATAACCTACACTTGAGTTATAGATTTAGAAAATGTCTGTCAAATATGGGGTAGTATATTGAAAGACAAAAGATAAAAGGATTTTTGGGATTTTGGTAAACTTTTTCTCTCTTTGTTCTTTGTGTATCAATAAGAAGAAGAAACAAAGTTGGGGGTTGGGAAAGAAGTTTTAAGAATCAAAATGGGAGGGAAAATATTATGAATGTACCTCTTTCTAGACTGTTTAGCTCTTTTCCTCTAGTCTACACGACACTCTTTCAGGTCCATGTGTTAATATGTGTCGGAATTTAACACCATTAGTGTAATGACCCGAATTTTACCGTTACCGAAAAAGTGTATTTTCGGGTCTCCGTTTCTGAAAAATGGATTCGTAAATATTTATTAAAAATATTTACAAGTAAAATGAGTGGTTAATTAGAGTTTAATTAAGTGAATTTAATTTAATTAAGAGTAATTAAGTAAAAGGACCAAATTGAATAAAGTATAAAAGTTAAATTATAGATTAAAAGAAAATAAAAAGGACTAAAAGGAAAATTATACAAAAGTATAAATTGAGGCGGTTTATCGTGAAAAAATCTAAGATTTTTTTTTATGTTTAGTATATTATTATATTATTATATTATTATATAATAAAGATATTTTATGTTTTAATTATATTATATTATATTATATTATATTATATATATAAACTAAAGAAGCAAATGAAAGGAAATAGAAACAGAATGAAACGAAACAGAGAGCAGGGGAGAAAAAGAAAGAAAGAAGGGGAGAAAAGGAAAAATTTAAGGTTTGAAGCTTTAAGTTTTAATAGGTAAATCAATCAAGCCATTTTTACTTAATTTTGATGTTTTAGAAGATTTAGAACAAAGTTTTGATGAAATTAAGTTGATATTTTGATAGTTATTAGATCTCTAGATATTGTCCATGTTAAATAAAATGATGAATTAAGGACTAAATTGATAGAAATTCAAGTTAAAAATGATACAAGGATTGAATTCTAAAGTGATTCATAAGTTTTATGCTTTAAGGACTAAATTGAAAGAATTTTGAAATTATGATTTTATGATGAAAAATAGATAATTATGTCTAAGTTTGGTTAAAAATTGAGTAGAAATAAAGTATGAATTAAGATAGAAAAGTAAGTGAATTTAGTTAGAATTAAATTGAAATTAAAGTAAATCAACAATTTGTACTAAGACTATTTTGGACAGCAGTAGTAGTCTAAGTTTGAAAAATCACCAAAAATTGTAGAAATTGAATTAGAGGATGAATAAAATATGGAATTAAATATTATTGAGTCTAGTTTCTTATAGAAGAAAAGATATAAGCAATTGAATTGTAAATTATGAGATATAATGAATTTTGTGAGACAAGGTCAGAATGAATTCGGGTTCCCCTGTTCTGACTTTGGAAAATCACCAAAAATTGAATAAAAATAAGTAGAGGCTTAAAGTTATATGTTTAGAATCCCTAATGAGTCTATTTTCAGGAGAAATCAACGGAAATATTATCCGAGTTCTGTACTGTGAGATAATTAATTTTTAGTGAAGAAGGGACGAAACTGTCAGACAGCAGAATAGGGGTGAATTTAAAGAATAAACTGTACTTAATGGCTAAACCAAAAATTCTGAAAATTTTATTGTAAGAAGATTTGTGAGTCTAGTTTCAGGAAAAATTAGCAGATCTTAATTTAGAATTCTGTAACTCAAGATATGAATTAGTAATGTATTAATGATTATGAATTGTATTAATTTCGTAGTCAATGTGGTTTCGGAAATCTCGGCTAAGAAATGACAAGACAAAGTCAACGGGAGTTAGCTCGAAAATTACGGTTTGTATTTCTATAATCCGAACTTAGTTATTATTTGTTATATTTATATACATATGGCAATTGTTAGTGTTAGAATTATGATGTTTTACAATTGGAATGGATTGATTTTGGTATGCAATGAATTTATTGAATTTATATTGATTGAAATTATTTTGATTGAATTTATATTGATTGAATTATATAATATATATGATTTATGTAGAAATTTGAATATTGAATGAATATTATATTGAAAAATATATTGATTGGAAATATGAGGAAATTGATATGAATATATGAGATTGTGATATTTGAATATTTGATATTGAAAAAGTGAATTGAATTGTATTGAATTATGAATTAATGTGAATAATTGAAATATATTGTTGAATTGAATGAAATTGTATGAATTGTGAAAATGGGTGAATATATGTGATTATAAGAATGGTATATTGATGAAAGAATTATTAAATTGAGAAAGTGAATGAAATACCCTATTAACTAGTTGGGCTGAGTCGGATATAATTGGCATGTCATAGGATCTGGAAGTGTACGGGATTTGCCGGCTTTATCGATCAAGCACTTTATGTGTCGTATTTCAGGCACCTCGTGTGTCGTATCAGGCACCTCGTGTGTCGTATCAGGCACCTCGTGTGTCGTATCAGGCACCTCGTGTGTCGTTTTAGGCACTTTATGTGTCGTATACTGATCAGGTACTATGTACCGTTTTAGGCACAATGTGCCGCATTGGTGTGTTTGGGTTGGAATCCGTGTATCCGTCAAAGTCCGGGTTTGTTAATAGGGGTAAATAAGTGAAAGATAAATCGAATAAATTTGATTGATCAAGCTATTGAAATGAAACGAGAAATTGAATTGAGAATTGAAAATTTAGATATGAAATTGAAAATATGAACCAAAGGTTAATGAAATGATTGGAGTTCGAATTGATGATATATGATGCCACTTGATGAATTGAAATGTGATTTGAGATATATGAATTGTATGTATATACTGAAAGCTATCGAGGATAGTAAGTTGATATGATATAAATGAAATTGATGTTATTGAAATGAATTAAAATGGAATATGATTGATAAGTGTATAGTTGAATATAGTTTAATGATATTGAATTGTGAGTAAATTAAGGAAAGCTATACCGAGTAGTAAGTGAAAGAATGGAGTAAATAATAATGGATTTAGTTAAGAATTGAACAATTATGTTATTGTGTTTATTATATGATTTGTATAAAATTTATATGGTAAGTAGTTGAAATTTATCTATGAATAAATAATTGAATAATTGTAATTGTTATTATGATCTTAAGTATTTGTTATATTATTAATTGTTCAGATTATAGAAATACCACTGAGTATACCATACTCAGCGTACGGTTTGTTTCCGTGCGCAGGTTAAGTAAAGATAGTACGTTGAATCAGCATCCCAAGACGATCCCGAATTCATTAAGGTAAAGTATGTTGAGTATTGATAATGGCATGTACCCAGGATGTTTAATGAGAGTCATTTAGGTTGTAAAAGTATTGATGAAATGAGTAAATTATGGTTGGCAACGGTATGTAGTATGAATTTTGAAATTTACTAAAAATTCGTAGTGATTCTAAATTAGTCTCGAATTGAATTTACTGTTCATATTGGACCGCGAGGGCCCATTAAAGGGACGACATCTTAAAACTAGGATGTGTGTGAATATTTATTTTAATTAATGACTGAAATTGGACTGTACTGACTGGTAATGTCTCGTAACCCTGTTCCGGTGACGGTATAGGGTTAAGGGACGTTACAATTAGATCTGAGTACCAAAAGTTGGATAGAGATATTAAATCAAACAAATTGAAAATACATGTGCCAAATTGACAATTTTGTTAAAGTATAAAGGTAAATCTTGAATTATCCCAAAATATACTTATATAGTAATATTTTTAGTTTTTATACTAAGAGTTAAGTAATTAATAATTTGGATAGACATTACTTAAAATGAAATTATAAGTAATATTAATAATATATTAAATATAATATATTGATGATTTCATTATTTATTTTAAGACATTAAAAAATTTATTTCAAATAATTAATGATTTCTTTGATTCCATTGAAAAACTCAATAGTTTTTTTCTATGAAATCCAATCATTCTTCTTCGCACATGGCACTAGTTTTTATTCTAATTATCAGATTCTCTATATACCTGATCAAATTTGAAGATTCATCTAAAGTGAGAGAGTTTAACAAAAATTATAGGGTCAAAAATTAGATTTGAACAAAAAAATAAAGCTCATTTTCTAAATAGACTAGGCCACATGTGAGATTTTTTGGCCCAAGCCTAATTTGGCTTGAATCAGTCTAAACTTTTTTTTCTACTGTTTTATTGGCATTTCATTATTATATTGTTATTATTTTATTTTTATTGTTTAGATATTGTATAACTCTATACAACAAACCACAAGCAGTTCTAATATTTAATAAAGAAGCAATAAGATTGTTGATTTAGAATACAGGGAAAGAAGGAAGCCATAAAAAAATCGAAATGATGAAATACAAAACAATGTTATACAAGGCGATTGAGTCTTAGTTCAACTAGCATGGGTATTGCTACCAATACAAAAGGACATGGGTTCGAGTGCACTGAAAGGCATTATTCTCCTATTTATGTGTTGGGGAAGGACTATGAGTAATTCTAAGTATTGTGTCAAAAAAAGAAGATATGATCTGAACCTATAATGCATGAAACCACCATATTATGCTCTCACCATCTTGATGCCAAGATTGGAATTTTTATCAACATAAGTTCCCTTGCTAAATTGTTGTCTAATGCACAGTTTGTTATTGACATTTTTGGGCCTTAGGTGAAACAATAAATTGAATCTTTTTAAAAAATTATAATATGTAATATAATAAAATTGAAATTTTTTGGGATACTATGAGAAAAAACATTTATGTTGAAAATTTAAAGCATTTAATTTATTTATTTAGTCTGAATTTTTTTCCTACATTAAAAATTAAAAAAATAATTTTTGGACCCTTTCTAATTTCAATTTTAGATAATTACACTCTCAAACTACCTCTAAAGTTGGGCTACTAATGGAATAGAAATCAAGTCCAATATTCAACCCAACATGAAAAGCAAGAAAAATTTAGGAGGAAAGGAGTGGTAGGTGAATGAATAATTATTTAATCTACCAAAAATTTTAATTTAGTAACTTAAAATAGTTGTAATCTCATACATACGAATGTTAGTAAAGAAGTCTTTGTAATTAATAAACTAATGTCGAGTAAAAATAAAAGAAAAATATAAAACATTTACCTAAACTAAAATTAAGGGCTTTTAGTAGGCTTTTTTCAAGCAAAAGGGCTTTAATAGCCATGTAGGGACTAAAAGTGATATTTAAATAAAATTCTTCTAATAATAATAATTTTAATATTCAAACTTTGTCCAAAAATTTAAAAAAAAAGAGAAATCCACTTTTATTATTACCACAATTTCCATTTTTGGTTCCAACAATTAATAAGCAAAAACATTTTCAATTTAAAAATTATAACAAAAACAAGAAGCCCTTCAATTAATTGTTTAAGCAATGGTGTACGAATTTTTTTTATTATTAAAGAGGGTAAAAGCTATTACATAGCAATCAATTTAAGAAAAGATAAATCAATAACATCCTCATGCAGCACGTTCAAAGCAAAATTAAAAAGTTGGGATTAAGGGTAAAAGTCAATAATCATTCTTTCTGCGGCATTTGCTAAGCAATCTGTCATCATATTGTATTCTCGATACACGTGCCTAATACCAATATCTCAATCTCAACACAACATGTCTCCGATGGCATGAATGGAATACGAATCCGGCTGTTATATCATCAGAGTACCCTTAATATAATGCAACGCTTTCAAACAAATTATTTCTAGTAACACATCATGACAATCATGGATTATCCTAAACCATTATCAGGATTATCCAGCTGACGAAGCACTAAATCAATCCATGTTAGACAACAACGGCCTTGAAGATTTGACACAACCTTGTTTTTTCCACACTTTAAACTCACGCTTGGTTATCTCATGCATAGATGTACCAACTCTTCTCATTGCATGCACGAGATCTTTTGAAGAAAAAGCAATAGAGTGGCCCACTGAGTTGTTGTCATCATCCTCAATGATCACAGCTGCGTGATTTGATTCTGGTAAGGTAGCAGCACTAATAATGACCAGATTGAAATCAGGTGGAATTCAAGACCCATTTCCCTTACTTTCTCTTATCCCACCTCCTTGGATCGGTCTTTCTCAATAATAAATTATAGCTCTTTTTTAGTAACCTTCGTGATCGGCCCAAATTATAATTTTAAAAAGAAACTATTAAAATCCTCAAAATTATTTATTAAGCAAAGAAAATTATATGTTCATGTGAAGGAGCCGGCACATGCAATCAATTTAATCCAGTCATACTTCAATGATTTTGAATGTCAATAATTCGAATTTAATAAACCAAACAATCTTTAAAACATGATTACAACAAACTACAAGTTAGGTTTGGTTAGTCAATTTAATACAAAATTTATTTAAACTGGCCCCTTAATTGTAATTTTTTCTTTTTATAATCAACGACAACAATACACCATTGTTAGAGGGATTCACGTCACACGTATTCACATTTCTTACACAATATTTGGTTGTTTAAAATTCAACTAATTTCGATATTACTGATTGAGTCTTAATTCGATTAGTATGTTCATTATTGTTAATGTAGGAGTATGTAAGTTCGAGTGTACTGAAGTGCATATCCTCCTATTTATGAGTTGGAAATGGACTATGGATAGTTCTAGCCAATATAATCAAAAAAATTAATTTCGAAATTTTCAAATAATTGATAATTAATATTAAATGAAATTCGAACTAGAAATTAAAAATATTTTTATAAATACACTCAAAAGGATGTCCTTATTTTTAATTTTGAATATAATCAAATACGAACAGATGGCAACTGGCCAACAATATATTGTAATGACACCCACAAAATCTGAAAGAGAAAAAAAAGATGCCTACAAATATATAACATATATATTGGTTAAATTCTACTATCAGTCCTTGTATTTTGTAAAAGTTGTGGATTTAGCCTCTACCCGAACAATAGTATTTGATTAAGCTTAATTATTAGTCTTGTACTATGTGTACAATTTTAAATTTAATTCATATTCTCTTATTGGATCATTCTAAGTTCTTATACTTTTCGAATCTCGAAAATTCAGTCTTGATGCAAATGACAATTCTTAATCTATTAACTGAATTTTTAGTGAATAATATGTAGAACTAACAAACTATCATGACATTTCACGTCAAATTTTGAAAATAGAATAACTATCATGACTAAAATTTTTAAAAAAAATATATAGAGACTAAAAATACCAATATAAGGACTATATACAGAAATTTAATTTAATGTTTCATCAAAGCTTTGATATTGTTTGACATGGAAGGACGGCACCAAAATAATATCAGTCCAGCTTAAGCATCAAACGCCTAATTGGACCATAATATATGAAACAGAGAAACTTTCAACTTGGACAGTGTTTGCATGAATTGTGGATTAATAGCATTAAATACACCTACAAACATGGTTAATTTATTAATTCAACCCCCAACATTTTTTAAAATTTCTTCCCCAAATTTCGAATTGCCGATTTGGGGTTTTTAGAAATAATATTGTTTAATTTAACTTTTTTTTTGTTGGTAACAAGTCAAATTATCTGTTGAATTTAATATTTTTTCATAAATAAATTGATGAAATTATTCCTTTATTATTTATTCATTAATTGCATGTTTAGAGAATATAAATGGTTAAAACAAAAGTGAGGAAGCTAGTCAGATTGAGTTTTAACTCAATTGGTATAGTTGTTATTATTTATTCAGTAGGACGTGAGGTTCAAATGCGCTAAAGTCCATTATCTCTTATTTATGAGTTTGGGAGGAACTATAGATAGTTTTAGGCATTATGTTAAAAATAACAGATATGATTAGAACTTATAATGAATTGTTAAAATGAAAATAGAATAATCAAATTAATCTTAATCTAAAATAATTAAATCTTAATGGACCTACAGAATGCGGAGGATTAGTTGCTGGGTTCGCTCCGATAGATAACTCGAGAAATTAAAATATATATAAATTTTGTAAAAGTTTTAAATAATTAAATTAAGATATTAAAATATTACTAGGGCTATCAATTATTGTAGGGCTTTACTAAACTATAGGCCCAAAACTTTAACAAAGTTTAGATAATGGGTTGTAATGATTTTACTCCCAAATGATCAATTTGCTTATAACTATTATTTCATTATATATTTTAAATTTTATTTTCATACAATTTTAATTTTTTCAAAATTTTACAATTTAATTACTAAATTATTAAAAATTATTCAATTAGAACTCATATAATTAAAGTCTTCATTATTTTATAATGGAAAATAGTTACTTTTATAATAATTTAATCGGTTGGAAAGTGATTTTAATGTTTAGTATGTTAAATTTTATTTATTTTCTTTCGAAGTTACTTTCTCAACAACGTGATATTCACGATAAAATAGGTGAGAAAGTTTAGATTAAAAAGTAAAAAATATATTAAAACAAAATTAACCCTATCTTATACCGGTTTAGACTATTAATCTATTAATAAACATAAAAAAAAGATATTGCCTTCTTCTCTTGTCTTACTATTTGATTTTCTTTATTACTTTAACCAAGTTTTTGCAAGTATTATATATACATGAATTTATACGAGGACAAATTTATTTAATAATAGTAAATTCATAAATTATCATTACATTCTTAGGAACGTACTTACTAAATTAAATCGATAATGTAATTTTTATAATTTTTACGAGATTTTAACCAATATCTTTCAATATATATCAAATATTAAATGATCACGTTCCATGAAACAACATCAAACATTATCTAAAATCATATTTAATTTTATAATAAAGTTTGGGTTATATGGTAAGTGCGGTGTAATCCTATTGGTTTAAATGTGATTTGAATATTGTAGGGCAGGAAGCACTTAAATAAACGCGTTGATTTACGACATTCACATTATAGATTTGCTAATAATCACCACAACAACTTACATTTATTTAATTATTATCTAATTATACTATTATCTGATACCTCATATATATTATTTTTATGAGTAGAGACCCACAATGATTTCGATCTTTTAAATTCTTAAATCGAAAAATATTGCATACTTAGATACACTTAAATTAATATTATCTAAATTGTTGTATCAATAACGATGTCAAATAAATTAATTTTTTAAATTTTTATTATTATATTTTAATAATTCTATTTTCTTACATTTTAATAATACTAATACGTGAAAGTTTTTGTATTTGTGAATATAGTGATTACGTAAATTAAGATAAAAATAAGTTTATAAATATAAAAAAATTTAAATTCAAAATATATATGATAAATGTTATTCCTATTTTCTTATATAATCAATCCTCTCTATAATTAGATTTATTCATGGGTCGGCCACCCGATCCAATCTGAAATCTCGCTCAAAAAGTAGAAGGATTTAGGTAAAAATATAAGTACGAAAAATGGGCTTAGAAAAAAATAAAGTCAATTTAGAAGTAAAGTTTTTTGGGCCCAGCCTGACTTTGCAAAAAAAAAAAAAATCCTGTTGTTTTGCTGTTGTTTTTCACTATTTTACTGTTGTTTTCTTACTGTTTTGTTGTCATTATATTGTTTTGTTGTTATTGTTTAATTATTGTATAACTCTTATTTTATTGTTAATTTTATTACTATTTTAGATATATTCGCTTATTAAGTTGTATCTATATTAATGTTATTTAAGTATAAATATTTTCTTTTTAATTTTTTCAATACATTGAGAAACATTTATTTTAATGTTTTTAGTGTTTTTGATGTATTATATATATTTTAAAATTTCACATAAAAATCAAATAAAAAATTTTAATACGTTCAGTTTGGACCCAAGTTTTAATATTTTTATCCGGCCAGGTTTGGGTAAAAAATTAGACTCATTTTTCTAGCTGAGCCTAAAATTTTGTTAGGGCTCGACTCAAACCTAGCCTAACCCAGCCCATTGACAATTCTATCTATAACAATCCATTTATTTGCCTGGATTTTGTTTGTTATAGAGAAAGAGACAATTGTTGTAAACTTACAATAGAATTTATATTGTGAATTTTCATTAAATAAATAAAGTGAGAACTATATTTAAAAAAATGAGAATCAAATCAACAAAATTAAAAGACGTATAATAAGTACACGTATTATTGTTTTTATGCATATTTTATTTTATATTTTTCACATGATTAATTATAAATTTCATAAATCTAACAAGTTCAATTAATCAAGTATGAATTATTAAATTTAATTAATTAATTTATCGAGTTCTTGAATTCAAGTAATCAATTTATAAGTTTATAATGTTCCAAATTCACAGAGAATATTTAATTAGAAAACTTAATAATTTCTTGAATTGATGTCTTTAATTCTACTCACGAAAGATTATTTTCATTTAATAAAATATGATTAATAAATTTCTTCACGTGAAATTTAATTATTAATATTTTAATTGAGATAGCTTTCATTCGCTTATATGAAATAATTATAATTTTACTTAAAAATTTTAGACTATATTATATATTATAATAGAAAACTAGTGTAATAAAAAAAATTATATTTCATAACTATAAATACTATTGTTAAAAGTGAAAATTTATTATAAAATGTTAAAATAAAAAATTGATTCTTCTAAAAATTTAATTATTATAACAAAATATTATTATAACAAGTAACTGTTATAAAAAGTATTTATTGTAAAAAAAAGTATTTATGCCATACCTAATCTTATAAAATTGTAAACAAAATGATTAATGGGTGGTGGGATTTAAATAGAAAATTGATATTGGAATCATAATGTTAATTTCCTACTATACCTAAAATGTACTGCTCTAGTAATATTACCACTGGACCATCCTAAATCACTGTGATTTCTTTCCTTATAATTTTATCTAAATTTTGAATTTTATTTACAAAATATATGCTTGTTCTTTACCTATTTTTTCTATTTTTTTAAAAAAAAAGGAATTTTTGTCGAATGAGTATTAGTTTGACTAATATGAGTGTTGTTGTCAATACAGAATGACATGAATTTGAGTGTGTTGAAATGCATTATCCCCTATTTTAGAGTTGAGGAGTGATTATGGATAATTTTAGATATTATATTAAAAATAATGAGATATGATCGAACCTATAATGAATTTGAAATAGATTTTTATCATTTACTACTAAACTAATTAAAAACAGAAAGGTATTAATATAATTGATTTAGGAGGATTTCTTTACAAATTAATTTTAAAAGAAAAATATTTTAGTGGAAACTAGAAATGTCACAAATAAATAGTTTTAGAAAAATTAAAATACCTTAAAAAGAAGAGGATGAAAAAGAATAAGGAGGGATATACATTCTACAATTCTAGAACTCCTTTAAGTAGGTAGGACCCAATTTATATGTACCAATTATTTTTATTTTAGAAAAATATTTTTATTTTTAAAATTTATATATATATATAGTGATACAATATAGAACATTGTTTTTAATACAATTAATTTTTTATCTTGCATTATAATTAATCAATTTAATAATTACTATTATTTTTATACTAATTATAAATAAATGTATCGTTTATTCAAAAGAGTCCCCAAATTTTTAAATATATTATTTTGATTCACATTACTCCAAACTAAAATTAATTAATTAAAAATATTGATTTTTTAAATTATATATTTAATTGAATTGACCAGTTTTTTTATGTGTATGTGTATCCAAGTGTCCCCGCCGTTTCAGACTCGCAATCACCGCTCTTTCTATTTCTCTCTCTTCCTTTCCTTTCTTTTTAATTCCCTCCTCTTATGCCTTGTTACTCTTTTTTTTTTTTTCATCATATCATCAATGCCTCATAAACCCTTCATCAAACCCATCCAGCCAACGCCATCATAAAGTTCCCAACTTTTTTTTCCTTCAGATTCCCTTACTTTCTCTCTCAATTTTCCCAAGAAAAAAACAAACACGAGGAACAACAATGGCGAATACCCTTCCCTTTGGGGGTGGTTGTTTTCTTTTTGGGTTTCTTTCAGTTCTTTGCTTCTTTGCTTTACATGTCTCTTCTCAATCCAGCCCTGATTCTTCAGTCATGGGAAAACTCAAAACCAGCCTAAAGCTCCCTTCTTCGCTCGATTGGTCTGACCCTGACCCTTGCCAATGGACCAACGTTCGCTGTGAAAACCAGAGGATCACCCGGATTCAAATTCCCAGCAAAAACGTTGGAGGAACCCTTCCCCCTGATCTCAAAGACCTGTCTCAGCTTAAAGTCTTTGAAGTCATGAACAACCAAATCAGTGGACCCATCCCAAGCCTTGCTGGGTTAAGCCTGTTGGAAGAAGCCAACTTCCATGACAACAATTTTTCATCTTTCCCTTCTGATTTCTTCACTGGCTTAACCTCGTTAACCGCTATTTACCTCGATAACAACCCTTTCGGGCCATGGCAGGTTCCTGAGAGCATAAAGGAAGCGACTTCTTTGAAAGCTTTCTCTGCTAACAAGGCTAATCTTAATGGGAGATTCCCAGGTTTGTTTGACCTTGCTACTTTTCCAGGCTTGACAGATTTGCATGTGGCCATGAACAACCTTGAAGGTGAATTGCCTGCATCCTTAGCGGGTTCTATGATTCAGTCTTTCTGGGCTAATGGGCAGAAGTTGAATGGGACAATTGAAGTGATACAGAACATGTCTTCTTTAAGAGAGGTATGGTTGAATATGAACCAGTTTACAGGTCCCTTGCCTGATTTTTCAATGTTGACTCAGTTGAGCAATTTGAGTTTGAGGGATAATCAGCTCACTGGTGTTGTTCCTTCGTCTTTGATGAACTTAAAGTCACTCTATATCGTGAATTTGACTAATAATAAACTTCAAGGGCCAACCCCTAAATTTGCTAATGGTGTAATTCTAGATATGAGGGCAGGTAGTAATAGATTTTGCTTGGATGATCCCGGTGTTGCTTGTGATGAACGTGTTACTATTTTGTTGTCTATAATGGAAGCTTTTGGTTATCCAGAGAATTTTGCTGATAATTGGAAGGGGAATGATCCTTGTAATGACTGGTTAGGTATTTCATGTGTTCAAGGAAATATTGTGTCTATCCTTTTTGCAAAAAAAGGGCTTACTGGAACTATTTCTAGTAATTTTGCGAAGCTTGATTCCTTGACAACTTTGGATCTTTCGGGTAATAATCTTACTGGCACAATACCAACAGAGCTCACTACATTGCCGAAGCTTGTTCGATTAGATGTTTCGAACAACAGGCTCTATGGAAAAGTACCACCTTTCAGGCAAAATGTGGCGGTGATAACTGCTGGTAACCCTGATATAGGAAAAGAAATGGCTTCTCCACCAGCTGGCAAGTCCCCTGGTGGATCTCCTGCTGGCGGCGGCGGCGGCAGCAGCGGCAGTTCCTCTGGAAATGGTGAAAAGAAATCGAATACGGGGACCGTTGTGGGTTCTGCAATTGGTGCGGTTGGTGGCTTGAGTCTTCTTGTTTTGGGTATCCTTTTGTATGCTAGAAAAGGAAAGCGTACCAGTAAAGTGCAGAGTCCAACTACTGTAGTCATACACCCTCATCATTCCGGTGACCAGGATGGAGTTAAAATCACTGTCGCTGGATCGAGTGTCACTGGTGGAAGTGAAACTTTCAGCCACACGAGCAGTGGACCAAGTGATGTTCACTTGGTTGAGGCTGGCAACATGGTGATCTCGATTCAAGTTTTGAGGGATGTGACAAATAATTTCAGTGAGGAAAATGTGTTAGGAAGGGGTGGTTTTGGGACAGTTTACAAAGGGGAATTACATGATGGGACAAAGATTGCTGTGAAAAGGATGGAGTCCAGTGTTGTGAGCGAGAAGGGTTTGGCCGAGTTTAAGTCCGAGATTGCAGTTCTTACTAAGGTTCGTCACCGCCATTTAGTTGCACTTCTTGGATATTGCTTGGATGGAAATGAGAGGCTTCTTGTATATGAATATATGCCTCAAGGGACCCTTAGTCGGCATCTATTCAACTGGAAACATGAAGGTCTGAAACCACTTGAATGGACTAGACGACTTACAATTGCCCTAGATGTCGCTCGAGGTGTTGAGTATCTACATGGTCTGGCACAACAGAGTTTCATTCATCGAGATCTTAAGCCGTCAAATATTCTTCTCGGAGACGATATGCGTGCCAAGGTTGCAGATTTTGGCTTGGTCCGTCTAGCTCCTGTGGATGGCAAACAGTCAATTGAAACAAGACTAGCAGGAACCTTTGGGTATTTGGCACCGGAGTATGCAGGTAATTGGGTTTTAGTTCCATTACAAATATTTCACGTTGCTTGAGTTTCTGGCATTAGAACTAACATTGCTTGCATTTTGGCAGTTACTGGACGAGTAACCACGAAGGTAGATGTGTTTAGCTTTGGTGTGATCCTCATGGAATTGATCTCAGGCCGAAGGGCACTTGATGAAACTCAGCCTGAGGAAAGCATGCACCTTGTGTCATGGTTCCGTCGGATGCACATGAACAAAGAAACCTTCCGGAAGGCCATTGATGAAACAATCCAGCTTGATGAGGAAACGCTAGCCAGTGTTAGCACAGTGACTGAGCTTGCTGGCCACTGTTGTGCCAGGGAGCCCTACCAGAGGCCAGATATGAGCCATGCGGTCAATGTGCTGTCATCACTAGCAGAGCTCTGGAAACCAGCAGAACCCGATTCCGACGACATCTATGGCATTGACCTTGAATTAACTTTACCCCAAGCATTGAAAAAGTGGCAAGCCTTCGAGGGGAACAGCAATGTGGATGACTCCTCATCATTTCTGGGCAGTACAGACACTACACAGACCAGCATACCATGCCGGCCGCCAGGTTTTGCTGATTCATTCGCATCAGCTGATGCTCGATGAAAGACACAAAGAACAACAACGCAAGTTTCTAGTGTCAAATCGATTGTTCCAAGATGTTTGGGTTTGTTCATTCCTTCTACTTCTTCATTTCCCATTACAATCTTTGCTCTCATCAGTTATAGTTTGTCAGAGACGGTTTCTTTCTCCCATTTATTTATCTCACTAGTTTGAACAACTGAAATTTTCGAATGTCTTGTACAAGTTATGGAAATGCAATCGAGTGACGACGTATCTTGCATGTCTATTCCTGCTGGTGGCTGTTCATATCGTTTCTTGTTCGACAAGTTTGATAGTTGCAGAAAAGATTTCACATTGACAGTCATTCTTTGTTAGCATGTCTGAAATAAGATTGAACATGCTCATTCAACCAGAAATTGAGGAACTCAAAACTCGTATTTATAAAAAAATATAAGAATGGTAATCAAACTAGTCAACCAACCCCATTAATGAGATTTATCTTTTGCACCGCCACACCCTTAATCTACTAAACATTTCATACAAAAATATCTCCCGATTGGATGATATATTCCTTTCTGTGTTTCACTCACGTACTTAAGCCTTTTAGGTAAAAAGAAGGCGGATGATGTGAGAGGAGAATGAGGCGAACAGCTCATCAAGGCGCAGTCCCGAATGTCCGAAAAATATATGTCGTTGGTTTTGTCTGATTTATGCATGATATGCCACGTGTGGTAGAGAGAGTGGACATGGGAATGCATGCCAGCTGTGTTAGTTGCCTACAATATTCTCCACTTCCTGACACAGATAATTAACGTGGGCAGGGCAATTTCTTTATTATTATAACAAAACCCAATCATCAGCATGATTTATTTATATAATCGTGTTTTGACTTAATTACTCAAATATCATCCTTCCCTTAATTTTCTGGATTTTTTTAAGTTTTCAATCTTCTCACTCTCTACAATAATTTATTTTTCTTGCCATTTGTAAAGCAGGAGAAGAGTCTTGGATTTAAATTTCTAATAAAATATCAATCAAGATTTTTAAATATATATTTATAAAAAAATTAAAGATAGATAAGATTAAAATTTAATCACCTAAATCTATGTGAAATCATTTCATTATTTGAATCAATTAGTTGTTGGAAACAAGCAAAGAAAATATTATTGATTTGGTGATTAATTTATACATTGTTGATGGAGTTCTTTTAAATCAAGAAATTATCATGTCTTCAATTTCTTTAGGAAATATTTTTAAAAATAAAGATAAATAAATAATTTTTAATTCCTTTGTGAAATTAAAAGAGTAAATTACACCATTAGTCACTCAATAATATACGAGTAAGTTTTCGTTACGGTCACTTAACTAAAAAAAGTTACAATTTGATCACTAATGTTTTCAAAAGTATTTTTTAGTCATCTAACTGTTAAGTGGCTAATAATGACACTTTTTAATTGATATAATAACAATTTTACTTCTCAACTTTTATCCTTTATGTCAATTTGGCCTCATTCTATATAAAAATTATAGAAAAACTCTAAATTATTTAAAATTTTAAAATCTATATAAAAATTCAGGTTATTGTCAAGTTATTGCAACAACAAATCTTTAGCATTGCCGTAAAATCATGAAAAAAATAAAAAGTTTGATCAATTTCAATCTCTTAACATAATATTCATCTAGTATAAAGCTTAAATATGATTAAAACTGATGTTCATACAAGAAAATCAAGATTCTATTGTAATAAAGCTTAAGATTGTTCAATATTGAGACATAAAACGAAAATGATCATTTAATAGAATTCAATAAAAAATTAAAAACATAATAGATTAACTAAATTAGTAATATCTTCAACTCGAGATCCAAGCTGTTGAATAATTTATGAAATTGACTATGATGCCAAAATATATATATCTATACAACTAATTTTTTTCTAACTCAATTCAAAATTTTAGTTCATTCAAATTATTTTTAAACCCAAATCATAAAAACAAATTACATTTTGAATCGATTTCTTTTCTTTACTTGTAATGAAAAACAATTTCCCTCGTTTTATCTATTTTTATTTAATTTTTAAATTTCTATGAATTTTAGAAATTTCTAAATTTCTAAAAGGAATTTCATTTTTTACTCTTATATAGAATTAGGGTCAAATTGACAACAAGTATAAAAGTTAAAGACTTAAATTATTATTATACCAACTAAAAAGTGCCGCCATTAGCCACTTAATAGTTGGGTGACTAAAAAACAATTCGAAAATGTTAATGACCAAACTACAATTTATTTTTAGTTTAATAGCCAAAAACAAAAACTTACTCATAATTAAATAATTAATGATATAATTTATACAATTAAAAATTCCAACATCAATGTAACATACAATAAACGTTAATAAATATATATATATATATATATGCAACTATTTATGTGTATAACTTTTACGTATGCTTGAAATTACTTTTTCTTGTTTGTTAAAAGCATAAACCCTACTATATATGTATGTAAAGATGGTGGTGCGTATATTTCACACGTAACTCATCGTAAGCTATACAAGATGAGTTGGAAAACCCTACTATATCTATTTGATGATAATAATGCACATGTAACCCTATACCCAAAATAATGAGATTGGAGTCCTTTGAGATAAGGGATATGGGCATCAAATGATTTCATTTTCGCATCCCAAAAGGGAAATAATAGTAAAGCCGAAAGGATAGTGGATTGTCCCATCAATTCTATAAGGGATGTTCAAGCTTATCCGATTAAATTAGGGTAAACTATAAAAATAGTCATTTTTATTTGTCTTTTAGTTGCTTACGTTATTGTTTTGTTACGAAGTAGTTACTTTACCGTTACCTTCCTAACGACAGTTCAAATGAGTTTTAAAGGCCAACTTAAATGTCCAGTTGCTGGGATGAAAATAAGTTTTTAATTAAATAAATTTAATTTGAATTGTCACGTAGGGCATTCAAGTGGGGTTTAAAACCCATTTGGACTAACACGTAGGACTACCGTTGGGGAAGTTTCGGAGCTTAATGGTAGAGTGACTACAAATGTTATAAACAAGTGGCTAAAACATAACATTTCAAATATAAGTGACTACAATGTAATCTGAGGCAAACAAAAGTGACTATTTTTGTAGTTTACCTGTTAAATTATAAACAAGTTTTTAGAGTATTTTATAGTGGATATTGTTAATTGAGTCTTAACTCAATTGGCATGAATATTGTTGTCAATGCTGGAGGATGTGGTTTCGAGTGCGCTAAAATATATTATTCTCCTATTTATAGTGAATATAATTTATAAAAAATATATAGTTTATAATTTCTTTAAATTATATAAATATATTCAAAAAAAATTACCCATAATTTGTTTTTCTTTTTGGAATTATAAACCGTAATAAAAAGGGGTTGTTTTTTTTCCAAAGATAACGTGGGAAGGAAGTTAGATTAAAAGAGGGTTCGGTTTGAAAGTGCAGAAATTGTGATGGAGAGAGTGCATGTGAAGTGTGTTTGTGGGTCTAAATGTGAGCTGGAATATGATTGGTGCTTACTTGTGGTCACGTTTAATTATATACTTCAATCTCTTTCAATGCCACGTGCCTTGGACTTATTCCATTTTGTTCTTCTTTTTGTTTTTTTCATTTTTGTAACCTCCCTTCACGACTCGAAATTTATTGGTAAATTTGCTGGATTTGCTTAGCGTTTTCAATTTATGTTTTTTTATTATTATTTTTAAACAATTTTATTATGAATTCCGATTATATTTATTTTTTTGATACAATACTTAGAATTATTCAACCATTAAATAGAAGAATAATACGTTTCAGTACACTTGAACTCATATCTTCCTGTACTGGTAACAATCATGCCAGTTCTTATCATTTTTTGAGCCCTAGGTAAAACAATAAAATGGGGTTTTAATTCCTTAAAAGTTAGTAAAAAAATTTAGACTCTTATAAGCTAAAACATTTTTTTGGGCCCCTTAAAAATTGAAAAATAATATTTTGGACCTCTTTCAGCCTTGAGCCCTGAACAGTCGTACCACGACCCCCAGGATCAGGTCTGACAACAATATTAATGTCAATCAAATTAAGACTCAATCGGCCAATTTATATTTCCTTTTAACTTTTGGGTTTCCTATAAGTTATTATTTGATGTTATGATTTTATGCATTAGTAAAATCATTACATTTATATTCAATATTTTATTAAAAGAGAGTTTTAAGTAATTTCTTAATTGTGTCGAGTTTATTTATGATACCAATTTAATAAAAAATATTATATATAATATAGATAATTTCCATTTTGTTAACTTCTCTCTCAACCCAATTTTATTAAAAAATATCAACTAAATATTTTTAAAGAAAAAAATGATAACAAAAAGAAAAGCAATATGAAAGATTTTACTTCCAAAAACTTTACAGATATGGGAAAAAACTGTTGCAACTTGCAAAATGGGTTTTCTAACCCTTTGTTTTTGCCATATTTTGCGGAGCTGATTAGCATTTACATTACTAACACCTTTTTTTTATTTGACTTTGCGTCACTATATATGGAGGGAAGGTTGATTTTTTCAAAAGAAATATGCAAAACGTAGTTGGTTTGGTGTTGTTGAACCCCTCGATACGTTTGATATTATTTTTTATATGGGTTTTATCTTCTAACTTCACTTAGAGCTAAAATGTTTAAAATGATGGTGAATTTATAGAGTGAAAACATCTTGTTGGGTGCCTAATAAGACAAACCGTACATTGTTGTGTCTTCAAAACTTTCAGTAGAGTTAGATATAATCTCTCCTACCGTAAACAATATTGAATTCATTTATATATCCATCGACTCCAAAAAAAATTCTCCCTCGAAAATATATTATAATTTGATTTTGGTTTTGGAATCAACGTAGGGATGTCTTATCGGGTGAATAATATTCATAAATTATAGAGCGTGAGAGGGAGAAAAAAGAGGGGCGGTGTTTGAATGGTGCATATATGTACTTGTTTCCCAATTAGTTTGAATCAAAGCACTCGATTTTATTTAGGTAGTGTTTGGAAAGTCGTCAAGTATTTGGATCTGAGTGTAATTATTTGTAATTATACAAGGAAGACATGTTTGGATAACCACTGTAATTTGTGAGTCTCACAAAATTGGATGTAAGTGGAGCACCCCAATTACAGTTTTCAATTATTAAGGGGGAGGTGAGAATTTATAAGGTTTTTCCCCAAATTAAGTTTATATAATGTTTTATAATAAAAATTATAAAATTATGCATAGATAATGTTTTTTTGCACCATATCACGAGGTATAATACCATTTGAGAGAATGGTGTTAGGCACTAGTACTATAGACAACTCACGAACTATTTTATTTGAGACATTCAAGGCCTCGAAATGTGGTTGAGAAGACATTTATTATTCTAAAAAAACATTTCTCATATTAACAACATAACCATAATATAGAGCATAAAAGAACAAAGTTAGATCATACGTAGTAGCATGTTGCATATCTCATAACTTCAATAATAGGTGGAATTAAGAAGATTCATACTTCGAAAAGTAAATAAAAGAAGGAGATCTTGAAAACTTTAATGATACAAATTCAAATTCAGACGATGATTAACTCAGTCAAGGACTAACAGATGATGATAAGGAGAATATATTAAATATTAAAGAGGAGATAATCCAACAAATATGCACTAGAACAATTAGATAAAACGCATATGATGTTTATTTTTCTTGCTATTTTTTAGTAATCTTATTATCAATTACTTTTTAGATTAATATAATATATATATGATGATTCAATTTTAAGTTTTGTTAATCGTTTAAAATTTATTTTTATCAAACTAATATTATAGTAATTAATATTTTTACAATTATAAATTATGTAACTGTGTAATTACAATTTGTCAACCAAACATGACATAGGGAATTACAATATAATTACACTCTATAAGCCAAACACATTTAAAAATAAAATTTTATGTAATTACTATCCATAATTATTACACTTCCATTCGATTACTCTGTAATGTTCAAATAAACCCTTAATAATTTTCAATGAATTTTTCAGCAAAAACCATATGTGAAAGTCACAATCTAATAATATAAAAAGCATTGGTTTGGCATTCACCACCATCAAATACCATAATCCAAAATTTATGCTAAAAATAACTATACCTATACCTTTACATGATGCTATAACTATCACCCCTTAATAATTGAATTATAAGAGGAGGGTAAAGCTCTAAAAGCAACACAGCTAGCACGACTCAAACTCAAATCACATCTGGGATAATGAACACCTTGACCATCAAGCCAATACACGAAGTTCTCCTGTTATTTAATTTAATAATAAAATTCCCAACTTTCAATTCATTAATCTATCGTATTCTAATTAGGGTGAATGAATAAGTTTTATATCTAGAGGCTAAATTGAATTGTAATTTTTTTAAGGGTATTTTTTTTAATTTACAATTTTATGATATTTGAAGAAAACAAAATACGATTTCACTACTTTTGAGGCCAGCTTTCAATGTAGATTAATAATAATCCATATGTTTTACAGAAAAATGTTGGATTGATTAATGGTTTGGGTATGGATATAAGATATAGAATGAGTGGTTTGGGTTGGATAATGGGTTGGATTAAAGAATAAGTAAACTTGGGTTAGCCTTGGATTTGGATAATAAATATAGCATTTTATTGGTTGGATTTGAATAATAAACTTGAGTCAAAAGTGCTTTTAAAAAATTTTATTTGAAAAAGGTACCGTAATAATAATATAATTTATTTATAATTTCTAAGGTTATTTTAGTAATTTTCTTTCTCAAAATCAGCCATATGAGTGGCTAAAATTATTAATTGAAATTAGTTTATTGTTAACTCATAATAAAACATGGTGTGAAAATTATATTTCTACCAAACATAGCATGAATGATATATTTTATTTCATATAATTAACGTAAAACAATATTGCTCTAATTGTTCAACATAATTTAGAAATATAGATAAATTAGAATAAATTAAAATACTCATATTTCAAGTCGAGTCGAACTTAAAAAATACAAAGTCGACCTAAATCTGACCTATCTTTAACCTATAAATGCATTGGCTTCCATTTTATTTTGAAATCGAATTAGACAAGTATCCGTTCAAAATAATAGATCGAACCATTTGATCTGGACTAAACAAATAGATTAAATTAAACTTATATTATTAAATTATTTATCATGAATATTTAATAATTTTTTAATCGAATCCATCAAACATTTCATTTTTGTTATTTTATGTTATTTCCTTCGTGATGAGCACGCTACGTGTTTATCAAAGTCATGCATGCATGCACTGGCAACTCTAAAGTAGGTCGTTTTTCTCTTACAATCTGCCTCCCATGCATTTCTCCCTAAATTTGCGGTCTTTAATTTCCAGCCATATATGAATATATATCATACAATTTCTACGATTAACTTAATAATTTATTTCTTATTCTATTTATATAAATCGAATTGAATTTTGAGTAAATATAATGTGAGAAATTATTTTTCATATAAAAACTATAAATTGTTAAATATATCTTCATACCATGATATTTTCGATTGATATAATTGAGATATCAGATTAATTCAAAACTTTACATATATAATTTATATAAATATATCGATAAATTCTTAAATTGTTAAAATATTAATCTTACCAAAAGTTATTATAATATGTAAAACTATTTTAATTTATATTTATAGGAGTGGAATTATCTTAAATTTTCAAAATACAAATTTATTTATTTATTGAAAATAAATTTTCAAAATGTACTTTTGAAAATATTTAAATAAAATTTTTAAAATAATTAAAATAATTTTTTGAATTGTTCAAATATTGTTTTTTAAAATAAAAAAATGGACGCTCGTCGTAGATGGCGAATAACAAGCTCTATCAATACAATAAAGGCTTTAACCTCAGCATTAATAGAACATTATGACATGTTGACAATTGGCTTTGTCACAACTTAAGCGCGACATCTCTGGAGTGATTGCAAATACTTAATACGATAAGAAAATCAGCTTCGGATGGTCCAAAGCAGTGAGCAAAAATTAAAAAAAGAATCAAGCATTCACCAAACTAGAGAGGACAACAATAAAATTATCCCTAAAATCACTTGTAAAACTAAGACTACATGTATAAACAAGACTAAAAAACGTACTACAAGAGCAAATAAAAACTTATAAAACTAAAGACTTATTAAACAATAGAAAAAAAATAAAAAAATATAAAACTTAAGACAACACGAGTTCAAATTAACATGTGAAATCATTTATTATTTTGAAATACTCTTAAAACAAAAACAAATTAAGAAGTTGATGAAAAGCCACCCATTTTCTAAGAAAAACTACTGGTAGCCGATGGAGTTTTAGCGAACAACAGGAATCGTTATCTGACCATCAAAACTTGTGAAAACAAGAAAGATACCCACAAAATAAATCTGCAAACTGAAAATAAAAAAGATATGTGTAGTCAATGAGAAGAAGAAAGAAAGAAATGGTTGATGGGAAAGGGAAAAGGTTGGCGACGGTCAGCCCAAAAGCTAACAACGCCACTGAGCAAAACAAAAGATAACAAACAAACGGCTTGGTAAATTCTATTTAAATACAATTTTAAGAAAATGTAAAATATTTTTTTCCCCAGAAAAATTAATTAATATGTCATTTTTCTTTTCATTAATTGAATTATTTTCACAACATAAAAATTTGAAAAATATTTAGAAAATGACTTGGTTACTAAGAAAACTAAAAAAGAAATAATTTTATGACATTTTTATCAAGTCTAAAAATAGAAATATTTTTATCAAGCTAAATAGGAATGGAGACGCGTAGATTGGGGGGCAAAACGCTTTGCTAACTGTTACGCGTTTCAATACAAGATTAATTATTCCCACACAAGGCCCAAACGCCGTATTTCTATAAATTTGGTAACGCGTAAACTATTGCATAGTGATCATATTATAAACGATGTAAATTTCCTCCGCAATTTGCATGCGCGTTTAGGACGCGTTAGGTCCATGCAAATGTGGAAACGCAAACCCCAAATATTAATGAACACCCAATCATTAATCATATTTTAACATAACATAATTACAACATGTTTTTTTTTAAATTTACATTACAATCGTATTAATAATTATCATCAAAATTAATCATTATAAATATTAATTTAATAATTTAGTTCACCCATATATAATTTATACATGTGAAACTTGAATATAAAATCTCAAAAGAAAAAATTCATTGACATAACATTTTCAAAAAATTTCAAGCTTGGACTCAGGCTCGATTTGACCCTCCAAACACTTTATCTAATTGTATATAAATATTAATATAAAATTATATTTATATATTTTATTTTAGAACAATAAACAAATTTAACTTGAAGCAATCTAGATTATGAACATTTCTATCTTGGAGTAATAATTAATGCTTATTTAATTTAATTCGTGAGATTTTCAAACTATAATATTGTATGATCAAGTTTTAAAGATTTTATATAAATATAATACAAATTATTGTTTGTTAAAAGTGTTTAAGACGAGGTTGGATTTAGGGCAAAAGTAAAAAAAGAAAATTTAAAGGTAGAAATTAAATTTTAATTTTTACGATTGTAAAAATATAATTTCATTATTTCAATAACTTTCATCTTTATAATTTTAAAAGGATTAAATTAAATTTTAAAAATTTTAAAGAGTTTAAATAAAAAATTTTATTTTACGGACCGATACCCTGGTTACGCCCTTAATTAGGTGATGAAATTATTAAATTTAGATGTATTAAATAGGAAAAAGAGAAAGTCGCGGTCACATGGCTGGACCAGGACCGAGCGACCGGTGGAGGGAGTCAGTCAAGCGACTCGTACAATGAGGTTCAAAGTTTTGATCTATTCTAAAAATCCGCCAACATTATTTGTCTTCACGGAGTTCTAATCCCTTTTACCATTTCAATTTGTATTTATCAAATTCAAAGGTCAAATATTCAAACCTTTTCCCATTCATTCTTCTTTTTACATTTTTTTAGTATTTTCTTCAGGTCTTACACGTTGAACAACCTTATGTCATCTCCATATATATATACACACACAGATGCTAATTTCTCAATCAATTTCTAGTTCATTCAACAACAACAACAACAAAGAAAAACCAACATTTCTTTTTTCATTGAAACCAAAAAAAGAAGAAAGAAAAAGTATATTTTTTTTTTCCAAGGATGATTTCTTCCTGGAGAAAGAGAAGAGCT
Organism: Gossypium arboreum; assembly: GCF_025698485.1. Classification (NCBI taxonomy): domain Eukaryota; kingdom Viridiplantae; phylum Streptophyta; class Magnoliopsida; order Malvales; family Malvaceae; genus Gossypium; species Gossypium arboreum. Next base: position 2,936,265 of record NC_069082.1, on the reverse strand, counting down.
GGTAAGCGTGCAGGGAAAGAGCAGGCAAGGAATGAAAATGGTGAAAGGGAGCTAACGATTCCTAGAGATTTTAGGTGTCCGATATCGCTGGACTTGATGAAAGACCCCGTCACGTTATCTTCAGGTATAACGTATGATCGACCCAACATCGAGAAATGGATCGAAGCCGGGAATTTCACTTGTCCTCTTACCAATCGAGTGTTAAGGAGTCTCGAACCCATCCCCAACCACATCATAAGGAAAAAAATCCAAGATTGGTGCGTCGAGAATCGATCCCACGGGATCGAAAGGATCCCCACGCCTCGTGTTCCTGTTAGTTCCATGGAGGTTTCAGAGATTCTTTCGAAAATCGACATCGCTTGTAAGAAGCAAGATGGGGCAGGGTGCCGAGATTTGGTGGCGAAGGTCAAGTCATTGGCCAAAGAGAGTGAACGTAACAAGCGGTGCATTGTGAATAATGGGATAGGCAATGTTTTATCGGAAGCGTTCGCGGCGTTTTCCATGGCGGCTTTCGACGAAAACGTCTCGGTCTTGGAGGAGATATTATCGGCTCTTGTAATAATGTTCCCTCTCGATGGTGAGGCCAAGGGTTTCTTAGGATCAGCTTCAGCCATGCATTGTTTGATATGGTTTTTAAGCAGCGGAGACTTGTCTAGGAGACGAAACGCAGTTTTGGCCTTGAAGGAGCTCGTTTCATCAATGGATGATCAAAGAAAAATACTGAATCAGTTATCAGAGATGGAAGGCGCCACTGAAGCATTATTGAAGCTTATCAAAAACCCAATTTGCTCAACATCAACAAAAGCATCGTTAACCATCATTTACCATATGATCATATCCTATGGTAACGAAAAACAAGTGGGTAATAAACTTGTAAACCTAGGCATAGTCCCATTGCTGCTAGAAATGCTCGTGGACGCCGAAAGAGGAATGTGCGAGAAAGCCTTGGGTGTCCTAGATGGAATCTTCAACACCGAACAAGGCAGAGAAATGGCCTGCAACAATGCCTTGACGATGCCGGTTTTGGTCAAGAAAATCCTCAGGGTTTCAAACATGGCCACCGAGTTTTCAGTCTCCATCTTATGGAAGCTTTGCAAGAACGAGAAAAAGGAAGATGGTGGAGTCCTTATTGAAGCACTCCAAGTGGGGGCTTTTCAAAAGCTGTTGCTGCTATTACAGCTTGGTTGTGTGGAGAAGACGAAGGACAGAGTTTCAGACTTGTTGAAAATGTTAAACCCTTATAGGAGCAAATTAGAATGTGTTGATCCCATAGACCATTTCAAGGGTCTCAAAAGGCCTTTTTAGGGAAAAAAAAAATTTTGGTTATAATTTTACAGATTACAATTCAATGTACAAAAAGACATAGATTGAAGTACATAGTTTCCATTATTCTTTTCTTTTTCATTCTGTTTCTTTGCTGAAGCAAACTGGTCAATACAAGGCCTATAGAAAAGTGTTCAAAGTGGGTTTGCCATTTTGAGTCCTTGTCTTCATTTAATTAAGTCATTTTTTTAATGAATGTAAAGCCGCCCAAAGAAGGTGTGGCAGCTACCCATAGCACCAGTGACTTTGCCTCTGCACTTACTTTGTTTAAACCCATTTAAGGTTTGGGTTACTAGCCAGCCTTTTAATACTACATTCTTTTATCTAATGGACATGATGAATTATTTAATGTTTTATAATTTTTTTTATTTTTTTAAATTTAATTATAAAAATATTTTTATATATTATTATTTAAATAATGAAAGTAGTCTTTACTTCTTATTATAAACACAATATTTATTTATAATGCAATGATCTCATTCAAAATTGGTGGAAACTTGGTGATATCATGAAAATTAAATACCTTTTTCTTTTTTTCGTTCTCTTTTAAAAAAGGATCAACATTTGCTGATATCATGATCATGTATACTTTTTTTTTTTCTCTTTTAAATAAAGATCAACACTTCATTTTTAGAGAAAATAAGCACACACAAGATAGAAAACAACCCAAGCAAAACCATTTTTTTAAATTTTTTTTCTAAAGCTAAAATCATCTATTTTCGAACTGTTATTAAGGAGTACTTTGGGATAAAGGAAAGTGAGACAGATCATTTAGTTTTTTATCATCACAACACTCACAACAAGTGTATCTATCTTGTTATATATGTTAATGACATTGGTATTAGAGAAGATGATCATTAAGGTATGTTATGTCTCAAGCAACATTTTTTGGATCATATTCAGATAAAAGATTCGAGGAAGATAAAATATTTTTTTTGTATTGAGATTACTCAATCTAAAATAAGTATTATTATCTCCTAGGCAAAATATGCTTCGAATATTTTGGAGGAAATAAGGATGTTAAACTATAAACCAATGGATCCTAATGTCAAACTTGTTTACAAACCAAGAAAAGCCTTGATTGGTTGGAAACTTAATTATCTTACCATCACTCGACCGAGTATCTCTTTTGCAGTGAGTGTGGTTAGTCAATTCCTTCAGAGTCCTTGTGATAGTCACTAGAATGCGACAATACGTATTCTTTGGTACATAAAAAATGCTCCTAAACAAGGTGTATTATATGGAGATCGTAGGAATACACAAGTAATTGGATATTTAGATGTTGATTCGGTTGGGTCTCCCTCTGATAGATGTTCCACTTCAAGATATTGTGTTCTCTTTGATGGTAATTTTATTTCGTGGAAAAGTAAGAAACAAGATGTTGTCATAAGACCAAGTGCAGAAATGGAATATCAAGAAATAACACTTGCCACTTGTGAGCTAATCTAGTTAAAGTAGTTGCTTCAGAGTTCATATAAGAAGTTACTAGCCCAATGAAGTTAATATACAATAAGCAAGCGACATTACATATTGCTTCAAATCCAGTGTTTCATGAGAGAGCAAAAAATATAGAGATCGATTGTCATTTTGTGAGACAAAAGATCTAATCAAGATGCATGGCTACCAACTTTGTTAATTGTATATGTATACCCTTAACCCCTTACCAATAAAAAGATGATTATAGAGTAAGGTTCTCTCGTACTTTAAGTCCTTATATAATGCTTGAGGGTTCGGTCCTTATTTTGGGTATAGAGCAGCTTTAAAACTCGTGATCAGCATCTATCACTTTAATGGGCCTACAAAAATGCGGAGAATTAGTTACTAGATCTACTTCAGTTGATACCTTAGGAAATAAAAATTAAAAAAAAAACATTGGTGGGTGTGATAGTGAATTAATAAGATAATTATCACATAAAAGTAGATGATCATGTTATATCAAATTAAAATATAAAGATTAAATATCAAATGTGAGTATAGTAAATAGATCGAAACTAAAAATTTATCATTATCTTATAATGATGGAAAGAAAAGGAAAAAAAAAGTCATGTTATTAGTTAGTCCAAATAATTAACACTATTAATAATTTTGGTATTTAATGTGGATTTTAAAAGAAAATACTTTTTTATTATAATAGCATTTTATTTTAAAAAATCATTTAAAAATTTTAATTAGAGTAGTCAATAATATTAGGGATAAATCTCAAACTTACATATGAACATTTTGATTTTTGATTCAATTTTCACAAACCACTAACAACATTATCGATATAACACCATTTCGTGTTTACATATTACATATAATTTTACTTGTATAATATAAAAAAATGATGTATTCATTTCTTCTCACGTATACAGTTGAATCAAAATCAAAGTTTTATGTATACATTTGAATGAAAATTAAAGTTTAAAGTGTATAATTACACAAAATCAAAGTTCATTTATAATAGTTATGATATTTATCCTATAATATTAATTATTTAGACTAACTGATGGTATTATAAAATATAAGGACCAAATTATTTAAGAAATTAAAATATAAAGATTAAATCTTAATCATAGACACAGTAGAGGGACCAAAATGATATTTGACCATTTTGTTATATAATGAAAATGGAAAGAAAAGAAAAGAAAAGAAAAGTGAGACTTGTGTCATCTAAGAAAGGCCTTTGCTTATACATATATATATAGGTATAATATAGTATACTATAAATAGATATCATGAAATCTGCTATCATAAAGAATATAATAATAATAATAATGAATCATTCATTTCTTTAAAGCCTGATCGATTATTAATTAAGAAGGAATAATAATATATTGGTTAAAATATGTCATAAGCCCTGTAATTTTAACAAATTTGAAATTTAGTCATTATACATTTATTTATGAGAATTTAGTCCCTTTATTTTTAGATTTCTAAATTAAGGTCAAATTCTTAAAATATGAAATTTTTTGTTAAATTTGTTGAAGTAAAAAAAAAACTCACTTGGTAGGCATGAGACTAAAAAATAACGTTGTAATAAACTTGAATTTAATAAAATAATTTTAACAATGTTAATAGACCTAAAATTTGAAATTTGATAAGTAGAGAGACTAAATTTTTAAAAAAATAAGAATTCAAGTTGAGACCTATTGATCGGATGTTCATATGCTCTAATAAAGACCTAGATTCGAATCATTATTCCTAAAAATAAAATTACAAAGACTAAAATTTAAATTTACTGAGAATTCGTGCACTTATGTGATATTTTAAGTCTCTAATATTTTTGTTAGTCACTTTGGCTCTTTTATTTTTATTATTGATCTTCAATTTATAAAAGGATAAACTACTAAAATAGTTATTATTGTTTACCTCAAGTTACATTATAGTCATTTACGTTAACATTTTAGTCACTGAGCCGTTAACGATGTAACGGTAAACTGATCTGACATGTTAAAACATTATTTTAATAAAAAAATTTAAGTTAATTTATACAATCAGTTCCTATATTTTTCATTTTGAGCAATTTAAATTTTTTATGTTCTTTTAACTTTTATTTTTTCTTTATTTTTCATTCTCTTCTTCTTCTCTCTCTGTTTTTCTCCCTTCTCCATTTTTTTTGTTAAAATTAGTCCCTATACCTTTATTTTTTTGAACAATTTAATTTTTTCGAGTGAGGCGAGCTTATGGACTAATTTTATAGAAAAACTACGTTAAAAAAATAGTATACTTACAGTTTATAGAATTTTAAAAAAAAGTATTAAAAATTCAATAAAATTTAAAAAATGTCCATAAAAAAATTCTAAAAATAGTATTCATCACAGCCAGATTGTCATGCAAGACGGTTGTGATAGTTTTTACATACGAAGGACTAATTACACTAAAATTTGAAAGTTAAGGTGGTAAAAAGTAATTAGGGTAAAAGTGATATTCTATTAAGGAAAGAAAAATATTACGTGTAAGAAGGTGATTTGACCAAGGTCGTCACTGGCGCCAATGGCTCGTGAGATGGAACATCATCGAGCACATTACCTTGAAAGGTGAAAGCAAATTGGAAGCCAAAAAAAAACTTGAGAGTTCCCACTTCCTCCATTCAACGTAAAAATAAATCAAATCCAAACAAGCAAATTAATTAATTAAACAAAATCTTCATTTTTTCCAAATTTTTGTTATTCATATTTTTTTTGTTTGTTCCTTTTTCTAGATTTCTCTCAGATGATTGCATAGCCACCATGGCGTTGAGATCGTCAGGTAATAGAAAGCTCTCTTTCGAGATTTTAAGCAAAACTAGATCTTTAGAAGAAGATGACCGATCTTTGTTGTATCGATCGACTTCAGATCCAACCGGACTCCAAAGCGGCGTCGCTAAGCCGTCCCGCAATAGTCGGAAGAAGAAGAAACAGAAGAAGAGGAAGGAGGCTATAGATGATTTCCCGGTAATTCCGGAAGATCCGGTGGCGGAACAGTGTGGGAACGATAGCAGTGGTACTGTAGTGGAGTCGACTTCTGAGAATTATGGGATCAGAGATAATGGGAACGTTAACAAGATCAGTTGCGTTGGCAGCGGGAGCGTCGTGGTTGTGGAGGAAAGCGTGTGTCAAAATGTTTGTGGTTTTGGGGAATTGAGGCAGAGGAATGTCATTGGCGGACGAGAGGAGATGGCAGCGGTGGCGTCCAGGGCGGAAGAGGATCGTGCGGAGATGAATGGTTCGAAGGAGCCGTTACCCCCGGCACAGCCTGAGCCCGTGGTTAATGGGAACGTGGCGAATAAGTTGGACACAGCTGAGTCGTTGGATTGGAAGCGGCTTATGTCTGAGGATCCTAATTGTGAGCGTTTATGCATTTCCGTTCTTTTATAAACATCTTTCTATTGAACATTTTATGGAAATGTGTTTTGGTGCATGGAACATGGTAGAATAGATATGGACGAATATAAATAGAATGCTCAAATGTTGACTTTAATCAGTGTTTTCTAATCTATTCAAGAGAGGCAATTAAGAATTCAAGAAAACTATTATTACAATGAATTGGCTATATCAGCGATCATGGTTGATGGTAGAGTGTCACTCATATGTTAGTATTACTAGTTGTTGAAATGATCATAATTGATGGCTTGGAACTCTGATAAGGAGATTTTTATTGAATATAATGTATTAATTTTTAATGTAATAAGTGTAATTCACTAAAGTGGTTCTTTCCGTTCTAGAGTTTTTAGAACACAAGGTCTGATGTCCACCAAGCCTCTTCATAAACCCTAGTTGAGTCAAATCCAGAAATTTGCAAGGCTTGACCTGGAGTAGTTCTTGACATATGTAATAACAAACTTGTAGCAAACTGTGCGTCATAAATTACATAACTAGAAAAAGAAAGCTACTTATGCATGCCTCATATGGCTGAGGTTTTTGCATGCTGCACTCTTATATTTATGTTTATTGCCGAGTGCATATGTGTGTATATATATATATATTAAAGTTTTAACCCCTTTCTATAGTTTCGGAGCCTACACCAACAGAATCATGTAAAAGCTATGTTGGATCCAGAAAGTTAGGATTGTTCACATATAGTCTAACTAGTTGGCAGAATTTTCTATAGAGTTATGATATAAAAGAATTCTGACCTTAAGTTGGGGCTGATTGAGGGTATATTTAGCGAAACTGAGCATTATATTATATCTGTATTCTCTTGTTTATTTCAGTTATGTTTCATGTAAATGTAAGTTTAAGATATATTCTTATTTTGATTTTATGCATTTCAGATCTTTATGCAGTGCACAAATCACCGGCGAAGTACTTTTTGGATGAAATGTATAGTGGAAATTCATTGCGGAGGACCACAACACTTGGTAGTGAGAAAGAACGAGAGCGAGTGTATGATACTATCTTCCGCTTGCCATGGAGATGTGAAGTGGTAATATTAGCTTTCCCTTCTTTGATGTGGATAAAATAGGAGAGTCAAAAAGAAAAAGAAAAGATGGATTTTTTGGTAATCTCTACCTGTACCTCATCACATTATCAGTAACAAGATTGCGTGCACTTACTATATTCATTGTTTCTTGGATTTTTCTTTTTGCCTCATCTGGTAATTATGTCTACTCTATTTTTTGTTAAAATGCTGAATTGTTGTTCTATTTCTTGTGGATTGCTTAATCAAATTGATTTATTTTGTTGTAACATTGTTTTTTTTTTGAAACATTCTCAAGTGCGGCAATCTTATTTCAGCTTATAGATGTTGGATTCTTTGTCTGCTTTGATGCGTTTCTGTCCTTGTTAACTATCATGCCGACAAGGATTCTGATTAAGCTTTGGAGGTTCCTGACTGCAAGGTTAGCTATTATATATATTGTATACACACACACACTCACATACTCAGATTTATACATACTTTGGTTCATATGATTTGCTGGGAATACATGCATGCAGATGTACCGTGCAAATGTACATCTCATTTCTCATTTGAAATGATTTGCATCCCCATGCTTGTGGTGATGTCGAAACAATTCTGCCTTTTCTCTTTTAAGTTTTTCATTGAAGTAGTAAAAGGATTCTATTAGAATTACGACTCATGCTTTCTTTTGGAAGTTTCAATAAGGCTGGCATAACGTCTGGCATCATTCTTAGAGTTCGTGCACAAAAAAAAATTATTTCTCCTTATGCTTCTTTTGTTTTAACAACATTTGTTTCTTTCAGGCTATATATTAAATCATCATATTTTTCTTTTTTGGCACATACTGCAGTTATTGTGTCTTGCAATGATTGCAAAATAACCTAACCATGTTTGTGGCAGGCAGTTCAAGAGGCTTTCTGCAGCAGAGCTGTGTGATTTTGGCTGCTTTCTTGTTCTAGCATGTGGAGTCATTCTCCTGGGCCAAACAGGTATGGCAGGACATATCACTGCCTGCATGTTTGTAGTAGACAATCATTAAAAATATGCATGTCATTGGTGCTTGTTAAGATTTTGAGGCTTAATTAGTGCTCTACCACTAATGGACCGAGAGAGTTTAACAAGTAATACTGTTTTCATAGGTGGTTTTATTCTCTAATTTTAGTTTTTGTCTTCCCAGATATCAGTTTAATATATCACATGATTCGTGGTCAAGGAACAATCAAACTCTATATGGTCTACAATGTGCTGGAGGTGAGAATGAACAGCTGAACCTGAATAATTTTTCAGTTACTTTGAGTGATTCAGTGATGTGCATGCATTTAAGAGCTCATATCAGAGGCTCAATATTTACTGTGAATTAAGCTATCAACTGATTTTTTTTGTCTTCCACTCTAGTAATGCTAGAGCCTAATAGACTCATGGTGATTACAATGTGGTACCTCAGTGGTGTCTATAATTGGAGCTCACATTGGTATTTCTAATGTAATGAGACACCCAACTTTAGTGGATAGGCAGCTGCTAAGGTGGTCAATGGAACATGATGATAAGACTTGGAAAACCTTGGGAAGGGATAGAGAGTGACATGTTTCTACATGTTGTGAAGCTAATGTTCTTTAACATATTGAAAATGAGAAATTTTAGCTTCCAGCCTTTTAGTCATTGAACTTGATAAGTGACTTTTGTCAAAACAATTGTTTATTTTTAAAGTTGTGAGTTGGGAAATTTCTTTTCTGAGGGAGGAATACAGAACTTCTATGTGAAGGCTATCTCAAAGCAAGGGATTAAGGTCAAGGATTTGGAGCTTGCTTAGCATGCCTGCTTACGCATAAATAAGATCTTTTCATCTGGAATATTTAAATATTAGATAGTCTTCTAGAGATATTCTTCTGGATCCAAGACTGTTAAATGACATTTATGGTTTCGTTTATTTTATACATCTGTTGTAGGATCTTTTTCTACCATAAGAAACTAGTGTGTGTTCTTCTGTCATCTGCTTTGATTCCACTGAATTTTGCATGTATATTTTGGCTGGTATTTTGGCTGAATTCAATGTAACACTGTTTTTTGTGTCCACCTGCAGATAATTGATAAATTATGCCAAAGTTTTGGTGGAGATGTGTTTGAAACCCTATTTAATTCTGCAGAAGGACTAGCAACTTGCTCTCAGGAAAACATGAGATTCTGGATCCGTAGATTTGTTTCTGACCAAGCATTGGCTATGGCTTTCTCAAATATCCTTATATTTAAGCAATGTTCTCTCTCCCCCAAAAAAAAAAAAATATTCTTGTTCAATTTGTTTCTTTGACTATCATTACTTCTTCATTCTTTTATTTTATTAGCTCAGGCAATTACTTTATCAACTTGCATCGTTGCTCATAATAACGCACTATTTGCTTTGCTGGTATCCAATAACTTTGCTGAGATAAAAAGCAATGTCTTTAAGCGCTTTAGCAAGGATAACATCCACAATCTCGCATATGCAGGTGAGTTGTTCCTTTGTACGTTTCTTTTTATGGCATTTGTGACTGCCTGATCATATTTTGGACACTTGCTGAATTTAAAGTGCAAAAAGAGCCATCACTGTAACATTTTCCTGATCATGATTTTTATTTATCTCTAGGGAAATATTGACAATATTTTCCTTTTATGTTCATTTTACTGCCATACTAATTGAAATATTAGTTAGAAAGAACAAGAAGCGAGAATACATGTATTAGTTAGTGTATAATAACCAACTTGAGCACATACCAGTTCCAACTCATGGAAAATCATTATTAGAAACATATTATCTGCATTGTTTGTCTGCATTTTCCTTTTGTCATGTTGCTAATCGCTGTGGTCGTTTTGTTCAAATATAAACTATTGAATTATTTTCCCTGTCAGATTCAGTAGAGAGATTCCACATTTCAGCATTTCTCTTATTCGTATTAGCTCAAAATATTTTGGAAGCTCAGGGTCCTTGGTTTGAAAGCTTTCTTTTTGTAAGTACACCATAAAAAATCATGGTACTCTATGTTTTCAGATATTTTCTTATCATAAGTACTTTACAGGACTTTGTATGGCTTGCTCATAATTTCCTTTATGAACTCTGCAGAATGCATTTGTGGTTTTCTTTTGTGAAATGTTAATTGATATCATAAAACATTCATTCCTTGCCAAATTCAATGGTGTAAAGCCCATTGAATACTCAGAATTTCTTGAAGATCTCTGCAAGCAGGTACATGCTTCTTTAAGTGATAGATTCTTGATAAATCTCCCCCAAACCTGTCATTTTGGGAACAAAAGTTATTCTTGTATATCATTTCTTTTGCCATATTTCCCTCACTTGTACTTTTTCTTTTCCCTTTCGTTAATTAGCTGTTTTATTTATGCGGTAAAAAAATCTTCTTTTAACTTGTTTTATTAACTTTTAAAGTAACACGATGCCAACATTTTCAGACTTTAAATATGCAAACTGAAGACAGCAAGAAAAATCTCACTTTTGTTCCTCTTGCTCCAGCTTGTGTGGTAAGAACCAGTTAATACTTTGTTCAATTGTTTTCTTTGCTCCTTCCTCCACTCTCCCCTTTTCCTTTATTTTGTTTATTGTTTACATGGGAAAAATTGCCAATAATGTCATGGGGATAAAGCTGACATATGTTCATTGGCTATACATTTCAATGGAAGTGATAAGATATTGGTTTTGTTGGAATGCATTAGATGCTAGGCAGTAAAATGTGAGGGAAAAGCACGAAATTAACCATATTTAAAAAAGATATTGTTCAATTTCTGGTTGACCAGTAATCTCTATGTTGAATTTCTTGCTTTAAAAAGATGCTCATTAGAGAAGTATTTCAAATTAATTATTATTTTGTTGGTTTTGTTTCTTAAGGTCATTCGAGTGCTGACTCCAGTATATGCTGCTCACCTCCCATACAGCCCCTTGCCGTGGAGACTCTTTTGGATCCTTTTCTTGATTTCAGTAACCTATGTCATGCTCACAAGCCTAAAAGTAATGATCGGGATGGGCCTACAGAAACATGCAACTTGGTATGTTAATAGGTGTCGTAAAAGAAAACACCATCTTCACTTCGACTGATTCAAAACAATAAAAGGTGAATATCATAGAGAAGTTCTATTGCATTAATTTGGTGCTTCTTATCCTAAATGGGAAATATATGAAAAACCGCTCAGATTATTCGTGAAACTGGCAGCAGGATGTAACATATACATGAGATACCGCAGTCCACACCAAAAGAGCATATTGTCTAGTCTTGATACTGGGGTTTTATACATACATGGGTCTTTGGTTTACCCTCCAATTTTGTAGAGACTGATGAAACTGTTGGCTTTCGAGAGTTATTGCTCTTCATACAAAGGTTTAAGTATTACTATCCCTCCCTACTCTGCAAATGCACTCCTTCGCGTCTACTTCAAGTCTTGTTCAGAAACGAGTCCGACTTTTAAGAGTTGGAATAAAATGGTCTTATATCTACCTTTATGCTAATCACTTGTGGCATTACCCCCCTTATCGTCTGAGTCTTATGTAATCACAATGATAACATGTTATTTGAACTCGGGTTGCGAGAGTATATTTTTCTTTCAATATTTATCCATATAGAGGTTTAAAGAAAAGGTCCATGTAGGATCATATTTTGGGATAAATGTAGTAGGCAGGGATACTTGCACGTTGAGAACAACTCCAATATAAAATGTAGGTGCATATTTGATAACTTGAGTTGTATTATTTTTCATGTTTTTAAGGATTTTATATTTATATAATAGATATAATATATATATGCGTGGGTTTCCCAAGTTCCGGACGAAGTAAGCGTGAATAATAATAATAATAATGTAGACAAAGGTGATGCAGGGGCTATGAGTAGGAAGGGATGTGGAATCATATCTTCAGAGTGGCCCTAGAATTTTGCAAAGTAATTATAATAGCAGGCAGACACCATATGTGAATAGCCGGGTGTTTAGAATGAAAGTTGATTTGACAAGGTTGAGTTCAAGGAAGTAGCGTATTATGGTCCCGACTTCCTTGTGCAGGTCATGCATTCAAAGGAGGGAAGGGGACCATTTCTTAGTAACATTAACCAATGTGAGTCGATCTGCAGAGGGAGCAAGTAGTGAGTGAGGGGGGCTCTGACTGAGTTTAGTAGCAACTGGCCAACTCGTTGGAATTTCTGTAACTCCTCACCCTTAATAATGTGGGTGATTACGGTTCACATGGACAATACCCAATGCATTGTGCAAATTTTGCATCAAAAACAAAAACTATTCAAACAATTCTGAATTTGGGTTCAAAACTGTCATATAAATAAAAATTAATGCACTTTGCTCAAATAAGGACCAAGGAAAAACCATATTACATATAATGACCAATAAAACATATATAACAAAATTATTATGTTTAATAACCATGAATCTAAGGTAAATCGTATATATGGTCAATTCTTTTTACACCATTATAGCTAAAGAAAAACAACATAAGTACAATAAACCTTAGCCCTATTGAGTAAGGTTCCCTTTGGTGCGTTTTAGTTACAATTTCCTCGATTGTCGTGCAAAGTTTTGTTTGAATAATCTGAGGTCCGCGTGTTTAAGACATTGGAGGATGAATTTCTCATTGAAAGTAAATGAGTTCAGATATTTCGATGAAACCTCATTTTACAAATATATATTTTTTTCTTTTCATTCCTATTTCAAATAATTATTAAATAAATAATTAAAATAATCATATAAATATAAATTTAATAATTATAAAAAGTAAACATCTATTACATGATTATTAACAAGTTTTTTTATAAATATATAAAAATTTGATCTTTACGAGTAAATTCGAAAATTTTTATTCTTTATTTCATCACTTTCAAAATTTTGATTCCTACAAAGGGGGCTTTAAAAGGTTTAAATTCATATTCAACATTTAGCCTAAATTTTATGACGCCATAAAATAGTTTGTTTAGTTTTTTTTTTTTTAAAGTCCTTCAGAAGCTTTTTTTTTCCAGCTAAATCACAACTTAACAAAAAAAAAAAAGTGATTTGGGCATCCAAATCTCTTTTGAAAGTTTCTTTTAGACCAAACCAAAAACTTGGTTGCTTTTATTTTTGGAAGTTATGATTTTAAATCGAATTTAGTATTTTATATCAATAAAATAGATTTAATTCCACATTTTATCTCTTTATTTACCAAAAATTTAGAAGTTAATCTCTTAATTCAATTTTTAGAATTTAATTTTCATATTTTACGAACACTGTGATGTTACTTTAGATTATTGAACTGTTAATTTTTATTAATTTTTGCATATAAATTATTGACGACTTATTTTGTGGACAATTATTAACTTTTCAATTTCATAAAATACGAAAACTAAACTCCGACAAATTAAAATAAGAATAACTTTTCAATTTTAGGAACTTCATAATTAGACCACACAAAATATGTAATTTAATGAATTTTAGGGTTAGATTTGTATATGATTTTAATATAATATGTTTTTTTATATATTTAGATTAAATTAAAAATAATTTTATTAATTTATTTCTACTTTCTAATATTATATTCAAAATAAATATTTTAATACATTTATGCTAAATACTAAAAATTAAAAATCTCAAATTTTCATAACAGGAATATTCAAAATACTTTTTTTCTAAACTAAATTTTTAGTACAGCAACAACAATGCTAACCTAAACCTAAAAACAAAGGGAAGAAAAAAAAAAAACGTAAACGTCTTAAAGCATCTTTTATAAAGCCAGATTTTGGAGGTAACTGAAGAAGTTTCTATTCATGTGCTTTTTTCTATTTCATTCAAATTTTCACATTAATTTCGTAATATATATTACGAAATTAATGTAAAAATAAAATTATAATTCTAATATGAATATAGATATTTATATTATAGTTATAATTTTTAATTATTTTAATAATAAATAAGTTAATATGTTTTAAAAAATTTCGAAAATATTTTTAAATATTAATATTTGTTTATTATTCAAGTCATGACTTAACACCTTAAATTGAAGTTTTTTTCTTTTAAATTGGTCCCCAAACTATGATTATACTTTACATTAATCTCTAAATTTTAAAATATTTTAATTGAGTTTTAAAAATATTAGTATCAATGTAATATATATATACATATTAACCATGTCCTTTTGTTAGCTTGAATGTCAACTTAAACGATAAATCTCAGCTCTAATTTAATGCAGAGAATATTTAGAACACGTGGATCAAATTTTACACATGTATACATCTATTACATGAACAATTTGTATTTGTAATGTCAAAGAAAAAAGTTTCCTAAATTTTGATTTATTTTCTTTTATTAGGCAAATTTAAACTTTTCATATAGTAGGTAAACACATGTTTAAAATTTTATATACGTGTTTTAAATATGCTCCGCATCGATTTAAACGATATTTAACTCTCAAATTAATGTTGAATAAAGAAGGACTTGATTGATATGATATCAATACTTTAAAGATTTAATCAACACATTTTAAATTTTAAATTATAGGTAGATTGGATTTTTTTTTGAATTTCAAAATAAGGGTTCATGCTTGGATTCAATTTTTAGGTGATTTATTTTGGTAGAAAGTGAAATTTAACTTGGTTTTTTTTTATATTAATTAATGAAATTATGTCTAGTTCAATTATTTAGTATATACTCAATAATAATTACTCAATAGAATTATGTGATAAATATGAGTATAAGTTAAGCTATGATTTATCAAAAAAATTGACTAAAATATATAATTTATAATTTAAACTTAAGAGTAGATTTCTATATCGTTCTGTTTTTTTTTTGATACGCTACTTAGAACTACCCATAATCCCTTAAATAGGAGGATAATAGGCTTAAACACACTCAAACTCACGTTCTTTTGCATTGATAACAATATACCAATAAGTAATTTTGCAACTCCACCCATTGGTGAAATACATCCACTTTTTAAGTCTTAATCTCAATAGTGATAAATATGATAAGTCAAAAATGACAATCAAATTAGTCCATTATAACTTGACAAATTCACTACCTTTTTGGGGTTTGGAATATATTTGTTTCAACTCAACTTTGATTTTCTTTTTCTCAATAAAACAAAATAAAGTTCTTTAAGTAACATTTTGAATTTTCTCTTATTAAATATTGGAAAAAATTTGTGATTTTAAATTAATTTACTATATACATAAAATTTATTAGTTTAAATTTAAATTTAAATATATTTTATCCTCAAAATTAGAATCTCTTTTGCATCATAAAAATACTGAATTTAATTAATTAATAATAAAATTTTAAAAAATGGCCTAGGGTTTTGGTAAGATATCATTCATTCTTAGATTTGCATTTTCAGAATTTCTGAGCAAATTTAGAAAAAATTCCTTTTGAGAATTGGACAGCCTTTTCTTTCTTTTTTCAATTTCTTATAATGTCCCTACTAAATGTCAAATTTCTTCATGTTTCCAACCTATCTTCATTCTTTCAAGGGACTATGTTGTCATTTCATTACACCTTGATTTAGGTTTTCTTTTAAGCATATTGTCTTAATTGATTTGACTTTTTTTCTTCGTAGAAGAAGAGAAATTATTGTATGAATCTTTCTCATGTTTCGTTCAATTATTTTATGTTACACTTAAAAAAAATAAATTCTCCGCATCAGATTTTATTTGATGAGTCGATGTCCTATCAAATTAAGATCGAGACGAGAATTTTAATTAATCTGAAATGAAAAAATAAAATTATGCTACATTTAATATAATATAATTATAAATAATATAACTAATTTTAAAAATTATTGCAAGAATCAATTAGAGGAATGACAAAAGACTATATATAAAATCTTTAATTCACATTAATTTCGAATTTAATCTCTGGAAAACCCTTTTATCTCTTTTTTTTAATTATTATTTGAAAATAAAAATTAAGAGTTAATCCATTAGAGTTTGACTTTTTTGTGAAATCATGAAATTTAATTATTTCCCAAAATTTGGAAAATAAATGATAATGATAATAATTTAATATTATTGGGTTTTAATTTTCAAAAATCAAGTAAAATTAATTAATTAATAAATAGCTTTTGAAAATTTCACCCCTGATAAGGTGCTTTTACCAATATAATTTATCTTTTTACTTATAATAATAATTAGTTATTTAAAAAGAAAACACACACATTTTAGTTAAATATTAATATCTTTTAATAAATTATTTCATTAAAAAACATAAATTTATTTTTATAATAATTTCGAGAAAATAATCCAAAATTTCCAGCAAAATTACTTGTTTAAAACAAAATAAATGTAATAAATTAACAGCCGTCCGATCAAGTTTTAACTCACTAATCAGAATGATTTTATTAACCTTTCCCGCCTAGGGTAGGTCACTTCATTTTCTTTAGCAAATATACAATTTTTTTTTTCTCTCGATTTTCCATTTTTATTTTTATTTTTTTAAATATCTTTTTACTGCACATTCCTTTATATCACTCTTTCCACATTCTGTAGGCTTCTCTTCTTACTCTCTGTTCTTCTTCTTCTTCTTCTTCTCCTTTTTTTTTTCCTTTTTTTTTTTTTTGAATTACTTTCTCTCAACTTTCTTGCCAAATTCTAATTTGCAAAGTGTTATTCATTGGAGTACTGATCAGAGCATATATATCGGATTCAAAGCAAAGGAAAATGGTGAGAATTTGGTTTCTTTCACTAACTGTTGGTTGTCTCTTTCAATTTTTTTTTTCTGTTAAACATAATCTCACGTGTTGAATAAAGGGTACGTGTTTTTCTTTTTAGTGTTTGTTGTTATCTGGCTATAATGGTCTGTTTGTTTCCCAGGAAAAAAATTATATGAACACAAGGAAATATTATTATTTTTTGTGCAGCTTTGTTCTACTCATTAAAACAAAAAGAAAAACAACAACCCTGTATTGGCTTCTTTGGTTTATTTAATTTTGTTAAAACGTTTAACCTTTCATGAATTCAGCATCTTTTAATAGTTTGTATTAGAATTCTGTCAATGTTTTGTTGTAATTTTTTATGAATTATACTCATTCTGGTATATTCACAGTTAAATGTTGAATCTTGCTATTGAATTCATCCATTGCTTAGAGTACTTTTTATCAAATCTATAATCTTGGAATCAATTGTAAATCTAGAAGCTTTGAAAGTTCATGACTTTTACAAGCTTTTTTTAATATTATTCCACTGAATTAGAATTTGGTTATTGCAGGTGGGTTGTGAATTTTACTTAAAGGATAAAACAGATTGGCTTATTCCCCTTCTTCAAACTGAGTTCTTTGGCCCTTGCTCTGATCATCGAGACCTTAGGAAAAACGAGAAAAATGTGTTCTGCATCGATTGTAATCTCGAATTTTGCCGGCATTGTAAGGTTCATAGCCAACATCTTTCACTTCAGATCTGCAAATATGTGTATCAAGATGTTGTTCGCCTTCAAGATATGCAGAAACATATTGATTGTTCCAGAATTCAGGTATTTTTTTCCAATGCTCTTATCGGCCTTTTAATTATGAAACTTTCATACTAATTGTAATGAATTCAATTGACCTTATTGCTTTGGTAGTATCATAGATGTGGTCAAAAAGATTGTTTTTTTGGGGTAAATCACTAATTAGGATCCATATATAATGTGTTTTTGATTAAACTACTTGTTGAATCATATCATTATGTTTCAAGAATCATCCAAATGATTGCTTTGATTGCCACTTTTTTTTTTCTCTTTTGATAAACTTTTCCAGCAATTTGATATGATACATAGTTTAATGACACTACTGACACTACTGTAATGATTTTTAATCGTTTGCCAGACATACAAAATCAATGGTGAAAAAGCTGTGCATTTGAACCCTCGGCCTCAAGCTAAAGATGCCAAACCATCAACAAAATCGAAAACTGGTGCTGCCTGCGAAGCTTGTGGAAGATACCTTCAAGACCCTCCTAATAGATTTTGCTCTATCGCATGCAAGGTATTTAAATTCAACCCCATTTTTTCACCACTTGAATTCCCTCATTATTTCCTTTTACCTGAATCATAAACAAATGTTTCAGGTCTCAGCTGTGCAGCCTGGAAACCGAACTGAAAAAATCAAATTGCCGATACGAGAATTCCCTCATGTTTCATGGAAATACAATAAAAATTCACCCGAAATAAGTACAGAAGAAAAGCAATCATCTCTTTCATCAACTGATGTTTCTGAGGAGACAAAGACATGGGTGACCAAAAGTCTATTAAAGCCTAGGAAAAGAGTGAAGAAAAGGAAAGGCATTCCTCATAGAGCTCCTGTCAGCTAATAACTCAAGAGTTTTTGGTAGATACTCAACAAAGGGTACTTAAAATAGCTTTTAACAGTTGGATCAAATCATACATTTTTTTTTTTGGCAATGAATTGAAGTTGGTCTTCAAGATTAGACCCTCATTTTGGAACTTAGTTGGGTTGGTTGAGAAAGGCAGTCCCACAATACCATTAAAGACTGATATCTTTTTGTTTTGGTTCTTGTTGAGATTGTACAGCATGTGAAAATGGTATTGAATTGAAGTTGATGGGCTGCATATAACAATGTTTTCAAAGACCTATTGTATCTACCCCTCCTTTGACAGGTTTCATTGGATCTATTATATGATTTTGTTCTTCTTTCGGTGGCATTCTTTTTTCATGGTTTCAATAGTATGTTATTCCTTATTACACCCTTAATCACTATTTTCCTAAATATAATAATAAAATTTATTTCAAGGGTTAATATAATTCTATGCACTGTTAGTAAAACATACCATAAAGGTAAGTTTGAGTTGTAGCATTTATATTTCTTTTTTCTTTTTCAAGCTACAACTTGAATACATTGGGGGCCTAATAGTATATGATGGGAATGTTTGTAATAGAGTTGGCATTGAGTGATGGTTTTCCCTTAAAAAGATTTGGTTCATTGTTACAATCTTCGTCGGTTTTAGGTAAATGGGGTGTTATATTGGTGTAATGTATGTTAAGCTTTGTATATCTTAAAATTGGGACCCTCAGTCTTCTTACATTATGGGAACAATGTCTTGTTTAAAATTTGTTTTTTTTTTTAAATTTTGGGGGTAGATAGGAAGGTGGCAGACAAAAAGAGCAGAAAAAAAGGGTGGGGGATGGAGAGGAAGGGAGAATCCTACGAACCAAGCAAGGAACGAGGTAAAAGAAAGAAAATAAAGTGAAAAATAGAGGGAGAGCACAGCAGCAGCAGCAGCAGCAAGCATGTTGCACATGGCATGGTCTATACTTTTTCCACATTGTTTTTTGCAGGGAATTGTCTGTCACTATTTCTATTACTAACATTAAGTATTTTGATATTTCTCCTAAGAAGATACGGGCATTTCCCCAGTTTTGTTATATATATATGTATATATCAGCCGCAATGAAAGATGGATCGGATTAGAGATAGGTTTGGGTACACTCTTAGATTCTTGCAAGATGAAAGTAAATTATGGGGTGCTAAAGCTTATATTTCAAGACACATATAATGTTCAAATTAATAACTTGATCGAAAAACTAAAGTTTATATTTCAAGACACATATGATGTTCAAATTAATGACTTGATCGAAAAATTATCTTTTTTATAAGGAAAGATAAAATTTTTAATTTAACTTGATTGAAAAGTTAACTTTTTATTTATTATTGGTTTGTGGTATAACACAATATATATTGTGGTTTAGAGATTGAACCCTATAGGTTTGTAGGAAATAGGGCTAGCATCCAATCTTGTAAGAAATCCTCCTTTCAAAACCTATAAAGGTGAATGAATCATTGAGGTTTTTAAATACTACAATTACCCTTATCCAAAAGAAATATATAAAATTTTAGTCCTTGAAAGTTTATATATTTATAAAATATGCACTAATAAATCAAATTATGTTATTTTATTAAAATTAAAATTAATTATATTATTTTTGAGAATTTTTAACACTCTAGACACATGATACCATTAGAAGAAAAATAATTAAAATATAATGGAGAACATAACATGACATAAAACAATGCAAATACATGAATTATGAAATCTAAACTTTTAATTAAAAATATAATTAAATCATAATATATAAATATATTAATGATTATACAGATGGAATATTGCAAAAATAACATGGGAGGCTCTCAAGTAATGGGTTGCTAATGCTATAGTTTATGGCATTACAAAATGTATTAAATACAATTTGGGGTTGTCTTTATTAGGCGTGCATGCATCTTTTGCCATTCTAAATATTTGGCTTTTCTACTTTTCTTTTTTCATCACTTTGTAGTTAGACTGCTCTTAAGCTTTTACGTCCAAATTTTTATTTTTATTTTTTAAATCTAGGAGAGTTTAAGTAAAAATATTAAGTTCGAAAAATAGGTTTCGATAAAAAAATTTAGGCTCATTTAAAAATACAGGATCGGTCTAGGACTTGAACATTCAAGGCTCTAGTATAGCCTAATCCGTTTTTAAGTTTATAATATTTTATTATTCTAATATTAACATTAAAATAATGTTAAGATGACTATATAAAAAATTCAATAAATAAAAATATATAAAGTTATTAAATATTAAAATAATATAATATAAATATTTTAAAAAATAATATGAGGATTTAAAATGGGCTTGAATTAGTCTTTTACAAATAATGGCGGGTTTAGGCAAAGTTTTAGGCCAATATTTTAAGTCGGACAAGCATAAAGTATGTTAAAACCATGCTTCACTGACTCGAACGGACACATGAACACCTCTAGTGTAAGGGTAGAGCTAGGGGGGTTAGCAGGATTCAGCCCCTTTACAATAAGAATTTCCTTTTAGGCATTTTATAATTTATAAAATTTTAAATTAATAATAATTAAATAGAACTTTAGCTCTAAAAAATATAATAAAATTGATTTAATTCTTTAAATTTATAAAATATATGCTATTATAATAATAAAATTATATTTTTATAGTAATAAAAATATACAATTTAATTTTAACATTAATCGAGTGTTCCGTGTTATAGATAAATTAGGCTAACCTTTTATTTTAAAGACACAGAAAAGCAGAAAAAATGGTGAGAATATATATATATATATATATATATATATATATAAAACAGTTTTTCCACCAAATTAAAGGAGTAGATAAATATGAAAATAATAATAAATAATAATAATAATAATAATAATAATAATAATAATAATAATAATAGTTGAGTTAATTTTCATTTTAATGGAAAACATGATAAATGAAAAGGTGGTGGGCGAATGAATCCCCACAATTCTGTGTAATCATTGTTTATTTTGTGTTACATTATCTTCTCATTTCAAAGGTGTCTGCTCCATCATTGTGATTTGAGACTGTCCCCATCTCCAATTTTTGGATTATATCTTATTTATTATTAATAATTAACACTTTAGTTATTTATCGCAATAAATAATAATTTTATCTAGCTGATCGAGTCTTAATTTGATTAGTATGAGTATTATTGTTAATATAAAAGATGTAAGTTTGGTAGCGTTGAAACACATTATTATTCTATTTATAGATTGATGAGGGGTAATGGGTAATTTTAGGTATTGGATAAAAAAAATAGATATTATTAGAACTTATAATGAAATTAATAAATAAAATGAAATAATTTATTTTGAAATATTTTATTTTTAAATTTTAAATAAAGTTTAAGAGATAATTAAAATAATTTTAAAAAAATCCTATTAGGTATTAATATTAAAGGAAATTGATTACCTGAGAGGCTTAAGCCCATAAACTAAACAAACTATATAGCCCAAATCTTCAAACCCTAATAGTAACTAAATAGAAGTTTCAGGCCCAACAACAAAACCCTAATTTGAAGCGAGCATTTGGGTTTTTCTTTTGGTCGTCGGAGGAGTCTCTATAAAACGGCTCTCCACTGTGCTTCGTTTGAAATCAGATCTCATCGGTCAAGGTGCCAATCAGGTAAATCTCCGCTCTTCTCTTTACTTAACCTTACTTTCTCATGGATTTCATTTTTGCTGTTTAGGTTTTCAGTTTTCTATCGATAGGAAAAAATGTCTCTAATGATTATTTAAATTTGAAAAACTTTCGTTCTTCTGAGAGAAAAAATCTGTGCGGAATTTCTATATGGAGACCTGAGCTGAAGAGACATTGTAGTTTTTGTTTTTTGCTATTTACTGTCATATTTGTGTTTGCCATTTTTGTATCATTTTTGCCTCTGAGGATGATTGAAAATAAGAAACTTTCGTTCTTCCGAGAAAATCCATGCGGAAAATTTCTGGAGACCTGAACTGAAGAGGTTGATATGAATTAGCTACAATTTGTTCAATTAGATTTAGGAAAAGAATTTGTTTTGCATTTTTGGTCATTACTATAGTTTACAACTGACCTTTACGGTATTAGGCATTTGAAGGTCTTCTGTTACTCTAATGATGTTTAATATAAAAACTTTCGTTCTCCTGAGCTAATAAATGCTGAAATTTTATGGAGACCTGAGCTGAAGAGTTTCAGAAGATTTTTCTATATAGATTGTATTTTGATACCTTTTTCTCTTATGTTGCCCTAATTCTGATTTTCTTGAAATACCTGTGTTGGACACCAATGTCTTAACTCCTATCCGGACATGGGTTTGGAGATATGATCTTTTAACATACTCTGTCCAAATACTCACACCCAAGTCTGAGTATTCATGTGAATAGATTTTGCATAGATTTTGAGAAATACTCTGTTTGTGTTCATTGGGCAATTTACAGTGAAGCCATAATATTGTAATTTCCAATTGGGCAATTTTTGTACTTCTTGTGTAGTTAAGCATTTTCTTTTTCTACAAATATTTTGACAAATCTATCATTCATGTGGTTACATAAGCATAGAAAAATTTTCCATTTTCAAGTGTAGTAAGAGTTTCTTGATTTTGTTAATGGAATTTACATACTTTTTGCAGGTTTTGTGTTAGGTTTACTGACAGATATCACTAAAGACTTCTGTATTTGAGAATGAGGTACTAATTCATCTATCCTTTTTTCTTTCCTTTGCCGTGTTCATTTAGTAGCATTAAAAAGTTGCTTGCTGCATTTTGTAGATTGTATACTAACCCTCTCCTTTGTTTGCTTCTCTTTTTGCAGTCGGCCAATGGAAGAAGATGTAAGTTGTCATAACTGGAGTTTTCCCCCTCCATTCAAACAAAAAGAATGCATTTCTTGTATGAATCTTTGCTGATATTCATCTCTTGTTTGCTTATCTACCTGCAGACACCAAAGAATGAGGAAGAGGAATTTAACACTGGACCGCTGTCCGTTTTGATGATGAGTGTTAAAAATAACACTCAGGTAATAAGCCTATCTTCCGTACCCCCTAGCAATACTTGTAAATGTGCTTTATCTAGAGCTGAAATTAGCGTTATGGAAACAGGTTCTTATCAACTGTCGCAACAACAAAAAGCTTCTCGGCCGAGTGAGAGCATTCGATCGCCACTGCAACATGGTTCTGGAAAATGTCAGGGAAATGTGGACTGAGGTTGTTTTTCTTTCCTCCTCTTGTTTGCCTTCATCTTATTACAATCAAATACTGAGGCTTGTTTGCCTTCATCTTATTACAATCAATTACAGAGGTTAAATCGATTCTCCATTACGGTATAGGTACCGAAGACCGGGAAAGGCAAGAAGAAGGCACTACCAGTTAACAAGGACAGATTCATCAGTAAGATGTTCCTTAGGGGAGATTCTGTTATAATTGTTCTAAGAAATCCCAAGTAAATTTGGTGCTCTTATGTTATGAAACTTTTGTAGTGTTTATGTATTCAACTAGGGAAATGCTATTTAAACCACCAACGGCACTGCATTGGATTTGCTCAAAGTACTGTATCTATATTGAGTAGTAGTTTGGTTTGTAAATTTACTGATTATATTTACTTTTATAGAAACTCTATGCCGACTTATTTTGATAATTATCTATAAAATGTTTTATATATTAAAATAAATATTTCGATTTACTCTTCTTATGAAATAAGCTTTCAATTTTTCTAAGTTGGAAAATTAATTATATTTCTTAGTTGTAACAGGCTAAAGTATCTCTTGTTCTCGTAGGGATATGAGTATTTGATTTTGAATTAGTCAAGTTGATTAATTTTATTTTAGCAATTAAGTTTGATTTGAATTTTTTTATCAAATCGATTCGGGTTGAAGGATTTTATTATTCATATTCAATGTTATGTTTACATGGATCAATTATTTAACTAGTAAATGAAGTACAAGATTATTTAACTATATAAGCAATATAATAATTTTGTCTTTTTAACTTGATAGGTTAAAACGATGTAGTTTTGTCCTTTTTTTTATTCGGATTTTGGGATAACTCGAATTGTGTAATTCATATTTGAGTGAAATTGAAAATTTTGATTTTTTTATTCTAGCTGATGTGAATAGCTCGATTAACTTAAATTATTTAACTCAAAATTTGAATTAAACGTTTATGTTCTCAAATTAAATTATTTTATTCAAAGTTTTTGAATCAAATTAAAATTTGCTTATCCTATTTTCTCACCTTATTTTCAAGATTTTCAAGATTTTTCAAGTGCAAATAACTTTGTGTTCAAATAATAAATATATTAAATAACTTTGTGTTCAAATAATAAATATATTATATATATGCAAAATAAACTTCCATTTTATGTGCATATCCATATAAATTTGTATGCAAATATGACTTTAATTGATTGATTGAGTCTTAGCTCAATTAGCATAAGCATTATTGTCAATGTAGGAAGACGTGAGTTTCAGTATATTGAAGTGCATTATCTTTCTATTTATATGTTGAGGAAGAACTATGTGTAGTTTTAAGTATTGTGTCAATAAAAGCATATATAAGTAGAACAATAAAATTTTTTCAAAAAATATGACTCAATAAATTTTTATTATATCTGTTTTTTTGATACAATGCCTAAAACTACTTATAGCCCCTCCTCTCCTCTTAAATTAGAAGATAATATGTTTCAATGCACTGAAATCCATATATTCCTGTACTAGCAACAATGCCAATGTTAATAAAACAAACACTCAATTGGCAATTAAATAAAAAACTTTGTGGTACCATCACCTTCCATTGGGGAATCTCCACATTTCGAACATTGAAGAGCTACCAAAACCAAAGCACCATTAAAAGGCTCGTAAAAGCCTCTTTGCCAAGCTTTGTCATTGCAAATTGCAGGCAGTCAATTACCTTGCAAAAAGAGACTGAATAAGTTGGCACCAATACTACATTAGGATAGTCAAGGGGGACATCTGATAGAATTAACCCTGTAATATCGGAGGTTTTTTTAGGGTTCTAGTTGATCATCTAATTTTTAGGACACTTTCATTTTAGTCACTCAAAATAAAATCCTTACAATTTAGTTATTTAATTTTTAGGGTGTTTTCTTTTTAATCATCTAAATGTTAAATCTCTAATAACGGTTAACTATATATGCTACATCATGTTTACATATTTATATGAGTCACCCAAAGTATATATTTTTAAGGTATTGATTAGGGTAAAAAATCAAGAATTAAAGCGAAAATGTAATAGAAACTAAAATAATACACACAAATTTTTTATTTGTACTTTGTTTATCCCATTGCGAAAATTTTAATTTTTAATATTGCAAATTTAAAATTTAAAACATCAAAATAAATTGAATAAATTGTTGAAATGTTTTAATCCATTGATAATGTCAACCGATTTGTTACTATAATATTAAAATTAATTAATTTAATCTCCATTTAAATTTTAAAATCAACGAAATCAATTCAAATAACTCAGTATTTAATAATTGTCTCTGAAACTTAAATTTCTTTGGATTATATAATCTCTATTTTTCCATGCTAAGCTAAAAGTAAAAGAAAATATCATCCCAATTAATTTATTAATTGCTTGCTCTTCGTTTAGATAAATAAGTAGTAAAAAATTATGACAATTATTTGGCATGGAAGATAAAATTAATCAATTTAATTAATTGCAATGATTTTTCCCTACTTTTAGCTTAGCACGACATATTCAGCATCATATATATAGTTAAAAGAAATTTGAGTTTCAGAGACAACTTTAAAAACAATAATTTTTATTGATAATTATTGAAAATAATTCCAAAAACATAAAAACAAATTAAATAAATTGTTGAAAAAAATTATTTATCGATAATGTCAACCGATTTGTTGCTATAATTTTGAATCTTAATATTTAAAATTTGTATTTTAAAACACAAATTTATACTTTTGACAATAAGATACATAAGTACAATTTGACAATTTTTGTTATTATTTTAGTTTCTATCACTTTTTCACTTTAATCCTTTATTATTTTACCAAAATCAATACTTAAGAAAATGTATTTTGGGTGACCAAAATGAAAATAAACTAAAAGTTGAGTGACAAAAAAGAAAGTGGAAACATAATGTGGCGTGTATAGTTAACCGTAATTTGAAATTTAATACTTGAGTGACTAAAATGAAACTCCTAAACTAACTAATTAGAAGATATTAGAGTTAAAATGTAATTAGATTGTTATAATAATAATGATGTTAACTAAGCTATGACTCAAATTTACGTATAATCAGAGTTGGGCTTGTATTTTTATGCATTTCTTTTTGGAGTAGGGCGTTTTTTCCTTTCCACCCAAACTCTTCCAAATAAAATAAAACCTTAAAATGTCAATTGAGTCTTAGTTCGATTGGTATAAAAATTATTGCCAATGTAAGAAGACATGAATTCGATTGCGTTGAAACGTGTTATCTTCGTATTTATAGATTGAAGAAAGACTATAAATAATTTTAGACATTATCTTAAATATATATATATATATATAATTAAAATTTATAAAGAGATTATTAAAATAAAATAAAACCTGTACTTATAACCACAAATTCCAAGAATGGACAATAATATTTAGTAAAAAAGTAGACAATTTTGGAATATGTGAACACTTGCCAAAGAAGCACAAACGTTGTTCCCATTTTGGTACAAATCCTTGTACATAAGACACGCCCACACACACCGCTCATATTCCATTTCATCATTTCGAGTACTTACCAAAAAGCATGGCTGCTCAAAACAGCAGAGCTACCATTGAACCCGAGAAGCAAACCCTTCTCAATCACCACAAGGAAAAACACTTCACCGCCAGAGAGATCGTCCGCGACATCATCATCGGCGTCTCCGATGGTTTAACTGTGCCCTTTGCTCTTGCCGCCGGATTGTCTGGCGCCAATGCCTCGTCTTCCATTGTTATTACCGCTGGTATCGCTGAGGTTGCCGCTGGAGCCATCTCTATGGGACTTGGCGGGTAACTCTATATATACCTCTCATTGTTTTGATAAGTTCGAAAATGGGTGCTGTTTGGTTACTAAGAAACTGCAAGAAAAAGAGTGAAAGTTATTATTAGGATTTTACGTAGTTTTTTCCTTTTCTGCAGGTATCTTGCGGCTAAAAGTGAAGCCGATCATTACGCGAGGGAATTGAAAAGAGAGGAAGAAGAAATTATCAGTGTGCCTGATGTTGGTAATAATTAAATTTTTTAATAAAAAAATTAAGTCATTTGATTAAGTTTCTGAAGGATTGAGATTCATTTGAGTGTCGCAAATTGTGTCGTGGCTGAAAATGCAGAGGCTGCTGAGGTGGCTGAAATACTAGCAGAGTATGGGGTAGAGCCACATGAATATGCACCTGTGGTGAATGCCCTAAGAAAAAGGCCTCAAGCTTGGCTTGATTTCATGATGAAGTAAGTTTGCTTATCACATATGCCTGTAATTATTACCATACTTTCATAGCTTAAATTGGTAATGATAAGAATTCGATGTTGTAAATAGAGAAAACCTTTGATTCCAGTTTAAGGATTGAACCAATGTTTTGCTTCACGAGTGGAATCCATGATTTAAGCAATTCCTGGCCATAGGCTAATGAAAACTCAAAACTCAAAAGACATAAAAAGGACTACACAGTTGAGTTGGGATTTTGACTCTTTGACACCACACCGCCTCGGGCTGATGAAATTAAGTGTTTGTATCTATGGGAATAGTGAATAGTGTTTGACGAATTGAGTGAATGTGTGGCCCAATTCTCACTCTCCAAAAGTAGAGCAAA
This sequence comes from Gossypium arboreum, assembly GCF_025698485.1. Taxonomy (NCBI): domain Eukaryota; kingdom Viridiplantae; phylum Streptophyta; class Magnoliopsida; order Malvales; family Malvaceae; genus Gossypium; species Gossypium arboreum. The sequence continues at coordinate 2,908,006 of NC_069082.1, read as the reverse complement.
ATTGCCAAATTTGCTTTTTGAAATATTCGGATCAATGCACTTTTCTCTTTTTTCAGAAAGTGCCCCCATGTGGCCCGGTTCAGACTGGAACAGGTTCTGGCATGCTACTTGGGGGGGCTTTTTTTTTTTTTTAATTTTTTCTTCTGAAAAAAAACTCTTCTTTTTGGTTACAAACAAAGATTTCCATATATTTTCAACACACATTCATTCCCTTCTCCTTCAATGGGAGTGGAATCATGTATAGATTTATTCTTTTAGAACATTTTGCTGGATATTGATGGAACCCATTGTTTTCATAAAATCCAACATATTTGGTAAAACACTGCTGTAAACATATGCAGGTTTGAGCTGGGGCTAGAGAAGCCAGATCCACGAAGAGCATTACAAAGCGCATTCAACATTGCCGTTTCTTACATATTGGGTGGATTGGTGCCACTCCTTCCTTACATGTTCATTCCAAGAGCCCAGGATGCGGTGGCTGCATCAGTGGTCATCACCATTGCTGCACTCCTCATCTTCGGCTACGCCAAAGGTTACTTCACCGGCAACAAACCGGTAAAAAGCGCATTCCAAACTGCTCTCATTGGTGCCATTGCATCTGCTGCTGCTTTTGGCATAGCTAAGGTTATCCATCCCTAGAAGTTTTATGCTTTGTTTTTAAGAACTGAAAATATGGGTTTCCTTTAATATTTTTCATGTTGGTATTTAGATTAAAATCTCAAATCTTCATGTAATTCTCTCCTTTTACCTGTACGAATGAGTAAATCACCATTTCGACATGAACAAGTGTCTGCCAATCCGCATTCATACATGTGTAAGATATTATATATTTATCTAAACTATATAACAAACTAATTTGCAAAAGATTCAATGTATTTATTATTATGTTTCTGGAGCACGTGTCAATATTATTTTCTTTATTTTTAGAAGATATACCTTTTGAATACCAAAAAGGAATCTCCTATCCCCATATAAGTGAATAAGCAAAAGGACAAAAACAAAAAGTAAAATAAAGGGAGGAATGTATAATGGTCCCGTATTGATTCAGGCTCACACATCTCGGCCACAATAACTATCACTTACCGAATAACAATTAGGGACTCTATAGACAGATATTCTCAGGCAAATACATAATTGGTATTATGATGAATAGTAGAGATTGTTTAAGGACTATATCTAACCTATGTTTATAAATAACTTAGAAATGGACCAACAAGTTTAAAATGATAACTTCATTTTGATAGCTACAACTACTTGGCATAAACAAAGGTAAACTACCATATATCATCCTCCATTACTCACTGGTTGTTCTATATATTGCTAGGCAGTCCTTTTGTGAAGATCGTGCTGCATGTATTTAGATATAGTGTAATGAAAAGAAGAATATAAATGTATATAAATTGGATATAGGATAGGCATTCTGCTAAAAGGTTTCCAAGAGTACCTTTCTAAGGAGTTCGGTGCGGTTTAGTACTCTCGGAAGTCAAATGGCCCATTTGGTCTGTTAGAAGTTCCAAGTCTGGAGATTTCTCTAATGGTGATCCATTTACAAGTGGTTCAATCTCTAGGTTCTGGGATTTCCCCATATTTTGTAGTAACTGTTCAAAACTACACGACTTTTCTGAATGGGTTTCGGAATCTGTTACCTCCATTTCCATACCAGAGTTCAAGGGGCTTTCTTTATCTTGATTTCCACTGTCATTATTCTCTAGAAATGTGTTGCCTAAAAGAAGTTTTTCCCACGCACCATCATCGTGTATATCTGGGGGAATGAAAGGTGTATGACTTTCATCCATAAGCACTTTCACGAAATCAATATTCATCCAAAAATCTTTTGTTCCATCTGAAGAGTTATCAGATTCATGAGGATTTTCGCAATCTACCACTGGTGCAAGTACTGGCTTTGATGTTCCATCCATCGGAGGCTGATACCTTACTATCATATTATCAGAAGCAATTGGTTCACCATCTTCTGTAACTTGTTCTAGCATATTGCTTGGTTCAGCCATGCGCCAATTATTTTCTTTTGGTTGAATCAGTTGGACCAAAAAGCCGGGGCTCTGCATAGCCATTATTAAGAAGGATAACAACTGCTGCTGACTTTTCTCCATTCCTTGAAGACGTTCCTTCAAGAGAAGAACCTTATTGTCTGCAGTTTCCTGGAACTGCGTAAGTTTAACCAATTCCTGCATCAGAGCATTTTTATCAGTCTTCAAATTCTCAACTTCCTTCCACAGTGCAGTGTTTTCATTGTTTTCGCATGATCCAACAGTGTTCTCCAGCTGCTGTAGTGGCTGCTGCTGCAATGGTTTACGCTGCTCAGATCCTGGGGAGTGTTTCCGTCTAGCAATATTCTTAAGCAAGTCCTTTTGACCTCTGACGAATCCATCATTTGCAAATTCCCAACGGTCTGTATCAATTTTTCTAAAACCCTGGAAAAAACTTTAAGGGTCACTAATGTTTTCAATGAATTAAAAAGTTCAAACAAAAAAATCCAAGCATTATGAGTACCTTCTAAATACTAGCATTAAAAAAAAAGCCAAAGATAAGCATTTGATTCTGCCGCTCTTCCACCCGGCAATGAAGTACAAAATCAAAATGGAAAAGGTAGAACAAACATGCAGAAATACCTTATACACCTCCAATATAAGCAAGAAGCAATAAATCATTAAAATTGTATGAGACAGTCCAGTGAATTAATCATTTCATTGTGCTAAAACAAATAAGTGCCGAAATAAGTAGGAAAAGAGAGAGTGAATGACTGATAAAAAAACAGCAGTCCAATTAATTTCAACAATTTTTCCAAAATTTAACTTAAAGGATATTAGACAACATTTAGATTTTGCCAATTCTAACAAATTTAGTAAAAAAGGTAACCTATGTTAATCAGAGCCTGTATCTGATGCATATCTGGACATTGTAAAACTTGAACATATCTATGTCAGGAATATTCCAATATGCCGAGTAACATGGAGGGCAACCATAAATGGTATTACAGTCTCCTAACTCGACCAAGACTTTCACCCCCACATACTTTTTTGACAGGACTGGAAGGGCTCCAAAATTTAGCCACTGTCAATCAGTAGACTGTCTCTAATGAATTTGAGCCTACTAATATTGGCCTAATAATACAAAATAATTAGTTATTTTCTTCTCTTTATTTTTAAATTAGAAAATATTGTAAGCATCAAAATGGAGAAATGCATATTGTGGAATATGCTTAATTATCATTTTCTTTCAACATTCTACAGCAAATAATTTTCCATTTCCCATACTTCTTTCTTTACTAACCCTAATTTTCTTGCTACCATAAAGAAATTTTACACTGCAATTTCAATTGAACTGAACCTGAACCATATCCCATCAAAATCAAATGACTTGTCTAGCAAAACTTAAAAATAAAGAAACTAAGTCAGTACCATTTTAGCCTTTTCTAGTTTGGCAAAATTCAAACTAATAATTACCTCACCATTGAAGCAAAATTGAGTCATAAAAATTGCCCAGAAATACCGCTAGTGCTATCAAATATTCCTTTCTAGTTTATTCCTATATATTAGAAATTGAAAACAAGCAACAATCCTCTATGAATTTACACTCAGAAACTTAAATTCCCAGTAACTGCAACTTGAACACCACAACCAAGCTCTCACAAGAATTAAACCAAACACACAACTAATAAAAAAAGCAATTTAACAACAAACCTAAGCAACAAAAAAAGAAAACACAAAGCATCAAAAGAAAATTCCATCATAAGAATAGCAAAGACTTGCTTCAACAAGAAAACAAGAACACAACAGACATAAAAAGAAAACACTCAAAACGCAATTTAAAAGTCCAAAATCCAAACTCAAACACCAACACACCCCACGCCCCTAATTCGACATGTTTTTTTGAGAAAGTAAGATAACCATTAAAAAGAAGAAGCAGGGGGAGACTCACATAAATATTGAGTTGCCTGATGAAAGAGGAAAAATTGCTGTGCTTGAAGAACTTAGGGAGCAAATGAACTGAAAATTCAGTCATATCCCAAATTATAAAACTATCGTTATTTTGACTCCATGAAATTATCGCATCAGTAGACTCATCATCCACCATTTCATAACATTTTTTTAGAAAGGGTGCTATTGACTGAGACCCATTTTCACTCGGTTTCACCATAATTGAATTTTAATTAAAAAAAGTAAAGAAATTTGATATTTAGAATAGTGTGAGCAATTTTGTTTTTATAGTACGACTCTTTGGTAAAGGCCTGAGAAGGGTAAACTGGAAATTGTAGTAAAAATGGGGAAATTTTATGGATTTTCCTTGCTTCGCTTCTGGCCGCTCAACCGCGTGAAGTTTGGAAATTGTTAGCTACTGCGCTTTGGTGGTCAAAATTTGCTATTAGTCCTCTACTTTGATAAAATTCGAAATTTAATCTGTCCTTAAAAAATTAAAAAAATAAATTGTTTTACTTGAAAAATGAATTTAGATAAAAAAATTTGGCCCATTTAAAATATGGGTCAAGTTTGAGCTTAAATATTCAAGACCCAAGCCCAGACCATTTTTAAGTTTATAGTATTTTATATTATGTTATTTTTTTATATATTATATAATTTATAACACATAAAAAATTTATACTAAATATATAATACTACTCTAATATAAATATTAAAATAATATTAAAGATCACTATATAAAAATTTCAATAAATAAAAATATATTAAATTAAAATAATATAAATATATTTTAAAAAATTAAAAAAAATAGACAGTCTAAAATAGACTTGGAAAAAATTTTAAATGATATTATGGGTCGATCCGAATTGAGGAAACATAAAGTATATTAATATTATACTTATGCTTGAACCATGAACGCTTTTATTTTTAACTTGCAATTTAATATTTATTGTGTTATAAATTTATAATTAATATTTATAATTATAATTTAATAAATTAATTATATTATATTATTGGAAAGGATTATTATTTGATAAATTTTGATAATAGAGTTAAAAGATTTAATGCTAAGTTAATGAAATTTTGAGTAAACTATAGTGATGATCAGCAAACTATTAATTTCATTTTTGGTAAGTCAACTACTAATTTTAACCTCTAATTTTGCTTTCGTCTTTATCAATCGAGTCCTGGACCTCTTTCACTTTCTTATTTTTTGGGATTGAATTCTTTAATTCCTAGCCTTCTGGGTGGCCCAAGAACCAATATATTCGATCCATTTTCTGTATGGGATCCTTTAGATGTGTTCTTCAACTCTGCATTGGCAAACACTGTGGCATCATCATCTTCAGCATGCGAAGCTTCGGTCATTGCCAACGCGAGGGTTGATTAGAAGGAAACACCCAAAGCTCACGTGTTCAAAGCAATCCTTCAAGGGCTGAAGAAGGGAGGGTTGTTTAGATAAGTGGGGAGAGAAGCAAGGAGCACTAAAAGAAGAAGGACAAGTGGCACCACGTTGAGAGGAGCAGTGGGAAGTTGTTGAGGACGTTCAGGTTGCCCGAGAATGCTAAGATGGATCAAGTTAAGGCTAGCATGGAAAATGGTCCCCAAGGAGGAAGACAAGAAACCTAAGGTTAAGGCCATTGAGATTTCAGGCTAAAATACACATCAAAGGTGAAAACATTATAAGTTTGTCTCATGTCTATGGGTCTGAATTATGGAAAAACAAGTTCATTGAAACTAAAATGATACTATCATTCCTCTCCTCTCTGAATATGTTGTAGAAACTATTGAGGTGATTTTAGTTTCCCCTTCATAAACTATGGATATCAGGGAATTTGTTTTTGTTGATTTTTGCCGATGGTAAAACTTGACAAGAGAAGGAGGGTTCAAACTGGTCTCAGTTATCTGAGTGTGCCATGGACTACTTCTTCGCTCATCGAGAAAAGAGTTACATGGCTTGGGATCTATGGCCTTCCTCTTCATGTGTGGAACCGTAACCCCTTTAAAAGAATTGCAGAAATGTGGGGAGATTTAGTTTTGATTGACGTGGATACTTTGAACATGGTTGATTAATTTAACTAATCATCAGAAGAGGATCGATGAAACTATTTTTTGTCAACTGCAATGACATCAGATGCCCGATTCGTGTTTTTGAATTTATGTGGGATTACAATTAAGTTTAAATCCAAAACAGGGTGGGAGTGTATGACCTCATCTCGCTCATCATCCCGGTCTCTTTTGATGGCGGTTGACATTGAAGATGAACAGTTGCTACATAAGGTTTACGTTGGGTTAGTAAATGGAATTGAAAAAGTGCATGCAGTGGGAGATATTGATCAGGATGATGAGCTTGGGCCCCATGTTAATTTGGTGCAGCACTGTTTTGGGTTCCTTTTAGTTTTTTGGGCATGGTCTTTTGGTGCCTAGCGATGGATTTTGGTGACTCTAAGGAACTTCATTGCAGCATTTTTCTGGTTTATTTTGTTGTTGCTCATAGTCTGCTTTGTTAAGGTGATCCATCGCATCATTTTGAAGAGCTTCTTGGACTGCATGCTTTTGTCCCAGGAAAAAGAAAAGCAACAATTTGGTGAAGCACAATCGACAACAAAAGTTGAATCGATTTGGCAAATACATACAAGTATGTCTAAGTAAACTTTCGAGTATGCACTTGTTGAACCAGGTCATCTGAAAGAACCTTGGTAAAAAAACCTTTAAGAGGGGTGGGAGCTATAATTAATCAAGTACTTGTGTGTGCACAAATACAGGTGGGAAACCCTTTATTTATAGGCAAAGCTCTAAAGAATCTTCGGTTGAGATTAAGTAACAAGGTCTAGTATGGACGGTAAAGATCTAATTTTTATTAACTCTCCAACTATTCATAATAAATGGTATACAAGGAGTGTGAACAAATGTGGACAAGCTTACGTCCATTCATCTAGAATCTTCCAATGGTTTGATGGGCTCGTGTAGGCTCAAAACCTCTATGCAGTATGGTTGGGACTTGGGCCACTTGATGGTACTTGTTGCTTTTTAGTGACTCGAATGGATGCCAAATTATGCCGAGACGTGACACATGCCCAGCAAGACGAAGAGCAAATAGAAGAAAATAATTTACCTTCTAATTTGTTCATGGTCCATTTTACATTTCATGTTTAGCTCTAGTTTGCCGAATTATGTTGTATCTTTGCATAATATGCCCCCAAATTGATGGAGCAATGGGGCAATAACAGAACATCTGCTCCCCAATATCAGGTTCTCTCCCACAGAGTAAGCAGCCAAACTGAACTTGTTAATCACAGGAGTAAAGATAGTTCCTTGTTGGCAGTACACTCCAGCAAGTGTATATACCTAATTTTGTTTGGATTAATTTTAATTAGATAATGAGTTGAATCTCGAATTTTAATTTGGCTAATTTTATATTATTTTTGATAAAATTATTGATGTTGGATAGAGAAACATTAAAGAACTTATCTTCACATAGTCCAAATTACTTTGTTATTTATTACTATAAAATACTAATGTAATTTGAGAAATGATTGTATGAAATTGTGATTTCATGTGATCCCTGTCCCTTTCCAATAGAAGAATGATAAATTAGATTTTACTTGTTTTTAGGAGGAAAAAGTTGAAAATCAAGAGGAAAAATCTTATTTGTCATTCTTTTATTGAAAAGGGATATGGATGACACGGAATCACAAATTTATACAATTTCTTCTCATGTAATTTTAGCTTTTGAGAAGAATAGTCTCAAATTGTAATTGATCTTTTAGTATAATCTTGAACTTTTATAATTTGAGAGATTAGTATAGATTTTATAATTGAGCAATGAAAACACTAATTTATTCATAGTGGAATGTATTTTATGAGTGCATATTAAGAGAATAGACAAGTTTCAATTACTGGTTAAGTTCTCGGTGAGAGAACTTAGAGGTGAGTGATCTTAGATTTTTATGTACATAAATGAGGTTGCTATACCGGGTTATGATAAAACTTGAATCACTTATTGTATTAGAGTTAAAGATAGTAAATTTACTCACTAAACTAAACTTCATAGATGTTAAAAAATTAAACTTCGTAAACAATTTTCTGTATTCTATTTTTTTTATTGTGTTCATCGTAATCACAACTAAAACCGGTACTGCGGTCAACACTTTACTTTCTAAGCAATTATCAACTGTCCGCTTCAAACGGTTTCCAGTACTAGTTAAAAGCTGAATGCAATTGTTGGTTCAAGAAAAAGCTTTAACCAAAGCTTGCCATCTGCTATTTCTGCCATTGTTCCTTAATTATAGTTCTCAGTTGACGTGGTCTTTCATCATTTGAGAATGTTTAATACTTACCATAAACGTGTTTTTGTTGGAGTTATTACAAGATGCGCAGCCGCCATTAACTGTTCTTCCTCTCTAAGGGCTTTTCCTTGAGGACGTCGGCCACTGAATTGTCTATATTTACCATGCAAATGTTCAAAAGTGTCTCACGTAATATGAATGTGAACATTCTTTTTCCTTATAAACAGTATGAATGTAAACATTCATACATATAGAGTTAATTTAATTTTTTTATTAAATCTTCAAAATATTAATATTATATTAATTAAGTCTTTTATTACAATTTGATTTTTATTTAAATTTTAAACACATATTTATTACTTTGTATAAATTAAATCCATTTGTCTTCAAGCCAATAAAAAAGGTACAGTGAGATTTATTTATTCTTTATATTAAAGATTTAATATATACTTTTTCTGCTTACGTTTGAGAATTGAAATTTTAAAAGTCACACTTGAATTTTAAAAATATTATAAATTGTGATAGAATATATGTAATATAATTATTATTTTTAAAAGTCATAGAGTTTGTTAGATGTTTATTAAAATTATGAAATAAATAAAATCTATTCAAAAATTAAATATGCATATTTTAAGATATGATTATTTGGAAAATGGTATGGTAGGTATTTTAAAAATTTTACATGTGAATTAAGTAATAAATAAATAATTTTAATTTTCTAATCCAATGATAATGCAAAAAGAAAAAAATAAATAAATAAAAGAACCCTTGTGTGTACGCAAAATTTTGGACTTCTTTAGTTATTGCTCACATTCAACAATGAGAATGTTAATTGGATTTTATGATATTAAAGTCAGTCAGTGTGAAAAGAGAGATTTTCAAGCACCAATTATTTCACTAGGACAAATAGGTTTAATTCTCCCTTCAGTCCCTGTACTCTTTGATTTTTTGAAATATAGTCTGTTTCCTTTTAATTTCATAAATTTAGTGCCTCTACTTGTCTGATTTAAAATTAAAATTCAATTGATAATATTATTAATTGACTTTTATTAAATTTGAATATATTTTATCAATTGAACTTTAATTTTTAAAGCAAATCTTTGAATATAAATGATTCAGTTGAATGTTAAATATTTTAAATTTCGATTAAATTAGAAGAATAGAGAAGATTAAATTCCTAAAATTGAAATCAAAGAAAGTGAAATTTGAAAGTTCAAAAGTACATAGACTAAGGATAGAATTAATCAAATAATAAAATACGGTAGGGATTCACTTACACCATTTTGTATATTTTTGTATGATGGATACTTTAACGATTCAAACGTTTTATCAATATTATTAAGCTTCTCTTGAATATAAATTTTGAATCAATTCAATATCTCTATCATATTAATTTAAAATACTCTACCTATCAATAAATATTTAGCATTTAAATATTTTTATATATAAAATAGTTAAAAAATATTAATTTATATCAAATTTAACATGCATGATGAATGAAATATTAAATTCTGTGTATGTGTGAAAATCATAAATTTAGAAGAAAAAAAAAATTCAAACTTGAGCTCAAAAACCAGAAATGAAAACGAAAGGAGAGAAGAAACTTCCTTGTTGGTCTTCAATCATCTCATTATACAATGTACGATTTCAAAGCTTTCTCACCCTAATATAATACCCAGTCTTTATCCACGTTCTCTTAAATAACCCACACAAGCTTTTCCTTCGTAGGAGGGAAAGCGAGATGAGCAACAATATTGGCATAGTTGACAAGGCTCTTAGCAGCCTTGGAAGAGGATTCGATTTAACAATGGATTTTCGACTCAAGTACTGCAAAGGCAAGGAGAGGCTCATTTTACTCGACGAAACTGATAAAAGAGAGATCGCCATACCCGGTTTCGGTTCCATCAAAGATGTTCCCATCGATATTAAATGCGATAAGGGCGATCGAACTCGTTACCAGTCTGATATTCTAGATTTCAATCAGGTAATTAATACCAATTTCTTCCTCTCGTTTTTCATTTTTGTTGATGTACCTCTCAATCTTTAAACCCATAATCTTAGTGTATCTGTGTGTGTATGATTGGTGGGTGGGTGGGTGTGTACGTAGATGGCGGAGTTTTTCAACAAAAAATGCAGCATACCAGGGAAAATACCATCGGGGAGATTCAATACAATGTTTGGGTTTCAAAGCGGATCATGGGGGAAAGATGCAGCCAATACCAAATGCTTGGGAATCGATGGATATTACATTATTTTGTTTAATCTTCATATTCATCGCTATCCTCTCCTTCTCTCTCCTCATGTTCTTAACGATCTTCCTTCTACCTGGTATCCTTATGCCCTAGCAAGGTACCTCAACTTCTTTTATTAAAATATATTTTTTTGAAATTTAACTGTTTAATTATTTAGATTGGGACATTGATCTAATTTATTTTGTTATATGTTTTTTTGATAAATTATAAAAATAGTTATTTTATTTTGTTAGGATATATTTAATCACTTATCTTTAAAATTTTACATTTTAATAATTTATATTATCATTTTATTATAAAATGATCATTCGCCATTAACATCTGTTACAAAATGTTTTCTTTTTGGTATTAACCTAAGACAAATTTTTTATTAAAAATTATTTATAGATTTTTCTTTTTTTCTCTCATATCAGTGGCTTTCCTTTTTTGACTTCTTCTTGTAGTATACATTTTTTTATTCCAACAAAAACTTTGAATATAACACTATAAAATAACTAATTTGCAAATTAACCCCTTTTTTTCAAGACTGAAATTGAAATCCTTGACAAAACAAAAATTGAAATCTCCTTCCTTCAGTTTCACTACAGTACCACGTACATGTATTATCAAAAGATTGCTTGATGAAATGATAATTAATTCCAATATTCAATGGTCAAATTAGAATTCTTGTCAAAAGATGGCCATTTTTTTTCCTTGTCTGACAAGAAAATAAATTGTCTGTTTAGCTAAAGTCAGCAAAATCAGCTACTAGAAAAATCCCATCACTCAACTCCCATCAATTTGAACAGTTCAAAAATACCATGTTTTCTCACTCAAAAATGTCAAAAACATCTGGCTTTTTCAAAAATTTTTAATTAATTTCTATAAAATTAATCATTTCATGTTTCTCTTCTTTACACCTTCCTTTCATAGTAAGTCAAACTAATAATGTATCAGTGAAATTACACATCAGCTAGCATTTAGTTGACAATTGTAAGTAGTTTATTGATGCATGGAATTATATATAAATTTGTTAGTCTTCTTGGTTGTTGATGGAAGGCTGTGACCAATATACCTTATTTGATTAATATTCATGCATGTGAAACCAAAACTGGGGGGAAATTATTTGGCAGATTCATTGAGAAATACGGGACTCACGTCATTGTGGGGCTAAGTATTGGTGGCCATGACGTGGTTTTGGTAAGGCAAGACAAGTCTTCCAATTTGGAGCCTTCACTGCTCAAAAAACATCTCTATGATCTTGGTGATCAACTGTTTACGGGCACCTGCAGATTTGCCCCTAAAACCAAAGATCAAAAGCAAAAGGTTTTTCAAAGCAATACCACCCTTTTCCCTACTTAGTTTTAGAGAAATGATATAACACTTAATAATGTGAATGGTTTGTATACAGATACCAGAGGCTTTCAATATCTTTGATCAACAATCTATTGCCTTGAATGGCTACCCTTTCATTAATACCAAAGATGTAAGTCTCACTACATTTTTGGAAATCCTTTTAAAAAATAAAGAGTCGAATAGCATAGCATAAAGTTTAAGTTAACATTAGTGTGCTTAAATACTAATATTAGGTATAATAGACCATTATTGGTAAAGGTTGAGTTTTTGGGATTTTAAATGTACAGATTGGAGTTTCATCACATGTAAATTATGTATAAAAAATTTAGTCGGAATTGAGTTTAATTAGTTTATACTTTTAGTGAATGAGGGGTTTTGGGTTATGCAGGGAATCACTGTTATAGGTTCAAAGAGAGGAGGTGACCCAGAAGCTCGTAGCCATTGTGAGTGGCTTCCAACAGTTGCAGGAATGCCAGATGCCATTCATTTTAATTTCATTCCAATCACTTCTCTACTTAAAAATGTCCCTGGCAAAGGTTTCTTATCACATGCCATCAATTTATACCTTCGATGTAAGTTTTAACTTTCTTCAAAACTAAGCCTCTAAAAACCTCATCAACATATTCATGATGTGTTGTAATTTAAAATGTAATGGCAGACAAGCCTCCGCTAGGTGAACTGCGATACTTTCTTGACTTCCAAGCACAAAAGATTTGGGCTCCCATTCACAATGACCTCCCTTTAGGTCCTTCAACAAATAGGGCTTCTTCATCACCAGCTCTTCACTTCAACTTAATGGGTCCTAAGCTTTATGTAAATACCTCTCAGGTACATCATACCCACAATATTCCTTTCTTTTCTATCATCATGTTGGTTAATGGTTGTGCTGATGATGTAATGTCAAATATGCCAATGTCCTAACAGATGTCAATCTAAATTTTCATGTTTCAGACCCTACAAAATACTAATAACAAGTGTTAGCAGGTCACTGTAGGGATGAGGCCAGTCACTGGGATGCGCTTATATCTTGAGGGCATGAAATGCAATAGGTATATCTATTAATGACACTCGACCAAAATATAGGGTCTTATTATAGAATTTGACCTTTTCTTTCCAAGTAATATTCTGGGTTTTTAAAAAGCTTTCAATTTAATCCCCAGGCTTGCTATTCACCTTCAACATCTATCGACACTACCACAAACATTCGAAAACAAAATGGACGACACACAATACTGGCAAGTATCAGGCGATAAAGCTGATATTCGATTCTTCGAAGCCATTCACCGCAAAAAGTTCTCCCACATATGCACGGCCCCCATCAAATATAACCCAGAATGGAGGACTGCCGGCAAAGATGCTGCCTTCATCGTCACGGGTGCTCAACTCCATGTCAAAAAACATGGTTCCAAGAGTGTTCTTCATCTCAGACTATTGTTTTCTAAGGTCTCGAATTGTTTCGTAGTGCGGTCAAGTTGGGCACAAGCCGCCTCTGGGTATTCCCAAAGGTCCTCTGGTTTACTTTCAGCCATTAGCCAATCTTTAACAGGCAACCCTGTTAAAGAAAAGGAGATGGCGGCTGTTGTGGTGGACTCCTCCGTGTACCCTACTGGACCGCCGGTGCCGGTTCAAACACCAAAGCTATTGAAGTTTGTGGAAACCTCGCAATTGTGCAAAGGACCTGAAAATAGTCCAGGGTATTGGCTGGTTACGGGTGCCAGGCTACAATTAGAGAAAGGTAAGATAAGTCCGCATGTAAAGTTTTCTTTGGTAAATGTAAATTAATCTTCTTTTTTTAATTAAAAATATAAAGTAATCTAAGAATTATCAATTGGGGTTAAATTTGATTTTCAGTTTTTCTAGTTTTTATGTAAAATTTTTCATCTAGGGGAAAGCCTCACTTTTTTCTTCTTCTATGGCGCATGAAATTAGAGGAATTCTTTTTTGATGTGTAAATTCTTGTAAAATGTAACATATAAAGATGAAGAAATGTTTTTATCTTTATTAAAGTAATATTTCACTGTATAATTTTATTTTTGTATTAATATATAGCAACATAAATGTAATTTGATATTTTAGGGATGGTGGCAAAGTTCTTATGCACCTAAGTGTTGACCCTTAAACTACTTTAAGAGTCATCTAATACATTGAATATTTAAGTTAATTAGCTATTAAGTGGTTAATGAGTAAAAGTATCACGAAGGTTCTTATGTTAGGAATCAAATTGTATTTTATCTATTCTACTTAAGAAAAGAATAAATTAGTCATTATACGTTAGATCAAAGAGTAAAACGGTCATTCTGTTAAAATTTTCTTTCATTTTTACGATTAGAAACTGTGCTACGTGTCACTATATGATTATTATGTCAAGTACGCTAATTTTCAATAGTACAAATACAATTTGACTCCTATTGTAGGTGCCTCCATTATCCTTTTACCATGGCCAATGGTGAGCTGACATGCAATCATTCAGTTGGTTTTCTCTACCACCTATAATTCATTTTTTAAATTCAAAAATTTTCCATTTTATTTCTATATTTCTGTAGAAGAAGTCTCTATTTCTCTCCAACAAAGTAAAACAACTATAATTGACACTACTAGAATTACCATCGTTTGATGTTCATTTAAGTCGATTTCTACACCAAATACTCATCACCCTTTTCAAAGTTCGTTCTTAGGGTTTTTTTTTCTCTAAAAATTTCCCTAAATTTCACAAAATAAATGTTCTATTTATGAAATGCCCTTGCTCAATCTTGAAATTTGATTGCTACATTGGACCACAACCTTGACTGAGGCCTATCCATGTTTCTAGATATCATTTAACAATTCGAATTCGTGAAAATCTACATCAAACCCTTTAATCGATTGAAAAAAAAAAAAACCATGATTTCTATTTGATTGGTTTGCCTTTTTTTGGTCTCTTGCTGTCAATATATTTTCTATTGTTGTGGGTTTTTTTTTTCTTTTCCGGGTGAAATCGAGAAAGGAAAGGGACAAATGAGTTGAATATATGAGTAGAGGTGGTGGCTGAGAATTGAGTGAATGGCGGTAATGGATTTAGGCTTTGATGTTGGAGCTTGTTGATGGTGAGTTATTGTTGAAGATGGTTGTTATAGTGTTCAAGGCGAGAAGTTGTGAGAGAGAAGGTCTTGGGTTAAGATGAATGAGTAGAAGGAGAAAACTTTGAGCAACTAAAATTCAACATGTGTAACACCCTATACCCGGTCCGATCGTTGGAATGAACTATGAAATGGTATGAATAAATACAAAACAATCATATGCAATTTAAAGCATTGAATGATTCTATTTACACACGTCAACTATTAAAAATAAAAACAGAACTGTTTCGAGCTTTAAACCACTTTTAAATTAGATTTGAGCATAAATATGAACCAAATTATAAAATTTTAAAACTTTAGGTAAAGTATCAATACTAAATAAAGAAATATCGATATTTTCAAATAAGTATCAATATGAAAATATTATCGGTACCATTTTGGCATTCTACCAAATTAAGGTATCAATATCATTTTCAAGGTATCGATGAAAATTATAAAATATTGATACTAAGTAAAAATTATCTATACCAAATTTGTAATCTGTCAATTTTGAAACTATTTATTTGGTAAAATATCGATATTTTTGGTCCTAGATATCAATACTTTTTCCTAGATGGTGAAAAATCACAAGTTTGAAAGTTCAATTCATACTCAAATCTAAAACCTGAACTCATACTACAAATAAGCCAATATCATGCATGAAACTCATTCAAGTCAATTCAAACACATCAAAAGCATACCAAAACACAACTCAAAACACTATCCTATGTACCTAACCAATATGTCATAAAGCACCATCACAAACAACATTTAATACCAAAGTGTTTCCTACTTCAAACAAGTTTAAGCATAGCGAAACAATTACCCTATGAATCATCAAAGATACCATAACTTCTATCACCAACTAACAACCACCTAACAATGTATATTCATCAATTCATTTTCTATCAAAAGTACTATCATACATAACACCTAAATAACATCCAAATCAAAAGGTTAAACCAATATGCTATATATTCCAACCAAGCTATCACTTAACCAACCTTTCTATAAAAAATTACAACCTATCAACATTTCAAATCATTCCATTATATACCATACACAATCCACTCAAGATTGCCATAATAAGCCATTAACAAGCTTACCATTTAACTATCAAGCATACATCATTTGTAGAAACACAAAACATATATATATTTCCTTGACACATAAGTATATATATACTCAATACTCCTATTACATGCCACAAAACTGAAATATAACGATTTCAAAGTCTGCCAAAAAAGAGATTGGATAGTGTGATCTTCTAGTTGATCTGATCATCTAGTTCCGCAAAATAATATCTACAGGAAAATAGGAAAATGAAACAAAGTAAGCTATAATTGAGCTTAGTAAATTCATAGGTCAAGTACAATATAACATACCTTGTAATCATATTTTAAACAGCAAAATAATTAACTAACATCAACCCTGTCATAACAACCATTCAATAGGTGAGTTCATTATACACGAGTCATATAACTTTCAAGCTATACAAGATCATTCAATAACAAATCATGATATAATATCGATAACATGATCATATTTACAAATTATTTACCGAGCAAAATAATTATTACCAAGCATCAACACAGGTCATTACATCATTTAACAATCACGATTCAGCTTGATGAACTATATGAACATATATGGATATGTGGTTATTCACCCAAAACACGTTAGAATGCTCAATCGAACTAATCCAACCAAGAACATGCCTAAGCACTGAGTGCCTAGCTCAAAGGCTAACATCCTTCCAAAAACACACCTATACACCAAGTGCTAAGCCTGTAGGCTCACATCATCCCTTAGAAACATGCCAGGATTATTACAAATATAACTCGATAATCTGCAACAAATGTTGGATTCCGATATATTCAACATATAATATTGTTGAGTGTTTTTCCGTTGTGTCCCATTAAAAGGGGACAATTGAATATTTATACACATGGTCACTGTTCATGGAATTGATATTTTCAGTAGGCTGCATGCATGCTAGACATGTATACTATTTTGGTCTGCTTGTTATACTTCATGGCCCTCGCACGTGAACTCCTTGGCATATGCGAGTTGGGACCGCGAACTTCCCTTGCAAGCCCTTTTGGCGAACCGCCACTTCAAGACTTGCATGCGTTCAACTGATAGGGCCTAATCGGATCGTTGGTAGGTGATCCGGGTCATACCTAAGTTCTAGGTTGGTGATCATGAGTACGTAACAATCTAGTCCCCTTTATTGGGTCTAAGAAAGGTTATAAAGTGGTGCTTCTTAGAACCACCACTTCGCATTTATACAACTTGTATTTTCAACTATTTGCTGAAGCTCAGAGAAGAAATGACAATTCAAGCCACAATTCAAGTTCAGAGTGATACTTATTTGGAATTTTCTTTCAAGGTTTTTTGGAAATGGTTTTTGAGAGGGATATTTTGAAAGAATTGGTGTTTTTTTTCCCGGTTCTTTTTTTTTTTAAACTTTTGTCCCCTGACGTGTGGGGTTTTCATAATAAAACTTGGTGTTTGGTCCAAAATTTCTAAAGTTTGTGTTGTCAATGCTAAGGAAGCAGAGAATATCTATTGCTTTGATCCTCCAAATCATCATCTTATATGTTGATTTAGAGCCTCGAGGCAATAGGAATTCTTTGCTCCCCTAACACTAACAAGACATGTCCTAAATCGTCATGTCATTTCCCGATTTCGCTTAATCTTTTCCGATTTCACTTAACTGTTCTCAAAATGCCATATCAATTGCCTATATGGACTTCCCATGCCATCGCAAGCTGACACCAATGGGAAGATAATCTGCCCTTAACAAATCCTCACACACCCATTGATTTCACATGAAATCACCAACTGATGTGGCAATTTGCATATCAATTGACCTAATATCCATTTTATTTTGGTCAAAGAACTTTTGATATATTATTTTAATAAATAATATTTTATCTACAGTATTCTGATAAAAAAAAGCCAGAATTGTAAGACATCACAATCGTGATTGATGGAGCAAACACTATTCACGTTGTGCATGTTCTCCAAGTGAGCCCTAGTAATTTATTAAAAGACTGAGCTACATATATAAAGCCTGATTTAAATGCAGAAATAAAATAATACAAACTGTAGTGATCTTGTCGTCTGTCTCCTTTAAGAAATCAAGCGGGACTTTTCGAAGACAAAAGCAAGCATTTTTCCCCAATTCCAATATTAATGGTTTCCCACAAAGGGTTTCAGTTTCCAGCTCAGTTGAGTTACCTCGTTTATCGCCATTTTTCACTTTTCAAAATATTAATATTTTAGCATGTACGTCGGCAATTCTTTTCTTTTCATTATCCTCAGCTATATATATGTAGCTGATCCGCTACACCTACTATATATTAATTCTACTATATAATAGATCTGTATCATAACTATAGACTTGTGTGACCCGAATCTCGATTTAAAAAGTTTGATGTATAATTTATTTATTAAAAAAATAAAATAGAGAGGTAAAATTAGAAATTTATGAGAACGAAGGATTGAGGGCTGAACCACTAAACTTGATCGGGGGTGCGGGGGGCGGAACCCGAAGTACAGACCTTATCGTACAAGTTGAATATGTAGGACTATACTTCTTTTATTAGGCGTTAATTATAAAAGGGTTGTTTAACCCTTAAAACGTATATAGCAAAAAAAATTTCTTGTATTGTTATTTTTCACATTAGTGAATTTCTCTTTGTCTGCCGATGGTTTTTCTCGATAAAAAATTTTCACGTAAAATCTGCGTGTTCTTATTTTCTTTTTCTTATTGCTTTGCGATCATTCTTATTGCCATTATCAATCTAAATTTTGCACTATTGATTTCCCAATCATATATTATGTGAGAAAAATTGTATTTATAAAAAAATTAATGTAAAAAATAAATGAAGTTTTAATTGAAATGATAAAATTTAAACTATCTCTCAGTTTAAAACTTGTATCGTATATATTTGGTTAAGTAGATTGATAATATTAAAAATTTTAAAAATAAAAAAAACACCCACATTACTCATTTAACTCTTCTTGTCAAATTTAGTGTTTTATTTTAGTTTACCCAAAATGAGTTAATTAATAAGAACATGACACGTGTCAAAATTTTATTGGATATTGTACACTTTTTTAATAAAATGAGACAAAATTGATAATTTAAGTAACACTTCTGAAAAAAAAATTTAAGAACCAAAATAAAGATCGAATACATAATTAAGGGTCAATTTACTAATAAAATCTTATTTAAGAGTCACAATACTCGATCAGTATTTTCTTTTACATTCAACCTTAGTGTTATTTACAATTTTACATATTCGCTTTAGAGTAAATATACAATAATTAAATTGTCTTGACTTGAATTAAGCGATGATTAAATATTTTATCATACACCTATTTGGTGTGGGCTTTCGAACTAATATCGTATAAAAAAAATTTACTTTTCAACCTATAATATAGGGACTTATAAAGTAATTTAACCTAATGATGTTTAGCAACGGCAAGAGCCATAGTTGATAGCAAAAAATTATCATCTCTAAAGGACTTTTCATTGTTTACATAGAGATGAATCTTTTAATACATCAATATTAGTGAAAGTTGTAACCCTAGAATATAAATAGCTATATATTTTTATATGCCTAGCTTATAGCTAGCTAGGGTCGATATATAGGGTTTAGGGTTTATTAAAATGTTAATGAACAGTTGGCCATATTCCTGAAGAACATGGCAACAGTTTACCTATTGGTTACCACCAGATAAATTAAAGTTGAAAAAAAAAAAAAAAAAAAGAGAATTTTTTGACTTTACTTATGCATGCATCATGTAAAGATTGAACCCGATTATGCACCACTAGAATTCTATGTTATTTTTTTTATGAAGTAGATGCTTTTATTTAGAATCTTTTGTACTATTATTACTTTTTTTCTAGCTAGGTCCTTCTTCTTTGTTTTTTGGGTATAAATTCTTCTTTAATTACCCTCTCTTTTTTTTTCTTTTTTTTTTTCACTTTTTCTATAAAGGTTGCTTTTCATCTTACATGAAAAAGAAAGGAATCAGAAAGCAATAAGAAAATATTTATTATTTTTGAACCCGTGTGTTGGTATGATAGTTAAGATGTTTATCATTTCATGTATGGTTTGAGTTTGAGTCGCGCTAGTCGCGTTATCGTTAGGGTTTTATTCTCCTTTTATAATTCACAAAAAAAAAAAATCTTTATTATTTTCATGGGTGAAGTAATTCATTTGATTAAAAAAATCAAATTTGGAATCTTTTGTATTTATAATATCTTTATTATATTTTTGGGTTAATATATATTATGACTCCTGAACTTGTCCATCTATTTTTAGTTGGTTTTATTTTTTTGAACTTAGCTAGTCCTTGAATTTGTATTCTGTTAATCAGGTTGTTGGTACCTCCACACTAACATTGTTAGTTTGTGCTGACGTAACATGGCTAGCCAATCCCGTATGAGATGTAACAAACATAAATTAAAAAAAATACTTGTTTGTTTAGGTTCCTTCTAAATGTGTTTTAGTAATTTTATATATTTTAAAAATTATAAAACATTAATTTTAAGTTATTATTATTTTGAAAAATATATAAAATTATAAATTATAAATTTATTAAAATATCTAAATATATAAAACCTATAATGCATATAGATACATAAAAGCGAGTACATTTATAAAAATAATATTATAAAAATTATAAAAAATTATATATATTATTATAAAATTATTATAATGGCTTACGCAAAAATATATTTAAAATTTTATATTATAAATTTATGAGCACATATTATAAATATATATTATAAACATTTACCAATATATATTATAGGATTTTATATACTTTAAATTTTTTATAAATTCATAAGTTTATATTTTATATATTTTAAAAATAAAATAACCTTAAAAATTATTGTTTTATAAAAAATAAAATATATAAAATTACCGAAACACATTTGGAATTATCTCTATGTGGATAATTGATTGTCTAAGTTTATTCTTGATGTAAAAATATATCTTTTTAATTAATTTATATATATTTATATATTTTAATTTTTTAATTTATATTTGTCACGAGATGTTGTTATGTGACATCACCAGATTAACTAGTAGTGTTATGTCAACATAAATTAATGATATTATTGTAAAAATACTAATCTAATTAATAAAATATAAATTCAAGTACTAGGTCAAAAAAGATAATCACCAAATAAGTCTAATATATATATTATATATTATCTCTTTTAAGTTGCACTACACATTGCCTCCACATGAGAGATCAAGCAGCTTCTATATCTCGATTTATATTTGGTACATATATATCTCGAATATTATGGACCATAAAAAGAAAAAGAAAACCCTAGCTAGATAGCTAAGGGTTGACCGTACAATGGTGCAGGACCAGAGCCATTAATGCACCCATTTATAAAAAAAAGAAAACAAAAATACCTCATTTGTCAATGGTACATGAGAAAAAAATTTATATAAAATTAGGTTCTTTTTAATAATTTAATAATATTTTAACATGTTTATATTAAAGGAATACAAATTATGATATCTCAATTTCATACATCGTAAATATTGAGTGCTGAATAGATTCTCATGAATTAATAATTTGATTATACTTTTGCTTGTTTTAATGTTAATTAATTAGAGCATTAATGTTTTAAAAAAATCAATATAGTATTGGTTCCTCCATGATGGTAGCTAGCATGCATATGGTAGCACGACATCTAATTTTCTCCCCTACTTCTATATAATGGAAACAAATCTCACTAAACTTTGCTCAATCAACGCTCACTATAAACTACAGTACTCATGGCAGAGGTAGCCCCTGAACCATCCCTACTCATCATTGGCGGTGGCGGTGAAACCGTAAGACGGCCACTTCCAGATTCACTCCATGTGAACGGCGGCGATGGCACGTACAGCTATACCAGAAATTCCTACTTTCAGGTCTCTCTCTTTCATTAAATATATATATTCACCATAAATGATGCAACCATTGCCTACTCGAAGCTGGTCTAAAATCATGATAAATCTGTATTTTTTTTAACCTTGAAAGCTGATACACCCTTCACGGGTTTGCACTTCATTTGCAGATCAGCAGATGAGAACTAATCAACGTATTGCTTTTAAATGGGAACTAGGTTGCATGTGTTTCACTTAAAATAGCTATGGGAAAATAATTTCTGAAAAATAATTTATTTTTTTGTAAAAGTTAATATTTTTTTTTGTGTTTGGATGAATCTGTGTAAAATATTTTCTATTGTTTGATAAATTTCTTGAAAGTATTCCATAAAATTTGCTTTCAATAAAAAAATACATAAATTAGTAGAGGACTAAATTCTTAAAAATAAAAGTACAAAGACTGAATTGTAGATTTGTGAAGAGTATATAGACTTATGACATATTTTAACCTTTATACTACAAAACATTTATTATTAATATATTTATAATTTTAATAAATATTTATTATTAAAATATTAGTATTGAATATTATTTAAATTTATTATTAAAATAAAATTGAATATTAAATAATTTATTAAAATAATAAATTATTTTAATAAATTTAAATTTTAAAAAAAATATAAAATTTATTATCAATATAATAATATTAAGCTTGATTTAATTGGATTTTTATATAAAATAAAATTATCTATAGAGAAACTCTTCTTCAAAAATGATATACCCTTTTTAGAAGGATAAGTCATTTTACAAGAAAAATAATTTATTTTAGTTTAATTTATAAGTCATTTTTCATAAAACAAACACAAAAATTATAAAAATATTTTTCGTAAAATCTTTTATTTTATTCGTTAGTGATTACAAAAAAGTTTTATTTTGTTAGAATGATGATTTCGAGAAGCCAAAGCAGTTGTACGAGTTAATGCAATATTCTTTCTCATGCTAATTTAGGTCCTACATGAATAATCAATGTGTTACTTTTTCTTGATTTTGGTAAAAATGATTTATTAGATATTAAAACTTAATAATGATGTCTATATTACATTAATCCTTGATTAGTATCATGGACCACTTACATTCTACAATTTCCCATTTCCTAGGATGACTACTACATCTTGGTTGGAAACCAATCAATGCAATGTATTCATTCTAAGATTTCATTTCCATTCTCTACCTTTAATCCTAGACTATTGAAAAGTGTTCCAAATTGGCAGAGATTAGCTGCAAATGTGGTTAAGGGAAGAATTAAGGGAGCAATTACAATGAAGCTTGATGTGGAAAAACTCTCTTCTACATCCAACACAATTTACATTGCAGATTTGGGATGTGCGGTTGGACCAAACACCTTCGACGCCATGCAAGATGTTATACACTTCATACAACAAAAGTACACTCTCCAATGCCCACAATCCAACACAACACTCCAATTCCTAGTACTTTTCAATGACCAACCCTCCAACGATTTCAACACACTCTTCACATCACTCCCTCGGGAAAGGCCGTATTACGCAGCAGGTGTGCCGGGCTCGTTTCACCGCCGATTATTCCCCGAATCCTCCATCCATTTTGTGCACTGCTCGTATGCTCTCCACTGGCTTTCCAAGGTACCAGAAGAGTTATTAGACAAGAATTGTGGTGCATGGAACAAAGGGAGGATTCACTACACCAATGCACCCAACGAAGTTGTCCAAGCTTATGCATCTCAATTCGCTAAGGACATGGAGGAATTTTTGTGTGCTAGAGAAATGGAGATTGTGACTGGGGGTATGATGACCATCATCATGCCAGGACTTCCCAATGAAATGCCTTATTCTCAACTGGCCGCTAGTTTAATGTATGATTTTATGGCATCAACCTTCATGGATATGGCGAATGAGGGACTGATAAGTGAAGATGAAGTGGATTCCTTTAACTTGCCCATATATACTCCGTCGCCGGCCGAGATGGCCTCAGTGGTGGAAAAAAATGGGCATTTTAGCATCGAGATGTTGGAGTTAACAAATCCTGCTTCTTTGGTAGATGGTCAAGTTGATATAAAAGCTTGGGTCATTCATGTTAGGGCAGCAATGGAGGGAATGTTCATCAAACATTTCAGCCCTGATATTATCGACGAAATGTTTGATCGATTGACCAAAAAACTCTTTATGTTTACTGAACAAGTGGAATCAGGGTATAAGGATCGAACTCAGCTACTCGTCGTTTTAATTCGAAAATAAAAGGTGCTGGTCATACATACTGGGATTCCATTATTCTTAGTTGATTTCGATAATCAGTTGGGGCTCATTTCTAATTATCTAAATTTGAGTTTTAATTTTCATTTCAATTTCCATTTATTTTTACTTTGATTTTTAAAGTAGTTTCATTTATAATTTTTAATTTATGTGCGGATTAAGTTTTAGCTCAATTAGTATAGGCATTGTAGCCAACGCAGGAGAATGTGAGTTTGAGTGCGTTGAAAGGCATTTTTAACTCAAGTTTAATTTAATGAATCTTAATGTTCAAGATTAGATTTGATAATCATGTATTTATTTTATTATATTTTTATTCATATTATATATATTTGCATATTCATATTGTTTTCTTTGTATTGTATAATACTTCACCATTAAAAATTATTACATCATCATTCATTAGTTATTTAATTTTCGATGACAAAAATAAAACTAATCTCAAAAGTTAATAACCAAATTATAATTATTTTAGTTGAATGACCAAAACAAAATATAATTTATCCTAAATATCATAACCACCATTGTTCATTCAATAATCAAAGATATGTTGTGTAGTATGATAATATTTTTGGTAAAAATATTAAAATATGTCTCTCTTCGTATTTAAAAAATTTAAAAATAGGCCAACAACTTTTTGATCCAATGACAAGAGTAGTATGTTGTAAGTATGGAAGTTTGAGATTTAAAAATAGTCACTTTTATTTATCACAAATTACATTTTAGTCATTTATGGTTGAAATGTTACGTTTTAGTCACTTACGTTAACACGCTGTAACATTTTAGTCACTGAACCGTTAATTGTCGTTAACAGTGTAACGATAAACTAAAGTGGCACGTTAAATCATCATTTTAAACAAAAATTTTAGGTCAAATTATACAATTGGTCCCCATATTTTTTTGTTTTGAGCAATTTAATTTGTTTCTTTTATGTTCTTTTAACTTTCTTTTTTTTTTTTCAATTCTCTTCTACTTCTTCCTCTGCTTTCCTCCCTTCTCCATATTTTTTAATGTAGGTTTTCTATGTTTTCCATTTGTTAAAACTAAAGGGGAAGAAGAAAAGGAAAATAAAGAAATAAAAAGAAAAAATTAAATTGTTCAAGAAAAATAAAAGTATAGGGACTAGTTTTAACAAATAGAAAATATAGAAAAACTACATTAAAAGAGATTGAGAAGAGGGGAAAACAAAGAGAGAAGCAGAAGAGATTGGAAAATTAAAAAAAAAAAGAGTTAAAACAATATAAAAGAAAAAAATTAAATTGCTCAAAACGAAAAAAATATGGAGACCAATTGTATAATTTAACCTAAAATTTTTATTTGAATTGATGATTTGACATGCCACGTCAATTTACCTTTACATTGTTAATAACAATTAACAGTTCAGTAACTAAAATGTTACAACACATTAACGTAAATGACTAAAACGTAATATTTTAAACATAAGTGACTAAAATATAATCTGAGATAAACAGAAATAATTATTCTAATAATTTACCCTCAATCGTAAGCAACCTATTCTAATCATTCAATTATAAAAAATTAAATAAAGAATACAAAATCTAGACTCTACTTGTGAAATAAAATTTTCCACGATCCAATAATTATCCTCCTTTTCTCTCTTTATATATTAATTACTAATTATTATTCTTTTAATTAAATTATTTGCTCAAAAATTTTGTTTTAATCAATGCAAGGACCACACCCATAAGCCTTTGGAAATTAATCAACAAAACCTATCTAACCTCTCTTTATATTTTTATTTTATTTTATAATGGCATAATAATTTATTTGGTTTTAAAATTTATAAAAAATTTATTTTAGCTATTTATTTAATTTTTCATCTTTTAGCTCTTAAACTTGTGTCTTTTATCAAATCACCAACGTTTTGTTAACTCTATTGACATTGCATAAACTTAGATTGTCATGTGGATAACACGTCAACATTTAATCATTTTTAAAATTTTAAAAGATTCAAAAAATATAAAAATTATTTTTTAAAATTAATTAAATGTTGATGTATCATCAACATAGAAAAATTAACAAACGCTAAATTCTCTATCCATTTTGAGGTAATTAGACACAGGATACAAATTCAAAAACTAAAAGGGACCCTTTTTTCTTTTTAATAAAGTTGAAGGGCCAAAAAAACTATTATACTTTTTTATAATTTTAAAGATAGGAAATCAAAACTCAAGGACCACAACCATAAACCTTCCATTTATTTAGTGAAGATAAAGTACCATAATTTTGGCGCTACATTAATCAAACATTATTTAATCTTTATTTGAAGGTTTTCTTTCGTTAATTTTTTTTTAAATTAATAAATATGCATTTGACAACCGAATCGATCCATATGGATGTCAATATCATGGAACATGATGTTTAATCAAACTGATTGCAAATTTAATAATCTTACTCATGTTTCAATTAATATATAATGTGGTCCTTAATTCAAATTCATGCATAACATATCATTGATTTGTTACAACGGAAGAAATAATATTTTTTAGAGTATTGTTGTCAATGTAAGAGGGTATGGGTTCGAGTATGCTGAAGCTTATTATTTTTTTATTTATGAGTTGAAGAAGTACTATAAGTAATTCTAAGTATTATATCAAAAAATTAAAACTGAAATGACATTAAGTAACCCTTGAACTACATATCCACTTCCATGTCTTTATCTATTAGCATCACTTTGGACCTACGAATCAAACATTTGATTTGATTTGTTTAATTGTACGACATTTAACATTAAAAATTTTTAAATAATAATAATTTCCATACATATCCCATGCACATATGGTGTTCACATACTCCTCTACCATTTATATAGATAGATGCAAAGGTAATTACAATTGCTCAATCTTTTGCTTAAGTGATCTAAATACATACAAAATTAGCAGAGGGAATGGCAACTCTGGTGTCCGATTCACTCGCAAAGAAGAACAATGACAAGGCATCAGCGAATTCAACGGCACAGGTCATTGGCGGACATGGAACTAATAGCTACTCCAACAACTCCTCCTACCAGGTGCAAAACTTCATTTCGAAGTTAATATTATAAAAGAAAATAAAGTAGAGAAATTTTCGTGATTAAATTCACACTTTTCATATGGGTAGATTTCATAATTAATGATGTTTTTTTTATGTAAATGAATGATTAATGCTTCATTTGGATTAATTTACTTTAAAAACGATATAAATTAAGGTTAAATTATGGTCTATTAGTCGTGTGTTCACTTTCTTCAAAATAGTTATGATAAATATTTTATGATCACATTAATCTGTTAAATTTACACATTTAATGTGTAAATTTCTCAACTAATGACTTGTATTATATTTTATCATAAAGAAAAGAAAAACTCATTTAAACAAAGTCCTTATATTCGATATTTTATTAAAATAAATCCAATTTTGCAGAGATTATCGGTAAATATTGTGACCAAAAAAATTGAAGATGCAATTATGAAGAACCTTGATGTGGAAACCCTCTCTTCAACATCAAACATATTTCGTGTCGCAGATTTTGGATGTGGGGTTGGATCAAACACAATAAATTCCATGCAAGATTTGCTCCAAATCGTAAAGAAAAAGTACATATCTCAGTGTCCTACATCTTCTCAGATGCCTGAATTTCAAGTGATTTTCAACGACCAATTCACAAACGATTTCAATACCCTCTTCACGTATCTCCCACAAGACAAGCAATACCTTGTAGCTTCCGTTCCTGGTTCTTTCCATAACCAAGTATTGCCCAAATCATCACTCCATTTAGCCCATTGCTCGTATTCGTTGCATTGGCTTTCTCGGTTGCCGAAGGAGCTGCGAGACGAGCGTTCTCCGGCGTGGAACAAAGGCAAGATTCACTACACCAGTGCTCCACCTGAAGTTTTAATGGCGTATGCGACGCAGTTCGCTGAGGATTTAGACAATTTCTTGAGTGCCAGAGGTCGAGAGATGGTGTCGGGAGGGATGATTGTGATTGTTGGGTCAAGTATTCCAGATGGGATGCCTTATTCTCAAGTTGTGAACGGTATAATGTTCGATTGCATGGGTTCCATCCTCATGGACATGGTGAAAACCGTAAGTAAATACCTTTTTGTCTTTCGACCCCAATATATATACTAGAAATTCTATCAAAATCATCGTCATCCTCTCTGTCATCCATGTTTATCGTTGTGCATATATCTATGTATTACAGGGATCCATCAGTGAAGCTGACGTGGATGCATTCAACCTGCCTATATATGCTTGCCCTCCCGGGGAATTCATTGAGGGGGTCGAAAGAAACGGACTATTCAGCATAGAAGTGATAGAACTGATGAACCCTGCACCATGGCTAAAAGGTCCCATTGACATCCCCGTCTTTGTGAAACATGTAAGGGCTGCTATGGAGGGAATGTTCAGCAATCATTTTCCCAGCAAATCCATTGATGAATTGTTCGATCACCTTGTCCTAAAACTATCAGACATTTCTCAGCAATTGGAATCATGTTACAGGGATGGACTTCAGCTATTTGCCATTTTAAAACGTAAATAAATCAACGCTTCATTTCGATATCGTAACGATGCTATCAGAAAAGACTCTATCTTGCATGCAAACATGTTTAATAAGATTCAGGTTTCTTGGATTATTTTCTTAAAGCATAAATTTGTACTTTGCTTGGATAGATTGCTGGTATGAATGAGCAAGTTTGTTCTCTGATGGTTTGGATCTATAATAATTAGAATCCCATTTTCTGGGTTTCTTTTCTGTATGTCATTTTCTGATATCAGTTTTATTAATCGGAGTAGGTTAACCTAATCTTGAGCAAAATAATATGTTTTAATTATTATATGTATAAATAAAAGTTCAGAATTATTAATCCGGGATAAATTAATATTTAGTCCCGAAATTTGATAATTTTCTCGATTTGATCCTTAAATTTGTATTCCATTAATGTATGATGACATGGCACTATGAGAGTGTCATGTATATTTTAAAAAAATTAAGATTTAATCAGCGATTATCGTGATACAATCTCATAATATCATATTATCATATTTTAACAAAATTCAAGTTTAAGAATTAAATCGAGAAAAACTACTAAATTTTGAGATTAATGTGGACAAAAAAATGTTAAAACCAAAGTGAAAAAAATTACCAACTTTAGGGACTAAATGTTAGTTTATCTCATTAATTTCAAACATTTAACTTCTAATGAACTAAAACATGGGTAGTTAGTACTTTTATGAAAATGAAATAATGCAAATTAAGGTGGTAGGGTTAAGTATTTAAGCATTACTGACCCATTTGGTATGCTTCATGTAAAAGATAGATTTTACTGTATCAAGTGTTTGGTTGTTATATTGTGCTTGCTATTTGGTTGTTATATTGTGCTTGCTATAAAGCAAAACATCGGCGTATTTACGAATGTACAAACTTACCTAATCATTTTTCTTCTTTTCCTTTGTAATATAGGTTATATTGAGAGGTCTTCATTAGCCAATCTAGGCCCAACCAAAAATTTAAACTCGTTAGCTAGGCCCGGGCTTAGCTCAAAAAATGGGTCTAAAATTTTACCTAAACTCAACTCGGATAAAAATGCTAAAATTCAAGCCCAGCTCAACTCGGCCGTATTAATTTTTTACATTAGTTTTTATATAATTTTAAATATATATAATATATCAAAATACTAAAAATATTAAAATGAATATTTTTCAACAAATTGAAAATAAATTTTAAAAATATGTATAGTTAAATAACACTAATATAGATGGAACTTAACAAGCAAATGCCTCTAAAATAATAACAAAATTAACAATAAAACAAGTGTTATACAATATCCAAATAATAACAATAAAATAATAATAACATAATAGTGAAATGGTAGCAAAATAGGGAGAAAACAATAAGAAAATAGCATTAAAACAACAAAAAAATAGCATATTTTTTTTGCCATTTTGTGAATTTGGGCCGAGCCAGGCTCGGGCAAAAAAGGCCTTACCCGAGGCTCAACCCTTTTTTAAACAAGTCTTATTTTTTTGCCCAAACTCATTTTTCGGACGGGCCTTCAGGTAAGACCGAGTAACTTGACCCATGAGCATGTCTAGTTAGATCCATCATCTATACGGGAATCACGTATCACACCAATGCCATAGCCCAACTATGGTCTTATACGGAAATTACATATCATACCGATGCCATAGCCCAGCTATGGTCTTATACGGAAATCACATATCATACCGATTCCATATCCCAGATATAATCTTATACGGAAACCACAAATCACATATTGTCATGGTCCAACTATGGTCTTTTCCGTCAATGCGTATGAGTCACTGAACGAAAGTACTCAATCCAATGTTCCACTAAATTAGAACTTTTATTCAAACATTCATATTTTCACAATTATCTCAGTTTAATAACATTCATATACAATAACATACCATAGCATTCAGGAAATTTTCATAAAAATTCATTAAATTTAGCCATATGAACTTACCTGGGCCAATCAGTAGAATTTGTA
Source organism: Gossypium arboreum (assembly GCF_025698485.1). NCBI lineage: Eukaryota > Viridiplantae > Streptophyta > Magnoliopsida > Malvales > Malvaceae > Gossypium > Gossypium arboreum. The sequence continues at coordinate 2,877,389 of NC_069082.1, read as the reverse complement.
AAAATTCAGGGACTAGTTTGATATTTTCTCTTTTCTGCATTTATCTTCGGATTCTCTATCTATAATATAAATTATTCCATTCATTAGCATCTAATTTAATACTAATTCACTTCGCAATTTATGCCCTTTAATATTCAAAATTACACTTTTACCCCAAAAGTTATACTTTTTACAATTTAGTCCCTACTGAATTAACACTTTAATTGAACTAAATTTTCCTCAAATAACACATTATCTAATAATTTTAGGCTATTATAAAGTCTTTGATATTCATAATTTCAGTACAAAACTCCAATTCCTAGCTTTTTCACAATTAATCCTAAAAATCAATTTCTACTAAAATCACTTATAATGAAATTAAAGCTTCAAATATATGATAATTCATCATAATCTTTCAGTACACACTCATGGTAACTTTCAAAATCATTCATAGAATCAAAAACTAATGAATTTAATAGGTGGACCTAATTGTAAAAGTCACAAAACATAAAACTTACTAAGAAAAAGTAAGAATTGAAGTCACATGGTGAAAAAATATGAAAAACCAGCTTAGGAGACCTTCTATGGCGTTTTTGGCTGAGAAAAGATGAAGAAATGTCTAGATTTTTCAATTACATCATTTTTAACTACTAACTTTTATGCTATTTCCAATTCTGCACCTTGTTCACATTGTTTTCTTGCTTATTTCATACCCAAACCGTCCAGCCATTATCCTTTAGGTCTAATTGCTCTTTGAATCCCTCTTTTTAAATACTTAAGCTATTTACTCATAATTTAACAAATTTTGCACCTTTTTCAATTTAGTCCTATTTAATTAATTAACTATCAAAGCATTAAAATTTTCTAACGAAACTTTAATACTAACTCAATGACACTCCATAAATATTTCTAAAAATATTTATGGCTCGGTTTATGAATTTGAGGTCTCGATACCTTGTTTTTGACCCCATTTACTTAATAATTTCTTTTAATTCACAAAATTCACTAGTTCAAAAATACTTCTAAAATCACACTTAACTCATAAATTATAATTATTAAAATTTTTGAACTCACTTATCGGATTTAATGATCTCGAATCACTATTTCTAATACCATTGAAAATTGGGTTGTTATATATTTCATCAATTTCTAATTAAATTAATACCTCATTAATTCGTGATTCCAATGTACGCTCTCTTTAGATGCAAAATAAGGCATGGTGAGATGAAATATTGAGAGAATATTATTTTTCATTGCATTGTTTTGATATTTGGATATCTAACAATGAGGTGTGGTTAAAAATTCTCATCTCATTACTGGTTTCGTTTTAAACTGGAGCTAAAGCTACTAGTGGGAAAATAGCACGTATAGTGGAAAGCTAATTTCCCACTATATTGTTCTTATTCAAGTCCAATAAAGAATAGATTTTTAATCTAATATTTTTAATAATCATTTTTTATTCTTATCTCACCGTTACAGGTGCGTTTAAATCCAAACACACACCTCATCATTATTTCCAATCTCATTGCTACAATAATTAAATTTACTATCACCGTTGTTTTTAACCTCACCAAAAGTAAATGCACCGCCCATCTAAATTAAGCCTAGTCGAGGGTTTGATAGTGTAGAGATAACTAGTGGCTTATTTAGTAGTGCTTAAAAAAGCATTTTTGACTCCAAAAGCACTTTTGGAAGAAAAGATATGCTAAACAAATTGCTTTTGATTAAAATATTTAACTTTTACAAGCACTTTTGAAAAACACTTCTGGAGAGGTGAAGCTAAAATTTTTAATTTTTCCTCTCCCAAAAGCACTTTTAATGCTTAATTAATTTTCCACTCTTCTAATAATACAGTACTTTTCTTTCTTTTTTTTATTGGTGCTTAATTACAAATATGTTAAAATTATTAATTAAAATAAAAAATATTTTTAAAACAATACAAATGTGTTAATATCTAATTAAAAATATTTAATGGTTATATTTAAATATTTAAAATATAGTTTATATATTCTAATTAAATTTTATAAATATTTAAAATTTATATTTAATATATTAAAATATTAACAACAAGTTATAATATTTTTTATATTCTTACTAAAATATAATAATACAAACTAATTTAAATATTATTTTAAATACATATTTATTACTTGATAATAATATGTCTAAAATAGACATTTAATTTCACAAAATATTTTTTAACAATAATACTAAGCGGTCAAATCTTAAACTAAACTTTCTAAAAATACTTCTCAAAAATAATTTTCAAAAACTTGGCTAAACTAGACTTAGAAGGGACTGCATCGCATGGATCAGATGCGGGCGACCAATTCCATAAATTTCGGCAGCCGAGGATCTCTTGTGGATTCTAATTGTAAGCCGACAATATAAAAGAAAATTAAGAGCTTTTGACTTTTCAATTACACATATTTTAAACCTTCTACTGTTACTTTAGAGGATCCTCAATTATATTTATAATTATTGTACTGTATGTGTCTCTATAATTACACGGAGATGTGTTGAATTTCTTAAAAATACTGATTTTACTCGCAATTTAATTTATTATATATTATTTTTAAATATAAATTTAGTTCTAAATATATAATTTTTATATGCATACGCGTATGATAGAGTTTTTAAAAATTATAATAGGTTTTTATAAAACATAACTTGACACCTCAATAATGTTATAAGCAAATCTTTTATTACTTCGCTAATTATTAGCTGACATCTATTTTGGGATAGTTTGACATTGTTATTGCAAATGAGAAGAGTTTTTAAAAAGTTTGATTTGGAAAACATATTTTTGGAAAATGGAAAGTGTTTTGAAAAAGTATAATTTGTTCATTTTAGATGTTTGGTATTAGTGTCAAAAGTTATTATTGATAGTTAAATTGTCCATTTTAAAAATGATGTTGTAACTTAAAAATAAATAAATTTTAATAATATATACATTAAATATACTTTTTAAATTTAGGCAAACACAAAAATATTTGTAAATTTAGTGATACATGAAATATTTAAAATTAATTAAAATAATAAAAATATTTAAATATTTACTATAATAATATTTGTAAATAATATTTAAATAATTTAATATAATGATGATAAAATATAAATTAATCTAAACTTTTTAACTAGTTAACATATAAATTAATCTAAAATTTTAAATAGATTCTAAATAGTTAATATAAAAAAGGTATTTTAATAATTTAACCTTTAAAATATAAAAGCAAAAAATTAAAAACACTTAAACCCCAACTTTTTTTTTTGATAAAAAAACATTTGTTTTCACTGTACTTTCGACCCCAAAAACTAAGCGTTTGGCATTGCTTATAGAATTTGTTAACACATAGTATCAACGAAAATAGAGGAAGAGAGAAGGCACGGTTGAAGAAGGGTGGTTCAATCGAGAGTCGAAAATGTAGAGGGATTCAGGTAGAGGTGGTAGAGATGGCTTAGTGTATTAGAGTTTTGGGAGGGGATTAGAGTCCCCTTATAATGTTGTTTCTTAGTGCATTTATAGGCTAGCAATGTTCCCTGAGTTGTCTAATAGTGGGTCCAACTGGGTTGATGAGGACGGACGGTCACTCTTGCAAGTGATATAAGGTATGCAGATAATCGGTTATTGAGAGACCATTCAAACGATACAAAACGGAAGGTCGTTTGTGGGTATTTTTTTTCAATCGATCTTTATGTTACTATATGTCATAAATGGAATCTCTCAATCGAGAAGTAGGTGATAAAATGATCATATCTCAAAATTAAAATCCCTCAATATTATTTTACCAAGATTTTTTTAAAAAGAATTTCGTGCTGGCCAAGAAAAAAATTTTATAACACCATATTTTAAATGATGTAGAAAATTTTGGGTTTAAAGATTTTAAAAGAAATTCCTGGTTGGCTTACTAATAAAATATAATAATAATAGCAAATAATATTTTATAAAAAATATATTAAAAAATGCAATCTCCAAACAAAATATTGTCGTTTGCTGTGTCCGCTTTCTCTGCTCCACTAATCACTATATTATCTGAATTGTGACGTTCAGATATATATTTTGGCATCCAAATTTAAAAAGAAAATTATTTTTTCCTTTTTTATTTTTAATTTATATTTTTATCAAATTATTATAAGATAAAAAATTTATTGAAGTGATATATACGTGAATTATTATGAAAATAACACGTCAATATTTAATTAATTTTTAAAATATTAAAATTATAAAAATTATTTTCAAAAATTAAAAAGCATTGAAATTATTAAGAAAAATATAAAATTATATAAAAATATTTTTAAATTTAAAATAAATTAAATACTAACATGTGGTCCATATAATAATTCACATGTATGTCATGTGTTTAATTTTTTCATTTATTTTAATGATTAAAAAGATAAAATAATAAAATAAAAGGGTGTGCCTATTTCCTAGTCACACACAACTACACCCAATGAAATAAATTTCCAACATTTTGAAAACCTCTTGAAGATACTTGGTAGATAGCATTAAGAAAAAAAATACTTTCATAAGATTGAAATTATCACCTTTGGGGTTATTTGTAAAATAATATATAATGATTTTTTCCTCCAGATTTAAAAAATTATTTTAATCTTCTATTTATTTTTAATTATTTAAAGCTTTAAATTTATATTTTTTATCAAAATGTTAATTTTTTCTTTAACTTTGTTTTAAATTTTAATTTTTAAAAATGATAAAAATATAAAAGTTATTTTTAAAATTTAAAAAGCATAAAAATAAAAATTAGTTAAAATTCATATCTACGATATGTCAAAAATTAATAAATGTTAGTTTTTTCATCTATTTTAGAGTAATTTGATAAAAATAAATAAAATTAAAGGCTAAAAGAAACTAATAAATAAATAAAGAGGTTAAAATATTATTTTATTTTTTTGTAAAATTGGAGGACAAAATGTCATTATGCAAAAATAATTCTTTGAGGGTATTGAACTTTTTTTTTTAAGTCAGCAGTCAATGTCTTTTTCTTTCCCAGTTTGTAATTTGGGCTTCAATCTTTTGGGTCTCATCTTTTATTAATTATTATTCCATAATTAAGGTTAAGAAATCGAACAACTTTTATTAACAATTTTAGGCTAATGTTGTGGAATATCTTAAATCAGTCCTTCATTTATTAACAAATTTTTCTGTTAGAGGGTAAAAAAGTCCTTGAACTCTAGCAAAAAATTCTATTAAACTTTTCTATAGAAAATATATTTTTAAACTCTCAAATTGCGTAAATTAAATCCTTTGGCCGTTGTTTTTTTATCTTTAACTATTACGTTATTGACGTGGTCGTTAATTGTTAGTGCCACATCAGGAATTGTTGCCAAAATCATTATCAATTAATGAATTGGAAGGGTGTTATTTTAAAACACACAAAAATATTTTAACGAGAATAGTTACTTGTGTTAATTATGTGAATTAATTAATAACATTATACAAGTAAAATAAAATAAAATATGTCAAATTAATGTATAGAGGCTAAATTCCAAAATTATTAAAATAGGAGGAGTAAAACCAGAATTTGACATGAATTTCTCGACATTTATTTGAAATTTTTAGAATTAGGGTAGATTTATAAATAATGCAATAAAGAAAAGATTGTATGAGATTGTGATTTTACGTCATTATTATTTTTCCTCAATATAAAATAACAAATTAGATTTTTATTCTAAAAATTTAAATCTAATTAAAAATATTAAAAATGAAGAGAAAAAATTTAATTTGTTATTCGATAATATCGAATGAAATCACAATTTCATTAAACGTGGTGTATTTAAAGAGCAAGCAAGCTCTCAAGCAAAGCAAAAACACAGCAGCGTTGCCATGGCACTGCTATTGCTCTTGTTCCTAGCCAACATTTTAACAATTTCAAAGGGAACATGCGAAGCGGGTATCATAAAACAGATTCATCTCCTCCGACCAAGATCCGGTGCCGGAGGAGATTTCATACCGGGGTTATCGTGCCTGAGTTGGCGACTCGCCGTCGAGACCAACAACATCATTGGGTGGAAAACTGTTCCAGAAGAGTGTGAAGAATACGTAGGTCACTACATGTTAGGGAAGCAGTATCGGAAAGACTCGAGAGCGGTGGCTAAGGAGGCTTTTCTATACGCCCAAAGCCTCAAGCTGGCCGGCGACGGCAGGGATATTTGGATCTTTGATATTGACGAGACTACCCTCTCCAATTCCCCTTATTATGCCCAGCATGGATTCGGGTATCTGTCTAATCTAATAAACCAATGCAAAGTAATAAAAAAAAAATGTCCTTCAATATTATCCATAGATCTGCTCCGAAACATCTCTAATATTGCAGGCTCACTATTTTATGAAATTTTCAGAGCGGAGCCATACAATGCCACATTGTTCGATGAGTGGGTAATGGAAGGGGCTGCTCCAGCATTACCGGAGAGTCTTTTGCTTTACAACAAGTTATTGAGTTTAGGGATTAAGGTTGTTTTCTTAACAGGAAGACAAGAATCTCAAAGAAACACAACTGCTTCAAATCTTAAGAATGTTGGATACCACACTTGGGACAAGCTTATACTCAAGTAAGTTCTACTCCTTCATTCACCCTACCTTCAAATGCTAACTAACTGTTATGTCATTATGGTGTGTTCCGGATCTTTGGCCTCTATTTTGCAAACTGTTGTCTTTATCATATTAACCATTAACATCATTACTAATTTCTTACCATATTTGTTCACTTTTTTTATACCTTAAAGACATTTCTTTTCGCTTCACTTTGAGTGTAGGGAACCATCAAAGTATTCAGGGAAGACAGCTGTATTTTACAAGTCAAACGAGAGAAAAATGCTGGAGAAGAAAGGGTATAGAATCATTGGAAATATAGGTGATCAATGGAGTGATCTCTTGGGGACCAATACCGGTAACCGGACGTTCAAGTTGCCGGATCCAATGTATTACATTAGCTGAAGATATATCACCATCTTGCCACCGGAGGAGAATGGCCATTGATTTATGTACTATTTATTTATTATGTGTATGGAAATTTGCAATAAAATAAAATAAAGATTTATTTATAATAAAATTAGTAAAAGTTTATATTTTTATTGGAATTTTATAATTTCATATTTTTGTACTTTTTAATTTTTGATATATATTTTTTATAATTTTAATTTTTAAAATTTTTATGTTTTTGGGAAGATGGTATTACTATAATGTCATTATATGACACGGGATAGCATATGATTGGTTGGATATTCCAATCATTATGTTTTAATATTCAAATGATTGAATTGATAACATTTAGAAATGTTATGAATTGAAGTGGGCCAAAAAAAACTTTAATGACCAAGGTAGAAAAAATAGTATACTTTAGGGGTTAGAGTGTGCAGTAAGCAAAACAAAAATGGTAAATATATCTATCTGGTGATACATGCACCGATGATGTGGAATTTATTAAAGTCAATTCAACCAAACTGCTAATTTACCAAGATCCAAGCATTTCTGGGTTGAGATGTCTGTATAGCATTTGACGAGTTACCTCTTAGCTTCGAAACGCATTTTTAGTCACTCGATTTTGAGTCTGAAAACTCAAATCACTTGATATCGAGTTCGGGAGCTCAACTTATGACTATTTTACTTAAGACTGCGTGAGCAAAATTTTTAGACGAGATTATTACTGAAAATTACAAGTTTCGTGCTTTAATTCGAGTTTAAATCATATTGAGTTCTAGTTTAAAGCCTAATTTTGATTATAAATAGGTTTTATTAAAGTTGTTTAACAATTTTATGTTTCTTAGTAAACAAGAAAGTTTAGTTCTATTAAAATTATTTCTTATTTAGATTAATTAGAGTTTCATTATACTTTAAAGTTTTGTTTGATGTAATTAACTAGCCTATATATATAAAGGTCTCTTTATTATTTATTAAAGGCATTTATTCATTCATTAATAAAATTTTCAACTCTTAGAGTTAATTTCTTTAGTGTAAGATTGTTTTCTTATAATTTTTAAAATATTTTTTTCGATTTTGTTCAATGAGTCGTGAGAATTCATTCTTTGTTATTCAATTTGCCAAATAAGATAATTTTACCTTAAAAGGATAATTTGATCATTTCTCTATTTTTCTTCATTTTTGATGCTTTTTCTTTAGAATTTTCAAGAATTTCAAAACCCAAACTTGTGTTTTATTGAAATCACTTAGAAAACAATCTTCTTACGTAGAATTCACCGTTATTTTCACCGAATTTTAATTAAGATTTCTCGATCACCAAATTTTAACTTAAGATTTCTCGATGTTTGAGTGAGAAAATAGAAGTTTGAGAGAGAAGATCTTATAAAAGTTAGTAATGATGTTTTCTACTCATCCAAGTCTAATATTTGAGAATTTCCATTTGAGAAAGCTTTGGAAACTTACATATTAATTTTTGATTATTTTCATGAATAGGGAAAAATGTGAAAATGGTGGGGAATGGATTTCTAAGTAAATTTGAGAGTGGAATCAAAATTATGGAAGCATGGGGTTTTATGTTGTGGAGCAAAGGTAGGATACTCTTACTTACTTTATCTTAAAAGTTTATGAAATAGGTAATATTTAGGTGATAAATATGGGATGGAATTTTTTATAATAAACTAGTAAATTTTATGGCTTAGAAAATATATAATAGGTCGATAATAGACTTGATTATGGGTACGGGCTGGGTTGGGTTAACGCAAAATTTTAGATCTGTTTTTTACGCTAGGTCTTAGTTTAAAAAATGAGTCTAAAATTTTGTCTAAGCCCAACCTAAATAAAAAATTCTAAACCCAAGCTCAACTCGACTCACCTGTATTAAATATACTAAAAACATCAAAATAAATATTTTTCCTTATTTAAAATATATTTTTAAAAAAGTTTTTGTACTTAAATGACATTAACATAGTTGTAACTTAGCAAACAAATGCTTCTAAAATAATAGCACAATTAATAATAAAATAAGAGTTATACAATATCAAAACAATAACAATAAAATAGCAGCAAACAACATCAAAATAGCTAGAAAAAAATTAGGCAAATTCAGGTTAAGTCGAGGCCGGGCCAAAAATTCTTACCGGAGGCCTAGTCTGTTTAAAAAATGGGCACTATTTTTTGTCCAATTTCATTTTTCGAGTATATATATTTGCTCAAATCCTCCCATTTTTTAGGCGAGCCTTCAGGCTTGGGCGGTTGGCCTAGCCTATGATCAGGTCTAGTCAATAATGAGTTATATTAAAATTGTTAGTCATGAAATGCTAAATTAACCAAATATGTGATATAGAGATATTAATTGTCATGAAAATGTTAATAAGTATGTTTTGATACCTAGGAATTATATTATTAAAATGAGTAATTGTCTTTTTGGCCTTAAATGAGATTTATTGGTTAATTCATGCTTTTAATCGGTATCATGTTAAAACATGAGAATTATTGTGTAAAGGATAAAGAGCAATTGAAAATATGACTTTCCACTATTAGGAACTATTATGTGAAATAGGTACGCGTATAAAGTCTAATATTAATATGGAATTGATCATGAATATGCAAAGGAACGTAAAAGTGCCCTTGTATGATATGTTCACATGTATGCGTTAGATGAATAAGTGTTATACTTGTAAAGTGTCCTAATAGACTCAGTGAAATGTTATGTCCGATTAGGGGTTTTTCCCTTTTTTTATCAGTTCAAAGGATTTTAAATGATATATACTAAATTTGCGGATCACAAACTAATACAATCTCCTTTTTTTTTTACAACAGGTTTAAAACTTGCACAATCCAAACTAAAGTGGATATATTTACATTATATATATAACATTCAGTCTCATTAGGAAACATGAGCTACCCATATTTCCCTACTTCAGTAAACAGGAAACATAAGCCAAAACACCTCAATGCAAATGGAATCCACGTTGAAAGCAATGTTCCAGAGACGATAAATCCAAAGCTTCCCGAAGTGCTGCTTTTTCTTTCTTGATCTGGATCAACTTGTCATAAACACACCAAGGAAAGCTCAGGAAATGATCCCTATTCATTCCCTCATTATACTGACCCCAATAACTATGATGATATGTGACATAGTACCAAGCTGAGGCTTTTGCATATGCATCATCTATTTCTTCATCCAACTCACTTCCTTTTTCATTGAACCATGACCTAGCTTCCTTCCTCAATGATCTCACTGCCATACTGATCACTTCTGCATCTCTTTTCTTCGTAAAAGATCTCGACATTTTCATGATACCCCCACTGAGTATTTCAGCCTCCGTTTTGACCCCGTAATAGTCCATCAAATTCCCCAATTTGTAATCGTATTTACTTTTGTAGAAGAAAGCATCATCGATATAATCCTCAAAGCCTTCAACTTCCATGTCGGGATCATAAAACCTCTTCATCTTTTCCCGAGTTAAGAGCTTAATCGAGCATTCATTGGGTGCAAGGTTCTTCACCTCTCGGAAAAGCTTTCCAATAACATTGTATGATTGATAACTTGGCTTGTCCGGTTTCTCCATGAAATCCGGAAATTCTTTGACCCTCAACTCCTGTGGTATTTCAGCTGGTACACCCGTTTTCGGAAAGTCAACCGCAATTGAAAACAGCTTTGCAAGCTCCAGACATGGGCGGCTCATTGCTTTGCCAGGTTCTCTATCAGCAAAAGCAGTATGAGCATTTGAAATTATTCCCAAACTGTCATTGACTATGTAGTTTGTGAAGTATTCTTCAATTTCCTGCACCAGCATGTAGCAATTATCAAAAATCTCATAATTATATCTACACAACCCAACAAAATACAGTAAAGCAAACCCAACAGATATCAGTCCAAAAAAGGACTCAAGCACAAAGAACGGATTACAACATCAAACAAATACAAATAATAAACTTGAGCCTGAGTAAAAATTTCACTAGTTTAGAGCCTTCGTAATGTGAACTTAAGTATCAAGAAACTTTTCTGCACATATTCCAAGCGGATTTATACAAAATACCCAACGAAAAATTATGTTGAAAACAACTCTCAAAATAACACAGAGTTCAAGTCGTTATAATTATTATACTAGTGCCAACTGGCAGAATGAATCTGGAAGAATGTTAAACCAATGACATTCTGGAACCAAAAAAAATGTTGGAGGGGGGGGGGGGAGCAGGAATCATGCATTTCAGCATCAAGAAACTATAACAAGAGAACAGGATAATCAAAAGTAATAACTATTAGATAAATTCAAGTGGAATATAACTGAATACTTCAATACCTAAAAAACTATTACCTCAATGGTAACTTCATGATCCAATTTGGTTGTTGAAGCGGGTGAATAATCCATAGGATCGATTTGCTTATATGGAATCAATTCAGGGTCCCAACAGACAAAGTAAACATCACCATCCAGATCACTTCCAGAGCATTCATTGGGATGAGGTCTAAAAATTTGATTCTATTTAGTGTCAGCAAATCACCATGCATTGTGAAATATTAAAGAATACAATCAAGCCTACCATCTTGTTATCATGTTAAAGACACTTAAAGCACCAGATAGCTTCCATAAATTGGGCAGGATTTAGCACAAATATGCAAAAGAATACAGGTATAGCAAATCTGTAATTCAGTAATACTCTGCTTGTAAAGGAACTGCTCAACAAGTTCCACTAAGAAGAAAAAAAACATGCATTTTTACTACCGCATAACAATCAATGATAACTCCACCAAAAAGGGACAAAAAAAAAGAAGCTAGAATCATACACTACAACAATAGAAACAAAATAAAAGGCAGCTTTTGCAAAGTATAATAAAGAAAGAACACTTTCTCAGCGTAGCAAGAAGAGGTAGAGTATGCCCTTTACGTACCTGGTTCCTTTCTGTGGAAAAACAACACAATCTACCATATGGTGCAAATCAGGCACATTGACAGCCCTTAATACACGCACATCGCCTGGGTGCAAGCAGGGGTTTTTGGCAACAATTACCTTACCCTGAACAATAAAACGTCGCTCAGATCTAGATCCAGAAAACTGCACAAAAACTTGGCCATAATTCAAGGTCCTAGTTTCATCTAGACATCCCATCATAGACCTTCCTTTTTGAACAAAAATCCTGGCTTTAGTCCGCAACTCCAGCAACTTCGAAGCTCGAAAAGTTTCCAACATCATTGAAAGGAATGGTTCAGCATCAGGCTTATAACCACACAAGAGCATTTCCTTCAGAATGTTAGTATTTTCTCCTGGAGACATTAACTCCAGAGCCTCCTGAGCCTCTAAAGGATCCGTCAGGAGAGCATTGAGTTGATCAACTACTTCTCTTTGTTTTTTCTCAAAAGCATAGTCTGGAACTCCAAGAGTAGATAACAGGGTAATCAACTGGCGATTCAGAAAACATGGCTGATACTTACTCCAAGCCAAAACGTCCAGTTTAGTGTTCTCAGATTCATACTTTTCCATACTCTTTCTGAGGGATAATTTCCAAGATGAGGTCGGGTCAATAGCCACAACACCTTTGAATCCGCCAATCCGAATCTGAAAGGCAGATGGAGTGCAACCCTTCAACCGACATTTAGCTGCCACCTTCTTCGCAAATTCAGCTGATATTTTTCCAATTCCATCAGAAAAGACGTATTTAATCCCATCCTTCATAATTTCTATATCTGGAATAAGGTTGATTTCATCTTTAGAAACACTAAGAGTTTCAGTTGATGAACTGAAAGATTGGCCCAGTCTAGCAGCATATTTTGCCACATTTCTTATTTTACTAAAATTTCCCATCCATGACCTTATATCTGCTGCAGTGAGCCCCTTTCTTGAAGCAAACATCCAGGCTGAGTTCTCCCGTAATTGACTTGATGAAAAGGCAAGAAATTCAAATCTCTTATTCCCAATCACTATGCCATTTCTAAGAGTAGAAAGAATCCTTTTGTAAATACCAGTTCTCCTACCCCTTGCCTGCACATTTGTAGAATGGATCTTCTCCAACTCTTCATCAACAAAACTGATGCGAAGAAAATTATCAATATCATTATGGAATTGGCGTAGCACACGGTTTGAAACATTAATCTCAGGACCACAAAAGTAGACCCTAGAAGGCGTTATCTGAACCCTTCTTACATATACCAAACCTTCATCTAAGGATATAGTAGGTGAACCTTGATATTTCCTCGATCTTGAGAAATTTTTGTACTCCTCAAAGAGCCACCTCGAAGGTTCATAGCAGCATTCTCTTAGATAATAAAGTTTCTCCAGCGCATGGTCTATGTAGACTTTGTGCATTCTACAAGGATCAACCAATCGATAAAAAGTATCATCAAGTGCTGGTCCTGGGATGCACCCATTTTGCACCAACAGATTAACCTTGAACAAGATTTCAAATGGCAAGTCAATTACCCGCGAAGGGCATACAATTGGGACTAGACTAAGATTGCAGGAGTAAGAAGAACCACTTTCCAAAACCAATCTGCCTTCATTTTCTTTGTAATAAGCAAAGTTCTCCCGAAAATTTGGAAGTTGGAGGTTGTGAGGAAGCTCCAAACATAATACAGAAGACTGTCCAATACAATTAGAACGAGTGAAATCCGTTGTCCTTACCCATTGATCATCAGGCATATCCTTGAAATAGTTAAGCAAGGGATCATCAAATACACATTCAGAAGCACGCACTTCTGTCTCATATATCCGGGGAGCGCCAAATAACTAAAATAAAAATGAAAAGGAAACCACAAAGCAACACAAGCAATTATCATTTGTAAGAGATAAAACTTTAAGAAATTGTATTTAGCATCAACAGAAGAGCAGAAACTTCTTGCAATGAAGAAGTTAGTTCCTCAGGTATGGCTACTGAATAGTCCATCAACGACCTTGCATGAGACATGTTTCATAAGACAATATTAAATCCATCTAGCAATCACCATTTTGAACTGCCTATTACAATCTTAAAAGTAAAATATGGGCTGATCTGTACCCCTTCTCGAGCACATCTATATTGATTTGCACCAGGTATTAGTTTTCAATTGCCAAAAAGATCTAGTGCCCTAGATCAACAGAAATGAAAAACTCTATATAATTTACATGGATATGACAATGTCATTCAATTACCATGTTGGCATCTCAATGATTTCATAGAAGACTAATGATCAGCAAAAGAAATATGATATATGCAGCTGACTGACTGAGGACGCCTGTTATCTGGAGGCAAGGATGTTATGTTAAACTCTTATTTCTAGGAAGCTAGGATAATACAATTGAGACTAATGATGAATTTATGATGAAAGTTTAGCAAAGCAACCTGAATCAGAAGATGCTTTGAGGTTTGACTATGAGGACAACGCAGCTCAATCTGCCAGATGTTCTCATAGAAAAGCTCAAGCTTGTATTTTGAGCTACAATACGACAGTAGAAATTCCAATTTCCGCATTCCAGTCCCAAAATTTAGAGTAACATTATCTGCTTTCCAGAGAACATAAAATTTTTCTTCCGAGACTTGACAGCCAAAATTCACTGTAACACGTTCCATTGTGTGCAAGAACACTCTCGGCTTTGGCACGATGTCAGTCTCCATTTCTCGAGCCTTAAGATATGATCTCCCATAGTATAGCCTTTGATTAGCCAACCTTATGATTAGCCCTGCATCAGAGCTTCTGGTAAACTGCACAATAGCATATGCTCTGCCACTCTTTTTATGCTGCCGGATCTTGAGGGCATAAACAGTTTCTCTGCCCGTATATCCCTCTAAAAATGTCTTTACTTCTCCTGCAGACACATCTGAGAGGAACCCATAAACCTGAATCGTCTTACCCATTGTCTCAATTCACTCTGTGCTCTTACCACCTTACAGCATACAATTAATTAACTGCAAAAACCAGAGACCAATATATAAATAAAAACCTTCAAATGCACCAACATGGGAGACAAGTTAAGCTGCTGTTCAAAGAAACAACAATCAAACTTTCATAAAGAACAAGGAAAAGAAGCAACAAAACAATCAATGTTTTTTTAACTAGTAATGGCCTATGTTATCTTTTTTTTTTTTTAAATTCCTAAATTTTCCATATCATATATATTTAAATCTTCAGTTGGCATTAATGTCAAGTTCGATCTTGACAACCCCTACCTCTTATTAAATGAAATATGGATATACTAATTCTCCAAATATATAAAAGCGAACTTCACCAACTACAGGATCACATTCAAATCGTTAAACGGATTTCAACAGAACTCATGCCGGGCAGTCACTCCTATCTAACACGGTACCATAACTAATGGCTAAATCACTAGAAGATGAATTTTATAGCACAGACATATGTGAATTTTACATGAATGCGAATGAGGATTTGCAGTTCCTCTGCCCAAACAAACACTTTCAAAACAGAAAAAAGAAAAGGAAATCAAGATTTAAAAAGCAGAAGAAGAGAAAAAGGCTGCGCCCAACATCCATGAAGAAGAAAGATTTTTACGTTTATCAAAGAAAAATAAATTGTGACTCAGTTTCAAATTGAACGTCTAGTTTCAATCATTATTAAGAGAAGAAAGAAAAGAAAGAGGCTTTACCAAAGACAAGAAGAAGATGAATGATCACTCATAACGATAACTAAACCCAAACTCCATTGATATTAGAGTGACAGTAACATAAAAGACTAAAACTTTACTTAGAACCTTGGATTGTCAACTCTTTTAGTCAATTTACTCAAATAATTTTAAAGATCCAGAGAAGACAAACAGACGAAGAAAAATGCCGTGATTTCCTCCGTCGCACCCCACATTGCAGGATGTTCTGCAAATCGCTTCTGCTGGCCACGTCACACGTTTAACATTAAATTATTATATATATTTCCAATTTTCCATTGGCTTCCCTATCTAATAGCGAATGGCCTTTGGCCACGTCAGCGATTTTGTTTTTACGTGAAGATTTTCGTGGAATTTTCTATCGTGGAAAATGGAAATCAACGGAAAAGGACAATAGGGCCGGGTTTGTCTGTCGTACGGCCTGCCTTTCTCCGAAACTTGCTTGCGAAGGAGTTAGTGGGGTTATCCGCTGTGCTCAATCTTAAAAAGCAATATTTATGACCGGCATTACCCACTTATCTCAGTGATAATGCGATAAAATTTTACAAATTTACAAAAATAAATAAATAAATAAAATTATAAAAGTATACATAATTTTGAAAAATTAAAATATGTTGCAATTTTTAAAATTATTAGAAATTTATAGAAATTACTAGAAATGGTAAAATGTTGTAAAATATTACTATTTTTAAAAAAAATAGTAAAATTTGTTGTATCTTAAAGTATACATTGACTAATCACATTTAAAATATTAATAATTTGACAAAAAATTGATTGTATTTTAAGAATATTTTAATAAAAATTAAATTTTTAATATTTTAAAATACATCAATTTTAGTATTTTACAAGTATTACTAACATGTTTATTTGACACGACTCCCTTTTCAATATATGAAGTAAGCTTCATTCATCCATCATCGTGCACTTGCTCTTTCTGTTTTGTACCAAAGTTATTTAGAATGTTACTTGTGGACTTACGAAGAATAATGACATATTTGGATATTTACGGGCATTTAATTTGTAATTGTGATCATAAATATTAACTATTCAAAAAAATATTTGGATTAAAATATTTTAAGATAACGGATGCACATGTCAATAATTAGACATCCACTTAACTTTTAAAAATTTGTTTGTGAACTAAGATATTAAGAACGAAGCTATAATAAATACAAGAGTAGTTGGATTTAAATCATATATTCTACTATGAATTTATAATAAAATTATAAATCCATTTAAGTGAGGAACATTATTTACGAGAGCGCATTTGATTGTAAAACTTATTGTATTATGATTTTATATGCTACGTTTACAGGAATAAATTTAATGGTGAAAGTATTATTTTTCAAGGTAAAAAAATGAGAAAATTGCTACAGGTGTGTGATAGATTTAAGATCAATTGTCGTAAATGTTGAATATAGTGAATACTTCTTACTGAAATAAATTCTATAGACGTAAAAAAATCGAACTACTTAAATAATCGGTGTCCCCTGTTTGTGGTTTTTGTTTTGCAGTCCTTAAAGAATTGTCAACTTTCCCAATCACTTCTTCCAGAAGTCCTTGGTTATTAGCAACTGCCATCAAATTTACTAAAACAAAAGCAAGAAGTTTTTTCACTTTAGCATGGAAATTGCAGGTGATATACTACACGAGCTTGAACAGAAGTGCTGATGGAAGCACCTTGTTTAGTGGGTATACAGGTTACATGTGATGAGTTGATATTTGATGTTTGGATGCCAACATGTGTGCTTTAGATACTATAAAATCTATTTAACAGGTATATTGATCATTTTAGTTTCTTTTTTTTATGTTGTTACCATATTTATTCCTTTAAATCAGACATACGTTCCATTCCATCTCATCTAACCAAACTATTATTATACTCATTTTATACTCATTTTGTTCCATTACGGTTCTATTCCATTACCACTGAATAGCTATTATGTTACAACTCTATACCATTATAGTGGAACCAAACATGTGCGTGTTGTCAAAGGTGTATGCTTAAGTGTGCCTAGGCCTTAATATTATACAACAAAAGCATCTCATGCCCATTTGATCATGCGCAGACTGGAGTGCCTAGGAGCACTTTTCCGCAAAAAGAAAGGGATAATACTAACTCTATACTTTTCAATATTTGAGCATTCAACAACAAACATTGACCACAAGTACATCATGCATACTAAGCCATATACTCTCTCTCAAACACGCATACACATATACAGTTTGCGCTTTATTTCACTCAGGCTAGCGCTCTTTTTGCATGTTGCACCTAAGGCAATAAAGGGTTCTAAGATGTAAAGGGCACCTTGCACCCTTGACAACACTGAGGACACTAAGCCAAAAATCCAAAACAAGGGTTGGTTATATCTATGAAGTTCTAAGGAGCAGATTACTTGAACAAAAAATCGATCCATGAGGGAATTTTGGTGCAGATAAATATACTTTCAGAACTAAAAACATCAAGTTCTAACTGCCAAAATATAAATCTAATTGTTTAGTACATGGAAAGACTACCAAAATTTGTTTCAACTCACCAAGATAATAAATATCCACATTGAAGACCGAATTAAACTAACTCAACGCTACTAAGTTCAAATCCAATTGCCTGAACGAAGTTTACCCGAGCAAGATCAAAAGTAGATCATAACAGCAACTCAGCAATCTGAACAGCATTAAGTGCAGCTCCCTTGCGTACTTGGTCACCACAAACAAAGATGTCCAGCCTGTTTTAAGATTCTATATTAGCATGAAAATCTTTTAAAAGGAAAAGTAAAAATGTAGGAGGAGTTTTACCCTTGGTTTCCTTCTTGAGACAAATCTTGGCGAATTCTGCCAACTGCAACATCATCTTTGTTTGATACCTCCAATGGCGTAGGGAAGTGATTAGAAATCCGATCATCAATAACTATGACCCCGGGAGCATTTTTCAAAATTTCTCTTGCCGTGTCCTGATCAATAAAGAATTTACCAAATAAAGAGTTGAAATTTGAAAAGGCTACACTAATGCAACATATAAATTAGCATTTCCTTGCATCAATTAGCACTGCCATTGCTCTGAACCAGGAAAATACTCATTTCTGTTTCCAATTTTGAGATGCTCTTATTAGTATTGCAGTGTGTGCTTCTTTTTCTCCAAATAGGCAACCACGATTAGGGATGATATAAATTGGAGCCATAGTATTATACAGTTCTTTTTATTGATATCAATAGGCTACATGAAACATCCTTACAAAATACTTACCAATAATAATGTGGCTTGAAAGTATTAATATAAGATGCTTCTTCCATTTTTAACTTCCCTCATTCTAATCATAAGGGTTGAACAAAATCCAACTTTAAACCTAACCCACTCTTTACAACTTTTGTCCCAAGAAATGCAAATGATGAAAGGAAAAAGGGGTCCAAAAATAAAATCGTAACAAGTAAAACAAGAAGAAGCCCTAAAATCCATAGCCTAAATTCCTTTTTCAAAAAAAGGCTCAAGAACTTAAAGATGAATGCAGTGCATGTAAATGCACCAAACATAGCTACAATGACAAAAAAAAAAGTCAAATCTTGCAACTTTTTTGTCACTTTTATTTCATATATTGAAGATAAAATTGTAAATCCGCAAATCATAAAATATTACCTCATCAAGTGGCTTCTCGAACTGAAGATTGACACTTTCAGCATGCGCACGCATCACAGGGACTCGTATGCATGTAGCAGTGACTTTAACATCAGCATCATTCTAAGAAACAAGTGAGGGCAATCATGCAAGACAAAACATACTTTTATGAGATGATTTTTCCTTCTCGATCTCACTTCCAAATGCAAAAGACATCTTACATAATTTTATATATCAGAAACTTCAATTACTTACCCAGATTTTCCTTGTCTCTTTTACCATTTTCATCTCCTCTTCATTGTATCCATTCTCGAGAACAGGGGCATTATGTGAGAACAAATTAAAAGCATACTGCAAAAGTAAAAGAGAAGAGACAATTATAAGATACCAAGAGAGATGTAAAAGATATTGCTAACTACTGATACTGTAAACGAATGTACATACTTGCTGCTTAAAGATATTACAAGTCAGCGGTTTTCCTTCCAAGACCTAATATAAAATACCACAAGGAATCAATTTAGAACGAAATCTCATATAAAAATAAACAACAAAACGGAAAAGGAGAAAGGAGAAAGGAGAAAACAAAACGGAATCAAACAACCTCACGAGTTTGTAGCTCAAGCTCGTGCATGGCAGCAGCACCAGCACCACTAGCTGCCTGATATGTACTAACCACCATACGAGTCACCTGGAAAATACCACAGGCAAGCATCAGATGTTTAAGCAGCTTGATGCAGTATAATTATAACTTAAGCATTGAAACCAACAAAAGCTTTACAAGAACAAAAAACATCCTACGCTAAAGATTCAAATACCCAATAGCTTTTACAAGCGATCAATTGTTCATCTCATTTCATTCAAACTCAATATGTCTTCAATTTCTTGCCTAGATTACATTACATTATATTCTCCTTTTACAAACAAAAGAACCAAACCTATAACAAATGACTAAAATTGTTGTTATTCCAGGGAATATCTCAACAACTATAAATTTTCGACTATTCGAAGCTTTCAACAAGCTTTAAAGAATTATCCATCTAATTTAATAAAAAACCAAACGCATCAACGAACAAACAAAGCAAAACCACATTCCTTACCAATCAAAATGTATAAATATTTACAAGTAAATAACCCCATCCCGAGAAAAAAAAAAAGGAAATTTATCTAATACCTTGGCACGGCGATGAAGTGGGGTAGCAGCCATTAAGCAAATAATTGTAGAACAATTCGGGTTTGCTATCAAAGCACCCTTTTTCATCCCAACTTTAATCCCACCCATTGCTTCTGGATTCACTTCAGGAATAACCAAAGGCACCCCATCAACCATGCGAAACGCAGAGCTGTTATCTACCACGATGGCACCTTTCTCAACCGCAATGGGACCGAACTCCTTGCTTATCGACCCACCAGCACTGAAAAGCGCGATGTCGACGTCATTAAAGCTATCGGAAGTTAGTTCTTGGACAGTGAAGGTACGGTCCTGGAAGGAAATGGACTTGCCAGCGGAGCGTTTGGAGGCAAGGAGCTTGAGGGAACGGTAAGGAAAGTCACGGTCGGAGAGGACGGAGAGGAATTCTTGGCCTACGGCGCCAGTGACACCAACGACGGCAACGGATGGGCCCGATTCCTCGAAAGACATGCGGACCTTGGTGGGGAGCTTCTTTGGTTGGAGTTTGTGTTTTGGGGTGGAAAGAAAATGGGGTTTGAGAGGGTGGCTGAGGGAGGCCATTATCGAGCACAAGGAGGAATTCAGGTGAGACAGCGAAAAAGGAACCAAAAGGTATAGAAGTGGTGGCGGCGGCGGCAGTGGCTAGAGGGCTAGCTCTAACTCTAAGCTGCTGTGGTGACTGCTGCTCATATTTAAATGCTGATTAATGTTAATCAAAAGGTTTTCAGCTTTGATGGTTTTGGAAAGTTTTTTTTTTTTTGTTAATTGTTTTTAGAGAAGTTAAAATAAATTATTAAAGGTTCACTCAACTTAAAAAAATTATAAAATAGTCATTAAATTATTTAAATATTTTCATTTAAGTTATTAGACTATTAAAATCGCCAATATATGGCCTTTTATATTCATTTTTTTTTTCATGAAATAACTTTGAATATTACGAATCTATGAATTAAAATTTAAACAGTTTTCTTCTCTGATTTTTGACATTGATTGTCAAATCGACTTGGATTTAATGTATATTCTTCTACTAATCGAATGGTACTAGTCCATCATACTAAATGTTAAGTTGTCACTTGGAGCTTGCTAGTCGAACTTAAAAAAAAAAATTAAAACATTCCATCGATTTAAACAAAAACTCTTAAATAGTTTGCTAACTTAAATGAAAATTTCCGAATAGTTTAATGACTATATTATAATTTTTTAAAGTTGAGTGACCAAAACCTAAACTTACTAATAGTCTAATAACCTTGGGTATAGTTTACCCATTGAAATAAATCTCAAATTATACATGAACTTTGATTTGGTACAATTATACACATGAAACTTTAATTTTAATTCAATCATCGCATTTAAATAAATACATCAATTTATTTTTAAATTAGATAAATATAATTATTTGTGTATATAATACATAAATATAAAATAATGCTATATTAATAAGTATACTAATAATTTGTGAGAATTAAATCATATCAAAATCTCAAGTATGAAATTGCACAAAATCAAAGTTTATATATAAAATAACAAATTAAACTAAAATTTATGTATAATTTTAATATTTGTCCATATATTATATTGCCACTTTTCTAAAATCTATTGGCTAATTTTCTTTTGCTTTTCAAAAGTCATAAACCATCAAAGTTGAAAACCATGAACATCAATCGACATTTATACGAATAATATTTTATTATAAATACTACAATATTATAAATAATTTATTTTAATTTTATTTTGAAGAGATGATTATTAAAATTATAAATGAATTTTGATATAATTTGTAATATTATAGATTAATTTTAGTTTTTCATATTCCACTAATTTTATTTATCCGTGTAACATAATTTTCTATTAAGCTATATAAATTGATGACATTTTATTAGGTTAAAAATAAATAAATTTAAATCACTCTCATGTAAATTTAAAAAAAATAGATTTATTAGGGAAAACTCATTTTCAAGTGTTTATTTTTATGTAATATTAAATTCATAATTTTATTTGATTAAAATGTTTGGTTAAGGTTTTTTAATAAATAATGGTTGGATAAAAATGGTAATGGAATGAAAGTTTAGGTATCTCTTTTGACAAAAGAGAAGTTTAAGTTTTAAGTCAAAAAAGTTATAATTTAGGGTCAATTTTTATTTAATCTATTTTTAATATTACTTATTTTCAAGAGCCTGAAAAAATCGGATTTCAGCAGTAGGGCCTAGCTTGCAATTCCCAATGGGCCAAGTCCAACTTTTAGGAGCGTGTATTCGGTCAGTTAGATTTTTGAATAAATCGAATTGACCTAGAGAGCAAAATTGTACAAAATTGAACCTTTAGTTAAATTTGATTTTTTGGTTTTTAGATGATTTCTAGTTAAATTTTCTTTTTTCTAATTGAGGTACTCAAAATTTTATTTCCTTTAATTTTTCACATAATTGTATTCTTTTCTTTAATTTTAATTTATTATAAGAAAATATTAAAATTAATTCAAACAAATTTAAGGAACGCAAAAATATTTATTTTCTTACATGGTAGCATACAATATCCATGCCTTCTACTATTCTTTGGATTTTTATATTAAATAATAAAATTAAAATGAATATCATAAAATAATTAATTTATTAATTTATTAAATTTTAATGAATAGACTTTTAAAATATTAAGTTTTAAGGAGCATTTGGAATTAAGGTTTAAATTTGAGTTTGAGTATATAAATGAGTTATGGAATTTTGGTCTTATGACTTATTTGGTTTAAAACATTAAAATTAAAAATTGATCGAATAAATCATTTAAACCAAATAATTCAACTGAAAATAAAAAAAATCGAATTTTCAATTCAATTCAAACTCACCCTAAAACTTATTACACTAAACATCAATTGTTTGAATGAGTTTAGATAGACTGTACTTTTAATGTAAAAAAAAGGTATAAATAAAATTAAATACTATAACCTAAGATAAAAAAAAAAAAAAAAAACAGAACACACCGTACTCTATCATCGATCTAAACTCACCCTAAAACTTATTAAACAATACAAACTTTGCATTACCACTGGCTTTTGTATTACTTTATGGTAAACGCGCCTATTAGAAATTCCCTTACCTTTTCTAGTTGAGAATACTAAAACCCTAACCTTGATCTCCATTTTTCCAAGTTTCAATTTTTAGTATCAATACAGCAATGGCTTCCATCATCAAGAACTCAAAGCTAGCAATCCCCAAAGCATTCTTCTCCACTCAGGCTGTAAAACAGAACCCTCCATTTCCATCTTTCAAAGCCGCGAAATCGGCCATAATAACCGAGAAGAACCCTGAAAAGCTAGCGGAAATCTTCCAACAATGTTCCCATTTGCCCACTTTCCTCCGCCACCGTCCCATCTACCACCTCTCCATCCGCAAGCTAGCCCGTGCCAACCGCCTCGACCTCGTCGACCGGCTCCTCGAGACCCAAAAGCTCCATTCTCAACACACCCCTGCGCTCAAATCCGAAGGTTTTTGGATTCGTCTCATTATGCTTTACTCAAACGCTGGGATGGTTCCACAAGCACTCCAAACGCTCGACGATTTGTCTAGAAACAGGTATTGTAATATATCTGAAAAATCCCTTTGTGCTATTCTCACAGTTTATCTAAACAATGGTATGTTTGAGCAAATTCACGATTGCTTCAAGACTCTTCCCAAAAAGCTTGGCGTTAAGCCAAAGGTAGTATCGCATAACTTGGTATTAAAAGCATTTGTAAAAGAAAATAAGATCGAATCTGCACGTGAATGGGTTGAGAAAATGGATGTCAATCCAAATATTGATACTTATAACATATTGCTAGGGGCTTACTTGAAGAATGGGGACCAAAATGGATTTGATGGGGTTATGAAAGAGGTTATAAATAAAGGGATTGAAGGCAATTTGACTACTTATAATCATAGGATTTCAAGGTTGTGCAAGAGTAAAGAATGTGCTAGGGCTAAGAAGTTGTTAGATGAGATGGTTTCAAAAGGGTTGAAACCAAATTCAGCTAGCTATAATACTATTATTGATGGGTTTTGTAGGATAGGGGATTTAGAATCGGCTAAGAAGGTTTTGGATAAGATGCTGAGTGATGGGTATGTTTTGCCTTGTTCGTTTGCTTATTATAGCTTGATTAGGAGTATGGTGAATGAAGGAGAGTTGGATATGGCTTTGGAAATGAGCAAGGAAATCATAAAGAGGAAATGGGTTCCACCGTTTGAGGCGATGGAAGGTCTGGTTAAAGGGTTGGTAGAAAGGTCGAGATCAGAGGAAGCTAAGCAAGTTGTTGAGAAGATGAAAAAGAGGCTTAAAGGTGATGCCTTAGAATCATGGGGCAAAATTGAAGCTGCTCTTCCTCTATAAATGATATTGAAGCAATGGTGAGGTCTGGTTAAAGCTTTGGTGGGTTGCCCTCTCTTCATAGAAGCAATGCAAGGCCGTGCAACTTGATCTTCCTTCATCGAGTTATCACAAGATATGCTCATTTCTATTTGGTGAAATGGCATATTAAGCTTCTGAATTTTAACAATTTTGTTGCATCTGATAAATCTTGTGATTTGATGTTTTGAGGGGAAAAAAATGATTATTTAGTAATAATTATTGGAATCTTATGCTGGTTTTGAGTATTTCTTCATATTTGGTATTTGATTTTAGCCTGATCATATTTTAGGTCTGGCAATATGCATAACAATCATATTGCACATGCCTGAACCAAGTATCAGAAAGTTGATATTAACCAAATCATTTCAGTGTTGTGTACGTAGGAGGGTCCTAACATTCATCGAATGTCTATTATTTACATGCCATAACCCCTCAAGGTGAAATTGATTCAGCAGCTTTGAATAAGCACAAAAGTTCCTTTTAGAGTTAGATTTTCATTTTTATTTTCAAATTCAATTACTTATGTTTCGAAATGGATAAGGTTAATTTGCCCATTTTCAGTAAAGGGATTGAAATGCATTCCACCCCTAGGGACAGGGGCTTCCCTGATACTTTTGCCAGGGAACCGATAAAAGAACAGCCGAGCTAACTAAAAAACCGTTTAAACCAGAATAAAGTTATAAAATGAATGCTTGAGTTATTATTTGTGTTTATTAATTATTATATATATTTTATGAATTTTCAATTGTTTTTAATTTTAAACCAAAAACTAATGGTTCGACTGCTAATCCAATTCTTACAAGCAGAATTATTGAGCATTTGAATAGAAATGTAACTCAATTTAGGAAACAACCAAGAAAATTGGCTCTAGCATTCACAGTCGCATTCAACTAAGCCCTGAAGTTTTAGAAACTATGTTAATGAAATTTAGGCCAAATACAATCAACAAAGAAAATCAAGCACAAGGGGAAGCTTCCAACAATTATCTCTCGAGTACATCGAGTTTTTATTATAACAAAAAAAAAAAAAAAAACAAAACATTACTTGATGATGCCAACAGGACATGACGCTCTTTTTATGCTTATATAAAGGCAACAACAATTGCCGACGTAAGAGAAAATCGGGGGAGAGAAGGAGGCTTTTACCAGTTTGGGGAAAACCATGTTTGTTTCACTAGCTTTCATTCAGCAGAATAAACAGTTCCTCATCTTTAATTGCTCCCTTCTCCATCACCCTTTCTAATGCACTTAATCCCCCCTCATCTGTAATTGAAGACTTTGCTCCTCTGCACAGTTTTGCCAAAATTAAAACCACTTTTACAAGAGATGAAAGTACTAAATATACTTTGATGCTATCATTTATTTGTCTGAAGTTGCAGTTTTCCCATGCAGCTTACCTTCTCAGTAGATGCTTTGCCAATGAGTTGTTCCCTAGCGCAACGCAATGGTGCAAAGGAGTCCTGCCGTGGAAGTCACGCATATTTATATCAGCACCAAACTGCAGCAGCAGCTCAAGCATCACACAGTTCCCACCTTGGCATGCCAGATGCAACAATGAACAACCTTGTAGACAGTTCCCTGGGTCATTAGAATCCTTGATTCTCTGACAGTCTAATGGATCATGCTGTTCCTTTTCCTCTTTCTGGCTCTCAAGAGACGAGTCTTGTGCATCAACAACATGGTGATACAACTCAATGCTAACAACATCATCAAAGGTTGTATTTACAATGTTGATCTCTGATATTGCAAGTAGACGATATACTTCTTGTATATTATCAGTCTTAACTGCTTGCCAGATGTTGGTCAAATTAGGAGGATCTCCAGGTTGTAGTGCATCTTTAATGATCAGCAATTTGTCTACATACTGGTTAGGAGAAGGAATAAAGGTAGGTTTTGTATTCGATATCACAGCTTCATATCATAATAGCATAAGAGGTGAAAGGCTCATCTAAACAGCATTTACATGGACATGAAGAGAAAGAAAGATCAACTAAATACCTTAGCATGAATGTATTTCTCTTTAAGGGAAATCACGTCTTTGGCACATGGTTTTGGTACTGATGTGCTTGTAGCCTTTGGTTCATCCACGCTGCAGTGAATTACATTAGCAGGAAATAGAAAGCAGATTATTGTATAAATCATCAGTTTCCTCAAACTCATTCTTTAGTAATGAAGAAATGGTTGATGTTCTTATTAACCTGGGGAAACTCTTACCTCTCATTCTTAAGGAGTAAACCTTCCCATATAGAGTTACAATAAGCATTGCCTAGAGTACAGAATAATTCCACAATTGAAGGTTCCCACACTTTGACATCTAATGTCAAAGATCTCACCTGCACAAACAAAAAGAGTAATCTTTTATTTAAGACTCTTAAAATGAACTCAATATCATGATATCAATTTACTTCTACCAGCCTCCTTCCTATTAACAGTTCTTCAAACATGTTGAAAACCAAATAAAGATTAAGAACTTCAAACTAATAACCAAGAAGACCATGAGGTGTTCTTTCTTTTCTTTGAAGAATAAATTGCACCTTTGAGATGTGTACACCAAGGTTACGGTGAACACCTGAGCATTCAATGCATAACAGTATGCCAAGATTAAGAGATGCCCAATCAGGTTCAACAGCACTGCACTCTGCACAAACATCATTTCCAGGAATTTTTCTGAGGAGTGAAGAGATGGGCTCTGCTCTATAGCCTGTTTGTTCAATCTCCGAAGTACCATGGCTATTAGGTGATGTAACATTAGGAGGAGGTCTGGGAATCTCCACATGCTTTTTTCAGATGCAGCCACAACAGACAACCAAAGCACTATTAGCAGCAATTTAATGAGAATTAGAGCATTTCATATCACTAAAAATGCAAAACTGTGGCTTTAAAAGCAGAAAAAAAAATAAAATAAAAGAACCTGCTGTTGGATATGAGAATTCAAAAGAGATACGATAACTGCAGTTATTTTATTAACCCAGTCCATTCTATCTACCCCATTTTCAGCCTGGCCAATCAGCGACAAAACATATCAACACAATCATCATCAAGAAAACATTGTTATAAAGTCACAAGGCTATGTGTCCTCTGTAAATCACCTGCAATGTGTAAGTTTTCAGTGGAGTTAAAATTCTGAAGCAAAGCCGTAAATCTGTGTCCTCTGTATCCAATTTTATTGTAGAAGCACGAAGATCGACAGTACTAGAGCCCAAAGTTCCTTCATTAAATGATAATGACCTACTATGCCTTGCACGGAATTTAGCAAATACACCACTACTGTCTCCAGCTGAACCAGTATGTTGATGGTGATAACCCTAGGAATAAAGCAGATAAACATCATGCTTCATCAAAATCATTTTTCAAATAGTTTTATAGTCAAACCAAGGATGAATGAAATGCTTCTTTCGTAGAACCAACTCTACTATGCATTCATTTCATGCTTGTTGGATTTCAGATCAATTCAAACATCTTCATATCCAAGCAAAGTGAAAATATAAATGTACATCAGGAGAGGACACTAAAACCAAATAGTCAATTAGGGGAGGAATGAACCACTAAAAAAATATTATGTGGGTTTTCAGGTTGCAAATGGGTACATAAACAATCCCATATATGTAAATATATTCATTCCTACAGTAACAATGGAAATAGCATCAAACATTAGATTCTTGGACCTAATAGTTTCTACCTGTGCAAACCCTGGAATCTTATTCCAAGATTCTTGGGATATTAAAAGCTACATTGAAAGGAACTGATAGACTAATTTGGAGAACTGTGCACGGCTAAACAGAGGATTATGTCAGCTATATGAGATAGACTAATTTAATGACCCAAACCCTCATGGCATTAGAATCATCGGGAACCTTGTCTGGTCAGAAAGCTTTGAGCACTGGTGGATCAGAAGGTTCTGTTATATTCAGCCAAGTTTCAAACGCTACCAGGATTGCCTCTACAGGACCCAGTGCTGAAATAGGTATTCTTTCACCGCTCACCATGTTGAAGAAGATTCAGCAACCTGGATTACAGATTCTAGAGCTTCAGACCACATGATAGGTGATGCATCATTGTTACAAGAATGCAGCTCAATTCACAAGAGTTGTACAGTCAAAATTGTCGTTGGGTCACTTACAAAGGTGACTGGTATTGTGAAAGTGACCATATCCAACACATTAACACTTCAAGCTGTCCTTTTGTTTCCAAAGTTAACATGCAACTGGCTGTGAATTAGTAAAGTTACTAGAGATTTGAAGTGTATTGCTAAGTTTTCCTCCTCTCATAGTCATTCGGGGAAGATGATTAGCAATGCCAAAGAGGTTGGAGGTCTCTATCAAATTAGGGCCAAGGATCCTCAAAAGGCTCAAACTCATTATTGTTAGAAATTGAGTGGGCAACCAAAAAGAAGAAAGATAGTGAAAATATCTTTCTTATCAAATTTAAGAATAATTTTCAAGCTATTTATACACATACAATAAGAAAAGAAAAAGAAATTAAATATTTTATGATTCCTAAATATAATCAATTAGCTAAAAAGTTACTTGTCTAATCTCTAAGAATTTGCTTAATCTGTTAATTATTCAACACTTCTCCTCAAGTTGGTGCATAAATATTACACATGGCCAACTTGCAAATCAAATTATGATATGTTCTGTTGTTGGGCCCTTTGGTTAATACGTCAGCTAACTGTCTGCCAGATGTCACATGGATTAGTCTCAAAGCTCCAGTAGTCAACCTTTTTTTGATAAAGTGTCGATCAATCTCAATGCGTTTTGTTCGATCATGTTGAATCGGATTTTGAGCAATACTGATGGCATCTTTGTTATCACAGTACAAGGATAATTTTTTTCTTCTAATAGTTTTAATTTATCCTGTAATTTTTGGAACCACAGAAGTTGACAAACACCTTGAGCCATTGTTCTATATTCTGCCCCTGCACTTGATCGAGCAATCACAATTTGTTTTTTGCTCCTCCCAGTGACTAGGTTTCCTCTAACAAGGTGCAATACCAAGATGTAGACCTCCTATCATATAGAGATTC
Organism: Gossypium arboreum; assembly: GCF_025698485.1. Taxonomy (NCBI): domain Eukaryota; kingdom Viridiplantae; phylum Streptophyta; class Magnoliopsida; order Malvales; family Malvaceae; genus Gossypium; species Gossypium arboreum. Next base: position 2,847,701 of record NC_069082.1, on the reverse strand, counting down.
TACCCAATCTACATTTCTATAGGCATTTATTTGGAGGTTACCATGTTTAGAGAAAAGGAGACCTTTTTCTTGGTGCAGACTTTAGATAGAATGCGAAAAACAGCCTGCATGTGGGATTTTCGAGAATCATGCATGAATTAGCTTACCAAGCTTATTGAATATGCTAAGTTGGGTCCAATGTGAATTAATCTCCCAACCAGGCTTTGGTATCTCTCCTTATCCACTGACTCTTCAGTCCCTGTTTGCAGCTTATAATTGCTCTCCATAGGCGATTCTGCTGGTTTACACCCCATTATACCAGTTACGAATGCAGATTGGGCTGGGTTACTAGACGATCGAAGATCAACATCAGGATATTGTAGACTTGTGGGAGGTAATCTTTTTAAGGCAGAATACAAAGTCATTGCTCAGGGAGTTTGTGAGCTTTTGTGGTTGAAAAAATTGCTTGAGGGATTAAGGCTGTCAGAAGGGAACAAACTGTCCTTATATTGTGATAACTGCCATCAATATTGCTCAAAAGTCAAAACCCAGTCCAACATGATCAAAAACAAAACATATTGAGATTGATAGGCACTTCATTAAAGAGAAGTTGACTACCAGTATTTTGAACTGAGTTCATGTGACATCTGACCGACAATTAGCCGATATCTTTACTAAGAGAGTCAACAACAGAACTTATCACAATTTGGTCTACAAGTTGGGCACGTGTGTATCTATGCACTGACTTGAGGGAGGGTGTTGACCATTGACTATTGATAGCCTTGTCAATCAAGGCTGATATGATTTCTTAGGGTTAAATTATCGAGATTTTATTTATCCTATTTATTTTGAAGATTGTATTTCCTTAAGTAGTTCAATATAGTTGTGAATATATACCCATGTAAATACTTGAATTAATACACAAGAAAATTATTCCAAAACCCTCAAATTATTATTTTCTCGTCAATTTCTTCAGTTATCTTTGTAGTGTAGTTATCTAGTTTATGAACAACCCAAATGAAGTATATCTAAAAGCAGTGTTCAAAATATTGAGATACCTAAAAATGACTCCAAAAAAAAGCTTATTTTTCAAAAAGAGGAATTAACAGGAGCATAGAATTTTTCATAGATGCTGATTGGGCATGATCTTTGATTGACTGGACGTTAACATCTGGGTACTGTTCCTACTTATGGGGAAACTTTGTCACACAAAAGAGCAAGAAAAATCTGTGGTTGCTCAAAGCAATGAGATTTTATTGACCCTAGTTCATGGAATCTATGAAGGAATGTAACTAAGGGAACTTTTAGAAGAACTTCATTTTCCAATTCAAAATCTCTATGAAGTTGTGACAATCGAGCAACAATTAATATTTCGAAAAGCCAATGCTTTATGACCGCATCAAGCATGGAGATTGGTCGACACAAAGAGTACATGTTTAAGTTGTATACACATGTACATGACAACAAACTAAACATATCCTTGCCAAATCCAAACCCATCCCTAGAGCTCAATTTGATGCGTATTTGTTCAAGCTGGAAATGATTAGCATTAGCTCTCAAGCTTGAGGGGAGTATGGAAATCTGGGATTCTTATTCCAAGGTTCTCTGGACTTGATAAGCTAAATTGGAGGGATTTAACAAACTAATTTGGAGGACTATATACAGCTATAGGGCAACAAGACCATACAAACATTTAATTTCCACTGCAATGCATCATCAATTTTGTCAAAACCATAAATTAGCTAGCATCAAAGCTAACTAGGTACAGGCATACCTCCCCTTCACCCATAATCATAGTTAAAGGACAAAATGCTCCAAGTTATATTACTAGACATGATCAATCAAGGATAATAATAAAATGTTAACACATACCATTGGTTTGATACCCTTATTTCTATAATAGTATAAACTTCCTCGACTATCAAGTACAAAGAACCTTCTTTTCCAATCTCCCCTCGAACTAGAACGTTTCAACAAATATCCTTGTTTGATTGTCTGGACCTGCAAAAAGAATGAAAAAGAATACTTCATTTCTCCAAGTAATAACATTGATGAAATAAACACGATGTTGATATGAAAATAGTAGCCCAAGTAAAAGATATGAAGATCAAGCACTCACCTCCCCTTCAATGGAGGACAACATGAGTGGTTCTACACTTTTGTCTAAATTCATGCCAACAACTTGAATAGAACCAGCATTTGTTGAAGGCTCTATGTTGTTAGAAACTCGTAAAGTATCTATCTCAGCTTGGGTCCTGAATTCTTGAATACGTTTTTCAAGCTTATCTTGTTCAACATTTGCTAATTCTTTTGATTGTTGAGCATAGGTCAATACCTGATACAATGTGCACATATGACAGAGATATGCATAAAACTTATGCATTTATTACATAGACATTTATATAACAAAAAGTAGAAATGCATGACTCCTGTTGCATCCAAAAGATGAAATTCTTAATTCAAATATCTCAAAGAAGGATTTGCGACGCAATTTATATCAAGATAAAGACAAATTCATATGCATCAGAGCAGACAAAATTTTGTTCTTTAACATGGTAAATCCCCAAAAAATATACACAAGATGACAATAATACAAAAGGAAGAAATTTCCAACAATCATAGATTCCTTTGACTATATGTCATTTTCTTCTTTCTAATATCATGGAGGGAACAACCCTTATTGAATAATTGATCGGTTAATTGGTTAGTAGTAATCAACACCATTTCATTTGTTTTGTTTCAAACCAAAAAGTGAAAAAGGTAAAACATTACCTGGTGAATAAATGGTTCCAACTGGCTCAATAAGTCATACCCCTATACGAAAGAGATCAATTATATTCAGTCCACATAAAACTAGCTCAACCTAGCAAAATTTTTGAGAAATATATATAAGAAAATACAAACCAGCTTAAAATATCTAAGATGGGCATCCATAATTGCACTTATAGATTCCAGAAACTCATACTTTTTTTTTGCTTCTATATTCATCAGAGCAGTTGCCTGTTTTCCTTAAACCACAAAGAAAAGTCACCAAATGAAGTACGGAATAAAATGGAAATACAATTTTAACATAAATAAATAGTGAAACTTGCTGCTGCAGTAAACATACTAAATCAAAGCGCCTTCTCTCAAAAGAAGATTTTGAATTTTGTAGATCCTGTCAAAACCAAAATCCAATCCAACCCAGAATACAAGCCATGTTAGTTTTATTATTGAAAAGACAGCTGTACTCTATAGATAACTTTAGAACTTAACAAGAAAATATGAGATGATGATGAAGACATGATATAATTTGAACAAAGAATGCCCTCATAGCAAAAACCAAGCTATAATTCCATGCTTTAATATAAGTGTTGAAAAATATGGAATGGACGAAGGAGTGTTTGAGCGAGTGCCCACTTTCTGATCAACTACAACAGTCGAGACTGTTTCCATATATGAGTTATTGGCAATTTATAAAATCAGATTTTAGGGTTGGGTTGTGTTGATACTGTGGAATGTATCTAACCTATCAATGAAGATCATAGCTCTTGAGGAAATATATATGGAGAATCGGATCTAATTGAATAATTCTTATCTAATCCCTTGGATCAAGGAAGTTGGATTGGATTGGATCGTTGAAGGCTTAGTTGCCAACAATCATTGTTTACATTATTTGTTATTATTATATTGTATTTAGCTTATTTAGTTGTTGTTTAATAGGTACTGTAATAAATCTTTTTACATTAGCAAGTCTTGAAATATTCTATATAATTTAGAGACTTGTATAGGTTATTGTATAGAGAGATATAACACTTAATCTGTTCAAGTGAGGAACTTCATTTCATTTTATGAGTGCATTGTGATTGTAAAATCTATTGTGTTGTGGTTTTACATGCTAAGTTCATAGGGGTGAATTTAGAGGTGAGCATATCATTTTTCAAGGTACAAAGGTGAGGAAATTGTCATGGGTGTGTGATAGATTTAGGATCACTTATTGCAAGTGTTGAAGATAGTGAATATTTCTCACTGAGCTAAGCTCTATAGACGTGAAAAAATCAAACAGGGTAAACAATCTTTGTTTCCCTTGATTATTCCTATTATCTCAGTGTTTGAAGGAGTGCCCACTCTCTTAGCCACCCCTTCCAAGCACATACATTGTGTTTCGGGCCAACAATAAGGAATTGATTTATTAGTTATATTGTCAGTTCTTGAAACAAAAATGTATTTACTTTTGGGGACCTAGATCAAATGTTCAAGAATTGCAACTAATACTTTTGTCATGCAGATAAAGTAGGAGTTGTTAGATACTGGAAACAACAGAAAGAACATCTAAGCAAAAAAGAACAGACTGTGTACTTCATTTGATCAAAGTAAGCAGAAAGAACAAATCAAACACGTAAAATTGTCAAGAAAAAGGCACAACAAATCATGATATATTGTTCAAAAACAGGGAGCTACAAACTAAAATGATATCGGACTCAATAGTTAAATGTACAAACTAGTGAACTAGATTCAGTATAGCAGAGAAAACTAGTGTGAGACTTATAGAGTATAGGATAAGAATGTCATCTTTGAGCCCTCTTAAAAACATGTGAAAGTTTAGTAATTACATAAGGAAAGAGCATACCTCTTCTAGTTCAACAACAATATCTCCTCGTGTATTCTTCTTCAGAGACACAAACTTTTCGCGTGCCTGGAAGTAAGAGATGATTTGGTGAAAAGCATTATATCTAAAAGGAATTAAATAGCATGGTAGTTTTAATGGTATTGTTTTGCTTGATTGTGGCTTTTCATAAAATTTTAAAGGAAAAATAGTTATTTAAAACTTCTACAAGACATATATTTGCATCACTTTTATATTCTTAGCACTTGCATTAGTAAATCCATTGGAGGACATATTTAGAGATGAGGCATCCCCATCAGTGTTTTGCCACATAATATTAAAGAAAGTAAATTAGCAGTATATTTGTTTTATGCAAGGAATATTCAGATTCCATAACACAGAAAACATGTCATCAAGTTGCTGACTAGGTTTTTATGTTTTTCATTTCTATTAGATAACACTTGACTTACAAGTATTCTTAGTAGTAGTAGTACATATAAATGTAGCATGTTTTTACCTAATAATTACTCAGTTCCAAAATTGAGAGAGAGAGAGTGAGAGAGAAGGAGATTCAAATTGCCATTAATATCCAATCATAATAATGACTTCACGCTAGAAAGGGAGCTTCCATTATCTTTAATACCTGATCATATACATATTTAGCTTTGCTAAACTGTTGACGAGACTCCTGCAAAAGACAGAGGATAAAAGCTATAAAGCAAATTAGGAAAGGAATAAAAAAAGGAAATTAGCTCAAGACTCTAAAATAGTTAGCAAGGAAGAAAAGTTACTAAAAATGTTGAACTTGTCAAAAATGAAAGCAAATATTATGTTTGCTCATTTGACTTATTAGCTGCCCCAAAGGTCCCACCATATAGATTGTTGTATTTTTATCTCTTAATGCATCTTACTCATATTTGTTTCCACAATTATGAACATTTAGATCCAATATTGTCCATGAATAGGATAAAAATATTGTAAATGTTTCTTGTTAAAAAGAACATCATGCCTCAACCATTCACTCTTCTTTTTATATGAGTGTCCTATACTTTCCTCAGATTATAAATTTCAGATTCCATGGGGATTATAGAGTTCTCCTAGAAAGTACTCCCATTTTCAAGATGGTAAGGAAAGAAAAGTGACACATCGATACATAGATAAAAGAATGGAAAAAAATATTTAGGCTAACAGTAAACTACATGGATGGATAGTGTGGCAATAGATAATAGAAAAAGCATAATATTCCCACTTTGATGAAAAAAAAGTGGAGGTGGGAAGACGAGAGAGAACATAATGCAAACCATAGAAGTAAAAAGACCACAAAAGAGTGATGTGCAGGGTTGTTTATAGTGGAAGAAATATTTCAGAGATTAGGCCCTCTCAAAATTGTTTCAAACACAACACATGAATACACTAAAGGAAACATGACAAGTAATTAATTAAGTTTGTGAAATGGACGCTTTAATTGCAATAGGAGCATTTAGTTTTATTTATTTATTATATCAGGTTTTACTAAGAGTTTTAGTTTTACTATATTAGGTTTTTGTTTCCTTCATAAACTCTAAGTTAGGAATTCTATTTTATGTCAATTAGGACTCTTTCCTTTGTTATTAACAGTCTATAAAAGGCTGCCAATATAAAATAAAGAGGGAAGCAATTATTCTATCAAAAGAAACGTTATTTTGAGAGGGGGTTCAGTCAAGGACGAATCTGCCTTTTGAGTAACCATAGGTCGAAGCAAGAATCCTTTCCCGTCTAGACCTGTGACTAGATCCTACGCCAAGGCGCATAACAACTTGGTATCAAAGCCAGCTTTCATGGGTGACGAAAAAACTTTGACAGCCAAGCTGGAGGCATTCATGGAACAAATGGCTACAAGGCAACAAGTATTAGAGGAGTAGGTGGAGATGTTATCTCTTTCGGTCCAAAAGACAATGAAAGGGGATTCAGAAAAAAATAATGAAGAACAAGGCAGCAATGGAGGCAAGAAAAGAAATTCAGATTCGCAACACGGTGGGGCCATGGTGCCACGATACTCTAAGATGGAATTTCCCACTTATGATGGGATTGGAGATCCTTTAGGATGGTTAAAAAGATGCGAAAATTTTTTTGGCAATCAACGGACCAACGAAGAAGACAAAGTCGGCCTAGCTTCATTCCATCTTTTAGGAGAGGCACAATTATGGTTTGATCAAATCGAATAAGAGGAGGCAAATCTGGATTGGGAACGCTTCAGAGAGTGTTGTCATATTAGGTTTGGGCCACCTATGAGTAATAACCCCTTAGGAGAACTTGCAAACTTGAGACAAACTGGGACGGTAGAAGAATATCAACGCCAATTTCAATCACTACTTGCTAGGACTACTGATCTTAAACCTCGACAACAAGTAAACCTTTTCTTCTTTGGATTGGTAGAGGAACTTAGAATTGATATTGAGATGCAACAACCGGGAAACCTTGGAGTTGCAATGAATATGGCTCGAGCTTTGGAACGTAAACAAAAAGTCTCTTCCAAGATGTTATCTCAAACCAATCTAAACTGGTCAACTTCCCAAAACATTGACAGCAATTCAATCATTCCAACAACTCAGAACATTGCAAAGGGAGGGGGACAAACAATAGAACCAACAGGGAACAACGGCAAAATAGGTTCTTTTGCACCATTTATTAAGAGATTGACACGGATAGAAATGGCGAAAAGAAGGGCTAAAGGGCTGTGTTATAATTGTGACGAGTCTTATTCCATGGGACACAAATGTAAAAGGTTATTTTGGATAGAAGTACTAGATGTTGAAGGCAAGCAAGATGATGATGAGATAGATGATTTTGGATAAGTTCTGAAGTTTATTTTGAATTTGAGCTTGAGGACAAGCTCAATTCCGAGAATGGGAGTAATGATATGGACACTTCAATTGCAATAGGAGTTTTTAGTTTTATTTATTTATTTATTATATCAGGTTTTACTAAGAGTTTTAGTTTTACTATATTAGGTTTTTGTTTCCTTCATAAACTCTAAGTTAGGAATTCTATTTTATGTCAATTAGGACTCTTTCATTTGTTATTAACAGTCTATAAAAGGCTACAATATGAAATAAAGAGGTAAGCAATTATTCTATCAAAAGAAACGTTATTTTGAGAGGGGGTTCAGTCAAGGACGAATCTGCATTTTTGAGTAACCATAGGTCGAAGCAAGAATTCTTTCTCGTCTAGGCCTGTGACTAGATCCTACGCCAAGGCGCATAACAGTTTGCTATAAATCCAAAGTGGTTGTTTAACAGAAAAAGTCCAACCTATGTCATCTACTGCACCTAGATCAAGTTTAAAGACATACAAAGAAAGCTAAAGGATTGCTTTGAAATCATTAACAACCCTGTTGGAAACACATAGAACAAGGTTTCAATGCAAAATCTCGAAAGGGGAAATGTTTCGCTCACTGTCTTGATTTCTGTTAAGTTTTTCAATAGAATTAAATCCACATTCATAGCCATTCAAAAGTGGGCTAGATAATGGCAATTTAAATTCCAAATTCATGAAAAAAAACAATGAATTTTACCTTTACATCTTGCAAATCAACAGTCATAAAGTGCATTAGCCGATCAACTAACAAGTGCTCCACCTGTAACAGGTATTCCAATCTCAGATACAAAATTGAGCATCTCAAACAGAACACCTAAAATAACTATTCTCTTAGGCATGTAGCACATTGTTAATATGGAATCTCAAATATAAAGTTTTCTATAATTAAATGCTTATTTGAAGTTATGCAACAAGTGGCCTCAAGATTACAGTTTTCGTGCACAACAAATATATTCAATGTCTACCAGTGCTATTATATATAAAAAGCAAGGCAATATAACCAATCGAACACAAAAGCATTTTTAGGGAAAATGAAGAATTTATAAAGTAATTACATATATATAAATTAACATGCTGAATACTTTTTTGAGTAAATATACAATCTCAACAGTGAATCCGCTTTTGCTAATGTCACAATACGGTTTGTACAGATACCATATGTACATGCACCGATAAGTCTTGAGCAATGACAAATTCAAAGGTCTTTTTTTTCTTGTCATATGGCAACTTATTTCCTTATTAAAGCTAGTTGAAGGAGTTCATACCACACATATACATTTTTCAATACAAGTTCCAAAGGTGCATGATATCTACCATCAAAAAGCTCACCTTCTAAATTAAGAATATTACACAAATTTGGGAGAAAAGGAGTTGATGCGATACATATACTTTTTTCAATACAAGTTCCAAAGGTGCATGATATCTACCATCCAAAAGCTCATCACTTCATTATATCCAGTCATAGTAAACTATAGAGATCTAAATAATTGTTATTAAGGTCTTCGTACAGATAACAAAAGCACCTCAAAGCATTTTCGATGAGGCCAATTTGTTCAAGCACGCAACTGGTGCGTCTATATGTGATTTCTTTTTAAAGATTTAAGAATAAAAGTGCCCTTTTGATTGAACTTCTCTTTAGTTTCTTTTATTTTCACTTTTTTCATTAGATATGCCTATACTAGTAAGAAACAGATAGTATCAAACTCTATACTTCTCAATATTCGAGTTTTCAACTGTAGACAGGGATAATAAGGAAATCATACAAATTGACTAATAAAAGAAATGTGTGCTGTAGCTAAACTAGACCACACTTTAAAGTTTATTTCATGTACATATATTGCTCTTTACTTCACTTAGGTTAGCACCCTTTCCGCGCCTTGCACTTGAGGCAATATAAGGGTTCTAGCGCTTAAATTATGCCTTATGTCTTTGACAATACTGATTTAGATATACCCAAAGCATAGAATACTATGTAACCATGTACAATCAAACAGGACAAAAAAAATATTGGCTAAGAAAATAAAATCTAATAAAATGTTGTTAGTAACAAAACATATACATTAGGAATAACATTAATAAGACAAAAGCTACTTGTCCAATATTCTTCAATTGGACAAGAAAGAATTGTATTCTTCTAATGGTAAATTGATACTCACTTGTGAAAGAAGCATCTCCTTGTAGTTAGCAAGCTCACGAAATGCATTGATGAACTTAGACACAATCGGTCCTACAAAAGGGAACCATGTAAAATTCCTTTGAGGTAGAATCTTTAATCTTTCAGCTAGATTATTCTATCCACAAGCAACTACATTATTTTTGAAGTCAGACAACTACATTATTTTTGAAGTCAGACATATTCTCCTATCCCTTTTTTTCTTTTTACATTTTAATTTTTGATACATAAAATTGTCTAAGACACAAAAAGGGGAAATATCAAGGGCACCATATTCTAGGAACCCAAATTATGTGATTGAATAAATCCTCCTCTATTTGTTGCGGGTCAAGTACTCCTTATGATGGGGGTATTTACACAAGTATTATATAGGGAAGTAGATGAACTCCCCCCCCCCAAAAAAAAAAAAAGTAGCATTAACTGATTCTCAAACAAAAAAGGGTGAAAAGATCACAACCTAACCTAACAATTGAATGATAAAATACCAATTCAAAATGGGAAGATGTTATAATATATCGACCCATGTAGCAGCTTAGTAGAATGAAGGGAATTAAAAAGTTGCCCCTAATAGTAAGTTGATGGAGACCATGGTATCCCATAATCTTCCAGCATGAAAAATCAACCACCAAATGAGATGTAGCCAACAAAAGTTCTAGTAAGAAAAAAAGTACAGATGAATCTGACAATTAAAAAAATAAAACTTAGACCACTTTCTACATCTCTTTTTAGAAAAAAACTCCACATGACGTATGTCATTGCCATTAAATCTCTTAAAAATAAGGTTCCAACCAAATGTAGAGCAAATATCATAATTTCAACGATCATCTAAATAAATATTTTGTTGGCACCATCAACACATTGTCATTGGGCTTAACGAAAAATCTTCCAAGTTCAACTTTGGGGCAGTTTCTATGGGTTTGAGGTTAGTCAAGTTATAAAGAACTCAAATCCTCCCAGCTTAACTAACACACCTGTAGCTTCTTTCCATAGCTAAACCAAAGAAATGAAAAAAAATTAAATAAATAAAGACACACACACACAAAAACGCTTCATTGGTCATTAAGTGTGGTAGAATAGGTTTTTCTTACATCCTCTAGGAAATAAGCATTCTGCGTATTCGCATCTGAATGACACAAAAAGATAACATTATATAAGCTTCTCATTACCATTGTACTAATCCATATAATTCAACCACAAATGTCTTCATACCATACATTCCACATTAGTCACACAACTTCATAAGAAATTACTGGAAAAATTTTTCCTAAAAGTCTAAAACCTCAAGTAATTCATCTCACTTTTAACTCCAAAATGGGGAGACATCTATTAGTGAACTACATAATATATTGAGGTAAGCAGGAGGGCTTAGATGTATTGGCTTATGCTCAAATCTTGCTCACACTCCAACCTAAGACCTCTCTTTTTAAATTAAACAAGGTCCAATTCAACGTGATGCTTCATGATCTAACATTCTGAATAAAGTGCATACTTCTAACTGTTCACCAAGTGATTTGGAGACTAACATCATCTACAACCCAATGGGATCTCCTAACATGTCTTTTCCTTATGTTTTAAATACATTATTCTATAGCAAGGATGAACACAAGGGGTTTTAATACATTATTCTATAGCAAGGATGAACACAAGGGGTTTTAATGTAAATCATACGATTTAAATGCAATTCCTATCCGATTGCATTTGTTCAATAAGCCAGAAAACATATTTTTCAAATAGATTTCGGCTTTCTATCATTTGTTCAACATAAATTTACTTGAGAAAAGTAGTCCATTAGTAAAAAATGCACGCAAATAAGCGAGTCAAATCGACATCTGTGTTTATATCCAGTAATTAAAAGAACCTGTAAAACTAGAACCCAAGTTATAGCAACGTAATCAAAATTGTTAACATTTATTTCTAAGAAACAACTGACATGATTGATGCTATAGTGCAAAGGTGAAATAAGAAGACACGTTGACTACCTCCAATGGAGACACTAATGGGATCATCTTGTCCACCACCAAAGGCTTCTAAAGAATCAGCAAAGCTATTGTCTCCATTAAATGCTTCTCCAAGAGCTGTCCTGCAAAAGAAATAGAGATAGATCCAAATAATAAATAAACATATATGTGCGTGTGTGCAGGCGCTTGCATGCATAGACAGATAGAGAGAGCGAGAGAGAGAGAGAGGGAGGGAGATATTAGGTAACCTTTCTTTATTTACAACTTAAACCACTGAAGTGTCCCTTTTTCTATTTTTCATGGGTTTTGGGTGATAAAATTAATCATATCCTATTTTTTATTGTAGCTGAAATTGTGTTGTAGTGGGGAACATAGGGCAAGTTCAAGTTTTGTATTAGATACCAAACATTTAACTCAAAGGCTTGCTACAAAGCTGATGCTTTTGCAGGTTGAACTCAGAGCACTCAGAATATGTTTTCAGTATCACGTGGAAGAGACGAGAAATGATAATCAAAAGGTACAAAACTAATACTAAAAATGAAAAAAAAAATCAATATTTTATATAAAAAAAACTTAGTATTAATAAAAATAACATAACCTCAATAAATTATGATTGACAATAATTAAATCCAAATGCTTCTATTAGTGATCATAGAAAGACAAAACTACGTACATAAACTTTTTACTTCCTTTGTATAGTGTTTGACAACGATCTTTCAACTCATTAGTCGTGTTCTCTAGAAATGATATCTGATCAATCAATCAACAAACGTATTAGAACCTTAATTTCATAAAATTTAAACAAAAAATAACAATAATCCTACACGATCATGAAAAATATTCAGGTATAGCAATACAAAAATAATAGCTAATTAGAGCAGATTCAACCGAATTTCGATTACCCAGTAAATACAAAACCCAATTAAACTGATTTGCATTCGATAGATTGAACCCATTATTTAGTAAATACAAAATCGATTGGAAATGATGTACATTCGATTGAATGGCTAAGAAATTAATTGAATTAAAAATATCAAATATAATTCTGAAGTTAAAAAAGAAAATGTACAAGAATGAAAATGTGAATGTTGGAGTTACTTGGTTTTGAAACATGGGGGAATCTTCTAGCTTGATAAAGTTCGCCATTGCTAATTTTCTTCTTTTATCTTTTGAAACTCAATAGCAACAAATCTCAGGTCAGTGTCTTGGATCCAAGAATGAAAATGTTGGAACTAAGAGAAGAAGGTAAAAACAACACTTGTCCCTGTTTAACAAAAGATCTTTTTTGGTGGAGCGCCACGGATTGAAAATCTATGCCAGTTAAAAATAATAAAAAAGGTTAAATATATCCCAACTTTTTTTTTATATTATATCCATTTTTTATATTAATATCTATTTTGTAGGAGTACAGATTAATTTTTAATTTTTATAGTATATATATTTATAATTTTAAAATATTAAATTAAATTTTTATAATTTTAAGAGGTTAAAATATAATTTTAATTTTATTAATTTAAAATTTTAAAAAGTCACTCAAATTTAATTAGTAATTTAATGGGCCCGGTCCATGTTTGTTCTTGCTAAAATCGTTATTATTTTTTATTGATGTGACAGATGAGCCATTTACACGCCGCCAATGAACTGCTATTTGCAACTTTTTTTTTTATTTTCTTTTTCATTTTAATTTTTTCTTTTCTTCTTGAAATTAATAAATTTTATAACCTTAAAAATTATAACTAGAGGTGTACATAGGCCGGGCAGGTTGGGTTCGGGTTAGGCCTACAAAAAATTTTAGGCCCATTTTCTAGGCCCTGGCCCAGCCCGGCCCGAAATAAAATTATTAAGCTCGAGCTCGGCCCTACCGACCCATATTAATTTTTTAACTTATTTCATTAAATAAAAAATTTAAAATATATTAAATCATTAAATACATTTAAAACAAATATTAAAACAAAAATAAATAAAAATATATTAAAATAATACACAATTTGAAAATATAATAAAAATTAATTATATTAAAATTTAAAATAAAATATAAATATGATTAAAAATAAAAAATATATATATATTTAGTATATAATTCGGGCCGGGCCAAAAAAATTTACCCGAGCCCGGCCCATTTTCTAAACGGGCCTCTTTTTTTGCCCAAACCTATATTTCGGGCCTATACTTTTACCCGAATCCTCCCTTTTTCGGGCGGGCCTTCGGGCCGGACCGGGTAGCCCGGCCCATGCACACCTCTAATTATAACCAAACCATTTGGTTTCTTTTCCTTCTAGAAGAATGATTTTTTTTTTCATTTCAATTTTAACGTTGCCACCACTACCCCCGTTGGATTTCGGAACCGTTCAAGGTGGATGCTAACAGTCAATGATAGCCTTCATCCCTCCTTCAACCGTATTGGTTCGGATCTCCCAAAGCAAATCAAAAAGCCCTTTAAAAGGTAACCAAAGCTAGAAACTTCGCCTCTTCTAATCTGCTTCGTCGGCCACTATTTCGACCTCTGTTCAGAGATCAATGCTTCCCTCAGCTCTCACCGCTCAAATTTTTAAACGGGTATCTAAAACCCATGAAGTTGAAAGGGCCAAAGATGAGTGTTTGAACTCCCCTTCTCAACTTCTTGGTTTTGGAGTTGGGTTTGATTTGAGAGAAATAACATTAGTGCCTAATGCCAAATAATCTTTGGTTTATTTCAAGTGCCTAACGATTTATTCTCAGGTTTTTTGGTTTCTATTTCTTCCAATTGGTTGTAAATATTATCGAATTACATACGAGCAATAGTTTTTTTGGGTGTTGCACTAAATTTATTGTAAATGAATCAAATTACTAGAAGTAACCTCTGCCTGAGAATGAGTAAGGTGAAAATAAAGAAAAGGTGTGGGTGTCAGAAGTGGGAAATGGGGAAAATATCTTAGGAAATCAAAATTGGAAGCGGATGAATAAATCGTGAGCGAGAATGGGAAGAGAAACCGGAGCCGAAGTTAGAAGGCGAACGACAGCCTCTCATCCGCTTCACTATTGGCAGAATACAAAGAGGGGATGGTTTTTTTCCTCAGAAAATGGCTAAAGATCACTTCTTTTTTTTCTTTTCTTGGGTTGAGTAACAGAAACAAAAAACCAAGCAATGAAGAGCACAGGAAAAGAAAGGAAACTGAACTAGAAAATGGGAAAAAGATTATGTAGATTTCTAGTAATGATGGTTTATTGTTGTTTCCATATTTTAATGAAACAATATGCTGGAAATTTGAGTAGAAAAAAAATTGTTGTTATGTGCCATGGAATGAAGTTCCTAGGGTTTCATGTTCTTTAACAAATAAAATTAGAAGATACTGACGACGATGGGGTTTTTTTACCCCAATATATTAAAAAAAATTTATACACCAAAATAGTTATCACCCAAATTAATTACGAAAATAATATATGTTTTAGGTCGTACCTACCTGACAGGTGTAACTTATTTTTTTAATATTAAATTTTTTTTGTAACGGCCTAATTTTCAGTGGTGTCGGAAATGGTGATTTGAGATCACTAAATTCGACAAATAAGATTGAACAAGATAGTAATTTAATATTTATGAGTCAAGTAAGAATTTAGAAGAATTTGTGAAATGGTGAAATTAGTGAATTAAAAGAATTTATTAGGTCAAACGAGTCAAAAATGAGGTATCGAGACCTCAAAGTTGAAAATCGAGCTATAAATATTTTTATAAATATTTATGGAGTGTCATTGAGTTAGTATTAAAGTTTAGTTAGAAAATTTTAACGTTTGGATGGCTAATTAATTGAAAAGGATTAAATTGAAAATAGCACAAAATTTGTTAAATTGTGAGTAAATAGCTTAAGTATTTAAAAGATGGATTTAAAGAGCAATTAGAACCAAAGGTTAATGGCTGGACGGTTTGGGTATGAAATAAGCAAGAAAACAATGTGAACAAGGGCAAAATTGGAAATAGATAAAAGTTAATAGTTAAATAATGATGTAATTGAAAAATCTAGACATTTTCTTCATAATTTCTCAGCCAAAACGCCATAGAAGGTCTGGAGAAAGCTGGTTTTCATATTTTTACATCATGTGAGTCTAATTCTTGCTTTTTCTTGATAATTTTATGTTTTTATGACTTTTACAATTAGGTCCACTTGTAGAATTCATTAGTTTTTGATTTTATGGGTGAAATTGGAAGTTACCCTGGATGGATAAGGGAATTTTATGATGAATTATTATGAAATTTAAGTTCTAATTTCATATTAAGGTGGTTTTATTAAGTGATTTTGATAGGAAATGATATTTAGGACCTAATTGTGAAAAAGTTGTGAATTGAAGGTTGCTGTTGAAATTAAAAATATAAAAGGTTTTGAAATAGTTTATAATGATAAAATAAAGTGTTAATTGAGAAAAATTAGTTCAATTGATGGGTGAATTGAGTAGGGACTAAATTGTGAAAATTGTAAATTTTGGGGTAAAAGTGCAATTTCAAAATTTGAACAGCATAAATTGTGAAGTGAAATAGAAATCAAATAAATGCTAATGAGTAGAAATATTTTATATTATAGATCAAGAATCCAAAGAAGAACGAGGAAAAGAAAAAGTTGCGAATAGTCCCAAAATTTCAATATCTTCTACAAATTAGCGGGTAAGTTCATATGGTTGAAATTAGATGTTTATTTGTGAATGATTGAAGTATATAATGTGTTATTATATACGAATTTGTTGTGGGATTGTGTAGATTTTGTTAATGAAAGAATAAATGTGGAAATGCAAATTAGGAAAAACGCAGGATTGAGTACGTTCAGTATCGTGGCGTGTGATGAATTGATGGATAAGACCATGGTTGTTCCATGGCAAAGTGTGAAATGTAGGTATGGTATCATCCATACTTGAGTTGTGAAATGTAGGTATGGTATTATCCATCTTGAGTATGTGAAATGTAGGTATGGTATTATCAAATCCATCTTGAGTTAAGAAATGTAGGTATGGCATTTCCCATACCGAGTTAAAAAATGTAGGTATGGTATTTCAATGAGGAAAACCATACTGAGTTGTGAATCGTGGCATTGAGCAACGGCGTACTCAATTCCGTAAGCCGTTTCCTAATTTGATTATAAGAAATAAAGAGAAGTGATCCAAATGAAAGAGATTGAGTAGTTATTCTTGTTGAGCTCAACTATGTGAATAATTAAAACAATGGTTGTGAATCGCAGGAAACTTTAGTAAATGTTTTGGTATTGTTTGGAAATATTATGTTTGGTAAGCATTACTTTTAACCTATGAACTTACTAAGCTTCAATAAGCTTACTTGTGTGTGTTTAATATTTTTATGTAGATTGACTTGAAGTGAAGTGGGTAGATCGGATCAACACAACAAAGCACACTATCCAGATCAATTCCGGTAACTTTTGTTTTATGTTTGAAGATTTATATGGCATGTATAGAGTTTGAATGAATTGAAGTAAAGATGTTATAAACTAGTTAACAATATTTGTACTAAAATAGTTTTCAGTAAGTAGCAGTAGTTTGACTTTGAAAAATCACTAAAAATAGTAGAAATGGAATTAAATAATGAATAAATTATGGAATCGAATCTTGATGAGTCTATTTTCATATGGAAGAAGCAAAACAGGTATATGAGCTATATTTTATGAGATGTTTAAATTTTTGTGAAACAGGGCCAGAGCAATTTCTGGATCCCCTGTTCTGACTTTGGAAATTCACCATAAATTTTACAAAGATAATTAGAAGTCATACTTTATATGTACAGATTCCTTATTGAGTCTAGTTTTATTAGAGACAAACGGCATAGTCATTGAAGCTCTGTACATAGAGATATATGACTCGTAATACACAAAGGTCAGAGTAGTCAAACCCTGAAACAGGGGAGATTTTAAATAATAAACTGTACTAATTGGCTTGACCAAAAACTATAGAAAAAAATTGGTAAGTAGATATATGAGTATAAATTCAGAGAAAATTTACGGATTTGGATTTCGAGTTTTATAACTCGAGATATGAATTATTTAGCAACTATGACACAGTTGGACAGCTTGTTTGGAAAGTGTGATATAAATTGTTTGAATTTGTTTAAGTGCTCAAATAAGTTTAGTAATGCCTCGTGCTCGACTCCGGCGACGGTCTCTGGTAAAGGGGGCGTTACATTTTTCGTTTAAAAAAATATTATTATTATTTTTTTCGGATCAGTATAAAACCCATGTATATGTACGAAAATAGTATGCATACAGGTTGCGCGTACCTAACAGGCTCAACTAGTTGATCTATTTGACAAGCGCGACTAATTGTGCCTTCTTGGTAGGCACAACTAGTGGGGCCCACAAGCTTTATTTTCCCCCTATATATTCTCCTAAAAATCAGATGAGCAACATACAACAAATTTAGTAGAGCAAAAAACACAAAATTTAGCAAAACAGAAGTAAGAAGAGAGGGAGAAGAAGGAAAGAAAGGAAAACAAGAAGAAGAATAAGGTATTTTAATTTATTTATTTTTAAATAGAATATAGAATTTTATTAGAAATTTTATTATTTAAAAGTTATTTTGTTAGATTATTAATTTTGTTAGCTTTTGAATGAAAAATTTTGCATTAAAAATTTAATGTAACTTTTTTGCTATTCGAAACTATTTTGAGAATTTTGAAATCTTTTTAACAAATCTAGTATTGAAGATGGAGAATTAGTTTTTCGTATGCGTTTATTTCGATGGAGAAATTTTTACTACAAGCGTGGGATGTATATTTGAATGTCGCAAACAAATAGCAATGAGATTCAATAGAAATATCTTGTTTGATGATATGAAGGAAAAAATTAGTGAAAAATTTATAGACGTTGTGGGAGAAGGATCTCGAAACTTTTCTACAAGTTTCCAATTTCGACGGATCCCATAAATTCACTGAAATGGAACTTGTATACCATGAAGACGTGGAGACAATGGTCGCTCTTTATTGTGGGACTTGGAGCAACCAAAATGCACCGATTCAGTTATTTGCTGAGTTAGCTGGTGTAGAGGTAACTGAAGATCCCATTGCATTGGGTGAAGAAGCTGGAGCTCAAGAACCGTGTATGGTGGTTCCGGTATCATACATTGGTAGTCAATTGACTATACATGAGAACGACATTGATCTTAATGTTACACCCGAGACTGCTGTGGTTGATGATGATGTATACCATAGTAGTGATCATTCTGATCATGAAATCGATAGTGATAGTGATCCCGACGTGGATGAGGTCCCGGATGATATTGACGATGAAGGCGTGAATGAGGATAGAAATGTTAATGCGTCTTCAGTCGAGAACCAGATTCGTCGTATTGTGATACACAATAATATTGGGGCACACATGTCTCGGATAGACCCTGATGCTGCTCATATAGACGAGTTCCCGGAGTACCCTGAAATACTACCTGCTCACCGGATAGCCGTATATTCTGATTCTGAAGAGTTGTTCGTGGGCCAGAGATTCGAAAGTAAGGAAGAGTGCGTATTTGCCATTATGCGGTATAGTATGAATATATCAGTAGACTACAAAGTCGTCGTGTCTAAACTGACATTATATATTAGAGAGTGTTGGAAGTCGGCGGAAGGCTGTAATTGGCGGATACGAGCTGCATTTATCCAGAAGTCGCAGATGTGGGAGATAAGAAAATTTGTTGGACCTCACACATGTACTTCAACACGTATGACAGAAGATCATCAGAAACTTGATTCCAAAACTATCTATACGTGTATCATGCCAATGGTTGAAGACATGCCGACCATTAAAGTTTTGGTACTGATTGTCGAAATGCAGGCACGATTCCAGTATTGAGTATCATATTGGAAGACATGGATAGCTAAACAAATGGAAATGGAGCAATTTTACGGAGATTTTGATGCATCATACAATGAGTTGCAGGGATAGATTGCCGCTATGAAGGAGTACATACCGGGGACTATCATTGACTTGCAGACACGACTTTATTACGGCCCAGATGAGCAACTACAACCGGAAAAAGAATTTTTCAACGGATGTTCTGGACGTTTGATCCATGTGTGCGTGCATTTCCCCACTGTAAGCCGTTTGTGCAAGTAGATGGGACATGGCTATACGGTAAATATACACAGATCTTACTTCTTGCAATCACTCAGGACGGGAACAAGAACGTGCTCCCAATTGCGTTTGCCATCATAGATAAGGAGAACATGGAGTCGTAGGAATTCTTCCTTACAAACCTGCGGAGGAATGTTATTAGTAATGATAATATTTGCATCATCTCCGATAGAGGAAATGATTAATTGCCGCCATTAGGCGTTCTGGTGTGCCATGGAGATCCGTTTACTACATACGGCACATCGCATGCTAACTTCTATCGAGATTATAAGAATCCAGACTGGAAGAGACAATTTGTGAAAATAGATAAATAATAACCTTATCCTTTCAATATATAACCTAATGTTTTGTGGCGAGACTATAACTTATATTTTCTTAATACATACACAGCATACGAGCTTGAGCCACACATTTTCGGCAAAGGATGACTCGACTTGAGAGTGACATGGAAGGTCAGACGAACACATCTCTACGACAACGGTTGGGTACAATGGAGCCGTGGCAATGGGCTCAAAGTTTTGACGAGAGTTTTCGTTACGGTCAAATGACCACAAACTTTGTGGAAGGCATCAACGCTGTGTTGTTGAAAACATGAAATCTTTCGATTTCATCTGTCTTTTCGGCTACATTCTATAGGTTGGCTACCTTGATGCCGTGAATGGGTCAGCAACAAGTCAACCAGATGGAGGCAGGACACGTATTTGTCGAAGATGTCAGGGATGCAATGGTTGCAAACAGTCGGATGGCGAGGTCGATGAATGTAGAAGTATATTCACGACGTAATGAAACGTTTCGCATTACAGAAACCATCAGTCATCGACCCTGTATACCACCCAGGTCCTACGAAGTTGATCTCCGAAATAGACGGTACGATTGCAGGAGGTTCTAGACACTTCATTATCCTTGTGCACATGTCATGACAGCTTGTGCTAAAGTCTCGCTCAATGTAAATCAATTTATCGATGAAGTGTATACTCTCGAACGTACGTTGCGTGTATGGGCGAATGAGTTTCCCGTGCTTTCTAACCTATCTAATTGGGAGGTTCCTCCGACAACCTTCAAGCTTGTCCCAGACAAAGGGTTGCGTAGGAACCCGAAAGGTCGTCCGCAATCATCCAGAATCCGTAACGAACTGGACATTAGAGAGAAATCTGATGGGAAGCTGTATGGAGTATGTAGATTAGCCTGTCATAATCGGAGTAAATGCCCGCTCCGAAACTACCATATTGGACAATCGTCATGATCAGATAGAAATTGAGATGTTGTTAATTAAATAGATTAATTGATTGATTTGCATTTTTGTCATTCTCTTTAATTTTTAAGTATTTTAAAATTGATTGTTTTTAATACTCCTCTTTTTTTCTATTATGTACTTCAACCCAAGCAAATCCAAAATTCGCCTTCAAAGCACATGTTTACGTACAATTTACGTACTTATTCTGGGTGAAGCATGACTATTCATGTTCATCCATACTTAACCCGGATTTATTATGTATTTTATTTACTATTATAATTACGTTCTTCAACTAGGGGAAGGATGACTATCGTTTGTAATAAAATGGCAAAAAACTCATTACATAAATAGTCATCGTTGACTATTTAATTTGCCAAAAAAATAAATTAAATTGATAAATAAAATGCCAAAAAATTTGTTACATAAAAATGAAGTTATTTATATTACAAAACCCTCTAAAATTGATGGTTTGATGGTGTGGTTCTAGGGGTATATTTTTGTGGAGCTCGACGTTCACATTGCGGGCGACTGCGGCGATTAACATTCTCTTCATCTGTATATAGGGGTGTGCAAAACATAGACAAAAAATCATATGTCTCAAACGCCATCGATGAACTTGAGTCAAGGGGAGTAGAATACGGCGGTGGATACGGGCTGGAAGGAGTAGAGTACGGCGGTGGATATGGCTCTAGAAGAGTAGAGTACGATGGTGGATACGGGCCAGAGTATTGAGGTAGATATGAGCCAGGATGACTGGAGTACTGAGGTGGTAGTGGGCTGAAGATATTAAACTCTGAATGATATCTGTGGCCTGAGGAGCTTGGGAAATAGTCATTGCCCCCCTAAATCTGGATGATAAGAACTACCCTCAAAGTGTAGTTCCAGTTCTAGCTCCTACTTCGGCACCGGCTCTGGCTCCGGCTCCGACTCTAGTGCATGATGTGGATCTAGAAGATGTTGCCCAATTCGTGTTGTATACGGGGGAACTACCATCGACCACCCACCAAACAAAAATGGTTTCCCTATCTCACAGTACCACTGTAAGTACTCTAACGAGGGCTGGAGATCCAAACCACGATCCATCTGATGTGCCCTCCCAAACTGGTTGTTCCACACCGTAATATATTCTTCATGCACATCTCCCCAATCAAGCCCATGCTTCCTTCTCCTGTCCATCCCATGGATATCCCCCAATTGTACTGGCAATGTCGGGATATATTGTATGCAACCGAACTGCCGAAGAACTCGATCTCCATGATACCACTCCACTATCTGAAAATTGATAACGGGTGCACTAATATACCATAAGTTTGAGTGGACGTGGGTAGACGAGGGAATAACCGCCATAATTTCTAGAACAGAATACGGCATCCAAATGAACTGCACAGTTAATTACATTTTTATATTAACGCGGGTCGAGTGAAATAAAATAATAAAATTAAATTGATATTGGAAAAATTTACCCCTTCTCCAAAATGATTCTCGATCATCAAACGGTATATCGAAACCGTGTATGACCTCCCGATACCCGGATTTGTGCGTTATCTACGAAAACAAATTGTTAGAACAATATAATTTGAAAAAAAGTCAACTAATTGTTATAACGAATAAAAATTCATCACCTATTAACGAGTGGAAATATATATGATTGGTGGCTAATGGATGCCAAGAATAGCATCAAATAAAGTGCCCACGACTGCAGCAGTATGAGGCATCCGCCTATGTCCATCGCAGAAGAATCTGTCGTCCGACAAAGTTCGCGATACAACATGGCTAACACTGCAAACCCCCAACTGTATGAACGAGTGTTATGCAAATTAGATAATAGGGTAAGAATATCAAGTGGGCCGTACTTCTGTTTGAATTCGGCATAAGTACACCCCCTATAAGATGCATAATGTAAGCTCATACGACTTGCAGCACCTCCCGTTCATTGGCAGTACTCGGAAAATACTCAAAATTGGCCTTTAGCCATGAAAACCTCAAACTGGCAAATTTCCCCTCACTTGGCGAGCGTCCAAGTAATTCATAGCAAAGGGTAGCTGGCCTGGAGATTAAACTTACGCCCGTGACAGCGTTCCCGTCGATGGAGAGCTCGAGCTGTAGTGTAACATCCTCTAGAGTGATGGTGCACTCCCCGCACGACAAATGAAATGTGTGGGTCTCCGGACGCCATCGCTCGACTAAAGCAGAAATCAAGTCATATCACAAATCAAAAGTCCAGATCAATGCCACTAATCCAAACCTTGCTAACTCCAAGAACGATATTTGGCGTTCATCTGGCTAAAACCCTACACTATTAACACGGCCGTTCAATACGCGGTACGGCACATTATTATATTAACAAATTAGTTAATATAATATAATTTAATTCAACAAATAACATGACTATCAAATAAAAATTTTATTACCATCTCATTAATGGTACTTGATATGTGATTTTATTATCAATCAAAGAACTCATTTGTTGCAAATCTACAATTAAAAAATTGAATTCATTTATTTTATTTCCAAAATAAAATAAAATATTTCAAATTTTAGAAAAAATACGGTAAATATCTCATAATTTCCCATTATTTACCTACAATAAAAAATTTATGTTAGATAACAATAATAATATAATTAAAAACATATAAACTATCTAAATATAAAAAACATACAATTAAAAAAAAAGAAAGAATAGAAACATACCTAATTAGTTTCTTTCAAATAACCTATAAAATTATATAACAACAAATTTAATCAACATTTTAATAAATTAATAAAATTATCAAATAAATAAATAATAATATAAAATTACATTATATAAAAATTACATTAAAAAATCACAAAACACTAAATTATAAACACAAACAATTTATAATCATAAATTACTAACACAAAATAACTAAAAATTATTATTTTTAAATACATTACTAAAAATCATAATACACTAAACCACTAAATACTAACAATTTATATAATCTAATCATAAATTACTAATAAAATAGTTATAAAATTATTTTTTAAAATATATTATTACTAAAAAATCACAATACACTAATACTCTAAACCACTAAACACTAACAATTTATGTAACCTAATCATAAATTACTAACAAAATAACTATAAAATTATTATTTTTAAAATACATTACTAAAAATCATAATACACTGAACCACTAAACACTAGCAATTTATGTAACCTAATCATAAATTACTAACAAAATAACTATAAAATTATTTTTTTAAAATACATTACTAAAAATCATAATACACTAAACCACTAAACACTAGCAATTTACGTAACCTAATCATAAATTACTAATAAAATAGCTATAAAATTATTTTTTAAATATATTATTAAAAAACCACAATACACTAATACACTAAACCACTAAACACTAACAATTTTATAACCTAATCATAAATTACTAACAAAATAACTATAAAATTATTTTTAAAAAAATTACATTCCTAAAAATCACAATACCTTAAACAACTAAACACTAACAATTTGTAACCTAATCCCATAAATTATTAACAAAATAAATAACTATAACAAAATACAAAACACTAACAATTTATAACCTAATCATACTACTAACAAAATAACTATACAGTTATTTTTTAAAAAAAAATTACATTACTAAACTCACAAAGCACAACAATTTTATAATAAATTACTAAAATAATACATTATTTTTTTTCTTGTTCTTCTCCTTCTCCTTTCTCTCCTTTCTTTTTCACATTCGGTGGTACCTGCTTCAACTTGAGGGACCATGCTTATAAGGTCCCCCATTAGATTTTTTTCCCATGATGATATGACTCATGCATGGTGAAAATAGGGCAACATCAGAGAGGCGACAAAAGCGGCAAAGCAAGCAACAACATGAGGGTGTTAGCCTACCTAGTCGTGCCTACCTGACAGGCTCGACTCGTTTCGGGTATTTTTTATCCGTATAAAACCCTTATTTTTACACATATATTAATATAAATATTAAAAAATAATAATATTTTTTTAAATAAAAAAAATTTAATATTAAAAAAATAGGTTGCGCCTGTCAGGTAGGCGCGACCTAAAAAAGTATACCATTTTCGTAATTAATTTGGCTGACAACCCATTCTCGTGTATAATTTTTTTTTTAATATATTGTGGTAAAAAACCCCGACGATGATGTTAGAAAAGAAAAAGAAATAGAGAAAACAGGAAAGAGAGAAAAAATTAGTTATTTTTATTCTCTAATTATATAATATAAAAAATTCATAATTTTTTTGAATTATATATATTTTTATTTTTTTCTAATTTTATTAAATTTAAATATTTTTCAGATTATATATCATTTATGTCACATGTTACAATCTTATTCTACCACCTGTCATGAATTTAACAGCGTCAGACTTGGGTACTGATTTAGTTGATGAAAGAAAAGTTTGGGTACCAATCTGGGAGCATGGGCAAATTCAAGTACCAATTTTGTATTTAACCTTAAAAAAAGAATATGAAATTTCATCTGTCTGAGGGCTTTGAGCCTTTGTATAAGGGCATCAATCCCACTAAATGAAATCTTAAGAATAGGCAAATATCACGAGGCTATAACTTAAGTCTAGCAAATTGTGAGGTTTTAAGCGATTTCTTTGATTCAAATTCGTCTAAATTAGTCTAACTCTCAAAGGATAATAATTCTTACGAAAATTCTATAAGGCACCGAAATATAACAGAAATTAACTCAAAGCGAAAGAACTGAAAAACTACAAAAAAAGCAATGCAAACAAGGTGTTTGAGTAAATATCTTAAATATATCCTTTAACTCAAGAATGAGTCAAGTACAATGGGATAATTGCAAATCAGGGGAAGACCTCTATTTATAGTTGAACTCTCCAGATCCAACAGTGAAAATTGAATTATATCAATGATTGAGATTGGTGCCTATCTACAATATAAGGGATCCTTTAACTTTATACAATTTTTATCCCTTAGGATTTATAATAATTACCTTGGTAACTCTAATTTTACTAGAGTGTTTTATTGGGCCACCAAAGCTTCAAGTAGATAGGTTTCTCCCTGTGTTCCACGGATCGGGTCAATTCAAGTGGGTTAAATGAACCCTATTGAATTAATTGACCTTTATGGGACGGTTTGTGTACATTCGTCACAGGCTTTGATTCGTGACCTGTGACATCCTCCCCTACCTATTCTCATGACGCCCTTGTTATGTCCTCGGAATGACACCGGTTTTACTTGTCTCGAAACTGCCACAACTCCTCAACTGATTCCCAACCATTCTCTCTATTGGGCAGTTTCGCCTCTTGAAACATTTACCTCGGTTGATTCCCAATGAATCATCTCACTCAAATTGCATTTCTCTCTTGTACATCTCAATCGTAAGAGATCATTGCTCTTACTTGCCCCCATTGTGACTTGCTTCGACCGAGATCCCCCTGATCTATACAAAAAGAAATTGGCATACCCATATTAAACATTGGGTTAACCTTGAGTATTGTCACAAACTCTTCTTTGTAAGCCCATTGGCTTACCCGCTTTAAAACTTTGAAAGAACCTATGTGTCTTTACCAAGCCAACGGTAAGTCATAATGTAAAACATTAAGAAAGTGTTTAAGATGTACCTTGCTCATAGCATTTACTTGTTTTGACTGTCCAATTTGCATTATTACTTTTTCCACAAAGTATAATGCACAATCCACCTCTCTCATAGGTGGTAACCCCAATGATAACTCAACAGTCTTCATATCAAATTTCTACACCTATAGTATTTCCAATGAGGTCTCCTTAGCACTCCCATCTATCAAGCTAATGTTCTTACCACAATAAACATCATTGGCTAGTTGGATTACTGAAAATACCTTGGTTTCATCCCTCATGTTTTGATTCACTAGCACAATACATTGTTGTTGTCGAGTATCCAAGATACATATACAATCGAAAAAAGGAACCAACACAGCATTCATCTTGTCAAGGAAATTTAAGCCAAGAACAAAGTCGAAATCATCTAAGTGAATTACCTCGAAGTCTTACTTGACTTTCCATTGATTGTTCTGTAACTCAACTCCTTATGCTACTCCCATAGTTAGAATTCTTTGAAATTTATAGTCTTAATCTTCTTGGTTGATTTGCTAACTGAGAGACCAAGTATACCCATAACTTTCTCCGATATGAACAAGTCTAATGCCTCTGTATCAACAAAAACACTTTTCTTACGACCTGCAATGTCGATGTCCAATAATATTAACCTTTTTTCCTTACTATCCCTATTTGATTTTAATGAATCGAGTATCATTGACCCAAGCTTTAAATCCTCACTCTCCAGCTTTGCTTCCTTTTCTTTATTGATCGTGGATAGCTTAGATTGCTCTGGGACAGTCCCGTATCTTATGTGGTCCACAATATAAGAAACATTTCATTGACTTATTTTCCTTCTCTCTAACCCTCTTGGCTTCGACAAAACTTAAGATCGAATCGAGCTTCATCAATGCTTTAACTCACTCATCATCCCTTTCGATGGCAAAAAACATGGATCATTTCAAACAGTCCTTTACTATATGTAGACTGTCACAAAAAAAAAAAAAAAACATTTCACTAGCCCATTTGATTTGTTGTTGGGATTCCACTTCCCATTATGTGGTTTCCCATTACCATTATTGTCGTTACCATTCTCAACTTGTCATTTTTCATCTCCCCCACCATTTCCCTTCTCCTTGGGCTTGGAAGACTTGAACTTGTCTTTCCTTGGAACAAGCTCAATTAAGGATTCTACTACGATCATAGCTTTGGAAAGTTCTTTGACCCCTAGGTGTTGTAACTCTTGCTTTTCCCACAACTTCATCCCATTCATAAAGAAGAAAAATGCCTTATTTTCACCCAAATCAAAAATTTGGAGTATGAGTTTACTAAATTGTTGCACATACTCATTAACTATGCCTTATTGCATAAACCGACATAACTTAGCTTGAGCCTCATCCTCGACATACTCTGGGTAAAACTACCCCTTGAATTCACTCTAGAACTTCTCCTAAGTCCCAATGGTAGCTCCACCTCATTTTTCGTCTATGGACCTATGCTGCCATCATAATAAAGCGACATCAGTAAAATACATAGCAATAATATTTACCCTAGTAGCATCATCCATGATGCCTTTGGCACAGAAGTATTGTTCTATTCCTCACAAGAAGTTGTCCACATCCATTACAGACATCATTCCATTGAACTATTTCGACTTTACGACATCTACCTT
Organism: Gossypium arboreum; assembly: GCF_025698485.1. Classification (NCBI taxonomy): domain Eukaryota; kingdom Viridiplantae; phylum Streptophyta; class Magnoliopsida; order Malvales; family Malvaceae; genus Gossypium; species Gossypium arboreum. The sequence continues at coordinate 2,819,595 of NC_069082.1, read as the reverse complement.
AGGCTTGAGTGCACAACCAACACCGCATTACCTAAAGCATCTTTACAGATATCGAGCTCCCCATTAAGTTCATCAATTTTTTCCTTCAAGGCTAACACCATGACCTCGAGAGCATCATTCTTTTCAGTTAGCTCATCATAGAGGAATTGAAGACCCCTTGCATCGCATTCGAATTTGCACTAAGGGCATCTGCCACTTGTTCCTTGAGTTGATCCTATCTCAATTCTAGCTCTGTGGTACTTCCATCAACTTCCTCAGGGGTCTACTACACATCACCCATGGAGCCCTCAAGTTTGGCAAACCTATATTTCAAAGTCAATAGCATATCCCATGAGCTGCTAGCTTTCTTGCCCCTCTCATAGGTCTCCGTAGGCTCAACTTAGTCATCTAGTCCTTTCTTCATCTCAACCGGTACCTTTAAACCTTGGCTCGGATACCAATTATCATAGGGCTAGAACTTAAGTCTAGCAAACCACGTGACCTTAAGTGATTTTTTTTACTTCAAATCTGCCTAAGTCAGCCTAACTCTTGAAAGATGAGAATTTTTATAGAAATTCTCTAAGACACCAAAATATAATAGAAGCAACTCAAAGTAAAAAAGGAACGAAAGAACTAAAAAGCCACAAGAAAATATTGTAGACAAGGTGTTTGAGTAAATGTTCCCAAATATATTCTTTAATTTAAGAATAAGTGAAGTACAATGGGATGATTACAAATAGGGGGAAAGACCTCTATTTATAGTTGAGCTCCTCAAGGTCCAATGGTACAAATTGAGTTACATCAATGGTTGAGATTACTGTCTATCTAAAGATGAAAGTCCTAAAGGATTTAAACTCTATATATCTTTATCCCTTAAGACTTACAATAATTACCCTAGTAACTCTAGTTTTACTAAAGTGTTTCATTGGGTTGCCAAGGCTTTAAGTAGATTGGCTTCTCCCTGTGTTCCACGAATTAGGCTAGCTTTAGTAGGTTAAATGAACCCCATCTAATTAGTTGACCTCTATGGGGCGACTTTGTATGCATTCGTTAAGAGCTTTGATCTGTGGTTCGTGACACAAGTGCAAACTAAAAATTACAAATAGGTTAATGCATCAACCGTACCTAATTATCTTCAAATTCAAAATTGGTTCCTAAACTTTAATAATGTCATTAAAATTTAGGAGAGCTATTTTTTTTTAACATGTCAGATCTTTGTTTACGTAGTAGGTACATGTTTACTGTTTGATCTATGTTTTAAATATGTCCACTTTAGATTTGAGTTGGTATTTGCGTACAAACTAATGTCTAGGCTAATAGAAGGATTAGATTGATATAAGCTAATAGCTAGGTTGGCAGGATTTGATTGATACAATATTGATACTTTAAGAACTTATTTAAAATGTTTTAAATTTTATGTTATAATTTAAGAATGTTTGGTGCAATTCACCCATTTCAAATTTAATGAGGAGTTGGAAATTGGTTTTTATAAAACATGGTTAATAGTCACTTTTGAGGCCTAGAGTTAAATGTGGAATACATTTACATTTATGGTTAAATTATTTTTGGATTTTTGTTTCAATATATGACTTAAAATGGAAAGTTAACATTTTTAAAATCAATTGTAGGTGAATGAGAAATTGTTAAAGAATCTGTTAATGAAAAAAATGTCAATCCTAAATTACAAGTTTGTCTTGTGATTTGAGCTATGAGCTCGATTTCAACTAAATAAAATATTTATGCAATTTGATTCCCGTGTGATCTATAGTCTTAGTTATGAATTATTTACTAATGATGAAATGTGCATTCATGGTATTAATGATTCGTGAATTTGAGCATTCATAAACTTTTGAAAGACATGAATGTTATTAACTACATTAATGAATTAGGTGAATTCATGAACTAATGAGGTTCACATATCTTTGTATGTTCATGTATGGGTATTAAATGTTTAGAGCCCTATAAATAGATATAACGCCTCAAAAATTCTGATATGACATGTAACATAATTTCGAGCTCAAATATTACTAAATTATGAGGAAAATTATGGGATGACCTAAATAAGGTATTTTATAGAAGGAATTTGATATTGGAATATGTGGAAAATTTTGAAAATTAGAAATGTGAAAAATGACTAAATCAAAAATTTTGAAAAGTATGAGGACTGATAAACCGTAATTTATACATATTTTTACCCATGCTTAACGCATTTTATGGATGATTTTTTTCTTAGAATTGGTGAATTCGATGCTCCTAATGCCTTAATTTCATGTTTTATACTTAGGTGAGCATAGGAGAGCGAAAGGAACGAGAAACGAGCCAAAAATGGAGAAAATGAGCCGAAGTACGAAATCAACACGGCCTGGACCTCCTCACATGGGCAAACCACACGGCCGTGTCAATCTGGCAGAATCGAAGCACGACTCACACGGGTGTGTCCCTACCGAGCCCAAGTTTCCAATTCGGAAAAGGCAAATTTTGAGGGTTTTTAGACATTCCAAAGCCTATAAATACACCCTAGAAGAGGAGGAAAATGAGGGCACAGAGAGGGAGGAAAGAATTACTCGAAGAAAGCCGATTGTTCCATCTTAGAAGCCGGATTCATCGTCAAGACTGAAGATCTCCCCTCAATTTCCCTTCAGGAGTTTTGGGTTTTCTTTATGTTTTGTATTCGTTATTCTTCTGAGATGTTTTCCTTTTTAGTTATGAACTAAATCCCCTAAATACCTAAAGGAAATGAAACCTAAGACGAATCTTGTTATTATTTTCTGAATTGTATGATGAATATTTAACTTGTTCTTAATTATGTGTTCTTAATTCTTGTTTTGATATCCCGGGATACCGATTCAAGATAAGCTCTTATTTAGAGGAGGAATAGGCCCTGTCTAAGAGTACATTTGTTATAATTAAGCGGAGTTGTTTGCGCGCCTAGACATAGGGTGACAAGATTTTACCGGATTAGGGTGAAACCTAATAAGGGGATCCATAGATCGAGTTAATGCAACCCTAGGGTGTAAATTATAAAAAAGTCTCAACTATTCAATCTAGGGATTAGACGTTATTAGTCCTGAATAGGATAATAACATAAATTAGGGATCTCTACGGGACAAGTTAAATGAATAAATCGTCCGATTCGGAGCCAGAATAACAAGTACAGTCTAGGTGGATTTTTCCTTAGGTATTGTCTTAATTCAATCGTTTTCCAAAAGTAATCCCCCAATTCCATTCTCTGTGAATTCTTAGATTAGTTAATTAGTTAGTTAAAACAAAACCCCCTTATTCTTAGGCTAGATAATAAAAAGATAGTCATTACTAGTAATTTTAGTTCCTTTGGGTTTGACAATCCGGTCTTGCTAAAACTATATTAATGTTTGATAGGTACACTTGCCTGCATCGCGATAATAGTTAGTTTCAAGAACGATTAATTATAAATATTTAAAACTTACCTGTCACGAAAATCGCAATCAAGGACCAATATGAAAACTTACCAAAAATTGGAAAACATGAATTATTATGGATTAATTTTCATGAAATAGATTAGAATTTGATTTGGTGTGATGAAAATCACTTTTGGGAAAAAATTAAATAGTATAGAGACTAAATTATAAATTTTCAATTTTTTTGGTGAGAGAAGAGCTAAAGTAAAAATTTAACACTCATAGGATGATACTAAAGATTTATGATGAATTATGGGCTTGAATTAATCTAAATATCGAATTTTGAGAAGAAATCTCTAAAAAGACAATAAAAAAGGCAAAATAATAATTTTGCTATAAAGAGTAATTTGGTCAATTCTTGAGACTTTTATGGTAAAAATAATATTTTAATATGATATTTGGTATCTAGAATAATCATTTAAACCTCGTTTTAAGAAAATAAACTTCAGAATTGGTATGAAATAGACATAAATATGTGGACTTTGGCCATGGCCTATGTATTTATATTATTGAAGGGGTATAAGAACCCAATCTGCTCATTTCTTCTTCTTCTCTAGTCGACCATCACCCACCATTGCTGCCATTTTTCTTCTCTTAATTTCCTTGTTAATTTCTCCATTTTCTTTTAAATTTCCATTACCCACTTGGAAATTTTGTTAAAATCTCTATGTAAGTCACCTCATAAACACATTTCTACCATCAATTTCATCATTCTCAACCTAGGCTTTATGAATTTCTAGTGAGAGATGTTGATGTTAGAGTGAGTAAAGCTTCAAGTAAGGTAATATATGACTTCCTACTATTAGCTTGATATTAGTTAAGAAATGCTATGGTAAAGCTTGGGTGGAATTTATATTAATTTTTTAATATATTTCTGTTGTATGGATTTCCAAGCTTGTTTTAGGATGGATTGAAGTTCATATAAGTTTGATTAAGTGTTAAAAAGCATCCATCAAGGTAAATATCATGGATACACATATTTCTCCTAAGCTAGTAAGTTTAGAGTTTATGTAATTAATGTTATAATTAAGTGTTTAATGGTGCTAATATTAGTGTGATATTCGACGGCATTAATATATGAAATAACACATTAAAATGAGAAGTTGTAAATATATATAGCCATGAAGAATTTTGGGGTGCCATGGAAGTATAAATGGACATGTATGAACCATGTCACTATTATGGAAAGATTAGATAAGACCACTATGGAGAAAAAATATGTCAAAGTGCAAAGTCATGCTTTAAGTCGACAAGTGTTAATACAAGCCTAAAATACTATAACGATAATAAGATTTATGGAAATATTTATTAAATTTGTATCTTATGTTTAATTGACTTTATTGAAATTATATCGAGTATAATATTGTAAATATATATTTGCATGTTTGAAAAGTGTGGTTTTGAACAAGTAAGTAAATTTTGACTATGTTGAACGACGTTAGAATCTTGATTATTGGCATGAAGATGAATTTAAGAAAGAACCTTGTAAGATGTCTTCTTATGGAGATAAAAATGAAAGCTTTGAATCTTGTGTAGTGACATAATCCCATGATTTAAATTATTGATTTATATTATAGTGGTTTATGTCATGAATACTGATATTGAGCTATTCTGGAAACCTTGAAATAAGATCTTGGTAGCTGATAAGTCGTAATTTATACATATTTTTATCCTATGCTTAGCACATTTATGGATGAATTATCATTAGATTTGTGCAATTTGATGCTCCTAATCCTTTAATTTCATGTTTTATACTTAGGCGAGCATAGGAGAGTAAAAAGAGCGAGAAACGGGCTAAAAACGGAAAAAATGGGTTAACGTGGGAAATCAACACGGCCTGGACTTCTGCACAAGGGTATACCACACGACCGTGTGTATTTAGTAGACTTTAACACGGCCTAAGCCACCCCACACGGGCGTGGCACACGGCCGTGTCCTTGTCGAGCCCAAGTCTAGTTCTATTCAGAAAAGGCCACTTTTGAGGGTTTTGAAGCATTCTAAAGCCTATATAAACACCCGAGGAGGCACCTAGAGGCGAACACATGGAGTGGGAGGCAAGGAATTACTAGAAGAAAGTCGATTGATCCATCTCAGAAGCCAGATTCTCCTTGAAGATTGAAGTTCTCCCTTCAATTTCCTTTAGGGGTTTTTGGGTTTTTTCATGTTTTGTTATTATTATTCTTCTACGATGTTTTATTTTACACAAATGAACTAAATCCCCTAAATACCTAAGGGGGATGAAACCTAAGATGGATCTTGTTACTATTTTCTGAATTATATGATAAATACTTGATTTATTCTTAATTATGTATTCTTAATTCTTGCTTTAATATTTCAGGATATTGATTCAAGTATTGACGTGCTTATTCAGAGGAGCAAAAGTCCCTGTCTAAGAGTAGATCTAGCATAATTAAGCGGAGTTGATTGCACCCCTAGACATAAGCGACATAAATTTGCCGGATTAGGGTCAAACCTAATAAGGGAATCTATAGATCGAGTTAATGCAACACTAGGGGTTTTAATTAGAAAGAGAATTCAATTAATCAACCTAGGGTTAGACGTTGTTTGTCTCGAGAGAGATAATAATATAAATTAGGGATTTCTACAGATTGAGTCAAGTGAATAAATCATCTAGTTCAGAGTCAAATAACAAGTGAAGTCTAGGTGGATTCGTCCTTGGGTATTGTCTAAATCAATCAGTTTTCCCAAAAGTATTTCCCCAATTTACTTCCTGTGCATTCTTAGTTTAGTTAATTAATTTAGATAAAGCAAATCCCCTTATTTTTAGGCTAGATAATAAAAAAAAGGTTAATACTAGTACTTTTAGTTCTTGTGGGTTCGACATTCCGGTCTTGCTATAAGCTATACTACTGTTCGATAGGTGCGCTTGCCTTTATCGTGATAATAGTTAGTTTTCAAGTACGATCAATCATAAATATAAAACTTATCACCCACACTAGTAGCTTAGATAAATAATTAGGATACGATTGGTATGCCAATAGGAGACTCTTATTTTGTACTTTGGTACTCTTGTTTCTGGCACTTTAGTACTCCTATTATTGTAGTTCCAAATAACTTATCCCTAGTATCCCTTCTTTATATTTCTAAGCTTACAAAGGGCTGAATTTAAACCTATTTTGTCATTGTATAAATGAATTCTTGAAATTATCAGATGCTGTTATTTACTTATGGCCTTTATGGAACTAAATTGCTTTCTAATTTCTGAATTATTGAATAGATGCTATCAACATTATTTTTAAATGCTTTATAAGCCATTACGAAGTCTGAATTTTTGTTTAAAATGGTATTAACTATAATGAAACGGAATAGAAAAGTAAGCCTTCAAGAAAGTAATGTAATAATAAATTTAAGCAAATTATGGTCTAATTGAAACCCTTAATGTATTATTAAGGTGAGTTAATAATTGTGTAAGTCCTTAAAGATGAAAACTGAAATTGAAAGTTGAGATTCATAAATGAATTAAATGTCAAAACTGGGAACACCTACATAATGGGAATTGTTAATAAATCATCAAACTATAAGTTGAGGCTTAGCTTTCAAACTCACATATAAAGGTTAAAATAATAATAATGTGGCTTAAATAAACTTAAAATGATGATTCATCTAAAGGGCTCAAGGTTAATAAAGACTTAGGATAAAGTTGGATTATCATTGTTACTATTAAGCTTTATAGCTCACGCATTAATTGTTTAAAACACGTAGGTACGAATTTGCCAAGAAGTTGCTATGATAGCTAGGGAGCATCGCATCAACCGATGATTTTTTAAGGTTGTTTTTCAAATGTTATAGTGTAATTTGTATTAGGTTAGTGACATGTATACTAAGTCTCATATTAAATATAAAGATTGTAATGTGAATGACATATTTTTAGATTCTTTTTAAATTTTATTTCACAAAAAATCGTGCCATTCCAATTTGAATTTGTTTATGCCATGTTTTAGCACCTAAATGAGTTTAAATGTTGATTTTTAATACTATGATTCATGTTGAGATGATATGATAGTGTATGAACATGTTTTCGATTATTTTTGAGTCAATTTTTGGCTCTCAGTGTAACACCTCAAACCCAGCCTAGATGAAGTGGCCGAATCCGACGACATCACATGGGATGGAATTTTGAAGTTGAATTACCAAGTCAAAAATCGGTTTTGTTGAATATCTTCTGTTTTATCTCTTGTCAAATTCAAACTCGTTTTCCCGTTAATCTAATTCGTTCAAAACCGGTTTTGTAGCGGAAGCTTTAAAAATTGTGACATTTGAGGAAAACTAATTGCGTTTAGTAAAATCGTCATTTTTAATAAAACTAGGTTTATATTGAATTTGCAGTTTAAAAATCCGAAATAAAAACAAACAGTCCAAAAGTCCAATTTACATAAAAATATCCTAGAAAACAATTAAGAAATAAATACCATAACTGAAATTAAAACGGTTTAAAAGTACATGTGGCCACCGTTGAGTCTTCCGCTACACCGATCCGTCAAGTTTGAGGATTACCTATGTACATTAAACAGAGAGGGGTGAGTTTACGTAAACTTAGTGTGTAATCCCACAAAAACAAACATCAGTAAGTCATAGTGCATAGTTAAAACAGTTTTGGGCCTAAGCCCTTTTCAGTACCAGTAACAGTTTGGTTCTTAGCCCATCTCAGTACAGTATCAAATATGTAGTAGGGCTTTAGCCCATCACAGTGTCAGTGGCAGTCATGTATTCAGTAACAAAGTCCTACCTAACCGACCTCTATACACCATCTTCGTCCAACCCTACACTCCATGTGGGGATTAAATCAACCCACCCATCCCTACACTCCAGGTAGTACCATACGCAGTACATAAATAGTAATTTTCAGATGAGTTGCCAGATATTAGGCTTAAAGCCTTTTAGTACACTTCCTCCAAATAATATCAACTCACACCCAATGCAATGCAACATATAATGGAATGTCATGCTATCACGATTTATCAGATACACATACAGTTCAGTATACATTCTTCTATATATATATATAACATGCTCAGTACATAATTCACTTAATCAATTTCACACAGATAAGGGTCTAAGTAGTGCTTACCGACCCTACAAAAGGTTCACAATCGACTTGGGCGACCTGTGCAACCTTAACAACCTTTAAGTAAAAATAGGCTCACACGTCCATGTGGTCTGCCCGTGTGGGCCCACACCCAAATTCTCACACGCCCGTGTGGACTACACGTGTGGGCCCACACATCTGTGTGGCACATAGAACCCAAATCAGCCTAGCCAGTGTGTCACGGTCGTGTCTTGTACGCACAGCTTGGCCTCATCGATCACACGCCCGTGTTATGTCACACGGCCTACCACAAGGGTGACCGCATGCCCGTGAGGCGTCGACAGTGAGGTTTTTGACTTTCACCAAAACCTCGTTTTCTACGTTTTTGGGTACACACCTAGTATCGATTTGCTGTGAAACCACTTTTAATCCTTCTCAAAGCCTAAAATCAACACAATTACACTAAAAAAATTAGACTACATATCTGATTAAATTGAAACTATAAAACCAAAATACATTCGACAAATACTCTATTGACCGAATGAACTGATTACGGTAACAAGAGAGGAGAGCCCCATTCTTTATGATTCAATGCTGCCAAAGCCTAGCGATCAGCCTAACGACAACAAAACATTATCTTAAAAATAGCACTACACGGAATCCACGCTTAAATTGAAAAAAAACCTTACCCCAATAACCACACCATGAGCCGAAAGTACCCAAATCTTAATCAGGTAAACGAAAAAAGAAAGACAGAAAGGGAAAATTCACAGAATGATGGAAACAGAATAGAAAGCCGAAAGTTTGAAAGTGGAAGAACAGAGAAAAATGTCAGACAGAAAAGAAAATTTTAGGGAAAATAGAAAAACTAATCACATATCTCTAATTTCTTTCTACTAACCCACTACTCAGAATTTCTGTTTGACCAAAACTCTCTTGGTCAAATGAGCAAAAATAAACTCCCACGCCTGTGTAGGGACTTGAACTCCAGACCTCCAACACACCAACAAACATCTTAACCACCAGACCGGCAGACCCATTCTAATATAGAATTACAAGTAATTTAATATAAGTCCACTGAACAGAGATAGGGTTTATATCAGAAAAATACCAAAATTTGCCAAAGCTAAGGCTTGAATTTGTGATCTCCCACACACACCTAGAATACTTAACCACTGAAGCAGATACACATTTGTGTCACATTTCTATAAAAGCCGAAACAAAATTTTGGGGTGTTATACTTAGGGTCGTGGTTTTGGAACTTAGGCTCAGGGGTATCAGCACAAGTCAAGCAAAATATTTCAATATGTTATTTGGAGCACCTGTATCGGTACATCTACGTACTTCTATTGAAACAAGTGCCCCAAACTGTCATAAACTACACTGTTTTGAGTCATTTTGACTTTTCAAGGTCCGTTTTAGGTCCCAAGCAGCTCCAATCACCCTCAAACATCTTCAAAATGATTTTAAAATGTCTCTAAAGGGTTTTAACTTTCATAAACTTGGGTTAATGACTTTATAAAAAAAAAATTAAAATTTGAAGTTTCGTAAAGCTCCTATTTCTCTCACCTGAAAGACCTCAATTTAAGTCGATAAGCCTCAAACATTTGGTTTATAATCTAAATGGGTTCAACATGTATTCAATGACCCAAAATGAGTTCAAAATTGTATATTACACTTTCTTAAACGTTGAAAATTGTTTTAAAGAAAATCTATAAAGTTGCCAAATGGTGTTTTATTAAAGGAAAATTTTGACTATGGTTTGCAAAGTACTCCAGTAGCACCTACTGTATATCGAGATGGGTGCATGAAGGGCGGTACAATAGCCATTTTAAAGAATAGGAAATAATGTACACAATTCAAATTCCTAAAGTTTACCTATACCTTGTGATTTTCTTAAATTTAATGTACTATTCTACTCTAGAGCTTAAGATTCAATTATTGTGGAGAAGAAATTGAGTCAAAATTCATAAGCTCACGGACTTTTAAGAGAACTTTTAAGAGGTGTGAAACTCTTCAAGGGGATGTTATTAAAATCCTGTATTGGAAAATATGGACATCACATATATAATAAGAGTAATTACATGTTATTATTTACTATCATGATAGGTTAGTTAAAATTAAAAGTGATCTAATTTGGTTAGAATTTTATTGGGCTTTAATTATCAAATAAAGTATGGGTCAAATATGTATAGATACTCTTGTAATTGAGTTCCAATCAAATTCTAATTAATGATGGGCTAATTAGAATTTGATTAGAACTAATATGCCAATGTTATAAATATTAGGGTTATGCCCCCCAAATTATACATAAGATATCTTTTCTAATATCCCATCATTAAGAAGAGAGAGCAACTATTCTCTGAATCTCTTGTGTGCTCATTTGGAAGATCAAATCTCTAAAATTCGATAAAACTTTAAGGAATTCATGGATTAAGGTACGTTTCCACATCTAGTCTTGTTCTTAATTTATTTTTGATAATTTGACATAATAGATCCTGACTTATTCAATTTTATTTTAGATTTATTTTATAAATTTAACATCCTAAGAGACAATTAAATTGAAACCGTGTACATAAAATGATGAAAGGACAAAGGGTTCATCATTTAGTAACATCGTGCTAAGTTTTAAATTCAAATCCCTTATCGGCAAACATTATTATTATTATTATTATTATTATTATTATTATTATTATTATTATTATAGTTTAATATTTTTACAAGTTTACAAAATATATAAACTTCGACTGGGGCTTTATCTAAATTATACTGATAAATTATCATTATAAGGCATTGTTTGATAAATTTAAAAAAGTGTTGAATATGATTAAATAATTTGATAAATATAATTTTAAAATTTTGAAAGAAAAGCATTTAAAGGATAATATTAAAAAGATAAAATAAAATAAAAGAATTGAAAAATATATACATAATCTATTTATTATTATCACACTTTTCATTAAAAGATTCTATAAATTGCTTATTATTATTATTATTATTATTATAAATTGTGCTTAAAATTAAAACATTGAAAAATATTAATTTTAATTGATTTAATTTTTCAATAAGATATCAAATAAGTACTAAATTTCCTACCAAAGATCACCTTACCACTCTAATTGTGGTTATGTTAGCAAGCTTCTATTTATTCTTTTGAATATTTAGACTTAAATTATCTAAAATTATATAAATAAATTAATTGATGGGTCTTATACCATAGCTTAAGAGCAAATTGGTAGAAAAGTGAGCAATTTAATTTTGAAACAAATGAGTAAAAGATAGTCGTTAAGATTGTAATTAACAGCATGGTTTAATCATTAAAAATATTTTGTTAGTTGCAGTTTCTTTAATATTTTTGTAGTTTTATTTTGTTTTAATTTCAATCCGTTGTGGCTTTATTTTGTCTATAGTTTCATGGTTTTATTTTATCCATTTTTTTTTTTGGTTTTTGTTTTATTTAGTCTTGTTTTTTTCAAAAGTACATTTGGTTTTATTTTTTACTTTTAATTTTTAGTCATAATTTGGTGAATATACGTGATTTGTTAATATAAAGGGTCCATATCATTCTCAAAAGGCTTTATCATGATAGATTATAATAATAATTTATTCGAGATTATGAGAAGGATGATAGGACATTTGAGACTTGACATTTTATGCATTACTGATGTAGTGAGTCTTTTGTGGCTTGTGACAATTTTTTCTTGGTTGATCGGTATTCATTATTAAATTGATTTGATGATGACGAGGTTAGGATGCAAATTTCAACGGTTTGGTCAAGCTGTTATGTCTCTGGTTTGTTTCTTAGTTATTCCTGTTTAATGCCAATACATCCTTTATTTTTTGAGATTATTCTGCCAACATAATATTTATACATTAATTTATAGTGATTTATTTATCATTTGTACTATATATCATATCTTTGTATTATTATTGTTGAAACCTTTTTGAAATTGACTTATATTTTGAAAATGATGATGGACTCGGCACCAATCTTTTCTATGAGGTGTGATCAGATTACCTCGTAATTTGATTGTTTTAATAAGAGACTTGATTTACTAAAATAATGATTTTTGGTCCACAAAATCCAAAAAATGGGTTCGGGAGTAGGTTACACACGAGGAAGTATTAACACACTCGTTACGCCTAAAATTAGTACCTAATTGATTACTCGATGTCTTAGTATCGAAAATAAAAAATTTGAAGAGAATTTAAAACGCGATCCCACTTTGCATAATATTATTTTTAATTAAAATCACTTAAATAAATCAAAACGTATGTAAAATGCCCTATTATCTCGAGGTAACAAAAGGTCATATCTCGTAAGTTAGGATACGACATCTCGAATCCTCGAAAGTAAGCTTGCTCTTTATTTTAATTACTATTTAAATATCATGTGTTTTAATTTTAAAAAGAATGTTCAGTTATCTAGGTTCAAAGAGAAAGTCGAACCCCGTAAGTTAGAGCACGACTTTTCGAATCTCTAAATACGGAGCATTACCTTAATTTTAATTATTTCTTATAAGTTGTGTAAAAAAACGAATTTACTATTTAATATGATACGCGATTGAGCCATAGTGAGGAAACAAATAAATGTATCTAAACCTAAGGGAAAATATGATAGGGACTAAAATAAAAATAAAACGGTTAGGCGAATAAAGAGAAGAAAAATCGAAATGATGATGGTAAAAACAATGGTACGTAGGTAGCTGAGATCACGATAATGCAACACAAATTGATTATAATAATAACGATAATAATTATGACATTATTAATATTTTATTTAATAATATCATGAAGAATAATAATAATGCACCATCAATTTGCAATAATAATGGTATAATAATAAGCATAATAAAATATAATAATAAATCATAATACTAATATGCATAATAAAATAATAATAATAATGATAATGATAATAAAATACAAAAGCACATACAAGTAATATAAATAAATAAATTTTAATTATGGAAGAACGTGGAAGAAATAATAAATGAATAAATAAATAAATAAACAAATAATAATAAATAAAACAGCTTATAAAAAGTATTGAAATTAAGTATATTAAGGATTAAATTGAAATTTAGACAAAGTTTAAAGCTTAAATTGCGAAATAAATAAAGAAAGGGGCATAAAGGTCCAGATTAAAAATCCGGCGAAATCTGATGTAAAAAAACAAGAAAGAAATAAAGGACTTAAATTAAAACACGAAAATGAAGAGGGACCAAAAAGGGCATTATCCCATCCACATCACACGTGTCCTTTCCCAATTTGTGTCCACAGTGAACGACGGATTAAATCACAAAAAAAACCAAAACAGAAAGGTAAAAATAGAAGTAAAAAAATACTAAGCTATGGGACGAAATTGAAAGATATTAAAAGGCAGAAGGATTGAAGCAGCAATTAGCCCCATTTTCAAGAAAACAGGCGGATCCTACTAGTATCTGGGTCGAATCTAGGGTTGTGCTCTAAAACAACGCCGTTTTGGGGCTTCTAAAACTAGCCCCGAACGAAGTCGTATAGGGGCCTTATAAATATAAAAAAAAATTCAAAAAAAAAATTCAGACCCCATTTGAAAAAAAAAAAACTAAAAACCCACCCCTTATTTTCTCTCAACAGACTAGAATCCGACCATCGGTGCCGTCAGAACCCTGCCGCGGTCATCGATTGTCAACGACTGCGACTGCAGTTTTCAGTGGCCGGATTTTACAAAAAAAAACCCATTTCGACCACTTTGTCTCCCTCAACCCAGATCGGAAGCCAAAATCTTCAAAAACCCAACAAAATACCCAAAAAAAACTAAAAAACCTTTCGGTTCCTCGCACTCTCCTTTCCGACGTGGTCCTTTGGTGAATTAAAAACGATTTAGAGACCATACGCCGAAAGGAACCGCCTTTCGTCGGTGACGATATCTTTGCACACTCCCAACGATGGAAAATGAAACGGGCCATTGAACCATTGGGGTTTTTTTGTTAATTGGATCGTTTGGGCTTGATGTAATTTGAGTCTAACATTTTGTAAAGGGACTGAACTATTTATTAAACTTTTATTTATTTGATTTTGTTTATTATATTATTTTGTTTAGTGGGCCAGACTGAATTAACCTATTACAATTATTATTCATAGTTCCTATTAATAATATTATTTTTTTTTAAAATTACACTTTTACTTCAAATTGTATAAAGAATAGATCGCTCACTTTTGCAGTTGAAGCAAAATATAAAATTAAATAATAACAAAATATATAAATGAATATAGATTCCAATACTCAAAATGACAGTATGCCAAAGCTGAAAAAGACTGTCAATATATGTTGCAAGAACTTGAGCCTCTTCCTAAACTGAGTCAGAATGTTCTTTTATAATGCTTTTTTTTTTTATTATCTTTTAAGTACGTTTTACAGTTTATGTTCGTTTTACAGTTTATGTTCGGAACTTGTGACAGTTTTTTTCAATAATGTCATGTCGCTTCTGAGGTTAGAACCTGCGTTTCTTCTTATAAGCGCAATACTACTGCACTTAATATTTCTTGATATTATATTGCCATTAATCAAAGATCACTTGTTCATGAAACAACTAATGATCCAACTCAAAAGTCTCAAAGGAGAAAAACATGAGTCAACTCGTCTCTTAGGGAGCCCTCAACCAGTTTCAAACACTGAGTAGAAACTCTTTTAACTACCATATCTCCATACCAGTATTTTGTTTACTTCTGCTGGTGACCAACTAATTCCCACTATCAGCCCAGCTGGACATGATGGATCCGCTTATGAGTCCTTTATTAAAGAAAAATCTGTCTCCATACAATTGATATGCAACAACCGTGATTCTACATGATCTTTCATTTGAACAAGCCTTTTTCATGTATCAGTATATATGTAAGATCTTGTCTTTCATTTTGCTAAATCTTGTTGCAGTGTAATGAAAGACAAGATCTTTCATACTTTTTAACATCATTCCAGAAACTGGGATAGATTTATGAATCTAGGAGCACAACATTTGGCTATATACAATGGATATCTATACTTTTAAGTGCTGCTGAGGTCAAAGGTTATTATGAATTTGGTTTTATCAAACCTCCTTTCAGTTAAGTGCACTCAAATCTGAGAATAATTACAGTTTTAATAATATGTATCGCCTCTTTGGTTTCTTTGAATTGGGAGCTTTTGACTGCTTTTGGTTTGATTAAGTGATCTGAGGCTTTTATGATACACCACTTTTAGGTATAATTGAATTCTTATCAATCTGCTTTATTTGGTGGTCTTAACAGGTTGATGACTAGTAGCACTTAACCATGATGAGATACTTTTGGTAGTCTTTAGCAACATTGTAATACAACTTGCAAGTTAGCTTATGCAAATGCTGGTTTCTTAGATAATATTAATAACTATGTTATTCGCACTCAAATATAAATGTCAGATATCGATCTATGTATGATACAGGTTCAGTATGTTCAATATTCTTAAACTTTTTCTATGTATTTAGAATATCATGAATATAATGATATTAGCTAACATATTGGAGCCTGCAGCATTTTGGACTCAGTTTTTAATGTGGTAGACATAGCTAGTATATTTCATCTGATATTTATGTATATAAATAGGGCAATTGATTTTATTCAAATGACTTGCAGGACGAGTGAAAGTATTCACTATTTGTTCCACTCTTGTGAAGAAGTATTGAACAAATTGATTACATCGTCAGTTTATGCATAAAAATTGATTGGATTGTGTATCGGTTGATGTCTTGAACTGGGTTCTCAAAAGTATGTGAAAATGCTTATGACTATGTTGAAAAAAGCGTGGCGCAGGTAAATGTAAGTGGATTTATTCGATGGGGACAATGATGTTTGCTCCTTCAAAGATGCATGAACTCAGCTGAATTTAGTTTGTGTATACGTCAGTTTTTCAACTTTTTAACCTATGGGGTTAAGGTGGGATGGTGGGGTCGGTCTGTATTCCCCCAAGTTAGGGTATTGAATGATGATGGGTGAGACAGAGGAACTCCGCTGTTGAGCATTTAGCAATGAAAGCGTGTCTTTTCTGTATGTGTTTTTTTTAGCTGTTAGTATTGCGGCGTGATGGGGATGGTTCTAACTCTTTAGCTTGGTACATTGTATGTTACTTCATTTGTCTTTGTGGTGAAGGACTGATGGATGTTCTAGTTCGAGGTTGAGTATTAGTATAGGATGACCTGACTAGATCTGCGCAGCCAAAAATCATTATGTTTTAAATACAACAGCAAACAAATATACGAATGTCTCATGATTTATGTACCATGTTAGTGTGTATGTGGTGATCGAAGTGATAGTGCAAGTGGTACTATAGATGGGCACTGCAATAAACAACAATAAAAATAAAAGAAAACACATATTGTTTACGAAGTTTAGTTTCTCTATATTTGTGGAGTTTAACTCGATAATTAAATTCATTATTTTTTATCTCAATACAACAAAGTGATTTAAGTCCTATCACACCCTGATATAACAATCTCACTTTTGTACCTAAAGATCTAGATCACTCACCTCTAAGTTTTCAGGCTGTAAAACTAAGTAACAAACTTGTTTTACACTCTCAACACTCTCTCAAGCGTTCCTGAATGAAGAGATGAGTATTATTAACTTTGCGTCGAAAACCTGTACAAGTTTCTCAAATATATAGAAGTTTGAGACTTGCTAACATACTAAGATCAATTGCAATCTAATCTCTTAGCTATAAAATAACAAAATACAATATACTAATAAAGGCTAATGAAAAGTGAATTGTTGGAGGTTTGTTCTCCAATGCTATCTCAATCAATTCTTCACAATCTAAGGGATTCAATTGCTTAATTTAATCCAATCTTTAAAGATTTGTTGCTCCAGAAGGTGGATCTTCAAATATGAACATGTACACGTCCACAAAATCATTTAAGTCATTGCCTAACTAATTTGATTGAACAAATTTTCATTTCCAAATAAGGCAAGCTATGTTGCTTGTCAAAGTGCTAGCCATAGACGCCACTTTTGTTGGCACTTCAACAACCACTTTAAAAAACTTGCCTCAACAATAAAACATCTATCAAGATTGATGAAGTCGTCTGTATTTAGAGCATAAATACATCTTCACAAAGTAACATTTAATTCATCTTGATCTGTCCAAATCTCATGAAATCAATTATCTTAATATAATGATACAAAAGATCATAAAATCAAACCATATCTTCTTGGTTTGCATATCTTAGGATATAAGGTAAGTAGATCACATAAGAATCCTTGAAAAAAATAATCTTATTTGATCCAACCTCTTCTCCAATAATAAACATGAGATTAGCTATAGAAATCCTCAAAAGATGCAAGCAAATCATCAAAATATTTTGGTCAAACATGTCAACAAACAATACAATTTATGTGTCTGACGTAGTGATAATCTTAGTGGTCCCTTCCGCTAACACGTTGGTCCAAACCTGGAATGTGACCGACTACAAGTTGCTTTGTTTTGAACTTATTGTCAAACATAATGGAAGTCAACAGCCACATGTTTCGTTCTACTATTAATAACAGGTTTATTAACATTTAGATTATTGTAGTATATAGGAGGTGGTTGTGGAAGAACCACACCATGCTCATTGAGAATGTTTTTAACCTATGTGGTTTCATCAAGAGCACCATCAACTGCTCCATATTTGGCTTCTTTAGATGATCCAGTGATGGTTCTCTGTTTCTTCAAAGACCAACTAATAGGGTTGAGACATATAAAAGGGATATACTTGAGAATTGATCAAAATGTCCTTATGTAGCAATATTATCATTTTACCCCATTTTGTCTCTTTGCATAAATTCTTCACATCAAATGGACATTTATCAAATCAAACCTCATAATTTACATATACCCTTTTGTTTGAATCCTTGTGTGGAGAATATTGCATTTTTACCTTTCTCTTGGAAAAATGAAAATTTTACAATTTAGTCCTTGACTTTCTAATCTTTTCAATGTGGTCCCAAGAGTGATGTCAATCAAACCAATGCAAATTCCAACTTATTCTAATGCCAAATAATCTTAACTCACATTTCTCTTTGTGGTCAAGTTTGCACTTTACTCCTCCAATTTTTCAAAATTTGTAATTTATCTAACTCATTCAATATTCTCCAAATTTCATTGTATCCAATCCCGAAATAGTGTTGGATAACCTATTAGAATTTTTGGGGCATTACACATTGGTTGGCTGCAATAGGTGTACAAGAGATTAAATGCGCCTTGGCCTCCAGATGATTGTGAGATTGATACTGGCAAACATTAGCTATGTGACCCAGTTTGCGGCATAACTGACAACGAATGGGGTTACTATTGTTGGTTGTGGAACCTCATGGAGCATGAGTGTAGCGCTAGTCTCTGAACACAATCGTGAGTTGAAGGTATTGTTATTGGACCAATGAGAATTGCAATTTTTGGAATTGTTGAGTTCAGTATTAGTAGCAATAGTGGCGGTAATTGGAGTGTCTTCTTTGATTCCTCGTGTTACAGGAAAAGCTCATGATCAAGGAGTTTTGCATAAAACTCCGTACAGGAAATGAGAGTCTTTGGCTCGCATGATGGAAGAAATTTTGCAAAATTCTACTCCTAGACCATAGGGAATTTTGACACTCAATTCGTCATTAGAGACTGGAGCACCAACAATCGCATGTTCATTCAAAAGAGAGCGAACTTGATGTAAATAATTAGCGGCTATGCAAGATTCTTTGGAAAGTCGAGCAAGCTGGTCGCACAAACTAAAAACTTGTGTCCAAGAGTTATTCACATAGGCATTGTGGAGAGAGTCCCATAAGAGTTTGGCAATGGGAGCTACGACAAGAGTGTAGTGATCGTCATATTGATAGAAGCAATTTGGCAATCTCTATGTGTAGAAGTGCGTGATGAAGCTGGAGAAGAACCATTAAAACTGCCCAAACAAGTTGTGTCCACACATAAGCATGAAGACTAGAGCTTTCAAAGTGGCAAACTAAAGACTGCTAACAGTGATAACAGTGATATTGGAAGCCATTTGGTGAGGGTAGGTGGGCAGCCAGAGAGGATTTTACTCATAAGAGTGAAAAAAGAGATCCATATCTCCACGTGCATCAGTTTCATACAGAACTTTTAGGATCTGTTTCATTCATCGTTTTGAACTTTCCCTTTGTTCCTTTTTTTACTATTATTAAAGATAGTGGGCATGTTCAGTTATACCCATCTAAAAGACGACACAGAGTCCATATTTTTACTAGCTTGACAAAGATTTGCCTACCCTGTAGGCTTTATAGCTTCAAAAAGTTGCTCATTAACCAAGCATCTTGAAAAAAATAGACATATCAATCATTTGTTCACATTCTTTAAAATAATTCCCGGAATATTCGGTGGACATGTCTATCTATAATTGTATGCAGTTGGCAACAGTTGAAAGAACAAGTTTCTCAAACTGCCCTATCTTTTATAATAGTCATAAAATTCCATATACATTAATAGAACACCAAAATACAATATCCCCCTCTTGAATCAAAATTAAGAATACAAATAAACATATTAGTTTCTCTTTCTCTTTTAACTTGTGTCAAATTATGCTAATAGGATTTCGTTTAGCTCTTGGCTGTTATGCTTGGAATGTATAGTCTGGTATTTGACTCTGTTGTTGTTGTTAAATCCTCGGAGCCTTTAAGTAGAAACCTGGGAAGGCCAACCTTGTACCCTGTTTTTCTGACATCTTCTTGAACTTGTTCTCTGTATTCCCTGAAAGTAAATCTTCTGTAAATGGAAGGTTTTACGAAGCTCTCGATCAAAGAATCGTAAGAAGGGCAAAGGAAATAAGCTATGGAGTATCTGTCCGTTGTTGCATTGGAAACCACCTTGTGTTCCACGCTTTTGTAAACATCATTGCTCCATGCCTGTAGAAAATTATAGTTTGGGGATTTAGAATTTAGAATGATTAAATTAATAATATGTTGACAGTGAAAGAGAAAAAGTTTGGATTTGTTTGAACCTGGAAAAGGTCCCCAATGTTGACTATAAGAGCATCTTTGTTAGGTTTGACAGTCACCCATTTGGAGTCTTTCATGAGTTGAAGCCCTCCAACTTGATCTTGGCAAAGAATCGTTAGGAAATCGCTGTCGGTGTGGGGCACTAAACCGAAAATCTCCGGAGATATTGGACATGCTGGGTAGTGATTCAGGCGAAGGAAACATGTTGTTTCGTCGCATATGTTGCTGATCGATGCTTGTTTCCAGTGGCCCAGATTTTCAGTCAGGATCCCTGCTAGAAGCCTCGACAGTTCCGACATGGCTGCTGCAAAACATGTCATCACTTCCCTGTACAAAACCAGAGGATTTTGGATTAGACTTTAGACCTCTAACTTAAAAATCCCCACAAAGGGAATGCAAGGGTGTTTTAACTTTTACTAGTTTTAGTGTACCTTAAAGATTTGAAGTCTCCATAGCAAGCTTCATCTGAGACTTTGGTGAGAGGAACATGATAAGCTTCGGACCAGGAGAATTGGTTAGGACAAGTAGCCCTAGGGCTTCCCCACCTGTAAGAATTATTCAACAGTCCACTGGTGGCTTTCGTTTCAAAGGGTGCTCGGAATAATTTCACTTGCTCGCTTCTCATCTTGTCGACTAGTTGAGAGCTAATGCCATGGTTCACCACTTGGAAAAAGCCCCATTCCGATGATGCTTTGCAAATGGCGGCAGCACAAGCTTGGCGAACCATTTCGTCGTCACTGCCTAAATCACACAAGTCAATCAATGGAAGCTGGCATTCTTCCATGGTAACTCGGGTTTGAGGTTCATCACATTGAGTGGAGTGGCATAAAAGTGTACCATAATGGTTAAGGAGAGGTGGGTCTGAATCTGAATGAACCATATTTGCAAATGGATATACAAAACACGAGTCTTGAAAATATATAAGTGTGAAATGCAGGGTGGACACTTGAAGGGGCAACTCTGTTTATATATGGTTCGGGGACAGAGAGTCTAAGAGCAAAGAGAACAAGTGAGAAGCCACCAAATGTTGACAGATGTCGAAAGGAGAGCGTTTCACTCATTTATTGTCTGAGACAGAAGGATTAAGCCTTTGTGCAGGATGGTGGGATAATGATAAGAAGAAAAGATCCAAACCTACCTTCAATTTTTGACTTTATTGAAAGCTTTTGATTGCGTATGCAAAGCCCCTTTCTAACATGTAAAGGTGGGGTAACTTTGTTTTTCCCTTTTGGCTATGGGGAAATGGCAAATGGGAAAACTCTAGCAGTTTTTGGATCCTTCCATGTTCTTTACACCCAAAAGAAATTTTGGGTCTTCTGCCTTTTTTCTATTTCATTGACTTTCAGGCATTTCTTTTGATTTTATTTTCCCTCTTTTGGCACCTTTGGGGGATTGATCAGAAAAAAGGAGATGAATATTTTAGTATCAACCTGACTTGGAATTCTTTGGAATGTATGGTTTTCTTTTTCTTATTTTTTGTGTATTCTAACAACATTGAGTTTTAATTAAATCCGAAGTGGTAAATTCTAAATAGAGATAGTTCTCTCAACATTTTTTTAAATTGTAATACGCACGGCGGCAACACCAGCGGTGCTAGGATTAAGTAAGGGCCTGCCCAAAAAGAATTATTTTGTTTTTGAAGAAAATACTATTATTAATAAGCATGAACAATGTCAATAATCTCTTGCTTTAGTATCAAGAAGTATGAGAATTTGGATTTATTCTCTAACAATCCCACTCCTACTCCCAATTATCAAAAAGAAAATCATGAACAATAATAATACAAAGATCTCACACATGGTATAAACGATAGTAATTGCAACATTGAAATAATTCAAAAACAAAAATCCTAGCCCTACCATCATTAAATCAACCTGACAATAAACACCGATTAACAAAAAAAAACTGTCAAAAGCCCCAAGAGACTCACCGCATCAATAATGCACAAAAAACCACATCTCAAATGGCTTATCCTCCTCTTCATCATCTTAGATCTATCACCATCATGGTTGAAAAAACTGTCAAAAGTCTTAAGAGACCCACCACATCAGTGATGCATAAAAGGCCAAGTCTAAGATGGTCAATCATGATAAAGCCCTTTAAGCATGGTTCATAATAAATTTAATGACACCCTTATATAGACAAATCTTACATATATACTTGAACATAACTAAAAATTTAAAAAAAAAAAAAACCACAACTACTTTTAAATAAAACAAAGTGGACAAAAGAAAGCCACGAATAATATGAACAGAATAAAACCACGAAACTGTAGGCAAAACCACAATAATTTAGATAGAGACTAAAAACAAAATAAAAAGAAAAATGATGTTGAAAAAACCACGACAAGTAACCAACTTGAACGCCAGCGACGCCATCGACAAAGCAAGATTTAGTTTGAAAAGTTGCATGATTAGGGTTTTCTATTAAAAAATGGAATTATAAATTAATACAATAGAAAAATTGTACTTTGACCTATTAAAATGATAAAATTTTAATTTAATCTTTTTATAATTTTGAAATAATAAATTAAGAAATGATAAAATTATATTTAATTAATTTATAAATTTATAATTTAGTTGTGACTCTTTAAAATAAATTTTAAACTTCATCTTTAACCTATAATGCTCGAATTCTAAACTTTATGTAATAAAAGTTAAACGTTGTGTGAGTTTGGATGGGCAGTACATTTACCTGCGGTTAGTATAAAAATAATAGTAGTAGTGAGATTAAATATTATAATGATATTGTAACGTGAGATAAAAAAATAAACAAACGCACTGTACCACGCCTCATTGCCTATCCACACCCACCAATTAAAATTAAGTTAAAAAATTAAGAAACCTTCACCAGTTAGCCTAATTTTTAAAATAATCTGTTTCTATGATCAAATTCTTGCAGCACAAGAATCTTTAGGTCCTTGAGCAAGTTGCAGTTAAGAATTTTTATCACACACTTCCATGTGGTGTTTTCTAAAAAGAACAAGAATAGAGCCGTCAGGAAATAAGAGAAGTCTCAGTATTATCAGATAGGAAAAAGAGTGGACGACTCATCATTATTTTCTCATCATTCACACTTGATTCTTTCCTGTTTTGATCTCTGGGAAAAAGTGCCTTCTTGTTTTCTGATTATTTTTGTGTCGATGATTCTAATTCAGCTGCCGAAAGTTTAAAATAATTCCTGGAACTAAACCCTCCAACCGACATGTTTTAATATATTTTTCCAACAAATAAAATTAGGATTAAATTTCATCATATATCACACCAGGAAATAAGAAACTCCCCAAGAACATACATCTAGGAGTTCATGTCTTGCACTCAAACTGAAATCATGTCTAGTCAATTTCTTTTCATTTTCTTTCGTATGTTACTTTAATTACCATCTTTTCCAAATTTACTAAAGTAGAATGAATTCTTTTCAAAAGATAAACTTTGACTGTACTCAAAATTCAACTTGATTAAATGCTTTCTTTTCAATTATTTTTCATATTATTCAAAATATTATTAAAAAAAATATTAAAATTTTTTATCATTAGACATAATGTTGGTAGCTAAATAGACTCTTCCAATTAATGTCTGGTAACCCTATACCCATTAAAAGAAAGAAAAAAGAGAAAAAGGAAAGAATGAGGGAGGGAGGATCCATGTGCTCTTTTGAATAGCATGTGATATGATGGGGAAATGAACTCGCCGCCCATCAAGACTTTAAGTTCAGACAATGATTTGACAAAATGATTTCGTGCTTCACACCACTGGGTTGAATAAAATCTCACCATTTATTTATTTTTATCATATTTTATAGTTTTTAGTAATAACATGAATATTTGTATATTAAAAGTAAGGTTTCATGTTTATTAAATTTCATCACTTCTCCTTCACAATTTAGCTTTTGTAGTGGTTTCCATGATGCTATAGATCTTCGCCTAACATTAAATGAAAGTTTATAAATAAATAATAGCCGATTCTACTTTTATTTAATTAGTAGTGTTCTTTGTTTAATTTTCTTTTTAGTTTTGGTTCTTGTTTTTGAATGTCCTCTAGCGTATTTATTAGATTTATCAAAGTAAGCATGTCACTAGATTTATTCAGTATTTTTATTTAAGGATTTCATCATGATTTCACATTGTGATAATGATTGCAAGATTAAGCTTTGAGATGATGAAGAAGAAAATAAATCATTCGAGATTTAGTTTTTCATGTATTATTAATGTGGTGGGGTTTCTTGAAGGCCTTTGTGTAATAGTTTGTGTTGGATATATAGCTGTGCGAGTTACACGGGCTGCCACTCACACGGTCATGTGCTAAATCGTGTGGATTTCACGAATCGCACTCCAAATATGCAGGAAAAGCAATTTTTAGGTTTATCGGGTATTCTAAGACCTATATATGATACAAATAAGAAAATAAGAGAGCCGTTATAGAATACTCAAGAAAACAACTCGAAAAACACCATTGAAACCAACTCTAAAGCAGATTTCCATCAAGTTTGAATATATCCTTTTGATTTATTCGAAGTTTATTATGGGATTCTTTGTTTCTTGTAGTTATACTATTTTTTAAGATGTTTTTATTTTCTATCATGAACTAATTTTCTAAATACCTAGGGAGATGAACCCTAGGATGAATTCTGTTATTTGATTTCTATTTTTACGCAATAAATTCTTAGATCTTGTTCTCAATTATGTGTGCTTAATTCTTGATTTAATATTTTTAGACTATTAAACCATGTTTGATGTGCTTGAATCAGAGGAGAAATAAACCTTGTTTAAGAGTAGATCTAGTATAATTGAGTGGGGTTGCATGCAATTCTAGAAATAAGATGACATAAATCTACCAGATTAGAGTCAAATCTAATTAGGGGAATCCATAGATCGAGTTAATGCCACAGTAGGGGTTTTAATTAGAAAGAAATTTTAATTAATCAACCTAGAGTCAGTTGCTCTTAGTTTTGAAGAGAGGTATTAACATAATTTAGGGATTTCTACTGATCAAGGTACTAAATGAAGAAATTGCATAATATAGATTGATAGTAACAGATGAAGTCTAGCTGGATTCTTTCATGGGTATTGTCTTGCTTCTTGGTTGTTAATCGTTTATTTCCCTGATTTGTTCTTCGTTGTGTTCTTTAGTTAATTAATTTAGTCAATTTTAATTTTAATCAATCACTCCAATTTTGTATTAAATAATAGAAAGACGGTAATTACTAGTACTTTTAGTCCTTCTGGGAACGATATCTTTACTCACTATAGCTATACTATTAATCGATAAGTGCACTTGTCTTAGTCAGATTTTTAGTTGGTTTACGACTGCATCACTATTAAAATAGCAAATCTGGAGAAAACTTGAAAAAAGTTTGATTTAACAAAATAGGTGCTCAAGATATTCAATGCTAATACTAGAAAACTCGATAAAATACTAGTCGTAGGAAGACAAAGCCCAAGAAAAGAAGGATTGGGTATGTTGATGAAAAAGGTAAAGTTGTTGTTGAAGGTCTTACTATCTTTTTCAAAGTTATAAATGATTTTCAAAGTGAAGATAAAACCAATCTATTGTGATTAATATTGACAACAAGGGATACTCTGAACCCAAGATCATTGTCATTATTGTGGTACACCAGACCACATTAGACCAAGATTTTAAAATACTGCATGAAGTTGTCAACACAGTTGCCTATGTCATCAACAAAGTTCACTTGAGAGCAAATACACATATGACTCACTATGAAATTTGGAAGGGAAGAAAGCCAAGTGTGAGGTACTTTCATGTCTTTAGGAGTACCTGCTACATTCAAAAAGATAAAGAGTATTAGGGGAAGTTCAGTTCAAGAGCGATGAAAAGATTTTCCTAATCTACTCAGATTCAAGCAAGGCTTTTTGAGTATACAAGTGAACTCAAAAGGTAATAAAATTTGTTAATGTGGTTATTAATGATGAATCCATTCATAACATTACCATAGACGAAGATGAAGGAGTGGCACAAACAATGCCCACTGCTCCAAGTACTGAGCTAGCAGTTAAAAGACTTGAAGAAGAAATTCATTAGAGATACAACATTCATCTAGAGTCGGGAAGAACCATTCTATCAATAATGTAATTAGTGACACCAACGATGGGTAAAGAGGAGGAAAACCATGACCGAACTATAGGGATATAGTAAGGTTTGCTTGTTACACATTTCAAGTTGAACCAAAAAAGTTGGAAGAAGCTTAAAAAGATAAGGATGGGATCCAAGCTATGCAGGAATAACTCCAACAATTTGACTGAAATAAAGTCTGACAACTAGTACCAAGAAATTTAGGTTGTAATGCCATTGGCACAAAATGGATTTTTAAGAACAAGACTGAAGATTGATGGGCCAAGTGTACGCACAAGTTGAGGGAATTTAATTTGATGAAACATTTGCTTTTGTTCTTCAATTGGAGGCCATTTGATTTTTACTAGCCGTAACCACTCACCTTAACATCATACTTCATCAGATGGATGTAAAGAGTGCCTTCCTTAATGGATTCTTAAAAGAGAAAGTGTATGTTGCTCAGTTAAAAGAATTTAAGGATCTTGACCATCCTGATTTTGTGTTTAAACTCAACAAAGTCCTCTATAGATTGAAGCAGACCCTTTGTGCCTAGTATAAGAAAAACTCACAATTTCTTCTTAATTAGGGGTATCAATGAGGCCCAGTTGACAAAAAACTATTCATCAATAGGCATCAAGGTACCTTTTTTATTGCTCAAATCTACGTTGGTGATATAATGTTTAGTTCCACATTATGAGTTTTAGGGAAAACTTTGTTAATATGATGCATAACAAGATTGTGATGAGTATGGTAGGAGAATTATCCTACTTCCTTGGTTTCCAAATCAAACAGCTTGAGAATGTCATCTTTCTGTCATAAGAAAAGTATACTGAAAAATTGATCAAAATTTTTTGAATAGATAATGTAAAGCCTACGAGGGCACTAATGTCACTAAGTGAAAATATCAACACAGATGTAGGAGTACCTACTGCTCTTAACACTTATAAGAGTATGATAGGAAGCTTGCTCTATCTAACTGCAAGTAGGCCTGATTTGAGCTTTAGTGTAGGCGTTTGTACTCAATATCAATCCAACCTAAAGGAGGCACATGGCAAAGCTGTAAAACACATCATCAAGTATGTTCTAGGTGTACTTGATTTTGTGATATGAATGTCAAAAAATAGTGATATGAGCTTAGTCGAGTATAGTGATGCAAACAGGGTAGGAAACATAGATGATTGAAAAAGTATTTTTGGAGGCTATTTCTATCTTGGATGAAATCTTGTATCTTGGTACTACAAGAAACAAACATCAATCTCACAATTCATAGTTGAGGCGAATTATATTACAGTAGGAATTTGTTATAATAGATGTCAATAATGGCAATAGAATGCTCGCAAAAATAAAGAAAAATAAGAACACACAAATTTTACGTGGAAACCCTTTCAGGAAAAAACCACGGGTAGAGGAAAAGAAATTCACTAATGTTGAAAAACAAATTATTCAAGAAAAGTTTCGACTACATCTATTTAAAGGTTCAAAAACCTTATTCTAGTCAATGTCAAATAAAACAAGGTAACCTTGATACATCATATGTTCCTTTTGATTATGTTGAAACTTCTGTCAATGAGTTAGAAACAAACCCTTCCTCTTTTGTTGGTTATTCTATCACCAATATTTCTGAGCCTAGTACTAATTCATCTATTGTTGAGAATACTAGTGTTGAACCTATTATAGTTATTAAAGAAAAGGAAAAGGAAGTTATGGTTACCAGAGTAACCATAAATCCATACATTGATCTTGGCACTGTCGCTATTGAAGTTAGTTTCAAAAAGATTCAATTAATGCTCACTAAAGAGATAGAGTAGAGTTACAAAGCTTCAAAAAGAAATATGACTGTTGATGAAGGGAAAGTTTATTTGTTCCCTTTTTCTCTAACGAGAAAAAGATCAAGCTTGATGATTGAGTCATTATTGAAGCAAATTCTGATGATGATATTCCTTTGAAGAAGCTTTAACTTGGAGGCATGACTCAAAAAAATAGGGCCTAACATCCTTTTCTCTCCCAAAGAAAAGAAGGTTGCTAAGCTTGTTGGCCTTAGTCCAAGGAAAAAAAAGAAGAACTACTAAAGACAAAAGACCAAAATTTCCTCTCCACTACTTGCACCAACAAGTATTTGCTCTTTGCAAAGAAAAATTTTAATATAAGAATAAAACATTAATGAAAGGAGCTTTGGAGATAAGGGCATTAACATTCTACTTAAGAAAAATAATATGCTACAATCTGTTGCTTACTACAACCTTATGTTAAGGAGGTTGTTTAAGAATTTTATGTCAATATTATCAAGACCATCAATGATCCATCAAGTTAATTGTACCATAAAGTTTATGTTTGAGAAAAGTGGTGCAAGTTTATCCCTGAATAAATAAAAGAACTATTCTTCATCCTTGCTCAACTGATGTGGAACTAGAGGAATCATATGACCTCATGGCCAAGACCATCACAAGTGGAGTGTATTGACTTGGCCAAAGGCAACTAAGCTTCAAGCCTCTACCTTGGAGCCTACATATGCTAGCCCATTTTTCGTTGCTACCAAAAACTAGATTTCCAACAACGAGAGGAATACAATCTGTTAGAATTAAGTGACCCAAATTCTTATTTAAATAAAATACGATGGAAAATAAAATAAAAGTAAAATCCATATAGAACTAGACTTCTTTTATTTTATTTTAGAATAAGGTTTTTAAACCTTATTAAACTCCATCTATTTTATATTGATTAGGATAAGGTGTTTCAATCCTACTAGAATATGGCTTTGCAAGCCTATAAATAGACATAGTCTATTCCTCTTGTATTTGAGTAAAAATTTTTCGACATAGTGAATTTTCTTCTCCTCTGCCTGTGGTTTTTTTCCGAAAGGGTTTCCACGTAAAATTTATGTGTTCTTTATTTTTATTTATTTTATTCTATTTTATTTTTCACAAATTGGTATCGAGCTTAGGGTTATTCATCTCGATCACGGTAATGGCGTCTTTGAAGTATGAAATTCATTGTTGGATCGCAACACCGATTTGCGTTGTGGCAAATTAAGATGCAAGCGTTCTTGCAGATGGATCTAGAGGATGCCCTGCTAGGATAGATAAGATGCCTTCGACATTAACAGATGAAGAGAAGAAGCGTAAGGATCGAAAGGCATTAACACAATTACATCGCATTTGTCCAACGAAATTTTGCGAGGATGTGATGAAAGAGAAACTGCCATTGCATTATGGAAGAGGCTAGAACAAATATGTATGTCGAAAACTCTAACAAGCAAGTTGCATATGAAGCGGCGTCTTTATGCTCATCGTTTGGAGGAAGGTGCGTCAGTACACGAACACTTAACGGTGTTTAAAGAAATTCTCTCAAACTTGGAGGCCATGGAGGTTCGGATGATAAGGAAGATCTAGGGTTGATTCTACTTTGTTCGTTGCCCCGTCTTATTCAACCTTTAGAGACACGATTTTATATAGCCGCGAGTCTCTCACAGTTGATGAGGTTTATGATTCTTTAACCTCGTATGATAAGATGAAGCATCTTGTGGTTAAACCCAACTCTCGGGAGAGGGTCTCATTGTTCGTGGGAGACAAAACCGAATGTTGATGATGATCGTGGTAGAACACGAGAACGGAATCCTCGTGGTAAATCTAAGGGTAGATCGAAATCTTCAAGCAGAGGTAAAACTTGCAACTTCGCAAGAAGAAAGGGCACATTAAATCTGAGTGCTATAAGCTACAAAATAAGATTAAAAGGAGGTGCGAATCAAAAGGAAAACAACCGAAAAATTCGGTGAAGTGATGTTGTAGAAGACTACAGCGATGGTGAACTTCTAGTTGCTTCATCAATGATTCTAAAGTGGCGAGGAGTGGATACTTGATTCAGTTGCACCTTCCACATGAGTCCCAATCGGGATTGGTTTACAACTTATGAAACGATGTCTGAAGGTGTTGTTTTGATGGGAAATAATGCTTCATGTAAAATCGCAGTGTTGGAACAATTAAAGTTAAGATGTTTGATGGAGTTGTCGAATACTTAGTGACGTGCGGCATGTTCCGAATTGAAAAGAAATTTAATTTCGTTGAGTACTCTTGATTCAAAAGGGCATGATACACAATGAAAGTGGGGTTTTAAAGATTTCAAAGGGTCCTTGTTGTGATGAAAGGGCAAAGAAAGATTGCCAAGTTATATGTTTCTGAGGTTCTATCATATCGGTGATGCAATTGTCGCTTCCTCTTCCTTGTCGGATGATGATATTACTAAACTTTGGCATATCGCCTAGGGCATATGAGTGAGAATGGCATGGCGAAATTAAGCAAAGAGGACTTCTTAATGGGCAAGGAATTTGCAAACCGAATTTCGTGAGCACTGTGTTTTGGGAAGCAAAGAGAGTTCGATTCACTAGAGGAATCCATAACACGAAGGAAGCGTTGGAGTATATCCATTACGATCTGTGGGGCCGTCCAGAGTGCCTTGAGAGGTGGAGCTAATTATATGCTAACCTTTATTGATGATTTTTCCGAAAAGTTTGGGCGTTCTTCACGAAGCGAAAAGCGATGTGTTTTCCACATTTAAGTCTTGGAAAATTATGATTGAAAAACAGACGGAAAAGCAGATAAAATACCTCCGTGCAGACAATGGCTTAGAGTTACATTACGATGAGTTTAATAGATTGTGCAAGTCGGAGGATCATGAGACACTTGACGATTCGTCATACTCCACAACAAAAGCGGCGTTGCGAGCGAATGAACGAACGATCATGGAGAAGGTTCGATGTATGTTGTCAAATGCCAACTTACCGAAGTCATTTTGGGCGAAGCGACCTCTCTTGCATGTTTTTGATCAACCGATCTCCATCCGTTGCCATTGAGAAAAGACTCCACAAGAGGTATGGTGCAGTAATCCCGCTAATTATTACGATTTAAAGATTTTTGGGTGTCTGCGTATGCTCATGTTGATAATGGAAAATTGGAACCGAGATCCATTAAATGCATTTTTCTTGGTTATAAAGTGGTGTAAAAGGCTATAAGTTATGGTGTCTGAAAATAGAAAAGTTGTGATTAGCAGAGATGTTGTTTTGATGAAACTGCTATGCTACCTAACTTATCTCTTAAAGACTCTTCCAATAAAGAAAACCAAAAGCGGTGGAGCATCAGTTAATACTGAATCAACTCCTCAAGCCGATACAAAAATTGAGAATAGAATTGCTTCTTCACCGCAATACTCTATCGCCAAAAACAGGACAAGAAGAGAAATTAAACCTCCAAAGAAGTATGCCGAGGTTGATCTAGTTGCTTATGCTTTAAATGTGGTGAAGATATAGATGCGAATCAAGAGCCATTTAATTATTACGAGGCGATTAGTGTGAAGACTCGAAAAGTGGATGTTTGCTATGCAAGAGGAGATGGAATCACTCCACAAAAAGCGAACATGGGATCTTGTAAAACTTCCTAAAGGTAAAAAGGTCATTCGTTGTAAATGGGTGTTTAAAAGAAAGAAGGGACTCAGGAGTTGAAGAACCGGATATAAAGCAAGGCTTGTTGCAAAGGGTTCTGATCAAATTCGAGTGGACTTCACGATGTGTTCTCTCCGGTTGTTAAGCATAGTTCGATTCGAGCTTTGCTTGGTATTGTTGCCATGCATGATTTGGAGCTTGAGCGGTTAGATGTAAAACGCATTTTGCATGGAGAACTTGAGGAAGATATTTACATGCAACAACCGGAGGGTTTTATAGTCTCGAAAAATAGGACTATGTTTGCTTCTTTGAAAAAGTCCCTTTACGGTTTGAAACAGTCACCAAGACAATGGTACAAGAGGTTTGATTCCTTTATGACTTCTCATGATTTCAAAAGAAGTAGTTTTGACAGTTGTATCTACTTTAAGAAAAAGCGGTGATGGTTCTTTTGTGTATCTACTTCTTTATGTTGATGACATGTTGATAGCGACAAAAAGATAAAGAGAGATAAGAAAGGTTAAAGCCCAACTAAGTGAAGAATTTGAGATGAAAGATTTAGGACCAGCAAAGAAGATACTTGGTATGGAGATTCTCGAGATAGAAAAGCAAGTAAATTGTACCTAAGTCGGAAGGGTACATTGAGAAAGTTCTTTGCGAGTTCAATATGCAGAGTGCTAAGCTCTGTTAGTACTCCTTTAGCGACCATTTCGGACTTTCATCGGCCTTATCTCCTCAATCGATAATGAGATTGAGTACATGTCACATGTTCCATACTCTAGTGCAGAGGATCTCTCATGTATGCTATGGTTTGTTCACGTCCGATTATCATATGCGATCGGTCGGTTAGCGATACATGGCGAATCTGGTAAAGAACACTGGAAAGCGATTCGATGGATTTTAAGATACTTACGAGGCACTACTAATGTTTGCTTACAGTTTGGAAGAACTAAAGATGGAGTTATAGGGTATGTTGATGCTGATTTTGCTGGAGACCTTGATAGAAGAAGATCTCTCACGAGTTACGTCTTTACAATCGGAGGTTGTGCAATTAGTTGGAAAGCCACTTTGCAAACTACGATCGCTTTGTCTACCAACGAAGGTGAGTACATGGCGATTCTCGAGGCTTGTAAAGAAGCTATTTGGTTGAAGGACTATTTAGTGAACTCAATGAAGACCTTCAAATCAGCCACAATATTTTGTGACGATCAGTGCCATCTTTCTTACAAAAGATCAAATGTTTCATGAGAGAACAAAACACATTGATATTCGGTATCATTTTGTTCGTGATATTATTGCTCGTGGTGATATTGTTGTGAGCAAAATTAGCACTCATGAAAATCCTGCAGATATGATGACTAAGTCACTTCCTATAACCAAGTTTGAGCATTGCTTAGACTTGGTTGGTGTTCATTGTTGAAGTTAAACCCTTAAGGGGTTTTTGGAAGAGGTGAAGAACTTGTTTATTGAAAGTTCGCGATGAAAAACTTGTTCATTGAGAATTTGTGTCAAGGTGGAGATTGTTAGAATTAAGTGACCCAAATTCTTATTTAAATAAAATACGATGGAAAATAAAATAAAAGTAAAATCCATATAGAACTAGACTTCTTTTATTTTATTTTAGAATAAGGTTTTAAACCTTATTAAACTCCATCTATTTTATATTGATTAGGATAAGGTGTTTCAATCCTACTAGAATATGGCTTTGCAAGCCTATAAATAGACATAGTCTATTCCTCTTGTATTTGAGTAAAATTTTTTCGACATAGTGAATTTTCTTCTCCTCTTGCGTGTGTTTTTTCCGAAAGGGTTTCCACGTAAAATTTATGTGTTCTTTATTTTTATTTATTTTATTCTATTTTATTTTTCACACAATCACTAAGAAGTTGGTCATTCTACTGAGAAAATATTATGATTGTAATCAGATCAATTTGGGGTAACTCATTTTTTAAGAGATCATTAAGCATGCAAATCGAGTCTACCTTAGGTTATGTTTTCCTTTCCCTTCTCTTATTTTCTAGATACTTTATAAATAAAATCTAAACTTGTTCTTGCAACTAAAAATATGGGAAAAAGCTTGTCGAATTAAAGTTTTCTTACAAGTGGCTTGAAGGGAAGTATTTTGAGGCTAATCCTGGAGTCATTCTTGGTGTTGAATCACAACCTGTGGATGCAGTGCCTATACCACTTGGCACTAAGACTCACACTCCTAGGCAACTATCAACATTTGAACAAAGGATGCTATAACATATGGATGATGAAATTGCCTCTTAAAAACGTGCCATTTAACGGCTTCAAGCTAATGCAAGTCGTGATAAGGCTTTGTGGAATGATTTGCAGGCCAAACAACTCCATTAACTCCTTACAAACTTGTTAAACAAAAAGGGGGAGTAGGATATACCTGCTGTTGCTTTTATTTTTTATTTTAGTTTTTAATTCTTTTTGAAGTTTAATTACTTTAGTTGTTATATTTTTGAACCCTTTTTCCAATTTAGCTTACTATTATATAATTCCTAGTATTTTAATTACTGATACGATCATCATATTTTATGGAACCGATGATTGATTTGCGTGATTATGTTAATAGTTAAGTATGATTGATTAAAAGGAGTTAATTAGGGGGAGCATTTGTATCTCTCATTATGTATGTTCTTCAATTATGGTTTTCTTCAAAAATTTTCCAAAAAGGGAGATTGTTGAGGTAATTTTTGAGTAATGCCAAGTAGTAGTGCCTATTGGTGTCTAGCATTGCTTAGCTCAAAAACTCGTCATGTTTGAGTTGACAAATTTTAGCAACAAAAATCCTTAGGCTTTGATTCCAGTTGATACTTTGGATGTCTGTAAGCCTATCTATGATATCCAAAGTGGTTATATCTACATAATCTGGAGATCGGTTTGGATTGGATCAAGATAATTGACTTTCCAAGTTTTGTGAAACTGGATTGAACGGGGTAAAACTTGGAAACATATCATTGAGATTCAAGACTTATCCTGAGATCATTAAAAATATTCCTTAGACTTATTATCTTGCTAGCTTCATAGGAAGATTAATTATAATTGATATAGTAAGTTAGCAAGTCTCGTTTTCTTATAAATTGAAGAGACTTGAATAGGTGTTGTACAAAGCTGAGAGCACTTATTTCTTGTTTATTGAGGAATGTTTCTTGTAAGAGCATTGAGTTAAATAATCAAGTGAGTACTTGATTAATGTCCTAAGTTTTCAAGGGAAAACTTATTGTTTAGATCTTAGGCATAAATGTGATAAGACTAATCTAATGAGTGTTAGAGGTTGTAATCACTTGTTGTACCTATTGCTAGGATAATGGATTATCTTATAGGCAAGACCCCAAAAATATAGGGGAACCAAACTGAATAAACATTGTTCTTTGTTTTTCTATCTTGTTAATACTATATATCTAAAATAGTTGGCGCAGATCTTAAGCACTGCTAAAATTTGCTTGCAAATATCAATTTAAACATCAGTTTGTAGTAGTATGTGCCTATCTTTGTATTCAATATTATTTACGGTTTCTATTAATGAAATTTATTTTAAAATTGACTTAGAAAATAATTTGTATTCAATTTAATGATTGCTGAGTTCAACAAGTTCAAAATATTTTATTCAAATAATTTGAAAGACTATTAATTTAAAATTAAATATTAAAAATTTCATTCAATTTCAAACATTTTAATCACCAACTATTTAATTAAGTAAATAAATTTAATTCAATTTAATTAAACTAATTTAAATAATTAAATTTATTTCTCATATCGCAATTAAACTCCAATCAATCATAAAATTTTTAGTATTGAACTCGTATATATTACAAAAGAAAATTGGAATCTCTTTTTCTTTCCCAAATAAAATAATAAGAATAACAATAAAGCGATGCCGCCCGAAAATACAACCATCACATGTCATAGTCGTTAATTATATGATTAATTTAGAAAAAAAAAAAAAGAAAAGTTAGTTATATGATTCATAATAAATATAGAAAATTGTTGGCACTCGTGAGGAATTTCTATTTTAATTAATGAAACAAAAGAATCCGGTGGCATATTATTATTAACAGAGTATCAGATGCTCTTGAAGACCTGAAGAAAACTATAAAATAACAAGCTTCATTAATTTATTATATTATACTAAATGGAAGCCCAAGGCAGGGACGTTTGACCATTACTAACTATATTATTAGCCTAATGAAAATTATTTTCAAAGACATTTTTGTTTTGGGGTCGGTTGCATTCATATAAATATTCGTGTTTGAATATCTCTATTTTATATAGTAGGAGAAATTCTTTGTCTCAAGATGCATTCATGCATTTGAAACAAGTGAAGCCTACGTTAAAAGCAATTTTATATTTTAATAAGAGAATTATATCATATGGTTGCTGTTAATAATTTCAACTTTTAATGTATATGTTTTGAATTTAGATATTAAAATATTTGTTAAAAGGTGTAGTATTCTTAAATAATAACTTTAGGTTTGACTTGATGTGTAGTTTTTTAAAACAAACTTTGACCTTTGAACAAATTTATGCCAACTTTTTAGTGTTTTTATGTTTATGGTTGTTTTGTAATAGGTTAGGTTAAGAGATGGATCTCGTAGGGAGATGAAATTTAAAAAATATTGGAATTTGCAACACTTTTTGATGCTTTAAGTAGGTGTTAGGGCTTTATAATAGAGAAGCTAAGAGCTCAAGACAATGAAAAAGATTTAGAAGAGAAAGCTACTCATGAGGTGAGAGTTATTTTTTGTCTTCCCTTAGTCTAAAGGTTGCTCCTTTATTATTATTGGTTTACACAATTATCATTAATACTTGACAATTACTAAGTAGTATTACATGGTTATATCATAAAACGAAAAGATAGTTTGTATTAGTAAACGAATGTAAACATGTCTTTAGTCTAATCAGAAATGAACAAACCGATTGAAAGACTAATATGTTGTCTATCAAGTTCAATTGGGGAGATGATTTGTTTTGGCATCAGAACGGATGACTTCTAAAAGATAAAGACATAGATATGATTAACTGGACTAACATTACATCGAACTAGACCCAAGAAGAATATATCCTAAATCCATTTATGGATTTATTCACTTGTGATGTTCATAGTGTGGCATACCTAAATCCTGAGTAGATGACGAGCTATGTATGTGTGACTTATATACTTTGATGTAAGTAAAAGTCTGAGTTCAAATAGGTAAGGAATCCTAAGCTAGTGCGTTGGGTATAAGACTTCTACAATATGTAGCATCGTTCACAATAATGGAATTCATAACCCGAGACATGGTTAAATGATATCCTCTCATTGGCATTCAATGGTTGATGAAAAGTAACGTGGCCACAGGTTGTTTGTCTTTATAATGAATTAATTAATTGCTATTTGATAGAAATTGACTTTTCATAAAGGAAGATTTAATGGTTACCATGAGATAAAATAGGACCACATTAAAAGAAATGATATTAACCCAAAGAGATTAAGGACAAGGTCATTGAACGAGCACTGATTGAGTTGCTTTTGTTGTAACTCCTCTAACCCGTATCTGTTGTCGAAACAAGGTTATGGAGTATTATCAAAATTTTCGGGACAATTTCGGTTAACTTATGTCGTATTTCCATATCTCATATTTCATTCCATGGCAACTTATCTTTAGTTCATGTTTAACATTGTCAAAACTTTGCCCGTTGAATTTATTTGAAATATTGACGGATACTCATATAGTTCACTTAAAGTGTACAAGTCTATAATCTGTCAATTTGTATCCAGTAGTACCCCTTTAGGGTACATAATCAGAAAGCACACTCTCAAGCCACATATCAAGATGCTCATCTGGGCTAAATCTCAGCAAGTTCACAAAGAACTTTTAAATCAGGAAACTCATAATTGCTCACAAAGAGCCATGTAATAGGAGCACCGGATAGCCATGTCTTAGAGAGTTCAAGCGAGCCATGTCAAGACGCTCAAAAAGAGTTACGTTTGTGTCCGCAACGTATGCAGGATCACAACCGATTGAATCATGTAACAGGATGCTCACAAAGAGCTATAGTAGTGTGCTACACATGCAGATTCACTACCAATCAGGATGTTCGCAAGAACTATGTAGTAGGATTACCAGTCCAGACTAAATCTTGTCTACAACATATAATCAGTGAGATAAGAATTACCAGTTCAGGCTAAATCTCATCTCTAACATATAATCAGGATTACCAATCCAGGCTAAATCCCGATTTCAACGTAAGATCAGAATTACCAGTCCAGGCTAAATTCTATCTTTAATATATGCTAGAGAAGGCTTATATCAGGATTACCCGTCCAGGCTAAGTCCATTTTGTAATGAGGTTAAGGATTCATCGTCCGAGCTAAATCCCATCAGCAACACATGCAGGACCTCATTCCATATGGGAAATCACCTTTATCCATTGATATTCAATATTCAACTGGAACTTGTCACTTATCGAGCATTATCATTTATCAGGTTTTGTTAGACATATGCGAATAATTTCAAATATATTCATAGTATTTATATAATTTATATGTACACATCCAATGCAAGCATAAAAATATACAAAATTTAGTTACACGAACTTACCTGGCTAAATTGCAGAAATACTAAGATTCAGGGGTATTTTGGTAATTTTCTATTTTCCTCAATTTTCACCCAATCTTAAATTAATAATTTCATTCAATTTATTAATTTAAACAATAAAACAATTCATTTCCTTCAATTTGTTCATTTTTGACATTTTTATAAAATTGCCCCTAAAGTTTTACTTTTATTCAATTTAATCCCTGAGTTTAAAACATGTAAATTATCCATTAAACCCTTGCTAGCTAAATATTCATATATTTATTTTCTTCCTCCTCCTCTCCATTCCACATCCTTAATATATACATAACTCCACTATTTACTTATATGTTCATGTCAAGCTATCCACTTGAGTCATAGTTACTAAATTATTTATATCTTGAGCTACAGAATTCCAAATTAAGATCCGCTTGATGTTTTTGAAACTAGACTCAAATATTTTTCTACATAAAAATTTCAGAATTTATAATTTTAGC
This sequence comes from Gossypium arboreum, assembly GCF_025698485.1. NCBI lineage: Eukaryota > Viridiplantae > Streptophyta > Magnoliopsida > Malvales > Malvaceae > Gossypium > Gossypium arboreum. The sequence continues at coordinate 2,780,579 of NC_069082.1, read as the reverse complement.
CAATAAATACAGTAAAGTCTTTAGATTTATCCGTATTCTGTTGTTTGACAGTTTAGACCTTTCTTTACTAAAAATTAATTATCTCTTAGTACGGGGTTTGGATGATGTTTCCATTTGTTTCTCTTGAAAACAGACTCATTAAAAATTTAAACATATAAATTTAAACCCTAAAATATTTTTATACAATTTTTAATGATTTTCCAAATTCAGAACAGGGGAATCCGAAATCATTCTGACTTTGTTTCACAAAATTTATTATATCTCATATTTTACAATTCCATGCTTACATAGTTTCTTCTATGAGAAACTAGACTCAATAAAATTTAATTTCATATTTTATTCAACCTCTAATTCGATTTCCACAGTTTTTGGTGATTTTTCAAAGTTAGACCACTGCTGCTGTCCAAAAGTGTTTTAGTGCAAAATATTAATTACCAAGTTTATAACACCCTCATTCCATTTCTCTATAATATTTCTCATCACTTTCTCTTATTTCTCTTCACTAAAATATCAACAACATAGAGCCTTATATAATAAAACTCTCCTATAACATCATTTCCATGCTTTTTCAATAATATCAAACTTTAAAATATATTGAAATCTTGATGTTCTTACTTTGTTCTATTGATTTCAATCTCTAACTTGATTTTCTCTCTCCCCCAACTTCTATTTCTTGAATCTAACTTGATATTCTAGCTCCCTATAGTCTCCTTGTTATCTTTCTCTCTTGATGTCTATGGAAATTCTTTTGATTTCTAGGTGAAAATAGTGGATTTTTGGTGAAATGACCAAATTGTAAAGAAAGCAAAACTTTCTTTCTTTCTCTCTTCTTCTTACATTGATGCATGGGAAAGATGAAGAGAATTCTTTATCTTTCTTTCCTTATATATTACATGAAATAATAATAATATATAATTAAAAAATCAAATTAAAATATTAATAAACTAATATTTATTTATTTAATTAATCTAAAATATCTCCACATCATCATTGCCTTCTAGATTTCTCTCTCCTTCTAATTGACCATTTTTCCCTTTATAATCTTTTAAAATTCTATCCTTGAGTTATCATTTAATTTGGTATAATTGCAATTTAATCCCTCACAATTCTTCACCTATTCAATTTGGTCCTAATTCATCCATTTTCCTTAATTTCTAGATCATTCCACCCTTAAAATATTTACACTATTGGTCCTTCAAATTTTTCATATTTAAGCTTTAACCCCTCAAATTTTGAGTATTTACTATTTGCAACAAAACTTTTTTCACTTTTACGAGTTAGTCCTTTCTTAAATTAATATATCATAATATACTTTTCAATGTTGACATAACTCAAAATTTCCCTTTTTGTCACTGTATTTCCTTATTTTACTATATCAAGGATAATATCTTACTATAAAAAATTTTTGGGTATTACATTCGTAATAGTATGTCGTTATGAAGAGCTCAATCATGATACTATAGTGGAATGACTTTGTGATTAAATGAATTTATAATTAATAGGTGAAAAGCTAGAACTTAATTGTAAATCATTTGATCCTTAATCGCATATGTCTAATCGGTTCCTCCACTAACTCGTTGAAATGAGAAATGAATAACACGTTGACTCAACTGAACAAAAATAAATAGAAATGGTGAAAAATGGAGAAATGGGAAACATTTTGAAACGATTATGGGTTTCTCCAAAATGAAAAATGAAAATGGAGAAATGAAATCATTTGGAAATGGATGTGGTTTTCTCCAAAATGAAAATGAAAAGTGAAAAAGACTTGGAAATGAATTTATGTTTTTTGAATTAAATGAAGTTTGAAAATGGAAATAAATTATTTGGTCATAGAAAACCTGTTGAATGTAGAAAATTAACTATATTTTCTCATAGATTATTTTATGATAAAGTCATGATTTTGAAAAAATTAAAATTGGGTTGAGAAGATTATTTAATTGATTTATTAATTAAGATGTTTATTCTGAAAATAGAAAAATAAATATCGGGTTAGATCAAATTATAAAGTACTGGGTTAAAAGTCTAAGAAGTACTTGTAATTAGACTCGATATGCCAGAGGCCCAAACGCCCCTCATCGTAAAGAGAGGGACGAAAACCCCTAGTATTATTAACTAGGGTTGTCGCTCCCTATTCTTCTAGTCAGACTAAACTTTTGTTTTTCTAGTTGAAATAACTTCTATAAATAGATGGCACCAGTGGGGCAAAATACACAACTTTAAGTTATTGTTATCCTGCCCGAAAACAGAGAGTTTTATTCTCTAAGTATTAAATATATTTTCTAAAATAACAGTTTTGTGAGTTTCTATTGCGAACAGATTTTTTTTTTTGTTTTCACACTAAAATAAAGAAAACTATTTTTTCTGTGTTTGATTCGTATCATTTGAGCTCACACTCGATGTAGTTCGTGGTATGAGAATAGAAAATAAGGTTGTTCGGTTGAAAGTCAGGAATGACAAGGATTCTTTTAGTCGAAAACACAAGTGCGATCTTGATAAAGGGTTTATTATTCTAAATATCACAAGTCAACTTAATTTTCATAATTTTTATTTTAAGTAATACATAAAAACCATTTTCAAATCATATTTTTTCCAACATGGCTACCACAATGTACTTCTTTTGTACCATCATGGGTGGAAATGGACCCACAATATCCAATCTCGATATGGTGAGGGGCCACAAGTTGGAGATGAACTGCAACAGTTCAACTAGTTGAGGTGTACATGTGAAAACTTCTGGTAGGGCTTACACTTGGCTATGAATTCCATGGCATCCATTTGGAGGGTGGGAAAGGAATAACCTTGATGGGGGACCTTTTGTGCAAGGGCTCGGGCTCTCAAATTTCATCTAATTCCTTCACTATATAGCATAATAAAATTGATTCCTACCTTAAGCATCAGATTCCTATCTCAATCATCTTAGTTAAGAGGAGTCATAGAAAGAACAGGCTCAAAATCACAATCAATTCCTTTTTCAAATCCCCATACGGCTACCGGAGCTCTTCCGCATGCCATAAATGACTTAGGAATAAGAAGAATCTTAGAACCAAATGAGAGGTAGCTAACCAACTTCTCGGAGGGACATAATTAACTGTATTGATCGCGGTAGTTATGCCACCTATAGATTTTAAAGACCTTAAAGGAGCATGCGTCATATATTTCGCAGAACGTCATTCTTGCCAAGGTTGTATGTCTTTTTTCAACCCACTCAAGTCCAAACCATTGGGACTTCTTAGAGGTTCTAACCAATGAACATGCAAATCCTTTATTAGAGATTGGTAATAAATGGACTTTCTATAAGGTCTATTTTACTTATAGGATTTATCAACTCTTTAACGAATTTGATAGCTTGGCCAGTGACTCAAGATTCGCGATTACACAAATCCATTTATACATCTCCCTCATAACATATTTAACTTAAGATGGGGCCAAGCACCTCAAGAATGGATGCTAGAAACTTTTTCTGTCTAACACCCCATCTATCATAATGTATCGGGCTACTTTTTTATAAAGCTTAGCCTATTCTATAAGATTGAAATGTAGTTTTACACCTACAAGGAATTCCACTATGGGTTTGATATAGATTACCCCATCATTTATGCTAAAGACCTGTAAGAATGTGATATAATTAGGTTTCTTCTTGTGTTCCAATAGAATCTTACCCTATTGCTTAATCTCAATTAAAGAAGCCAATCGAAAAAAGGAGTTCGCCCAAGTGTTTTCAGTCCTATAGATCCTTTTTACCTTAATCTCTAGATACCTAGGCTGCAAGCCTTTGTCTAACATATGATATTTAGCCAACGTGATTTAAGAATCTCATACTCACCCTAAATTTACTTTACTTCCAATTTAGAGTTTGTGTGAAAATGTAACTTATGAACTCTTAATTTCAGTGCTAGCTCAAGACATAATATGAACATTTCATTTTCTTCTACGTTGTTAGAAGTGGAGAAAGTAAATGACAACCCATATTGCCACTTGCTACCTTTCAGATTGACTAACAATATCCCAACTCCTAACCTGTTGTTTCTAGATGATCCATCAACATAAAAAGTCCATACATTGACTTATATAGACAGTTCTACGATAGAGGGTTCCTCAAGTAAAGATACATGGTTCATAGGTGTTTTTTAACTTATAGATGGTTTTGAGCCCTTCGTGCAGAAGGGTTCAACTATAAAATTAAAAGGGTAGGAGCTTTGAAGGCCTTCCTTGGCAAGAGCTCTAAACCAAACTCCTTTACACTCCACTTTATCATTTAACCTAAAGAGTCAACCTTCTTAAAGATATCACAGAGGTTCTAGTCTAACAATACTGTAATTGGGTGAGCTTAAAAATATCATTGAAGTTTTCTCGTAACAATCACTAAGGTAAAGACAATCTTTTAACTTTTTAGTAATTTAATTCCCCTTCTTGAAGAACCTTACTCATATAATATTTTAGGTACAAGTGGCCACTATCTTCCATTACCAACACCGCTACCACTGTTTCATCTGAAGTTGTTATGTATAAGGATAGACAATTCCCTGATGATGAAAAAACAACTAACGTAGGGGGCGCTCAAATACTATTTTAACCATTCAAAGTATTTTTACTGTCTTCTGACCATTGAAACAATTCTTTGAAAGCCTTGAAGTAGAGTAGAAACTTATCAACCGTTTTCTAACAGGACTAGTTTAGGGCTACTACCTAACTAATCAAATGTTGAATCTCTTTAGTGCTTTCGGGAGGGTTCAAGTCAAGAATGCTCGTGATCTTCACTGGGTTGGATTCGATCATTCTGTTTCAAATCATAAACCCTAAAAACTTATCGGCTCCTATTTTAAAGGTGCACTTGATGGGGTTCAGTTTCATGTTGTACCTTCGTAACACAGAGAATACATGCCGTAGATCCTTAACATGTTGTTCTATGGTGACACTCTTGATAAGCATATCATCCACGTATACCTTCATATAATGTTTGATCTAGTCCTTGAACAACTTGTTAACCATTCACTGGTAAGTTGACCTCACATGCTTGAGGTAAAAAGATGGCCTTGTAACAAAACAGTCCATCCTCAATGATAAAGGTGGTCTTTTCTTGATCTTCTTTGGCCATCAAAACTTAATTTTACCCTGAGAAAGCATCCATAAAACTTATATAATGGTAGCCTGCAAAGGCATCTACTAACCTATCAATGAAGGGAATTAGAAAAGTTATCTTTTGGGCAAGCTTTGTTAAGGTTGGTGAAGTCTACATACATCATTCACTTGCCATCAGACACTGACATCATAACCACATTGGAGATTCACTCTGGGTAAGTGACTTCCCTGATGAACCTTGTTGCTAGTAATTTTTGCACTTCTTGTCTTGTAGCTTTGATGTGGGTTGAGATAACTTCCTTTTCTTTTGTTTTAGAAGTCAAACTCTAAGGTCCACACCTAATGAGTGTTTAATGATGGAAGGATGAATGGTTGGCATGTCCTGTGCAAACCATGCAAATACATTAATATGTTTCCTCAGTAGAACTTCCAATTTTTTTTAGATGGTAAGAGGTTGGATACTACTTGTATAACCTTATTAAGATTCTCGTCACTGAACCAAAGGGTTTTACTTTGTTCTATTTCTTCAAATTCGGGGAGTTTGGCTTCTAACCTCACATCTAAACTTTCAAAGTTCAACATTGGTTCATCTATCATGTTGACTCTAGCAGAGGTCATGCCAAAGGAACCAATATAGATCATCCAAGTAAAAGAGGGATCAATACGACTCTCGATGAGTTGTAGGAACACAATGTGGCACTGTATTGGCCATTCACTGGTTGGATTTCATATACAATTCGCATAATTGAGAGAAATTTAAGATTCATACAAAAGTAGACACGTCATTCTTACTATGGGTCGACCAAAGATAGCCTTGTAGGTTGAAAGATGGTCCACCATAAGAAATTTAACCATCTCTGTCACACCATGTTAGCTATCACCTAGGGTAACTTAGAGTATCACTGAACCTTTGACCTTAATTGGTCGATTTGCAAAGTCGAAGATGAAACTAGATTTCTTAAAAATTGATTCCTTAAGACCTATCTAATGTAAGGCCTATGAACTTAGGTTTTCTACCGAACTATATGTGTCCACCAATATTGTTTTTACTTGAAAACCCATTATGGTGGACAAAATAACAAGGGGGTTATTTCATTCTACATCTAATACCTATTCCTCATTAATCTTGAAAACCCATTTGTTTCCCTGGTATTGGGAAAATAATTCCTATTTCTTCAATCATTCCCTTAAGGACAGACCTTATGGTAGCCACTGTAGTTGCACGGAGGGGAAACATTACGCGAGGCATGAACATCTTTATTCCTACCAACGGTGGTTCTAATGTTACTCTATTGAATCTAATCACTTTTAGCAAACCTATGAGTAAACCCTGTCTGAGGGTTGTTGACAAGGTCATACATGAGAAACTGATGAGCGATTCCCACAATGACTACTTGGATAGCAGATCATTTGAAACCCCATTTGTTATCATGATGGCTAACTTGAATCTTTAAACAAAGTCACAAAGGGACTCACCCTCCTTCTAAAGGATATATACATGATGTATATCGGGGATTGCTTCAAGGATTTGTTAACTTTAATATGACTCGTCCTGTAAAAATAGTGGTTGCTCGACTCTTGGTATGACAACCCCCTTGGATCATGAGCACTATCTCGATCTTCCTTCTCTAATTAGGAGAAATAAAAAGCATGTTTTCTCTTTTATTAGGTAGAGACTTAGTAAGCATATCTTTATTTGGAAGAATAAGTTTTTACCAAAAATTGTAAAAAGGTTTTGATTAAAATTGTTGCTAAAACGATCCCAATCTATTATATGAGCAATTTTCTTATTCTATTGAACACTTGTGACACTTTTCAAAAGATGATGAATTATTTATAGTGGGGTTCAAATAATAGTGACAATAGGAAGATTCACTAGGCTTTTTAGGATAAGTTGTATGCACCCAAAAAGTTTGAGGGCATGGGCTATTGCAATCTTCACTACTTTAATCTTACGATACTTTGTAAGCAGACTTTGAGACTTATTATGAGTTTGGGTACTCTTTCTAGTTGGTGTTTCAAAGCTAAACATTATCCAACTAGTGATATTTTATGCTACTGAAGGCAATAATCCTTCATTGATAAGAGTATTATGGTTGCTAAGTATTTGATCTTAAAAGGTACAAGAATGCGAGTAGAGGATGGTGCTTCCATTTAAGTCTTCAAGGATCTATAGATTTGTGATGATAATAATTTTTTAGTGGATTCGACTCATTTTCTTAGCACGGAAGATTTGAGAGTTAAAAACTTTTTTTATAATAGTGGCTTAATATGGGACATGGAGTTTATTAATGGTATTTTTGTTCCTTATGACGTCGCTCGTATCTCAAAGACTTCAATCAATTATTACAAGGGACTCGATTTTCGCAATTTGCATTATAATGCAAACAATTTTTATTTGATTAAAACCGACTATTAGCTTGTTATTGATCTCTATTAACCTATTCCTTCCCCTTCGATTGCTAGACCTTGGGAATAACTTTGGGACTCTCATATCCCTCCAAAGGTTAATTTTTTTTTTGAGATTCTTAAGGGGCTTTATACCGTATAAATCAAGGCTTATCGATAAAGGAATTCAATTAGGTCCTAGTTGTTCTCAATGTAGAATGGTCGAAAGCCTTGATCATGTGCTACTTCACTGTATAAAAGCCAGTGTGATTTGGCATTTTGCTAACCAAGATTTCTCAAATTCCTTTGTTTATGATTTGATTATATCTTTTTCTAACTAGCAAGATGTTAAGATAAGGTGTAAGGTTCTAGCAACAAATATTGAGTATATGGTTCCATAGGAACTTGTATTGTTTGAGGAACACAAATGTACCAAAGGCACTCATTATGTATTTTTTCTTGTTTCGTATTTGTATAATTGGATTAATGCACAAGATGTGTTTGATAAGGTGTAAAATATTCTGCTACATTGGGCAGTAGCTTTTTCATGTGGATTAACCCTTAAGGTAGTTGGATAAAATGAAATATAAATGCGATGAGCTTTAAGGAGGAACTATTGACTAATCTTGCTGCAATTGTGAAGCATTTCGATGGTGGTTTTATCAATGGCCTTTCGAGTCACTTTTGGTTACACTTGGAACCAAAACTCACTGAAGCCTTTGCGATTCATAAAATTCTTTCTTAGTTTAAATCCATTGGTATTGATCATATTATTGTTGAGACCCATTGTCTTCAATTGATTTTTGGCTTGAACGATAGTGGTAAGGATATTTCTTACTTTGGTATGTTGATTTCGAACTGTAAAGCTCTTGCTTCTCAAGTCCAAAATTTTTTGCGTCATGAAGCTAATAAGGCTACTCATGCTTGCAAGGGTAGCCTTATTGTATGTGGCTATATAGAATGAGAAAGACTTCTTATTCTTTCCTTGATTATACTTTATGATGCCATGTCTACTCTATCCAATAAGAGTAAAGGACATAGGAGAGAATGTATGATTAAGTCTGTTGGATTGGGTTTTAGTTTATGTCTTCTCTTGTATTGCTTATAACTTATTCTACTTTACTTTAATGAAGTTATTTTTCTTAAAAAGATCTCAAACATCCCTTTCTTTTATATTCTTTCCATCTATTCCTTTAGGTCTTTTCTTTTTAGTTTCGTTTTTCACTCATTTCTACATTGATTTATATGATGTCTTAGTTTCGCCAAGCGCCATCATATGTGAAAGCTTGTGCATAAATAATAGTCCACTCTATTTTCTTTAAAAGTAGTGGTAGTTTTAGTTTTAATTTTTAAGTTTTAATCCATTTTGTTTTATCTAAAAACTATAATGGTTCTTGTCCAATCTGTTTTCTCTAAAAGTAGTGGTGGTTTTAATTTTAGCTTTTTTTAATCATGTTTTGACATATACATGGGAATTTCCAAAGTAGGGGTGCTACCAAATCTATTGGGAATCGTTTCCGAATAACTTTGTAATGATAAATCACTGTAATGATGTTCACAAGATTAAACTACGAGATGATGATGATGAGAAGGATAGTGAGCTATGATAGATCATTTGAGACTTGGCTTTCTGTGTATCATTGTTGTGGTGGATCTTTTGGGCTCACAATTGTGGTTTATTGGTTTATCGTAGTTTGTTGTCAGGTTGGACTGATGATAACGAGCTAGGATGCAATTATTAGTGGTTAATCAAATTTATGCATTTTTAGTTTGTTTCTAAACCTTTGAGTATTATGGTTATTATTAAGTTGTCTTTCTCCTCTATTGATCTTTTTTTCTTTGAGGCAATGACATTTGTGCAACAATTTGCAGTATTTATCATTTATACTATGTGTCATATGTATATAATTATTATTTATAATTCCTATCAACTATAGTATTTTTAAAAATGAGTTTTAAAACCTTTCCTTACAAATTGCTTATTTAAATTTGTCTTTATATCAAATTTGGCGTTTTCTATTTGACTTTATATATATATATATATATATATATATAAGGAATTGAATTATATAGTATAAGTATAAAAAACTTGCAAGGAATAAAGTGTAAATTTGTCATTATATTATATAAAAATATTAAAATTTGTCACAATACTTTATTTTAATTAGTACTTGCTTTATTAAAAATATGAAAATTTGATGCCTATTATACTTCAAGAATCTACCTATATAATATTTTCAACAACTTTTGGAGTTTTGAGGGATTAAAAGAGACATTTCTCTATTAGGTGTAATTATAATATTTTGAAAAATAATATAATTTTAAAATTTATTATTATATTTTAATTGTTTGTGCATGATCAAATAAATTCATTTATGCCTTATTAATTTTCCTTTTATATTTTTAGTAATTATAATGTTTTATCTTAATTTTTCATGGTAATTTCATTTCAATATTTTGTTAACTTGAAAGGAAAAAAATTATATAGGTAGAAAAATGATAGCTAGAAAATAATAAAATATTTATACGATTATTCAAGGAAATAATAATATTTATATTTTATTTCACTTAAAGGAAATAATACTATATTTATTAATAATAAATTTTAAATTAATTCATATTATTTTGTAAAAAAAATATTACCTTTTTTATCGTCATACATAATATTATTATCATCCATAAACATTTTAACTAAAATTTATTTACTTCAAGCACCATGAAATTTTTAAATTTTTTAAGCAATAATAAAAATTTAAAGTGTAATAAAATTAAATATTAAAATTCTATACAACAATTTTTTATGTGACAACTTTACATTTATAAACAATAAACTTTTTTTTGAAGTTTTAGAAATTATTAATACTTTAAATAAATATTATAGTTGAACATTTTAACATTAATTTTATTTTGTAAGTTCCTTTTAAACTTTTTTTTTTAACTTGTTTAAAAAAATATCATTAACAAGTTGGATTTTCCTGACTAGTGATATACTTACTCTAGTCTACTGATGATTACAAATAACTTTGACTACCTCAAGATTATCAGATTGAGTGAAGACCCTATCATGATCTTGCTCCTGAGGTAGGATTAAACCATTCAGGATACCCTAACTTGGCAACAAAGACCGAGCACTTCTCCAAAAATCAATTATATCCCAATATTCAATTCCCCATTCCATCTCGAACCACACTTCCTACAGTAGATAGACCGATATTCATCTAAACAACACCATTAGAATTAAGAAAAAAAACACATACCTATTAGCGATTGCTCACAAACTTGTGTACTAAAGTATATTGATTGGCTCAGCTATATGAGACCTTAATAATCTCATTCGGATTCATGGATATACCTTGAAAAATAAAAAGAATTCTATTTTTACAAATGCGCCACACTAATAACCCAAATAAATAAGCTCAATTTGGATCCATCGTGTTAAGATTTGAGTGAACATGTAAATTCAAGGTCAACCAATCTATTAAATTGTTAGAAAAGAAAACATCTTGTTGGCTTAGTGGATAACTTGGTACCAAACATCCTTCTCAACCGAACAATCTCTAAGCACATGTAATGCATCTTCATAACCATATCCACAAAGAGGACAAGATTCATCATGACCAATCCTCCTTTAAACTCTCTCAACGTTGGTTAAGAGTCTCTATTTCATAACAATCCAAATGAAATGCTTAACTCCAAATGATACTTCCAAACTATGTTCCAAATTACATCCTTGGGATTCCAAAACCTCTCCTTCAACATCCAGCACGCGCTTTAATAGAGAAAATTCCTGTTGTAGAACAAGACCAAGAAATCAGATTCAAACTTGCAAAAGGCATTGCTTAGTATCATATATATATATATATATATGGATACATTGAATTCTATGTTAATTTTTTGAGTTCCCAAATGTTTCATTTTTAGTTATATTTAAAGTGAGTCTCATCTTTATAATTAAGTTTTAAATATAATTTTTTATCATTTTAATTAGAATTATTTACAATTTTAATGATGATGTATAATTACATTAGTGAGATATTTCAATTTATCAATTTTATACTCATACTTATATTTGCTTTATTGATGATGTATTAACACATCAATCGATAATGATAATTACATTTGCTTTATATATATATATATATAGATGAAGAAGATATTTGATATTAATTAGTGTATAATAATTTTTTTTAAATTGATGACATGATATTAGTGCATAAAAACCTTATTTTGGGGATGATACTAGCATAAGTTAATTGCAATATATAAACATAATACTAAAATACTAAATTAATTTTGAAGTAAAATACAAATAACTTTACAATTTTTAAAGTCAACCTTGTGGAATCATTCGTATATTTACCACTAAACTTTTATGTGATTAAATTTTACCATCAACTTTTTTTTTAAATTTTACCTCTCAATATTGATTTTTATGACTTGAAAAAAATTAACAAGAAAAATATTATATCAAATATTTCATTTTAATATTGAACAATACTTAATTCATAAAATACAAAAAATTTGAATTTAGAATTTGTATTTAATGAAAGAAAGACTTGAAAAATAATATATATATATCAAAATTAAAATGATTTTTTATAAATAATTTATTTTATTAATTATTAATATTATATTAATTAATTTATTATTATCTTAACTTGTATAGAGTGATTAGTAAAATTCTTATAAAACATTCGTTTAACACAGGTTTCAATTATGTTAACTTCATCTCCACTCACAATATTGTATCAAAAATTAATGAATTTATTATTTTTAAATATTAAAATAAAATATTTATAATATTTTGATTAACTTTTGTATTCAATTAATTTTAATTCAAAATTGAATAAATCAAAATTTAGTGGTCAAATTTAAGATATCAATTTAGTTGGAAAAATATTAAAATACACTTTTTATATATCCAAAGTAATAAATATTAATACAGACATATTTTTTTCTTTTCATATTTTTAATAAAATAATATTATAATGAAATTTAAACTTAAAACACAAAATTTATTTTTAAAAAATAAATAAAGTAAATAAATGGTTATAGAAGTTTGAATTAAAAATGTTTTAGGCTCAATTGGTTTCTGAAAATATATTTAAAATTAATATATTAAATAAAACTTATAAGTTAATATTCCTATAATCTTGAAGTTGATAACAATATCATTGTTGGCTGTTGGGCCAAGTATGAGTTTTGGGCCTTTGAATGAAATATCCATTTATTTGGATTTCTCACACATTTATTTTAGCCCCTCTCTCAAAATTGGCCTTCAATTTACAAGTTTCAAATTGAAATCATTAAAACCTTTTTCAAGTAATCATGATTCTTTTTGCCTATTTCCATAGTACAGCTTCCCATTCTATGTATAATAATGTTTATCCACTAACCAAATATAGCATTCTTTCCAACTTCTTTTATCAATGATTAAATCCATTATGACTAATTTATGGAAACTGTCTCTTTTCAATAAAAATAATTTTACTAATTTTTAACTTATTAATTTGAACTGAATCCGTATGTTGGTTTGATGGTCAGGTATTTATTATCTTAGGTGTGACTTAGGTTCAAGTTACGCTAATCGCGTTCTTTGTTTGGACTTTGTACTCTTCTTGTAATTTATACAAAAAGAATTATTAATTTAAACTAACACGATTTAAATAGTCGAATAAATATTTAATTTATATAAATAAATATTTTTTAATATTTATGATTAATAAAAAAGTTTACAATATTAAGTAAGGATTTAATTCAATTTAATCAAGGAATGAAATGAATAAATTATATTAAAATAAAATTTTGGTTTAGTTTTAAATTAAGACATAATATATTTAAATAACGTAATTTATTTTAATTATGAAAAACATTTTATAATTTCGTTAATCAAGATGATGTTGAGTTGACTTATAATCAAGAATTTTATTAATAGTATAGATAATTTTAATATATAAAATAATATTTTAATTTTTTATCGGAATAAAATTTTAATTAAATACATAAATAATAAAATATAAAATATAAAACTATTAATTAACTTTAAAAGTATGTAAAGAGCTTTCTTAATAGAATTATGAGTTTCTGTTGGGTCAAATTCTATATACAGTGTTGTTTTGTATTTATAAGTTTTATTATTATTATTAATTCTGTCAATTAATTTGATATCACTAATTTTTGTTAATTTTATGATCATATTAAATTAAATTATTCAAAACGAAAAAATATGAAGACTAATTATATAAATTAACTTAAAATTTTTATTTGAAATATTGATTTAACGTGTCACGTCACATGTTACTAAATGATAATGGATTGATTTAACATGTGATTAAAACAAAATATTTCAAATATAAATAATTAAAATGTAATTTAAAATAAATAAAAGTAACTATTTTGATAATTTATCTAAATAATAAGTGACTGAATCCTTAAAAATACATTAAACAAGACCCTTTCATAAAAAAATTATGCTTCTGTTCTACGATATGAAAATATAAATCTGAAAATGAATCAAAGGTGCTTGCTTTTTCTTTTCCATGGAAAATCTGGTAGTCTATAATCAAATGAATAAAAACAGAAGGAGAGGAAAAAAGGGAGTCCCAGTTAAAAGAAGACAACATATAAAAAAATAAAAGGAATAAAAAAGGTAAGCAAAAAGGAAAGGTGGAGAGTCCACAATAATTGGCATCAAATGCTTATGGGGATTCGCACTGTTGCTGAATTCCAAGATCTGCAAATTTCAATTATGCACATATTTATACTAATAATCAAATTTCACTTTACAAAAATTAAAAAAGAAAAAAAAACCCCAAACTTTTTTCTTTATTTTCGTTCATTGCTTTGCAAAGATTCACTTTCTATTGGATGAAGAGGTGTTAAGCTAATCTCTTGTCTCTCCAGCAACAAAAATGGAGATAGTAAACTAAAGCAAAGAACCCCATTCCCCAAAATTATATATAAAACAAAGTAACAGTAGCAAAGCTTTTAGCTTGTAGTGAGAAAGTAAAACGCATAACCGATTAGGGTTTCGTCGGAAAGTTGCCCACAAAAAGGTAACTTCTCCCTCTTCTTCATTCATTCATCCATCTCTATCTGTCTTTTTTCCCCCCTTCTTCGTGTCGTCTTTTGACCTTAGATTCTTTTTTATTCAAATTGATGGGATTTTTTTTTGTTTCTAGGATTCGATTTGGGGGGTTGAGTTTTCGATATTGATATGACATTTTTCTTTTCCTTTTCGGCAATTTGTCATTGTATGCGAGTGATTCAACCGTTGGGTCTTTGTTGAGCTGAAATGAACAATAAAGTTATACAAGTTACAGAACAAACAAGTTTGACACAAGCTACAGTGTGTGATGATGCGAGGAGCAATTTCTATTTTCATATTTGAATTTGGTTTGGGTTTTTGATAAAGCCAAAATTTGAGTGAGATAGGTGGGAAAAAGAAAGAAACGGAAAATTTGACCACAGAATCGAACACTGGGTTTCATCATGTGGATGATTTAGCTTCTATTATGAACCGACCGGCCGTATCTTTCCAATCAACTACTACTACTGCTATTAGTAGTAGTTCTGAGATGATTCCGATGGGTGGTTACTTTGCACCGCCGCCTATGTTCTTGCCTCGGAATTCCAGTATTATTACATCCTCCCCTGCCCTATTACAACCGGGAAACTCTTCTGGATCTTCCTTCCTTGTCGACTCTGTTGCAGGGCTCAATCATGATACAGGGTTGGCGGTGGAGTGGTCTGTTGATGAACAGTATATATTGGAGGATGGCCTTGAAAAGTAAGTGCAAGTGTTATAATTCTGCACTATTAAAATAAGTAGTGTAGTTGAATTTGTCATGTTTTATGTTAAGTAAAAGATCCCTTATTATGTTAGTAGGATTGCCGTGTGTTTTTTGTATTTGATTTTTGATTTTTTTTAATGATAGAACTGTTTCCAAGGAGGTACTAATTAGGCATGTCTTGCTTTTGAGATGAAGATTAGGCGCTAATTTTTGTTTTTCAATGTACATGTATATAGATATAAAGAGGAACCAAATATTTTGAAGTACATAAAGATTGCAGCTAGCTTGCCTGAGAAAACTGTACGTGATGTTGCACTGAGGTGTAGGTGGATGCAAGTAAGCTCCTTTCTTTTCTTAATGATACATTTCTACCATCGTTTGTACTGTTTTTTATTGTTTTGTATCATATGATTTAAGGTCTCATTCTTTGTCTGCATATGATTTGTAAGATTATTAGTTTTGATATGACGGAGATGTTCCGTTGACAAAACTTGTTATAGATTATCAGTACTAAAAAGAAGATGAACCAAAATGCATGTCCTTAATGAATTATCTTGTTCTTAATGCATTGCAATTTGTTGCATTTGGAGATGTTTTGAATATTTGACTTCATAAACCCTAAACCCAAAATTATCTATGCTAATTTTGTTGATCAAAATGCCTTCTTTCTTACTTCTATTTTGACTGATTCCCAAGTAGGCCAAAATTATTTATTAAGCAAGTTGTTAACTAATGTGTTAGCGATTGCCCTCGACTGAAATGGTAGCAAAAAGCTACAGAAGTTAACTCCCATTTTGAAGAGGCTGCTAGCCCCCTTTTGGCTTATCACGGTTTTGTCTGGCCTGGTTAGACTATGCTGTCAAGAAACATAATTTACCATTGGCATTGACTAGAGCAAGTGGAATCTATCAATATGTTAATTTGGTCTTATTATTTGTATGACTATGCTGTCAAGAAACATAATTTACCATTGGCATTGACTAGAGCAAGTGGAATCTATCAATATGTTAATTTGGTCTTATTATTTGTATTTATAATATGTTATATATGCATATTTGATATATTCATCTCTTTTAAAAGATAAAGGTACTTTTTGGAAATTGGCAGAGAAAGCGTAGAAAACCTGAGGAACATAATGCGGGAAAGAAGGTAAACAACAGGAAGGTATGCTGACGAATTTTTGTAATTTCACGCAACAGATAATATTGATTTCTTATATCTCTTTCCCCTAATGATTTTAAGCATGTTAGTTAAATTTCTAGAGAAAAACACATGCTCCATGAGATTGCAGATTTACTATTCTACTCTTCTATTTATGTTTTGGTATTTTTTATATTATTTGTTTGGGATTATCTTATAATTATTATCCATAATATTAGATTTATTAATGGATATGATTATCTATATGTTTATTACCATTAGTTAACTAGTCATGGCATGTTAATTTGGAACATAAAATTTGAGGTTTGAATTTGGCAAGGAACAACAATTTTCTTTCTTTCATTTTTCAAAAGTTTATGTAAATCCTGATTTGTAGAATTTCTCTACTTTTCTCATGGAAAAAGCAGAGGAGATGTTGGGATGAAGTATAGATTTAAGGTAGGGATTTTGTTTGGGGTTCACGGAACTACCCTTGTGATAAGTTCTTTGTTTATTAGGTCGAAGTCTGATTAATATTTTATACATGTTTAAACAGTGCTTTTTAGGATTGAAAGAAAGAAAATAAGTGCAGCAATAGTCCAGGATTGATGCATGGTAGAAGAAAAATATATCAATTAGAGAAACATTCCAAATATGATACCTAAAACTTAAGAGAAAAAAGAAGATACTATTTTTAAGTGAAAAGAAAAAGACTTATCTTGGTTCACATTACAAGTTTGACCTTTCCAAAATGAGAGATGCCGATTACTATAATGCAACACCACTGTAGTACAGAAATTAACTATAGAAATTATTTTTGAATTAGAAATTTCTAATTCATATTTTATACTTTTCAAATGTTCTGACAGCATAATGATACTCTTTACACCTCTGGCTCTGAGGCTTTTATGGTCTTCTTGGAATTGCTTTCTTTCTTTCATGTTAAATCACAAAGAAAACTGTTAATTATGAGTAAAATTTAACAGCAAGTAAATGTGCTGTATCTCAATTTGTTAAGTTGAATGCCATGACTGGGTTTCCTGTCTTCGTTTCCTGAATCAACCATTTTATTTGGGATGTAATTTGATTGAGGAACCCATATTCTAAAGATCATACTTCTTCAGGATAAGCTGGTGGAATCATCTTCTAAGATGACTATGCCTTCATCTCTGCCACCAACCATGGCTGCATATCCTCTCATGATGCGTCATCTGGATCAGAATGGAAGAACGCCTTCTGAAGGTTTGTATTTTATGCCTACACCTAGAAGTATCAATATCTTTCTTCTGGTTGTGGCTGCTTTTAATTAGTATCTTCCTACCAGTATTTTTCTGGATCTCCCATTTTTATTATCTCAAGGAATGTAGGAAAATATTTTGTGTAATCTTCCAAAATAAAACCAGTTTCAAGAAAATAAGCTTTGGAAGGTTAACAGCAATGCATTAGTTATAATTGTCAAGTTGCTGAACGCAGAATCAGTGAATATCTGTGAAATATTAGCAGCCTAAACACCTGTGGCACTTAACAACAATGCATCTTTTGGATAATGTGACTCCCTTATACTGGCTTGCAGTTAAAGGTATTGTTTAATGTAAATCTAACTGTTGTGTGTTTTTTAGGAATATGTGGTACAACTATGCATCTTTTGAAGCAAAATGCTCAAACTTTTAGTCAAATCACATCCAATCTTTCTCAATACAAGGTGAGTGTGTCATTTCCTAGTTCTCAGCATTTCTTTGATTGATAATATGCAATCATGCAGCAAACAATAAGTTTTAATTGACATGAAGTTGGTGCCTTATTGTTTGTGTGCTACTTTTTAAAGTTTAATCTGAAAGTTATGCTAGTTTTTGCTGTAAAGTTCAAGAGGTTAACTGAGGTGATACTCATTCCTTTAATTGATGAACGTTAATGGCATTAGAGTGAGAGTAGGAAAAATATCTATCACTGATGAAACTAAGAAGAACAAACATTTCAGATCTATCATCATTGTCCAAAATTTTAGGTTCATTTGCAAACTGATACAAGGTGGCATATGAGATATCTGTGATTTCAACCAATCCAGTTCTTCATTATAGAACATGGCAACAATCTGGCCCATATGTCTGTAGGTGTACTTTTATTATTCCATGCTCCTTCACTTCAACTGGCTTAATCTCTATTTGACCAAAAAAAAAAAGGATGTATTTCTTCATCCATGCTACACATTGTGTATTGGTTTTTAAGTGGGCCTTGTCCTTCAAAGGAGGTCACGGGTCCATTTATTTTTCTTTTTCAAAGTGCTCGTTAAATTTTGTTTTTGATTGCCTCATATTATATATATATATGATTCTTCTTAGCAGTCTTTTGAGGCTGGCTTATTAAGTAAAGCTTTTTAAACAGTTACAGGATAACATTGACCTCTTTTGTCACGCAAGGAACAATATTACCGCCATGCTAAATGAGTATGTGGATTTTCTTAGTAATTATCTGTTGGTGATTAATACCCTCAAACTAGCATTTTTGATTATTCCTTGGTTTAACCCTTGTGCACCTGTCCGGGTTATTAACTTCACTGTGACTTTTTGCAGCATGAGAGAGATGCCAGGATTAATGAGCCATATGCCACCATTGCCTGTATCTGTTAATGAGGATTTAGCAAATGGCCTCTTGCCTGGAGCAACTAATGTCTTGCCTCAGGTGGGTTGTCATTTAAACTGATTCAGTTTGCATGTGCTGGGGTGGATGGCCAAAAAAGTGGAGTCGTAGACACCACCATAAGCTAAAAATTTGTTCAATTTATGGAATCTGTCGTTATATTTATCTAATTGAGGTTTCATGCAAAGCCTTCTTTATGCTGGTTGGGAATGTAAACTTTCCGGGTTGATCTGAATTTTTCGCTCTTTTTGGTCTTACACTCTGTTCTCATTATTCAGCTTCACCAATTTGCATTTAGTCATGTAGTCATCTTACAGCTGCTCGACTGCTTGTTGATGTCTATTCTCCTTTCACACCGTTGATGACTTACAGCTGACTTACAGGTCAGCATGCAGTCATCTTAGCTTGACGTTAGGTCACATAAACTGAGCACTTGACTTTATCATGAAATTTCTACTGCCCCTGAGATGGAGAGGGGAGAACGATTGAATTTTACGCCTCGAGGTCAATCCCTTGTAATGTTATACTACCGACTAATGTCGATTTAGTGGCAGGAAATTAGTAGCCCCCAAGGCAATAGGTGACCCTGCAAATGTTTTAAGCAAATAAGCAATGGTTACTTGTATTGATCCACTTGATCACTCTGGAGCATACTTGTTTTACCTTGTTTTGTTTCTCCTTGTGTACCCAGACAATGATTTTTGGCTCGCCAAGCGGGATCCATCTCAAGCAGGAACCGAGGTGCTGATATGGGATTGTCGAGATCGAGATTGGATATATCTGGTTTGTGTAATTACCAAAAGAAAGAAATAGAAATCGAGTGTAAATGCCATCAGGAGCTGTTAGGATGCTGTCTCTTGTGTAAACACAAATACTCATCACAACATTGGGTGCCACCATGGAAGATTTGTGGAGATCCCCCCATTTTTTGGAACCTGAAAATGCTTACCCTCCAGATATCAAATTCAAGCACCGCATAATAATTGCAGACCACTTATCAATCTCCTTGCTCCAGGAAGGAAAAACAGATCTCTAACTGGTTTAGATGAATTTTGCATTGAAGCTTATTCATGTGTATAATTTGTAACTTGCAAAACACCTAGGGGTGGATCCTTATTTGGTGCTTTTGAATTATGCAATTGCTTGTATTCTGCCATCTTCTTTTGTTTCAGTATTAGACCAATTTTAAATGCTTGATCAATTTCAACTCACTGAGTTAGGATGATTTTCAATTTTTGTAATATTTGAAATTATAAAGGAATTGCCTTCAGATATAAATGCTGAGATTTGAATAGCATGAACTTTACAAATGTTGAACTTCAAAATTTAAAGGTCATCTATTAAAGAATAATTACATTAACCAGTAAAAAAATATAGCATATGCATGACAACAACCATCTCTCTTTTTTTTATTTCCCATTACAATTTTTTTTTTTTAAAACAATATTTTATAATGTGAATAAATAAATAACTAAATAAAAACCTCTATGCTAAATGCAGCTTCTTCCTGTATTTTTTCTTAATCAATATAAACCTATTTTGGTTAAATGATTTCATCCCAAATCTTCTGCCATCAGAAAAAATAGCATGAAACGATTGCCCGTATTAAAAAGCAGGGGCAGTGAGTCACAAATTACCAGACCAATCATAATCCTGATACACAATGGTAATAGGGTCTCCATCACCCAACATAGTCTTCAAAAGCTTGGCGTTCCTTCCTTCCAAGTAATTCAGGACCCACTCCAAGATTTCCTTCTCTTGTCCTCCAAAATCTTGGCTAAACCTGTTAGAGAAAATGCCAACGTTATGTGTTGCTTTAATCTCAGAGATGTCACCATCCCACTCCATCTAAAAACAAAAACCTTACCACTTGATGATCCGAGTTAAATAAACAGTTCTAAGTTCCCTATCAATTTTTATCCCTTCACTCTGAAAGTAGTCCTTGGCTGCAGATATGAGCTCATCTTCCACGTTGTGAGCAGTGAAAAACCTAAGCTTGGGGCTTGATCTTGTTCCTTTGCATAATCCGAAATGAATCAATGGATTCACTCTCATAGGAACCAGCTGCCATCATTTATTATGAAAAACAATGCATTCAAAAAAGTCGAACATTATGTAAAAGAAAAAAGAAAAAGGGAAACAGGGGGTATACATACATGTAAACGGCGGTCCTCTTTACTAAAGGGTTTGGTCAAAGAAAAAGGGGATTTTCGGTTGTTTCTGAGGATGCCATTCTCAATGATGCTGAGGGAATGAGGGTAGCCTCCAATGACGTACTGGAAATCCAAGAAAAAGGCTTTATTATCAAGTATTCCTTCGGGATGGCCGATGCTGATCACAGCATGGATCACCATTGCATTGTATAGGTTCAAGAAGAAGGCTAGCCTCTCATTTGGTGTGAATAATTGAAGATTTATCCTTTGCAGATCCCGAGTCAATTTTATATACCTGCTTCCATATATCAATACCCCATTTAACTCCTTTCCTTTATGCATTCATTAACTTTACCTTGTCTGTCTTAAATTTTGTCTCAGAAAACAAAACTCGAAATCAAATCCAACCCAATTCGATTTGGTTCGACTTTTTTATAATTCGGTTTGGATTAGGTTTATTTCATTAGATAAGTCTAAAAATATTATTTAAAAATCCAATTTTTGAACAGATAAAGTCAATATATAAATTCATTTAAAATCCAAAACAAAACTCATTACTCCTAAATTTTATATATAGCTTTTATTATATTTTTATATATTTTTATAATTAAATAAAATAAATCTTATTTATTATTGTTGTTAAAACTTTCAAGAATTTAAGTTCGTCTCTTTTAATCTATTATATACTATGTTCTTTTTCTACTATTAACAATTTCAAGTTAGGGTTTTTTTTTATTGTCATTATATATTAAGAGTTGTAAAATATAAATAATTTAACATTTGATTATATTCCGTAAAGATGGAGAATGATCAATTTAAGGTTAAATTATATTTTAACAAACATTTATAATTATAGATTTTACAAACTATTTTTAAATAAATATATTAATTCAGATTTTATGTATAATTGAAAAGAAATTAAAATTGTCAAATAGTGTTTAAGAAACATAAAGAAAAGATAATTTTGTCTAAATAAAACCCAAAGGCTCAAAGCTCAAAAATAATATAGAAACCCGAACCGAACCGATTTAGTAGAGTTTAATAATAATCGGTATCTTATATTCATTGGTTTGATTTCAATTTGGAAAATGAAAAGAAAAAAAAAATCGATGTCAACCCTAAAACTGTCCACAAAAGTGAAAATGAGAAGCTCAAATCTACACTGCTTTATTTTTTGGTGAAATATAAGAACAAGACAGCTCGAACAACAAACACGATTAGCACGATTTAAACTCATATCACACTTAAGTTAGTGAACACCCTAACTATTAGACTATCATATGGGGTTCGTTTTAATTTTTCTTGTTAAGTCCTAATATTTGACACATGTTGATATGGATAGAGATAGTAAAATTTAAGTTATTTCATAGATTTTGCATAGCTTAAAATTATCCTCTTATAATATAATTTATTGTTTTTCTTTTTTTTTTGTATTTTATGTTTGTTTTATAGTCTATTTTTAAGGTTTGAGATTTTGAGTTATTTTCCGGACAATCTTTTCTAAAGCTCAAATTTGTGTTCTGCAACATATCTCAGCATTATTTGTGTTCTAGATGCATATGTTTTCAAAAGCTATGCAAATGTGGGGGCAATCGTTGCCTCAATCTGGCTCCATTATCTCTCTATAGATATGGAGATATAGAGATTAAAATATATGAAAAATGTCGATTGAGTTTTAACTCATATAGTAATTGTTGTCAACGTAGAAAGATGTGGGTTCGAGTGCGCTGAAATGTATTATCCTCTTATTTATAGGTTAGGAAGTAGTTATGGATAGTTTTAGATATTATGTAAAAATATATATGATTAATAGAACTTATATATTGATAAAAATACCTGCGGAATTCTTCACTTTTGCTGATGCGGAAATAATCGACATGGAGTCTATCGTAAGAAACATAGCCATCCATTTCCACAATGGAAAACATTAACTTGGAAAGCCTATCCGCAATAAAATATGCAGGTTTTGGTTCATTATCGTTGGTTGAACTTCTAAAGTTGAAGCATCCCATTATAAATGGTTCATGTTCTAGGAAACGATAATAATGGTACCCATTCTCAAAATCATTTTCCCTATAAAAAAAAAAAGTAATGTCATGTAAGATTAAACTTCCTGTGATTCTATTTTTATTAATCAAATGTTCCTAACCCAAAGACATGGTGGATGAAGTGCTTCTGGGCCATCATCTTCGCTGTTGCAATGCCCTACACCATCATCATTACCTGTTAACCTTATCATTGCTTTTTCTCAGATAATAGGACTTCAACCCTAACCAAGGCATCATATTGAATTTAAACCTTTTGAATCAAAATTCATGCATAGTTTAGATTTTTATCCTCTTTTCTTAAAAGCACTTAGAGAGATGAAATTAGAGTAGTTAACTATTTGAACTAACTAATGAAGTTAAATTGGATAAAATTATGTCTAATTAAGTATAGGGGACTAAAACCATAATTTGACCTTTAATTAACATAAGTATAATTAGATGAACGTCGTGGTTTACTGCAAATTATATATATACCTTTCTTCTGCCGCAGTCAAGGTGGTTAATAATGGCTTCCACCACATCAGGACCAGCAAAGCAACTCTTGACCATTTTCATCTTAATCAGACGGTCCTGAATGGGCAAGCTCTGTCTCAGAAACCTCACTACCCCCACCAATTCATCTTCTTTGTCTTCCTCATCGTTAATTCCATAAACCGGTACTTTGGGTGCTTCTTCGGGACATTTCGGACCCAACAATTCCTTCATTTTCTCATGCAATTCCCCACTCTCACTCAACGATTTCAGCGTCGCCAATCCGCCTATCAAGCTATCGTTAAAGAATATCTGAGGCACTTCGCAACTCCCCGTTCTTTCCATCAATTCATTCCCACTTTTGGTAAACACATCGATGTTTATTTCCACGTATCTAAGCCCTTTTTCTTTAAAGAATTGACGAGCAGCGATCGAGTGTTCGCAGTTGGACTTCGTGAACAACGTTATTTGACCACTTATTTGTTCTTCTAGCCTTTCCTCTTCGCTTTTCAGCTTTACTATGACTTTCACGCCGGGGATTTTGAACTCCGTTACCTCGAAGTTTAACGAGTCGTTCTTCAACACGAAATCGCCACTGCCTTCTTTTAGCGACGATAAACGGTTCATGATCGCCGCTGAAAAGCTGCTGCTCCGATCTCTTATGTATTTCCCTATCAAAGGCATGCTTTCGGCGATGGACAATGACTGCGAACGCTCCATTTTTGGCTTCGGTGGCTCCGGTTTCGGGAGAGGAACTTGAGCCTTGCTGGTCGGAATGTATTTATTATGGCCATTGCAATTGATTTGATGATCAGCCTCCTTAGCAACGTCGGAATCTGGGGTTTTATTAACTTCAGTGGAATCCGAATCTTCTTTGTTTTCACTACTTTTTCCCGCCTCGACATCTCCATCTTGACTGGCCCTCCATCCGCCGTTGGGAATAATCTTCTGATCGGCATCGTGGACTTTGTCTTGCTCAGGGTTGATTTCTATTGGATTCATTATTGAAGAGGGAATTGAAAAATTGAAAAAGAAACAAGATGTATATATGTAAAGAAGAAATGGGAGTACAGAAGAGAAACCATAGCCATCAAAACGGAGAGATTTTAATGGAAGAAACAATATAGATATAAGAGAAAATTTTGGAAAGCACCCAAAATACCAATGGTGGCCCATTCCCCACAATGAATTACAATTTTTTATTACTCATGTATCTACTTTTCTATAATTAATTAAAATGATTTTTATAATTATAAAACTAAATTTATATGTTATATATTTATATCAAATATTAAAATTTATTAAAAACTATATTATATTAGTTTGAGTTCATTTGAAATGGTTGAGCATCAATGAGTAATGTTAGTGAAATTAGATGCATTCATTAATGGTGTTTGAAATATTGAGAAGTTAAATTCAGACATGTTCAAAAAGAGGCCAACAAAGTTGTGGACTGCATCGCTAAGACAGATGTAGCATAATGACCAATTAATTATTTTTTGAGAGCCCCTTAAATATATAAAGACTTTTTGGAACATGATATTTAATAATCCTTAGTAGTCACAGATAGTTTTCTATTTACCAGAAAAAAAAAACCACTATTGTATTGAGTATCCTAACGAGCACTTGAAAACTAATTATTTATTTATCAGTAAAAATTTGTCATTATAAGCATAAAAACCGTCAGCATAGATTCAAAAGACTTATAGCAACGGTCAAGGTATACAATTTTTTCATCTATACTGACAACTTGTTCTCACCATTTTTAATTAACCTTTTACCGACAGTTTTGTTGCTGTCAGTACATTACTATATGATTTTCTGACGCTCATTTACAGGCAAATTTCGTCAAATAATTTAAAAATATATACACCATTTACCAATGGTTTCCTTTACTAATTTTGTTTAACTTTTTTTAAATATCCATTGGTATAATTTAAAAATATTAAAACAATTTATATTCTTAATTTCTAAATAATTTTTTGATGTATGCATTTTTCATTATGAAGATTAATTTTATTAAAATACTAATCATTTAAAAGCACTAAATTAAAAGGTATTAAGTATGACATTTTGAATTATTAATTATATTTTTAAAAAATTTAAATATTAATTGTAATTTCATTTGTCTGCATTTGGGATTTTTTCTTTTTTCCCTGAGAGGGAAAGAATGTTTAAGGAAATCAATTATATCAACAATATTGCTCTTGTCCCCTCGTGAAGAATCCAGAAGAGATTCTTGAGGCCTATTAGTCTTTGCAACTTTAGCTACAAAGTTATAGCAAAGATCATGGCAAATTAGTAGAGGCTTTTCTTTTTGGATAACGTATCTCCTTTTTAATCAGCTTTTGTTACAGGAAGTAGATTCAAGATAATATGTTGGTCGCCCACATAAGAAAAACTAACTTGGCTCTATGGCTATTAAACTTGATCTAAACAAGACCTACAATAGAGTGGAGTGCGGTTTTCTTGAGAGACTCTCAACAAAGCTAAGGTTCCATGATTCTTTAAACTAGAGAGTTATAGCATGTGTCACAATAGTCAAGTTCTTGATGATGGTTACTAGGGGTAAGGGGCAATGAGTTTTTCCCTTAGCGAGGTTTGAGACAAGGTGAACCTCTTTCAAAAAGCTATGTTGAACTCCAAGTTCCAAGGCTTAGAATCAGCAACTAGGCCCTCTTTAACTCATCTCTTCTTTGCAAATGATTACCTTATCTGGCATGGCTGAATAATAAAATTATGCTACTATATTGAGGTTACTGTAAATTTTCAACAATATGTCTCGTCAACTAGTAAGTCTCAACAAGTTAGTGGTTCTTTTTTTGAAAATATGACACCTTAGATCAAGTGTTCTTTAAGAGATATACTCGGAGTCAATGATATAAGACATTATTCCAGATACCTGAAGTTATAGTCTATATGGAGTCCGAACAAGAAAGTGGCCCTGGACTTTGTATATGAAAAGATTAGGAATTGCTCAGGGATTGAGAGAGAACCTACTTTCTTAAATGAGACATGAAGTGCTTCTAAAAGCGGTTGTCATGGAAATTTGAGTCTCATCATGAAAGGGATAAGGCATTAGTTGAATGAATTGCTTACCACTTGCACGCCCTAAGAAGAGTACTGAAGGAATGGAGTTTAGGGATTTCGAACAGTTTAACATTGCTCTCCTCACTAAACAAGTATGGAGAATGATTTTTAATCCAGATGCACTTCGGGCTTGTCTCCCTAGGGTTTCTATTTTCCCTTAATATTTGGACTCTGCGATGTTGAGCTCTCCATCTTGGGATCTAGTTAAATAAGATCGTTAGAGCATGGGTGCAGTCAAGGCATTCTGATTTGACAAGATAGATTGGTACATGATTTGACATCTTTCCATGTGTCTTCCCCCATTAATGATTTTGATTTGAGAATCTGGAAGAGCAATCTATTGTGATCATGTTTAGTCGCAACGAATGTAAGGCTATTGAGAAAGTCCTTATAGGTTCCCATAAATGCATGACAAATTTGTGTGGCACTTTTCACAATAAGATTTCTACAATGCTCGGTCTAGGTGCTAATGGCTTAC
The DNA here is from genome assembly GCF_025698485.1 of Gossypium arboreum. Lineage (NCBI taxonomy): Eukaryota > Viridiplantae > Streptophyta > Magnoliopsida > Malvales > Malvaceae > Gossypium > Gossypium arboreum. The sequence continues at coordinate 2,753,299 of NC_069082.1, read as the reverse complement.
CTTCACTACTTGTTTCCCGATGTGGATTTGATATTGGCAATGATATATCTTGTGACACTTCACACTTGATTCGATTATCAAATTTGAATGTGTGACATCTCATTACGTTGTCAGAATAACACAAACTAAATCAACTACAAATAACATATAACACGGCATTCAAGCAGTTATACTTTCCTTACATTCTAAATCATTCGTATAAATAAATTAATGAATGCACATTAATCATATTCTAAACATTTGGGGGTTAAACGATTATTTTAGTTATTTTTACTTCGATGTGATCATGTCTCGAGACATACTTCCTCCGTTTTATTAATCTAGCTTCAATGTTTAGATGTCAAATTGTTGTTGTGGCACCCATCTAGGCTATTGAAGCTCTTGTTATCCATGCAATATGCATGGCTTGAGGAAACAAAAACTAGGTTCACCGCAAGTCATCTTTAAGTTTGACTGCCACAATGTGACAGATCATCTCATCTTACCAAATTCATTCGATATATGGTTGGTATACCTCAACAGCTAAACTAGACATTCTGTACTCAATTCAGTGTTTTTCTCATGCTTCTTTTTCTTTTATAGACTTTGAAAGCAACATGGTATGAAAGCAACATGGTAACAAATTGGGTAGCTAGGAATGCTAGGTTGGGTAATTGTCCTAATGATTGGGTAGCTAGGCCACCACATGAGCTTCAAACACTCCTGTAATTTTGTGGGGTTGTTAACTGTTGACTTTGAATAAAAAAATGTCGAAAGATGGAGGTTTTTCTTTCCTTTCAAGAATATGGGATACCAATGATTTTCTTTTATCAAATGAAATTTTAAATGATAATGGGCTTTTTATTGCTGGCGTCTTATTGAGCTTTAAGCATAAGAGCATACGTTATGTTTTGGACCATCCCCTTTTATCTTCTCTAAAAGCTCTTACAGTTTTGTAGGACATATTAAAGATATAATGTTTAATAATTATATAAGAGATATGATGTCTGAGATTAGAGTTTCTTTTCCCTTTTGTTAAAGAAAATGAGATACTGATAATATCTGCCGATTTGGATGCCCGGATCTTCAAAAAAAAGCATTCGTAGGTTTTTTTTTTCCAAGGCATCACACAAAGAAAGCGGCAGCAAGAACACACCCATAAAACATACTGGCATGGACTGTGCCACAATTTTCAAACCAATCTCCTTGCCATCTTTTGACAGGAACCTATTTTTCCAACTATAGTCTATCTCGAACAAAGGAGAAAATTTGTTTCTTATTACGACCAACAAACAAAGGCAACTCCAAATATCTATCATGATCCAGAGATAATGAAACACCCAGCACCTGACAAATACTAACCCCAACATCCTGTTTGACATTGGCTCTAAACATGATAGCCGACTTCTGCAAATTCCAAACATCCTGTTCAACATTCTCTTCCCTTATTATTCCAATGTTTTTCCTTTCTCAGTCTTTTTTTCTATCAAATGCACTTAAATTTTATTTTTTTGTTCTTTGTTAAAACTTTATTCCCCTAAAAAACCGACATTCAAAATGAATATAGGTTGGCTGACACTTGACTTGAGAATGGTAGGTTTTCTATTACTCTAACTACAAGTCAACCTTCTTAAACAACCATTTATATATGTGACAGCTGTGGGTTAAGATTGAAACTTCATTCCCAGTCCTTCAATGAAAATAGTCTCCCTTACCTCCATCTCTGCATTATTGATTTCAGCTATCATGTATCAAATCAAACAGGCAATTTTAAGTCTTGCCAGGTATGTATGTTGCATCTCTTCTTGTAATTCATATGTTAGAAGCAAAACACATCCATGTCTAAAATTTCACAACAAACATTTATCCCAGACATTAATATTACCATGATACACGAAATCATCTATGTTAAGAACAACATTCCGTAAAATTTAAGAAAATTCAACCCTTCTTTTTTTTCTTTTTGGTTCTTTTGGGTTTTTGCTTTTACATGTTGTATGGTACCAAAACAGACTGATATGTTCCACAATCTCTTTCCCTCAGAATTTACAAACCTTCTTACTTCGACCACACCCAAAGGTTTAGAATCCAGGGTCTAAGAGCAGCTCGTTGAGTACAAACACAACAAAAACCATCAGGTTTTACCACTCCCCCTATTGCTGTTTTCTGCTCTCTTTTTTTGCAGGTTGCACGATGACCCGTTTTTGAAATCGTTAATTCCTTCATAATTTGTCAATCATTCAGCGTATAGGATGATACTGGGTAATACCTCGTTTTGGTGGCAACTTCCTCAAAATGAAAAGGACTAAGGATGAAGGTAATATCTCCACCAACTGCCCATCAAAAGAAAACAAACCAACCAACAAAATTCATTTAAAATGTTCACTTTCCATATCTATAAGCAAGGCATGAAGTTCATGTCCCATGCTTAGGAATTATAACAATAGATATATTCTGTCTTAGATTGTTGAGAGAAAACCAAGTTTGACATCCTACTTAGATTGTTTTATTTGGTTATTTTGTGAAGTCGAAACTACTCGGTAGATAGTATATACCAACTTAGCCTATGTGATTAGTGTTTATATTAAAGTTGCAGATAAATAGCATTTGATTGACATGCAATAGAAATATATATAGGACAAGAATTGACACTCAAGGATAACATCAGATTGTAATATTAAGTAAAAATAATAAAAGCCATTCAGGAAAAAAAAAAGCATACAATTCAAAAATAAAACAAGAATCATATTTAGAATCCACCCACCATGATAAATCTATTTTCTATGATAATAGGCAAAGAAGTATATGTTCTTTAATTTAATTAGTAAAAATTAAAAAACTTAACACATGGCTGCAGATGTAACTCACAATTATCAGTATAACTATTTATTTAACCTTAAGTTCAAGGACTAGGTTGCAATGAGGATAAAAGTTGGGTGATGGTGGTCTATTTGACCCAGGATACAACCTCTGGTCATAACAATACATGATGTTAAAACAACCCCGTTTTATATTTGACAGCAAAAATAGTCATCATTGCACTTAAAAGCTTCTTTGATGTAAAAATCTGATTGCAAAGACTTATAAATTGCTTGTCAAACTTGCAGTTTCTTGAAATATGAATTCTAGTTAAGTAAAAGAAGCATGCAACAATCATTTAATTTTTATATGGCAATAAGATGAGTTAAGAAACTTCCACACTGTATTTGAACATGAGTATCTAACTTACTAGCAATAAGCAACATAATACAACCATTCATCAAACTTACCAGGTAATATATTAAGTTTAGAATTGGATGGTTCAAAACATTAAGGTCAGCACCTTTGTCAAATGCATTAAAGCACATCTACACAAAAAAATAATAGAGCTCAAATTAGATAAGTTTTGGACAAATGATCAACGATTGATCAATTAGATAAATGATCTAAACCAACTAGCAGCTAAAGGGTTCAACTTGAATACTTCCGTTTTTTAACAAAAACGCTATAAACATTATATGCATCTAAAAGTTTCACAAAGACAAAATAAAACAAGCTTGTAGCCTTCTCAAGAGAAATACAAAGGGTTAGTAAAGCCAGAAAAGTCTACCATGATGCATCTGACTAGGAAACATGTGAAGCATATGGTTGTCACATAACCAACCTGCCCAATCCAAAAAGAAATAACAATCAAAAAATGCAAATGGATGGCAAAATTGTTGGACTCAAAACCACAACTGCATTAACGTAAATATATACTTCTTGCAACTTCTTACGCCGTCCTTTGGACTCTACAGGGAACCGCTGCAACATTAAGAAAAGCCTGCAATGACTGGATATGTTATTATATAGCTTTCCCATGCTCACACAATAGACAAGGTATTTTTACAATACGATCTAACAGCTATCTTAGAAAATGAACAAGGGCAAATGCAATTAGGAGATGATACAAGCAACATTGAATTACAAGAGTCGTCATCAATAATTTTCTCTGACAAAAGCCACATAACCAAGTATTCATTTCTAAATAAACTAATAATGAGTATAAATGTTTAGCAAAGCCTAAGTGTCTGTAACTAGGTGCACACATGTGATCAAAGCATATCCATATTAAAAAGTTTTAATTGAGCTGGATCATTACTATATTCTATATTCATTGTATGCAGATGCGAGTGTTTTGTAGTACAACATAGTGATATATTGCTTTTTTTGATATCAACATGATATATTGTTTATCATACGTAAATGTTTAACGCACCTTTATCCTTCCTGCTTTTGTTATAACAGGGAAAAAACCACTCTTTTAAATCACAAACCAGATATCAAAGCTTATGTAATCATATAAAAAGAAAATGATATAGAGGTTTTAAAATGTGTGCTCCCTAAACATAAACCAAATTATCACACTAAGCTAGCTCCAATGCCAGTAAAACAATTAGACACAATACAATAAATGTCAATGCAGTTACCTTCCACCATACAGTAAAAAGCCAAGTGCCGCAAACAGTGAAACACCTGCCCATATACAGTGAGGATCAAATATTCATTCATTATCGAAACAAATTACAACTGGATTAACATTTATAAAGAATCTAAACTAAGTGATTATCCTGAATCATGGTACATCAACAGAGCACCAAAGTTACTCAACAGTTAACTACAAAAAATCTACTAAAAACACCAAAAAGACTTACCTGCAAAGAACATTTTAGATAGAATGACTAAAACTGGGATATATTTCCACCACAATATCAGCCACATTGCAATCTGAAATCAAGGACACCCAGCCTCATGTTAGAGAAACTTTATTAACATCTTGTCAGAAGCAATGATCCAAAGGAAATTAAGTATGCAACAGCACTTACAAAGGTGACAGAATCACTAAACTTGCTAGATAAGAAAAAATATATACCTATGTTACTTAGACTCGGGTGTGAGTGTCAGATACGAGTATGTATCCGACATAGATATGGTTAGTTTTTCTAAGTTTTTCTATGTATTTGAAGGATCCTAGGAGGTCATATCTTCATATCCGTGTTTCGGACATAAATGTCGGTCATGGGTACTTCATGAAAAATGGAGAGTCCGAACAACTTAGATATATTTTGTGGGTTCATATTTACTACTAAAATTTGCAAGTGCTAGAAACATCCTTGCATTGTTATAACAAAAGAAATAGCGTAATCTAACCTACTAACCTATTTTATGGTTTATCCCTCATCCAACTAATGGCAAATTAAATATCATATTCTTCTAACCTTCTAAAGTCTGCAAATGCTATATAAACCCTTCGCTACTAAACATGGATAGAATATGTGACAAATCAAAAAACTAAGTTATGTGAAACTATATAACATCATTGTTCTGGACCAAACATTACTCGCTTTCAAACAGAGAGAAAAACAATATCAAATTCTCCTTTCTTATGGGTACTTTACCGAAATAATAGAACATAAATACCACCTGAATAGTATAAACCACAGCATTAATTGTAAAGAAACTAGGCCTCAATCCATCAGTTGATACAGCGCGTGCCTGTTTACGATAAACAAAGTATAAGATAAAGTCTCATAAAATTAGAAAGGAGGAGGCAGGGAGGCAACTCATAAAGCTCAAATAACCTAACCTGGTAGTAAATTTCAGCCCAAAACAAAATCAAAAGTGCATATGTCGTGAAGAAAGCTAGACTCGGCATGTCAAGCAAGATATGTTGAACAATCTAGAAAAGATGCGAAAATCAAGCAACAAATTATGAACAGCTTAAGTCCGAGTATATATTTTCAAAAGATAAATGCAATAAGCAATGGTGTCCCAAACCTCTGGATGTAAATTCTGCACACTCCGTCGGAAAACAAAAACTAAGGCGCGAACTGTGTTAAAAAAAAAAAGGAAGAAGAAGAAGAAGAAATCGCGTTAAATACAGAAACCAAAATACTAAAAATAAAAAACTTTCATCAAAATTTTATAAATACAAACCCCCATTCACCAGAAAATTTAGAAAATGAAAGACTTTCTGCGTGGTCCAACCATACTCGGGAACTCTCATTTGAATCCGAATCAATTGAACCTAAAAATATCAATTAACGACAACAACGTTAAGACCATAAATATACTAAAACAGAATCTTAATTCCACTTGATTTCTTAAATAAAAATTTATTATCGCATTAAAAAGGTGCAGAAAGCATTAGGAGGTTAGTTTTTAAAATTAATTAATTATTAAAACGCAATCAAACCAAGCTAAGCTCTAATTAGAGAAAGAAAAGAGATAAAAGGGAGGAGAAGCATACGAGAGCAACGGCGGCGACGAGACCGTAAAGAGCGGCGAGAATGTGAAAAATACGATCTTGCCAGAGCCGTGAACCGTTAATGTCACGCCACCAATTGGCTGTGTCCTTCAGCTTGTATGCTATCGCCGCCACATCGACGCTGTAACTCTCCATCTCTCACTCTGCTTTTCTGTTTTTCTGCATGTATATATATTTCTTACATGAAAGAAGAATCACAGCACTAAAAATCGAAAAATCATAATTAAACAAAAAAAAGAAGTAAAAAGTTTGGATTGAGTTTGTGCTGTGGATTTTTTCTTTAGCTTTTAAGCAAACAACGGCGGTGAAAAAGGGGAGCCGTGGAAATTTTGGAAGAGGTAAGGGGTGATTTTCTACTTTCGTATATCATTATTGAATTGAATTATTTATTTTGTCTGTGGAAGAAGATACTGGTAATAAGAGGTAATCAGTTAGAGAAATATTAGGATAATACGGATGTATGATCTTAGGTGTCTTTCAGGTGGCCGTCATTTCAGCTGCCAACGACATGTGACCTCTATACGGTAGAGGTGGCATTTTAGATTTAAAATGTTATTGGATATAAAGAATATATTATTATTATTATTATTATGAATATCTTATTAAGTGAATGTTTATCATGATCAACATAAAGTTTTGATATACTTTAAATTCTAATAGTTATTAAAATTAGACCTCTACTTTTTTTATACTTGTTATTTTTATAAATAGAGACTATGATGAAGTATTGTAATCATACCATTAATCAATAAATCTCTATTGCTTCCTGTATTTTCTCTATTCTTTAGTCTTTATATCTCTCTTTATTTTATAATAATTATGATTATTATATAAGAAATTATTGCCCATTCAGTTTTAGTTTGACTGGGGAGGATGTGGATTCGAGTGCACTGAAACGCATTATCCTCTTATTTATGGGTTGGGGAGGGGTATGAATAATTCTAAGCATTGTCTTACAAATAGCGGATATAATTTGAACCTATAGTGAGATTGTTAAGAAAAGAAATTATTTAAGCTAATATATCAACAAATCACCACATTTCTTAAAAGAATAATCAACTTTATTTTTTTTATCCAGAAGAAGGTTACGAGTGATTTTACGCAAGAGTGTTGAGAACCACAAGTTATTTAGGAATTAAGATTAAGAAAAATATTCTTTGGGAAGAAAAGTCGTTCTCCTTTGTTTAGATAGAGGGGGATCTATATAAAGTGGTTAGCAATGTAGCATGTGCCTCATCGACTGAGCACCTGACTATGTAAAGGTAAAGGTAGAGTCATAAAGAGTAATGTGGCTTTCGAGTTAGACAAGCTCTTGCCTGGGTGACTGTGCTTTTGAGTTGGGTGACCTTATACCTAGGCAAACTTTTCTTGTTAGAGTATTTATTCAAGGAAATTTGCTTTTGCACAAGGTAAAGTCTTCTTGGATGATTCTTGTTGAGGCAAGGTGGTATGGGTATAACAATTTCCCTCCCTAATTAAAGGGTTGGTTATAAAGTGATAAGATTTTTCTTTTATTTGTGATGATTTAGAAAAAGCTAAGTTATGCCTTACACTGACCTTGACTTTTGGTACTTAGGAAAAGTTTTAGTTTTTCTTGAATAGGTTGGTACTTAGGAAAAGTTTTAGTTTTTCTTGAATAGGTACTTCAGGATTCATGTAGAGGCATGTGAGTTGCGTCAGATGTTGTGACCCTGTCATTTCATTTTTTATACAACTTTTCATTATTTAACAATTTTCATTTAAATCTTCTTTACTTGTAAGATTTAGGATATATTGAAGGAGTTCCATTTGGGTAAGTCTGCTTCTTTTTTTTTCTTCTTTTATTGTTTTTGTTTGGGATTTTGTTGTCACCTTTTCTAAAATAGTGGCTTTTCTATCATGTTACCTTTGTTTTGTGGTTTTGTAGTGTTATGTTTTTGGTTTTTGGGGTAGTCATGGCTCATAAAGTGAGGAAAAAAAAGATAGAGAACTAACCCCTCTGTAGGAGTTGACTCATCTTCTAAAACTTTTGTTTATAAAAAAATTTGATATCCCTATGAAGGGCAATTTGTGGGAATGTACCATTAAGGAAGAGGAGGAGGAGATGATGGCAATATTGGAACTTCGGGGAATCAAATTGCCTCATTACGAGTATCATTTTGTTGTATTGATAGGATTCATTGAATGAGTGATGTCTTGAACAATGAGAGGGGCTTCCTACCTCTTCATATACTTGATGTAAATTTCTATCCACCATTTGCATTGTTTGTTCATCATTGTGTTAGGCAATTATGGCATTGCCCTTAGTCAATTAGCAAAAGCCTCTAAGCCTATTTTTTTTAGCTTTTCTTCTTGGATTGTAAGATGAGGCATGAGTTGCCTATCTTAATAGTTTCAAGGTTTTACACTCACTCAATATTTAGACAATAATAAGAGCATAAGGATGTTTTGTTTTATGATGCATTATTATATAAATATGTCGGTATATTTTTGGAAAAATTATCCGCATTTGGAAAAATGTAAATGCATCTACATAGAAAGTAAATTGATGGATTCCTATTTCTCAAAAAATGGATCATGTCTTCATTAAAGCAATGTGTTTGTGCCCAACCTAAAGTAAATAAATGGATTCCTATTTCTCATAAAATGGACCATGTCTTCATTAAAGCAATGTCATTGTGCCCAATATAAAGGGTGGCACTGCTTGAGGATATTATTATCATAAGAAGGCTAGCAACCCTTTGAATATCAATGAATTGTTGACTCTAAACAACTTTTAGTTATAATGTTTTAAGGGAAAAAGTCTCAACAATAATAAGGTTGGCTTGTATGGCTTACTTGGACAAGGGTTGGATGGTCAATAAATGATCAAGACAAGCTAGGAAAAGTAATAATAAGAGCTTCTTGAACCTAAAAATTACATTTTTTGATATGTTAAACACTATGTGAAGATGAAACATAAAAAAAGATCATTTGATTGGTTTTGTGAATGGAGGGGATTCATCAAATGACATATTGGATAGTAACTTGACAAACTTATTGGAATTCCTACAAATGAACCTAAAATGGTGAAGGTGAGGGTTTCTAGTAGTGTATAAGTAAACCCTTTTGTTTCATATTCGAGTTGGTATCTTCTTGATAACAAATGGGAGTTTGCAAACTCTTTGTGGTCAATGGATCCTGATGGATTTGTATTATTGTAATGTTTCAGAACTTGGTTTCAGTATTGATATTTTTTTATCTTTTGTTTTTTAGAGAGTGGCTCACATTTTGGTGAACCTACTTATAAAAAAAACTTAAGGTTGGTTTTAGTAAGAGACCTCGAGAGGATTTTTCTTTAGAATTGCCAACCTCACATCCATTTCTCCTTTCTTTGATGAGGGGCATAGTGATTTGCAAGGGGGTTAATTTACAATGTTTGGTTTATTTATAATGTAATTGTAGTTAGCATTTAAACAACTTATGGTCATTTAAATTTGAGGGATGTTTAGCTTATTATCACCTATAGAATCCTCATATCTTTTGACATATTATGGTCTTGTGGTTTTGAGTGGAAGGCTTGAAGGGATAAGGAGAGGGTATTTGGTAAATTTAAGCTTCCTACTAAGAGTCTTTAAATTGTTGATAATGGTGTTGAAGAATCAAATGTTATCAGTGAAATTACTTCTTGTATATTGTCCTAAACGTTTTTTGCACACAAAATAAAATGGAAGAAAATATTGTCTCATTGGTTATCTAATGTTTAACTAGTACTAAGCAGTATTATATCGTTGGATCATAATACGAAAAGACAGCTTGTATTAGTAAATAACGTAAACATGTCATTGGTTTAATCAGAAATGAACAAACCAATTGAAAGACTAATATGTCATTTATCAAGTCTGAATTGAGGAGATGCTTTATCTTGAGCATTAGAATGGATGACTCTCAAAAGATAGAGACATAGATGCGACTGACTAAACTAACAGTACATCAAACAGAACATAAGTAGAATAAATCCTAAATTCGTTTATGGATTTATTTACTTGTAACATACATAGTGTGGTATACCCTAATCCTGAGTGGATGATGGGCTATGCATGTATGACTTATATACTTTGATATAAGTAAAAGTTCAAGTTCAAATAGAAAAGGAATAGAAAATTAGTGTGTTGGGTATACGACTTCTACAATATGTAGCATCATTCCACAATAGTGGAATTCATAGTCCAACTAAAGGGTAAATGATATCCTATCATCGTCATTACGTGATAGATGAAAAGTAAACGTGGTCACGAGTCATTTGTCTTCGTGATAAATGACTTAATTACTATTTTATAGCAATTTTTCCATGCAGAAAAATGTAATGGTTACCATAAGATAAAATCAGATCATATTAGAAGAATGGATTTATCAAAGAGGTTAATGATACCTATGATGGTAACACACTTATGACAAGGTCATTGGACGAGCACTTATTAAGTAGCTTTCGTAATAGTATGTAATTAGGGAGAGCTCAATCATGATATTAAAATGGAATGAGTTCGTGACTAATAAGTTTATAATTAATAGGTGAAAAGTTGGAAGTTAACTATAATTTATTTGATCCCTAATTATATATGTCCAATCGGTCCATTCGTTAGCTCGTTAAAACTAGAAATGAATTGCATGTAGAACTAAATAGATAGAAATGAACAAAAATAAATGGAAATGATGAAGTAAGAAAAATGGGTCGCATTCACAAATGAATGCGTTTTCTCGCTAAGTACAAAAATGACTTGAGAATTAATTTAAGGTTTTCAAATTATTATTAATTAAATAATTAGAGTTCGAAAATGAAATTAAATTAATTAGTCATTGTGAACCTGTTGTGTAAGGAAATTAAATATACTTCCTCATAGATTCTTTTAAGGTAAAGTTGTTATGAATTTAATGGAATTAGAATTGGGTTGAAAAATTATCTAATTAAGAAATTAATATAGTTAATTAAATTAACTAAATTAATTGAATAAATAATATTTTTGGGAAATAAAAGAAATGATTGGGTTAGATTAAATTATAATGTGTTGAGTCAAAAGTTTAAAAACACATATAATTGAACTCAATACATGAAAAGTCCAATCTGCTTCACATAACATATGAGGGGTAACAACCCATAAGGAAAATTAAGAAGGTGTGCCACGAACCTCTCTCTTAGTTAGACCATGAGAGTGTTTTGTATTTAAATAATATTATTTTACAAAAACTTATTCAACCTGAATTCTTATACCTTTTCTTATAAATAGATGTCACTGATTCACTTAAAATCAGAAGTTTTGATACAACGTTATTTTGTTAGAAAATAGTGGGGATTGACAATCTAAAAATAAATTATATTTTCTAGGAATTATGATATTTGTCGATTTCTGATGGTCGCTAAACTAACTAAAAATTCGACTAAGGCAAGCAAACATATCGAACAGTAGTATAGTTATGGTGAGACCGGTAATATCGTATCCACGAGGACTAAAAGTACTAGTAATTACTATCTTTTTATTATCTAGCCTAAGAATTAAGAGAATGTGTTATCTAAAACTAATTGTCTAATTAACTAAGATTGCGACAGAGATTAAAGTTGGAAAATACTTTTGGAAAATCGATGGAGAAGACAATACCCAAAGAAGAATCCACCTAGACTTCACTTATTACTTCTGAATTAGATGATTTATTCACTTGACTTAATCCGTAGAAATTCCTAATTTATGTTAATATCTCTCTCGAGACTAAAAACAATTAACTCTAGGTTGATTAATCGAAATCTCTTTCTAATTAAAACCACTATTGTCGCATTAACTCGATCTATAGATTCCCTTATTAGATTTGACTCTAATCCGGCAGATTTATGTCGTCCTATCTCTAGGATTGCATGCATCTCCGCTTAATTATGAATGATCTACTCTTAAACAGGGACTTTTGCTCCACTGAATAAGCACATCAAAAAACTTGAATTAATATCCTAGAATATTAAAGCAATGATTAAGCTCACAATTAAGAATAAGAATAAGTATTTATCATATAATTCAAATAGTAATAAGATTCGTTTTAGGTTTCATCTCCCTTAGGGATTTAGGGTGTTTAGTTCATGATAATGGAAAACATCTCAAAATTGGGAAAACAATAAAACATAAAGAAACCCAAAGAACTTCTAAGGAAATTGAATGGAGATCTTCAGTCTTGAAGTAGATCCTGCTTCCGAGCTGATTTCGATAGTTGTCCTTGAGTATTTCCTGCCTTCTCCCTTTAATCCTCTTCTAGGGTGTTTATGTAGACTTTGGAATGCTTCAAAACCCTCAAAATTAGCCATTTCCAAATAGAATTAGACTTGGGCTCGACAGGGACACGGCCGTGTGCCACGCCCGTGTGACAGTGCTCAGGCAGTGTGTAATTCTGACTTGATTTAGTGTCAACAGGGACATGACACATGGTCATGTGTCCTGCCCGTGTGCCACACACGGGCGTGTGAAAGTACCTAGTCCGTGTGGAACACTAAAATTAGCATATTTTGTCTATTTTTGTCCCGTTTCACACGGGCGTGTGAAAGTACCTAGTCCGTGTGGAACACTAAAATTAGCATATTTTGTCTGTTTTTGTCCCGTTTCTTGCTCTTTTCGCCTTCCTATGCTCACCTAAGTATAAAACATGAATTTAAAGGATTACGAGCATCAAATTCAATGAAACCAAAGGAAAAATCATCCATACATATGCCAAGCATGGGATAAAAATATTTATATATTATGGTTTATCAATTTCTATTGAGAGGAATTACTTTCCTACTAAAAGTAATTATATCATGTATTTTCTATGATTTGGTTCATGTTGGTAGAGCCTACACTCGAAGCAATTCAAGATATGAAGATAACAGAGGTCGTTCAGTTGAAAGCCAAGATTGACTTGTTTCCATCTCGCATAAAACACAAGCATTATTTGGTTAAACTCTATTATTATAAATATCATAGAAGGGCTCGGTTTTCAAAATTTTTAAATCCTCTACTATAACTATAAAAATGATATTCTCAATTGATTTTTCCAACAATTGGTATCAGAGTCAAGTTGTGCTATGTTTATAGTATAAATTGATATCGAATTTTCTTTCTATTTTTCATGTTTGGTTAATTTTGATAAGATGTGACATTCTTTTAATTATGTGTATGTTTTGGGTTATATATGTAAATAAATGTATTTATATTTTATTATATATGATAAAGTAATTTTGTCAAAGTTATGATTCTTAAAAATTAGATTGAGTGTAATTTTAGGTTTTAATAAATTTTGGGATATGTAATTAGATCATGAACTATCATTTCCATTTAGTTTTTGTTTTATTTATTTAGAATAATCCATGTGAGCCGGAATAGACTTAGGTTTTTTTGTAACCTAAAATTTGCAATGAAACCCAAACAACTGAGACATATCCAAAACTGATTGAGACGAGGCAAACCTGACCCAACCAACTGGTAAAAGACAAGTAGTGGACTGACCGATGAAAGTCAGCGGTGGCAGGTGGTGGTTGGCAATGGGTCGACCGACGGTGGCGATGAAAGTGCCAATAGTGACGTTAATAGTGATGACAACAGTGACACGTGGTGGTAACGGAGGTTCAACGTAGATCCCTTCGGTAAACTTTTTTCATATTTTTGGATTTTAGAAATCCCTTGTGACAGCCTAATTTTCAGTGGTGTCGGAACAGTGATTCGAGATCACTAAATCCGAAAAATGAGTAGAAAATATTATTAATTTAGTAAGTATAAGTTAAATGTGAAGTTAGGAAAAAATTTTGAAATAGTGAATAGTGTACTAAAAATAAATATTAAAATAATTAAAATCAAAAATGAGGTATCGAGACCTCGGGAATTTTAAATCGAGTCATAAATATTTTTATAAATATTTATGGAGTGTTAATATGTTAGTATTAAATTTTCGTCAAGAAATTTTAAAGTTCTGATAGTTAATTGAACAAAAAGGACTAAATTGTATCAAATGTAAAATTGTAGAAAATGATTAAATAGCTTAATTGATAAAAGAAAGAGGGTTTAAAAGGAAAATAGACCCAAGGTATATTTGGGCTGGACGGCAAGGGCATGAAATCAACAAGAAAATAAGGAGAATTAAGGGAAAAATTAGAAAATTGCAAAATTTACTTAATAAAGCTAGGACTAAAGTGGAATTATCTAGATTTCTCTTTATTTTTCTGCATTCTCATCAGAAAAATGCCATGGAAGAGTTCTATTAAGCTGGTTTTTCATATTTTTACTTCAACTAAGTTCAAATTCTTGATTATTTCTTGAAATTTTTGTGTTTTTGTGACTTTTACAACTAGGTCCACTTGTTGAATTCATTAGTTTTTGATTCTATGAAAGAAATTGAAAGTTTCTATGCATATGTGCTGGAAGTATATGATGATTTTGCATGGAATTAGAGCTTTAAATTGTTTATATGTTGATTTTATTGAAAGAATTGAATAGAAAGTGAATGTTTGGGACCTAATTGTAAAAGAGTTTGAAGTTAGAGTTTTATGTGGAAATTATGAATTTCAATAGTTATGAAATAACTTATAATGTTTATGAAAATTATTAATTGAGAAAATTATCTTAATTGAGGGGTTAATTAAGCAAGGACTGAATTGTATGAATTGTAAAATTTGGGGCAAAATGGAAATCAACATTTTGCACTAAAACTGTTTTGGACAGCAGCAGTAGTCTAAGTTTGAAAAATCACCAAAAATTGTAGAAATGGAATTAGAGGATGAATAAAATATGAAATTAAAGCTTATTGAGTCTAATTTCTTATAGAGAAATGATGTAAGCAATGGAATTGTAAATCATGACATATGATAAATTTTGTGAGACAAGGTCAGAATAATTTTGGGTTCCCCTATTTTGACTTTGTAAAATCATAAAAAATTGGATAAAAATAATTAGGGGCTTAAATTTACATGTTTAGAATCCTGAATGAGTTTATTTTCAAGAGAAACAAACGGGAACATCATTCGAATACTGTACAATGAGATAATTAATTTTTAGTGAAGAAGGGTCGGAACTGTCAGACAGCAGAACAGGGGAGACTTCAATGAATAAACTGTATTAATTGGCCCAACCAAAAATTATGAAAATTTTATGGTAAGAATATATGTGAATCTAGTTTTAGAGAAAATTAGCGGATCTTAATTTGGAGTTTCGTAGCTTCAGATATAAATAATTTAGTGACTATGACATGGGTGGATAGCTTGAATATTCACATAAGTAATTAGTGAAAATTATGGATAAGGTTACTTACAAGTGTGTTAGTTATACCAAGGATGTGGATGGAGAGGAAGAGGAGGAAAAATATATGAATGACTCGTGTATAAACTGATCACATGCCTGATTATAATCGATAAGTGTTGAATTAGAAACAATATAATGTTTTACTTGGAATATTTATTATGAAATTATGATTATCGCTATAATACAAAAATCGAACTTGTGAGTTTATATAACTAAATTTAGTGACCATTTGTTAATATTATTAAATTTCAATATTATTTTATGAATGGTGATTAATATTTATGTATGTTAATTGTTGAAAATAAGTAAATTATGTACAAAAGTTATGAAATTGAACTGAGAATTTCGGAGGAACGGAACGTAGGAAATGAGTATGATCTTTCAGTGAAAAAGATGAATTGACGGTAAATTACCCAAGTAAACCGAGATTCAGCATTTGTTGCGAATTCTCGTGTTTGTTTTCCGTTTAGCTCTTATGAGCTTCCGTTAACTCATATGAGTTTCAGTGAACCCTTTTGGGGTTTCGATTCACTCGATCGACTTTCATTAGCCTTGAACTTCGTTTAGCACTTATGTGTTTCAATTAGCCTTCGGGCTTCCGTTTAGCACTTATGTGCTTCAGGTAGACTTCGGGCTTCAGATCACGATGTACTCAAATCCGTAAGTCGTTCATTGAATGGACAAGTTGGTAAGTCGTTTGTAAATGTAACGTGTGGAAAAAGAAATGTAAGTAATGTTATCATTATTATTATTGAGCTCAATTATGTGATTTTGTCATTCAGAGATTGTGTTTGACATGATATGTTAGTAAATTATGAGTATGTGAATCAAAGTGACAGAATTTAAACACCTAATGAGGTTGAGCTCATTCACACGAATTTGTCATTTGAAATTGTGATTAACAGGAAGAAACAGTGAATTGTATGCTTATCAATGGTTACACATAATTATCTGAAAAATAAGAAAAATGACGGTTATTGATATATGGAAATGTGAGACATTGATATATGAATGTGGAATATGTTTGATAAATGTATTCATTCTTAATTATGGAATTATGTACCTCATGTGTGCTATTTGCATAAAGATGATATTTCAAATACTTTGGTGAGTAAAGCTTAAATATGAAATAGTATGAAATCGAGACAAGTTGTTATGAAAATATATTTAAATTATATGTAAGTGTTTTGTACTGCTCGGTAATGCCTCGTACTCTATTCCGGCGACGGATACGAGTAGGGGGTGTTACATCCCTAAACCAAGATGTCCGACTTTCACCTAGAAGACCCAAAGAATACTTGGGATAATAAATGTAAAATTAATTTTTATTTATTTTTCTAGGATGAAATCATGAAAACTTTGGCTGGTCAAAGTCAATTTATTTTATGATTTTATGTTATAGCATTATGATATGTAAGTTGATTGAAAAGTATGTTAATGCATATGCATGATAAGCATGTCATATAATTTAGGAAAAGAATGTCATATGTACTTGTTATGACATTTTAATCATTCATGACTAAAACCGAAAATAAAAACCTTGCATGTTTTCCAAAAAACTGAGTGGGAGAAGGTCCCTAAACAAGACTTACAATCTCCATCAGTGGTCTCTTGTGATGATATGACAACACTAAATTAGGTATTGTCATGTGGGTTTCACTAAGGAGATTTCCCTAAAAGAGATAACCACCTTGTGATGACATATGATAATTTGTTGGCCC
Organism: Gossypium arboreum; assembly: GCF_025698485.1. Lineage (NCBI taxonomy): Eukaryota > Viridiplantae > Streptophyta > Magnoliopsida > Malvales > Malvaceae > Gossypium > Gossypium arboreum. The sequence goes on along the minus strand of NC_069082.1, from coordinate 2,736,053 downwards.
TGAGGTAGGTATTATTATGTGGATTACCACTGAAGAAGTTTTTCTTTTAAAAAAGGACAACTAGTCATACATGTTGCTCGATGAGATTGTCCTATGACGACTCATTCGTAGTACACGCTATGGTAGAAGTTGAGTTGATGGTTATACACTCAAGATCATTTTCGTTAAGTAACTTCCCATGAAGCTCTACTTAAGTTAGAATGATGGTAAAACATGAAATGATTATTAGTATATGTGAATACTTAATGAATTAGGTTCACATCTTAATTGGATGGAAATCTATGTTCTTACTAGTTGATTAATATTTCCCTAATGTGAGTTAATTCAATAGGTGTAAGAATTATCATTGCAACAGTTTATACATGTTTGTCAAGGTTTAATGTAAGACATATGCATCATTTTAATGAGCATTGTATGTTGCAAAAAAAAATTCAAATTTTTTAATTGCTTTACCAGGTTACTATCTCCTTTTCTTTTCTTCTTTTTTTTTTCTTTTGTGGAGTTTTAATAAACTTGTAATTACTTATTTTTGAATTGTTTTAATGCTTAGTCACTAAAAATACAAAAATAGGTTTTAAAATAATTTTACTTTTCCTTTAGATTATGTTTGATGAAAAATTTTAAACTTTTTAGAATTTAAGAATGTTAGCATTTTACAATTCATAATGTTAGGATTTGTAATTGTTTTGTTTTGATAAATAATTGATTTAGGAAAATTAGTTTATTAGAATTTTACAAATTAAAAATAAGAATAATTGTATTAAAATAAATAATATAAAAATATTCAATATGAATATTATTATATTTGTACAATTTATAAATAATTTTAATAAAATTAAATTTAAATATATATTATAATTAAATTAAAATTATTTTTAAAGTTTAAGCTTTTATCTTATGATGAAACTATGTGTATTAAATTAAATAAAATTACGAAGAATTTTGAAAAATCATTTATTTAAGTGGAATTTGAAAAAGGAAATTGAGCTATGCCCTTTTGAAATTACCCATAAATTCTAAAATTCTCCTATATATTTACCTAAATAAGTAAATTCAAAATTTTAAAAACCTTAATATAAATAAAACTCCTCTTACAAATTACTCACCCAAACACACCTTTCATCTCTCCTTAAACCCAAAAATTAAAAGAAACCAAGCCGTCGAATGAAGTTCTGCATGTCCTACACGATGATGGGATGAATTTGGCTTTGCCCAGATTATCTGTGATGTATTTTGATTTCTTTCTTACACATAAAAAAAACCAAAATTAATAATACTTTTGTTGTCACCTTGTTTTTGCTTTCTAAAATGATACAATGGATAAATAACCCAATAGAAAGGAGTTCGATGAAATGATGAGTTCGATTCTTTTCAAAGATATTTTATGAATTGAGTAAAAATAAAGCTTGATGACCTTATGGGTTAAGCAAAAATTGGCAAGTTTGTGTTATGTGTCAATTGCAAGATATGGGACTTCGATTTCACATAAGAAAGTAAGGCTTAGCTTGGACGGACGACTTACTTTCGATGAGGTTAAAAATAGTGGTGGCGGTGAGATTAGTTGTTCTTGGGATACTTGTTCTTCACAGTCACTTTGTTGAGCTGTCGATAGTCTATGCACAATCTTATCAATCAATCCTTTTTATTCACAAATAGCACTGGGGTACCCCACGGAGAAAAACTTAGTCTCGCAAATCCCTTGTCAGTAAACTCTTATAGTTGAACCTTCAACTTCTTTAACTCCGTAAGAGCTATCCTATACGGAGCAATCGAGATGGGTGCCGTACTAGGGACTAACTCAATTCCAAATTCAACTTCCTTCACTGGAGGCAGTTCGGGTAATTCCTTTGGAAACACAACTGTAAACTTACATACCACTGGCACTGATTCGATCTTCAATTCAGACACTTGAATGTTCAATACAAAAGCGAGATAAGCTTCACACCTTTTTCTCAAATATCTTTCCGCAGTCATAGACGATATCACTACAGGTGAGTTATCCGATTCATATAGTTCAACCCGAAGAACATTCTAGTCTTCACATTTCAACTCGATAACTTTTTTCCACAATCTACTACGACACCATGAGAAGTAAACCAATCCATACCAAGGATTAAGTCAAATTCATCAACCGGTCGTAGCATGAGGTTAGCCAGAAAACAATACCTCTAACCATCAAAAGACAGTTTTTACATATTTTGTCAACTAACCCATGCTTGCCTAATGGGTTTGACACCTTTCTACAAATTCTGTAGACTCAATTGGCATATTCATGCTGGGTAGTAATTTCATGCAAACATAAGAATGGGTAGACCCTGGATCAATTAAACCAACAACAGAAATATCGTGATGAGAAAAAGTACCTGTAATCACATTTGGTGAAGATGCCTCTTCGCGAGAGCGAATGGCATAAGTTTTTGCATGCGCTCGGCCCTTGGACCTCACAGCTGAATCTCTAGGAACACCTTTACGGCTAGCCCCACTACCCGGGTTCTTCTGTGGTCTACCCCTCGAAGGAGCACTATTTACCCTCATATCTTGCTTTTTCTCTTTGTCATCTAATTTCGAACATTTTCGAATAATGTGGTCTAGTGATCTATATTTGAAGCAACCCTTCCCATTCCCTCGGCACTCGCCGAAATGGCGCCTACCACATTGTGAACACTCTGGCCTATATGGCCGAGCACTACCAACAATAGTGATAGAAGTGGTTTGAGCTTTAGACGTCGTGTGATGTTTGTTCTTGCTCTTGCTCAAGAACCCCACTAACGCGTTTGATCAGGTAGGAAACTCTCTAGATCTCTTAGATGAAGTCTACTGTGATTTCTCCATCTGTCTTTTCCTTGAGTCTTGGGACTCGATGTCAGCTTTTCTCTTCTCTTTAGCCAATTCCTCAGACTTACATGCTCTCTCAATTCTAAGATGCCAACTAATAGATGGATATCTTCGTTCAGACCATCTTCAAACCTCTTGCACATGATGGTTTCTGTAGATACGCACTCACGTGCATATTTGCTGAGTCTCACAAACTTACTCTCATACTCTGTCAGCGTCCTACAGCCTTACTTCAGCTCTAAAAATTCTTTTCTTTTCTGGTCTATAAACCTCTGGCTAATATACTTCTTTCAGAACTCTTCTAGGAAGAATTCCCAAGTTATCCTCTCTCTCGGTGCAACGGACACGAAAGTATTCCACTATTGGTAGGTCGAGTCTCGTAGAAGTGACACTGCGCACTTCACATACTCCTTAGTTGTGCATGATTGCTAATCAAATACCCTGATGGTCTTTTCCAACCAGAACTCTGCTCTTTATGGGTCATCGTCAATATCAGCTCAAAATTTCTCGGCCCTTTACTTTCTTATTTTATCTATTGGGGGTTTCTCCCTCCTAACCATATCCACTCCTTGTGGAGCTACAAAGGCATACTGAGGAATCGGAGGAGGTGAGGGAGGTGGAGTATTCGAATTCGCATGAATAAACTCCGAATACCACGTGTCCATTATATGGAGGTAAGCTTTTCTAGCTCCTCTACCCTGACTCATTGTCACGGGTCAACTATCTACTGGCGCGGTCCCTTCAGCGGGAGCCGGCGCGTTACTCTTCATATCATCCGCCGTAACTACATCAGGATCCATTTACTATATAAATAAAAACATAATTTATCTCGTCAGGAGTCGTCACACTATCAATATACAGTTATGGCATGTATAGCTAAACTCGTACTTACGATAGGTTAGTCCTAGGATCGACTAAACCATATAGCTCTAATACCACTAAATGTAACACCCCACAGTCGTACCCTATGCCAGGACGAAATACGAGGTGTTACTGAACTTAAACACATGTATTTAAACGTTACCGAGTCACCAAGACTTGATCAAATTTAAAACTTTTTCGAACTTTGTTAAATTTTCTTAATATAGGCCTACGATGCCTCAAACATTCATTAGAAGCCATTCGGAACCAACTCGGGTCCTTAAACTGACTTAACAAAAATGACCCTTGAAACAGAGCACACGCCTGTGTGGAAGGGCAATACGCCCGTGTGGTCATTATAACATGGCCATGCTGATGGCCCGTGTGACACGCACAGCCTAAGCATCGAGGGACACGCCCGTGTCTCATGCTCAAATTCAAACCTACAGGGGTTTTCACATGGCCTGGCACACGCCCGTGTCTATAGCCCGTGTCCCTCACACGGCTATGATACGCCCGTGTCTTAGCCCGTGTCTAAAAACCTTGACATTCTGTTTCTGACATCAGCATCCAATTTAGGGCACACGGTCAAGGTACACGCCCATGGCTAGAGGCCGTGTCCTCCACACGGCCATGTCTCTGCCCTTGTGTTTACTACCATGCATACTAACTTGTAAGTTTTACGTGCAGGGGACACACAGCTGGATAACACGACCATGGGACTGATCGTGTGTCACACACAACCTAGACACACGCCATATGTCTACCCGTATGGATAATATAAGGCTATCTACCAAGCCTTTACCATCCTGAAACATATCCTAACATCAACTAACATATTAAAGGTTAACTTAATATGATTTCTCAACCAACGACCATAGTTAAGACCTTTATACGTTACATATATTCAATCATGCCAACAATTTCACATTCATGAAAGACTAGCTTACATTCACATAATAACTTTCAATATTAACCATTTTCCATGGCCTTATACAAAATGGAACTAATATTAGATTAAGCCAATACATTTGGCCAATTAACAATGACACAAAACTCAAAATTCAAGGTCTTATACATGCCATAATCAAAATAAAAGATCTAACTATACCAAGTGCTTCGAATGGTAGTGTGATCGATGGCTCCAACGTCCGATGATCCTCGAGCTAATTAGGCGGCACTATAAGAAAATGGAAAGGAGAGGGAGTAAGCATAAAGCTTAGTAAGTTGCATGAAAATAAACAACAACTACTTATCATAAAGCAATATGCTTATAACCTTTCATAGCTTATTCATGAATACCATAAATAGACGTAAATACAACATACTCATCACCATCCAATACAACTCATATTGTATACATTGAGCCCATATCTCATACATTTCAATTAGGTACTTGTACCACTCATCACATGATCATAACTTTTCTCATTTCGATATAAATCATAAACCTTTTGTTGAACCATTTGAAATACTACCGGATACTCAATAACCCTAACATGGGTTAAGATGCAGACGCCATGTCCCAGACATGGTCTTACACTGGTTCTCATCTATCGGTGTCGATGCCATGTCCTAGACAGGTCTTACACTGACACACAACAAGTTGACGCCATGTCCCAGACAGGTTTACACTAGCTGTATCTCGCGAGGCCGATGCATGTCCGAGACATGTCTTACACTAGCTCTCACCTCAATGCCGATGCATGTCCTAGACATGTCTTACACTAGCTTAAATATCTCGAGGCCGATGCATGTCCTAGACATGTCTTACACTATCTTTCATATTGTGGCTGATACATGTCCCAGACATGTCTTACATTAGCACACAAATGACCCAAGTGTCATGGCACGAATATTCGAAGATTCTTAAGGCTCAACCGAGAGTTCTACTACTTCAATTCTCATCATGCTTAGTCATTTCCGCAATCAAATAATTTATGCTATAAAAATTGATTCATTCATACATGATAACAATATAGTTGCATTATTTACACACAACTTACCTCGGATTACAAAATGTAAGCGACTAGTTGGTTTTAGTTTACTTGCTTGGCATTCCCCCGGTCTAGGTTCGAATTTTATAGTTCTTGATCTATAATGATAAAAATTCACAAATTTAATCATTTTATCAATCTAGGTACTCAACAATGTATAATGAGGCAAAATGACCATTTTGCCCCTAAACTATTACAAAATGACCATTTTACCCTCAGACCCGGAACTCAATTTTTATCACATTTTCTCTTTAACCAAGCCTAACTGACCATTTATTACTCTTATAACAACCCCAAATTTTCAATATTTCACAACATTATTATCTATTTTACAAACTTTACAAAATGGTCCTATTAAGGCTTTCATGAGAAGTCCCTTCACAAAAGTTGTTTATTTCACAACCATGATTCATTTTCTTCCATAAAATTTTAGAAAACAACATGAACACACTTATGGTAAAACCCTAGACTTTCAACCATTTTGCAAAATAGTCTCCTCATTTGAAAGCTCATGCTACAAGGGTTCCAAAAATACAAAAATTATCAAGAAAAGTCATCAAAACCACTTACTTGTAGGGATATTAAGTGGCTGAAAAATTTCAAGCTTCCAAAACCCTCCTATGGCTGATATTTTCAGTCAAGAAGAAAGGATGAATGAAAAAGATGAAGGCTAGGCTTTAGGGTATTATTTTATCACACATTAGGTCATCAAATACCTAATACTTTGACTATTTTATTTTCTTTGTCTTATGGCCAGCCAAGCCTCTCTAAAGGGTCTAATTGCCTTTTAAAGACCCCCAATTTAAGTTTCATGGCAATTTAACACCCTTAGCTATCAAATCAAGACTTTTGCACTATATGCGATTTTCGTAATTAAGCATGAAATCGCTAAAATTACTTCACCAAATTTTGCATGCACTAATATAAACATGCTATAACTCTAAAATAGTAATAAATTAATTTCTTCAACTTCGGATTGGTGGACTCGAAATCACCGTTCCGACTAAGCCCAAAATCGAGCTATTACAGATAGTGCAAAGCTAGCCTGCGTGAGCATCGGGGCTGCAAAGCGTGGTGGATTGTTATGTGCCAATTGCAAGATTTGAGATTTGGATTCTACATAGAAAAGTAAGGGATTTCCTAGTGAGGTTTATATGGACCTAAGCTCTCAAGCCTCAATAGCTAGCTTTTGGGGTGTGGTTCTCCAAAAGTCCATATTAGTTTGCTTCTTTTCGATTGATGAATTTTATTTTTGGTTGAGTAAGAAGAAAAGCATGACTGAGTTGCTAGTGAATAACAAATCCAACTTCAATCTTCATCAAATCATCTCAACTAATATTAATTCATCATTTTTTAATTTTTTTAATTTTGGTTTATTTAATTTGGAATCCCTTGGATAATTTTGAAATATAAAAAAGAAACAAAAGTGACACATGGCACCTTATAATTGAGCCACGTGTCCTGACAAATCATAAATTATGTCATTAGCAAGAGATACCACAATGACAAATAATGTAAAAATACATGTATCAAAATGGACTTTTTCAAAATAAAATACCACATTAAAAGATTTGATAGAATTTAAGTATCAAATATGACATTGTCTCATTGCTAAATCGCTAAGTTGTAATTTTATATACCTACTGTCTAATTTTTTAATAAGCTAATTTAGAGTTTAATAAATTAATATTTTAAGTTGGTTTAATTTTGTGTATATATATATATATATATATAAGGTATAATGATTTATTTAATCATCCAACTTTTAAAAAATTATTTTAGCTTTTTATTTAATTTTTATATCTTTCTTAGCTTTTAAATTTATGATGTTTCCATGGGTCAAATAAAACGGAGCATTTCTCTCTTTGGGAAAAACCAATTAAAGAATTTCATTATATCCTTTCTCAAATTGTTCTATTTCGTTTGATATTTTGTAAGGATAAGTAATACACGGATATAGCAAAATAAAATATGTAATATATATATTTTCTGCTTCTATTTCTATTAAAACTAAAACTAATAAAAACCTCTCAAATGACTAACTATCGATACTGGAGTATCTCGTAGTAATGAATGCGCACGTGATTTGGGATAGAGTAATATTGTTTGTTCTATTTATGTAAAACAAAAAAAAAAACTCCACCTCAGAACTTCTAATTGAGATATGAATACACTACACCGGTTACACAAAAAAATGGGTTTTGCACCAATGTAAGTAAAGTCCGAAAAAGGTTTTATAAGATTAAAAAGGTCTGTTGAGCACCTTATGAATATGTCATAATAGATCCGAACACTTGCCCCTAATCGACTTCCATAATTGCTCTAGTGAATAACTAAAGAAAAAATAGATAGATAGATGGGAGAGTCAAAACACCTCAAAATAGATAAAAATAAAATTAACATTTTTTAACTTTACTGATGTGGCATACATGTGGATGCCACATTAATAATTAATTAATTAATTTTAAAATTTTAAAAATTAATTAATTGTTAACGTGACAATCCATATGTATTAACAAATATTATTTTTAATTTATTTTGAGGTAATTTCATAAACAAAACGAGTTCAAAGGCTAAAAGAAGTGAAAAATTAAATGAAAGGATAAAATTATTTTTTTCACAAAATTAGAGGATCGAAATAATTATTATGCGTTTTAAAAAAATAAATGAAATCTTCAGATAAGTCCATTTTGATTAAGCAAATTGAAAAGAATTAATTTAGTGTAATTGGTCTACTAAAACTGGTTCAATTTCAATTTTAGAAAAATATAAAATTAATTTTCAATTTTTAAATTGAATCTCTAACTTATTTGCTCCTAAATTGAATTGTACTTGAATAAATATAAAATATAATAATATTATATATAAATTCTATTTAATTGACTTGAATTTGATTAACTTGAAATATATTTTAAAATTAAGAAAATATTTTATTTAATTAAAATATATTATCAAACATGAATTTTAAATTAGTTGAATTATAAATTTTCAGTCAAATACACACTTAAAATAAATAAAGAATAATAAGAAAAGATAAAAAGATACGTGACCACAGCATACCATTGAGTGCCACACACAATTCCCCCATTTGTTTGGCTTGTCTTGCTGTCCATCACATCTTTGCAATCTAACAATTCCCACTGGTTCCCTCCCTTTCTTCCATTTCGACTTCCTATTCCATTTTTCCCCCATTTTCTCTTAAACCTTGGAAGCTCCAAAGAGAAGAAACCCAAGCTCTCATCTTGATTCTTTTGCTTAATTCCTTCACATAATTCTCCAGTTTATTCATGTTTATTATCATCACCAACAACTATGGTTTCTGTTATCCCCACTTTTCAATTGGGGCACTAAAGATCTTCCTCTCATTACCCATACTAAATGATCATTTTACAATCTTCTACTTCCAGTTTTAGCTACCCTCTTCTTCCTCCACTCTGCTGTTGTAAAACCAACATCTCTTTCCCACCCAGGAACAGGAAAGCTCGACTCATCACTCTTTTCATCCCTCGCAGGAAATTATGGCTTCTTGCTTGTGCAATTCCCACTCCAGATTCAAACAAGCTTAATGTAAAAGTGGCTAGAAACCTTGTAGCCAAAGGGTTTTCAAAGGACTTTGTGGATGGGGAGAGTCAAGAATCTTCTATCCCAATGGGCTCGAATTTCACTAATTTCCAACAAGACCCCATTGTTGACAAGTTAAGGACTCAGCTAGGTGTTATCCATCCAATCCCTTCCCCACCAATTAACCGAAACATTGTTGGGTTGTTTGTGTTTTTCTTTTTTGTTGGGGTTGCTTTTGATAAAATCTGGACTTCAAGGAAAAAGAGAAGCAAATCGGGGAGTCTTGATGGGGAGGCTGTTAGAGTGGGAAGTGGAGTATGGCCACAAGTTCCAACAAGCTTTTCATCCTTCTTGGAAAAGGATTTGCAAAGGAAAGAGTCAGTTGAGTGGGTTAATATGGTGTTGGGGAAGTTGTGGAAAGTTTATAGAGGTGGGATTGAGAATTGGATCATTGGGTTATTACAACCTGTTATTGACAATCTCAAGAAGCCTGATTATGTCCAGAGAGTGGAAATTAAGCAGTTTTCTTTAGGGGATGAGCCTTTGTCTGTTAGGAATGTTGAGCGCAGGACTTCCCGGCGAGCCAACGATTTGCAGTGAGTTTTTTGCCACTTAAAACTGTACTTACTCTGCCTTTTTTTAATCACAATTGAACTGTTTATGATTGTTGATTCATGTGTTTAACTACACATAAAAATTCTAGTTGTCAAGTTTAAGGTGTTATTGAGAATAAATAGTTTCTTCCTATATAAGTATGATGTCAAGTTTGATGCTTAATTTGCTATGATTTGGGGATTATTTATGGAGGTTCCATTTTGCAAATTTGAAAGTGCATTTTGACTAACTTCCATTTACTTTGATACAGGTACCAAATAGGACTTCGTTATACTGGTGGTGCTCGCATGTTGTTAATGTTGTCGTTAAAATTTGGTATTATCCCAATTGTCGTGCCTGTCGGTGTTCGAGATTTTGATATTGATGGAGAACTCTGGGTTAAACTGCGATTGATACCAACGGAACCTTTCGTTGGAGCTGTTTCATGGGCTTTTGTCTCTCTTCCGAAGATCAAGTTTGAGTTGTCACCATTTCGCTTGTTTAACTTGATGGGTATGTAATTGTGATGACTCCCTTCTTAAACACATTTCTGTCTTTAAGCTACAGATTAATAAATAAATAAAGTTATTTGTTAAGATGTTGGTATGTCTACTGTCAAGGGAAACTAGGACAAATTTGAAAATTTTAGCATTGCTTAATTTACTTAGTGTTCTTCAATGACTCATGTTTGCTCATTACTATTGTGTTCATTTCATTGTTAGCTCAAAATGTTAGTAGAAACAATTACTGGATTGCAAAGAATTAGATGGCAACAGAAGAAAACAGTTCATGCTAGAGAGTATATGGTTTTTCGATTTTGGTTATATAACTATGTAGTCAAAAGAAACATTGTGATTTTGTTCATTATAGTCTTTTTTTCTTTGGAGATTGCCTTCAATTCCTTTGTGTAAGTTTTAAATAAAAAATTATTTGGAGTTGACTATTTATGGGCTGACTTCCATTGAAGATGCTGATACGTATTCCTTTTTTCTCTTCTTTTGTGCATGCACGGCCAATACCAGCAATTCCAGTTCTTTCAATGTAAGTGCAATCTGTTTCACAGTTGTTGTAATTTATTCAAGCTTACTGATTTGGTTTGTAAACATTTTTTATTTTTATTTTTTCGTACTGGTATGTGGGTTAAGACTTTCTAAGTACAGGAGTCATTTACATGAAATGGTTGCCTGAAACAAATACTATGAGAACCTTTCTGTTATCAATTTAATATAATCTTGCTTTCCCTTTCACAGCATTGGAGTCATTAAATTACAGATTTCTTGATGTAGGTTTTTAGAACTTGTCAGAGTAGAGGCAAATGGCAGACATTTGTTTTGCATTTTAGCCTACTAGTCTACTTGTAGTTTTAAGTTAAAATTTTACGTAAGCTTGGTGTAGTTGTACCTCAACGTTCTTGATATTATAAGAACCTCTCTGTTATAAATTTATAATAATCTTCCCTTCCTGCGTATGAAAATGGGTACTGAATTTGGCATTCATTAACTAGTACTTCTAATTATTGTAGCTGCTGCTGCTATTAATATACTTTTTTTATGCATCATTCTGCTTATGTAAATGTTTTACCCGGTGATGGAGCAGAGGAATTCTCTTTGGCTCTTTTCTTATTAATATTTTCATTTTATTTTAAGTGTTATTTTGTATCTTCTGGGTTTGACCGCTTCTCTGTATCTCCTTTTTCTACTTTACTCATATTATGTCTCCCTACATTTATTTTCAGGTTTTTGACAAAGCTTCTCACGGTGGATTTGCCTCGACTCTTTGTACGCCCAAAGAAGATTGTGTTGGATTTCCAAAAAGGGAAAGCAGTTGGCCCTGTTCCAAATGATTCGAAACGTGAGGAAATTCAAGAAGAGAAAAACAAGGATTTTGTTGGAGAACTATCTGTGACTCTTGTAGACGCCAGGAAACTTTCTTATGTATTTTATGGTAAGAGTGCTTTCAACAAAAGCAATGTCCAAAGCTTTCACCCAAGGTCCAATAAATAACTCACCTTTACTAGTGTCAGTACTTTATCAACATGAGTATGGGAGAGCGAAGAGATGACTTGGAGCAGCAGATATATAAATTACTTATCAATGTTGCCTAATGTTTATATGTGTGGAATTTGGATGGGAGATAAGCAATGAGGATGAAATATATTAGTCTTCCAATAGTTATATTTTTAGCATAATCTTTTGTATGCATGCGTAGCTTCACTTCCATTTACCATATTCAATAGTGCTCATCTTTTGTCAGGCAAAACAGATCCATATGTCGTACTAAGCCTGGGGGACCAAGTTATACGCAGTAAAAAGAACAGTCAAACTACTGTGATTGGGCCTCCTGGTGAGCCAATTTGGAATCAGGTGCAGCTTCTTAACATTGTTTTGCCCCATATGGGAGTCTATCAATCTCTAATGGAGCTTTTGCGAACTGGATGGAACTTTTATATTTGAAGCCGCAAAATTTCTTTAATCACAAGTTGTTGTCATTTTTCCAGGATTTTTATTTACTTGTGGCAAACCCTGGAAAAGAAAAACTTCGCATCCAAGTGAAGGACTCCCTTGGGTTCACTGATTTCACAATTGGTACAGGAGAGGTAAACTTTTCTTTTTTTGTGAAAACAATGTATATTATTGTGGAATATCACTTTTATGTGCTTAGATCATCTTCCGGTACGGCCATACTTATTTAACTTCGTGATTTAATGTTTACAATAGTTGCCATTCTATCTTTTAAGGATTAGAAATTACAGACACATGTACACACACATACATTTTGAAACTGTTAAGAATTGGAGAGGGAATAAAGCAAGTACATGTGGTAAGGCAGGGCTAGCAGGTTGTTCAAGGAACTTATTAACCGATAGGCATGATGATCCATCTTTGACATAGCAGTTGATATCTATTTCTTGTGATGAGGAAGCAAGGGTTTCTATTTTGAGGCGGCAATGTTGCATAGTGCATGGACTATTCTAGATAGAGCTTTAGATTTTATGAATATGTTGATGAATACTTGGTCCCTCCTAAGGTAGTCAATGGATTAGATGTCAGTAATGTAATGCTGTTGCTGTTTGTTTGATTGAGATGGAAAATAGTTAACAGCTGAAGTTGGATTGGTGGTAAAGTTTCAATGTATTCAAAGGCCTATTGATGATAATATATATTGCAAGATTTTCACAGTTATATTTTTCTTCCCTTTTCTATGAATTTGTTTATCTGATGCATGGAAACTTTCAGGTTGATCTTGGGAGTCTTCAGGACACTGTTCCAACAGATAAGATTGTGGTCTTGCGAGGAGGTTGGGGAGTGTTCAGAAAGAGATCTCGTGGAGAAATATTACTTAGATTGACATATAAAGCTTATGTCGAGGATGAAGAAGATGACACAACTGCAACAGAATCCGTCAGTGCTGATTTTTCGGATGACGAATTGTCTGATATTGATGAATCAAATGGGACATACGAGCAGGGTATAAGGCTAAATACAGATGAAACCAACAAAGAATCATTTATGGATGTTCTAGCGGCTTTGATTGTGAGTGAAGAATTTCAAGGTATAGTGTCATCTGAACCATGGAGCAAAAACTTGGATGACATATCAAGAACAGGACCTTCAAAAACAAGATTAAACGGTGTTAACACGGAAGCTGCACCGTCTGATTCCGATAAAGGATCTGAACCGCCTGGAGGTATGACATTTGAGTCTTGTATCTGAGATTTCATTTCAATTATGTGTTTTTGTTAATTGATTAGACGTTCAATATCTTGCCTTCTGCAGGCTCAACCTTATTATGGTTTGCGGTGATCACAAATACATTAGTGCTAATTGCACTGAATATGGGTGGCTCAAGTTTCTTCAATCCTTGATGTCAAATGATGCGCTTAGCTGAAGTGTCGTTGCTTACGCTTGATCAGGTAATTCTCTAAAGCCTCTTTTCTTCTCAACTTTCTCTTGAATATGATTATAGTTGTCTGCATGTTGTCTTTTCACTTATGTTACTCAGATTCTTTACTTTTCTTAAAATACTCATGTCGTAAGTCTAACACATATTCAAACATGGGAACGAGACAATGTATAAAAAACCCAAAGATAAAACCAGTGAGTTACCTCTAGTTATTGGTTCAATCAGTCCAATCGGTTGGTGTTTTTATACAATAATAGGGGTAGGGTAGGGGATGGCCTAACATAGTTCGAATTCATACCAAACAAGTGTCTGATAAGAATTTTAACTACTATTCCATTTAAGCCAAAACAATTAGTTTGTTATATTAAGTTTAAAACTGGTTATTATGGTTTCTTTTACTCGGTTTTTTACTCGTTTATTGCCAGTTCAATCAATTTTTATCGCTAGTTCTCAGTTTGATCGATCTGGTTGTTTTCTTTTTACCATTGATAAGTGTATGTTCTTTCAATTAAATGAAAAAAAAAAAAAAACTGATTGGATGCTCTATAGGATTTCACCATTTTCTAAGTGGTTATGTTATGTTTTCCAGGGGCAGGTATTAGGCCATCGTTTTACGAACCTAACATTGGGTTCTGAAGGGATGCAGAGTTTTGATTCCCGTACTAAAAATACCATTATGTACATTCATGATTGTTAGCAGAAGAGTGTTCCATGGCGGCACGAAAATTTTTGGCTTCTATTGTTATTCAATCCAAAATAAATGTCATTTTACCTTTTATATCTCTTCATTGTTCATGGCGGCATTTCATTATCAGTCCATTTTTATTTTTCTTAAATAGTATTTTATTTAAAATTTTAGTAAAATTAATTTTATTTACAAGCAAAATAAAACAATAATTTTAATTAAAATATTATTTCAATAAAATATTTAAATTTTATATAAAATATATTAATCATGTTTTATATTTGGAAATTAAAAATGTTGATTAATATTATTAATATATTATAGTTTTTAAATTTAAATATAATATAAAATTTAAATGCTGTTATAAGTGTCATAAATGTAAATATAAGTATATAACAATTATCTCTTCATAACATCTAAAATTTTAATAGATAAATGAGATAGAGAATTTGTAAGAATCTATTAATTCTTTTAAGATTTTACTAATAATAATATTATGAAATCAAGACATAATAAACTAAAATAAAATTTTAAAAACATAATAAATATGATTAGAATCAATTGAAGAAAAATCAAGTTTAATAAATGAAATATATTTAAGCGAATAAGCAATTTCGATCCAATAAATTAATCTTTTAAGATAAAAGTATTATGGAAGCTTCTTGACTACAAATTAGATTATATTTTGTCATTTACTTAAAAAGTGTAAACTAGATCTTATAAGTTAGATCAAATAGCATATTGGTTATTTTTATTAAAAAAATTATCTATTTCTACTGTTAAAAACTAGCATGATTAACGAAATAGCCAAATAATCACGTGTACTTCATTCTGACGTACAGTGACCAGTTTTTAATAGTAGAAATAGAGAGAATTTTTAACAAAATGATCAGTTTGCTCTTTAATTTAATTTACAGGTACTAATTAGCCTATTTTTTGAGTAGAAGTGACAAAATGCAATCCGCTACTAGTGTTATCATTATTTATTTATTTATAATATATATGAGTTATGTATTAAATATTAAAATTCTTTTATTAAATTTCAGTGGATATGATTAATTATTTATTCTTAATCCTATTAAACAAAAATTCTATTAAATTATATTATTAACAAATTTTAAAATTTAAAATATTATTATCCACTTAAAATTTATGCGTTATTATCCACATAAATTTAAGGACACTATGCGGTATTGGTTTTCCTAGTTAAAATTCTTATATTAACATTAGTTAAAATTTATTAATTTTAATAGTAATAATATTAAAACAACTAATAGTTAAATATTTAGACTAATCAATAATATAATTCCTTTTTAATCATTATATTGTATATATAATATATTATGAATCAATCTGCTCCAAATTAATATTTAATTTGAAAAGTGAAACTTGAAAACATCATGATGTGTGAGACAGAGACGTAAAAGTTAAGCTCATCATAGAGAGGTCAGTGAATGTGATACAGGACAGTTGGGATGAGGGCAAGTCGAATCGAATAGAAAAAACCCTACTATTTGGGTAACTTGAAACATGAAAACAAGCCAATTGGGAAATAGGGTAATTCGACAGCAATTAAAACATGAAAAATTCAAGAATAAAAGAATCGAAAATAAAATGGTGATGTCCTATCAGACCCTTCTAAATTTCAACAAGTTTCATGGCTCTAACTGTTGGATTAGGTATTTAGTATATTCATTTTTGTATATTTATATTTTTCGAGTAAATTAATTTAATAATAATTTTATTAATTACATTAATATTATTTGTATATGTGGTTAAAGTTTTTGTATGCAAAATAAAATAGAAAAAATATTAGCTTACTAATTATCTAATATTTAATCAATACTAAGTAGTATTATGTGGTCGGATTGTAATATAGAAATATAATTTGTATTAATAGATAAACCTAAATATGTCCTTAGTCTAATAAAAAATTATCAAATCGATTGAAAGACTAATATGTCGTTTATCAAGTCCTATTGGAGAAATGTTTTGTCTTGATCATCGAAGCGGAAGACTCCTAAAATATAAAGACATACATGTGGCTAACTGGATTGACAGTACATCAAACATGACTCAAGTAGAATAGATCCTTAATTTGTTTATGGATTTATTCACTTGTGACATTCATAGTATGGCATACATTAATCCTGAGAGGATAATGGACTATGTATGTATGATTCGCATACTTTGATATAAGTGAAAATTTGAATTCAAATAAATAAGGAACCGAAAGCTAGTGCATTGAGTATACGACTTCTACAGCATGTAGCTTCATTCACAATCGTGGAATTTATAGCTCAACTTGTAACGCCCCTTACCCGAGACCGTTGCCGGAGTCGAGCACAAGGCACTACTAAACTTATTTGAGCACTTAACCAAATTTAGATAATTTATATAATACTTTTCAGACAAGCTGTCCAACTGTGTCATAGTTGCTAAATAATTCATATCTCGAGTTATAAAACTCGAAATCCAAATCCGTAAATTTTCTCTGAATTTATACTCATATATCTACTTACCAATTATTTTCTAGAATTTTTGGTCAAGCCAATTAGTACAGTTTATTATTTAAAATCTCCCCTGTTTCAGGGTTTGACTACTCTGACCTTTGTGTATTACGAATCAGATATCTCTCTGTACAGAGCTTCAATGACTATGCTATTTGTCTCTAATAAAACTAGACTCAATAAAGAATCTGTACATATAAAGTATGACTTCTAATTATCTTTGTAAAATTTATGGTGAATTTCCAAAGTCAGAACAGGGGATCCAGAAATCGCTCTGGCCCTGTTTCACAAAAATTTAAACATCTCATAAAATATAGCTCATATACCTGTTTTGCTTCTTCCATATGAAAATAGACTCATCAAGATTTGATTCCATAATTTATTCATTATTTAATTCCATTTCTACTATTTTTAGTGATTTTCAAAGTCAAACTACTGCTACTTACGAAAACTGTTTTAGTACAAATATTGTTAACTAGTTTATAACATCTTTACTTCAATTCATTCAAACTCTATACATGCCATATAAATCTTTAAACATAAAACAAAAACTACCGAATTGATCTGAATAGTGTGCCCTGTTGTGTTGATCCGATCTACCCACTTCACTTCAAGTCAATCTACATAAAAATATTAAACACACACAAGTAAGCTTATTGAAGCTTAGTAAGCTCATAGGCATATAAACACAAATCATATCAAATATCGTACACAATCATATATCTATTAGTTTAACTATTTCATCCTCCAAATCACAATTTCATTAATAACTCATTGGAATAATTTCCATATGGCAACTCACAATTTAACTCCCTTAGGCCCATTTCTCATTTACTTCATTGTCAAATAAGGGAACAATAAGGGAATTGAGTGCTTCATTATCACATTGCCATAGTAAACCATGGACTTTCACATTGATACGCATCACACACCGAAGCCATAGCCTTGCCATGGTCTTACACGGTTCACATATCATACCGAAGCCATATCCTAGACATGGTCTTATACGGAATCACATTATCACATTATACCGATGCCATAGCCCAGCTATGGTCTTATACGGAGTCACATTATCACATTGCACCGATGCCATAGCCCAGCTATGGTCTTAAACGGGCACACTTGTCACATATGTTTCGTCAACTCATCAGGGTCACAGAATAGAAGCACTCAAATCCATTGTTCCTACTAATTTGTACTTTTAGTTACACATTATTCATTAGTTAATGCAAATTGATAGTATTCATTAACAATAAAATACTTTAACAATCATAATATTTTCATATCAAAACATTGAACTTTGCCATATGAACTTACCTGGACTAATTTGTAAAAGTCGAGAAATTCAAGGACTATTCTTGAATTTTCTCCTTTCCACGATTCAGGTTCGTTTTCTTGATCTATAATTATAAAATCATTCCTTCATTAGCATCCATTTCAATTCTATTTCACTTCACAATTTATGCTGTTCAAATTTCGAAATTGCACTTTTACCCCAAAATTTACAATTTTCACAATTTAGTCCTTCTCAATTCACCCATCAATTGAACTAATTTTTCTCAATTAACACTTTATTTTATCATTATAAACTATTTCAAAACCTTTTATATTCTTAATTTCAACAGAAACCTTCAATTCACAACTTTTTCACAATTAGGTCCTAAATATCATTTCCTATCAAAATCACTTAATAAAACCACCTTAATATAAAATTAGAACTTAAATTTCATAATAATTCATCATAAAATTCCTTATCCATCCAGGGTAACTTCCAATTTCACCCATAAAATCAAAACTAATGAATTCTACAAGTGGACCTAATTGTAAAAGTCATAAAAACATAAAATTATCAAGAAAAGTAAGAATTAAACTCACATGATGTAAAATATGAAAACCAGCTTTCTCCAGACCTTCTATGGCGTTTTAGCTGAGAAAATATGAAGAAATGTCTAGATTTTTCAATTACATCATTATTTAACTATTAACTTTTATGCTATTTCCAATTTTGCCCTTGTTCACATTGTTTTCTTGCTTATTTCATACCCAAACCGTCCAGCCATTAACCTTTGGGTCTAATTGCTCTTTAAATCCATCTTTTAAATACTTAAGCTATTTACTCACAATTTAACAAATTTTGCGCTATTTTCAATTTAGTCCTTTTTAATTAATTAGCCATCCAAACGTTAAAATTTTCTAACTGAAACTTTAATACTAACTCAATGACACTCCATAAATATTTATAAAAATATTTATAGCTCGATTTTCAACTTTGAGGTCTCGATACCTCATTTTTGACCCGTTTGACCTAATAAATTCTTTTAATTCACTAATTTCACCATTTCACAAATTCTTCTAAATTCTTACTTGACTCATAAATATTAAATTACTATCTTGTTCAATCTTATTTGTCGAATTTAGTGATCTCAAATCACCATTTCCGACACCACTGAAAATTAGGCCGTTACACAACTAATAGGTAAATGATATCCTCTCGTCAACATTACATGATAGATGAAAAGAAAATATGACCACGAGTCGTTTGTCTTTGTTATAAACAATTTTATTGCTATTTGATAGAAATTAATTTTTCAAGAAAGAATATGTAATGGTTACTGTAAGATAAAAAAGATCATATTGGAAGAATAGATTTTTCCCATAGAGATTAAAGATATCTAAGAGGGTAACACACTTATGATAAGGTCATTAGACGAGCACTGATTGAGTAGCTTTCGTAATGATATGTATCTTGCAAAAACTCAATCACGATACTATAGTGGAATGGCTTCGTGACTGAATAAGTTTATAATTGATATGTGAAAATTTAAAACTTAATTATAAATTATTTGAGCCCTAATTACATATGTCTAGTCAGTCTCTCCCCTAACTCATTGAAATCAGAAATGAATTGTATGCGGAACCAAATGGATGAAAATAATGGAGTCAGAGAAATGAGTCATATTTACAAATGAATGTTTTTTTTTCTCACTGAGTGGAGAAATGATTTGAAAATTAATTTAAAGTTTTGAACTATTATTTAATTAATTAAACAATTAAAGTTCAAAAATATAATTAAATTAATTAGTCATTATGAATATATTGAATATGGGAATTAAATATATTTCCTTCTAGATTCTTTTACAATAATGTTGACATGATTATAACGAAATTAGAATTGAGTTAAGAAAATTATTTAATTAGAAAATTAATTTATCTAATTAAATTAATTAAAAATAATAATATTTATTTTGGGAATAAAAAATAAAGGGTTGGATTAAATTATAAAGTGCTGAGTCAAAAGTCTACGATGCACATATAATTGGACCCAATACATGAGAGGTCTAATGTGCTTCACATAAACATGTGAGAGGCGACAACCTATTAACATAAGTTTTTACACACAAATTTTGAATATTGTTATTATGCCAAAAAGTAGTGAGAATTTATTTTCTTAGAATAAATTTTTATTTTTCTACTGAAAGTAATAAATCGCTTCTGATTCTGTATTTAGTTCGTGATTGTTCGAGCTCACACTTGAAGCAATTCGTGGTACGAGAATAACAAAGAAGGTTTTTTGGTTAAAAGTCGGGAACATTTAAGATCTATCTCACACAAAGCATAGATATTTTTCAAGAAAAAAAGTTTGTTACTCTAAATATCACAAATCAACTTAGTTTTCAAAATTTTAATTTTCCATAGCGACAGAAACCCGTTTTCTAAACCCAATTTTTCCAACACTAACCAACTCCCTAAAGCTGAACTCTAGTAAATTGGAAGGTGAAGAGTGCTTCCCACGACTTCAAGAAGAAAAACAAAAAAGAAACAACTTCTAAAATAAACACGAAAAGAATCTTACAGAGAGAAAAACTCAAAAAGTTGAAATTTTATTTAGCTGTGTTTAATGAATAATGAAGAGATATTTATATAGGTTAGACTGCTAGCTAATTACATCAAAATTAAAAACTCTAATTACATCTAAATAAGAAATAGATTAAGTGGAGCTAAACTTTCTTGTTGACTAAAAATATAAAACTCTTAAACAACTTAAAATATTTAAAAATATCCTAAATTTTGAATAAATAAATAATAAAAATATAAAACCTAATAAATATAATATTGGACTCAGATATAATCAAAATTAAGCCTTCAAATCAAATTTAATATGATTTAAACTCGAATTAAAGATCCAAATTTCTAATATCTCATAATAAACATGTCTAGAAATTTTGCTTATATAGTTTTCACTAAAGCGGTTATAACTTGAGTTCCCGAACTCAAAACCAAGTAATTCAAAGTGCATTTTGAGACTAAGAGATAACTCCTTGATAGATATGAGACATCTCAACCTAGAAATGTTTAGATCCCATCCAAAAATTCGTCACAAATCGGTTGATTTCTTTAGCTTGAAAAACAACTTCAACTAATTTAAGTTAATAAAATTTACCCCATCCATATATGTATCACATCCAAAGTAGGGCTTCAATTTTTATGATATTTTGAGCTTGTCAAATGAGTTAGTAAAAGGTTAAGCCCATGTAAGCCCAACATCTTCTTGGCCTAGAATTTAGGCTTCTCATACTTGTATCAATACGTAAGAGGTCTCTTTATTATACGTATCAAATTATTTCTTGTACTATTAAATAAGTCAATTTAATCTCTTTGCTATTAAATAAAATTAAATAAAATCAAAAAGAATAAAATTAATATATATTATTTTAAAAATATTATTTATTGTTTAATAGAATTAATATAATTTATTGAAATTAAAATGCAGGGTGAGACAACCAACCCTACCAATCGAACCATGCTTGTTAGTTTAGGTAGATGACCCCTCATAGTGTACCAAACTTATATGGAAATGGACTAAGGGTCTATTCTGCAGTGCTTAAAAAAGTAGTTCGACTCAAAAGTACTTTTGGAAGAAAAACTGTGTTAAACAAGTTGTTTTTGGTGAAATTTTAGCTTTTCAAAAGTGCTTTTCTAAAAGGAGAAGCTAAAATTTTAGCTTTTTCTTTCCCAAAAGCACTTTTAGTGCTTAATTACAAATGTGTTAAAATTATTAACTAAAAATAAAAAATATTTTTAAAATACTAATTACAAATATTTAATGGTTATATTTAAATATTTAAAATATAGTTTATATATTCTAATTAAATTTTATAAATAATTAATATTTATTGCTTAAAATATCTAAAATTTATATTTCATATATTAAAATATTAACAACAAGTTATAATTTTTTATATTTTTACTAAAATATAATAATATTAACTAATTTAAATATTATTTAAATGTATATTTGTTACTTGATAATAACATGTTTAAAATAGACATTTTATTTCTCAAAAGCATTTTTTACAGCAATATTAAACGCTCAAATTTTAAACCAAACTTTTCAAAAATACTTCTTAAAAGTACTTTTTCACAGCAATTTTCAAAAGTATTACCAAACTAGCCCTAACATAGCTTGCGAATGCTACCTGTACTACCTGCATCCCTAAACAATAAAAAGAAAATTCACATTTAAAGGAAAGCAATTAACCAAATGCTATAATCTAGACTACTACTCATATATGAAAATTATAACCCTTAATTTCTTATATATAATACTTTTATCTAATGGCTTGAATAAAAAGTTGACATACAAGGGCGAAGTTAGAATAATTTTTTAGGGGCTGAATGAAATTTTAATTTTTTATAGTCTATATCTTTTTAAATTTTAAAAGATTAAATTAATTTTTTATAATTTTAGGGGGCAAAGTGCAATTTTAGCTTTACTAATTTGAAAAAAAAATTAAATTACCTAAATAATTGTAACACCCTCTAACCCCAAACCGTCGTCGAAACAGGGTTACGGAGCATTACCGGACCTATCAGACAATTTACAATTAATTCAAAAAGAATGACATACATAACTTGATTTAATTATAAAGTCCCTATAATAGACCCTCGAGGTCCAATTCACACGTTAGAATCGAATCGGGACTTATTCGGGAACTTCGATTTTTTTTGTGCGAACTCAATATAACTACTTTATAAATATCTAACATTCCCTGCAAATTCAAATCAAGACCAATCCAAACAAATCAATTCATGAATTTATACATCTCTAGTTATAACAAACTAATAATAATATCAAGTTCTAACATTTTTATGTTTATAACAATCTAACATAAAATGTCTACTTGATTCATTTAGATTATCATTTAACAAAATTGTCCAAAATTATGATATAGACTATGTTTAAGACATGTGTAATTGTATGGAACAACCATTACCATCATTTATCATTAATATTTATGTATCAAAATAAAAACAAATTACAACCTAGGTACATGCCATTTTCAACAGAGAAAAGTACATCACTATGCATTTGAGTTCGGGATTAGCTTGGATGCTGAGTCATTAATCACTTTAGTATCTAACCTACGCACAGAAACAAATCGTACGCTGAGTATGCACTCAGTGGTATTTCTATAAACCAACACTTAATTAATTATAAAATACATATATAACACTACTCAAATTCAATAACTATTTAAATATTCAACTTTCAATCCAGTGCTCTATTTTAATTCGAACTCAGTATCAATCATTATTTTTCAATAACAATTATTTGATTATTGTTATTCAATAACAATCAGTTATTCAATAACAATCAGTTATTCAGTCCGGTAATACAGTCATTCAATTATTCAGTGCAATAGTTTACCCTTATTAACATAACTCGGACTTAGACAGATACACGGATCCAACCAACACACTAGTACCGCACTCAGTGCCTCATCGGCTTTGCCGAAGTAAACAGTAGTAGTACAGTACTTAGTACCTCATCGGATTAAACCGAAATAATAGTAACAGTACGACACACAAGGTGCCTCATCGACTCGAAGTCGAAGTAACAGTACGACACTTATAGTGCCTTATCAACTCAAGGTCGAAGTATCCCTGAGCACTTCTAGTTCTATGGCATGCCAACTATATTCGACTCAGCCCGATACAGTTAATAGGGTATTCAATTCATTTCTCAATTCACAGTAATTAATTATTTCAATATCCATTTTATAATAATCACAAATTCACATACATTCAATTCAATATCAAAACATTAATACTTACCTTAATATCTTTCCATACACATCAAATAATAAAAACAACAATTTAAATGTTAAGTTCGGTCTATAGAAATACAAACCGTAATTCTCCGATTACTCTTCGTCAACCTTCTCTTTTCCTTTCTTTGTCGATGTCTCGGGTTCTTTGTTAACTACGAAAATAAAAATAAAAATAATTTATGCTATTAATACAACACTAATTTATATTGAAAAATTGAATTTTATTGAATTTCTACCTTACTTTCAACTAGGTCTTTACTAACTCATTCATTTTACTAACTTAATTTATACTTCATTCTTATTCAAATTCCTTCCATATTCTACTTAACTATCTAATGTTCATAATAAAACCCTAATTTAAAACTTCTTTCAATTTAATCCCTACAACACATAACTTATAGCCTAGTTTACAATTTAATCCTTTAATCAATTCTAACTTAAAATTCATTCAATTAAACCCCTAATTAATTATTTTGTTCAACATGAACTATGTTCAAAAAGCTAAAAGCTTCCAAAACCTCAACTTAATTTCAACAAAAATTTATTCTAAAGCTTCTAAAATATCAAATTTAAGTAAAAAGGACTTAATTTAACATACCAATTAAACTTCAAGCTTCACATACCAAATTGTCCCTTTTATTTTTCTTTCCTATTCTTCCTTTTCCTGTTCGAATGGCTTCCGCTGTTCTTTTTTTTTTCTTTTACTTCTTTTTTTTTTCTTTTATTTCTTTAGTTTCTTTTATTTTACTTTATTTTATTTACTTTATTGTTTTAATTACTTAATAATTAATAAAATATCTTATGCTTAAATTTTAAGTAAATCAATTATTTAAATACATTTGTACATATTTATATTATTACACTTGTATAAATTTTGTACCATATATTTGTCAATTATCTTATTTATTTAATAAAAATCTATTTAACAACAAATAATAATATTACAAATGTACATATATATTTTATTCATAAATGTACAATATTATCTATACCATACACTTGTATAATTCAATTAATTATCTAATAATTATCTTTTATTTAAAAATAAATAATAAATATCTTATACTTGAATAATACATGTATTACAATTGTATGTATTTTAATTAATACACTTATATTAAATTATTATCATACATTTGTCTTTATTTAACTTATTTCATAATATAATAATAATTATTATAATTTATAATTTAATATTAAACCTTAATAATTTTTAATTAAATATCATGTAATATCTTCAATTCAATCAACTTATGCCGCCTCATATTTATGAATTCGCTTAATTTCCACTTTGACCCTTTATACTTTCTTTTAATTTATAATTTAAATTTTACACCTTATTCTATTTAGTCTTTTTCCTAATTTCTTTTAATTAAACTAAATTCATCTAGTTAAAACTTAATTAGACACATTACTAGACTCATAATTACTCCTAATAATTATTTATGGACTCGATTTACTAAGATGAAGGCCCGATAATATATTTTTCTGATGCCTGTAAAATTTGGGTCATTACAATAAATTTTCATTTTAGAGGCGTCGAGCCCTTGCCAGTCCCCCCTAGATTCACCTCTGTTGACATATAAATTATGATATTTGTTGGATTAAAAAAGTACAAACAGTGAACTTCGTGTGTTAGTTTGATGGTTAGAGAGTTAACTGCCTCAAATATAACCTAAATTCGAGTCGTGCTAATCGCTTTGCTGTTAAAGCTTTATCCTTATTTTATAATTTTAAAAAGAAAATATAAACAGTATGAGTATAAAAGGGGGAAAAAATAAAGGAATGCTTTCAATTTGATCATTATGCCTATATTACACTAACCCATCTTGGTTTACAACTTGGCCGCACTCATTAATGCCAGTGAACTTCTTTTCCGTACTCAAAATAAATTATTTTAAATGTACAAGCTTTATATTTGGTAATG
Source organism: Gossypium arboreum (assembly GCF_025698485.1). Lineage (NCBI taxonomy): Eukaryota > Viridiplantae > Streptophyta > Magnoliopsida > Malvales > Malvaceae > Gossypium > Gossypium arboreum. Next base: position 2,710,068 of record NC_069082.1, on the reverse strand, counting down.
TGATTCCTTTTTTCAAATCCACTGATCATTTTGTTGGAGACTCATCTTTCATACTTTTGTTTTTAATTCTTGATTAGATTCAAATTACTATTAAAAAATAATTTTTTTACATTTAATTATAAAATGTAAAAACAAAATAATTTTGTTTTAAATGTTAAAGAACAATAAATTCAAACTTATAGATGTTATATTTTGGTGAATTACAATAACAGTGTAAAGCCCAAACAATCAATACGACTAACATGACTCGAACTTAGGCCATGCTTGGGCCGGTGAACACTCTTGATCATAAGACCATCACATGGTATTCATAGATATTTTATTTTTCGTATATATGAAATACAAATAAATAAGGTAAATTATCATATTATGTAGTTCGATCATTTTGACCACTTTCGTTAAAATTATAAACGGCAAATTGACATGACAGTTAAAAAAATCAATAATAACAAATTTAGCCTTTAATTTTAAAATATTATATCAATTTAGTCATAATTTTAAAAAATTAACCCTCAAAAATTACAAAAAATTTCAATATCATCCTTATCTTCCTTCCTTTCGTTTTTATTTATTTATTTATTTATCTATGTTTACTTCTCTGCTGATTTGCAAAGAAAGGTGAGCAAATATATAAAGGGAATTGTGCCCCTTTGGTTGTTTAGGGAAAGAAAGCAATTTTGATTCTACAACAGTTTGGGGTTTTTCAAATTTCTCTTTTTTATTGTGTATTAGTAAAAGGAAGGGTCTTCGTCTTGCATATCTAGATATGTGAGCAGCATTTGCTTAAACGATGTTGTTGGGGAGATTTTTCTTTTATTTAATATTATATAAATAATAATATAAAATTTAAATTAATTATTATATATTTTAAAATAATTACTTATTTTAAATTTATATTTTATTATTTTTGTCAACAATATTCTTTATTTTTATATTTTAATTTAATATTATATTTTTGAAATATTTATGTAATTTTATATATTTCTTTAATTTTTTAAAATTAGGATTTAATTGAGATTATTTATAAATTTTGAAAATTAATTTTTAAAATTATGACTAAATTGATACAATATATAAATATTAAGTATTAAATTTATTATTATACTGATTTTATAATTATCATTCCAAAATTAAAACTCTCAGGAAAGCAACAAACACTCCTTACAAGTAAAAATAATCTCAAAAATGCAACAAAAAATGGACTACTGAAGTATTTGGGTGGACAAAATTAGAAGTATAGACGGCTTTTGAATAGGGAAAGAAATAGGCGGATAACGACAGCGGGATGTGGGGGCAATCCAAGGCGACAATTACGCGTCGCCCACATTTTCTGCAAGAAATCGCCCATAAAGATATTGTGATGGACGCCCTGCTTCCCACACGTGCATTTCATTTTCTCAATTTCTATTAAACAAATGATAAACAATTAAATAAATAAAGAAAATAAACATCAAACTGCACTTTATTTTCCAATTCATGCAATTGAAAATTATATATAATCTTTTTAAAATATATAAAAATAAATAAATTCGTGCACTTAAATATTTAGACCATTTATACATTTTAGATTTTTATAAATTGTTCTCAGCAAAACATGATTAGAGAAAATGTATTAACGATATTGAGTTTTTAGTATTTTTATTTGAGTCGAATATAAATAAATTTTAGATTTATTTTTGAATTGACCTTAATAAATAAGTCTAAAATTTGAGTTAGACCTAACCCGCCCATCAGCACGTAATATTTTTTATTTTTTATAATTGTAATTGAGGAAAAAGTTATTGTAGAGTCAAATGCTTTTAGCGTGGTTGTTATGTCACTCATGGTTGTAAGTTTTTCAAAAATTTTGTTAATAAATTTTATTGTTAAAAATTATCTTTTATGTATTTTTCTTCAATAATTTTTGTATAAAATAGAAAAATGTATAAATATATATTAATTTATTGATTACTTAATATTTAAATAATATTAAGTTGTATAATGTGTTAGATCAGAATGGAGAAAACAACTTATATTAGTAAGTAATCTAAATAGTTCGTAGTTTAAAGAATAAAACTGAGCAAATGGTAATGGTTCATAGATGAATTCCAAAAAGATAGAAACATATGTGTGGTTTTCTAAACTAATAATACATTGGATATTGCCTAAATTGAATTTATCCTGAATTTATTTATAAATTTATTCATTTGTGACTTTCATGATGTAATTTATCTTAATCTTAAATAAGTAATTAGCTATGTGTACGTAACTTTGACATATTAAAAACCTGTGTTATAAAAACCTGTGTTACGGAGGGGAAGAGGATTAATTGCTACCGTCACTCTCTGAAATCTTTGATGGTTAAAAAGTGAAGTTACAACACTTACCACTATTTTCATGTATAGAAAGAAGAACCCATAAAATTATGGATATTTAGTTAAAAGAAGAATAAAGTCTGCAAGGCAGAGCTATAGGAACAAGAAGTGTATCTGCCATAACAATTAGTTGAGGTTTCAAAAAAGGATCCTCATCTTCTACCAAAAAAAAAAAAAAATCCTCGTCTTCAAAATTTTGAGGTTAAAAAGTGCCTTTACTTTCAAAAGTCTCAAATTTCAAACCCTAGTTTCCAATTTCTCCAACATCAATCAACAATTGTTTCTTATTTGATTAGCTCTCTTAAAAATGCTTTCAAAATTGTCCTTTAGAAACCCTAAATCTCTATGGCTGGTTGAATAGGTTTTTGTTCAAATCAAAAGTTTAAGCAAATGGTCAAAAGATTAGGGCTGTGAAAAAGGATAAGAGAGACTGCTTGATTTACATGAATGGGTTTTTGAAGAACCTTAAAATGGAATGGAGTGGCGTGAAAGAAAAAGTACAACATATCAATTTATTTTCTTCTACTTTTTTTTTCTTCTTGTTCTTCTTTTACCCAGTTATGGTTCTTAAATTTGAGTTGTTTAAATGACAGTAAGCACTCTAGCCTAGCCAGTTGAATGTCATGTCACTTTTTTATTATGTCTGTAACGAAAAATAATTAAGTGACTGCTGTTATTAAAATTAGAATTGAGTGACTATTGTTGTATTTAAAAAAAAAATCAAACTTTTCCACCAGAGTGAAACCTTAGGCATTGCATGAATGCCGCCACCGTCATCATTGCTCATCACCATCGCCTTTCCTCCAATCAAGCTCACAGTGTCATCTTTCGCCCTTTTCTTCTTTCTTTCTCGCTTAACTCAAACCCCAAGTAAAAAGCTAGCCACCTTATTTTGTTCTTACTCCCGCTACCTTATTCCGGCATCGGAGCTCCGATTGAAAGCCACCCTTGGGCTCCCCTTTTCCCCTTCCTTCAACTAGTCGACTTAGTTTTTCTAGAAAACCCAAGGAACACGTTGAAGGTTCATTAAAGGTATGAAACTCAAGCTTTCAATCCACCATTGTTCGTCAATCTGACACTGTTAGTGCCCTGCTCTGGCCACCATGGCCACCGTTCGTCAACATCTTCATCACCACCACGTTCCCTGTACTCCGCTATTAGAACCTTGGACCAATCTCGGATGTTGGTCGACGGTGAAGTTGGAGCAGCCATTTTTGGGTCTTATGAGCTTCCATCTTTCTCAAAATTGTGGTATCTACAATACATTTCCTGATTCAAAACATTTCATGTTGAATAATAAATGAATTTTTTAGAGCAGAAAAAGAGAAAATGAAAAAAAAGGGAAATAATTTATTATTAAGGAAAAAATAAAAAATACATGTTGGCATTTCAGTCATTAAAATGACGTGGATTAAGTGTCCACATGTTAGCTTTTGATTTGCTCAAACAACCACATTAGATTTTTTTTTAACAGAAAATAGTTAAGGGGCTAACTTGAGTGAGGAACTGAAAGTATGGGGTAAAATGATCGAAAAAAATAGTAAAAGGGTTTAAGTGAGAATTTTCCTATAGTCTTGGGCTAAAAATGATATTAAGCCTATTAATATTAACCCACATGTTTTTGTTCAATTATTTTTGTGATATTAATCAAAAAAATTTATTTTTGTGATATGACATATTTTAGTATTTTCAATATTCATTCTATTATGTTTCAATTGCTTCAAACAAATACCTCATAATTTGTATAATTTTCTCATAATTCAAATCGCCTGTAAATTAATTTATTTAAGAATAAAATTATCAAATAATTATAAATTAATATAAATATTATATTAATTAAAAATTTAATCTGATATCAACTATGTAGTGTAATAGTAATGAAGTCCTCTTTTTATAATAAAAAACTTAATCCGTACTTTAATTATACCATTTTTCTTTTTTTTTTCTATAAAGGTGCCTAAACTATATTTTTTTTGAAGTTGATACCTTTATTAGTCGAATCATTAAATTTATTTTAGAAAAGCTTAACCCATAAATTAATACTTAAACTATACTTTTTTTTTCAAAGTTGATACCTAAATTATTCTGCTTACTCATTTTACACTAAATGTTATATCCATTAAAAAATCTAATCAAATAATAAACAGCCACGTCATATACACATAAAAATATATTTTTAATTTTTTATTTCTCTCTTTATATTTTCTATTTTCCTCCTCTCTTTTCTTTCTTCCTTTATAATGTCTAACAATATTAATAATGCTCAAAATTTGTCCTCTCTAAGTCGAGACACTAACGATTAATTTTGTTTTTGAAATTCACCACATGCTTGCTCAACTTGATGGGATAAAAAAGTTATTTCGTTGATTAAAACTAGTGTTTTTAGAATTAGACCAGACTAGTCGGTCTGAACGATCGAAAATTAGTTGGGGTACTAGTCTGGAGATAGGGATCGAACCGATTGACTTATAGATCGATATAAATCGATTGAACTCATTTTTTATTTTTTTTTATTTTTATGAATTTTTTAAATAATTTACTTGATTGAACGGAACAAATTGATCAAACTGGAAACTAAGGCCTAATCAATTCAACCGTCAATTTGGTCCTAAAGAAAGAAAAAAAAAGAAAAAGAAAAATATTAAAGAAAATAGTTTTTTATCATGTGTAAATTTTAATTGGTTATTTTAAAAAAATAGATTTAAGGATTAAACTAATAGATGTATTAACTTGGAAAACTTGTGTCCAAAAAAATATTTAAGTATCAAAATAAGAAGGCATAACTTAGGTATCAATTTGTGGGTTAAGTTAAAATAAAAAAAAGATTTAGTGATTTGACTAACAAGATATCAACTTGGAAAAAAGTAAGACTTAAAAGGTGTAAAAAACCCTCAATTTAAAAAAAAAAATTGTAATTAAGCCCCTATTTTTTTACACTCAATTGGGTACTTGAATTGCCAATACATAAAAAAAACCTTCAAAAAATTTCAATTAAAGTTAATGACTCCAGTTTTTTCCAATTAAGGTATCATGTATCGCAACACAACGTGAAATGTGATAAAATGATAAAAATAAAAATTAATAAAATTATATAAAATTATAAAATACTTCTTTTGGTACGATAATTTTATAAATTTTAATCAATTTTATATTTTTACATTTTTTATAATTTTCTTACGACATTATAAAAGTTTATAGTTTTTTTATATTTCTATATATTTTATATTTCTCAATGATTTTTATAATTTGTTTCCTAATTTTTAATAAAATTAAATATTTTTATATTCTTTTATTAAAATTTAATAATTTTTATTGATTTTTATTTTTATTAATTTTTGCCACGTGTCACTCAATGATTATGACACGTGGTGACTTTAATTGTAAAAATTAGGGTAACGAACTTTAACAGTCAAAAATTATTTTTGATATATTTTAACAGTTTAAGTACTCAATTAACTGTAAAAAAAGGTTAATTTTTTTTAAATGCGAAGACCTTTTCAACCATGAAGCCGAAAATAAATTAAATATCAAGATGGAAAAACAGTACAATTTAAGTACTATTTCGTATGTTAAGAATAAAAGAAAATTTATTTTACCGGACCTAACGAACAAGCATATTCTGGTTATTATAATTTTAAAATTTAAATAATAAAAAATAATTATTTTAAATCCAACTAATGTGGAAAATAATTCTAGTTTAATAAGAAATTTTCCTTTTTTTTAAAATATGATTACAAAATAGAAACATAAATAGACACGTGGAATGAATGTAAATCGGAGTTTGCGATATTTGTAATATTACATTTTAATAATAGATAAGTGTAATGAACGTAAATCGGGTCTGCAATATTTGTGATATTATTTTTATTTTTAAAAAGTAGATAACTCTTTTTCTATAATATAAAAAAAGGTAAATTATAAAAATAGTACTTTTGTTTACTTAAATTTACATTTTAATTACTTATGTTTAAAATGTTACATTTTAGTTACTCACGTTATAGTTTTGTTACGAAGTGATCACTCTACCGCTAAACTCTGTTACATCCAAGTTGGCATTTAAAACCTATTTGGACTGTCGTTAGGTTGATAATAAATTTTATTAGTAGAGGGACCACTTCGTAAAAATAATAATATAAATGATTAAAATGTAAAATTTTAAATATAAATGATTAAAATATAATTTAAGGCAATGATAATTTTAATAATTTATATTTTAATAAAAATAAATCATACATAATACATAAGTTTAACAAGCTTCATGCGAGATTCGTGTGGATTTTTTGAAAAAAATTCAGTAACATAAGAAACTCCGTCAAAATTTTGTCGTTATTAACCAAGGCACGTTACGCATAAATAATTAAATACATAAAAAAAAAATATAATTTTCCCACTAATTGCTCACTAATAAATTTTTTTGTTTTAAAATTAATCACTAATACTTTATTAACAAAGGAAATCACATTTTGATACGTCAGGTTGTCACATGATTTCGGCCTTGTGAAACTGTCAACGCCAGCGAATCTATTGGCCCATCCCCTTTTTCAATTTATATGATCTGTCTTCGATTTTTTCAAAAAATTAATTATTTTAATTAATTTATAAATATTCCCCTTATTTTAATTATGTCTAATGTAAATAAAATAAAAATAAAATTAGATACTAATATATCCGCAACCATTAGCGATACTCTCACAGTACAGTGAAGCTGAGCTCACTATATTTATACTTAACTTCCCTTAGCTCTTCATAATTTCCACCTTGTCGGCGGTTCTTTGGAGCTTAAGGTCTCATCATTTCTCTCTTCGCTTGTCTTTCGGCTTGAATTTTTCTTTTATCTTTTTGGTTACCAAGAAAAATGGAGGAAACTGTTATTTTTTTTCCCTTTATATATCTACCTTTCAATTTCAACATTTGGATGGTGTTTTTCCTTTTAGTCTTTCTTTGTTTCGGATTTTCTCTTCTCGCTTTAGCCTTTATTTTGCTGTCGTTGTTACTTGTGTTAGATCTCTGCTCAGTTCCTGTGGAAAATGAGGGAAAATGAAGTAAATATTGTTATTGCTACCTAATAATGCTTTGTTTTATGTTCTTAAATTTTGAGAATACTTTTGATTTCTTTCGTAACTCTTACTATTTTCTTGGAAACAAAAGTATCACCTAATATATATATATATATTTTAAAGTAGATCTGCAGCTTTAACAGTGATTGATGGTCTATTTGTTGTCTTTTATTTTTCTCCTCCTCTAAGTGCAAGTTGCTAGCCAAGCATGTCTTGGTTAACTGTTGACTGTACATAGAGAAGGAATTTTTGTTTATGTGTTTATTAGATTATTGTGCTGATGGTTCTGTTTTCGTCATAGAGATGGTTGAGCCGATTTGGCTTTTGGGTTATTTTGGAAGACAAAAAGTGAAGCCATGGAAAGATCTGATGTCCTGAGCTAACTGGATTAATCTAATACTCTAAATATAATATTTTCATGCGTGGTTTTTATGATGCTGGCAAGACTGTGTCTTGCCGAATGTTTCTGATGTGGATTTTGAGTGAATGAAACATAACAAGTTAGCCATACTAGACTTGTTTTAGGATTTTTTTTTTGTAAGTAAAATGTTTATTAATCCAAAAAGAAGAAGCAGAAACCTGCTTTAGGAGGTTTGCATTTGTTGTTTGAAGCTTAACTTTCTGTTTTCGTGAATAGTAAAAGGATAAAAATATAATGGGTTGATGTGCAATTTGATACTGATTGCTTGTCAGCTTGAAACAAGTCAATTTTAGAATTCTCATGTAACTGATGCATCTTTGATGCTATTGAAAATGCCTTTGCAATTTGCTATTTTCTCCTGCTTGAATAATATACTGATCAGTATGTGATTTACGGAGCTATTTTCTTCAGAGGATTTGATTTTTGCTTTGCTTCCTATGTGTAAAAGATCGAACCCTTGACATGCATCTCTAGGTATTTTAGTTTTGCTACTTAGTTTGTGAACGTCCATCTGATCTTTTTGTGCTAAATGTTTGTCTTGTCCATATTTTTGGATATATGTATAGTTTGGTAGAATTACGGGTCCATGAAAATTAAACCTTTTGGGTTTTGTTGTTGCCTCTTCCTGTCTTCCAACAATGTTGTCTGTAAGGTTTGAACTTGAGTTCTTTCCTTTGGAGTGCAATGTGCCTTATGACTATACTCTTACTTATTGGTGCATGTAAACTTTAATCTCCTAGGTTGACAATGAATGAGTTTTTGGCATTCTTAATCCTTAAATGATAATTTTCTTGGGTTCCTGTGAAGGTTTCACTTTCTAAATCAGCAAGTAAAGTGTCTAGTTTAGTAGTTTATCTCATTTTATCATGAGAAGCTAATCTGTTACTTTTAGAAGTCTGAAAACCCTGAAATGTAAATGCTGTATGGAGTGTTTATATTTACTTAAAACTACTGTCATTGTTGTTGCAGAGGAAGAGGCATTCTTTCACTCCCAAAATGTCAGATCTTCAAGCACCCCTTCGCCCAAAGAGGAAGAAGGGCTTGGTGGACTTTTTGGTCCAGTTTCGTTGGGTTTTTGTTATATTTTTTGTCCTTCCTTTTTCGGCTCTGTATTACTTTCTCATATATCTTGGAGATGTCAGATCCGAGATGAAGTCCTACAAGCAGCGTCAGAAGGAACATGATGAAAATGTTAAGAAAGTAGTGAAGCGTCTCAAACAGAGGAATCCAAAAAAGGATGGTCTTGTATGCACAGCCCGCAAACCATGGATTGCTGTGGGGATGCGGAATGTAGACTATAAGAGAGCTCGCCATTATGAAGTTGATTTGTCTGCTTTCCGTAACATTCTTGAAATTGATAAAGAGAGAATGATTGCAAGGGTTGAGCCACTTGTAAACATGGGGCAGATTACACGTGTCACAGTTCCAATGAATCTTTCCCTTGCTGTGGTTGCAGAGCTTGACGATCTTACAGTAGGTGGTCTCATCAATGGCTACGGGATTGAAGGAAGCTCACACATCTATGGCCTGTTTTCTGATACTGTTGTAGCTTATGAGATAGTTTTGGCTGATGGCCGTGTTGTTAGAGCTACAAAGGACAATGAATATTCTGATCTTTTCTATGCTATCCCATGGTCTCAAGGAACTCTTGGGTTTCTTGTTGCTGCAGAAATCAAGCTTATACCTGTTAAAGAATACATGAGACTGACATACACGCCTGTAGTGGGGAATTTGCAGGACCTTGCTCAAGGTTATATGGACTCTTTTGCACCCAGAGATGGTGATCAGGATAATCCAGAGAAAGTTCCCGATTTTGTAGAAGGCATGGTCTACTCACCCACTGAAGGTGTGTTCATGATTGGGAGATATGCCTCTAAAGAAGAGGCCAAGAAGAAGGGGAATAAAATTAACAATGTAGGTTGGTGGTTTAAACCCTGGTTCTACCAACATGCGCAAACGGCCTTAAAGAAGGGAGAGTTTGTAGAGTACATTCCTACAAGAGAATATTACCACAGGCACACAAGATGTTTGTATTGGGAGGGGAAGCTTATACTTCCATTCGGAGATCAATGGTGGTTTAGGTTTCTTTTGGGCTGGTTGATGCCACCCAAGGTTTCCTTGCTCAAGGCTACTCAAGGTGAATCTATAAGAAACTATTACCATGAGATGCATGTCATTCAAGACATGCTTGTTCCTCTTTACAAGGTTGGGGATGCCCTTGAGTGGGTCCACCATGAGATGGAGGTAAATTTTATGTTATTGCCTTGTTTTTCCTTTCATTACCTCATTATTATTTTATGTTACAATTAATCCATCTCTCACTCTTAATGTTTTTCTTATGATGAAATGACTATTTTGTGGGTTACCTTGATTGTGAAAACACAAGAAAGATTGGAATGTCATCATGGATAATTTCCTGATTGAACTCTTTTAAATTTGTAACTTAAGATCTTAATGATGCTTGTATAAAATGTGGATTCTCCAGATCTATCCCATTTGGCTCTGCCCGCACCGACTGTTCAAGCTTCCTGTCAAGACAATGGTGTATCCTGAACCAGGCTTTGAGCAGCATCACAGACAAGGCGACACACCATATGCTCAGATGTTCACCGATGTTGGGGTGTATTATGCTCCAGGCCCTGTATTGAGGGGTGAAGTATTTGATGGTGCTGAGGCAGTTCGTAAAATGGAGCAATGGCTGATCAAAAACCATAGTTTCCAGCCACAGTATGCAGTGTCGGAGCTGAACGAGAAGGATTTCTGGAGGATGTTCGATGCTGACCTGTATGAGCATGTGCGTAGGAAGTACGGAGCTGTGGGAACATTCATGAGTGTGTACTACAAATCCAAGAAAGGAAGGAAGACCGAAAAAGAGGTCCAAGAAGCGGAACAAGCCCACCTTGAAACTGCGTATGCAGAGGCTGATTAGTGAGCATGGGGGAGTTTGGTAGATTTTATGTGAGAGGAATCTTTGCATTGTCTTTGTTGTCTCTTTAATTTAGTATTTGCTTTCAGCGATTGTATTATGCGGGGTCGGAACTGATGTTATGGGATAGGTTTAAGCAGTGAATGTTGTGGGATGATTTATGGCTATAGTTTAGCTATTATGGATAGACTTATGATAATGAGAGGCTTTTGTTTTTAGCTCTCATATTTGGCTGCGCCTGCTTCAATCACTCCAACATTACCTTTCAACCAAAAGTTGCTATTGCTGGTTTGTTGGTTCTTGCATACCAACATGCTTTCACTCTTACCTATAAATCTGATTCCAATTCAATTAGGGAATTATTAAAATTCATTTTATTTGTAAAGTAAATTATAAAACTACACGAATTTTTTAACTTTCTATACTTTAATAAAAATAAAAATTTATCCATAATGAGATTTAAACAAAAAATATTATGCTTTTACTATTTGAGCTCAATTTTTTAAATTTTATATAAAACTTAATAAATATATTTATTATAAAATTTATATATATATTAATAATATGATTGATTGAGTTAGTGTCATAAATTAACTCAATATTAACATAGTATTGATGACAACACAATGATAAATAAACTGTATTTTTAATTTGATTATTTTTATATTTAAATTTCATTTTACTCACAATTTAATCTATTATTTTCATTTTAATATTATATATATTTCATATGTTATTATTTAATTAGTTCCAAACCGCAGTTCATTATTTATTATATGTTATTTTAAACATATCATGTTCCCCATATACATGTGATAAAATTTCTAATAAAATTAATAACTTAAATTCTATCTTTTTGAAGATAAATTAAAGGAAACATTTCTTTTGTTTTTCGGTTTAAATTTTAAGTTAGTCTTAAAATTTTAAAATTTGAGTGAAATATTAATATTTATATCAATTAAATTGTTGTTAGTTTAGATATATCCTAATTGTTCATTCAATATTTGATACACATGTTTAAAATAAGACTAATGTGATTGTTTAAAATTTAATCACCAAATTATATCTAAATTAATTTAAAATTTAATTGTTAAAATATTAATATTTTAATATTCATTTAAAATTTAGAAATAAATTTAAAGATTAAATCATGTCTAATAAATCTAACCCTGCATTAAATGAATTATTTGGAATCTTTTTTGCAGAAGTGAGATGGGCAGAGCGAGCGATAATCGGATCCTCTGCAACGCACAAAAAGATGTAAAAGAAGAAATGGCGCTCTTAGACGGTTTATACTTTTTAACAGACTGTTATTATCTGCCAATACAAAAAACTACAATGAAATTCATCAATCACTGAAGCCATCACATCATCATCATCATAATATCATCATCATCATCATCATTAATGCAGTATATCTAAAAAGTCAGACGCTTTCAATCTCTTTCGTGTGAGTGTGTGTGTGTATATATATATATATATCACTTGGTGTGTCTTTTAGGTGAATTTCGTAGGGTAGGCAAATATCTGAAAATAGAATATGGACAGCCAAAAAACCTGAAAATATTTTGGCAACCTTTTTCTTCAATGTGATCACCTCCACTACCCTGTGAGCTTAAATGGCTGAGGTAAGTTTTGCCTTCATATATATAACATAGCTGCTGCCACAGCAGAACACTTAAACCGATCTGCAACGAAACACTCGAAACAAATAGATAAACAAGAATAAGACCCCTGGCTGAAAGTTGGACTGCTGAGCTCACCAAAGCAAGCATAACTTCCTTGAATGCTCGAATTGCCAAATCTCTGCCGGAACCATTCAAGTGCCCGAGGGATCTGTACTTTACTGGTGGCCAGATATGTAACCCGGCATACGCGGATATGAATGAAATGTAGATTGTACTGAAAACAGCTGAAAAAAGGAAGGCGATGAAATGCCGATGATTTGCTGCGCCAACGCAGTTCCCTATCTGTATGCAACAAAAACCAATCCCGACTTCAAAAATTAATATTGAATACTCTGAGAAACCTTCTTGTTTACCGTACATTTTGCATCTACACTTTCAGAATATGCTTAATACTTACAAAAGGACAGTGATGATCCATGTCTAGAACACATGTACCACACGAACGGCAGTGATGCGCTCTTGGTGATTTCGGTTTCACACAATAGTGGCAGAAGGTATAATTTTCGAGGTCACCTTTCCCTACAACTGGATAGCTACCCCACAACAAGGTTGGAGGTGTGCCGGCACATCGGAATGCAGATAAGCTGAAGGTTGAAACAGTAGTTGCAGCCAAAATAGCTGTTAAGATGTAATGAAATATCCCAAAGGTATAGCTGACAGAGAAAACAAACCAATGCACCGCCCATACTCCCCCACCTGCAATTTCATGCCAACATATTATGATCAGAAATATAAAAATTCATGAAACATTATTAGTGCAGTTAGTAACAAGCTGGATGTCGTCGTATCAAAAGGAGGATACAATTAAATTCAGCAGCAGCAAAAGAATCAACTACGTGGATATACATAATAAAAGATTTCTTAAACATCTGAGATCTAACTATGAATCTAACTACACAAAAGTTTCCACAATCTTTTTCGTAAACAACTAATCCATTATAATACTATTGTCAAAATTCTTAAACATATATTTTTCACTTCAAAGTCACCCATGAAAACTTATAAGCAGATGATTTTCCAATGTTAATATTGACAGCTCCATTTTGGGATAACTATTTTTGCAAATTGAACGGTGAATTTGGAAAGTTAAAATAGTCAAGTCCAGAAATTCTGAGGTTGAGATTAAGCAAAAACAAATACAAGGGATGATTTGAAAACTAAATGCCGAGATTCAGGGTATCAATTGTAATTTCCTAATACTACTTAAACCTCAAGTCACACTGAAGATGTGCCTTTAAGTGGAGAGTTTCAACTATTATATAAACCACAATGGGAGAGAGGGAAAGAGCATACATATCAAAAAGAGCATAAATATGGAGAGAATCGTAACAAAGCAACGGTCTTGCAAGCGCCTCCCCCAAAGACACTTGGTTTCGGTTTTATTTACATTTTGACTTGTAATGGCTCCACACCAACCACACTTGAAAACAGGTGCATGAGTTGGAAGGAGGAGACGCAATCCACAACCCCAGCATATAGTTGCATGATCCTCATTGACTGTTGTTACAAAATAATCCTACAAAAGTCGAAAACTGTTTAGTATTCTTCAGTCACCCGATTAAGGAAATCCACTTTTTCATTGTACTTGCCCATTAAAATACAAATTTCAACAGATACAGTTTTTATACCTGTCTCAACCTCTCTGAACCTCTATATTTGGAGATTGGAAATGACACGCAACCACTCACTTATGCTCCACTTTCAGTATAATAACATAATTTATTTTCTTCCTCACTTTTTTTTCCCTTTAGGATTCCATCAAATGGTTTTTCATAAATGTTATCAATCAAATCCACAACTGCTCAATCGCCATAGAAAACAAGATCACACAGTTACATATTCGAAGTGGTTTTTACATTTCATGTTGCATTTTTTAATCATTCACTTTGCACTTTCTTTTCCTAAATAAAATCTGACTTTTTATATCTTTAAATCTTTTCTTTATTACCTTCAATCTTTTACAGGAAAATAGCATATCAAAGAAATGACAGGGAAAAACTTCAAACATTTTACTTCTATCATTAATTTTAGTTTAAATTTAATAAATTATCTGATAAAACAGCTCAGCAGATAGGACTTGTTTGATTTTCCGCAAATAAATGTAAAAAGTATCAGCAAGAGCAAGACTGAAGTTCTCTACATGTTTTTGTAGAAAAAAAGGTAAAACAAACCAAATCCTACCAACCCCTTCATTTTGGGAATGCCGGAAAAAGTCCTAGAAAGCACTTAGAATGCAGATAAATTTCAATTGTCAGAACAGGAAATAGAGCATGAAATGCTATACCATCTAGAAGGGCAATATGCTGGTGATAGTTTCATTTTCCTTTATTTTAAATGGATTCATCAAGGATTCTTAGATTATGGTTCTTAGCTATACTAGGTAGAAATTTAGTGGTAGTTTATGTTTATTTTACTAAGGTATTCTGCTATGTTGTACAGTTACACCATGACCACTGAATTTCTAGGAGGAATAATATCTACTTTTCTTTTTCAAGTTTTTTTCCTTTTTTTTTAGGGTTTGAGTTTTGATTGTTTTTCCTTCCTAGATTACAGGAAACACACAATTTGCATTGTGCAATTCAAACTTGATTTTAATAACTAATTTTTTTATGTGGAATTACTATGAAATAAAGCAACATACAACTCCAAATTAAATATTCTGTTTAACATTTAACCATAACTTCATCACCAAAAATAAATAAAAAGTAAACAAATAAAACATCCTATTTATATAGCTTAATTATATCTACACAAAACTAATAATAATAAATAATAACAAAAGTAACATTATAAATTGAGCAAGCTAATTTTTCCCTTTCCAGACTGCAGAAACACACGCAATTTGCATTGAACAATTCAAACTTAATTTTAACAACTAAGTTTTTTACTTTAACAAAATTAATTCGACTAACTCATAATTCAATTAGTTTTCAAGCAAAATTTGTGTGCAAATTACTATGAAATAAAATCAAAAGCCTACTACTGATGAATAAACTGATAAACATTCAAGCAAAACTAAAATTCCTTCATCACATCAACAACCAAAAAAAAAAAAAATCCTATTTATCATCCAACTTAATTACATAAACACAAGACTAATAAATAATAACAAAAATGGCGTTATAAGTAGAGCAGGCTAATTTTTCAAAAGGTAAAACAGAACACAAGAAATAGAAAAGTATAAATTTAACAAAAAAACGATATGAAACAAAAAGAGGAAAAAAGATCTCAGAACTACGATGAAAGGAAGAGGAAACAGAAGAAAATAAAAGGAAAAGAAAAAGAAAAATAGAAGAAACCTTGCTGGACTCAGCCGACTCAGCCATGTTCTTCGAGCTTTTGTTTTTTTCGGTGAATTACTTATTGTTGTGCGGTATTCTTATCAGTTCATTTCTAATATTTTACTCAACTCGAGAGAGGTCGTGTCCCTTCTTCCTTCCTCACTTTTGCTTGGTTGAAATCGGAAAAACATTTGAAAATTATTAGATTTGGAATTTGGAGATTAAAACAACAAGATTAATCAATTAAAAAAATCCAATTCGTGTTCTTTTTTAATATCACGATCTTGTTTCTTGGGCCTTAGCCCATTATCCACCAAATTTTGCATTTTCAGAAAATTGATTTTGTTTTTTTTGGAATTGAGGCGAAAAATATTTTGAGTTAATAGAATTGACGATTTATCTTAATTTAGTTTAAAATTTTTCTCAATTTGATTTAAGTGGAATGAAATTCAAGTTGAGTCGAATAAAGTAAAATTATTTGAATTAAATTTAAAAATTAAATATGTTAAATTAAAATAATTAATTCCATATTATAGCGAGATAAATTTGAAACTATATATATTTAAACATTTTTCAAAGAAAATAATAAAAAAATATATTTTAGTATGATTTAGAAAATTTTTAACTTTTATTATTCTTTAAAATTTTTATAAATTATTTTGATTTTTTTTAATTTTGGTTGAGAGACAGTCTCAGTGTAGACAGTTTCTATGGGGCGTAGGCCTCCCAAAAGGTAACGGGCGTGCAAAGGTTTCCTCAGGCGGACGGAGATTGGCCTTGAGTGCAAAGGCGAAGGAGCTTGACGCAAGACCCACCCGTCGGCGAGGGGACGAAAGTTGGCCTTAATGATCCGACGGTGCTTAGAGTGGAAGGGCCGTCGCTCAACGGATAAAAGTTACTCTAGGGATAACAGGCTGATCTTCCCCAAGAGCTCACATTGACGTGAAGGTTTGGCACATACCAATTTGCTCATTTTCAAAATTGACAAAGGCTAAACAATATTTACATCAATTTGTTTTTTAAACTATTTAAATTATTCAAGTTATTTGAATTGTAAAATTTAACTTGACTCAAACTCGTAACTCGAACTACTTATTTGAGTTGATTTAAATAACTCGATTCGATTAATTTGAAATTCAAATTTTTTTTAAATTTTCCGAATCGAATAAAGTTTTGCTTCTTGCTAATTTTGTATACTAATATTAATAAATAAATAATTAAACTCTATTTAGTCTCCTCCATTTTTTTACTTTTTAAAATGTGCATTTTGAATCCTAACCTATTCTTTTTTATTTTTATTTCAATATATCTTAATTTTTAAACATTTGATAATATAATATATACTTTTGGCATTGACAAATTTTTGCACATTAAAATAAAGGAAAAAAAGTCACCATTGGATAATTAGATCTTGATTCTTAGCTTACTTTTTTTTCTTCCTTGCTAATTATTCTAGACTAATCTTCTCTTTAATATTAATCAATGGATAGGTTTAAATTTGGATTTTAAATCCAATGGTCCATATTGTTTCCTACACACACACAAAAACTCCAATTTCCTCTTTATCCATCAATGAATTTCAGTGGTTGGGATTTAACATGGAAAATTTAATCCAATGGTTATAATTTATTTTGTTTAAATTAAAATCCTTCACTCTACTTGTAAAGTCTAAAACATTAATAATGTATCAAATAATAAAACTATTGATGAAGGTAATATTACAAATTAATTTTAAACAAATGTTAAAATACACCAATTTAGTTAAGTAAGGAAATGTTGCAATAACGCAATTACATAAATACAAATGAGATATTTAAGTAATTATCTACTTCTCACAATTTAATCCTCTTTTTTAGGGTTAGCAAAAAAAATCGAGAAATTAAAATTAATTTATACCAAATTGAAGTATTTGAACAGTTTATGTAATATAAATAAAAAAAATCAATGATTATTCAAACCAAAGAAAATTATCACGAATAGTTCAAAAAATTTTACAAAAGAAACGAGCGTAATCGAACTGAACTTCCCCTTACTCGTTTCATAGATTCTAGTTAAGAGTATATTGAAAGGAAAATTACATTTTTGTACCCAAAATTGGGATTCAAACCCCTGGCATCATATTAAATATGCAGTTTAATCCTTGAGGAGGAACCAGCTTAACGGCTATGTTACAAAATCATAATAACTTCATCATACAACGGCTGGTCGCTATCTATCACCCACCAATCCATCTCTACCATCCTTAACCTCCAGTAGGCAAAACCAGCAGCCAAGCAATCAAGATTGCAAGGCAAAGCAATAGTTTTTGGTGACTGCTAGGCCTTGCTGTTAAGCATAATTCTTATAATAATAGATTATTAAAATCATGTTAGCTTCTTGGAGATTACCATATTTTTATTATTTATCCTTTTATGCATATAGTTAACGAACAATACATGGATATCTCAACTTCTTAAAATGGTTGCTTCCAAGGTATATGTAAACACTGAACTACCAACACTTTATATTAACCAACCTTATGTTTCTAACACTATAAGTATCAATGTGATTCTTTCAGTTCCAGCACACACATACACAGACACAAAAAAAAAAAAATCATAAGCATTTACAAAAAAATGGCAATGCAGCTTGATAGTTGCTTTGGGTCATTTTTTCTCTGCATTTTCTGCTTTGCTTGGTTTCTGACTTTTCCAGCTGAAGCTGCAGTGAGGAAGTATCAATTTGATGTGGGTTTTCTATTTTTTTTTATTATAATTTTCAGAAGGGTTAAGGGCTTTATCTAACTCTTTGTTTGTACTTCTGGGTTCAGATAAGAGTCAAGAATGTAAGCAGGCTTTGCCATGCAAAACCAATTGTCACAGTGAATGGAAGATTTCCAGGACCAACCATTTATGCTCGAGAAGGCGATCGAGTTCTCGTCAAGCTTACCAACTATGCAAAATATAACATTTCCATTCATTGGTATGTCTTTTACATCCATCTCTAACCTATCGTTATGCACAACATATGGAAATGGTTGAATCAACTTATTGTTTATGTTTATATCCAGGCATGGGTTAAAGCAATTTCGTAATGGTTGGGCTGATGGACCTGCATACATAACACAATGCCCTATCAAGACCGGACATAGTTACACCTACGACTTTAATGTCACAGGACAACGAGGAACATTATGGTGGCATGCACATATTTTGTGGCTACGAGCTACGGTCTATGGTGCCATTGTCATTATGCCGAAAGAAGGAACAATGTTTCCATTCCCTAAACCTCATAGAGAAACTGAGATAATCCTAGGTTTGTAATGGGGTTAAAGTCACTAATATTTCAAAGTTCTTTGATATAGAGAAATGGAGTATCTAACAGCCTAATTTTTATATGCAGGGGAGTGGTGGAATTCAGACGTTGAAACACTTGTAAACGGAGCCAATAAAATGGGGTTGCCACCACCAACGTCTGATGCTCATACGATTAATGGGAAACCAGGGTCACTCTTTCCGTGTTCGTTGAAACGTAAGTTTTAGCTTCGTGGTTTAGACCAAAAAGAACAATTTTTAAGAAATGATCATCTTCAAGAATTATGCTAATGTTATGCAATGTGACTTGTTTCAATTTTAGATACCTTCTCGATGGAGGTTGAGGCAGGCAAAACTTACTTGTTACGGATTATCAACGCTGCACTCAATGATGAACTGTTTTTCACGATCGCGGGTCATAACATGACTGTGGTAGAGATTGATGCTGTCTACACCAAGCCCTTCACAACCAGGGTCATCCTAATCGCGCCAGGTCAAACTACCAATGTTCTAATCAAAGCAGATCAACCTCCAAGTCGATATTTCATGGCAGCCAGGCCTTTCATGGATGCACCAGTTCCCGTGGATAACAAAACTGTTACAGCAATTCTACATTACAAAGACATCCCGAAGACGGTTATTCCATCCATGCCCAAATTGCCTGCACCAAACAACACCAATGTGGCCCTGAGCTATAACAAAAGACTTAAAAGCCTAAATACCCCACAATTCCCGGCAAAAGTCCCACTAAAAGTCGACCGCCATCTATTTTACACAATTGGTTTAGGTGCAAACCCATGTTCAAGTTGTCAAAATGGTACACAACTCACAGCTTCATTGAACAACATTACCTTTGTGATGCCAAAGGTTGGTCTTCTACAGGCTCATTATTTCAACATCAAAGGAGTATTTAAAACTGACTTCCCCGACCAACCTCCGGTCCCATTTAACTACACTGGTGCTCCACTTACAGCAAACCTTGGCACTTCATTAGGAACAAGGCTCAGCAAGGTGGCTTTCAATTCCACCGTTGAGCTGGTATTACAGGATACAAACCTCCTCACGGTGGAGTCACACCCATTCCATCTTCACGGTTTCAATTTTTTCGTTGTCGGAAGTGGTATTGGGAACTTCAATCCCTCCAAAGACCCTGCTAAGTTCAACCTCGTCGATCCCCTGGAGAGAAACACAGTTGGAGTGCCAACCGGAGGATGGACAGCTATAAGATTCAGAGCTGATAATCCAGGTAATTTCTCACATATATGACCCTTTCAATAAATAGTTTTGGAGCTTATCGAACTTACTCAGGCTTTTTGGACTAATTTGCAGGAGTTTGGTTTATGCATTGTCACTTGGAGCTGCATACAATGTGGGGTCTAAAGATGGCCTTTGTGGTCGAGAACGGGAAGTCACCGGAAGAGTCTATTATACCACCACCAATGGATCTTCCTCCTTGCTAGAACATTGCAAAAAACGATTATTAATTCTTTCTTGATGAACACATTTTATGTATTTATTTCTTCTTTTCTTCTAAACTAAACTGCTCCCCTTGTGCAGTTCCAGGCTATTCTCTCGGGATCAAAATATCCCATGATCATAATGCCTTATTTGAGATTGTTTTCCCCATTTCTGAGATACCGAGTTTCATCAATGAAGCTTTCATACACTGGCTCCATAACAGTCCTTTCATTTTCTCCATTAGATTACTCTGGTTGTCCAATAATCAAGTAACTACAGAAGGGAGAAAAAAAAAAGAATTGAGTGATCCACAAAGCTAATTAAAATTCTTAAAAAGTGTTGGTCCGTGGGATAAAATAAACTTCTAAAAAATTAATGAAAATTTTAATGTGTAGATCCATGTCATTTTCTTTAAGACTCTGTTTAGCTCTACGTTTTGAATGGACGAAAACAATACACTGAAATACGAAAGATGGTGAGAAAATAGAGAGAAATTTTGTTGCATTTATATATTGTTCTACAAAAACAATGAAGATATTGTTGCATTTATATGCCAGAAATTAAACAAAGTTTTTCAATTAGTTGACAAAGTTTCAGTTGCCACTACCTCAATATTTTCACAATTTTGTTATCTGTTTACAGTTGATGGGGGGATTGCTCTTAGATTCGAAGGCTTCGATCTTTTTGAGCAACAAGATTGTGACTTACTAAATCCTAACCTTCTAGTGAAATTCTTCCAACTTCTCTTATACTTCACCAGCTTCCGAAGCTCCTCTTTCATACCCGAACAATCCTTTTCGAGCTCGGAAACTCGATGCGTCACATCATCCTCGCCATCGGTTGCATGATGAGACCCGTCTTTCTTGAGTCCAACGTTTCCACTGGGATTTGCTGAGTTTTCGAGATTGTCAGAGACGAAAAACCATCCAGAAATCGACTTACGAAGTCGTAGTTGCTCGAAGAAGAGTACTTGGACAATAACTCGAAGCGGTAGCCTCTCGTTCTGGGCTGCATGTGTACTCGCTTCCAATGAGAGCTTTTGACAGTTCATCAGTCTACATAGTTGCTCTCTCTCGGGATCCGTAATCCATGGATGTGCCTGCAAATGCGAAATATGTAAAACGAATCAGGGACTGGACCCCTTTAAGAATTAACAACATTGAAATATAGAAACCAGGGGAGATAATACTACCTTCAAATACATATCAATGGCATGATAGAGGCCATCATCAAGCTGTCTTGCATAATCCGGGATGCTAGAAGCAAGAGCCTCGAACTTCGGAAGCTTGAAATTAACATCCGGTGCTACTTCAGCTAAAAATCCGTCTATCAGCCTAGCCACCGTTGTCATTGGCGCCATTGAATTGGATTCATTCGTTAATTGCCCCTCCTCAACTATGTTATCCGGAGTTGCTACAGCCGCAGCCTGCTCTTCTAAGAAGAAATGATCAAGTATCCTCTGAACACAGTCTATATCGTAAAGGGTCTCAGAATGACCCATATTTGGTATGAGCAAGTCAACAAGTGAAGCATGATCCAACTGTGATCCAACCCTCTTCTCCAAAATTTCCCGGCACGATGGACTTGCATGCAGTACCATAGCCGTACGAAGGAGTCTAATGAGAAACTTGGTTGATGTGACTCCCTTCTTGTTAGGAATTAACCCCACAATCTCTTCCAAGAGAGCCCTTTGACCGGATTCTGAAGGGTTCAGAATATTTGGCCCGGGGTTTGCATCGTCGAAACTCGATTGTCGATTCATCAAGGGCAGATACCTCCTAGCATAGTATACCACTGATGCAGCAATGCTCTCAGGCCTCATTCCTCTTGATTCAATGGCTAAAATAAGTCTTCTATATAGTGGTAAACTAAGGAACGTTACATCTTCGTACCACCAGTTGTCACTCGTAGGTTTCGTCTTGGTCATGGTCGATATTCCGTTCCATAAGCTGGTGGTTTCAGGACTTTGATTGCTCTTGCGTCCCGCCAAAGGCCAGCCAAATAAACATGGATCTGCACAAGCCTTGGTTGCCAACGAATCAATGCACCTGGACACAATGTGAAGGTCTTCAGCATGTGCCATAACTTCCTCACATGCTTCAAGAGCTCGTATTGAATCCGCCCAATTGCCGAGCAATTCGTTAAGGAAAGACTCCGTTTGCGAGATGAGATTCCCTTTTCCATATTCATCGGTCATATGGAGATACTCTGCAGCACAACGAACACTAACTACGTTTTGTGCATTGAGTTCTATCTTAACATCATAGCAAAACTTGGATATAAGCTCAAAAGCTATAGCTCCACCAGGTAAATCATCAAGCCTCAGACTAAAACTTGCTCCATCACCATTAGGACACTCTTCAATAAGCTTCCTTAGTAATCTACTTCTCGAAAGCAATGGAAACTGCAAATTGGTGTCGAGATCGAATCAACTCAGCATCCATTTCAAAGACAAAATATAGATGAAATAACACACCTTATGGAGCTGGAAAGACATTTCACCAATGTTAATGTTAACATCACTAGGAAGTCCAGATGTACAGATCCTGAAAAGAAAATAACCATAATCCAGATCCATGAATCCCAACATTGCGGTAAGTCCGTACGTTCTTACCGTCTCATTGTGCCTTTTAGTTCAATGATTGTTCATAATCCAACGCACCGTGTTTGAAGATAAGGCTCTCATTAACAAGACATTCTACTTATAACATGTCTGACACAGACCGAGATTTGTCTAGGATTTTAGGTCAAATTCAAATTATTTATCAAATTATGTTAAAATTTACAGTGCTATCAAGAATACGATTAATGCATGCATAGTACACAACCTTAAAGAATTGCACACCAAAAGTCAACAGTGTTTAATGCAGAAACTTATAAAATAGCAAAAACCCACTTTTTTTTTTTAGCAAAAAAAATGCTTACCAAGAATTACCTTCACGATGAAATGCTTCAGACTTAGAACCCAACCTCAAAATTGCCATTATGTTTTGTTGTTTCTTAAAATGGACAACCTTGAAACCATGAAGAAAAAAACAAGACACAAGAATGAATAAAGAACCATTGTCAACTTGAAAGAAAATAATTAAGGAAAAAGGAAAAATAGTAAGTTGGCGAGTCTAAAGCAAGGACGTGAAGAAATATAAGGAAGTGGTTCCAAATGGCTTCCTTAGGGGTTAGCACTTGACTTTCATCTCCTTTTTTATCTCACACTTTTGCATTTATTTAAAATCATTCATTTCTATCCATTTTCACTTTCTTATATTTCAACAAGTTAATTCATTTAAACCACTAATTTTTGCTAATTATTTGTATATAAATAATTAATGATAATGCTTAACAATCTTATCAATAGGAATAAATTCTTAATTTTTATAAAGTAAAAAATTGTGAAATTAAAGTAGCAGTGGTTGTTGTAAAACCAAAATAGTAGAGATTGTTGTATTTTGTAAAATAAAAGAATGGAGTTTATGATTAAAGAATAATATTTGGTACCATTATAGTATTTAGACTTCGTAGGTAAGTTAAAAGGTTGATAAGTGTTTAGAAGTATCTATGAATCGTAGGTAAGTTAAAAGGTTGATAAGTGTTTAGAAGTATCTATGAATCGGGTTGGGACCAATTAAAATTTTAAGCCTATTTGCTAGGCTCAGGCTCAGATCGGCCCAATAAAATGAATCTAAAATTTTGCTCAGACTCGATCCAGATAAAAATACTAAAACCCGAGCTCGACTTGCCTGTATTAATTTTTTATATTATTATTTTTATATAATTTTTAAAAAATAATACATAAAAAATACTAAAAACATTAAAATAAATTTTTCCAAACAAATTAAAAATATATATATACTTAAATAACACTAAGATAAGTGTAACTTAACAAGTGGATGCCTCTAAAATAGTAACAAAATTAATAATAAAACAAGAGTTATATAATATTCAAACATTAGCAACACAATAGTGAAATTATAGTAAAATAGTAAGAAAAGAACAAGAAAATAGCAACAAAATAGTAAAAAAACAGCAAGAAAATAGTAAAGAAAACCAGGAGTTTTTTTCTTTTTTTGCATATTTGGGATGGGTCGGGCTTGGGCCAAAAAGCTTTACTCGAAACCTAGCCCGTTTTTTAAACAGACATTATTTTTTGTCCAAACTCATTTTTTGGGCTTTTATTTTTTACCCAAAACTTCTCACTTTTAGAATGGCCCGACCCATAAACAGGCCTACAAGTGTCCTATAAGGATATAAAAAATATTTAAAATATATATATAATAATTTTAAGACTTTGTGAAATAAAAAATACATTAGCAATACACTAAATACTAACCCAATAATTAAACCATTCAAAATAAAATTAATCTCTCTCACACAAAATTCCAATACCCTTTAACCTTTTAATTTTCAACCCATTTTGTGTGAAGGGTAATGTAATTGTGTATTTTGGGTGGTTGGTTTACAAAATAAGATTAATTTAAATATGAGTTTGATGTGATCTAAAGACTTACTTTTATGGAAGGTTTCGATAGGCTTATGCAAATATGTTGGAATCAAGTCTAAATAGTCATCCGCAAGTTGGGTCGAGCCCAATTCCCATGCTGATTCAAATCAATCAAGTTGTGGATGAATTCTTTATGGGCCCAATTGATTTAATCATGCTAATTTTAAAGGCTATTAAACCTAAATTTATTTTAATAAGCTTGTATTTTTAATTTAATTCCACGTATTCATGCATGTTTTTATATGGATTTTGTGTTTCCTAAGTTTATAATTATCTTTAGCATGTGTGCATGTGTAAATTATCACATGGTGTCTAGCTTGTGGCATTTGATATGTTTTAGTTGTGTGCATGTGTTTGTGTCCATCATATATAGATAACTTGAATTTCATGCGTATGGAATCAAGGATCAAGTGTTTAATTCTTTAGTTCTTTGTCTTAGCCGAATTTTGGAATGAATTACAAAGTTTGATGGATATTTATATTTGTTGTAGGTGTCTGATTGGTATCCCAAGATTGACTATTCATTTTCCAAATACATGCACAAGGAGAGCTTCTAGAATGTTCAAGATTCAGCCATTATGAAAATACATGAGTGTTCGTATGAGAGGGCCAAGTTCATGCCTTCCTGCATTCCTTAATGAGGAAGAGTTCATGAACAAGCAAGGAAAATGTGCCTCATTAAATCGGCCATTCAACCAGCACTTACATTAACCAAAATAGGGGAAGAATTTAAGAGATTTATGCTGCCCATTCATGTATTCAAGGCACGTTAAAGCTTCAATTTAAGTGATGCATGAGCCATGCAAAATCCATTCGGCCAAGGGGGGATTTTTGGAAATTAAAGGGCTGCACCTACATTGAATTGGACGAATACTTCCTAGCTAAGCATGCATGAATGCCCAAGTGAAGAGACACTACATTTATTCGGCCAAAACATGCACCAAACATCAAGCATGAAGCGAATTTAATTCCTAGTGTGTGAACATTTTGATGTCAAATGTGAACAAGTTTATGTTTATGTGTGAACGTTTTAAGTGCTAATATAAACATCATTATGCCGAATTTGAGTAGTCATTCTTGGAATCTATAAATAGCTTTGTAAGATATTTCGGTGGCACCATTTTTGAATATAAAACAATATTGTGAGAATTTTCTCTCCAAGGTTCTTAAGTGACTTCACCAAACTTATCAAACTTTTTGAACTTGTGGCGTTTTCCCTTTAACTTATCACTTTGTTTACCACCCCGAAGTGTGGTGTCTTTATTATACCAAGGTTTTAGCATTTGTCAAATTTACGCAGGTCGAGTTTGATTATATTTCCGGTTTCGTAAAATATTCAAGTGCTATGGGTTACGATTTCTATTAACTTTTTTTTTTTTTCATCAACCTTTAAACCTATTCAAGATGATCTTTCAAAATAAATAATTTTTCAAATTAATTCATAGGAAATCACATCAGAGTTAGTATTTAGTATATTAATAATATACTTTATTTATTTCATAAGTAACTTTAAAACATTTATCAATCTCTTGTAAAGTTTAAAAATTCCACTATCGATCATCAAATATTATTTTTTAATAATAACATTATTAAAATATAATATTACTTAGCATAATAAAAATATCTAAAGTTATAAAAATTTAATTTATTTTTTAAAAATTAAAAGGTGAAAATTATATTTTTATTATTATAAAATTAAATTTTAATTTTACCCGTAAAACAATTTTCGCAGTGGAGGTTGATTGTAAAGTTGGGAGTTGATAACCAGTGGTGACTATTTCCAAGTTGCAGGCCTGAAGTAAGAGAATGAATGCGGGTTTAATGATTTCATGATCAGGTCCGTAAACGAAACACTAGGCCCACTCTTCACCAAACTAACGGCTCAGATTCAACACCGTACTATCCCCCATTGACTTTAATGAGTAAAGTCAGCTAAAGTGAGAGCTTAGTTAGCACAATTCGTTCGTTCGTTCAAGACACGGGGAGCTCAACCCACATCCCCCCCCCCCCCTAAAACTTCCATTTTCACGATACAATGACAAATTAGAGCTTTGCTCCATCCATTTCATTAAAAATCCTATATTTTCTTTATTTAAAAAAAGGGGAAAAGCAATGAGCCTCAGCCGTCCGACGGTGCACCCGGTGGAGGCTCCACCGTTGACGGAGGCTGCGGTGCATGGTCCTAGAGTGAGGATGAAGGACGTTCAAGGCATGCCCGGGACTAAAGGTGGCCTTTTTCTTCGTCTTTCTCAGTTCGTTTTCGCCATTATTTCCGTCTCCGTAATGGCCACCACCAGTGATTTCCGCTCCGCTACAGCTTTTAGGTAATTAACCCCATTTCCTTTTAGTTTCTAATGTTCCAATCTTTCTCTTTCCTTGGGTTTTCTATTATGTTATATGGAATTTATTTGTGAGCCTTTTTTTTAGCTTGATTTATGTTCTGATCTTTTTCATTGTGAATTCCAGTTTCTACCAATAGAGTGCAAAACTTGAGCTAATGAAAGTGCCTTGATCACCACCAAAGTTTTATAATTATCATTTTATCTTTGTACTCAACACTTCCTAATTTTAAGTTAAATTTTTCTATAGAACTCTGATGCTTAAGTTTTGGGTAATTAACCCCTTTTTTTTTTCGATTCTAATCTTTCGATCTTTTCCCTTTCTTTGGTTTTTTATTTTATGTTGTATTCAATTTATTAGTGAGGCTTTTTTAGTTTCATTTTGTGTTCTGATCTTTCACATTGTAAATTCCGGTTTCTACCAATAGAGTGTAAACTTGAGCTAACGAAAGTGACATTCAATTTATTTGCTTTGATCATCACCAACCTATTATGATTATAGTTTTAGCTTTATAATCGACTAGAACTCCTTTGTTTTAAGTTTTTCTATAAAATTCTAATCTTTCAATCTGATATATGGGAAAATTGTTATGTTGATAATAATTTTTGGGTCAACATATGCTACCGGTTCTCGGTACCTAGACGAAGTTTGAGATTGAAAGTTAAAAACTAAATCCTACTTTTCCAATTTAAAAGTTCTAGTCCAATCGTGGACACCAGCAGTATTGCCCTTCAAAATTTGCTTACTGTAAGGTATGCTTATAGAGTTCATAATGATTTGCTTTTGAAGTTGGTATGATTGTATCTTTGATGGTAAATTTTGACAAAAAGTGCCAATAATGTCAGCTGTTGGACTGAGATTTTCAAATAAAAATATTAAGAGCATTGAACTTTTTAAGTACATGAACTAAATCTCAAACTTCATTCAAGTATGGGGACTGATGACATATTTTGACCTGATGTTTGTAACACACTTGAACTAATGTTAAGACTTTGATGATCAGTGTGGTTGTGGATCAAGAATACCCTTACTTTTGGGATTAAATCAAACTGTTATGAGCACATAATTGTATAAGATGATGAGGTAGAAATTGGCAATTTAGAGCTGAATGTATATCATTTAGGTATTTTCCACAGGCTTTCTTCTAAGAAGTTTCGGATTTTACTTTGATGCTTGATACTAGTAAAAAGATGCTATAGTTTAGCATTCTTTCTTTTTGCAGGTTAAACGATTATATGTTTGTTTCCCTATAAAACACGGATAGCTTTATTCTCTTTGGCCATATAAATTCTGGACTTTTGTTTCCATCTGTTAGTTACTTGCTTTCATGGGTGTATATTAAGCTTTGTTTAAAGTGTATGTTAGGTTAGCGAAAATGCGAGGATTAGTACCATGCCTAAGTTGGTGACAAAACTATGCTGTTTTTTGGGTTTACAATCTGAGATTACGAGATAGTTTCAACGAAACTGTTGATCTCTTTTAGTTGAGATGATAATTTCATGATTTTTAGTCTTATTTGTAACATGAATATTTGATGATTCCAATGCATCAGCTACCTTGTTCTTGCTGTTGGCTTGCAAAGTTTGTGGAGCTTGTCTCTTGCATTTGTTGATATATATGCCCTTTTGGTGAAACGGAGCCTGAGGAACTACAGAGCAATCCGCTTGTTCACCATTGGTGATGGGGTAAGAGACTTTTAATCGAGCATACAGGTTCTGCAACAAAACTTATCATTACATTATTTCCTTTTTTTTTTTTTGTTTGCCATTTTTTCACTGGTTTAACTCTTTATCTTTGCATAAATTTATAAGGCCATCACTTGTTACCTAAAGTTGAGTTTCAGTTTGATGGGAGCTATGATTTGGTTTCATTAACCAATGTTTCCTTTGGGCTTCTTTCATTACATCAAGTATGCAGGTCAAATTTATACACCCAAAACCTCTTCGTGTTCTTTAGAGTAAAAGTTATTAAAACTGAAGCTCGACATGAAGGTCGCTCCTGCATTTTACCTTTTCTGTTCATACAGATATCTTTTAATAGAGAACAAGGATCTAAAAACTTTAATCTTTAAAGAAAGTGGCCTTATACTATTAATTTATTAAGCCTCGTTGCTGTATATTTCACTAAGGAGTAGTTATTCTGATTTTGCAAATGAAACTTCCATCTGTGGGCAAAAGCATTATCTACTCTGCATTCACGACATAGCTATATAGAACTGATGATCTGACAGTGTTCATCACATTTATTGTTCTCAATGCACATGCTACGTATGTTACTCCGATCTCTACTATTCATTTTCCATGAAGTATCCATGTCCAAAGCTATAGGCTCTCAATGCACATGCTAGTTTGCCATTTTAAAATCTTTAGCGGTTTAGCTTTGGTGGTTTTTCTGGGTGGGAATGTTTAGTTAACTTGCTAGTTGAATAAAACCGGTGATGTCTTGATGCAGATCACATCGACCCTTACATTCGCTGCAGCTTGTGCATCAGCTGGAATCACAGTTCTGATTGGCAACGATCTCGATAAATGTGCTTTGAACCACTGCACTAGATTTGAGACCGCCACAGCAATGGCTTTCATCAGCTGGTTCGCCATGTCTCCGTCGTTTCTAATGAATTTCTGGTCATTGGCATCCCATTGATTGTACTTCTTTGTTATAGCATTGTGCAGCCATTTTCTATCTGTTGTATTGGCAATTGCACCAGCATGTAAATAGATCAGTTTTGCTAGGGTTCCTAAGCTAATGTATTTTTCTCCATTTCTAAAGTACTATATTTGGATCTTTGAGGGAAAGCAACCATGAAATTATAAATTACTTGTTTTCCCCCTTTTCTCTCAACCTAGCATTATTGCCTTATAGGCTCTGATAATATTGATAGTTCCATTACTTGGT
Organism: Gossypium arboreum; assembly: GCF_025698485.1. NCBI lineage: Eukaryota > Viridiplantae > Streptophyta > Magnoliopsida > Malvales > Malvaceae > Gossypium > Gossypium arboreum. The sequence goes on along the minus strand of NC_069082.1, from coordinate 2,679,857 downwards.
ACCTTTTATACATTGGGTGTTCACCTATTTGGATCAAATTCTATTTTCAACCCAAAATCATCCTTAAAAACTCGAATTAATTAGGTCAATATTACCTCCAAACCAATGTTATTTGTTTTTGGGTCTAATAGACACGTCAAAGACTCTTCGATATTTCAACGGCCTAACATTTTTTGACACCCTAAAGCCCTAATTTTCTACTCCGTTAAACCCCTCAACAGTCTTCTCATTTCCGCTTCGCCGCCGCCCAAAAAGCCCAGTTTCTCTCCTCTCAAATTCCGAACCCTAAACATGCCGCCGAAGTTCGACCCAACCCAAGTCGTCGACGTATTCGTGCGAGTCACCGGCGGTGAAGTCGGAGCAGCCAGTTCACTCGCACCCAAAATCGGTCCTTTGGGTCTCTCCCCCAAGAAAATTGGTGAAGACATCGCTAAGGAAACCGCCAAGGAATGGAAGGGCTTACGCGTCACCGTCAAGCTTACTGTCCAGAACCGGCAAGCTAAAGTCACTGTAGTCCCATCCGCCGCCGCTCTGGTCATCAAGGCGTTGAAAGAGCCTGAAAGGGATCGTAAGAAGACGAAGAATATTAAGCATAATGGCAATATTAGCCTTGATGATGTGATCGAGATCGCGAAAGTCATGAAGCCTAGATCCATGGCTAAGGACCTGAGAGGAACCGTGAAGGAGATTTTGGGAACTTGTGTTTCCGTTGGGTGTACGGTTGATGGGAAAGATCCCAAAGATCTGCAGCAGGAGATCTCTGATGGGGAAATTGATGTTCCCTTGGAGTAAAACCAAATGAAAGAAACTGGGTTTTTCTCTTTTGCTTTACTTAATTGTTTTCTTTTCAAAAGTTTGTGTTTTATAAGTTTTTTAGGTAGTTGTTAAAAAGATGATAATGATTAAGTTTCCTGGGGGTTTAATGATTAAGAAAATTGTCGAGCTGGTGAGCTTATGTTCTGAATTTTGCTTATTGTGGAACTTTATACTTGGATGAAAATTTCAATTTTGATGAATGCATTTTTCAACTGCACTTACCTTGCTTCTGTTTTGATGGATTGTTGATATTAATGCCTATAAATTCTTTTAGAATGTGATAATCTAAGGGAATTGATGATGTTTATTTCATTGGTTTCAATGTGGTATTTGCTTAGATTGACATCTAGCATGCATTTCAACTAGCAAGATTGATCATCTTGAAGTCAATTTTTTTTCTATTTTTGGGGTTTGACTGCTAAAAATTACCTTGGAATCAGCGTTTGTTGTTGATCTGGTAGAATACCAATTTTGGTGAAATAATTTCATTGCTCTCCAACATGTCCTTGGTTTCCGGGGACTCTTCTATATTTGATCTATGACTCAACTACTCTGTTTAAGCTGTCTATTTAAAGCTGTTTCATTCTTCACAAATCTCAATTGATTCCTTGTTTCTCTCTTTAGAACCTTAAAAATCAGAAGGGTCTTTTGTTTTTTGAAGGTCTTCCCCAGATTTTTTTAACATCTCTCTTCTTCTTTGGATTAGGAGGAAGAGAGGTATTTCATTGTCTTAACCCTTCTTTTAATCAATTGATCCTTCTTCATTAAAGACTTTCAATGGCTAAGGAAAGCAAGCAAAGGAGTTCCTGCATGGAAGTAGCACCAGCTCCCATCATTTACCCAGAAAAGTCTTCATCTTCTCCAGGTTTGGAAACCACTTTTGAAGATGTTGCAGAGGAATATGATGACCTTGCATAATATACCATTTGAATTCTTTTTAGATTTCATAGCTATCTAAGGAATGCTTTCATTGACTTTTGTTAGAACTATGGTGGTTCAATTGAACTGCTTCATCCATGAGAGGTTGAGAAAAAAAAAAATTCCTTGAATCAGCAATGTAAATTGTAAATTTTGTATATAATATTTTTCTGGTAATTTTGTATATATATATTCTCTTTCCATAAAAGAAGGAAATCAAATATATATTTAAAAGCTTTGTAACTTTTATGTTCAAAGTGTAAATGGGATATTAGTAATGTTGCCTAAGGTCATCCTCCTCTCTTAAATCATTGTTCACTTTGGCTTTTTACTGCAATTATGTTAGCACTTTACTGCAAAAAGTCCACATGCAACACAAAAAAGAAAAAAGAAAGGAACTACCATGAAGAAAACAGAAGAGGGTAATTAAGCAATAAGCACACAAATAATTTGCGAACTTTTTATTAAGGAAAGTAGAGACCCTAGTGGCTGCTTATTTTATAGCTATAATGCTCAACCACCATAAGGATACATAGACTGACTCATGACTCAAACAAGATAGTTAATCTGAAACAGAGTCCCACCATGTCAATGGTGGTCACTGATCTCCCCACCATTGATGGACATAAACACCAGTTCCTCTAAGGGACTTGAAGAGATCCATCCAATCTCTGTTCACCGCTTGGTTGGAACAGTGCAGGAATAGCTCATCAATGGAGCATATGGTTCCACTTTCAAACAAATCTGAGAGAATTTTCAACTCCACTTCCCCTGCATTCATCTTCAGAACCACAAAGTCTGCATTTTGCACTGTTTCTTTAATCCAAAGAAGGAAGTCGAATCCTTCGTCTTCAACATACGGATCGGAATCATCAGAATCAATGGAAGCCTCAGAATTGGATGTAGCTCTATTTCCAGCAAGGCTAGGATAATAAACAAAGTTGATACCAGGCTTGTTGACATAAGATAGCATCACTGAAGTATTGTGATCGATGAAATAAACATGGAATGCTTTTCGATCCACGGGATAAGATGGCAAGAACCAATCTGTAACGTTAGAATTCAAATGCTCACTTGCCCCAACATCAATATACACCATACGTTGCTTATGAGAAATGTTAACAAATTCAGGCAAATAAGCAATAGTTTTCTCAAATCCAACTGGCCTCTTCTCCAAAAGAGGCTCAATGTTATCCAATATAGGTTTGGTGTTTGCCATAGACCGACAATCGGCTGGTAGCCGATACTGCTCGAAGTAAGTGCCGTTTTTGAGTTTCTTCTTGAATACAATCAATGCAAAGCCATTCACGTAATCAACATGAACAACACTGGAAGCTTTCAATAAGGAAGAAATTGGAGTTACAGACCTGATCAAGCTACCACTACGACCAACAAGCATGGACCCTATCCCACCAGGAGTAAGAACACGTTCAACCTCAAGCACCAGCATAGCAGGGGCTGAAGCCTTATCTAAGTCCCTAGATATCACAAAATCATAAGAATTGTCCTCATAATCAAGCTCATAAACAAATTTCTTATGCTTGAGAGAGAAACAAGGGTGCCTATAAACCCCAGTAACATCACTGAATCCCAAGTCTTTCAATGCCATAACAGCTGACATTGAGCCTTTACCCACACAAAGAGCTTTTGCATTGTAACTCAAAATTTGCTTTTCCATTAGCTCTTTAACCACGCTGGTTGTCAAGTTCTTGTTTTCCTCGCATTGAACCGGTCCAAATGAACCCCAAACTTTGAAGAACAAAAATTTGCCAGGGAACATAGTTGAGGTTGGAGAACCGGTTCCAATGGCACAGCTTGCCGAAGCAGAAAGGGTATACAATATATCTGGACCGGCACCAGAGATGATTTGCAGCAAAGGAACAACCGACAAAGCAGCAGCAACCATGAAAGCGCGTAAAAGCACACGCATCCCTAAAGACCCATGAAATATCATCAACTTAAAGGTCTTAATATCCATTGTCTTTTTTTGACACTTTGAAACTCAAGTAGTAGCAAGGAAGATCCAATATCAAAATATGAGAAACCAAGAGAAATTTGAAGCCAACACATACCAAGAAACCAAATTTAGCGAGTGCAAAACCTGGAGGATGTGTGATTTCCACCCACGAGGAGACCTGTTGATCTTTGAGCACTTAACCATACCTTCATTGGAACCCTTTTTCTTGACTTCATTTCTAACAATATTTCCTCATTCCCCCCCTGGAAACATCTCCAATACTCAATCTTTAACTACGCTACATTACATCCTTTGATGAATTAGCTTCAATCTCAATCTGGGTTGTCAACCTTTGATTGAAAATTTGAAACAAAGGAAAAAAGAAAGAAAACTTTGAGTGGGGATTTCTTTTCCAAAGAAAGGAGCTTGTACTTCATGAAGTGAAGTGTCAAAGAGGTCAGACTTTAATAGCTGAAGCAATGAAAAACGTGATAGATCTGGGATCTCTCACCATTAGCAGCTCAGCAAGATAATGAGTGGGACCGACCAAGAGGAAGATGCTCCGGTGACGTGTTGTTGGGATTACGTGGCAGGTATAGGAAGTTTCTAATCTGTGTGGAAGGGGGCACACTAATCAATTATGAAGGTGTATCACAATTCACAACTGATTTGTATTTTTTTTTCTGACTAAGAGCGTGGGCTATGGGACCCCTGCCCACATGTTTTTCGGCACTTTCTATTGTTTATTGCAGTGAGAGACTGACATGGTACGATTTAGGATCCACCTTTGTCGGTCCATTGAACCTAATTTTCAGACTACCTTAAACTGTTTCATCTTCCTATATGCTTGGCCCAGCAACAAGCTTTGATCTTTCTTGTTGTAGCTGCCCACCACTGCATTTCAAACTAACAAACTCCTTCCCCCCTCCTTCAGTCTTATTGTCCCAAGACAGCCCTTCATCAAACTAATTCGAGTTTTAAAGTATTTTGAAATTTTCATTTCAGATCATTTTAGGTTGAATCATTTATTTTTATGATCATTTTTAATTGTTTTTATTGTTGAAGTAAGTGAGATTATTTTTTCTTAAGCAAAAGCCACGAAGGTCCATTCCATTCATCATCGAAGTCAGAGGTCGATTGGTTATTCAAGCCCACTTTTAAACTATCATGAATCAAGTTACTTGTCTAAGACTAAAAGTTTGCTTGAAATTTAAAATATTTGAATAAAAATATTAGACCCAAAAAAGGTTCAAACAAGAAAATTAGACAATATAAATCAAACTTGGGCTTAAACATTCAAATCAAGCCCAATCCAACTTTTTTATAAGATGTAATGTTTTATAGTATATTATTTTTATATATTATGTAATTTATAAACCATAAAAATTAAACCTATAATACTATAATTTAAACATTAAAAAAGTTGAAATCACTATATAAAATTTTAATAAATAAAAATATTAAATTAAAAATAATATAAATATATATTTTAAATTTTTTTGCAAAATAATATGAGTGAGCTTAAAATAAGTTCGATTAACTATTTACAAATATAAACTCATATTTCAGGTTAAATTAGACTTAAACAAATATAAAATATATTAATATTATACTTAAACCTAATTCAAACTTAGCCCATAAACACTTCTACATTCGGCTGAGCTTGGCCATGTAAGAATATAAACAAGGTCTAAAGAATAAAAAAGTTGAAACAGAGTACATGCTTCTAGACTTATCCAATTTAGTGTATCAATTACAAAATGATTATCCAATTTATAAGACCCATGTTTTCATGTGAAGAAGCAAAGAAGTTGTAAGCAAATAAAAGAAACCAGTGAAGATTCTATCGTAAATAGTATTAAAGAGATTGTCCAGAAGAGACATAGGAAAGAATATAAATAGAGATGATACTATAGATGTTGGAATTTTTATAAACCGAGACTGTAAATAGCGTCCTGTGTTGCTGTTGAAGCCTATGTAGCAGTTCACTGTTTATTTTGGACAATACAAAAACATGCAAATAAAAGAAACTATTGGATTTTGTAGTTATATCAGGAGAAACAAAATATATAGCTTTAGGTAAGAGATTTTTACTCGTTTGAAGCTCATGATAACAGTAAAATCTTATGTTTCAACCAAATCATCTGCCAAGATTTCAGGACAAATTTGACCCACTTCATTTTCATGAAGCTATCTGCATGTTCAACATCAGTATTATTATTATTATTTCTGGAGGGCCTTATGATCCAACAAAAATCATACTGTAGTGGTGATGATGAATCGCCGATCATAAATAATCACTCAAATGCACCTCTAAGATATATTACAAATCTTAAAGGAGCAAACTTCATGTGATTCCTATCGTATCCTAAATATGTTTCTAGAAGTAGCCGTTTCTACTTACAATGGAAGTTCTTCCTTCCTCCATACCTCTTTGGCTCTGTCAATGGCTTTTTTGTCCTTCAATATACGATGAATTCAGTTGGTTAACCTCATTGCAATTCCATTACAAAGGCGGAACTTTATTCTTTGCCATCCATTTATTGATGGCTGGTCATTGTTTATGGCTAGTACTGCCAAGTGTGTTGGAAACTAAAGGTTTATCCTTGGAACTGGATACAGTTTCACTGTTGCTTGATTGGCTTTCTGCACCACTGGGTCTCATCCAGACTTTTATGTGCCCCTGTCGACAAACAGTAAGTACAGATTCCGGGGTAAAAATCAAGCCTGAGAGAGGTTCGGTATGAACACGATGAGCAACAAGTGGTGAAATTTTCGGAACATCTCGAATGCTTGGGGCAGGTTGCAGGGTACCCAGAGGGCATACATTGTCCCAGTGGGAAGACTGGCTCCCAGTGCTGAAAGTGGGAGATCCACCAGGAGGGTATCCAGAGCTGTAAGTGGGAGATCCACCAGGAGGGCATCGACGCAATGGCACAACAATTTCATCCATTTCCAGGTCCCACAATAACAATTGTGTATCCTACAATGGAGGCAGTAATGAGATGTGATGGGCACACACTGCAGATGAACGACACCTTTTTTATATTTTAAGGAAGGAAAATACAAAAGGTTCATCAAGTTTATTAAGAAGCCTCCTAATTTCCAAATTCTAACGTATTAATGCTTAAAACCTGCACTTAGTATTCCCTAGACCTATCAATTGGGCAGGATGGATTGGTTTTGGTTCAGGTCAATCTGAATCAGCTTAATTCAAGTTTTAAAATTTTCAGGTTTGGGTCAGTTTCAAGTTTAGGTTGTTTTGGGTTCAAGACATTCGGGTTTGCCGGTCAGGCTTTTTGGGTCAGATAGTCTCGATCATGTCATTTGGGTTCGAGTTGTTGACTTTTTAGGGTCAAACTGGGTTGGCACTTGGCTCAGGTTTGGATTTGGGCTAATCATATCTGGTTTGTGGGTTAGGGTCGAAATTGATAGATCTAGTATTTCCCCCTCAACGGAAAAGAAAGACCTACTTGTGTGTGGGGTGTGTGTGTTTGCTTTTCTCCTTTTTCTGCCTTTCCCCAGCCGTGCTCTTTGACTACAAAATGTTGGTTAAAATGTGGACACAGTTCTTGTACTTGGGTAAATTTTGAGATTTAATCCCTATACTTAAAAAATTAAAAGTCTCTTACTTTATCGTTCTAAAAATCCTAATCCAATGACCATCATTAATATCGTCAGTATTTTTTACAAAAATTTGTCAATTTGGCATGCTGATTAAGCTGCTCTCTTATGAAGCGGCATATGATTGATAGAAAATAAACATGCCAAGTTAGACAAAATTTGATGTACAATGCTAACGGTGTTAACAGTTGGATTGGATTAAGATTTTTAAATAAAAACAGTAAGGATATTATTTTTAATTTTAAAGTATAGGGGCTAATTCTCTAATTTTGTGAAAGTACATGGACTGACAGCACATTTTGACCCCAATTTTTTTCTATGAATATACGGATTTCGATAAAAATGAAATAAATACAGTCATCAGAGAGTACAAGTGATGTATTCCCTTATTCTTTGAAATATGTCTTGGCTGTTTTTTCACATTTGTATCCTAACCTAGAAATGATGTTCATTAGATTAACAGTTCAAGAGCTGTTTAAACAAGAACCTAATTACAATGTATAGTAACCGAAGCAGACCTAAGTTTCATATGTTTAAAATCCTCCAAACATTTCTTACAATCTAAATAGTCATTCCATGTGCTATAGATCACCACTATTCCGTCCTAAAAACAGACATCGAGATCATAAGTAGAGAAAGAGGCAACAGCTAGCTCTAGAAATGTTGCTTCAACCACATTAAGATAGTATCAGGCATTAATAACTTGTTAAAGCTAGACATTTCTGGAACTAAAGTTGATTCCACAAACCCACAGAAATACACGACAGGAAATAACCATGGAAAAACGTGGCGTCAAGAATTCAGGACAGCCATTATTTTTACCAGACACACAACATTTACATACCTGACCAACAGAACCAAAACGGTACATGACAGTCTCCCCTGTGCCATCTGAATTAGGCGATGACCAATAAGAATCGAATGCCACTCCACTAACCTGCCGGCACCATTTTAGAAGAAATGAATATAGAGCCATTTGTCATCTGCAACAAATAAACAAGCCTTTGCTACAAAATAAGAATCTTACCCATGAGTTGTGCCCCTCACCCCATGCCACAACCTTTCGATCTTCCATACTCCAAACTTGAACCAAGTCATCTTCACCTCCAGTCAGAATATATTTCCCATCCATACTGTTCAATGTATGTGGTTAATAACAAATTCTACTTTCTCCAAAGGTGATAGCTTAGATATTATACAAAAAAGAATACAAAGTGACAGCTTGAAAATGAAGTATGGACAAGTTTAAAGAGTTCTCTTTGGGAAAAAAAAAAAAAAAAGAGAGAAAAAATAGAGCACCTCCAAGCACAACATAGTAGAGCACCATAATAGCTTTTGCCACCACAAACTAGCTGTTCTTTTGAATAGTCAAAAACTCGCAGATAACCTGCACTCAGTATGTGAAAAGAGAAAAAAACTGAAGTTCAAACAACCTAGAAAATGAAACAGCCATAAAATCCAAATGGTGTCAAATTGACTTGATACCATCTCTTCCAACGGTTGCTAAGCAGGCCCCATCAGAGGAGAAAGCAATGCTATTAATTGAACCTTGACATACATGCCATCTCGCAATTGGGTTACTCTGCAAGTAAATAATGGCAAGTCAACAAACAAAAACGATAAATGGAAAGATATGAAGAAAACTTATACAGCTTCTTCAATGATGTTAAACAACAGTCAGACTGATACCAATTATGGTGCCAAGGCAGATCCTATCATGCCCGATATCAAGACTATCATGGCATTTACTGTAATGTAATAAAAAGACAGGTATAATCCAGAAGGAACAAATGCATCATAATTTAAAGAGAACGTTATCTGGCTAAGACCTAGAAATACATAATATGAAAAGTAAGATATCAGCTATGCAGCACCTACTATAAATATACAAATGATAGGATCATTAATGGCCTCTAGCTTTAGATGATAGTTTTAAGGTAAAGACTACAAATTTTCAGGAGGCATGCAAAAAAAAACATTGCCCAGTACCTTACTGTGTCGTGCATGCGCAACAGAAAATTGAGTTTGGTCTTTGATAACAGGGAATGAAGAATCTCCAGCACAATCCTTGTTCTAGAGGGAAAAAAAATGAAATGAAAAGAAAAGAAAAGAAAAGAAAAGAAATAATAATAACTTAAATAACTTACTGCATAGAACATCATGAAATTTTGTAAGTTGAACTCCCTGAAGCAGAAAAAGCCTTCTTTAATTATTAGAAACTTGCCTTTTCATATATGTACATATTTCCATCAGCATGGGCAACCACAAAAGCACCATCACCTCCGGGGATCCATGCAATACTGGTACAGTGACTGCCGAAGACAACAAATTTTAATCAGATAGGAGATGGAGCCAACATAAAATTTATTTTTTCATGAGTCGACACAGTTAAAAATATCGATTCAAAATAAACCACTATTAGTCACAAAAGTCATTGGTCCTTTAATTATCTTCAGGGGAAGCCCAAGAGGGAAGCAAATTCTAGAAAGGCCAATTACAAGTCCAATATTGGTAACAGGGTTAACAATCAACTTAGTGAAAGACCAAGTCAGTTGCCGATAGCATATTTCTAGTATTGATAGCCTAAAATTACAGTTGAAATATTAAAAGGTCAGAGAAAACAAAAGAAGCACTCTACAACAAGGTCTCAATGTGGCAACAGCCCTGTAAGACAACAAAATAAAATCCAGAAAAAAGACATTTTCATAATGATTAAAAGGACTGAGCTGAACATGCACTATTTGGAAGAAAATTAAGCTACATATTCATAAGATGTCATAGAAAATTATCCTGCTCCAAGCAAATGGGTTTACAATCTATCTTTACAGCATCCAAGAACTAGAACGTATAAATCTAAAAGAGTCACCCATGTAACAACCTAAAACAAAACAGCTTGCACGTAAATTTAGAAAGAAAACTCCAATGATGAATAAAGGTTCAGAAAGTCATACTTCTAGAAAATAAGAACATGCAGAAAGGATGTAGTAATCTAAATCTTGCCTGTTATTTACAGAACCATCTTTATTGTAGTGCTGTGCCCCAACAAGCTTCTTTCCAACATCTTGCAACTGCTGTCTCAATGACACTGAATAAACTACAATAATGAATATAGAACCCATAAATTTGGGCATTTAAACATTGAAAGTAAAATTGCAAATTATAACAAGCTAAAGAGCATTACCATCACCGGAATTCAACCCAATAAGCAAATCATGCCCATTCTTGGCATCCTGATCAAAGGCATGGCATACAGGGTTTGAATTACTGAAATGGATAGATTTTATTGGATCCTACATTAAACACCATGATTCTTAAGATATCACCATAGCCAATCCTTCCCATTCATCAAAAACCTTAACAGAGATATGCTAAATTACCTTATCCTGCGAATTCAAATCACTAATAAAAATAGAATCACTGACATTGAAGATTAAATAAGTTCCTTTCCCATCAAAATTTGTATTAGTCATTGAATTACTCGGACTCGAAGAACCCAATGATCCAATCCTGCCAGCACTGCTAGCACTTTTACTACTACCATTCCCTCCAACAAAGCTGAGTGCACGGCTCCCATTCCCCGCACCTAGCCACCTCGCTGCTGCTGATTTTACCCCACTGCTGGCAGTGAAACTAGACGATGAAGCTGTTGGAGTTGATGGAGCTGGCTTCTCTTTCAGATGCGCTAAGGTAACCTGCCAATCAAACTTAATCAAATACAATCCAAGAAAACCAATACTGAAACTGAAAATTAACTCTAGAAATATGAGTCTTGACTTAAAGTCCTTAAAATTCAATATTTCGACCACAATGATCAATATATAAAATAACTAAATAAAATATGTTCATTCAGTGCTTCCAACATATGGGTATTTCTTGAAAACCCTTTTTTTACTAATAAATTGGAAATGCTCACTTATTATGAAATTTAAGTCAGAAAAAACACCAAAAATAAATCCCATACTGAAAAAAGTAGACCAATTTGAAGTGATATAAAAAATGGGTCCTGATTAAAATCCGAAAATAGTCTTTTTACCTGAGTAACAGTTTTGCCATGAGAATAGTGAAGAAGGCCAGAAGGGTAAGTCTTTTCATAGTGAAGCTTATATCGACCTTCTGGAGTTTTTAAATAAGTCTTCAAACCCGGCGATTGAGCGTTCGCCGATGAAGACGGTATAGAAATCATACCGTTGGCTTTGTTGATCATCTTGCCTCTTATAATACACCCGATAACACCTGATCATGACAGTCCAGGGTACCTTTTTCTTCTTCTTCTTCTTTATCTTCTCAATATTGAAAATTTCTTATTTCCTAAGACACACAAAAAAAAGCCCAACTTTCTTTATTTCCTTTTTTGTTCTTCAATGGCTGTGGGATCAGGAAATTTTCAGTTTCAATGATCTTTTGTAAACTACTTTTTTTTTTTCCTTCTTTTATAACTTTTGATTTGAGGTGGTTTAAGATGTTTGACTATTTTGGCGTTAGAAAAAAGTCAACGGAATGGACGGCGGCAGATATGAGGTGGAGGATTGAAAGAGAGTGTTTCTTCTCAGGCCTTGAAGTTGTAAAAGCGTAAACTGATAATGAAAGGGAAAAGACAATGGGAGAGATGATTTCTGCTTTTCTATTTATTTTGATTTTGTTTTGAGAGTTTCAGTTTGTTCCAAATTGTTTCTTTCCTTTTCTTCATTTTGGTTTTTAAACTTGTCCTTAATCATTTATAGAAAATATTGTTTGACAACTCTTTTGAAAAATCTTATAAATTTATAATTAGTTTTATACATTATTAGTAAATTTTTTTAATTTTAACAAGATTCATTTTCGGCTAAAGGTTTCTTAAGCCTATAAAACAGTATGTCTCCTGATATGATATGCGTTACCCTATCCAATAACTGATATAGATAAATTATGTTACGACTACGTATGCTTGTCATTTTCAAAACATATTTAAAGAAAATACAATTTTATAACATTAATCCCTCTATTCGGGAACTTGAATTTGAAATTTTGGATTGGGATTTCAATTATTATGTAAATGGTATGCATGAAGTGGACAAATTAGTTGGGATTCAATATAACATATTCAAAAAAGACACGAAAATTCAGAGTGAGTCAGCCTCAATTGTCTACGTTCACTACCTTAGCTTATCATAACTAAAGATTTCTCAAATTCACTAATTTGAACCTTTCAAGGATAAGGTTTAACCTTTAATCACTTTCTTTTAAGAATGCAAGATAGAACCACTTCCCCTTAAGGTTTTTTTTACCCAAAACCTTATGTAAACCCTCACAAAAATGAGAAATAAGGTTGAGAATGAATAATCACCTCAAGAAGATAGATATACAACAATTAAGCTCTCTCACAAGTCACAATACAAGACAACACTTGGATGAATGAATCACATATGAACCCACAAATGTGTACAAGTGAAAATAAGAATAACAAAGAGAAATGATTAGATTTTTGCTCTTGATCTTTGTAAGTTTGTTTCTTGTCTAGTTTCTGAGTGTTCTTAGGCTCTATTTATACTCTCTTATGGTTTTATAGCCATTTGGTGTTGACAGAGAATGAATTGAGCTATTGGAGTCATTAATATGGGCATTAAATGCACTTGCAGAGCTAGAGGTAGCGATACCTTAGCCTTTGGGGTCTAGTTTTTTTCTTTAAAATTTGACTATTGAGCCACAAGTATCGTACCACAATTAGGAAGGGTTTTGTACCTCATCGTCAAGGGTTTGGTACCTCTTGAGTAAGGGTTTGGTACCTGGGTTTTGAGATCCACCAAAAATGAGGCTTGGGTGTGGTGCAAAAGTAGAAGGGGTTCGGTACCCTTGTGCCAACATGCTTACTACCTGCTTGGTATCACACTATTTACCAAAAGAGTCTGGTACCCTTAAGTTAATAGGAAAATTACATGTAATGCTCCAAAATTTTCAATATGACACGTTAATAATTTTAGGCTCAAATATTAAGGAATTATGAGAAAAATTCAATGAGCGATTCGGTTAAGAAATTTTTATAAGAGGAATTTGATATTCGAAATGGAAATGTGTGAAAAGAGTTATAAAAGTGAGAATATGTCAAAATGGACTAAATTCTAAAATTTGAAAAGCATAAGGACTAATGTGTAAAATTATCTGAATATGAAAAATATTAATTATTATGTATTGTTTGACATGAAATGAATTGCAATGTGATTTGGTGTGATGAAAATCACTTTTGGAACTATATTGGGAAAATTGAATAGTGCATGGACTAAATTGTAATTTTTACATTTTATTGGAAAAAGAGCCAAAGTTTGATTTTTATTACTTATGGAGCTATAATAAAGATTTACAATAAATCATGAACTTAGATTGATTTAAGTATTGAATTTTGAGAAGATATCACTAAAAGGAGTAAAATGATAATTTTTCTAAAAAGGATAATTTGGTCAATTCTTGAGACTTTAATGATGGAAATAATATTTAAATATGATATTTGGTATCTAAAATTTATTTTGGATTGTTTGAATCTCGCATTAACGGAAATGAGCTTCAAATTGACATAAAATGGACTTAAAACATGTAAAAATATGTGCTCAAAGCCCATTTGTTGGTATTTTGAAGATGGGAAAGAAACCTCAGCCCATTCTCTTCTTCTCCAATGACAGCAACAAAAAAGCATGGAAACTTCCCTTCCTTCTTCCATTGTCTTGCTTATTTCGTCAATACAAAATCTCTCTTATTGAGGTAAGTATCATGGATACTCGTTTTTCTCCTGTAAATTAGTAAGCATAGGGTTTATGTAATTAATTTTATAATTCAGTGTTTATTAGTGCTAATATTAGTGTGAAATTCCATGACACTAGATATGAAATAACACATTAAAATGTGAAGTTGTAATTATATAGCTATAAAGTGCTTTATCAATTAAAATTATGATGTGAGAATTTTGGGTTGTCATGGAAATATAGGTGGACATGTATGAACCATGCCACTATTATGGAAAGATTAAGTAAGACCATTATGGTAAAAATATATGTCAAAGTACAAAGTCCTACTTTAAGTTGACAAGTGTCGATATAAGTCTAAAGTTCCGAAATGACGGTAAGATAAGTACCGAAATGACCGTAAGATATAGAAAAAGCTATTAAAATCTTTACCTTGAAATTATGTTAATTTTAATTGACTTATTGTTATTGATTTTAGAATGTTATTGTATAATATTGTTCACATTTTGTGAAAATGTGATTATGGACATGTTATTCAAAATTCGACTATATCAAATGATGTTAAAAATTGGTTAATAGTATGGAACCTATTTTATAAATGGTTTTAATTAACATCCCTTTATAGAGATGTAAATGAAGTACATTTTAATGTCATGGAGCTAGAACTTAAGTCCAGCAAACTATGTGGCCTTAGGCGGTTTTTTTGCTTTAAATATGCCAAAGTCAGCCTAATTTTCGAAAAGTGAGAATTCTCTCGAAAATTCTCTCAGGCACTGAAAATAAAGCGACTCAAAAAGAGAAAGGAGCCATGAACAAATAAAATAACCACAAGAAAAGAATAACCCACCAAGTGCTTGAGTAAATGTCGTCAAAAGTATTCTTTTTAACTCAATAATCGAATTAATACAAATGAAGGGGGAGGAATCTACTTATAGTTGAGTTTTCTTAAATCCAACTGTATAGATTGAATTTCCATCTACAATAAGAGAGTCCCAAGAAACTTTATCCTTTAATATTTACAATAATTATCTTAATAAAAATACAATTTACAATTTAATCATGATTCAAATAAATGAGCCTTGAATCTTTTCCAAATAATGGATCAGTCCTGTGGGCCCGAATGACCCCCAAATGAATGAGAGGATCAAAGTATACCTTGATCACGAACTCTTTTATGCAGTCTGTCGTAACCATTTTTTTGTAAAACGGTAGTCGACTTGGATTTTAAAAATGAAAATGAAAAAAACTGGAGTCGCCACCAATCTTTTTAGGTGTGATCGGATCACCTTAAGTTAATCATTTTAATAAAAGTTAAGATTTACCTAAACGATAATTTTGGCCTCGAAAATCGAAAATGGGTTCGGAGTCGGTTACGCATACGAGGAAGGATTAGCACCTCGATCGCCCAAAATTGGTACCTAGTTGATTAATTAGTGTCTTAGTATCGAAAATTAAAAAAAGTTTGAAAGAATTTTAAAATACGATCCTTCTTTATAAAAAGCTCAAGTGTTAAAGACTCTCTCGTCTCAAAATATAAAATGTCACACCCAGTAAGTTAGGACACGACACCTTAAATTTTCGAGAGCGAGCTTGCCTTTTATGAAATCTGTGTATTTCATTAAAAGGGTATTCGATTATTTAGAATAACGAGAGAAGTCGAAACCCAATAAGTTAGGGCACGTTTTCTCGAATTCTCAAACACCGAATATTGCCTTTATTTCTGAACAAAATTCTTATTTCGAGATGACAAAATATCATACCCGGTAAGTTAGGGCACAACACTTCACATTTTCGAGAATAAGCATTTTTAACTTGTATAATGATTTAAAAAGAATATATTCCGTTATTTAGGTTAAATGAGAAAAGTCGAAACCCAGTAAGTTAGGGCACGATTATCTCGAATTACAAAATACGGAATATCACTTTTATGAAAGGGTTATTTTAATATATATTGAGTAAAAACGTGATTTATAATGAAACATAAAGGCTATGGTGTTAATATGTATAATGACACCATGATAGATGTGATAGCGTCAAAAAGCAATTAAAAAATGAAACAATAGTGAAGCTTAGAAATATGTAAATGTAAACACATATGTGAGGGAAATAAAACAATCGAACACGCGAACGAATAAATAAATAAATGAATGTAAGAAAAATGGTAAAATAAAATGACAATGGTAATGATAATAATGATAAAAAGGTATATACATATATGTATTTAGGTACATACATAATAATAGAAGTGATAAGAAATATATAAGGAAATATATACATACATAATAACAATAATATAATATTAAAGGATACGCATCGTAGTATATAGAAATGTATACGTAATAAAATTATATAGTATATATATATATTTGTGTATAAAACATAATAAAGGTGAAAATAGGTATAACAAGAATATATGCTTAAATATATATATACTATGATATTAAAAAATGTGTACATAATATATATATTAGGAATAATAGTAAAATAACCGTCAAGAATAAATAGGTATAGTAATGGTGTATACATATCGGAATAATAACAATGTGACAAAAAATGAACAATATTACGTAAATATATACGTATATTTTAAAAATGAATACTGATAATATTAAAAGTATGTACGTAAAATATATATAATATATAAAAGAAAAATATATGTATATAATGCTTAAAGAATAGGCACAATGCAATGTTAATATAGGTATATATAATGAGGAGTATAATATATAGATATATATATTTTAAAAGAATACATATGAGGTCATCAAATACATTAACCAAAATAATAATATTAAAACAAATTAATAATACTATATGATATATATGTATATAATACTAAGTAATAATAATAATAATAATACCATGCTAATAAATAAAATATAATAATGATAGCAGTAATAAAATAGAATAGTATGAATAATATTAAGACTAAAATAAAATAATGAGAAAAAGTAAAAAATGGACAAAAGTGAATTAACAATGAAGTTAAGGGGAATTTAAAATAAAAGGACCCAATTGAATGTGCGCACAACACAGAGGGACCGTGGAAGCAATTATTCCTTTTGATCAGAACGCAGCGCACCAACAGAGACTAAATTGGAAAGTGAAATAAATTATAGGGCCAAATTAAAATACAAGAAAAACCTGATTGAAAATCATAGAAAAAGCGGAAGGACCCATGCAATTAATCCCTAGGAGCGAAAACACGCGGATCCTGAGTGGAGCGGGTCGGATCGGGTCGGGTCGCTTCAAAACGACGTCATTTTTGGGTCTTGGCCTGGGCACCAAAACGATGCCGTTTTGGTAGGCTATAAAAGCCTAAAAACTTCTAAAAAATTTCATTTTTAGCTGCTAAAGAAAAAAAAGAGGTCAGAGAGAGGGGAGAGGGCGATTTTCGGCCGGGGCGATCGCCACGGTCAGCCGAGGCCTGCGTCTTGCCATTGTTCAACCACCGTACAAATCGCCTCAGGTATATTTTTTACCTCTTTTTTTTGTATTTTTTATATGTCTATAATATATGTGTATTTTTGAGTAAAATAGGTTAAAAAGAAAGAAAATAACGATGATACTAAATGAAATCACCTTGGGCTATTAGATATTGACTCTCTGTTTGGACTGTTTTTTTTGCTTCCGATATTGCTGGATCTGTTCTTTGCTTTGTGTATTTTTCAAATCTAATGTTATTTCTTATTAAAAAAACGCCGATCCCTACAATGGTTTTGGATTCAGCCTCTTATAGGCATTTTTTACAACTTGCTTCTTTGTTGTCTGTCTCTTTTTCCTTTATTGATGCAGGTAAACGGTGGTGGAGCAGAGGCCACTTGCAGGCGTCGGTGGTGGAGCAGAAGGGAGCACATGCTGGCGGCTAGGGTTTCTATTTCTTTGGTTTTGGTATTTTTAGGTTACTGTTGGGCTTAGTGGGTTAGTAGATGGGTTTTGGGCTAGGGATTTAGTGGTTTTTGGGCTTAGTTAGGGGTTGGTTTGTAATTGGGGGTTTTGGGTATTGGGCCCAAAATTGGGCTTGTACACAGTCCATGACACTGGCACAAAATTCTCCTCATTTATTAATTTAACGAGATACAATCAATACATGTGTAATAATTAAATATGCTAAAAAAAAAAACTTAAACTACACTAAAATTATTATTATATTTACTGTTGAAACATAAAATGGAACAAACAACAAAAGTTTCCGACAATATCTTATTCAATATTGTCGGGATTCATGACCAATTAAGAATTCAAAAGTAGATATATTGCAACATCATTGATGAATTGTCCATTAATTGTAAATTAATAATTCATAAAATAAAATTGATGAGTAAATTAGATTTTAATATTTTTTTCTTTTATAATTCAACTAATCAATCGTGTAGTTAAATGTATTTTGTATTTTCGTGACGAATTTAGAATGTATACCGACAGATTTTCAAATGTCGGTAGTAGTGTAATGAAATGAAATATATAACTTTCTTTTTTTTTTTTTTCGTGATGAATAATACGGTTCAGCGTACTTAAACTCGTATCCTTTTGCATTGATAATAATATTTTTTTTTCATAAATAGAAACACACTCGAACTCATGTCATTCTGCATTAACAACGATGCTTATGCTAATCGAATTAAAACTCAATCAACATCTTTTCTTTATTTTTAACAAAAAAAGAAGAAGAAAGAATAATTCAAATCTTAAAAGAGATAAAAAGAATATATCAATCATAAATCAATACTTTTAATCACTCATACTTTACAAAAATCCTAAACAAAATATTTTTTTTTACAAAATAGAGGTTTACGATTACAATTTTAAAACCTAAATTAAGCAATATTTCTCAATTCTAACATAAAATCTTCACATCTAAGAAGAGAAAGCAACCAACAAATAGCCAAAACCTAGCATAAACATTCTACTTCTTTTCAGATAATCACCCATGGATTTTCCTGACCTGCGAAAGAATACCAATAAAAGGAAAAAAAGAATTGTCTGTATCTAAGAATCTAAAATTGGATAAGCAAAGCAAAGTTTGAAGATGTAATTTGTTGAGTTAACCATAATAGAAACTTACATTTCTTTTTTTATGGGGTGACAAAGTATCGGTTTCCCGATGAATCGAATGCCGACGGCGATGAGAACTATCGGGTGGAGGGATTGAAGAGTGTGTCTCCGGGCCTCTATAATCAATCTCATAAACTTCTCTATCCGCAACATCAAAGCTCCCTTGATAATAAAATAAAATAAAATAAACAAATTAATTGATTTTAAAATAAAAAGAACAATTAAAACTTTTACAAAAATTTACCTGCAAAAAAATAAGGCATGGAAAGCATGAGAAGCAGCAGCAGCAAAACAATAAAGGTGGGTTTCCTTTTGATGACAATTAGCTTCATGGAAATTGGTAGCTTTTCAAGCACCAAAAATATGCTTGCATTTGAGTAGATGTTCATGGGGTCATTTATAAGAAAAATATTGGTAATTTATTTGAATTTCCATTAATATTTTGTGTTACATACTTTTTGATATATTTATATTCGTCACATCCACACAGCAATAAGTTGTGAATGATGGATGTTGATGTGTTAAGTTGGATTGGGTTGGGTTGGGTTGGGGGCATTTATGAAGCATAACTAAATACTAATTACTTAAAATATTTTATTTTATTTTAAAATTAATATTTTTTAGTAGTTAAAAAAGTTAAATACATTTAGCCATAACCGGAACTATATCTAACACCAACATTATCTTATAGAATCTCTATCTTGATTATCTTGAGAGAAACATTGTAAATTTTCAAACCAATAGGAACATTTTTTTCTTAATGCTGTCATAAAATATGTAGCGATATTTATCGTACGTGGAGTAAACATCACCGCCATTAATATTACTTTTTCATTCTTAATTTCTTTAATTACAGTTAAATCATTCCAAGTTTCTTTTTATTTGAAAAAAGATAATTTTAAATATTAATACATATATTTGAACCATGTGTGGGACAACTCCATGTGTGTATTATTATTGAAGGTCCTAATGAGAGACATGCCATGCCATGCCATCGATCTCTTGTTGGCTGGATCTTCAAGCCTACTCTTTCTGTTTTGTTTCCTTTGCTTAATTATATCTCTACTTCCATTTCTATTCATATGTTTATGGTCAAATTGTAGTTTCGACCCTTCCACTATATTAAAATGTTAGATTTCAGTTTAACATAATCCTTTTACTTTTATAACATTATCAACTAATCTAAATTATTAACATTTTTAACTATTCTTATAAAAGTGCTCAGGTAAAAATTTCAAAGAGACCCTAATACTTAATACTTAAGAAGTTCAATTAAACAATTTAATCCAATAAAAAAGATTACATGTCAACCAAGGACTTAGGGGTGTTTTTAACAAATTCATGTTAGCACTTTAAAGGAACCATTATAATGTTAACAATTTAGACTAATTAATAACATCATAAAAATAAAATGATCACAAAATAAATAAATTATATACTAAATTTTAGCATAATTGAGGGACCAAAATCATAAATTGATATTTTTAAAAATATAAGCTAAGTAAAAAAAGTAATAAATTTATATTTTTAGATGGATTAGTTTTGGTACATTAACAATAATTTTTTTATTCCACGAGCCGACGTCAAAAATTGTTATATGTTTTTTAATATTTTATTATACACTTGTCAACTTTTTAACCTTACTTGAAAAGTTTAAAACTTAATTGCCAATGTAACAAATATTTTCCTTTTTAGATTGTATTGATTAATTATATATTTATATTTTTATTAGTTTTATATTTATAAAAGTAGTTGGTGATGAAATTTCCTCCACATGTCTTTAACACCAAATTAGGTTTTTAGCTATACATAGACCTCTATTTATGAAATATATATTGTTATTTTTCATTTTTCAATTCTAATTATTTAAAAACTTTTCTCGATTGATTCAGTTCGGGTTGAATTTTTTCATACGTAATTATTCATCTTGCTTAGAGTAAGATTTATCTAGAAGAAGCATATTCGAATAAAGGCTGAAGTTAAGTCGTCTGCTTAAATAAGATTGTGCCCCTTAAGCTATGTGGCTCGCACCAGATCACAAAGAGATCCATAGTGAGACACTTCCAATCTCATCTCATCATATCTTAGTATCCCTGAACTAGTTCCCTAGAAGCAGGCCCGTTCATGCCCGCATTCTATTAAAGTCCCATTGTAGTGAGCATGAATAAATTACAAGGTTAGTTAAATGAATGAATTTGATTAAACTTTGAACAAACTCTTAATGTGCAATAAAACCAATGACCAAAAAAGTAATTTTAGTTTCCATGTATGATCAAATGCATATATAACCAAGTGCCATTTTTCCTAGTCTAAGTAGCACATTGTCGTATATGCATGACATGCTTAATCAATTTCATCATATATTAATCATACTATATCAACAAAATTTATCTAACAATTGAAAATAAAATCGATTTTGACCATCTAAAAGTTTTCATGATTTTGTCTTAAGAAAGAGAAAAAATTACAAGTAGATTTACAAAGTTTATCCCAAAGCATTGTTTGAGTCTTCAACTTCTCTAGATAGTTAACCATGCAATCATTCAATCACATGAACTAGTCCAATCTCCATCAAAACTTACTTCTAAAAAAAAATTAAAAGTTTATGAAAGACGAATAAGATAAGATTACCCTAAGAAATCAACTTTTGGGTTCCTAAAGACCTTAAGAATCGATTTTTTTTTAGTTTGTAACGACTCGAATTTTAATGTTATCAGAAAAATGTATTTTCGGGTCTCCATTTCTAAAACAAATAGATTAGAAAATATTTATTAAAAATAATTACGAAGTTAATTGAGTAATTAACTAGGCTTTAATTAAGTGAATTTAGCTTAATTAAAAGGATAATTAGGAAAAAGGATTAAATTGAATGAAGTGTGAAAGTTTAATTGTAGATTAAAAGAAAATAAAAAGGACCAAAATGGAAATTAAGCCAATTTACTATAGATGTGGCAGCAAACTTAGATAAAATCTAAGGTTTTAAATTAATTATATTAATTATTATTAAATAAATAAAAGAAAGACAAGTGTATGGTAAAAATAAAATACATGTGTAATAAATATTGTATATACATTTGTAATATATGTATGTATTTATTTATTATTTAAGTAAATATTAATGTATTTATTATTATTAAATTGTTATTGTGTGATGAAAAATTAAATAAAGACAAATGTTTGAATATGATTTGATACAAGTGTATAAATAAAATATATACAATTGTAATACTTGTATTTAAGTATTAAAAGATATTTATTATTTACAAAAGATATTTATTAATTAAATAATTATATTATAAGATTTTATGTGATAAATATATTAAGTTAAGACAAATGTATGGTGCATATGGTGACATGTGTGATACTAATATACATACAATTGTAAAATACATGTATATTTACTTATTATAAAATATATTATTAAATTATATATTATTATTAAGTAAAAGATATTTATATAATAAATAAATTAAAGAAAAACAAGTGTGATAATATAAATGGATACAAATGTTAAAAGAATATTTGTTGTTAAATAGATTTTATAATAGATATTTATTAAGTTATTATTATTATTATATATATATATATATATATATATATATTCGTTTAATGAGAAAAGGAAGAAAAGAATAGAAATAGAAACAGAAAGCCAAACGAAACAGAGAGCAGGGGAAGGAAAGAAAGAAAAAGAGAAAAGAAAGAAGAAAAGGGAAAATTCAAGGTTTGAAGCTTTAAAGTTTAATTGGTAAGTTAATATAGCCCTTATCACTTAATTTTGATGTTTTAAAAGCTTTAGAACAAAGTTTTGATGAAATTAAATTAATAATTTGAAAGTTATTAGATTTCTAAATTTTGTTCATGTTGAATAAAAAGATGAATTAGGGGTTAGCTTGATAGGAATTCAAGTTAGAAATGAAATAAGGATTGAATTGTAAAATAATTCATAAGTTTTATGTTGTAGGGACTAAATTGATGAAATTTCGAAATTAGGAAAAATATGCTGGAAATTTAATAACTAAGTATGAGTTTGGACAAAATTTGAATAGAAATGAAGTATGAATTGAGACAGAAAAAGTAAGTGAATTTAGTTAAGATTAAATTGAAATTAAAGTAGAAATTGAATAGAAATTGTATTAATTAGATATAAATTAATAGTGAATTAACGAATATGAATTGTTTTAATTCCCGTAGCTAATGTTGTCTCGGAAAATCTCGGATAAGCAAGAAAAAATGGCAAAGACAACAGGTGTTAGCTCGAGAAAATACGGTTTGTATTTCTATAATTCGAACTTAGTCATTATTTGTTATATTTATATACATATGGCAATTGTTAGTATTAGAATTATGATGTTTTACAATTAGAATGGACTGATTTTGGTATGCGATGAATTTATTGAATTTATATTGATTGAAATTATTTTAATTGAATTTTTATTGATTGAATTTGTAACGCCCCAATTTTCGGGAATCCTGTGAATGTTGGCATAGGTTTAATTATGTTAGTGGGCCTCTAGAAAGCCCAAGCTTAAGATAGAACCCGGCAATTTTAGTTAATTTTTGTTCCATAAGAAAAAGGGGGTGAAATGATGAAATAGGACCTATGTGAAAATGTTTGAAAATGCTATAGGCTAAATTGAAGTGGCCAAATAAATAGGAGTGCAAAATAGGAGGATTTGCATGACAAACCTCCCATTTTACATGAAGTGGCCAGCCATCATGTTGTTGTAGACAAAATGTACACTTGATATCCATAATTTATGGTACAAATTGATACAAATTGATAATAGGTTAGGTAAATGTTCCATGATAATAGGTTAGGTAAATGTTCCATGATAATGAGTTAGGTAAATGTTTCATGATAATGGGTTAGGTAAATGTTTCATGATAAGAATTTCATGTCTTTTGTATTAAAGAATTAAATGGATGAAATATGAAGTTTTATTAAAAGAAAAAGGGGTGAAAAGAACAAAGTTTTGTCCATCTTTGTTCATCATAGTTGAAAGTTAGAGAAGAGAAAGGAGAGGAGAAAACTCTTGAGTATTTGGTCATTAGGAGGAGGAAAATTGAAGGTAAGTTCTTGGTACCTTGCTTCTATTTTGAGGTTCATGAGTTCTTCTTGATTCTACCTTAACTCTTGAAGTATATTTTGATTTTTAGTTGTGTTGTGAGCATTTAGTCATGAATTAAAATGAAGGAAATGGTTGTTGTTTCATGTTCTTTTGATGAAAAATGGAAGATAGGTGAAGTTGAGCCAAACAAATGAGCATGCATGTGCCTTAGATGTTAAAGGGAAAAATCAGCTAACATGTTGTGCTTTAAAATGATGAAATGGAGATTATATTTAAGTAAAATCATAGATATGTGATGATTGATTGGTGATATACATGTTTAAATAACATGCATGCAAGGTATGTGTGAAAGAGTGATTTGGTAATAAATCTGCTTGGGACAGCAGCAGTAACGTGACTTTGGAAAATCACCATAAATTGTGGGAGATGAATTAGAAGCTGAATAAATTATGTAATTAAAACTTATTTAGTCTAGTTTCTAATGAAATAAACAAGAACATATTTTGAATTCTGTAAAATGAGAAATTTGATTCATAATGAAGAGTGGTCAGATTAGTCAAACAGTGAAACATGGGAAACTTTAAGAAAAATCTGGTATTGATTGGCCATACCAAAAATTCTGAAAATTTTATGGATAAAAGATATATGAGTCTATTTTCAGGGAAAATTAACGGCACTTGATTTGGAGTTTCGTAGCTCCAGTTATAAATAATTTAGTGATTGTTGCTCAGGAAGACAGCTTGCAGTGAAATTATGATTATGTGGTAAACATTGACAAAAATTTGTTAATGAGTTGCTTATTGATTTCTTATAAGCTTACTATGATCTGTAGGTGTGGTTGGCGAATATTGTAAGGGGTATCGTAGTTTGTATTTGAATAATTAGATTAACGTGTTAGTAATCCAATTGTAGGCGGTTCGTGTGTGGATCTCGTCAACATATCGTCGCAAACAGGTGTGTAACTGACACCCTCTCATAGACTAGATTGGTAAAAGTCGAAAAGCCGAAATGTCGAAAAGTCGGTATTTTGGGAATTTGCGAGTGTGCGAATGCTCGTAAGATAGTTGGGTTTGTATATTTGGTAATCTAAAGTAATAAACTGCAGTACGCGCGATTGGGCTTAATGGGCCAAAGATCGGGTTCATGGGCCAACGGGCCCAATTCGGTAAGTATTCGCAGTAAGTGTTCTGGTAGTACGTAAATAGTTAGGATATGCATGAAAACCCTAAAAGTAGCTAAATTACTATAATACCCCTATGTATGGAAAATTACTATAATACCCCTATGTATGGAAAATTACTGTTATACCCCTAGGTGCAAAATTACCGTTATACCCCTAGGGTTAATTTTGACTGAAAAGCATAGCGATCTGATTCTGTATGATGTATGCCATGATTATATATCTGTTGCATGGGAAAACATGGGTTATATTATGGAGGAAGCGTTTTGGTGGCTATGCCACAAATATCTGATCTGGTGGCTCTGCCACATATATCTGTTCTGGTGGCTCTACCACGATTATTCAGATCTGGTGACTCATCACATTATTCGCTCAGCAGCCATGCTGCAAATTCGTGGTGTGTAGCGGTTGGGTGGGTCGAGTTGTCTCCCACACGGTGTAAGGTTGGTATGGGGTGTATACGGTTGGATATGGTTGGGTTTCGCATAAACATGTAATATCATTACATTTTACTATGGGCCTATGGGCTTTATTCGAATTACATTCAGGCTAAGGCCAACTTATTATGTTTCGTGGGTTGAGCTGATTTAGACTATGGTTGGGTTAATTTACACAATCGAGTTTCCCCAAACTCACCCTTTTATTTTCATCCACGCAGTAATCCCCAACCATAGTGGGCTTGGAGTCGTGAGGGAATTCGGAGTGGCCACCGCTTCGAAAGTTTGATTTTCTTCGGTGAACTGGACATCCTTTTAATTACGTTTGAAGTTTTGGGCTTTTAAATGTAATAAGGCCGCTTATTTATTTTGATGGTTTTTAATATGTATTACTAAGATAGGTAATACTTATTTTAACTGTTGAAATTGGATAGCTTTAGGCGCGTTTTAAAAAACAACAGTTGATTTCAAAATAACACGACAACAAGCAAAGCTTCCGCAATGAAAGTATTTTCCAAAATTAATCACTTTTCCTAAAATGACTTAATCAAATCGGTTTCCTAGAAATATCCATGACGTTAAGGTGTGGCAATGGCGGTATGCATGTCTAGGATTGGATCCGAAGGAGCTTGGTATAGCGATCCGATGGACTCACCACCTCTTTTCCGGTTTCCTACGGTGCACTGACTTCCATTCACTTTAACCCTTAATGAATTATTCTTTTGAACATCAAGTACGATTTTTGGACTTAGAATGAAATTTTTTTAACGTTTTTGATGTGGCATGCGGATCCGCCATAACTTCGGGCGGGTTTGGGTGCTTATGAATGTTATTATATAATATATATGATTTATGTAAAAATTTGAATATTGAATGAAAAACTGTTATATGGTCAAATATATTGATTTTAAATTCAATTGTTGAATATATGATTTTGTTGATATTTGAATATTAATATATGATGAAATTGATTGAATTGTATTGAATTATTAATTAATGTGAATACTTGAGATATATTTGTTGAATGTATGAAAATGTATAAAATTGTGAAATATATGAAATTATTAGAATGGTAATTGATGAAAGAATTTCACACATTTTCACAATTTCATACATTTTCATTTAATTCAACAAATATATTTCAATTATTCACATTAATTAATAATTCAATACAATTCAATTCACTTTTCAAAATTAAATATTCAAATATCACAAATCTCATATATTCATATCAATTTCATATTTCCAATCAATATATTTTTTTAATATAACATTCATTCAATATTCAAATTTTTACATAAATCATATATATTATATAATTCAATCAATAAAAATTCAATCAAAATAATTTCAATCAATATAAGTTCAATAAATTCATCGCATACCAAAATCAGTCCATTCCAATTGTAAAACATCATAATTCTAATACTAACAATTGCCAT
Source organism: Gossypium arboreum (assembly GCF_025698485.1). NCBI lineage: Eukaryota > Viridiplantae > Streptophyta > Magnoliopsida > Malvales > Malvaceae > Gossypium > Gossypium arboreum. Next base: position 2,652,649 of record NC_069082.1, on the reverse strand, counting down.
ATGTATATAAATATAACAAATAATGACTAAGTTCGGATTATAGAAATACAAACTGTATTTTCTCGAGCTAACACCCGTTGTCTTTGCCATTTTTTCTTGCTTAGCCGAGATTTCCCGAGACAACATTAGCTACGGGAATTAAAACAATTCATATTCGTTAATTCACTATTAATTTATATCTAATTAATACAATTTCTATTCAATTTCTACTTTAATTTCAATTTAATCTTAACTAAAGTCACTTACTTTTTCTGTCTCAATTCATACTTCATTTCTATTCAAATTTTGTCCAAACTCATACTTAGTTATTAAATTTCCAGCATATTTTTCCTAATTTCGAAATTTCATCAATTTAGTCCCTACAACATAAAACTTATGAATTATTTTACAATTCAATCCTTATTTCATTTCTAACTTGAATTCCTATCAAGCTAACCCCTAATTCATCTTTTTATTCAACATGAACAAAATTTAGAAATCTAATAACTTTCAAAATATTAATTTAATTTCATCAAAACTTTGTTCTAAAGCTTTTAAAACATCAAAATTAAGTGATAAGAGCTATATTGACTTACCAATTAAACTTCAAAGCTTCAAACCTTGAATTTTCCCTTTTGTTCTTTCTTTTCTCTTTTTCTTTCTTTCCTTCCCCTGCTCTCTGTTTCGTTTGGCTTTCTGTTTCTATTTCTATTCTTTTCTTCCTTTTTCTCATTAAACGAATATATATATATATATATATATATAATAACTTAATAAATATCTATTATAAAATCTATTTAACAACAAATATTCTTTTAACATTTGTATCCATTTATATTATCACACTTGTTTTTCTTTAATTTATTTATTATATAAATATCTTTTACTTAATAATAATATATAATTTAATAATATATTTTTATAATAAGTAAATATACATGTATTTTACAATTGTATGTATATTAGTATCACACATGTCACCATATGCTCCATACATTTGTCTTAATTTAATATATTTATCACATAAAATCTTATAATATAATTATTTAATTAATAAATATCTTTTATAAATAATAAATATCTATTAATACTTAAATACAAGTATTACAATTTTATGTATTTTTATTTATACACTTGTATCAAATCATATTCACACATTTGTCTTTATTTAATTTATTCATCACATAATATCAATTTAATAATAATAAATACATTAATATTTACTTAAATAATAAGTAAATACATACATGTATTACAAATGTATGTACAATATTTATTACACATGTATTTTATTTTTATCATACACTTATCTTTCTTTTATTTATTTAATAATAATTAATATAATTAATTTAAAACCTTAAACATATAAAAATAAATCCAATAAAAATCTTAGATTTTATCTAAGTTTGCCGCCACATCTATAGTAAATTGGCTTAATTCCCATTTTGGTCCTTTTTATTTTCTTTTAATCTACAATTAAACTTTCACACTTCATTCAATTTAATCCTTTTTCCTAATTATCTTTTAATTAAGCTAAATTCACTTAATTAAAGCCTAGTTAATTACTCAATTAACTTCGTAATTATTTTTAATAAATATTTTCTAATCCCCTTTTTTAGAAACGGAGACCCGAAAATACATTTTTCTAATAACCTTAAAATTCGGGTTGTTATATTTTCAAATCCAAAAGAAGTCTACTTTAGTAGTCTTTTAGAAGATTCAACACACATTGAAGTCACAAAGTTAAATACAATTTCAAAATTGGGTAAAATGAGGAAACCATAATTTTCATGAAACCCTAATTTTTGACTTTTTATATCCCATAGGCCTTAATCTTGTTTTTGACATCTAACTCTTCCATGATGTCCAAAACTTCAATCACATGAAAAATTTTAATTTTTGCATCAATCAATCAGAAACTAGATCAAAGACATATTTGACCAAAATCTGAAGTTCTCTAGAGGAGGGTTTTGACTTTTTATCTTCTCGGTATAGGGTCTCTATTTTGATTTTTATTATAAGATTCTTAGTCCGCTTCTCGCTCACAAGATTCTCTAATTTCAATAAATTAAAAAACCTAGGTGCAACAAATGGTCTGATTACATATTAAAAAAATAACCTACGTACAACCATTCTAATTTTAGGAACCACAACATTGTCAAAATTGCATAACAACAATTATATAATTCACCAACATCCATTCACATATATTTTAGTAGCAAGCAAAAGATCTTAGAATGCCACTCTTTATCAACTGAATTCATACATAGAGAGAATAGAGTTTTAGATTATTTGATTTATGTTAATAACTAAATCAAGATGGCTCTAATGCTTTAGAAAAAACATGGAAAATGTGTACAACAAAGTTTTAAAATTGTTAATACATCCAAAACCAACTTTGATAGTTAAGAACAATACATAATCCATAATCTAGTATTTGGACATGTTTTGATCCGTTTTCACAAGTTGGAGAATAGTAGATTTGCAATTGAACTTGAATTGCTCGTAAAGAATTGTACCCTTTTACGGAAACGTCCATATCGCAAACTTTATAACTCAAACTTCGGTGATTCAAAAATTGATGCAAAAATGACTCAAGTATCTACAATTTGGGCACAAGAGTTGCCCTAGAAGGTGCCTAGAAGGTCTAATAAAGTCTAGTTGAAGTTACCCTTGTGAAACCCCACGATCAATCTCGAACTTCTCGTAGTGATTTGCATTGCTTTACGAAAATAACCATATCTTGGGCGGTAGCACTCAAACTTTGGTTATTCAAAAATCATTATGAAGAGAACTTGAAGATATAGTATTTGGACAGTAGAACTGCTTCAAAAGATGGTTAGAAGGTCTAGTCCAATTTACCCTTGTGAAACCCAACAATTAATCTCGAAATTCCTTTAGAAATTGCATTACTTTACAAAAACGACCATTTCTTCAGACACAGGACACGAAATTAGGTGATTCATAAAATACCTCAAGGCTAACTAAACGATCTATGATTTAGGCACTAAAATCATCCCAAAAATTAGTTGGACCATTGAGAAATGTCTAGTTAGAGTTGACCCTGTGGCATCCTACAAGATTGGTTTTTTATTCTAACATAACTTCAATATTTGTTTTCAACTAATCAGATCTTCTCCGCTATTCTCTAACTCATGTATTTTCAAAACACAAACATAAGTAAAAACTTAGAACTCCATAAAGAAAAATGATTCCAAACAAACACTCTCTTTTTAGTCGAATAAGCGAATTGATAACTAAGGTTTTCTAGTTCTCATCAATTTGTTGATTTTCATCAATCATTTCTCTTTAGAAAATGTGTGATATTTATAAAGAACTTACTAGAAATCTAATTACTTGGAACTACAAATAAAAAAAAAAGTCTTAGGCTGAAACAACTATATGGGCTGCAAATGGAGTCTATCATGGACTCTCTATGCCATTCACCTTGCTTGTGCGACAAGGATATTCCTCATATGCATCGACCTTACTTCGACCCTAGTTGGGTCACCTTCAGACCCAAATACATATTTTGGACTCTTAATTATTTTCAGTAAAGAAACAAAAATTAATTACCCAATTAAATAATTTACACAAACTCTATTTTAATCCTGTTAAAATCATGATAACTTTACCATATTAAAAAGCATGTATAAATTTATTTAATTAATTAATTTTGTTCCATTCAAAATAATTATATAACATGATCACTTAAGTTAGCTCCACTTTAGATTCTTCATTTAATCTAATTAAATAGATATCCCAAATGATTAATTTAACCTTATATCATTCTAATCATTAAATTGAAAAAACGCGTGTTACCCTAATGAGTAAACCCAATGTACTATTTCTGCTTGTTCAATCGTTTGTGGTTCTATGCAAGTATTAATATAAAATGCAATTGTTTAAGGAGTTTTGTTGAGCTAGTGAAAGAATTGATTGGACATATATAATTGGGGTTTAAATAATTTGTGATTAAATTTTGACACTTTGTCTATTAATTACAAAGTTATTTATTCATAGAGACGTTCCATTATAACACCACAACTAAACTTCTTATTATATATCATTACGAAAGCTACTGAATTCAAGCTTTATTCCAATGACCTCATTATATGTGTGTTACCTTTATAGAATATCCATGATCCCATTAAGTTAAATCTTTTCACTTAATTCGGTTAGCGTTATCAATTGGTCACCATTGTATCTTCTACAAAGAAAATTGTCATTACTCAAATTAGCAATGATGAAATTATTTGTCCCAAATAAATGACCCTTAACTAGGTTCTATTTTCATAATCCATAAAATTTCAGTAAGACGATACCATTTACTCTTTTATCGAGCTATGATTCCACTATAGTGAGTGAAGCCATATCATGTATAAGTCATATACCCAACATACTAACTTCCGGTCCACTATCATTAGAGCACATGTTTTAAATATACCAAAGCACATAGTTACACCCATATGGTCACCATTGTATCTTTCACAATAAAAATGACCATTACTCAATTTATTAATAAAGAAATTATGTGTCCTAAACAAATGACCTATGCTAGCTTCTATTTTCATAATTCATACAATACTAGTGAGAGTATATTATTTACTCATTTAACAAGTTATGATTCCACTATTGTGAGGGAATCTATATCATGCATAAGTCATGTACCCAACATACCAACTTCCAGCCCACTATCATGAGCGCATATTTTAATTATATCAAAGCACATGAGTTATACAAACATGGTCATTTTGGTACTTGGGATTTAGATAAGTCACGCTATGAATGTCACAAGTGAGTAAATTAATAAACAAATCTAAGATTAATTCAATTTGGGTCTTATCCAATGTATTAGCAGTCTAAACAATATTATAGATTTTAACAGTCCACTGACATAAATGAAATTTTTTAAATAGTTTAGTGACCAAATTGTAGCTTTTTTAGTTGAGTGACCAAAACGAAATTTACCCATAGTTTAGTGACTAATGGTATAGTTTACCCTAATTTTTTACTTATGTTTAATTATAAGTTTAGGGATTTGAGTAGAGGTGTCCATGGTTCGAGCCCAACCAAAAATTTAGGCCCTTTTGTTAGGCCTGGGCCCTGCCCAAAAAATAGGCCTAAAATTTTATCTAAGCCCAGCTCGAATAAAAATGTTGAAACCCGGGCCCAGTCTGGCCCAGTAGTATTAATTTTTTTATATAATTTTTTTTAAAAAAAATATAATATATCAAAAATACTAAAAACATTAAAATAGATGTTTCCCAACAAATTGAAAATAAATTTAAAAATAATATGTACACTTAATAACACTAAGATAAGTGCAGCTTAACAAGAAAATGTTTCTAAAATAGTAACAAAATTAACAATAAAACAAAAGTTATACAATATACAAACAATAGCAACAAAATAGTAGCAACATAGTAGTGAAATAGTAGCAAAATAGTGAAAAACAACAACAAAAAAATAGCAAAAAAAAAAAAAGCAAGAACAGTAAAAAGAAAAAGTAGCAATTTTTTTTTGTAGATTCAGGCTACGCCGGGCTCGGGCCAAAAAGCCTTACCCGAGGCTCGACCCGTTTTCTAAACAAGCATTTTTTTTTGTCTAAGCCCATTTTTGGGGCTTATATTTCTACCTAAACTCTCCTACTTTTCGGCAGACCTTTGGGCTGGGCCATCTTTAAATTTGTTAGTAAATTTTTTGAATTGAACTATTTTTTTATTCAGTTATCTTTTAAGTTTAATGAGTTTAAATTGTTAGATTTTGTTATGGTCAATTTGAAAGAGTAAAAAAGAAAAAGATTGGGATATGGTTGTAAATGGTCCCTGATTGTTGTGCCTTCGAGATATGATATTCCAAGAATGAATGTCTAGGTAATACGGTTGGATTGCAACGTCAAACAGTTGTGCCATGGCTGGACCTTGATGGGTATGACTAGTATGATGTAATAATTACCTGCAGACTGTTGAATCCCTTTTACTCAATGCCAATCCTTCGAGATACGAAAATGTTGATCGGTTTAGAGCCCGCACTGGAGGCAAATATCCAAAGGGATCTTTAATATCAAGTACAACGATAATTCATTGGTTTCACTGTTTAGTATAATTTATTAAATAATATATTTTTAATATGGTTTTTGCATGCGAAGCTATATAACGTGATCGGATCGTAATACAGAAAGATAATTTATAATCTAAACATGTTCTTAGTCTAATCGAAATTGAACAAATTAATTGAAAATCTAATATGTCATCTATCAAATCCAATTAGGGAGATATCTTATCTTAAATATCGAAGCAGATGGCTTCTAGAGATAGAGATATAGATGTGACTGACTGGATTTACAATACATCAGACAAGATCCAAGTAGAATAGATTTACATATGTTTATGGATCCATTCACTTATCATGTTCAAAGTGTGACATATCTCAATCCTGAGTGGATAATGAACTATAATTTAATAAAAATGAAAATTTAAGTTCAAATAGATAATGAACCGAAAATTGATGTCTTAGTTATATGACTTCTGCAATATATAGCATCATTCCACAACAATAAAATTAATAGTCCAATTATAGAGTAAATGAAATCATCTCTTTGGCATTACATGATAGATAAAAAATAATGTTGCCACATATCATTAATTACTATTCGTTAGTAATTAAGTTTTCATGAAAAAAGATATAATTATTTGTGTGCGATAAAATAAGATCATATTAAAAGAACAGATTTATCCTAAAGAGATTAAGAATATCTAATAAGGGTAATACCCTTATGACAGGACCATTGGACGAGTACTCAACGAGTGACTTTTGTAATGGTATATAATAAGGCAGAACTCAATCATAATACTTTAGTAGAATGATTTCGTGACTAAATTACAAATTATTTCAGCCCTAATTATACATGTCCAGTCGATCCCTTTACTAGCTCGAGATAACTAAAAACAAACTGCATTACAACCAAATAATATTGAATGAATGAAAATGATAAAGTAAGAAGAATACACCGCATGTATCACTATCCGTAATGAATGTGTTTTCTTACCAAGTATAAATGGCTTAAGAATTAATATATGATTTCAAATTATTATTTAATAATTATAATTAAATAATTGAAGTTCGAATAGAAATCAAATCAATTAGTCATTATGGGTTTCTTGAATAAGACAATTAAATATATTTCCTCATAAATTCTAATATGGCAAAGTTACAATGATTTTAACAAAATGAGAAATTGATTGAAAAATAATTTAATTTTATTAATTAAATTAAATAAATAATATTTAAGGTAATAAAAATAAATATTAGGTTGGATAAAAGTGTTGAATTAAAGTCTAGGAAACATATATAATTAGATTCAATATAAGAAATGTTCAACTTGACATTATACCATGTAAGGGATGAAAAACCCTAGTGTTTTACTAGAAGTGTTTTAATAGAAACTATCAATTAAACAATTTAGAACACTTGATAAACGTTGTTATTCTATCGAATGTAATGAAAATTTATTTCACGAGTAAATTCTATTTTAGAAAAAAACATGTAATTACTAGTTATAAAGAGAAATTAACTTTTCTATTGAATTTAATTAAAAGTTTTCATTATGTAATTTGATTTGTGTTGTTCGAGCCTACACTTAAGGCAATTTGGGATTCAAGGATAAAGAAAAAAGTCAATCAGTTAAAAGCCAAGTTTGAGTTAACCACTTCATACAAAACAAGTACTATTTCGGTCAAGCTAGCGCTATTAATAACACAACAACTCGATTTAGAAAAAAATTTAAATTTTCGTTAAACCTAAAATAATCGTCTTCTTAACTATTTAGAGGCGAAGTATTTCCTCTTAACCTCTTACGCATGATTGAAGGTATACTACTTCCTTCAGATAATGCGGGTATGGATATGTGCACTTGGTAGTGGTCAAAAAGTGGAATGTTCTCTGCTTTAGAAACTTATAAAGCTATATGTCATGCATAGATGGGTGATAATAGCCCGAACTAGAATTCAGTGTAGAAAGCTAATGCAACCTAGAAAGTTCACCAGATTCTTTGGTTTCTTAATCATGATAAATTACTAACTAATTAATGGTGAGCAACAACAGCATGGGATGACAGAGGGAAGTCACTTCGCTCAATGTGGGGTTTCATGGGAGAGTAGGCTAATGTAACGAGAGTATTACTTTCTAAAGAGAATTCGATACATAATTGTTCCCCATGAGGTTTGTTTTCTTTTCTTTTCCTTACCGTTACCTGAATGGATTGTTTAGAACTTATATAGCTATTTTCAATCGACAATGGAGGGTGTAAGACCCCACACCTTACACGGTCGTCAGACTCGAAATGTGAGATGCCACATTCGTTGCCGAAGTAACTTCGATTTTGTTTTAATAATTTACGAAAGTTCAGGTTTAAAAAAGCTTATAAAAGTTATCATACAAATATGATAATGATTGAGGGACTAAACTGTAAATTTTGCAAGATACCACGTTGACGTTGCGACCATGAGAGAAATCATGTTGCGACATTGAAGGTAGAAGCTCGACATCGCAACTTCGATCAAGATGAGTCGTGACCTTGAAGACAAGAGATTGACATCAAGACTCCAATAGGGGACACTAAGACTTGGAGGACAGGAGATTTAATGCACGACTGCAGCATGGGAGAATCGCGACTATAAAGACAAAAGCTCAATGTAATGGCCTAAATTCAAGGTTATCAGAACAGTGGTTTCGTAACCACAAATCCGATTTAAAGAGAAATTTATTTTAATATTTTTGCATGAATATTTATATAATAGGAAAATCGTATGAAAATATCGATAAAAAAATTTTACCGATTTAGTGGTTAGTTAGAAAAAAAAATTATTAAAAAAATTGGGTAAAAACAAAGTATCGAGATCTTGATCTCATAAAACCAAGTCGGAAATATTTTTTATAAATATTTATGAAATGTTAGTGATGTGGTATTAAAATTTCGTTAGGAAATTTTAATGTTTGGGTAGTCAATTAAATGAAAAGGACTAAATTGTAAAAGGTGTAAAAGTTGCTAGGATGATTAAATAGCTTAAGTGTCTAATAAGAAAGCATTTAAAAGGAAATTAGACCCAAAATTTATTTGGGCTGGACCAAGGGCATGAAATCAGCAGGAAAATTGATGATTTAAGGGCAAAATAGGATTATTGCATAATTAACTAAATAAATATAGGACTAAATAGGAAATATCTAGATTTCTCTTCATTTTTCTTGATTCCTATCAGCCAAAACGCCATAGGAAGGGTTCTCTAAGCTGGTATTTCATAATTTTTGCACTAAATTCAGAAGATTCTAATACGAAGCTAGATCGAAGAAAGGAAAAACTTCGGGATTAGTAGATTTTTGTTTACAAACAAGTATTGAGGTAAGTTCGTGTAACTTGAATTATATTCTTAAATTCTTGAAATGTATGTTATTTATGTGAATATGATTTGAATGCTCATTGTATGAAAATTGAAATATTGATATATTTGATAAAAAAGGAAGAAATCCCGGTTGAATGAAAAGAAATTTCAATGGATCTCTGAAAATGAATTGACGGTAAAAAGGATCTAGCCCAGACGGGTGATCCTATCTTGATATAGCCCTCCCGAAGAATATGTGTAAAATGAAATTAGCCCGGACGGGTAATCCGAATCAGGGTCTGAATTTAACCTGGACTGGTAATTCCGATCCAAGCTCATTAGAGTAATTGTCGTTGCAGGGGATTTAACCTGGACTGGTAATTCCGACAATACTCTATGAGTTTATATTACAGAAGATTTAGCCTAGACTGGTAATCCCGCTTGAAGGATGAGGTTCGCGGGAGTGTGCTCTCTGAAATGGAAATATGCGCACATGAATATGAATTAACGGACCCGAAAATATACACTAAAAGTGTACCTCTGAAAATCCATCGAAAATTTCGAGAAATTCAACGGGATAAATATGAAAAAATAATAAGGGAATGAAAATCATGGTATTGATGAGTTCTTCAATCATGGTATATATATTATTGACACATGAAAATTATTGTACTAACTTGAATGTTGAGTTTCTGCATGTTAGGGTAATAATGCATTGAGTGGATATATGAATGTTTATTGCATTGTATTGAAAATATTAGGTAAGTATAATTCTTGTTACATGAACTTACTAAGCACAAAGTGCTTACCCTATTTCCTTTTTCCCTGTTTGTAGTGTTAAGAGCTTGGAGGTCGGATTTGTTTGGAGACATATCACACTATCAACTTCAAGATTTTGGTATATCAAAAAACTTTATTTTGAAAATCAATGGCATGTATAAGCTCATAAATTAAATGTTAACGTAAAATGAATGTAAATTTAGTCATTGGTATGGTTAACAAACCTGGTTTTGGTATGTGATGATGTTATCTTATAAATATGCGTGAATCTATATGCGTTAACCTATGTTGAATTGGATTGGTTGATGTGGATTGTTTTTTGTTTAAAATTGCAAGGAAGGTTAGATATCTATAAAGGGGTTATATTGAGTTAAAAAAATAAAAAATTTAATTCGTAAACTCCAGTAATACCTCGTACCCTATTCCAGAAATAAATACGAGTAGGGAGTATTACACTCAATGTCGCGACATTAAAAGGGGTAGTTCTGCGAATTCGAAAGCAATTTTCCCTGATCTTTTCGTCAATCAATTCAACCTGCCAGATCGTAATACCAAATGGTCTAAGTGACCTAGAAACTCAATAGCAATGCAATTTAGGCATTAGTTCAGAAGTCGTATTAACATTCCCAATGAATCAAACATCTATCTATATATGATTTCAAGAACGTGTTATTAATTTACTTAGTTAACAAGAAACAACTGAATCATGAATGCAACCAGGCTTAATGGCAATTGGACATTATTCAGTAAATGTTCCTAGATACTTATCATCAACATATTTGGTTACACCCAAAATATAACCATTTCATCATATATATCAAATAACACTCTGAGCTTAAAATTCTAACTCAACCATAGGTAAATGCTATCTACTAATAACATAACAAAATGCTTAAGTTTGCTAAGTCGAAAGTTGAGTTTTGGATATTGATTCACTCATCAAATCCTCAAGATCTATTGACACCTACGCACGAGATAAACAAATTGTACGATGAGCAATAGGACTCAATGGTACTTTCATGATTTAAATTAATAATATAATAAACATAGCATGTCACAAATACAATCAAAATATGATTAGCTTTCAACAATTCAAATTACCATTCATGTCTCATGCACCAAAATTTATGCCATATCTAATCTGACGACCACATATGAATAAATCAGACTCTGTTTTCTATCACATTCACTTTTATTTCATAACGTATCACTTATTCATTTCTTTAATTATCTCATTTTTTTCTCGAATTTATTGATTTGTTTCATATCCATATCAACCTTCAAAACTCATTTTAAATCAGTTCGCATGATCTTTCACATGCTATCTTTTGTCACATAGATACAAATCTCACCATTGACTATTAGTTTCACATATCGTATGTCATTAGGCAAAGTTTATGTTTTATTAGCCCTATTAATTGGACACAAACACAAGACGGATACGCGGATTATCCAACCAACACACCAATATATCTGGTACCCAATGCCTCATCAGAATGTTTGAAGTATAAATTGTGTTTCGTGCCTCATCAGTATAAACCGAAGTAATGTGTACTCCACGCCTCATTGGAACGTCCAAAGTATAAATTATGCTATTGGCCTCATCTATACAATCCAAAGTAATTCTCGTACACTAATCCTATGGCATGTCAACTATATATGACTCTGTCTGAGATAATTAATAGGGTAACCAATGATTTAAACACATATGAGTCCAATATTGTACTTATTAGGTTATACTTATTATTTATTTATTTTGAATTTTAAGATAGTTTTAAGTATTTAAAATTGTTTAAGAGTTTTATGTTTCTTAATCAACAAGAAAATTTAGTTTTACTAAAACTACTCTTGTTTAAATTAATTAGGGTTTCGTTATAGTTGAAAGTTTTATTTAGATATAATTGGTCACCGTCTCTTTATTGTTTACTAAAGGCATCAGTTGATTCATTCATTAATAAAGTTTTTAACTTTGAAAATTAATTTCGTTTGTACAAGATTTATTTCATATAATTTTTAGATACAACTTTTTTTTCTTGATTTTCTTCAAGGATTGGAATCCATTCTTTTTTTTTTTTTAATAATCTCATTATAGGTTTTGATCATATCAGCTCTTTTTAACACAATGCCTAGAATTACCCATAACCCCTCCCCAACCCAAAAATAAAAAAATAATACGTTTTAGCACACTTAAACTTACGTCCTCCACATTGGAGCTAAGACTCAATTGATAATGAAAACTATTATTTATCCTTCAATTTACTAAATTCGGTATTGTTGCGAATGCAAAAATAATTATATTTGAATTCGCTAAACCTCATTATCTCATGATTCATTATTAAGAAGGAGTTATGAATAATTTTAGATATTATATAAAAAACAGCAGATTAATTGACCACAAAATTTGATTATAGATTAACTGTGATAACCGTGAATTTACCCAGTCTTGTCACGGTTGACGTCGCCTCCGTCGAGACCACCTGCAGCAAAACCCGCTTGCCAAGCAATTGCCTTTTGATTGAGAGCCTCTTCTTTCCTCTCTCTCCGCATCTCTTTCTCAGTAGGTTCTCTGCTCTTCTGCCTCTTCTTCACCTAATTAAATAACCATTTCCACTTTATTAATTTACATCATGTTTTAATAAGCAACATACTAGTTACTAATCATGCATTTTAGAGAAAGAAAAATCTTAATATATGATCAATGCAAAATGGCATGAAATGATTATGAAACCTTGTCCTGTATGGAGGCCTTCCCCGCATCGGCTGCTGCTTCCATCATTGACTCATTGACTGCATCTTTTTAGGTTCTACTCTAATACCTTCAAAACTAAAAGGGGTTTTAGTGTGGAAGACAGTGCTTGGTTATCTGTAAACTACTACTGGTTTTGCAGATGAATATTTAAGTACTTCCGTTGTTTCCCATCAAAATATATGTTTGACATGTGGATTCTTTTGATTATACAAATTCTTACACGTCTCGGCCATATGGCGGATAGGATGTGTATTGTAGACAAAAAAAAATTGATTATAGATTGAGTGTGACATAGGCATATGCATATGCATATGGTTGCTGTTGGTATCAGATGATGCAACCCAAATATATATACAGGGAAGCAACATACTGTTAATGAAAGGGTTTTTACTTTCAATAATGGTGAAGATATGAAGAATGGAATCTCCTCTTCATCTTTCTTTCTAGATTAATTTTGATTTTTTTATTTGGAAATAAAAGAACTTATGTAACACCATCAGCTTGGAGATGGGCTCCAGTGATATCTAGAAGGATGACAGACCGCACCAACTCAGGGGGCTCCTCAAATACATGCAAGCTTATATTTGCATTCCTAGTTACAATTAGTCAAAAGTACCTGTTTCCTAGTAAGTCTTCATGAATAAACATTGATTCTAGTAAGTCTTCTCCCACTACTTTTATCTATATTTGACCTTCTGTCCCTCTCCCTCACCGCAAGCCTTCCTGTCAAAGCAATTTATATTTAACTATATGTATGCCCCTTAATTTTAGCCATGTCACCCTCTAGAACCCCAAACCATACATGTATATAAACCAAAATTACCTTACCGAACTTTTCAAAACCATACCCTCCCATATTTCTTTCTCAAAAAACCCATTTTTTAACTCTCAAAAAAGAAAAATGGATACAAAGAATACTTACAAGATCAGTCATGAGGATCTTGAAGAAACTCTCTCCTTTTGTGATCTTTCACTTGAAAATTACCAAGACATTGATGATATTTCTCACCACTCATTAAATTCTCCTTCTCCTGATCATCAACATTTTGAGTTTCCCATCGTTCCAAACACTCCCTTAAACAACAACAAAGCAAACGGCTTCGTTTTTTGCGGTAAACTCATCAATGATCAAGGGTTTGTTGATGGTGATGGGGATCAAAGCAGGTCTGTTTTCCGTTTATCTTCAGTCAGGCAATTCAACAAGAAGGAAAATGGTTTGGGTTCTTTTTATTTATTGAATTCGAAGTCAAATTCTTGTTTATCAACCAAAGGTTTTAGGTCTCAAAGCTATTCTTGTTTAAGAAAACACAAGGCTTTAATAGGGATAACAAAGATAGAACCAAAGATGGAGTTAGGTGATATGAAGAAAAGACAAAGTAGAAGAAACCACCCATTACCCATGTTTCCTCCGATGGCCACCGGTGATATGGCGATGGTGGAAGCCAATGACGTTTCCGATTCCGGAGAGAAAAGAGGCCGTCGTTGGAGTCTGTTAAGGTGTTTGAGGGGTACACCTAATCTCTTCAGTGCATTGGCAAAGACCTCCTTGAGATGCATGCCAGGCGTGTGAAGTTGTCTTCTTGCTCGTACGAGCAAACTCACATTTTTTATGTGTATGTTTTATTATTTGTAGTTACTGTAATTAATATCTAGATATTTTAAATTTTAAATTTTTTTACTAATCGTCTTTGCAATTTTGCACACCAAATTTGAATTATTTCACTCTCCTTCACATGATCAATCTACTTATCAATAAATATTGATTTATTGTATTAATCGTTAAATCGTGATATTGGAACTCTCGAACTATTTTTTCTAAAAAGAAAACAATTCAATTACTTAAATAAAATTTTTGAATAATTCGAATGACTAAAATAAAAGTTTTTGTACTTGAATAATAGTTTGAGTAAATATATATTTTGTACCTGAATTTGTCTTCAAAGTCTAAATTAATATTTAAGATTTTTTATCCAATTTAATATTTAAACTTAATTTTTTAATTTAAATTAGTATTTGAACTTAACTTTATAATTTAAATAAGTTACCTAAATATTAAATTGAATTAAAAATTGAGTTCAAATATCAATTTAAATCAATAAATCAAATTCAAATACTAAATTAAATCTTAAAACTAAATTCAAAGACTTAATTGGATGAAAATAAAACTTTAGATATATATTTATCCAAATGGTTTCTACTAGCAAAAAGGCTAGCGGTATTTAATTCCTGCTATACATTTAATTCAACCACAAGAATCTGCTGCAGACCCAGAAAATTTTAGTATAGATCGAATGTGACATAGGCGTATGCGATCATTTTGTTGACTTCTTATTTGGCTGCTGTAGGTGTCTAATGATTTGAATCCCTCCATTTTGAACTGATTTTTTGTTTTAAAAAGTAGATGTAGAAGGAAAAGGTTTAAATTTTTTGTTTTAGATGATAAATGTTGAGCGGTTATAGTAATTATTTATCTTACCTTAACTCGTTTCATTATATGAAATTACTATTTTACCTTTGTATGCATAAACTATTAAAATGATAAAAACTGTAATGACATAGTATGGAAAAAAATCCATATATTTTTCAATATTAAAAATAAGTAGCAAAATTTAAATTGAAGCGGAGCAGGATGGGACAAAGACCCAACATCTATTGAGGTGGTAGTAGTTTTCAAAATTAAATATCCGTAGTTGAGAGGGGCAGATGGAGCGGTGATGGATTTTAGCAATATTTGTCGCCATCCCACTCCATTGTCATCCTTACTTTTATCTTTCTTCCTAAATAAGTTTTGATTTAGGTAAGCTACACCCAATGTCAATAAATTATTAGTAAGTTTATATTTTGGTCACTCAACTTCAAAAAATTTTAAAATAGTAACTGAACTATTTAAAAGTTTTCATTTAAATCATTAGACTGTCAAGTCTTTTTTTAGTATTCGGTCAGCGAGCTTTGAGCGATGATTCTACGATCAGTACGATGGACAATACCCATAGACAAATAGAAGAATATATCTCAGATCCAAGTTTGATCCGATGCTCGGTGTCGGAGATCGAAGAAGAAAGCTATTCGAATTTTAGTTTACAGATTCATGACGTTTGAAGTTGTTTCATAAAAAAACTAAATTGTAGAATAGGAGGGAAAGTTTACCCTTTTGCTTGGTGTCGAAGATGAGAACAAAGAAGGTCATATAATGCCGATTTTAACATCCCAGTAACTTAAATAAAAACTTTTGAATAGTTTACTTACCATTTTGTAACTTTTTAAAGTTAAGTGATAAAAACATAAATTTAGTAATAATTTAGTCACCGTGATTTTATAATATTATTTGTAATTTGTATGGTTATATTCTAGTAACTTTTAGTCAATACTCTCCTTTTCATTGCTTATTATCATTCAATCTAGGAAGCCTTCTGCCACTACTACGTCTAGATTTGATCTTTTGTCCCTCTAGAAGCCTTCCTTTGAAAGCAATTATAATAAACTATGTACCCCTTATTTTTATCCACCTCACCCCATCTAGATGCCAAACTATACATGTATATAAACCTAAATTGTCCTACCAAACTCTACAAAAGTATACCACCCATATTTCTTTCTCAAAGAAAAACCCATCATTTTCCTCTCAACCCCCCCCCCCAAAGAAAAAATGGATAGGAAGAATACTTATAACATCGACCAAGAAGAGCTTGAAGAAACTCTCTCCTTTTGTGATCTTTCACTACTTGAAAATGATCAAGACCTTGATGATACTTCTCACCACTCACCAAAATATCCTTCTTATGGTCAAGATATTTTTGAGTTTCCCTTCATCCCAAACACTCCCTTAAACAACAACAACAAAGCAAACGACATAGTTTTTGGTGGTAAACTGATCAAGGAGGAGGAGTTTGTTGATGGTGATGGTGATCAAAGTAGGTATCCTTTCCATTTATCTTCAACCAAGAAATTCAACAACAAAAATGATTTGGGCTCTTTTTATTTATTGAATTCAAAGCCAAATCCTTGTTTACCAACCAAAGGTTTTAGGTCTCAAAGCTATTCTTGTTTAAGAAAACACAAGGCTTTAATAGGGATAACAAAGATAGAACCAAAGATGGAGTTAAGTGATATGAAGAAAAGACAAAGCAGAAGAAACCACCCATTACCCATGTTTCCACCCATGGCCAACGGTGATATGGTGGTGGTGGACACCGGTGACGGTTGCAATGCCGGTGGCAAGAGAGGTCATCGTTGGAGCCTGTTAAAGCCTTTGAGATGTAGACCCAATCTCTTCAGCACAGCGACAAAGGCCTCCTTGGGATGTATTCCACGAGTATGAAGCTGTTTTTCAACTCGCATGAGCAAATTAATCTTATCAATGTAAATTTTATATTTTTATTTTTCTGAAAGTATATTTATTATTATTTTTATTTATTGTATCTAATCTGTTATTTAAATAATAAATATTATTATTCTTTTAATTTTATTTACTAATTACTTAAACACCAAGTCTTTGCAATTTCGCACACCAAATTTGAATTATTTCACTCTCTCTGTTCACGTGACTAAAAGAACAATAATTTATAAAAATAGATGTAAAATAATAACAATTATAATAGTATATAATTAATTAAAAATTAATTTTTCCACTTCTTCCGCTAATTAATGACGCAATCATTTCCATTTTGTCTTACAATGGTAAAATTGTAATTTTGATCCCTTTATTATGCTCACATTTAAGATGTAGGCTTTATATTTTAATTTGGCATAGTTTGGTCATTTATTTTTACAATAACATTAGTTAATTCAAATAATCTATAGTGAATTGTCTTAAAACCATTCTAACACAAAAAAAATTATAATGTTATTAATTAAACCAAATAGCTAAAATTGGTCAATATTTCATTAAATTGTTGACATAATTTTTCTAAAAATACTATTCTACAGAAAAAAAATTTAGCATAATGAAGTGGCATAAATATTTTAAAAAATCATGTCAGTTATATAAATCATTAAGAATGTTAATTTTTGGACTAACTAATGAAATAACTCCTTTTTTCCTTTTAGTCACTATAAGGTAATGGTAAATTTTCAATTTTGATCCCCTCTACTATGCTCACACTTAGAATTTAGTCTTTATATTTTAATTTGACATAATTCAATTCTCTCTACTTTTATAATGGCATTAATCAATCCGAATAGTTTATATCATTAACTATTATGGCTAAAATGATGATGTAAATTTTATTAAAAACCTTTCTACCGCACACACAAAAAATTAAGGGTATTTTTTCAAGAAAAACTTTGGACTTAATATTTTAATCGAAACAATTAAGGGTGTTGGCTATTTTAATTAATTAATAATATCACATAGAAGAATCAAATTATATCAAATTAAAGTATAGATACTAAATCATAAATGTAAACATAGTAGAGAGACCACCAAAATTGACCCGCATACACTGGGTTTCTAATTTTTGAATAAAAATAATTATTTTTAAAATTATTTTATTAAATAATAGTAATTATTTAAAAAATTAAATCCTCTAATTTTATAGACTTGTAAACCCAACCAGATAGAAATTAATCACTGGAATTTTGCTTTAATTAGTCTTCTTAATGTTTGAATTAAGGAAAGAAAATTATACTAGAAAAATATCACAAAAAAAAATTCATTATTATTTTCATTTAGAGTTTAATCATGGTATGGAGTATACTTTTTGTTGTTGTAATTTCAAAATAATTAATACATTTAATTATATTTAACAATTTTGAATAATATTACTTTATATTGATTGTATGTAAAATAGAAAAGGTATAATTTAACTTTTGATGTTTGTATTTTTGCCAATTTGATCTTTTTTTGTTAGATAAATTTGACCGTTAGCCTTTCAAAAAGAGTCAAATCACTTTTTTAACAAAAATGTTGACTAAAACATTAATTTTTAATGATGTTGTCGTGATAACCCGTATGATAGTTTACATGTACTTCATGTTGACATGTCACTATATCAATAAATATTTTTAAAAATTAAAAAATTCAAAATAATAATATTAAGTTGATAAAATTTTAAAAATGAGCATGAAATACATGTGAATTGCCATGTATAAAAATCTAATGTTTTAGTCAATATTTTTGTTGAAGTTATTTGACTAAAAAGGTTGATGGTCAAATTTGGTTCTTTTCAAAAGATTAAGGTTCAAGTTTAACTCAAAAAGAATAAGGATCAAATTGACAAAAGATATAAATATTAATGGCTAAATTTGTCATTACGCCAATAAATTTAACTTTTAATGAATTAAAAAATGTAAAAGCATAAATGAACTAGATTATAAAAATAGAGATTAAAATTTTATCAAATTAAAGTAGAAAGATTTGTGTGCAAACTTCAACATAGTAGAGGGATTAAAACCATAATTAGACCTAAATGGAAGAATCTCTCACTGTTTCGCAAAGGTTTTTTTTTTTTAAAAATAAAACAGCATTAAGGAAATAAGGAAATCAAAAATTCATAATATCCTTCTGCACTAGCTCCCGCACAGAATGTGGAGATTCTATAAACACTTAGATACCTGTGAAACCTGTAGTAGCATGTTTGGCCATGAAATCTGCAACTGCGTTAGTTTTAGGAGTATGACAGATACGAATCCTCCAATTCTTTTGTTTTAACTTATGAATAGCTCGTAGTTCTATAAAAAAAACTATCAAAAGCTTCTCCAGCCAAAATTATTTTCACCATAAGGACATTATCACATTCAAGTCCAACCTGACAATATCTATTATCCCATAATAAACATAGCCCTTTTAACATTAATGTCGCTTCAATACTAACACTTCGTCTTTCCCTAATACCATCAATTCTTGGTCTAACTGATTTGTCCAGTTTAATTCAATAAATTATTTTATTAAATCAAAAACTTAAAAAGAGAAAGTCGATTCAATTAGTTCAACCAATTAATTCAATAAATTCAATTAGTTCACAAGTCAACGAATTCAACCCTTATTTCACAATAATACCTTGATTGATTCCTGGTCTAACTAGCCAACGAAAACAAAGTTTCCACTCATCCAATCTTAAAATTCGTCGAAGGAACCTCGCCCCAGAATCGAGTAATGGTTTCGCTCACCCACAACCGAGTAATGGTTTGGATGAGCGAAGGGCAAGCCACAAGTGAGAAATGGAGAAATCTTGAGGATATTGTATCTGCTTAGGACCCTGTAAGGATTTAAAGATATAGCAGTACTGTGCAGAGTGTTTTTGGCAGCCATATTTAATTTACCCAGTCTAATCACCATAAACCAACTTATATATATATATATATAATTCAACCGTATACAATGTGCTGCAGACCCACAAAATTCTTTCTATATAAGTTTTGATATGGAAACAAGATCCTAAAGATATGGTATGGATTATAAAATCTCCTCTTCTTCTTTCTTTCTATATAAGTTTTGATTTTATATTATTATTGTTCTTAATCAATGCTTCTCCTTCTCATTGTTTATTATCATTCATGCTAGTAAGTCTCCTCTCACTAATTTGTCTATATTTGACCATTTCTCCCTCTAGAAGTCTTCCTTTCAAAGCAATTATATTTAACTATGTATATCCCACATCACTCTCTAGAACCCCAAACCATATACTATAAACCTAAATTGTCCTACCAAACTCTACAAAAGTATACCACCCATATTTCTTCTCAAACCCCCCCCCCCTCCACCAAAGAAAAAATGGATAGAAACAATACTTATAACATCAACCAAGAAGAGCTTGAAGAAACTCTCTCCTTTTGTGATCTTTCTCTTGAAGATGACCAAGACCTTGATGATATTTCTCACCACTCACCAAACTCTCCTTCTTATGATCATGATATTTTTGAGTTTCCCTTCATTCCAAAAACTCCCTTAAACAACAACAAAGAAAATGTCGTCGTCTTTTGTGATAAACTCATCAAGGATCAAGGGTTTGTTGATGGTGATGGTGATCAAAGTAGGTATCTTTTCTGTTTATCTTCAGCCAAGCAATTCAACAACAACAAAAATGATTTGGGTTCTATTTATTTATTGAATTCGAAGGCGAATTCTTCTTTATCAACCAAAGGTTTTAGGTCTCAAAGCTGTTCTTCTTTAGGAAAGCACAAGGTTTTGATAGGGATATCAAAGATAGAACCAAAGATGGAGTTAAATGATATGAAGAAAAGACAAAGTAGAAGAAACCACCCATTACCCATGTTTCCTCCGGTGGCCACCGATGATATTGCGATGGTGGACGTCGGTAACGGTAGAAATGTTGATGGCAAGAGAGGCCATCGTTGGAGCTGGTTGAAGCATTTGAGATGTAGACCTAATCTCTTTAGCGCATTGGCAAAGGCCTCCTTAGGATGTATTTCACGCGTGTGATGTTTTTCCTGCTTGCACATGCAAATTAATCTTATTAATGCACATTTTATATTTGTGTAAATATATCTCAAAATTTTAATAATTATTTAAAAGACCAAGTTGAATCTAGATAAATTGTTAATCTTGGAGTGATTTTTAAATAATTATAAAAATTATAAATTTTTAAAATTTTATAAGAAATTAAAAATTTGAAATTATTTAAAATTATTAAAAATAATGTCTATAATGAACTTAGACAACTGTTTATCTAGATTCATTATGTAGTTGCTTCTTAAATGATTATACAAAATTATAGAAAATTATTTAATATTTATTAAGAATTATAAAAAATTAATAACATAGGACTTGTCAACTTAATTAACTAAAAATATCAACTCGATTAAGAAGATACATATGTGTATGGGTATATTTGAATTCTTTAAAATTATTGTTTGTGTGTATATATATATATATATATGTAATTTTAACATTATTTTTAATTTCTTGTAATTATTAGTAATTTTCTATAATTATTTAAGAAATTGCTTTAGAAGGAATCGAGACAAATGATTCTCCAAGTTCATTTGAGCTTGGATAACCATTTGTTGAGGATCGCTCTGATGTTGTGTTTAATAATTTTAAATTTTTTATAATTCTTAAAATTTATTAAATAATCCTCTATGTTTTTATAAGTTTTTTTGAAAAACATGTCCAAGAAAAATGAATTAGGATAACCATCAGTCTAGATTTATATTAGATGTGGTTTTCTAAATAATTATATATTTTTATTTTTTAAAGATTTTTAAATTTTTAAAATATTGTCACATTAGCATGATTTATATGTGGCACGTCACGTCGTAGTGCATGGTTTCTTCATCAATCACATCAACATTTAACGGTAAAAATAGAAAAATTTTTTAACAAAATTACTAATTTACTCTTTAATCTAACATAAAGAGTCAATTTATATTTTTTTGAATAAAATAATAATATGCAACTCGACTCCTTAGAGGTTCCATGATGCTTTACTTAATACTACTCATCATTTATTTCCATATCACTTAAGGAAATAAAAAACTAAAAAATCAAATTATTATTTAACCGCACATATTGATGGAATTTTTAACCGATTATTTTAAGTGTACCACTCTATTCGTTATGCAGAGTGAATCGATTCGACCCTATGGCTGTGCCTATAGAGGTTAAAACTTTATGTCTCAAAGATGCTTTGTAAGGTCGAGAGAGAGGGTGCAGCATTCACCGGAGGGTGGTATTCCATTTATGACAATAACCCACCCAATGTTTGGAAAATTTCCGCAGTGAGTCTATCTTGGTTTTGGCTCAATAATGAGGAAACAACCCGAGTGAGAGTCCCTGTCAAAGCCAACACCAATTGCTTCTCTTTATCTTCAAAAACACCTTGGGAATTGGGATTGCTCAACGGAAGACATCTTTTGCTTGTTTCTCGACAATTTAATAACTGGTTTGTCCCATTTTCCTGTTATGGAGAGAGATTAGCATTTAATAGAAATAAGCTTCTATTGTTCCACCATTGTTAAAACTTGGAAGAAATTAAAGAAAGGGGGAATTACAAATTAGGTTACTAGACAAAAATAAATCTATGCTTGCTGCTATGGAGCTGAATTATTTTCCAATGGGGACAGCTTCTATAATTATTTGTTATCAGGGCATCTACAATCTACGATAACCGTTTTGAACTAATTTTTTTCAATACAATGTTTAATCTACCTATAAATTTGTTCACTTGTAAATTTGAGGAAAAAATATATTTAAATATGTTCGAATTTATTTTTTTGTTACAACAATTGAATCCAAGATTCAATTTGAATTATTTATAATTGACTATATCAAATTGTTTTATTTCTATGACTTAAGTACTAAAAATTTTCTTGTAAAATAATTAAAAATAATCGGATCCTCAACCAAAAAATATAATCAATTAATCCAAAGTTAGCAATCAATTGAACTTATGTTATATGATTTTCGATCAAATCCTTTGACGAACTATTAAGTGTTGACATGGTGATTAACGTCGCAACAACTGACATGGAAATATGATGATGTGGCAGCTATCAGGGCAGTGGACGAGAAAATATATCTAACATGGATGGCTTGATTGATTTGCTAGATATTTTGTGAGGTTTTAATTTAAATAATCAAAAAGTCAATTAAGTCCTTGTAAAAAATTAAGCTTTTCACACCAGCATTTTTGACGTCAAATGTCACATTAAGAGTTACATCATCATCTTTCTCATATCAACCGGCGCATCAACTACCATGTTAACACTTAACAGCTCATCAGAGGCTTCAACGAAAAATTATATTACAAGCTCAATTGATTGCTAACTTTCAATCAATGGGTCAATTGATTGCAATTTTCAATGACTTTTTCTAGTACATAAGTCTATATTTATTAAACCGTTGAATATAGTTATTTCACATTTTAGTTTCATTACATTTTATTTTTTTAAAAAAATAACAATTTTTGTTAGTAAAGAAAAAAAAGGATATTAGTACTTTTTAAATACTATAAATTGAGTTTGTTTAATTTATTTGAAATTTTATGATCCGAAATATTTAAATTCATATTCATATAAATAAATGAATTCGGTATGTTAGACTGTCGAGACCTATAAAAATAAAAATCTACTTAAAATATAATATTAATAGATAACAGATATAGGGTTGTATCCATAGAGATCGATAATAATTTTATTTCTTGAACAAAAATAAATAAAGTAAATGTGATGGGGTTTTTGGAAAATCAAAACTAAAATTAAATTAAAAACTTAACTAAGAAAGCAGTAATTAATTGTATGGAAAAATCAATGAGAAAAAACTCTAGTCAAAGTTAAAATCTTCATTTAATTCGTAAATCCAATCATAGACAAAATGATATTTTAAATATCTTTAATAAATTAATTCTAGTTGTTAACTCAATGCCAGGCAACCAATCTCTCATTACCTATTTGGTAACTAAGAGACAACTCGTTTGAAATTATTTCCCTAACCAATAAATAATCTTTCAACTCAATGTCTAAGATTTAACTTATCAGCAACATTAAGAACAAGATAAACTTAATTCTAACCAACAAACTCACCTCAACGAGGTTTATTTAAGCTAGATCAAACATTCACAGTTCACACCACAAAATCATAAACTATGACATACACAATTATTTAGTTCTTCATAAGTATTAGAATAAATTTAATTATTCTAATTGGTAAAGTAATCATTCTAAGTTTTCAAATATTGGTCACATATTTAAAAACCTACACAATTATGATTTAAACAGAAGATGTGTAAATACTAAAGAACAAATAAACATTAAACACAAATTAAGACTCACGAATTTATAGAATCAAACTTCGATAATCCTTTAACTAGAAAATGAAGTTTAGAAATTCATAAAGAAAGCAAAACACAAAAAGTAAAAATAATACTAGGCGGCGATGTCTAGATATGTTTTAATCTTAACCTAATAATGTCTATTTATCGGAAAAATAATTAATATATTGGAGAAAATACAAAAATAACCTTAGTTAAATAAAGTAGAGCTATTCTAGGTTTCTTGACAATTTTCGCATCAAACTTTCAGGCCTATTTTTAACACTTTCTTGATGTTTTTTGGGCTCAAGTTATCATGATTTAGATTGGATCTCTCAATTTCCTTCGAATTGAAATATTATAAGCCCAAAATTAAGTTTTGTAATTCAAATTATGGTCAAAATACTGAAGTAATGTTATGTTGAAAGTTCGCTCCGTAAAATTTTTATCAACGACAAACTTTAAACATTTTTATCCAATTATTCACTTAAATCAATAATAAATAAAATATAAATATAAATAATCTATTGAAGAACATAAATAACACAATTTAAGAAAAAAATAGTTATGTAACATTTGACTCTATTAATTATTAAAAAAATTAAATTAAATTTGAATAATGAATATCAAATTTTAAGTTTTAAGCAAATTGATTTTCATAAACCAAATGAATCAGTGACTTGATAGGTTAAGTCACGGAGTTGAAAAATATGAAACTAGTTTTTAAGTGTTAGGGAAGTGCCCATTTCCCCAACACTAGAGCTATGTAATGGCAGTTTTCATATTTGAGTATTGGCAATTTATTGAACACGTAAGTGGGTTGAATTGTTAATTTAGAAGGTATCTAACCCGCTTATGAAAATTGTATTGCTTGGAGAACTCATATTGAGGACCATGAGTAAAGTGATATAATGTGTAAATATTAAAGGTTATTTTAAAAAAATTAGGATTAAATTAATAAAATGGGTAAATATTGAGAGTTAATTTTGTTAATATACCAAGACACGTCAACATTCATTTGATGATAAAATCCATTTTAACGGTAGAGTAACTAAAACTGACAACTCATCTACAGGGAGTGACTAAAATTAACAATTTATCTAACAAGAGTTACTAAAATAACAAATTTTTTAAATGAGTGACCAAAGTAGGAATGCGGGTAAACCGGTGACTAGATAAGTAGTTTACTCTTAAAATTTTTAATTATTTGTTTTATATAAAAAATAATTTTTAAAAATATATTAATATAGATAATATTTTAGATCGATATGATAGAAATATCAAATCGATTTAAAATTTTACATACATAACAAATACAAATATCATAGTAAATTATCGATTGAATTATTAAAATATTAATTATATAAACTATTAAATTGGAGTATGTATTGATATTTGAATAATGTGAGGTCCAATAATTGATATGTAAATTCAAGCTTATACAGCCAAAGATCCCAAGCCCCTAAATATTTTGTACTATTTAAATACCCAAGTCAACAATATTGTGAATTATATATTTTGTATCCTTTTACTATGGAAAATCACTTGATACGGTGAAGTTTTTAGATTCTATAAATAATGTCGGTGGTACATGTTTTATTTAGGTGCAAAAAAGGTTAATATTGACCCTGAGCTTACATATTCTATGTAAAGTTCATTTTAGTCTCTCTATTAAAAATTGTTTTAAATTAGTCCTTGTAAATTAAAATTTTATTCAAACCATGACACTGTTACAATTTCTTGTTAAGTTATCAATAATTTGAACAAAATATATCATAACTAATTAATTTACTCATAACCCAACTCATAAAAAAATCTAACTATCCTAAAAAAATTATGTATTTTTGAACTATGTGTAGCTGAAAATAATATACTTAATGGATCTTTTCAGCTATAAACATAGTTCAAAAATACATGAATTTTGTGCAGGGATAGTTGAGTTTTTTATCAAGTAGATCGGGTATTGGGTAAATAAGTTAGGTATGATATATTTTGTCTAAATTATTAGTAATTTAACGATAAATTGTAACAATGTCATGATTTATATAATTTTTTAAAGTACAATGATTGATTTAGATTCTAAAAAAGGAAAAGTTGAGGGCACATGTTTCATTTAGGCATAAAAAAGGTTAAATTCTACCTGGAGTCCCTGTACTACTATTCTTCTTACTAAAAATTACTCCAAATAATCCTTGTAAATTAAAATTTTATTTGAATCATGATACTGCTATAATTTATTGTTAAATTATTGATAATTTAAATAAAATATATCATACTCAACTTATTTATCCATGACTCAATTCAACCCCAAAAAAATCTTTGTACCTTTGAATTATCTTGTGGCTGAAAAGTACAAATTTTTTTCAACCACATGATAGTTCAATAATATATGGAATTTTTGGTGGATGATTGATTTCTTTATGGGCCGGATTGTGTCGTGCGTAAATTAGTTAGTTGTGATATGTTTTGTTCAAACTATCAATAATTTACTGATAAATTGTAGCAGTATTATGATTTGAATAAATTTTTAATATTAATGAAAATATTAAGGACGATTACACTCAAGATCATTAAACTATTAGTAAAATTATATTTTAGTCACTCAACATCAAAAAGTTATAAAATAATCAATAAATTATTTGAAAATTTTTAATCAAGTCACTGAACTATTTGAAAGTTTTTATTTACGTCATTGGACTGTTAAGTTTTTTATTTTTTAAAAAAAAGTCTAACTAGCGAGCTCCAAGTGACTATCAATACAATAGATTAGTACCCATCAACAAGTAGAAGAACATACCTTAAATCCAAATCAATCTGACTATCTATGTCGAAGATCAGATAAAAAAGTTGTTTGGATTTTGATTCGCAATTCGTAACATTAAAAAATGTTTCATGAAAAAAACTGAATTACAGAAGAGAAAGGAAAAAAAAAAGTTTCCAATTAGTACAGACAGTGTAAACAGAAACTGCTATATAATAATGATTTTAATATCTCAATGACTTAAATAAAAATTTTCGAATAATTTAGTGATAATTTCGTAATTTTTAAAAATTAAATAAATAAAACGTAAACTTACTCATAGAAGTTTACCCAATAATCTTTAAAATACTCCATTAATTCGGAAAGAAACAATAATGGCCGCCACACGCCAACGATGACCATTCCAAAAAGAAGTCTGACCACGGCGTCGTTTCCACTCTCTCAAACTATTGTGAACGTCTCATAAATTTTCTAAATGCTCTTTATTGCCACCTAACTCCATTGATTCCTTTCTTTGTTCTCATTCTTTTCATTTTTCTCTCAAAGTCCAATACCCTCATTTTTTTTTCCATTTTTTTTTGCTCTTCTTGATCCTGTTCTATCTGCCGAAAGGTACAAAATTTTCAGTTATTTTTTTCTGGGTTTTTTTGGATAGATTTTGCCTTATTCGTTGCTTGTAATGCCTTTTTCTTTTTACCTTCCTTTTGATTCTAATTGTTTATCAGTTTCTTAATCTTTGATGGGTTTGTTTCAGATTTTTATTTAATGGTTCATCTTTTTTCCCCCTGTTTTCTACTGTTTTTTAGTTTACCATTTACTTGTCTATGAAGAACATGTATTGTATTCAGGTTATTTTTTAGTGTAATTTGTTAACATGACTCGTCAATTTCTTTAGCTTTACATTCATTCAAGAATGATTTTAGTAAATTCCATGTATTCCATAGATTTTTCTATGTTTTTTGCATATATTCAGAGCATCTTTATAGGTTATATCGAAGAGTCCGAGTAACAAGTTCACAATCTTCTGGATTAGACTGCTTTAATTTGATCAACAATGTTGATGTATATGGGCTTTGATTTATTCATATAAATATGGCTCTTTGAATGCTAGTCTTTGTCTACATGTTGTTATGGCAATACATAACCAAATTGTTTTTCTGTTTTTTGTAATGTATAGTTGTTTCAGGATTTCGATATGCTTAGAGTTCGATCGGTTTTTACGCAAACTGTTAACATGTTAATGTTTTTGCTTAGTATCAATGAGGTGTTTTCGTGCTTTTAGCGACTTTGTTTAATAGTAATTATGTTTCTTTGTAGAGGTTATCTGAAATGAATTTTAACTTTAGAAGCTTAAATGAGGATTCTGCAACTTCCCAAATGGAAATCCTTAGATGTCCATTTTTGAGCAACATTAATGAGCCGACTAACTTTTCGTTCTCGTCGGCTTTGCCCTTTCCCTTGCCGGTAAGATTTGAAGTTTCATGTCTATCATGAGAGCTCTACGCTTCTTGCATCATGTCTTTGGTTCGTGATCTCATTAGCTTTTCACTTCTATGCCTTAGGTACGAGGAGCCAAAGGCCCGATTTTTGAAGATGGGCCCAATTTTGACGTGGCGTTCAGGCTTTTTCATGGTCAGGATGGAGTAGTTCCACTGTCGGAACGATCTTCCTTGCATGTTAAGAAAGCAGAGCCTGAAACAGCCCCACCCGAGTTCAATCCTTTGGCTGCGAAGGCAGCCACCATTAGTCTCTCATCATTTGGATTAGGAGGGCCTTTCAGTTTCTACGCGTTCTCTAATAAGTGGAAGAATCAAAATGGAAAATCAAAACCATCAAAGAAAGAATCTTCTTCAAAGGTAATCAAACTTGGATTCGCAGAATGTACCCATTTCTTCACTGATGGTAGTTTAGAGTTGAGACCTAAAACCAATCATCATCAAAATCTTTTCATGTTTCAGGGCAGAAATTCCAATCACGAAGCATCGGGCAATGAATGGCTGCAAAATGGTAACTGTCCAATAGCAAAATCATATAGGGCAGTCACGGGTGTTTTGCCACTTGTTGCTAAAGTTTTTCAGCCACCTCCAGGAATGAAATTCAAGTGCCCGCCTGCAGTGGTAGCAGCCCGGGCAGCACTGGCAAAAACTGCTTTTGCCAAGAGCCTCCGCCCTCAATCCTTGCCCACCAAAGTAATGGTGATAGGGATGTTAGGCATGGCGGCAAATGTTCCGTTGGGGATATGGAGAGAGCATACCAAAAAGTTCTCACCATCTTGGTTTGTGGCTGTCCATGCGGCTGTTCCATTCATAGCCATGCTCCGGAAATCTGTTTTGATGCCAAAGACAGCTATGGCTTTCACAATTGCAGCATCCATATTAGGACAGGTTATCGGCTCTAGGGCTGAACGGTATCGATTGAGAGCAGTAGCAGCAAAACAATTACATATCAGGGAATCCTCTGTTTCTGTTGGTGCTGCAAATCATTTGGATGTCGTCGGTTTTAAGGATGGTTATTGCAGGAAAGACGAATGGAATCCAGTTTCTCTTCAGGTGGCAACACCTTCTTCATCAACAGACATGTTCTGCTAATCATTTTCTCCCCCAATTGTATGTTGATCTTTACATGTTTTGAAGTGTTTCTTTATTTGTACCAGACACTTTTAATGCATATTTCGCTCTTGAAAGATTGACTTGATAAACATATACAATTGCAACACTTCATGGGAATAAATTAATAAAAGGTGGCTACTGCCAGCCACATTTTATTGACATTTTCAATGTCAATTATTTTTGTCAATTTGGGTGTTATTTTTACAAAGGACGCCAGATATCCCACATGCCGTCTTTGCATGAAAGAAGATTTTTTTTTTTTATTAAAAAACCATTAACAAAGTTCAAACAAGCTCAACCTTATTTTGAGCCCAGACGAAAAAAAACAACCTAAAAACACGACATAATATCAAAAAGAATACAAATACAACACGAATATACTAACATACCAAAATCTATATACTAACAGATCGAAATGATTAGGACAGGATAGACTAAATGGCATAACCTTGGTACAATGAGGGCCTCACCGTTGTTGCTGCTTATTTCCCTTGAGGGGGAAACTGACACCATTCAAGGTTCGATCAGTACTGTGGACCACAGTCTGCAATGCCTGCTGCTCCATCTGAGATGAGGATGTGGGAGGATAATTGGCAAATG
The DNA here is from genome assembly GCF_025698485.1 of Gossypium arboreum. Taxonomy (NCBI): domain Eukaryota; kingdom Viridiplantae; phylum Streptophyta; class Magnoliopsida; order Malvales; family Malvaceae; genus Gossypium; species Gossypium arboreum. The sequence goes on along the minus strand of NC_069082.1, from coordinate 2,622,083 downwards.
CAGAGGGGTACTTAGCCATTAAAATGGATGAGTCGGGCAAAGATGACAACCCCGTTTGAATCCTTTTCCCATCCCAGAAACCATAACTCCTCTTCGGAACATTTTCTGCTACATGATTATTTGCATCGAACTTTGAGTTTCCATCAACATTATTACCAATGAGTTTCAAATTTGATGGTTTTGTGTTCTGTTTCGAAAAATGGGATACCTTATCATCCCGGGAACTAGAATTTAGTATCTGACCAAAAAGCTTAACATTACCATTCCTGCCAGGGTTTTCTGTATCTGATATCCTAGAATGGGATTTCGGACGATCCTTGGCTTGTTCTAAATTCTCCACTAGGAGTGGAAGCTCAGCAGCTGATTTTGAGCTATTGCACTTCTGAAGATAACATTCTTGAGCCAAACACGGACCAGCAGAGCCCGTCTTGGATGTTGCAAGGCCTTTAACATCACCGTTCATTTCTTTCAAAGTTGAAACTTGCAAGGGATAACCCCTTAAGATCCGGCGGGGTTCGGTAATATTCACAGAGGTCTTTCCGGATAGACGACCAGACTCATCTTCACGGACAGATTTTTGGGCTTGTTTGGTTTCATTCTCCTTGTAATCAAGTGTTGATGACAGCCTATCTAGGTTGCAAATTTTCTCACATCGAAGTGCATCCGAATCATGCAATGCAGAACCATTAGCAGAAGAGTTATTACTAACGGAAGGCTTCTTGGCAGAATCCAAATCAGGAGGAATCTGATGCAAACCTTTGGCACTCAAGCTAAAACTTGAACAAGAGTTTTTACCAACAGATTCATCTGTGGCTTTATTCGAATCCATCCTACATATACTTTGGCTGCTAGTCTCTGCACTGCATTTTGTATCATGTTCATACAAACTAGTAGCAGGTTTGGACTCAGCCACAGAATCTAAACTAGGAATGCAAGGATAAGCTGCTGCCCCAAGAAATGCTGATACTGCAACAGAAACACCCTGTTCAGTAACATCCCTTCCTGCATTTAGGTTCCCCAAAGCAACAACACTTTTCTGAACCTGCAGTGACCCAGCCTTGCTATCAATATTCATATCCACACTACATTCAGTAATCAGCTCAGCCCGGCCCGCATCAGAATCCACAGTTTGCACTGCCTCAGAATCTCTATGATCTACTAGCTTCCGATCGTTTTCGTCTGGTACATTCAGGTCAGTTGGCAAAATTAGTTTGCTGGTAGGATTACGTTCATCCATATTCGTGCACACTATATTGGAAGGCAAATCCTCCGGTTTAGATCCCAACTTATCACTGGAAACAACCAGGCACTCAAGTACACAAGCATTTTCTGTATCACTCCCACCACCATTGGCATCATCACTCATTGGTGTTCCCAAGTTTCTAGTTCTTGGATCTATCAAGTCCAGTCCAAGGCATTTGCGAGCCTTGCTAAAGAAAACCTTGCATTGATCCCTGGATCTTGTTCGAACGCATCGCGAGATCATTGCAAAATCTTTACCATAAGACGAGACAGCCTGTATAAAGACAGACTTCTCCTCATCTGTCCAATCAGCAGGATCCATTTCCCCACAACTCTCACCTGAACAAGTACCATCATCAACATTCTGAGCAACATTGGATGTTGAACGCCTTTTGAAAAGAGAATCAACTTTGTGGCACTTCCAGTCACGGTGGAAACTCTCTCCTGGATCAACAGAACTAGTGATACAAGAACTCATGGCTTCTGAAGACAACGAACCACATATACCTGCTAAGACATCAGCTGCTGCAGTTTCTCTATCATTCCCAATAATATCAAAACTGCTCGACCTATTAGCAATCCTATCATCAGCTCGAGATATTTTAGAATAACGCCCTCCGAAAAAGATCCTACTAGAAGATGTTTGATGCTTTTGCATGCCACTTTCTGCATGAGTAGCTATGACTGAAGCTGCACCAAGAACGTCAATGGATGCAGCATTGAATTCCTTGCTCCACTTTTTTCCCGATGTCAACAAGTAGGTATTCGCGGAGGACTTCCCCTGCTTAGTCAGATCAAGCTTCTTCTTTGTTTTCTTGAAACATTCAGACTTGTGATTTTTGTAATAGAACTCAACACAGTCTGCAGTCGTCTTGTGATCCAGAAAGGTGGCAATTTTTCGGAAGTCCTTCCCGAACGCAGCCAACTTATCCATAAAAATTTCCTTCTCTTCTGATGTCCAAGGATTGATCAAAGCTCTTTCCTTTTCAATGGCACATGGATCTTCAACCAATCCATTACTAGAGATAAACCTCGACAGCTGCTCTTGCTCATCTAAAATTAATGCTGGCATCTTCAAGGCATTCCTGTAAAGCTTGACATGGGAATCTAAAAGCAATTTGCTTGTAAAATTTATCATCTCAGCAGTAGGTTCTAAGACCAGATTTCCTGCTGAAAAAACAAACCCAAAATTCATTGAGAACATGCTGATAAATGCTAAATCCTTAAATAAACAATCTCAAAGAACATAAAGTAAAGGAACAGAAATTATCAATCGATTAGTGGTACACAATGCAGCAGAACTAGTTAAAAATTGACAAGCAATACATCCATATGGAACAATAAAATTAAATAAAATAAAACAGCTAGCATTAGATATACAGTTAGCACAGGAAAAAGTCATTTAAGCGAAACAAAATATAGGGAAACATTTATTTTTTAAACTTACTTTGCCACAAGCATATGAAAAAACAGCACTACAGCAAAAATTGCATTTTAATGCAATTGCAGTGAGGCAAACATTATGTTGCATTAAATGCATCAGACATTAAACTACCTACAGAAGTGAAAAGATGCCATAAGTTCCATGTGCATTTTGACTCTTCATAATACTTAAATTTCCAACCATAAAACACACTAGGTGAACCCAAATCCATCCAGTCGAGCAAATCCTAGTTCAATGACACAACCATGCAAATCCAAAGTTGTTTGACATGATGCAAAATTTCTTGAGATCACGGTTCTTCAGAAAGTTTGAGAATATAGATCATAGCTATCTCATTTGACAGTCCAACATTTGCAGCAACATGCAATTGTCAAATCAGATATGATTATCACATCTTCCAGAATAGGACCCAACAACAAAGCATTCAACTAAAAATAGTCTTGCCAAGCAATCAGTATTACCAGCTCACATATATAACACACGAGGCATATTGAGAATAATGCACCCACCCCTACATTCACAAAATATAACTTGGGAGAGGAATGAGGTAGACTAGTTTTGGTAACAAAATTCCAAGAAATCATAGTTAGTCTTTTACTTGCAGTACTACTATACCTTCCCTATTCATCGTGGGTTGGCTTTTCGTCAGCACAGGTTTAGCTTATGATGTACTATTTACCTTCTATGTATTCCACTTATTAATGAATAACCCAGTATCTCTAATACCATGAATGAAAGAACATTTAAAAAACTTGTATATAGACACACTGTGCAAATAAAAGGTATATTTCAATCCATAACATGTCTAATACTGCATCTTCCCTTACAAGATTCAGCTAGAACAACCATCTCTTCAGAGGACCCTAGCATCCAAATATAATGATTTTTCATAGGAGCTTTGCTAACCTTCATATTGTTGACTACTATTATCTGAATTAAAATCAAGCGACAAAATTCTTCTCTTGAATTGCTTTGATGTACCATAGAGTTCTTTAACAAATATTCTCCAGGCCTCAGAGAACTGAAGCTAGATTATCCACGTGTATATTATTAAAAAAAGAGGGGTAAGTCTTCTCCTTTTCTCCATTCAAGATTCACTTTTATTTCGCATACCGATCATCAGCAACACTTTATGATAATTGCATTCAAGAGGAACTAATATGAACCACACTTTAATTTTATATGAAATAATCATCAAACACTTTCCTTAAATGCATTCAAGTAGATGAATAATCAAATAGATAGGCAAGAGGAAAATCAACTGCAACATGTACTTAAATTAAAGTAATGCCAATCAACCATATGCAAAATCATACCAGAACAACACAAAAAAAATTCTGAAGCAGGAGTCTCAAACAGTTACCAGAAGAAGTAACTCGAGAACGATACGAGGACCGATGCTTTTGGTAGCCACCATAGGTTGAACGTAAGCTTAGTTCATACTTCTTCTGAGACTTTGCCCAATATTTTCTCATTGCTGGCGAAAGCATATCTTCCTTCCAAGCATACTGAAAGGCCTTAAACTTGAGCGTTAAAACCCTCTCCTTAAATCTTAAGTGCCGCTTCCGCATCGCAATTTTTTCCCTGATCAAAGAACTAATCTGCCCCCATACAGCATTGGAAATTTCAGAAATCTCAATGCTATATTGATCCTTCGGCAATAATTTCTTAAATACAAGAGAAGCTCTGTTTGCCAATTCCTTATTCGTGGTCAATATTACATCACATGTCATATTTTCTCCAGCAGCATCAGAGTTTGAAGATTCTGGAACATGAGCTTCATTATCAATCTTTACAAGTACACTGCCTTCCCCAGAAACGACTGCAGCAGCCTCTTCATTACAAGAATCAGTAGCTAAAATCACCTGTTCCATTGTTGTCAATTGAGCAGAGCTAGAATTACCAGAACAATCCTGAACCTTCACAACATCACACAGAGACTCTGCTTTCTCCAAAGATGACGATACCATAAAATCAGATGTAGCTGTTCCAGGACTATCAATGACCCCATCCTTTATATCAGCATTAGCTTCTTGCAGGACCTCAAGAACATCATTGGAAGGATCAATTTTCAAAGAGGCAGGTTGAGGAATCATACTAGATGCAGCCTCCTGTTCTTCACAAGATTTTCCATTTTCCTGAACAGGAAAAGAACTGGATGTTGCTGGGCATTGGCATCTCCTTCCAGGGTCATCTTTCGATGACTTAAGTTCAGTTTCAAGAGAATCAATTTCAGATTCAGTCATCTCCAATGCTTTCAAAATGTCACCCTTCCATAGTAGCAATTTATTTATAGCGGTAGATTGAACAAAACTAGAATCCATTGTACTAGGCTCATCAGACTGAAGCAAATCAATAAGTGAAGAGCCCATATTAATAATTGAGTTAATATCCAATTTCTCTAGGCTAAAAGATGACCCTTCCAGCTGATTTTGAGACCCAAAGCTTGGAGAACCACACAAATTATTAACATCGTTATCAATATTTGCAGCTTTACCAAATGATTTCTCTTCCACGCCTGCAATAACCAGGAACATGTTTTGGTAATCAATGAGACAAAAACTACTCAACACAAGGAAAAGGGCACAGATAGCAGGGTTATTATTTGAAATCCAGCAGTTAGATAATTTCCATTTAAAGGGAACTAAAAAGTAACCTAATTTGGACAGGCTTTTGAAGCTAGAAGAAAATAACTTGAGAATAAGTGAGTCAAAAACGAAGAAAGCGAAGTTCAACATTAATACATTTTGGGACAAAGGTAAATTCCTAGCAAAGAACAACTAATCTTGCCAAATATTTAACACTTTCCCTCCTTCAAAGTAAAGCCCGGGTTCCACATGGATACCATCAAAATCTGAAATCTAGAAATGATAGAAGGAAAAGAGCAAACACCTCATAGTCATTAAGACAATACAGAATTAGCTTAAGGAGGAAGTAGAGAGTCGAGAATGTATGTGTATAACGGTGTATAACCATATATATAAACAGTTCTTAAAGCATAAGAAGCCATTGAATGGTCATGGTAGCAACAAGAGTCACGTAACTATCAAACTAAAGCCAATAAATAAAGATCACAACTAAAAAAGATATGTATGCAGAATACCAAGAACATATTAAAACATCAATTTAAATTGTCATGTAGGCCTACAGTATCATCATGATAGATATCAAACCATCCAACCTATCATATTTTGATATTCAAGTTATTAAGTGAATGGCAGGGAGGAGCAAGAAGTGAAGATCAATAGCATATGAGCAGACAAAGGGTCATACCGATATAAAAGTCACATCACTGTCAAACTAAAGCTGGTAAATGAAGAGAACAGTAAAAAAAATGGTAAATGAAGAGAACAGTAAAAAAAAGCACAAGGATTATTTTCCCCAGAGCCCTCGTAAGCAACAATACGGTTCCCAAGGAAGGTTTTCAATGATATTACACAAGTTTTAAACATGTATGCTTAACACTGAAAAACATATAAGAAGATATAATATATACCTGGTGAGGAGCTGCAAGCAACAGATGAAGGAGTAGCAGGAGAAGAACAGTCAGAGAATCCAAGAACTCTTGGGCTCTTATCTACCAAGTTAGAATTCAGAGAAGTATTAGGTTCAGTATTACAAAGAGAAATTGCAGCCCCACCACTATTAATGCTTGTATCAGGGCCTTCATCCTTCTTTTTCTCGAATTTAGCTAGACCCTCACCCCATCCAAGGCGTGGCTTCTTCCTTGAAGTTGTCTCGTCAGAAGGTGGAGCAGATGTGACACAGGCTGCTGCATCCCCAGAAGGGGACTGAACTGGGGCTAAATTTTTCTGATGTAACTCAAGCTTGGCTTCGCCAGAATCAATACCTCCTAAGCTCTTTGAGCTACTTGAATGGCTAAAGCCCGACCCCCATGAAGACAAGCTTCCAGAACGGCTCCACTTAAGAGGCTTCCAATCCACCGAGCCTAAAGAGTTCTCTCTCTCACATCTTTGTCCTGTCCCTAACCCATTGACACCACATGTCCTATTATCATGCTGGTCTTTTTGAAGTTGATTCCATGTGTTTACAAAGTCAGAATGAGTACGAGACGGGTAGGTAAACATATCATCGACAGACCTCTGTTCATTATTCACATCATGAGGCCTCACAGAAGTGTTTGGTGACCCATTGCTAGTTTCCAAAGAATGACCTCTCCAATCTCTCTGGTAATAGGACCCTCTGTTGTTGTCTCTACTGTAGCTTCGACCATATTTCCCATCTCCACGAGAAACTGACTGACGGTAGGTCTCACCATCCAAGATCTTGTCACTTGACCGCCATGGCACATATCCATGACCACCAATGTCTTCGGGAAACAGGTGCCAATTGCCCTGCTTACCATGACCTTCATAAAATATTTAAACAATAAAAGAAAATTCACAAAAAAATGCGATGTTTATGTATTTCTTAGAAATCCCAGGAAAAAAAAACAAAAGACCTTCATCAATCTCTCAACTCTTAGCCCAAAAAATAATTTAATTAGTAGGAAAAAACGAATACTAAAAGTCTCAAATTGATCTTTCCTACTATTACCAGAACAAAAAAAAAAAGGTCAAAATATTACCATCAACAAAGCGGAAGGAAGAATGTTAAAAAATATATTAAAGTTCCCCACTCATCAAAATCAAATACATTTTTCCATAAACCCAAGAAAAAGGAAACTTAATATTCATGTCCGTGATGAAAAGAAAATAAAAATTTGCCCAGAAAACCCAGGAGCGTTGATTTTGATACGGCAAAACGAGAAAAGCAAAAGTTACTCAAAAAGGGAAAAGATTTTCCCTCAACTGTAATAATGAACATATATCCTTGAATGAAACAAAAGAACAACAAAAAATCAAAATGCTCAAAAGAAATTAAATCAAAACCTAGAAGACCCATGGATCAACCCTATCTTACTCCCCCCACCCCCAAAAAAAATATCATACGGGAAATCTCATGATGATACAAACTAAATCTAATTGAGGTAATAGCTTACCCGGAGGACGACGAAAGTCAGCGGATCCCCAACGGGCGAATTCTCTAAAGGACCCGTGCTGATAAGACGACATAGAAGACGCCTCTCTCCATCGAGCTGCCGACAGAGGCGGTGGCTGCAACTCCGCCCTCTCGTGCTTCCTGTCCTTGTAAATATCCTTCCGATCCCAAGGCAACGGTTCTTGCGGCATCAAATCGTACGAGGCAATACCACCCCCAACAAAACGCCACCGTTTTCCTTCCTTTTTCCCCCCAAATTACCCAGCTCTAAGAAAACATAAGGACTTCTACTCTAAACCGAAAAGAAAACAAACAAAAAAACCGGTTCTTACTAGGGTTTCTTAGTTCCAGAAACCAAAATGGCACCGTGACGGAATATAACTGTGGCGTCCTTCGAGAATAGAAACTTACCGAACCGGATTTTGCGAACTTAGTGAACCGGATCCAACTGCAGCGGCAACGGCGGGGATCTTCAGCTTCTGAAAGGTTATCTTTGTTTAAAATGGGGAATTGAAGAGAGAAAAAAAAGAACAGAGAATTTTCTTGGAATTTATCGGATTTTCTAAGGGTATTCTGTTTGTTTGGGAAGAAAATCTGCGAAGGCGAAAAAGTGAGAACGTGAAGCCGATAAGGGAGAAAGGGTTTGGGAGAGAAAGGGAGGAGAGAGATAGGCATCCGTATCTCAACGGCATTATTAAACCACATTTCATTCTACTTTCACGTCCGCTATATTAAAAAAAAATTCTTTTTCTTTTATAATTAAATTTAAATATTGTTTAAAGACTTTATTATAAATTATTTAATTTTGGATTCCATTCGAAACTTATTTTTTAGTTAAAGCCTTTTCTCTTTTGTTTTTACAATTAAGCCCTTTAATTAAAGAATGTTTTTTGCAATTGGTTTAAAGAAACCTAGACGGTTAATGGTTCGATTCAATCAGTTTTTTAAAAATTATGGTTATCTTATCTTATTATAATTTTTAAAATATTAAATTGAAATAAATGTTGTTTGAATCAAATTAGAGTCGATACAGATAAATTGAAACGACTAAAAAATTGATTGAATTAATAATTGAATTAAATTTTTAATAATTTTTAATTAGACCAACGAATCCGTGACCTGACTGATTTGACCACCAATCTGATTTAAAAAACCTGAAATTAAATTGAATGTGAAAAATAACAACCAAATTCTATCCATTCAAATCTATTACATTAATCAATTCTTACTTTTTAATATTTTAAATTAATTTTTATTTAATCTAAAATTTATTCCAAGATAAAATAGCAAAGGAAAAAATCTCGGACTCTTAAACTTATAATAGTTCGTTCCTAACTGTTTACCTCCACTTTTTTAATATACTTCAACTAAGGGTTTTGGATTACTTACTTCATTATAAGAATCATTACCTTTAAAAGAAAATGTATAACATTTACAATTTGTATATCTTTTTTCCCAATACTAAGAAAGGTAACGATAAATTTCTAATAGGTGCGTGTTTGCAAAATTAAGCTCACAAAACAAATGAGTGGAGACTAAGGATTTTATAATAAGTCCCTAGAGAATATGTAAAAAAGAAAATTGAAGCAATGAAGAACAAGAAACTTTTCTCTTCATTTTGATGCTTCAAAGCGTGTCTCTTGCTTCTTGGAGTGTTCTTAAAGTCCATTTACATCAAGAAATGAATCTATGCTCGTTTATAGTTGTTGAAGAGTGAAAAAATCACATAGAAAAACTAGCCATTAAAAAGATTGATCTTCTTTAAAGAGGGATAGATAAAATTCAAGTATTGATATACATAAAAATCTATCCCCGTGAAGGGAGATCAACCCTGTCTAAGTGGGAATCGATCTTAGGGATTGATAAAATCCTAGTCACCCATCATTCGAAAATGTTAAAAATGAGTTTCGAAAAACTTCAAAACAATTTTAGATTAACTCAAAAACAATTTATACATGTCAAAGCATTTAACAACATTTTTTGCTATTTTATAACACTTCAAATTGTTTTTCAATAATTTTAATTTAATCCATGAGAATGGCTTAAGGAATAAATATGTAAAATTTAAGCTTGATAAACCAAAGCTAACAAATTTTATTTTTAAAAAGTTTATAAATTAATATAACATTTATAGTTTAGAATATAATTATAATATTTTAAACTTTAGAAATTAATTTAAAATAAAAGTTATAGTTCGAGGATATATAGTGCAATTAACTCTTTTTTCATTAAGGGTAAAAAAATTGCATTTATCCCTCCTTCGGTTCGAAGAAAATTGCATAAACCTTTAGGAAATATTTAATAAGTAATTTTAATTAAAAATTAATTGTACATTTGTTATTATTTATCTATTTATTTTATTCAATTTCCTACATTTTTAATTACAAAATAATGAAATTATTGTTAAATTCTAGGTAAAATATATTTGACTTTAAGTAAAATTAAATATTTTAAACTTATATTTAAATTTAATTAGATATTAAATTTGAGGTGAATTTATAAAATTATTTTTATTTAAAACTAATTAATAAAACTTATAGAAGGTTTTAATGTTAAACAAATTGATTAATGTAAATAGCAAAGAAATAAAAGAATAATGAATTCATATAAGAAATAAAATTTTGTTTTTATTAAACGTATTTTCAAAATTTCAAAATAGAAAGTGAAAATTATTTTTCAAAATAATAATAATAATAATAGAAAATATTTTGTGAAAGAAACGAACTAATATTTTAAAAGTATAAAATTATTTTTCGGATCTAAAATTTGCTTTCAAATTATATATGACCACGAAACGTATTAATTGAATATTAACTATGTGGACTAATTAATAACATTATATGTTAGGAATTAAATTATTATGATTAAATTTTAAATTTTAAAAATAGATGGACCAAATTTAAAATTTAATCATTTTTCTATAATGCAAAGAAAAAGAAAGAAAACAAGTAAAAATTTGAAGATTCAAATATACTCTAAGATTCTATACAATTCATATATTTAGAATTTAGTTCCTTACTTTTCTAATTTAAAACTCGCTTCTATAAAATCCATTGTTGTGACATTTTGAAATTAAAAAAAATATTAATTCATGTAATAATAAAATAGCATTGAAAATACTAATGTGTATTTTTTTCTTAAAACATTTATTCGAACTCGTTATGATAAAATATTTTTTAAGTGTAGGCAACATGTCAACCTATTATTGGTTGAGTTTTTTATACTGAAATTAACATTTTGGGTTAAAGTAGTAACAAAATAATAATTTATGTACTACTTTTGACAAAAAAAAGGTACCAATGTAGAAAAATAATATAATTTTAAGTACCAAATTATAAATTAAACCTTTTAAAAATCCCAAAACTATGTTTTTTAGACATAAACCCAAAACAATGCTGTCTTGTTTATCTGCTATTTCATTTTCATTCCATTTAAAACAAGAATTTCAAAATTGCGAAACCCAAATTGCAGAAAACTAAAACGGAATAACAAATACAGAAAAAGAGAACACATACTATCTTCATCTAGTTATAGAGAAATGAGCGAAAATAAGTATAGCAAATGATGAAAATGAAGAAAGCTAACAACAAACGAGCTATCTCATAAGCTATAATCTAGCCACTCAAGGAATAATCTTTAGACAAAGGCTGAGAGAGCAAGGGTTTAAAAATAAAAAGGGTAAATTATGCTCAAAGTCACTAAATTATTAATAGTTTATGTTTTGATCACTTAACTTCAAAAAGTTACAGAATGGTCATTGAACTATTGGAAAGTTTTCATTTAAGTTATCGAACTATTAAAATCAGTGATGTATGACATTCTCTATTCGCACCATTTGCACTAAGTAAAAGGTTTTATTTCCTTTCTCTTCTACAAATTTTTTTTAATGAAACTGTTAGAATTTAGTGTCTTAAGTGTAGTTTTTTTGTCATTTGTACTTGTAATTTTTTGAACAATTTGGTTTAATAAAAATTTCCATTCACATTAATATCATTAACTATTTTTTTTCTTAACAGTTTTTGCACGCAAAGTAAAATATAAGCAAATATTGGCTGATTGATTACCTAACGTTTAATTAATAATAAGTTGCTTTATGTGGCTGGATCATAATACCATAATACAATTCATGTTAGTAAGGTGATCTAAAAGCAAATTAATTAAAGGACTGTTATGCGATTTATCAAATTCAACTAGGGAGATACCTTATATTGGGTATCACAAAGTGGTTGACTCCCAAAGGATAGAGAGATAGATGTGATTGTCAAGATTGACAATACATCAGACAGGACCTAAGTTGAATTAATTCTAAATCCGTTTATAAACTAATTTACTTGTGACTTCATAGTGTGACTTACCTCAATCTTGAGTAAGTGATCAACTATGTATGTGTGACTCGTATACTTTGATATATTAAAAGCTTGAGTTTAAATAATTAAAAATCGAAAGCTAGTACGATTGGTATACTACTTCTATATGGCATAGCTTCATTTACAATAGTGGAATTCATAGCCCAATAAAAAGTTAATGGTGTCCTCTCATTAACATTATATGATAAGTGGAAGAGTAACGTGGTCATGGGTCACGGGTCATTGTCTAGGACAAATGATTTAATTACTATTTGTTAGTTATTGATTTTTTTTATGAACGAATATGTAATGGTTACTATAAGATGAAATTGGATCATATTGACTAAATGGATTTAACCTAAATAGTTAAATAGTACCCTATGAGGGTAATACACTTATGACAAGGTCATTGGACAAGCATCTATAAAGTTGCTTTCATAATTGTATATAATAAGGAAGAGCTGTAACACCCTATACCCGATTTGGTCACCGTCCCGAGTTACAAGATATTGCAACTATAAAACTTTAAATAATTCATAATGTAAATCCAACATAATCAAAATAATTCATCACCAATCATTTCCATGCATTTCAAATAGTTTGAGACCTAAATCGAGCTTGCAAAACATTTAAAATAATCTAGGATCAAATCTGGATTAAATTGAAACTTCTACGAAATTTTAAGTGAAAAGTGAAAATAGGGGTCACACGACTGTGTGAAAAAGGTCAGCTCGTGTGGCCTCAAACATGAGTGTGTGGCCACCCCACACGTTCGTGTGCTCAAACCGTGTAACTAACTGTGCCCATGTCCTTCAAAATTACACACGGTTGTGCCTCTAAAGCATGTAACTCACTGTATCCGTGTGAACCACCCTATAATAAAAGATAACAAGACACACAGCCGTGTGAGTAGGCCGTGTAATAGCCTGTGTCCTAGGCCGTATGTATCTAAAAATGACTTAAAAATAAAAAATCAAGATAACTTTCACATATTACTTGAGTAACAAACTAAACCTAATACGAAACATTTTTGTACCTTCAAATGCATTCAAACAAGTCCAGAACATAGCAAAGCATACAACCTAAGTGTTAAACCAATGTGCTCGCAATGACACCACAATGCAATTACCAAGCCCAACATTTACATTTCATACCAAATTACTCTACATACAAAGTTCTCAAATCCATTCATTTCATTCATTTAGGTATCATGAACCAACAACATTAACAACAAAGCTTAACATCATATACCAGCCAAAGTACCATTACAAAGATGACTATTAATATACATTACCAAAAGGTCACCTTCATCAAAACATATACAACTTTACACCTAAAAACATTTATGACCAAAATACCAAGACATTAACAACCTTAACATAACATCATCCTATACAGATGCCATTTATAACTAGGCCAAAATTAGCAAATAACTACCAAATAAAATACCGGATAGTGTGATTTCCAAAACTTTCAATCAACAACAAAAGTCTGACAACCTACAAGGAAATACAACAAAAATAAAGTAATCTTTCATATAGGTTAGTAAGTTCGTAAAACAAACATCGCATTTCTTTTACTCAATTATAAAACATACAAAGAATGTATTTAACAATTCTTAGTAATATACCATCGTTTCAACTTTCTGAAACCTTTAAACCTGGATAATTTAAATCATAAATATACCATATGATAAACGATTATAAATCAAATCATCATTATTTTAACATCTTATTTCATATAGTCAAAAGAATAATATTTATTCGAGTCAAATTTAAAACTCTAATCGACTCACGATGCTGCCCACACAAGCTTCAGAGTATCTGCAACACACGCAGGATCTCAAGCTATCGTTACGGTCTATTTCACTAATACGTAATACCTCCAAACCATCACCGGCTCAAAGCCTACTAAATAATCACAAATAATCATCGGCTCAAAGTCTGTTAAATAAACACCGGCTCAAGGTCTACTAAATAATCACTGGCTCAATATCTGCTAAACGAACAATATATTGTAACTATTATATTCCTATATTATTTATTTTCTAACCAATCAATAGATAATAATAACATTAAATCTAATTATAATAAAATGTGTAATAAGTAAAAATCATTAAAAACATATGAATAATAATAATACGAACTTACAGAACTTGGTAGCTAACGATACGCGATGATGACATTTCAACTAAACCTTGTCCATAACTATCCACTAACATGTCATATGGTATAATTACCATCCAAGTACATATTAGTTTAAAATTTCATAGCCTTTTGATCATTTTAACAAAAGAAATAAACTTTTACATCTTTTCTATTTAGTCCTTTTTATCTAATTAGCTATTTAAACATTAAAATTTCTAAACCAAATTTTAATATAATCATATTAAATACTCATAAAGATTAAATAAATATTAAAATGCTAACTTGCTCTTCGAAATTATGGTCACAAAACCACTATTTCCAACACCATTGAAAATCGGGCTGTTACAAGAGCTCAATCATGGTACTTTAGTGGAATGACTCCATGATTAAATAATGTTATAATTAATACACAAATATTCGAAACTTAATTACAATTTATTTGAGCCCTAACTATATATGTCCAATCGGTCCCTCCGCTAGCTCGACATAACCCAAAACAATTTGCACGTGGAATCAATATTATGGAATGAATGAAAATGATAAGTGAGAGAAATAGGTCGCATACATCACTATTTGCAGTAAATGCATTTTTCACAAAGTATAAAAGATAACTTAAAATTAAATTAATTTATTATAGTTATTATTTAATTGATTGTAATTAAATAATTAAAATTCAAGTGGAAATTAAATTAATTAGTCATCACAGTTTTATAGAATGTTGCAAGTAAATATATTTCCTCATAAATCCTAATACAAGAAAGTTATCATGACTTTAACGAAATTAGAATTAGATTAAAAAATGATTTAATTAGGTAAATTAATTAATTAAATTAATTAATATTTTGGGAAATAGGAAAGTAGTTACTGGGTTGATTAAATTATACAAGTTGGCTAGATAAAATATGTAATTGTACCTAATACCAGAAACAGGCCTAATAGGCCTATCTAGCATACAAAGGGTGACAAATCCTAGTCTCAGTAAGGGTTGTCGTCGCCCCTTTATTCCCAAGTAGGGAATTGTAATTTTTTATTAAAATATTATTATTTAATTACCCATTATTCAAGTAAAGCTTTTGTAACTTTTTCCTATAAATAGGAATTATGAGTTAAGTGAAAATGGCACTAGTTATTCATATTTTGAGTGTCATTACTCTGTCAACAAATAATGACAATTTATTTAGAGAATAAATTGTTTTTTCTTGAAAGCCCATATTTTGTGTTTCTCATTGAGAGAATTAATTTTCCCATTAAAAAATAATTAAGATTTGTATTCTGTGTGATCAATTTGTGAAGTTAGAGCCCACATTTTAGTAAGTCGGTGTTCAAGGATAACGGAGAAGATTGTTTGGTAGAAAGTTAGAAAATGACCTACATCGCCTTGCTCAAAGTATAAGTACTAATTCGATCTAGGGTTTAAACTATAAATACCATAAGGCTCGATTTTTTATTTTTATTTTTAAATTTTGTTGTGCAACAAACACTGTTTTTTAAGCTAATTTTTCTAACAGAAATAGCTTTAAACGTCATGAATCTATGAACCAAAATTCAAACAGTTTTATTCTCCGATATTTGACACTATTTTTTATATTGACTTAGATCTAAGATATGTTCTTCTACTCGATGGATACTGATCCACTATACTAATTGTTGAATCATCACTTGTAGCTTGCTAGTCAGATTTAAACAACAACAACAACAACAACTGAGTGACTTAAATAAAAACTTTCTAATAGATTAGTCACTTAAATATTCAAAATAATAAATAAATAAACAAAAAAATCTAAAAGTGGAAGATAGATCGAATAAATCGATGGATATGATGATAGATGGATAAGTGTTCAATTGAACCCTTTGAGATATAAATCCCATCTAACTCAATTAAAGACTCTTAACCAACCTTCTAAGAAATAATCCTTGGCAAATTCTAGGATGAAGAATGAATTCTCATGACTCTTTAAAGAAAATCGAGAATAAAACTACTTCTAAAAATCATAAGAAAGAACTTTTACATAAAGAAACTAACTCTCATAGTTGAAAATTCTATTAATAAAAACAATTGTGCCTCTAAAAAGCAATGAAGAGGCCTTTATATAGGCTAGCTAAGTACATCCAAATAAAACTATCAAGTATAATGAAATTCTAATTAATCTAAAAAATAAATAGTTTTAAACGAAACTTTCTTATTTGGCTAAGAAAGACTAAACTCTTAAATAACTTAAAATACTTTAAAAAATCCAAATTTCAGAATAAATAAATAATAAAATAAACAAACATGATCAATACGATATTGGGCTCATATATAATAAAAATTAAGCCTAAAAATCGAACCCAATATAATTTAAACCCAAATTGAAAGCCCAAAACTTGTAATTTTTGTAATAATTCCGTCTAGAAATTCTGTTCCTGCAATATTCACTAAAATGTTCATAACTTGAGCTCTTGAACTCGAAATCGTGTGATTTAAAGTGTGTTTCAAAGTGTGTTTCGAAGTTAAGAGATAGATATTCAAATGCCATGAAGACATATCAACCCCAAAATGCCTAAATCCCTTCTAAAAAGTTGCCACAAGTTGAATGATTTTCCAAACTTAAAAATTGATAGTTTCGATGAATGGAATTTAATAAATATCACCCCATCCGTTCATGTATCATTAGTGACTTTGGAAGTGATTTACCCAAATAAAAAAATGGGAGAGGGCTTTAATTATAAGAAAGGAAAGAATAATTAATCCAAAAGATAGAGTTGAAGGAGTGAGAAAATTGAAGTATGGAGAGCAAACTTGAAGTTCTATAGTGGTGATTGGGAGGTTGTAGTAGTTGGTTTGTATAGGTTAGACTTTGAGTGGTTTGATGGTGATGAATGTGGTCGGTTCTGTGTAGTGTTGAGGGGGTTGTTGGAATGTTCAGTGGGTGAAGGATAGAGGTGCTCATGAGTCGGGTCAAGCCTAAACATGATATTAACATATTTTATATTTGTTCAAGCCCGTCTCGACCCGAAATATGAGTTTAAAATTTTGTCCAAACGTGCCTATTTTTGCAAAAGGCTAACCCAAGCTCATTTTAGGCCCGTCCATATTATTTTTTTTAAACAAATTTATATTATATTATTTTAATATTTAATAATTTTATACATTTTTATTTATTGAAAGTCTTTATATAGTCATTTTAACATTATTTTAATGTGTACATTAGAATAGTATTATATATTTAGTATAGATTTATTTTTTTAATGTGTTCTAAATTACATAATATATAAAATAACATAATATAAAGTATTATAAACTTAAAAATGGGTTGGGTTGGGTCAGGCCGAGCTTGAGCTTTAAATGTTCAAGCCTGAGGCCGACCCATATTTTAAACGAGTCTAATTTTTTGCTTAGGCTCATTTTTCGGGCCTAATATTTTTGCCAAAACCCTCCCAAATTTCGGACAGGTAGCTTGGCCCATGAACAGGTCTAGTGAGGGAGATGAAGATTATGGTGGAGTGGCAATGGCTAAGGTTGAGGAAAGAAGAAAGAAAAGAATAAGAAATTAGAAAAAAAAATTAATAACTTGTTAGTTTAAATTTAGAAGAAAAAAAGATTTTTGGAATAATTGCTCAATTAAAATAACTTTTCGATCATTTACCAATGTTTTTTAAATCGAACTGATGTTCGAAACGACCATTGATTTTTTGGTCTGATCAGTTCAATCGGATCAGCTAAAAAATATAAAAAATTAAAAAAAAGGAAATTCGGTTCAACTGGTCCTACCAGTTCCTAGGTCAACTGACTGAAAGCCCTTTTTAGGACCATTACCTCAAACGATTTGTGATCCTATCGGCAGATCCAGCTCGATTAAAATAATATTTTTTTTATTTTAAGGTTCTTTTAATTATCTAGATTAAAAATAATTCCAAAGAAAAATAACACGTGACATATTATAGACGAAATCAAACTTTTAAGTACCAAGAAAAATATTTTCAAAATAGAGATACCATATTAGAATATTTGATCAAATTGAGGGGTTAAATATGGAATTATCTCTAACATAAATAAATATTGCAAAAGTTAAAAAATATCGGATTTCGTCTCTAGATGACCATCCTTTGTTCTTTACGTACTCACCTTGCACACGCCAATACGGTGCGTGTGAAAAATCGATGGCTGACATGGCATGTCTAAGTCGACACTTTCGGCAAAAATGTTGATTCCTAGACTTAAATAATTAAAATATACATATTTACCCTTTGCAAATTAAATATACGATATATTTCCTCAATTTTTTTTCAAATATATGATTTTTTATGAAGTATTTTGAAAAGGGTATTTTGTAAAAATTCTCCCAATAGTAATAATAAAAACAATGTGTTTCCCCAAATTTCCACTATCCAATGTACCAATTAGTCAAACTTTTATAACTTCAACTTTTAGAAAGCGAAGTTCAATAAGGTAAGTAACCTTAAATTATGCAGAGAGCTTTTCTCTAGTGATGGCTAGCATTCAAATGTTGTCGTTAAAAGTATCACGATTGCTCTTATATTTAAGAATAAATAAATTAATATTTATATGTTAAATTAATTTATTATACTCCAGATATTAGATCTAACACTAAAAACTCATATTTAATGATCAATGTAAATAAGATTAATTTCCTCTGAATAATTCACCAAAATATAAGATTTTGCCTTCATCTCAGTAGTATCAAATACAAAAATTTCTAGAAATTTGATGAGCAAAATAGCAAAATGAAATTAATGGGTAGAGTGACCACTTCGTAACAAAACAATAACGTAAATGACTAAAATGTAACATTTTAAACACAAAAGACTAAAATGTAAATTAAAACAAATAAAAGTAACTATTTTTATAGTTTACCCAAAAATTATATTTTTCTAATCAATTATCCACTTCATTTATACAAAAAAAGCAAAATATAGAAAATGCAAAGTTCATTTTGCCCATTTAATTTAGAGTTAAATTTCATCATATATCCTCAAATTATGATTTTTATTTTAAATTGATCTTCAAACTTTAAAACATTTTAGTTATACCCTAAATTATCGATATTATATCAATCAGGTCTTTTCATTATTAAAAGCTGTTTATTTAATCATTAAATAATAAGTAAAATCTTATGTGACACAATTTTAAAAATAAAGAAAAGCAAAAAAGTTGCCACATAAATTTTAAAATTAAAAACTAAAAATAAAGTCAAACCGAAAGAGAGAGAACAATAGTTTCTATAAAAGCTTTGAAGACCTCAAAAGAATATTTTCACAAGATTCATTTTTCATTTTAAATTCAGTAATATATGATTTATACTTCATTTAATGATTAAATTAAAAATTTTAATAATAAAATGACCTTATTAATATAACACCGACAATTTAAAGATGTAATTAGAATATTTTAAAGTTTGAGAACTAATTTAAAATTAATATCACAGTCTAGGGATGTTTAGCGCAATTAACTCAGTACAGACACTGTTATGATACTTTTATCTGGGCCTTGTTATTTGAGCCCAATTAATGACATCGCCCAGTAGTTAATAAGAAGAAGACCCAATAAGCTTGGATTGCCCTGGAAGTTGGCAGTTCAATCTACTAATAAAATTACCAAAAACCTAATAATAAGACATACACGATATATTAATAAAATTATATTATTAATTTGACTTAATAAAAATAAAATTACTTTAGTTTTTTTTCTTACTTCTTTCTTTTAAAAACCTTTTTCTATTTTAATTAATTATTTTATTTTTATAAATATATAAATAATCATTACTTAATTTCACTTATATATATATCTCGAATATTAATCTCATTATAAGTTTTTATCATATCTGTTTTTGTTAGACAATGACTATAACTACTCATAATCCCTTCCCAACCCTTAAAAGGAGGATAATACACTTTAATGTACTCGAACCTACATCTTCATGTACTTCTAACAATATCAATACTAATCAAATTAAAACTCAATCGACATATTTAAGAAAACATGCTTTAGCTTTGGGAATATTTAAGAAAACAAAATCAGTTTTTTAAATAACTCAAAAAATATATTTTGTATTTATTGATTAAAATAATTTAAAATTACCCATATTTTTATAATCAAAGATAAATAAAATAATTCTATCAAGTTAATAGTAATTCAAATATATTTAAAAAAATTATAATTACAATTAATCATATAATAAATTAAAATATATCTAAACTCCAGCATAAAACTCAAAATTGTAACCACTTCTTTCTTGGTAAGCCAGACCTAATTAATCAAATCAATTTTGTTGAACAATTTAATTACATCATATTCTTATTGACATAATGACTAGAACTGCTTATAGTCCCTCCCTAACCCATAAATAGGATGATAATATATTTTAGCGTACTCGAACCTACATCTTCTGCATTTATAATAATACACATACCAATCGAATTGAGAATCAGTCCACCAAATCAATTTCTTCTTAAATGTCTACTTATGTTGATGCCTAATTTAAGTTTCCTTTGTTTTTCTCTCTCTATTATTAGAGATAATAAAAGGAGATAAGGGGTTTATATATATGGTCATATGCCAAAACCAAAATTTTATTTTATTTTATCAAAACAAAAAGGCTGACATGAATGAAAGATTTGATGCTCTTTGTATGAAAGATGTTTTGCCCATAACAGAGCCATCTATTTATAATATATATATATATATATATATATACATAGGTCATGCCAAAACCAAATATTTGTTTTATTTTATTTTCATTCTTTTACATTCCAAAGTTGCCTAAAATGGGGAAATTCTAGCATCACCCCTTAATTCTACCAATAATTCTAATGATTTACCAAAATTTTAAGCCTATACAAAGAGTCTTAAAATTGCCAAACAGTAACTTTACCGCATTATACCACAATTATAAAAATTCTAACAATTTATCATAATTTCAATAGATTTACTATATTTCTAAAATTTTACTAATATTTCTAATGATTTACCAAAATTTCTAAACCTATATCAAAATATTTAACGATTTACCAAAAATTCTAAAATTTACCAATATTTCTATCCTATACAAAAGTCTCAAAATGACCAAAATTACTCTTAACTTTTCTTATATTTTAAAGTTATTACCAAAATTTAAATCTAAGATATTACCAATATTTCTATGAATTTATCAAAATATCTAATACCTTACAAATATTTATAATGATGATTTACTAATATTTTTATTGATTTACCAAAATTCTAATATTTTACCAAAATATACGGTATGAGATATCCAATCGCCAACCTAAAACTTGAATATAACCCACACTATTAACCTATGACCTGAGTTTGGACCCTACCAGGTGGAGTCTTTAAGGGGCTCGCGGAGAGAGTTCGCAAGGTGAACTTGTGAGCTCAGTTCACACATCCCTAAGTGTTCGCGAGCACAGGGTACAAAGCCAAATGAATGAACCAACGAGCACCTGGACTGACGAACACATGTTAAGTCTAGAGTTAGCATACGTGTCAAGCATGTATGGAGTCTACTTAGAACGTCAATTTTATGAACAATAACCATATCATATAAATAACCTGATTCATACAACAAAAACATTTAAGAATGTTCAAAGAAAACCCTTCAAAACCTTTTTGATAATCGGCCACCTACAAGCTTCTCCTAAGCTTTTTCCTACAAAAGCCCAGTAGAATTTCGGCTAACATGGTAGGGTCCTTTTCTCTTGTTTTTATGTTTGTCGCTTCATCATTACAAATTTTCCTATACACATGCTAAGCTCCAATTAAAAAAATAAATCGGTAATTATATCATGATGGTAAAAAATAGTGAAAATGTATTTTTTTTAACTTATTCAAATGAATGAGAATATTTTTTATTGATCTAAGGTTTGGAGATAGCAGTTGGGTGTGGTTCACATTGATTTGTAGAGAGGCATTAGAAGATATTGGAATGATGATAGGGCATGGTTCACACTATGTGCTGAGAGCTACTAGAGGACGTTGACTGGTTCGAAGGTTTGTAGAGTTATGGTGGAACTTAAGTGGAGCTGTAGTTTGGACGAACTTACCTGCTATCGGAGATCAGGTAACTTATACAGAGGAAGGGCTTAGTGCAGGCTCTTTTCGTACTAGTCATCTGTCTTGTATGGTCAGTCGTAGGGTCATGGGGAGACTTGGGATGGCAGCAATAGGATTTCTGCAAATTATCCAAATTTGAATTTGAATTTAATATCATTACTTGTCCAATATCGACTTCGCATTCGTTATTCAGATCTGAACATTTGGTAATCTCCGATGTATTAATATCACTAATGACTCATTATTTCGATGAATTATTTCTTTGGATAAAAAGATTTATGTAAACATTTATTCAAAATCTCACTTATTAGATTTCATTATGGAAGACACAATTATTTTTTTGAAGAATTTGCCATCATATATCTGATCCATACATAATATCAAGAAAAATGGATATAAATTTTTTATTGCTACTTAATATCAATGCATATCCCAAATGAATTGGCTTATTTAGAAAAAGTTTTGTTCTTTGGAAGATCTATCTCGTGTCTAGTAATGCATGGTTCCACTTTGTAAGAACATTGAATCATTCTTTTGAAGCTCATCTTGTAAATGATCTGCTTGCCCTGAAATGATCCAGTTCAATAGGAAAATCCTAATTCATTAGGCCTTTCGATACAATCAAACAAAAAGCCCCAAGGGCGTCATTGTTGGAAAAAGTTCAGTTCGAAAACGATTTTCTTGTACAACAAAAATTTTAAATTTTAAATTTAAAAAATTGAGCCAGTTTGTTATATTTATAGTAATAAACCCTTTACCGAAATCACACATGCATTTTTGACTAGACGAGTCATTGTCGTCCTCGACTTTCAACTGAACGACCTTCCCCACTATTCTTGTACCACAAACTGCTTCGAGTGTGGGTTTGAACGAATTCGAATAAAGCATAGAACCATAAATTATTTGCTTTACTTTCAGTGGGAAAACAAATCTCTTTTTATTAGAAACCAATAAAATTGTTATTCCGGAAAATATAATTTATAAGTAGAAAATAAGTTTTCACTATTTTCGGGCAGAATAACAATATCTAAAAGTTGTGTATTTAGTTTATCTATTTATAGGGAGAAGAAGTGAAACCCTTATTGAATTGTAAAAATCTATTTCAATAAAAAAACTAAATCCTAATCTAACTAGGATTAGGGGGGCAACAACCCTAGTTAAATAAATTAGGGTTTGTCGTCTTATGTATCATCATAAGAGGAGTTTGAGCTTTTATTGTATCAGGTCCAATTATAAATACTTCTTAGACTTTCAACTTAATACTTTTTAATTCAATTCAATTCAATCCAATCCAATATTTGTTTTTTATTTCCCAAAATAAACATCATAAATTAATTTAAATAATTTAATTAATTTCTCAATTAAATAATTTTCTCAATCTAATTCTAATTCTATTAAAATCATAACGTCTTTATTATAAAAAAAATTATGAGAAAATATATTTAATATTTCTACATTTAACTAATTCACTATGACCAATTAATTTATTTTTATTTTCGAACTTCATTTAATTAATTAATTAATAATTTGAAAACTATAAATTAATTTTCAAGTCATTTTCATTTAGAGAAAGCTGCATTCATTTCAAAATGTATTTCATTTATCAAACTTTACAATTTCTATCCGTTTTTATTCATTTGATTCATCATACAATTCATTTTTTGTTTCAATGAGCTAGCGGAGAGACCGATTAAACTATAGTATCATGACTGAGCTTTCCTTAATGACATGCCATTACGAAAGCAACTTGATTAGTGTTGACCTTATTATAAGTGTGTTATCCTCATAAAATATTATTAATCTCTTTAGGATAAATCTGCTTTCCTAATACGATCCTATTTTATCTCATGACAACCATTACGTCTTCTTTCATGAAAAGTCAATCACCATCAAATAGTAATCAAGTCATTCATTACAAATACGAATAACCCATGACCATATTTACTTTTCATCATGTAATACCCATGAGAGGATATCATTTACCCAT
Organism: Gossypium arboreum; assembly: GCF_025698485.1. Classification (NCBI taxonomy): domain Eukaryota; kingdom Viridiplantae; phylum Streptophyta; class Magnoliopsida; order Malvales; family Malvaceae; genus Gossypium; species Gossypium arboreum. Next base: position 2,597,863 of record NC_069082.1, on the reverse strand, counting down.
ATCTCAGGTTATGAATTCTATTGTCGTAAATAATGCTACGTATTGTAAAAGTCATATACCCAATGCACCAACTTTTAATTTCTTATCCATTTAAACTTAAGCTACATACTATTGTGAATGATGCTACATGTTGTAATAGTTAATTACGATCATAGTTATACATATGTATTGATTGAAGTGATAATTTTGTTTGTGCATTGTATTGATTGATTTTGATTCTCGTATTGATTGTCATTTTAAATTTAAAAAATAAAAATTAGATTGATTTTGATTGTTGTTATATTCATTTATTAATTGTTATTTCAACTTTAAAAATTGGAAAGTCTAAAAAGAGAGAAATATGGATTCCTAGCTTCAAAGAGTTAATTTTCATGGGCCAATAGAACAACCAATAGCAAGTATTTATCAAAAAATAGAAAAGAAGAAAAAGTTGAACCAAAAACGGCTAAACAACTACAAATGTTGCATCATTTGCATGCTTTAGAATATTCTAAAGCTGCTCTTAATCTCAATGCTAATGCTTTTCACTCTCAAGAGCCAAAAATGCAGTTCCTTCATATTCAATTTAGAACTTTATAGCCCATATAATTTGTTTCCAAATTTGATAAGGGCATATTTTTCCCGCAAAGTTCAAATTAAATATTGGAACTTTGGAATAAAAAGGAAAATGAAAATTTGAAACTTGGAACAATCCCATGTGTAACCCTTTAACTATTGGGATGAAATCTAATGACAAAGTTAGAAAACCAAAGAAAAGAAAATTCAGAGCTTTCCTTTGAATCTAATCAACAGACAAATAAGAACGTAAAAGCCAAAAGGAAAAAAACATAACCCTCATTGTTTAATTAGGTTTATGTCTGTTTTTACACCTCATGACAACCAATCAATATCATTGGAAGATTGTGAAAAATTAAAAATTTAAATACCATTGGGAAATTCTGGAGATATTTTGGGATTTGGGTATTTTGAGTTGTTTTATTTTTTAATTTGGTCCTGATAGTTAATCAAACTTTAAATGTGATGGTTATTTTCTTTGTTTTGTGTGTGTGTGTGTGTGTGTGTATTGGTCTGTTTTGTACTTTCATTGTCTTTTTTGACTAGTCTATTTAGCTTTCTCTTGTTTTTTTTTTTTTTTGGTGACTATTAGCTTTCTCTTGTTAAACCCCATTTTCTAGAATATCCAAAGGTTCCATCTTTGAAAACCCAGAAATATTTATGAACTTGTGAATTTGGGTATTGCTTGTTTTTGTAAGTTCTTCATTGGTTGTTTCATGGGTCAGTCAAGGTTCATTGATTTTCTCTTTGTGCTTTTGACTTGCTTTACTTGTTTTTCTTCTTCTTTTGGAGATCAAAATTTGGATAAAATCACTGAGCTACCTGGACAGCCAAAGAATGTTGACTTTAATCAATATTCAGGGTATGTGACTGTAAATGAAGAAGCTGGGAGGGCATTATTTTACTGGTTTATTGAGTCACCATTGAACCGTAGACCTGAGACAAGGCCACTTATTTTATGGCTTAATGGAGGACCTGGTTGCTCTTCAGTTGCTTATGGAGCAGCTGAAGAGATTGGTCCTTTTCGTATTAGACCAGATGGCAAGACACTTTACTTCAATCCTTATGCTTGGAACAAGTGTAAGTCTTCAATGATCTTTGTCTTGTATTATGTTCTGTCTGAATTTCATTTAAGACTTGCTTTGTTTCAATTGTTTTTTTCAGTGGCAAATACACTATTCCTTGAATCTCCAGCTGGTGTTGGTTTCTCATACACAAACACAACATCAGATTTATACACTTCTGGTGATAAGAGAACTGGTAAAACTTGTTTGCTTCTATATGGATAATTTGGTATTTGTAATGCAATTAGTTCATGTTTTTTTGGGATCTTGGTGTTGTAAATTCGCAGCTGAAGATGCATATGTTTTTCTGGTTAATTGGCTTGAAAGGTTTCCACAGTACAAGTACAGAGATTTCTATATTGCAGGAGAAAGTTATGCAGGTGTTTCTTCGATCCTGGTTTTCGGCTTTAAGATTTTACTAGGTTCATATAAGATTTTTATGTTTTTGGGATTCACTTTCAGGTCATTATGTTCCTCAATTGGCTCAAATTGTTTATGAAAGAAACAAAGGGGTTCAGATTCCTGTTATCAATTTCAAAGGATTTATGGTAAGAATGGGTTGTTGGAATTTCAATCCTTAATGGTAATCAGCTCTTTTGTTTTATGGGAAAATGAGTTACTGTCATCGGATTGTATAGGTTGGAAATGCTGTTACCGATGACTACCATGATTTTGTTGGCACATTCGAGTACTGGTGGACTCATGGTTTGATATCTGATTCCACCTATCGAAACCTGCAAGTTGCCTGTGACATGGGATCAGCTACACATCCCTCCTCAGAATGCACAACTGCTCTTGAAGTTGCCGAAGCGGAGCAAGGAAACATCGATCCGTATAGCATCTTCACACAACCTTGTGCAGATACCACATCGTTAAGACGCAACTTAAGGGGTCATTACGTAAGTTTCCATCAATCTCTTTCTCCCCCCTTATGAACACAATTATAGAACTTTCCACTTATCTGTAAACTGACAGGGTTTTACATATAATCCATATGTTTATGTCACTAATATAGCTTTAAATCATGGAATTGATACATATGTATATACACATATGTATGTATGTATATATGGAATGTTGAGAAGATAGTTTGATTTGATTTGAGTTTGGATGACTGTTATCTTTCCTGTCCGTAAATTCATGCTTATCACAGACTATGATCGTATTAACATGCAGTAAAGCTGAATCATTTGTCTGGAAAACTGGCTATGTATGCTACATGTGATGTTCTAAGATATTTTTTGATTCATTATGCGAAGCAAACACATTAAGTAGAATTTGTATCTTTCCGAAAACTCCGAGAACTTTTGTACTATGACTGGTTTTCAGGTGGGACTCGGCAGTAAATCTGTGGGATCATCTCAGTTATATGCCATTGTTGAATTTTATGAAAGCCTGTCAGAAGCCATTTAATTAGTTTAACAGTTGTGGACCATAAAGTACTCTCCCGTTAAAGTTGCTGCACTCAATAAAGAGACAAAAAATAAAAAAAAAGGCAAATATCTTCGCATTCAATATGTTATGACGATCGAGTTTAGTCATAAGATGATGGCAATTGTGATTAGACAATTTCATATGTCTTTATTTGGTTGTTGCATAGTTTTTAGTTGTCCTTGCTGTTTTCTCTACTAATTTGGTGCGTTTTTGCTTATGGGGTTCGGACATTCGACAGCTAGATTTACTGATATAGTTCATGAACCTAATTTGCTATGCATGTAGTCTCTAAATCATCGAGTTCCGAACAAGAATGTTTGAACCCCTTTAATTTTGATTAAGCTTGTTTGTTTTGTTTTCCTCCATGCCCTGGTTACTGATCCTGGAATTATCCATTCCGACCCTGCAATTGACCTTGTTTGTTACTTAAACTGCAGCCATGGATGTCAAGAGCTTTTGATCCATGCACTGAGAGGTACTCGAAAGAGTATTTTAATCGCCCCGAAGTTCAGAAGGCACTTCATGCAAATGTAACTGGTATTCCTTATCAATGGGAAACTTGCAGGTGGGCGATTAAATATTGATTTTGGATGATTTCGTTTTAGACATCCAGTAAACGTTGTTTACAAAGATGTTCGATTTTACAGTGATGTTATTATGTTCGATTTTACAGTGATGTTATTGGATATAACTGGACGGACTCTCCTCTCTCTATGCTTCCTATATACCAAGAACTAATTGCTGCTGGTATCCGGATATGGGTATACAGGTAAGTTAGCTCTCTTTCTTTCTCCTTGTCTCCACAAATCGCATTTTATGTTAACCGGAGGGTTGTATCTTGTATGTTTTTTGTTGCTGAAGAAGTCACTAGGACTGTTGCCATTGGGAATTTATTGGCAAATGTTGAAGAATCTAACATAGCCAAAATCGACCAACTCCAGGCATGAGCTTTATGAATGTTAGTCAATTAGTCCATGTTATGGTTAGACTCTTTAGGATGTATGCCCCATTCGATGTTCCTCACCTATGTTTGTTTGACTAAATTTGTCGGGATTGCCTTAAACCGGCTGTCTGGTATTGTGAGAGTTCTGAGGATTCGGGAGGGCCCCTAAGATGATCATATTCTAACCTGGAAATTGTTCAACCTTTCATATCCGAATTAGGGTACCTTCGCCAAGGGTCTCTGGTCTCAAACTATCAGTAAAATCGGTCCTTTGTTTCGTTTATTGTACTTTTCCTTTTTTCAGTTTCGATAGCTGGTCCGGGTTTTTCTTTGTGTGATTAACACTTTTGTGCAGTGGAGACACTGACGCAGTGGTTCCGGTGACTGCAACTCGATACTCCATTGATGCTCTGAAACTACCTACCATTAACAAGTGGCATCCTTGGTATGAAAATGGCAAGGTGAGTCCTTATAAACCCACACATTCTTCAAACTTTAATCCTATTGCAGCCTCATTGCATGTTTTTCTCAAAAAATAGGGTTAAAAAACTGTTCTTCCGACTCTATTTTTCTTGAAGTACTTGTGTCTGACATTACTAAACATGATCATGGAGATATGATGTTATAGGACTCCAAATATGTGAGCAAAACCTAAAAGAATTGAACATACCTGTATTAAGCACATATCAATATCTAACACTTGGTCTGAGTAACACTCCGGTTTAATTATTTTTTTGAATTAAGGTTGGTGGGTGGAGCCAAGAATACAAAGGGCTGACATTTGTGACAGTAACCGGAGCAGGTCATGAGGTTCCACTGCATCGTCCTCGTCAAGCTTTCATTCTTTTCAGATCATTCTTGGAGAACAAGTCAATGCCAAGTTACTTGTATTCATTGTCCGCCGTGAATAAGTGGAAAGAATTTTAGACTAGTTCATAAATCGGGTTGCGGAAATAAAAAATAATAATAAGTTGTAAAATGATAAAAGTATTAGCCCGATTAAACTCTGTCCATTCATTGCTAGTTGCCCGTATCTATTTTTATTGCAAGGGTAACAAAGATAATCTAAAATTTCTTATTTCAACTCATCGTTATGTAAAACTAAATTAGTTTTACACAAATGTAAGAAGATTTCTCGTATACGTATGCGTGTGTGTCACAAAAAGGGGAAAAAAAATGAAAGTAATTTTTGTAGTATTGAGATTCATGTAACCTCTATAATTGTTGATGGAGCGGAGTTTCTGTGCAATCAAACATTGTTGGTGCCGTTTATCTGCAACTCTTCTGATTTCTTTCCAGCAGCAATCAAACTCTTAGCTGCCAATCTCTCCTCCAATGCTCTGGCCCCTTTTTCTCTGCAATCCGTCATAATGAAAGAAGTCCATTACAGTCTTCAACAACAGACATCTTATGCGACAACTGCTGCATATTTCTACAGAAGTTCCGGCTTTTGCCTTCATAACTTTCCTTTCTTAAACATCTTCCAACTTGTTCATCTTATTTCTTCCAACAAGGTTTGACCATTTTTCAATATATTAAAAGATAAAATGTTCATGAAAAAGTTTATGGTGTTCATATCGGATGTTAGATTCATTAGATATTCAATACAATAGGGATGATGAGACATTGAACTTTCCAATGAGTATAGCAGGATTAACATATATATGTACCTTCTTCTTGATGCTTCAATGGGGTCAGAACCAGGTAATGGTGCACTTCCCAAGCTATAACCCAGAGTATCTATGAAAGCTTCAGACTTTCCACAAAGATTCCGGTGAAATTTTGATGCAATGAGATCAATGATTGGTCTGGACCAAATCGCATGCAAACACTTGTGAAAGAGCTTAAAGTGAATTATCTTATCATATCATAAACTAAAAGGAAAGGAAAATAATACCTGAGAAATTCAGGGAAGAACGTCGAGAATGCAAAATCTTCATTCGGATCACCCCTATGCTTCGATTCTGGTTTTCTCTGGAGGTACCTGAGGTAAATCCAGCCCATATATGTTCCAAATATCAAAGTTGAAAGATATGTTGCTGACTCTGGAGTGAAGAAACTTATGGCCATGGAAAGCAACAGCATTAAGAGATGGAAGCCACTGCAAAGGATAGCATCATAAAGAGTCAGCTAGAAAATCTTTTTATGTCAAAATGAATTTAATGTTGCTAGTAATATAAAATTTTACCTTTGCTTTTATTTTCAGCCGAGGCAACTCTTGGTCGGGTACCATTTGCTTGATGCCAACCAAGAAGCCTGCTAGCACCCCATGGAAGCCAGAAAGTGGCATGTAACTAGCACAAAGACCAAACAAGAATAAGAGGCATAAAAAATGTAAACATGATGGGAAAAAAGATTAGGCTAAATTTTGCAGAATGTGTTTCATCAACTTCAAAATACACACACCATTGTCATACAGATCAGTCAGAGAAGAAGAGGAGAGAAGTGTGCTTCGGTTTTTATAAATTTATTCTCTTCGCTTCTCAAACATTCAATTGAGAAGAAAGGTGGAGAAAGAACAAGCAAAAGAGGAAATGGCATAAGGAGAGAAGTAACCAAATATAAATGCTTCTTAAACGCATAGGGAGATCATAGCACTCACAGGTAATTTTCCTGCCTTGTTACGCCGTACAAGGCAATAGCAGTAATGAAAACACAGACAGAAGTTAGAAAGTTAACTGCAAAGATGAACTTCAAGAACTCCTTAGAACCCCATGTCGGCTCAAGCAACTTCCCCATGAAAAGAAGACCAAGAGTGCTGACCACCAGCTGCAGAAATCAGTAAGCTTCAATACAACTATATGGTTGAAAGAAAAAGCTAAAGGAAAATGAGGCAAAATAAAGAGTATAATACATGTTCATACCCCTTGAATAGATTGTTCAACGTAACTGGCAGTTATGAGGTTCCAACCAAAAGGAATCGTCCTGAAAAAATAAGTTTTAGGAAATTAACTAGGAAACAAATGCATCACTCTCTTGCATCTAATGTTACTTGGACTCGGTTGTCAGTGTTGCATGTGGATATGTATCCGCCATGGGTATGGTTAGATTTTTCCAAGTTTTTTTCATGTATTTGGAGGACCCTCTGAATTCATATCCTCATATCTATCTGTTGGACAAGAGCCCAAGCAACATAGCTTGCATCTCAAGGAATCCAACACCAACCACAGATAAAGATGTAAAGCTATAGGTACATGGTATACAACCAGATCACGATCCAAAAATGGAAAATCCATTCTTCTGACAGGGCAGGATCTCATATTAATTTTCCCAAGTCCTCCAAACCATTGTTACAGCTTTAATCACTGAACCAATACCAGAAGGCAGTGGTTTCTAAACCAAGATCCACCTTCAAGTTTCAAAACCCATATCTAAAACCTAAACAAAACCCTGAAAACCACTCCCTTCTGCCAAGTGTAAAACATAATAATTCAACTGATCAAACAGTAAGTAGCCATGTGAAGGAAGATGATCAAAACAATGATCTCTATAAGTTTGTTCAAGCATTAGAATCAAAATCTCGGCATATAAATGTTGAAATCATAAGCCATTCTGTTAACCCTTGGATAAAAGCAATGAATATTCTAATTAACTAAAAATAGCTACAAAAAACTCCATATAGTTGTAAATAGTTCAATCAAGTTCCTAAGTCCAGATCTAAGCAATCAAATTAAAAAATGTAAAAAAGATTAAATATTCCACTTAACCAGAAGGGAAAAAAAAAACCCTGTAATGGTAAATAGCCAATCAAATTCCAAAATCCAGATCTAAACATCCAAATAACAAAATAGAAACATCAACTATTTGATTAAAACTAGAACCAATTCATCTATAAATATACATTGGACAGGATTACCAAAAACGGAATACAAAAGTTCCAGTGTAATGATCCTAAGACTTTGTTCAAATAAAAATGAAGTTTGACTAAAATCCTATATGGGTAATTCACCAAAATCAACAACCAAAACAAAAAACCAAGTAAAGAAAAATCCAAACTTTCTCACATGAAAAAGATGAAACTTCAATTAAAAGCGGGGAAAAAATGGGAGAAAGAACCTGGCGGGAATAAGAGCAAAGTAAGTAGGGCAAGAAGGAATAAGCTGAACCACAATGTGAACACCGACTAGTATCAGTACTAGTCCTTTACATAGCTTCGTAAATTCATTGAATATTTCACTTCCCTATAAACTCAAATTCAACAAAATTTTAGAAAAAAAAAAGAATTTTGAACTTTGGGGTGTATTTAATTTTCGTTTTCTTTTTAGAATGTCAACTTGGTGAAGATTATATTACCGGAGAGCCCATGGTGAAGAGAGTGAATTGTAGCAGTGAATGGGATTCTTAGTGGGGGAGGAATAGCAGAGATGTACTATGAACTATATATGTATATATATATGTAAGGATATATGTGAGGATTAATGTAGAGAGTACGACTACATTAATCATTAGATGTAAAAACGCTGTTGTCATAATTTTGGCAATGCGGGGAAAATTAATATCAATAAATGTTCTTGTTATCATATTTATTATATCATCTTTCTAAAAGAAGAAAATATTAATGTCGGGTTTAAAAGCTCTTGAATAATTAAATTTAGGTGTAATTATATATAATTATATAAAATTGTACATTTGATAGTCACTATAATTGATAGGTATCATCGAATTGAGTGTAACTGGATAACTCGTTTGCTTTTTCAATTCTAAAAGAAAGAATGATAATTTGAGTAATTACATTTAAATCTAATTTTAAAAAAATGTTTTTATATAAATTATATAATTTATATTATAAGCATAAATATATACGAGTGTTTAAGATGATTATGGCAAAAAACTTTTTATCTTATAAATCTTAAAAATATTATAAAGATAAATTTGTGAATTTTATAAAATTATAACAAAAATTATATTATTTAAATCTTAAAAATTTTCTAAAATTATCATAAATAAGTTTATTATAAAAATAATTTATATGTAATAAAGTGTTATTATATATTTATTTATAAAATTTATGGGTAAACTATATAAATCAAATAGGAAACGACATAAAGAAACCTAAAAGGTGATCATGGGCCGCTCGGGCCTCAATAAAATTTTATGTCAGTTTCTTAGGCTCGAGCCTGACTTAAAACTAGGCTTAAAATTTTGTCCAAGCTCGACCTGGACAAAAATATTAAAACTCGAGTCCGACCCGTCCATAATAATTTTTAATATTATTATTTTTATATAAAAATAAATTTTAAAATATAATACACCAAATACACTAAAAAGCAGTAAAATAAATATTTTTAAATAAATTGAAAATAAATTAAAAATATTTATACTTAAATAACACTAATATAAGTACAACTTAACAAGCAAATACCTTTAAAATAGTAGCAAAATTAACAATAAAATAATAGTTATATAATATCCAAATAATAACAACAAAATAGTATCAATATAATAGCGAAACAACACTAAAACAGTTACAAAACAACAGTGAAAGCAACAAGTTTTTTTTTTTTTTTTGCAAATTTGGGTTAGGTTGGGTCCAAACCAAAAAAGCTTACCTGAGGTTCGACCCGTGTTGAAAACGGGCCTCATGTTTTGCCGAAGCCCGATAATGGAAAAAATATTCCCAGATTCAAAAAATTAAAAGAAAAACACTTCATTCTCCAAAAATAAAAATAATGTTGATGCCAACTAAGTTAAGACTCAGTCAGAATTATTATGTATAACTTTTTATATCGTTACTCTATAAATTTTATTATTTTAAATTAAGCGCTATTAATAATATACAAATAATAATTTAAATGTTTTAAAATAAATATAGATTTTAAAATGTTTTAAATTAAATTAAAAATAATTATTGATAATTAATATCCAAATTTATAATATTAAGTTTAAATAATCAATTAAACTTATGTTTAAAAATAGTTTTAATTAATATCTATTAAATTCAATTTATAATAAATTATATTTCCTTCCAAATTGGTTTCTTCAATTACTTATTAAAATATACTTTTATAATAAAATCATATATTAGAAAACCTTTTAAAAAATACAAGACAAATTACATTTCTTTTTGCAATTATTGATAAATTTCATAAAAATAATATAATCAGATACACAAGCAACCTGTGATACATAGAGCACGAATAATGTAATAAACTAATATATAACAATTTTTGTTACCCATGTTTTACATATGATTTTCTTGAAAAAATTTATTGAATTTTAACTTGTGCTTTATGTATCAAATAATATATATTATTTCCGTATATTATCCAAAATGATAAGTCAACCTTCCAGAGGATTATATGAAATAGAGATATTATCTATTTTTAATAATTTAATATTACATCAGTAATTTTATTTTAAATTTTAATATTTTTATTTAAATTTTTTAAATAAAATATTAATATAACATTAAACTATTAAAATTAAATACAAATAACATCACCTCACTATTTTATACAATCTTTTTCCGTTAACCTCCGCCTTATGCAGAAGAACACAAATGTCGAATTGTCTCCTTCCCCACATATCGGCTCAACTAAGATTGGCAAATGCTACGTGGCGCAATAACAAAGCATTTGTTACCATCACTTAGCCAATTAAAATCCACTTTTAGATTACCTCCATATCCACTTCCTTTTCTCTTTAAGCTTCATATTCCCCCAACTTTCTTTTCTTTTCAATTACGTCCCCCCAAACGAAAACCCATTTTCCTCCCATGGCCGCCACCAACACATTGATGAGCTGTGGCATCGCCACCGCTTTCCCTTCAGTGCTTTCCTCTTCAAAGTCCAAGTTCTCCACCGCTACGCCGTTGCCTAGCTTTGGCGCCAATGTTGGTCACCGTGTTAGCATGTCGGCTGACTGGATGCCTGGTCAGCCTAGGCCTCCTTATCTTGATGGTTCAGCACCTGGGTAAAGTTTCAAACAAAAAAATTCCATCTTTCTTTTCTTTTTGTAGCAATTTTTAAGTATTTCTTATGAATGTGTGTATATATATATTTGGTTTTTCAGTGACTTTGGATTTGATCCACTTAGACTTGGTGAGGTGCCGGAGAACCTTGAGAGATACAAGGAATCTGAGTTGATTCACTGCAGATGGGCTATGCTTGCTGTTGTAAGTGTTTTCTTCCCTCAAATTATGGTTTTAGTCTCCATATTTTAATTTAGTCTAATTTAGTCCTCTTACTTACCTTAAATCACTATAACGGCAAATGTTTCTTTTTAAATAAGCCCATTTTAAAAGTGAATTATCACAATAATTATATTTTATTATTTTATATATATATTAAAATACCACACTCATTATAAGAAAGAAAAAGCAAAATTATGTTATATTTATATAAAAATATATGTCTAACAAATGAGATTTTGGTTGAACAACAAAGTATAAATATTGAAAGCTATAGAGACTTTGGTCCAAATTTTATTATTTATATTTATATATAAAAGATATAAAATGATAAAAATAAGTTTTAAAATAATATAATTTATTTTATAAAGTAAGAATATATTCATTATCATTCAACTGTGTTGGTGTTGGATTCACTCATAACACTAAAATCAATAAAAGGTTTAATATTTAAATAAAAAATTAACTAAATCCTCAAATTGAGTCTAATAAAACTATAATTTGCAGCCTGGTATATTGGTGCCAGAGGCATTGGGGTATGGAAACTGGGTAAAGGCACAAGAATGGGCAGCCGTTCCTGGTGGGCAAGCCACTTACTTAGGCAACCCTGTTCCATGGGGAACTCTCCCAACAATCTTGGTCATCGAGTTCCTTGCCATCGCCTTCGTCGAGCACCAACGCAGCATGGAGAAAGATACCGAGAAAAAGAAGTACCCCGGCGGTGCTTTCGACCCCTTGGGATACTCCAAGGACCCTAAAAAGTTCGAGGAATACAAAGTCAAAGAGATCAAGAACGGTAAAGAACTTCAATCCCTTTTTTTATATGTTTGATGAGAATTGTTTGAGAGTTGAGCTACCCATCCAAGAAAATCCGATTGATTTTGTTGTTTGCAGGTCGTTTGGCATTGTTGGCGTTTGTGGGATTTTGTGTTCAACAATCAGCTTACCCTGGAACTGGACCATTGGAGAACTTGGCAACTCACTTGGCTGATCCATGGCACAACAACATTGGAGATATTATCATCCCCAGATCAATTTCCCCTTGAATGATGGAACATTTTAAAATGATGTCCATTGCCCACTGTGTAAAACTCCCATGTAATCCATAATTCCACATGTAATGTAATGAATCAGGGTTCATGACTTTTACCTATACTATATAGACCATCATCCTCATATATAAGACTAGTATTAATAAAATTTAAACAAATTATAAACTTGTAATTCTTTCAAATATTTAGAAAATTTTTAAATATTTTTTCGAAAATAAGAGTATGTACCAATTAAACATACATATATTTATAAAAGTATTCTTTAGGTCAAAGTATATATACACGTTTTTGCAAAAAAAAATTATAATTATAAACAATTTTAGTAATCTTACAAGAATAACATAATTAAAATTAAAATTAAAAATTTTATAGGCATGAAATTATTATTATACACTTATCTATAGAGAAATTATTTTATGTATCCTTCCCATCACATTACTCACGATTCTTTTTCAATTATTTAATGACATTTCAATTATTATTATACAAGTATTCTTAAAATTAAAATTTTTAGGCATCATCAAATTTTATAGACATGAAATTATTATTATACACTTATCTATAGAGAAATTATTTTATGTATCCTTCCCATCACATTACTCACGATTCTTTTTCAATTATTTAATGACATTTCAACAATTTTTTTAATGTCATTAAAAACATAATTTTAGTAATTTTTTTTACCTTGAATCCTAAATCTAGAATGTCGAACCCTGAATACAAAACCTAAAACACTAAACCATAACCCCAAACCTCAAACATGTAACATTGAACACGAACCATGAATTCCAAACTCATAACCCGTAACCTTAAAACCTTAAACCCTAAACATGAATCTTAAACCTCGAACCCAAAACCCAAACTCAAACCCAAAACCTTAAATCCCAAATTCAAACCCTAAATAACAAGATTTGAGATTTAAGGTTTAAGATTTAGGGTAAATTAATTATCAAAATTATGTGTCCACATGGAAAAAATTGCACAAAAGTTACTGTTTTATTTTAAATTTGGTTGCAAAAAAAACTTATGAAAAAAACAAAATGATTAAAATTTGTAAAAAGAAGAAAATATGTTTGTTTATAATTTAAAAATTAATTATTTTAAATAATTTAATTAAATTTAAATTAAATGGGAGAAAATATTAGATATAGTTGAGTGTATAATAATATTTTGTTATTTTAAAATTTAATAACGTGATATAATTTTATTAGTGCTTAAAAACTATGATTTTTAAGATGATCCTGATACAATTTATTCCCTAATTTTATATAATGTTTAAACAAGTTTTAAACAAATTTAATTTTGCAATATTTTAAAGTAGTCTTTATTATTTTTATTTTAAATTTCATATTAACGATATACGTTTTTAAACATATTCTAAATTCATTATCTTATTTTTATGATTTAAATTGACTATTTTAATTCTAATTGAAAAAAAACTAATTTTAATTATATTATTTAATAACTTAAATATGTTTTTATCATATGATAAACATATTATAATCAATTTTAAAATGTTAAAACAATATTTATATTTTATTAAGTGTTTTAATTCTTTTAGTTAGAAAACATATTTTTAAATAATTGTATAAATTCAAAATGTATTTTAAATTGTGGGCCTACATTGAATATATAAACTGTTAATGTGTCAGAGCAAAGACATTATCCACTTGCCATCATTTTAAATATGCCACCTAAGATTATTTTAAACACTCTATAATATAGTTTTTTAATCTTATCTTTTGTTTTGTAATTAACATAATAATTTATTTGATCCTCTAATTTTTATAAAAAATTATTTTCATCATTCATTTAAAATTTTGTCTCTTTTAATCCTTAAACTTGTACTATTTATCGATCACTCTCAAATAGATAGAAAATTAATATCTATTAACTTTACTAACGTGAAATATCTTGAATTGTCATTTGTGTGTCACAAACAATAAATTATTTTTTAAAAATTAAAATTATAAAAAATTAGAATAATTAAAAAAGTATAAAAATTATAAATATTTTTTAATTTTTAAAATTAATTGTTAATGTATGCGTACATATAGATCGCCATGTGCATACATGTCAAAAAGTTAACAAATGTTAATTTTTATCTATTTTGAAGTGATTTAACAAACAAAATAAATTCAATGACTAGAAGAAACTAGAAATTAAATAGAAGATTGAAATGATTTTTTTTAAACATTAATCTCATTATATGTTATTGATCATATCTGTACTTTTTGGTATAATGCATAAAATTACCCATAACTCCTCCCAACTCTTAAATAAGAGAATAGTGTACTTAAAACATACTCGACTTTACATCCTTCGATACTAATCGAGTTAAAAGTTAATCAACTAAAAAAAATAAAGATAATTACGAAAGGAAAGATGAGATTAAAGAAAGGCCCCGTGATAGATAATACCTATTACTTTTATCATAGTTGCGTCATTATCATGTGGTAGTCATGCTGACAAGTCTCGATTTTATTGTGTTGGCACCTAGCATTTAAAAAAAATTGAAAAAAAACTACAAATTGACTAATAAATTCATTTAAATCGATTTATAAATAAATTTGATCATAACCAAAAAAATAAAACTAGAATTAAGCGAATGAAATCGTGTTGGATCCACTAAGGACGGTTCAAGCCCAACCTTTTATGATAAAAGAGATAATTATTTTTTAACCTTCTAATTTTATAAAAAATTATTTTAATTCTCTTTTTATTTTTATTTTTAATATTTAAATTTATGTTGTTTGTCAAATTACACTAAGTAGATGGAAAAATTAACGTTTGTTAATATTACGATGTGACATACACGTGGATGCTACATCAATAAAATTAACATAGGTTAATTTTTCCATCTATTTTAAGGTGATTTGATAAATAATACAAGTTTAAATAATAAAAGAAACCAAAAAAAATAAATGAAGAGTTAATTTTAAAATTTTAAGGCAAAATAAATTATTATACCATATGAAAATGCATTCACCAACCGATGAGCTAAAAGGTTTGATGCGTGTCACACTCTTGTATTAATAAGTTATGATGCATGTCACACTCTTGTATTAATAAGTTATTATGATTAGATTAAAAAATAAATTAAATTAGATTATTATTGAGTAGAGTTTGAATGTTAAGTGAGTCTAAATCTTGTACTTATGGGTCGATTAAGTCTTAGATCCATTGATATGGACATTGTTGTGCAATACAGGAAGACGTGGGTTCGAGTGCGTTAAAGCGCATTATCTTCTTATTTATTGGTTGGGAGAGGCTATTGGTAGTTTTCGGCATTGTGTCAAAAAGAGCAAATATGATCAGAGCTTATAATGAGATTGTTCAAAAAAAATATTGTATTTATGAGTCTAATTAATTGAATTATTGCCCCATTTTATAATACTAGTTTCTAATATGACATATATTGCATGTGACTTTATATGATTAATTTTAAATAATTTTACAATAATGTATTTTAAATTATTGTTAACTATCATTGATAAAGACAATATTTTTAGTTTTAAATAATATACAAAATTTGAACTATATAAGAAAGTAAACTATATCACTAATTTGAAAAAAATTAGGTAAAACAACATACATCAATTATAATAATTTATGATAAATAGGAAATATATTTATATTGAATTAATAAACACATTTAATAATAGTGATTAAAATTAATTGTTGAAATTTGACTTTTTTCAAAACAAACCCACAAAATATTTTTCACTTACGCTAAACAAACAACACACAGATAAAAAAAAATAGTTTTAAGAGTTTTTGCTTCTTGAAGAACGGTGCTTTAATGCTTATTTTTATACAATTCTAACTTATTAATGCAATCTTCAATTTTCTACTAATAATTTTTATTAGATACTACTCGATTGAATATGTCTAACTACTGAATGCTATTTATAAAGCTAACCTTAAATTTTAATTGGTATATAACTCTAATATTAATTAAGTAATAATTAAGATACTTATAGTTCTATTCACGGAATAATTATATTTCACATCAATGAAATTAGCACAGTTTAAAAAATAAATTTAATAGAACTTTTTTTCACCAAAATTTTAAGGGTAAATTACATCAACAGCCACTCAACTTTGGGATAGCTGACAAAACAGTTACTCAGATTTCAATTCAGTCACTCAACTTTCAAAAAATAACAAAACAGTCACTACTAACTGTTTTTCGTTACGTTTGTAATGGAGCTATCGTTTTCTATTATTGACTTAACAGAAATGCCATTTCTCATCCCTCTCCCACCCCCTCTCTCTTCCCCACCATCCTTCCCCTATCACAAGCTCCTTTACTTCTTTGCAAACCTCTCCACCATTGCCCTCTCCCCCTCTTCCCCCTATTCCTTATTCACCATCATTCCTCTCATCCTCAGCAAAGCTGCCATGTCCAAAAGAATGAGCCACTTTGTCATTGTCATCTACTTAAATGCTTTGGCTTCACTCATTCTTTTTCTAGCAGCTTTTTTCTTTACAAGGTTCTTATTTATCTATTTTGGAACTTCCTTATATGCAAGAAAAAGCGGCCACCAATTACTCTATCTTTTTTGTGATTTTTTGCTTAAGCATTGCTGGGTATGCAATTAAATCTAAACAGAGTTCAATAATTCCTTTATTGGTGAAAAAAATTGAGTTATAAAACTAGGTTTTTTGCAAGATCACTTTGATGCTGAACTTTGTAATAATTGGTGTAAGATACAACTCTCCAACCCTTGCTTCTGCTCTTGCCAACTTAATCTCAGCTTTCACTTTTTTGCTTGTTGTTATCTTTAAGTTCGTCTCTGTTGCTATGCCATTTGTAAATTTGAAAGCTACAATTTTGAAAGGGTATCCATCGGAGATAACGTTGGTTTCCTTCTATTGCCTCTTTGGGTCCATTCAATCTGCATTGGTTACTTTGATTTTAAAAGATACCTAAACGCTTTGATGTTGAGTCCTGATATCGAGCTCATTTCTATGATCTACTCAGTAAGCAAACTGCAACTCCCCAAGTTAGCTGTCATTTTGGCAAATCGAAGCTTTGTAACTGAGACCAATTTCGTTTCAGGCTTTATTTGGAAATGTGGTAACATTCGGCGTGCGAACATGGTGCATATGGTGTAAAGGTTTGGTCTTTGTGGCCAAGTTCAAGCCCTTAAGTATCTTTGTGGCTATACTTTATATTGTTGCCTTCTTGGGGTTCATTTTTCTTGGGGATTCTGGTGAAAAGGAAGAGAAGGAAGAGGGGGAGAGGGCAATGGTGGGGAGGTCTACAAAAAAAGTGAAAGGGCTTGTGATAGGGAGAATGATGGTGGGGAAGAGGGAGGGGGATAGGACAGAGATGAAAAATGACATTTCTGTTAAGTTAATAGCAGAAAACGATAACTCTATTACAGATGTAACGAAAAATAGTTAGTGGTGATTGTTTTGTTATTTTTTGAAAGTTGAGTCACTAAATTGAAACCTGAGTGACTAATAATTTACCCCAAAGTTAAGTGATTTTTGGTGTAATTTACCTAATTTTAATTAATAATTGTGGATAGGAGGTTTTTTTTTTTTGAATAATCTTAATATATGTTCTAATCATAACTGCTATTTTTAAGATAATACTTAGAATTATCCATAATCCCTCCCAACCTATAAATAAAAAGATAATCGCTTTAGTCCACTTGAACCACGTTCTCTTGTATTAACAACAATCCCATACCAATTAAGACTCAATGGAGATAATAGAAAAGAATTTTTGCCATGTCAATGTCACTAAAGTTAAATTTAAATCATAACTTAAATTGCACATTACATTATTGTTTCCAACTTATCCTCCCAACAAAATTTGTCCCCTCTTCATAATGTTTTAGGCCCACTAGACTTGCATCATGTTTGCTATTCCTACAAGCAATGTCATATTTTTATTTTGTGAATTTTTTAAAAAAAAATCCTATTCATATTCATATTGAAAACTTTAGTTTATATGGATTTTTAAAGATAAATTTATATGCATACTAAATTATGTCTAAGTTAAAGAATATATATGAAAACTGTAATTTTTTTAAAAATAAAAAGATTATATATAGGTATTTTTTAAAGGTGAATAAACAATTCTCTCTTTAATTTTAAAATTTTAAATAATTTTATTTGATTAATTTTATCATTTTCAATTTAATTGATGTGATTGTTGATGTGATAATAAAAACAAAATATTTATAATATAGTTAGATTATATTTATAAAAACTTTATCTTAAAATTAATTTTCAAAAGAGGAAAAATATCATATGTCTTAAGTTCAAATCCTACCATAATATCGTTTTATTAAAAAATATAAAAGATAAAAATATCCTCGTATTAATATTTGTTACTTTATAAAAATTTTGGGCTTTTAATAAAATACTCAGTATATTAATATTTATTACTTTGTAAAAGTAATAGGTTTTTTAGTAATTTTTAAATTAAGTTAAGATTCAATTGATAAACGATATTAACTTAATAAAAACTTAATATGTATAATAGATAATATTTTGTGACATGTAAAGAATAAAATATATATTAAAACTAACATATTTAGATAGCTATTGTAATTTAGGAATTACCTTAATTATTAAAATTCTTTAAGTTACTCCGAAAAATTATTTGATTAGTCATATTTTCACATATAATCTAGACAATTTTATAATTTTGCAAAACTATCATTTTTAGGTAAAAATATTATAGAGATTCATATATTAAGAGTTATATTATATTTTATTTCTTTTATTTAAAAATAAAAAATTAATCTCTATATGTTAGATTAAAAAGTAAACTAGTTATTTTATTAACAATCCATCTATTTTACTGTTAAAAATTAGCGTTACTAATAAAATAACTAAGCAGTTATACGTGACATGTCACGTGTGCTTCATTTTAACATATAGTAATTAATTGTTAACAATAAAAAAGAATAGCTTTTAATAGAAAAGGCAAAACATAATTTGAGTGTTATCGTAATTCCAAGAACTTAGAAAAATAAAGTGCAATCTAGAGATAATATAAATAATTTCGTTGATCATACCATATTACTATACCCAAGTTTGAAAACATGGTACCTATCAGCACCATCATCATCTTCTTCCTCGACGCTTTCTCTTCCCTTCTAAGCCCTGCAACTTCTTTAAGTGTCTCTTCTTCTTCTCCCAACTCGCCGGCTATGTTGATGCTCGGATTCGATTCCTTCAATCCCCATTTCTCAACCTTTCAACTGTTACAAAACGGATACGCAATTTCATGAGAGGTAATTCAATCTTTCAATAGTTGAATCACACTTTTTTTTTTGGGGGTTTTACAGGGGAGAGAAAAGGGTTTTCAAATCAAAAAGTTCCATAATGTAAAATATATTGGTTTTGATGAATAATCCTTCTCTGTTTCATCATTGATGTATATTTTATTGTACATTTTTCGTTTTAGCTCTGATTTAAGAAATACTGCAGATCTTACACGCAGTTTCTTGTATGCAATTTGATGTGTAAATAGCTATTTGTGCTTTTCTTGTTTTTGGCCATAAACTTCATCATCTATATTCCTTAAAACGTGCCACCATTACGAGTTGCGTGTAAAGACACCAAATATGAGCTACCAGAGAGGTATCTTTATAATTAATTCGGATCTGTTGGCTAAAATCTTTCGCTATCAAGTTTTATTTAAAATTGTATTTTACCTTAAAATAAGGGGTGAAGTCAGAACAAGTTTTTAGGGGTCGAATGAAATTTTATTTTATTTATAGTTTATATCTTTATAATTTTAAAAATTAAATCAAATTTTTATAATTTTAAGGGTCAAAATATAATTTTATATTTATTAAATTAAAATTTTAAAAAATTTTGAAAGGTTTAAATAATAAATTTGCATTTTAGGGGGCCAGAGTCCAAGACCCCTGCCAGCCCCCTAGCTTTGCCTCTACTTGAAACATCTGTTAATGTTAATTATAAGAAAAATTGACAAAACATTATAAATTGACTTATTTGTTTACATTTTGATCAGCAAATCACAAGATTATGATCAAAGAAAAGATTAGATCAAGCAAAAAGAAGTTTTCAAAGAATTCTGCAAAGATTTATTCGGGTCATACTTGCTTTTCTACGAAGTACACAATACCTATTTGAATACTTGTATTTTCGACTTTTTAAGATGAGATGAAGAGAGTGCTTATTTTGTTTAGTTAGGAAGTTATTTCTGTTCAAATTTGTTATAAGCTAGATTTGTTGTTCAGCTTGCAATTAAGCTTTGAGTGAGATTGTATCTTAGTGAATGAGTTATACTTAAATAATGTTTTACTTTTTTAGTAAGACTTCGTTTACATAAAGAGTTTCCAAATTGTGTACATAAACTTTTGATGTCCATTTTTATTTATTCCACTAGCAGTCATTTACTCCCGTTGCAATTTAATATATATTTAAACTAATATCCGCAGAAAAAAATAATCTAATTTAATTAGTATTAGAGTTACATAAATATTTTTTCAACAAATAAATTTAATTAATAATAACCAAGCAAAAAGCCCAGCCAAATGTTTAGTGTAAGAAAACAAAGTCCAATCATGAAGCAAAACAAAACCAAAGACAAAAAACAGTAAATCGTAATCACCAGCAAATGTCAAAAAAGAATCGAACACTACATCAAGCATGAGGAATATAGAAGCTTGACACGACTGTAAGAAGCCTACCACCAAGCCTTAAAAAATTGATTTTGATCACCCCAACTTTTGCTATGGAATCAGCCTTTATTTTAGGTCACGTTGGTAGACTTTTAGTTTGGTAAGCTTGGTAAGCTATGTGACCTTATGCAATTTTTTGGTTTTAAGTTTGACTAAGTTAACTTAACTCAGAATTTTTGATAGAAATTTTCCAACACACTAAAATTAAAGCCAAAGCAAATAAAAAAAAGAAGAAAGAAAAATAAATTACACCTTAGATCAATAAACAATTAGTATATTTATATTTTAATCATTCAACTTTAATAAGTTACAAAATGATCAATGAATTATTTAAAAGTTTTTATTTAAGTTATTAGGTGTTATTTTTTTTATTTATTAGAAAAGTCTGTCTAACGAGTTCCAAACAAGGTTCAATGATTGGTATGGTGAATTAGTACCTATCAAAGAGTAAAAAAATATACCTTAAATCTATGTCAATTTGATTATTAGTTTCAGAGATTGCAGAATAAAATTATTTGAACTTTGGTTTGCAGATTCATGACATTCAAGTTGTTTTATAAAAAAATAAATTACAAAAAGAAGGGAAATAAATGCTTGCTGTTGGTGCATTTTGTAAATTCATGATGTTTAAAGTTGTTTTATAAAAAAAATAAATTGCAAAAGAGAAGGGAAATGAGAGTTTTCAGTTGGTACATGTGATGCAAACAAAGAAGATCATATAACAAGGATTTTAACAGTACATGTGATGCAAACAAAGAAGATCATATAACAAAGATTTTAACAGTTAAGTGAGTTAAATGAAAACTTAGTTTTATGAAAATTTTGTAATTTTTTGAAGTTAAGTGATCAAAACGTAAATATACTAATAGTTTAGTGGCATTTGGTGTAGTTTACCCAAAAAAAAATGAAAAATATCTTATCGATTTTTCACCTAAAAGCTATACTCGCTTTTTTCCGTTCCTCTTCCTCTTCTTGTTTCATTGTCAGAAGCTTCAATCAAAGGAACAAAGAAGCAGTGAGAGATGCATCTATGGCCATCAGTTAGACTAAGGGATTCATTCAAAATCGCTTATTTAAGAAAACTAGAATGGAACCTCCATCGAATGAAATCAGAGAAACAATCTTCTTCTTCTTCCCCGAGGATTCCAAGCAACCAACAAAATCTCTTAAATGAGGATCAAGAAGCTGCCCACTCGAAATCTGCTCCTTCCAAGTGTTGTGCTAGCTTCATTTTGATCTGTAGAGAGATTTTCATGGTCCTTTCTTGCTGCTACTGTTGCTTCTGCTGTGGAGGTAACTCTAAATTCTCCCTTTTGACTTTCTTTTTCCAGTAAAAAATTGTTGAAAGATTAGGTTTTTTGGTGTGAGTTTTTGATTTTATGTTGGTTTATGGTGTTTATAGACTTGGGTTTTTTGTGTTTACTCGATTTTGATATCTCCTTGTTGCAATTTTGTGGTTTATTTTTGTTTCTTTACGTGAATTTTTAATTTTATGTAATTTTAGTGTTTCATTTAGTTCATTGGAAATGGGGTCTTTGAATTCAGAGCATTTCACTTTTTTGCTTGATTTATTATTATTTTTTTTTTAAGTTTATATGTTGAATGGTCAAGCTTTTATTTTTGTGCTTTGCTTGAGTGGTTTTGAAAAGTTAGGTTGTGCTTTATGAGGTTATTCATTTAATAATTCCAACTTAGCAATTCAGCACAAATTGATTTGAGTAATGCTTAACAAATTTACCTCTATTTCTTGACATATTACTTGATTAAATCGCTCAGTCACTCAAATAGATTGATGGATCATATTTTGTCAGCTTAATTCCTGGATGAGTGTGTTAAATAATCTCTGTGTTCATGTTTTAGTGATTCTGCGAAAGCAAGATGGCTTTGGTTGTTTGATTTAGCATCATAATAGTGCAAGCCTTGTATGATCGAACAGGTGAAATTTGAGTCGTGTTTGGTTCAAACATCAACCTTGAATTATTGATTAAAAAAGATGACTGAATTGAACAGACAACGAGACCCCTATTTTCATCCTAAAATCGGAGATATAAAGTTAGTATTTAGAAGTCTAAGAGCTCTAATGTCTTTGATATACAGATAAACAAATTTGCAAAGGATAATGAAGTTTAGAGATGAAAAGTTAATATTTACGTTAGCATAAAGTACACGTGGCACGCCATTTGTCACTGTTTGGTTATTCTGTCCACCATGCCAATTTTTAACAGTAGAAATGGATGAACTTTTTGACAGAAAGCATCAGTTTGCTCTTTGGTCTAATATACAACGATTAATTTGCCTATTTTTTTAGTGGGGGGGGGGGATGGAATCTGACATGTAGTATAGGACAAAATGCCACTTCTTTAGTTTTTGAAATTTAGATGAAGTCTTGACTGGTGATGTTTATAATGAGATTTGATGATAAAAAGTTCAAGAGGATATTTATCTATGATGGTAATCTGGTAGCTCTCTTCATTTTCTGAAAATATATGAATTGGAAAACACTTGGGATTGTGATGTTCTTAACAACTATCTTTATTTTTCTTTTGATGTTTCTCTTGGGAGTTGTTCTACTTGACTTTTGAGCCTTTGGAGGATGGAATTTCTAGCGAAGCTTTCAATTTTTTTTTCTTTCCAATCCTCTTCCGGAGTTGATGCTTGCCATGGACATATATGCATGCACAGCAAACCCTTTTATTCCCACCTTTTAAAGGCTAATGTAGAACAAATATAAGCTTTTTGAACTTTGAAGAATTGAACTTTTCAAGTTCCCATGTTCGTTTTTCCTTTGTGTTTTAGTTTAGTGAGCTTAGCCAAGAAGCAAAGGTACTGGAAAAAGCCACCCGTTTCTTCTTTCAGTACACTTGTCAAACTGAGCACACACAAGTGAAGCCGTTTTATATTTGCCTTAAAAAACAAGAAACCCAAAAGACAAGAAACCCAAAAGACACCATAGTTTTGCTTCCGTTTAAGCACAACCGACTTCTAGTGATGACCTTTGTCATACATTCTTACTATATCAGCTATTCTTTCAATCTTCAATGGTTTCTGGAATTGCTTTTGAGACATTCGTAGCTCTTGTTATACCTGTTTGTTTTATATACTTGTTTTTGCATTGCGTAATTCGTTATTATCATCGCCTAATATGAATTACCCCCTTTCAGCTTGTGTCGATGAAGAAGATTACTGATGGCATTTGTTTTAGGCGCCGAATCCGTGTACCTTGACCGCAGAATTGTACAAAAATGAAATACAAAGAAGTAAAATTGAATAATATTTTGCAAGAATCGAATTCTAATAACTGTATTGTGGCAAAAACTATATATTTGATTGTTATAGGAATAGGATTGATGTTGTTGATCATGATATCAAGTCATTGATGTAGTGAATGATTTGTTGTATAATCTATTTTATGTTAATGTTTGTAGAAACTGTCACCTTTTGTTGATTCAATTAGGAATGCCTTCCATAGCTGGTGGAAGCTAAGCTTCTTGCTGGGATTTATTGTTAAAAACGGTGTTGTAAAATTAGACCGGACCAACCGGTTGAACCAGAAATCGGTCTGAATTGGGAATCATTCAATTGTTTAAGAATTGGTTTGAACCAGTAAAAAACCAGAAAATGAATTGGAAAAATGGATATGTCACGTAAACAAAGTGAATAGAGAATATATTTTTCCATTTAGTTTAAGAATTGAAAGGGATGAAAAAGTAATTTTTTTAAAGTTGGAGGATTAAATTAGTTATTATATTAAAAACGGGTTTAATTGGTTGGTTCAATTAAGTTGAAAAATAATTAAAAGTTTATTTAATTTACAAAATAAAATTGTATTATTTTTATATTTTTATATAAATTTATTAAAATCAATTACAATTTAGAAAACAATAAAAGGAATTTCTTCTTCCAAACAAAACTTCATTTATTTATAATACAATTTTTATAAATATTATTTTCACTTAATTATTTCTTATATCTTGAATGAGTTCAAAAGTCACAATAGTCCCTGTTATACGGTTATTTATTTATTTATTATTTTATTTTAGAAAATGACAAAATAGTCATTTAAACTTTTTGCAGTATGAAACTTCTTGCGGGTGTCCCGTGCAAGAAGACATCGAATTTGTTCTATGGTACACGTATCATATATCTATATTTAAATAGGTATAATAATTTATTTGGTCCTTCAATTTTGCAAAGGAAATATTTTAGCCATTTATTTAATTTTTCGTTTTTTTAGTTGTTACACTTACATTGTTTGTCCAATCGTCCTAAAATAGATAGAAAAGTTAATGCCTGTTAATTGTTTGTCCAATCGTCCTAAAATAGATAGAAAAGTTAATGCCTATTAATTTTAGTGACGTGACATCCATATGTATGTTATGTTAACAATAAATTAGTTATTTAAATATAAAAACATCAAAGAATATTTTTATAAATTTTAAATTTAAAAATTTAATTAATTGATGATATGTCAATACTGTGTATACATCAACAAAATTAATATCGTTAATTTTTTCATCTATTTTGAGGTGGTTTGACAAACAAAACAAGTTTAGAGGTTAAAAGAGAAAAAATAAATATAGGACTAAAATGATATTTTTGTAAAATTGAAGAGACAAATAAATAATTATGTCATTTAAATATGTCTCTAAGTTTGAGTGTTATTGATGTTTTAATATACAAATAATTGGATTTAATTAGTCAATAACCCTCCTCCTGCTTGCAATGTTTTAAATTGACTGGATATATTATCAATAAAAATTTTATTTTCTATGATGCTTAAATTCTTTTAAAAATTAATTTAAAAATAATTATTTTAATTTGTTTAAAATAGATGAGTAAAACTAAACAAATATAAATATGATCAAACATATACACGCACAAAATTTTTTATGATTTATCACTGATATAATTCTACTTCGATTGAGACACGTGACAATATGAGAAGTAATTAGAGAAGCACATACGAATGACTCTTTGTCTTATACTGTCAGAATGATCATTCAGTGATCGATTATCCGCATGCCTTATATCACTATAGAAGGGATCGTTCGTCTTAAACCACTTGATTGGACTCTCTATTAGGCCACCGGAGTGCATTCTCTTCAAGAGGGATCACCTGAAAACTACAGCTTATCTGTAAATGCAATGTATGATGAATTATAGATATACTCATTTTTAAAATTCTAAAAATAAATTTAATAAATATAGTATAATATTTATTATTTTAATGATATATATATTTTTTATAAAGACAAATAAGGGTAGAGTGGTCATTTGAGGAATTCAATTATTTCAATTTTTTTTCCCTTGAAACTCTTTTAAATAAGCAGCAATTGTTGGTGCCTAAATTTTCTCCTTAAATCTCAAATCACAAAAACACCTATTCTCCTGGTACGTCTTCTCTTAATCTCTCAATCTTTCTCTTTACTTTTCCTTACATTTTCTTCATATTCTCAATAATTTTTTCTCTATTTCCATAATTAATATTGTTTAACTGTCCAGATCACTACTTTTTTAACTCAAACAATTTAATTGTATTATTAAAAATAAGATCTTTATTTAATTTGAAAATTATATAAATCTAAATGCTCTACCTTTATTTTTTCCGCTCTGATCTGACTATTCTGTTTATCGATAGTTGTAATTCACTTAGATTTAGATTTTTTTTTTTGTGGGTACATTGTTGTCTGCCTTTTTATGGACCTAGATTTCATGGGTTTTTGAGAATTTTTGAAGGAGATTGCTGATATTGAGTTATAGAGTTGGCTTTCATAGTTGGTGGCATTGTTTTAAATTATCTTGGTGATCAAATCATGTTAGCCATAAAAGTTTGATGTACCAAAGGATTTGGATGTTGAACTTGGCTTAGACTGAAATGTATGCTAGACATGAAAATGAGGTCCTTGGATTCTTAGTAGTCTCTTTGAGTTTTAATTTTACTATGGATCTAGAAAGGGGAAATTGAAGTTTTGATGACTTTTGAGCTGGGGATATCAATGGGGACTGGGGAGGAATGGTTTAAAATCCTTGTGAATGTTAATGTAGTAAAATTGATTCAATGAATGCTTGTTGATCTTACTTGTAGTAAATATACTGATCTTGAGTTTGTCTTACTACATGCTATATGTTAATTGATGCAAATTAAACTTAACATTATCGTATCATGGTTGACCACTATTGAACTAAAGTTATTGCTTGGCCTTCTACTGTTCCGATGGATTTTGTTCTGTTTATTGTGTGACTGGTTTTTATTCCAATGTATTCAATTACTAGAGTACTAAAGAAAAGGAATCTTAATTTTAGAGTAACTGTAACAAAATTCAGCAAATATGGAAGCCAACAGGGGCCAGAACGGTATTCAACAGCTGCTAGCTGCGGAACAAGATGCTCAGCACATTGTCAATGCTGCAAGAAATGGTTAGCACTAGTCTCATTTTTATTTTTCTCACACCTTGGCTTGTAAATAGGTCAAGAATAATAAGATGTTAGTTTCTATGTTGATTCCCTTTATTTGTTTAGATGATATATTGAAGATTTATAGAACATTTTTTGCGTACTTGATTTCATTTGATAAGGAGACTTGGTTAAACAATGTAATTATGTAAACATGCAAGCGCATGTGTGGACTTGTGGAAACGTGGAAGAGAACTTGATTTGACTTTCATGGTTGCTGTTCTAAGAGGTAGTTGTTGCCTTTTTTTTTGGAAGGACTAGATGTCAATTCACATATGTTTCTTTTTTTCAGCAAAAATGGCTAGACTGAAACAGGCCAAGGAAGAGGCAGAGAAAGAGATTGCTGAATATCGTGCTCAAGTAGAGTATGAGTTCAAGAAGAAGGTGGCGGAGGTATGAATTCATAATTTCTTTTTCCTGTTGCAATAACTGCAGTATGCTGAAAATCTTAGATATGAGCAACTGTCCCTTTCTTGGCTTCCATTTACTGAATCTCTCAGACGGTTAAATAGTTTCTGCAAGTTTTCTGGAATTCATGTTCTTATTTAGTGAGATGCTATTTTGCCATTTCCATGGTATCTGAAATCTTATCATGTGATTGAACTGTAGGCGATAGACTTGCTTCGAGACCCAGTTATCCTTGATTATAATATGAGCTAAACCATTAACCATGTTTGTGGATTATCAGAGTAGCGGATACTCGGGGGCTAATGTGAAGCGGCTCGAGACTGAAACAGATGCAAAGATCAATCACTTGAAAAACGAAGCTGCAAGGATATCTCATGATGTTGTACAGATGCTTTTGAAGAATGTGACAACTGTGAGGAACTAGGGGGTCTTCCATGAAGACTGATGGTTTAATTTTCTACAACATTCTATCAATTCCCAAAACTCAGAGCTCATGCTTAGGAACAATTTTATGTCATTATTTTATGATTTGTTGTTATTTTTGTTTGTGCCATGTTCCTGTTCTGAAATAAACTCCAATGTGTGCCTTCTAGAAATGGTTTCTCTTAGTATTTCTTGGAACTTGATCTGAATTCTTGATGAGTCTTGATCTCAGCTCAATATTGTTTAATGGATTCATTTTGTCTCTCTCCTAATCTCAACCTCAACTTTTGCTAATTTAGTTTCTGGAATAATAGTTAAATACAGACATGTTTATCCTTTTTCTCAGAATTGCAATGCCAATAAATCCTGTAAAATTTGCTCCACCACTAAGCCACAGGCAAATAATCCAACTCCACAAATTGCAGGCCAAGCCATTGTTAATCCCTTCTGGTTAGAACCCTCACCTTCTCTGTTCCCCATGGCCCAAGCCATCGCTGGTGGAAGAACTCCATAAAGCATAGTCATGCAATAACCCCCCTGCATCAAAGTTATGAAAATTTAGTGCTTCAAGTTCTACATCCTTAACACCTTTAATTCATTTATGGCTTCGCTTTTAACTTACTGCAATATCTGTAGCAGCAGAGAATGCTTCTGGAACTGTTGTTGAAACTATTAGTGTTGGAGTTACCACCATTGCCATTGCTGTGAACCCGGTTTTATTTCTTCCCCACCAATTTGTCAGTTTGTCTGGTTCCTGCTGTAGGTCATCCAATGCCAATGCCTTTATCTGCATGGTTTTAACAATTATACAGTAAGTTGAATGTGATAAACAGGTTGTAAACTAAGAGGGGGAGGTTTACCACTCCCTTCACCTCTCGTCTGCTCATCTCTCGGTTCAAATAAAAGAGCTGGAGGGAGAGGGAGAGGGAGAGTCTTTACAGCGTAAGTGTCGGATACAGGGTATTTGCTTTCAGAAATATGAAGAGTTGGGGCAACCTGTACCGAAGAAGCATGCCATGACAGGTTCTTAAGCTGCTCCTTAAAGAACTCTGAAAAACTGAGGAGAGTGCCAATCATTGATGTTCCCACGGCCAGAAGTGAAAATGCTTCTACCATAAATGAAACTCCACTCCATTTTACCCTGAAACAAGGGGGGAAAACATTAAATTCAGGGTACCAACTCATGTTAACTTATCTGACTATATGAATCATCCCCCAATAATCCTATATGAATCCCATTGGAGAAAGTTCAACATCTATGCTCAAGTTTTAGGTTTTACAACAAATAGGCTTTGGTTTCAGCTCCAATTCTATTTTTTGGAGGAGTGTTGAATATAACTATATGCTCGTTGGATCGTTCATTATACCTAGGCTACTATTATTAACTGCCCTAACCTTGGTATGTAAGTTATGCGTGAGGGTAATGCTCATTTCCTTCTAGGCCTACCTGATATTGAAGCTGCCTCTACAAATGGGTAAAACTTGGGTTCTAGTGTTGAAGTTTTTCCTTATGTTTACAGAGTTACGATGCCACATTTCGAGATGTAAAAAATGTACCTAACATAATGTTCTTCTACCGAGGGGATTTTGCAAATGTGACATGTAGAATCTATGTATTTGACATACCCCATAAGCAGCTCAACAGGATCAACAACTTGGTCAGTTTGTGTTGAAATGCCAAGTGCAATAGCATCCCAAACAAGCAATGCCAACAAGGGAACAAGGCTGCCAAGCAAAACCGAAGCCCTTAATCGAATAAGGTCACTACCTAAATAAGCACAAAGGACTGCAATAACCAAGAGATATCATAACCCCATGATTAGAAAAATATGAAGCTTCATATTGAAAACAATAGTGTGTTTCTTTTACCCGGTGCAACATCATGGTATACCAATGAAAATATAATGACAGGAATGGTTGCTGGAACTTTCCCCCAATCACCATTTCCCTCCAGGCCTGACCATCCTCCTAACATAACTGCTACAACTTCAATTGCCATTAATAAGCCTGTTCACATAAAACCACCCATGGTTAATCGAGATAGAATTTATCTATGATACTCAGACTCGGGTGTAAATAACTTGTCCAAAATTATACCTATCATGGAAACAGTGAGCCATTGGTTCACTTGATCAGTGACTTGTGTTCCACCAACAGAGATGAGAAATGTGAAAAGTGCAGTGAATAGGAAACCGGAAGCTGGTTCAGGAAAATTGATCAAATGGAAAAGGATCTCTCCAGACTTGGAACTATAGGCAATCATTGAAGTGTAACCCAAGAAAACATAGCTAACAGTGGCCAAATTTCCACCCCAATCACCAAGTGTCTCTTGTGCCATTGTCCTTATGGAAATGACCTCCAATTCACCCTCTTCTTCCTCCTCCTCCTTCTTCCTCTTCCTTTGTAAACCAACATTTATTTCAATGAGTAAAAGTGCTTCAATTAGCAAAAACGCCCAGCAAACTACCAAGGATATTGAACTTGGAACCACACCCAGCAGTGTAAAAAGAAGTTTAAAACTTCATTAATTACCCAGTCACCAAAAGGTAAAAAAAAACTCAATATCTATTGAAAGCAATTTACAGCAGGAGAGGCCTTCTGTGGGAGTGCAAGAATCCCAGAACCAATACTAGTGCCAACAATAAGAGCAACAGCTCCTGCTATGGTTCCTTTTTTTCTAGCTTCATTGATAACACTTTCTCCCTCTTTTGTCACATAAATTTTGTGAGTCCTCCATGGGTTTTTCTTCTTTTGCAGATATTGACAACCATATGGATGTTTCGTGCTGCTAAAACCAACCCCCAAAACATGGATAAGGAAACAGATGATCATATATATAGGAAACTTTAAATGAAAAGGTACCAAAAAGAAAGTTAATGTCATACATACATCTTGATATTGAGGCAAAATATATCTCTTTTTTGGTGAAGATTTGGAGACTTGGAGATTATGGTTGCATTTTTTATGTGGGCTTTGAGTGTGAGGGAAGAGGATGAAGTCATGCACTTGGTGGTATCCATGGAAGAACGGAGTGTGGTGAAATAAATGGACAGTATAAATGCAAGGATCTTCCAAATATCTTGGAAGCGGACCACTTAGTTTACAAACTTTTTTGCTTGTTTTAGCCACAAAAAATAATTATTCTGGAATTAAAAAAAACTTTATGAACGAATTTTAAAAGTTGTCTAAATTATATTAAAAAATAAAAATTAATTAAAAAAATACATTAAAATTTTTGAAATCCTTCTTTTAGTTTCACTAGAGCTGGCAAAACAAGCCCGAGTTCGAAAGCTCGCTAGTGCCGATCCAAGGCCGTAACGATCTGAGTTTGAAAAATTTCAAGCCTGAGAAAATCCGAACTCGACAGAACCCAAGCTCAAGTCTGAGACTGATCTAGCCCGAGCTCAAGATAAATCTGACCTAAGCCCTGAAAATCAAAATTTATAATTGAATAGTCATAATAGGAATTAATAATTAATATATTTTTATGATATCACTCAAAATAAAAAAAAAAATAAAAAATCTTTATTTTATGAAAATGTATTTATAAGCATTACATATTGTTATACCTTGTGTAGCGAGTCTCATAGATTTTACAGTGTAGCTTGTGAACCTCAAAGTGCATTCATAGTGAGTTAAACATGTGTCTCTTAATAGAATTAACTACAATGCAAACTTGGGGTTTAGTTTGCGAACCTCAACTCAATGAAATTTAGAAAGAGACAACTCCTCTAAGACCATGTGAGGGCCATGTGGAGGCTCAAAGTAATTGATTGTTAATCATCCTAAAACGTCTCATCTTAGGATGTAACATCATTGTCACTGCCAATAGCATCAAATCAGATTTCTGCATCAGTAACCTTAAGACATGTATCCAAGCTTGTCCGCCACTATAAAAGGGCTATGCAAACAACTCATACACACTCACGTAGGCACTCCTTTATGATTTCTTAACTCTTTCAAAAATTGAAGCCATTCCTAACCTTCACTTCATTCTCTTCCATTCTACCACCATCTTCTTCCCTTTGTTTACCTCATTGGTTAACCATTAGTGCGGTGAGTGTGGATGAGCATGTCACATCCATGTAACACTGATCCTTCTAGCACTGAGTTTGATCCCATCCATGTTCACGTTACAAACCCCACTAAAGTGGTATAAAAAGTCGAACTACAGATCGATCAATGAAAATGCAAGGAAGACTTTGAGGTAATTCATTTGGATAACTAAGAATTTGTTCTTGGCTTGAGTTTCCTTGACAAGATTAATGATCTGTTGGCTTATTTTGTCAGTTGTATATGCATCTTGGATACTCAAAAACAATAGTGCGTTGTGCTGGTGAGTCGAGACATGAAAGGTGGAATCAATGTATTATCGGCAATCCAACTAGCCGGTGATGTTCATTATGGTAAGAATGTTGACTTTTTATATTGGAATGCTAAGGAGACCCATTTAGAAATACTAGAGGAGTGACAAATCAATGTGAAACTTGTTAATTTATTAGTGGGGCTACCACTTATGAGGGAAGTAGGTTGTGCATCAGACTTTATGGGAAAAAGTAATGATGCAAACTAGACAGTCAGATCAAGTAAATTCTACGAGTAAGGTAAATCTCAAACACTTATCTAGTGTTTTATATTATAATTTATCATTGGTTTGGCAAAGACACAGGGGCTTTTTCAGAGTTTTAAAGCAGGTAAACTGAGAGGCATACAAACTAGAGTTGGTGGGAATACTTAAGGTTAACTCAATGTTCAATGTGGGTAAGCTTAAGCTTATTTGTAAGGATCAAGAGGATTTCGATCGAAGCAAGTCATAATTAGGGCAAGTAAGAGTGGTAGGATCTTGCGAATAAGATGTACCAAAAAGAGAAACTGTTTGAATTAGGCGACAGATGAGACAAAAGCTGAGGTAAATGTTTCCAGGGAAGGAACTACATGACAGAAAGACTAGTTGGGAACTAATGTCATCCTGTGAACACGACAAGGGTTTTGTAAGAATGATTAGGGGAGAATGTTAGGGGCCGCAAATCAAAGCCTGTGACTAAAAGCCTGTGACTAGTGTACAAAGAGCGTCCAATAGAGGTCAACTAATTAAATGAGGCTTATTTGACCCGCTTGAATTGGCCCAATTCATGGAACCCAAAGAGAAACCCATCTACTTGAAGCCTGTGTGGCCCTATGAAACACTCTAGTAAAATTAGGATTACCGGAATAATTATTGTAAATCCTAAAAGATAATATTGTATAGAGTTTAAATCCCTTAGAACTTTTATATTGTAGATAGGCACTAGCCTTAGCCATTGATATAATTCAATTTGTACCGTAGGATCTGGGGGAGCTTAACTTTAAATAAAGGCCCCCCTCATTTGTAATCATCCTATTGTACTTTATTGTTGAGATAAAGAATATATTTGTGAGCATTTATTCAAACACATTGTGTGCATTACTTTTTTTGTGGCTTTCTAAATTTTTTGTGGCTTTCCAAGATTAGTGAAGATTATTCATTATTATAATAAATTATTTTGATGATAATTGAAGGTCATCTTATTGGTAATTGAAATAGTGAAAAACCAATAAGTAAGTTATATTATTATCCTACTTATCTTTTAGTTAGCGTTAAGTCTTGTAAGCTTATAAATTACCATTCATGGGATTTGTGTAAAGCTTAGAGTACACAATTGAGTTCATTTTGTGAAAAACATTTTATATGTTTTATCTTTCATCTTTGAGTGATTTTTTTCAACTTTTCGTAGGAATTGGTTTTTTATATTAGGGAAGAGTTCGTTCTAAGCCTATTTAATGTTGGTGTATAGAGATAAAATAAACTTATGAGAAATTAACGAAACTTTTAATGCGTGTATTAATGTCACTTTCTTTAAGGTTCTATTTGCGTCCAGTTATATTATGGTGTGTAAAAGAATTACTTGCAAATGAACTTCGAGATGTTTACTTGAATAATTATGACTATTTGTTAATAATAAAGTGACATAATTTTTGAATTTCAGAGACATAACTAATCACTATAAATAGTGACAACTTTTGTTATATAACTTTTTATTTACAACTATTGAAACCTTATATATATTTTGAAAATGTTCCGAACACTTGAAAAATGCTGCAATTATACATGGATTAGAATAAATTAGACTTAAATTATTATATTGTGAGATTTAATAGTGGAATCAAGTAAGGCTACGCTGAGATAGATTAATTTTGAACTTCATTACAACTTCCTATGTTCAGAATTCTTACAAAGCTTGGAAAAAGTGTTAACAACTTCAGCTAAGTTGAATGCTTCACTGAACATTATTAAATTTTAATGTAATCAATATATGAGATTACTTGGAAACCTGTAAAAATGCATGGAAAAATTCTATAATGAAGTGGTTTTTTTATGAGACCACAACATATTATTGTTATTAACCAAGATTCTAAAAGATGATTATAGCTATCTAGCTAAGTTGGTATGATTCAGGTTGAGCTGATCAGTTAGGGAAATGGTATTTTAATGAAAATAAAGCAATAAATTTAGTATGGAGAAGTTGCAAATTGTACAAATATGCTTCAGAGGCTTGTTACAAAATAAATTGCTTGCTTACTGTCCTAACTTCGCAAGAATCAAGAAAACAAATTTGGACCATTGATAGGCTAATGCCAAAAAAAGAAAAAGAAAAAAAAAGTCAACAAATCAAAATGGCTGAAATTAAAAAAAAAAGTTCAGGCAGGTTTTTGGCCAAAATGAACACAAGAAGTGTCATATCGATCAACATTTAGGAAGATCTATTGGTGGAGGCAACAATTTCTAAGTAGGAAGTTCACCATCCAAGACAATCCAAGCCATCTTCAAGCCCCAGCTGGTGTGCACTTCTAGATGTGTTAGTATCTCAAGGCTGCAGCTATTTTTAAAATAATAAGACTAAGTCTTAAGGGGATTTGTTAGCTTGTTAGTAGGAGAAGGAGTTGTTAGCTTGTTAGTAGCAATTTGAATTTATTTCTTGTTGAGGTTGTTACTTGAGACTTGTATATAAGGGCTGCTTTGTTAATCAATTAAATTATCCCTTCATTTATATTTTGTTCTATACTTCAATTAGTTCTTTGTTAAATCAACAGTGGTATTAGAGCCATTTTTCTTGAAGGACTTGTGAGAAAAGTTTTGTGAGAGTTCTGAGAAAAAAATTTTGAGAGATACACTTGTGAGGTTTTTTTTTTTTGAGGAAAATGGAATCGGGATCGAGTAACCTGTCCATCTTAGCCCCACCTGTGTTTTATGGAGAGAATTATCAAGCATGGGCCATGAGAATGCAATCATACATGGAGGGTTGTGATTATTGGGAAGCTATTGAGGAAGACTATGAGGTGACTCCACTTCCTAATAATCCAACTATGAATTAGATCAAAATGCATAAGGAGAGAACCACCAGTAAGGCTAAGGCAAGGTCTTGTCTTTATGCTTCAGTTTCGCCAGCCATATTCAATAGAATTATGGCTTTTGGATCAGCGAAGGAAATATGGGATTACTTCAAAGCTGAGTATCAAGGAGATGAGAGGATCAAGAGCATGAAGGTGTTGAACTGATCAGAGAATTCGAGAGGCTACAAATGAAGGAGTCTGAGTCAATCAAAGAATACTCAGACAAGCTGATAGATATTGCCAACAAGGTAAGAGTTCTTAGGGCTGATCTCTCTGATTCTAGACTGGTGCAGAAGATACTTGTCTTCGTGCCTGAGAAATATGAAGCAACAATTGCCTCTTTTGAGAACACTAAGGACTTGACTCAATTGAGAGCAGTGGAGCTGATTAGTGCTTTACAAGCACAAGAGCAAAGGAGGCTAATGAGGTAGGAAGGAAGCATAGAAAGAAGCATAGAAGGAGCATTAAAGGCTAAGATGCAGCAAGGCGAAAAAGGAGAGGAACAGAAGTAGAATTGGAAGAATAGTGATTGCAATAGTGGTAGTGGTTCAGAAACTGCTGCAAAAGGTAATGGTACTAGAAATTTTCACAAATATTCTTCATGTAAGTTTTGTGGAAAAGAGAATCATCCTCATTTCAGGTGTTGGAGAATGCCAGATGTAAAATGCAAAAAGTGTAACTCGATGGGGCACATTGAGAGGTTCTGTAAGGAATTAAAAAATCAGCAGCAAAGTGGAGCACATGCTGTAGTTAAAGAAGAGGATGACCATTTGTTTGTCGTCTCTTGCTTCTCATCAAGCATTTTATGTGACAGTTGGTTAGTTGATAGTGGTTGTACCAACCACATGACTTATGATGGGAAGTTGTTTAAAGATCTTGACAGGTCATTTAAATCGAAAGTAAGGATAGGAAATGGAGAATACCTAGAAGTAAAAGGAAGAGGCACAGTAGCAATAGAGTCGTCTTTGGAACTAAGTTGATTTCGGATGTTACTGTTTGTACCTGAGATTGATCAAAACTTGTTGAGTGTGGGGCAATTGGTAGAGAAGAGATTTAATGTGATGTTCGAAGAGGGAACGTGTCTGATCCTTGACTCTAGTGGCAATGAATTGTTTAGGATCAAGATGCAGAAGAAGAGGTTCTCATTGAATCCATTAGAGGAGGAGCAAGTGGCATCCAAGTGTCAGGAAGATAATCCTATCGTGCAAGAACAATTGCAAATCAAGTGTTTTGAGAATGAGGAGTTGCATGCAAAGGTAACTCTTTTGGAGTAGCAGGTGACATCTCTCTCCGATAAACTATCATCTTTTGCACATGAAATATCTGAAGAACATGCTGAGGAGCCACGAAAAAAGAATTTATCTCAGGAGATCAAGCGTAATGTGCAACTTTAGAAGAGAATAGTAGGTTATGTTTCCAAAATCAAAAGCTAAAGAAGCTTCATATGTGAAAGAATTGACATCTGTAGATGTTGTTGAGTTTAAGAATTTAGTTGGTAAGGTGATTAAGCTTTCAATGCAAAATACAAAATTGAAAAAGGAATTATTAGTTACGAGAAGATTGGTTAATCAAACTATAAATCATATTAATCGCAAGTATAGTGACAACACAAGATCTTAGAAGAAGGGAAAGCAATCTGGCCACTCTCATGACTTTTCTAGAGCAACTTGTGATGATTTTGAATTATGAAATTTTGATTTAGATGGCATTGCATGCTTGGAAACAATTAGAAGCAACTCTTGAAGCTACACTAGTCGAGAAGGAATTCATAGAAAGCGAATATTGAAGAAACTGGTTTTCAGAGATTAGATGACGGATATTTTACTACATTTTTCATATTAGTCATTTTGAATTTCTTAAGAATAAATTTGGTGTCTGCAGTACTTGAGTTAGGAGGAGAATGTTAGTATCTCAAGGCCGCAGCTATTTTTAAAATAATAAGACTAAGTCTTAGGGGGATTTGTTAGCTTGTTAGTAGGAGGAGGAGTTGTTAGCTTGTTAGTAGCAATTTGAATTTATTTCTTGTTAAGGTTGTTACTTGGGACTTGAATATAAGGGCTGCTTTGTTAATCAATTAAATTATCCCTTCATTCATATTTTGTTCTATACTTCAATTAGTTCTTTGCTAAATCAACAAGATGGCAATGCATGAACCATACCCCTGCAAACATGTGATTCTTGTTGTCAGTGGTCATCATCAACTTAAAGCAAGCATTTGATGAATCTAATTGGTGTTTAATATGTCACTTGCTTGGATTGTTGGCTAGAAAATGAATTGCAACCCAACCTCCTGATGGCACACCAACAGTGTTCCTTTCAACAGAGTCAATTAGATTGAACTTTGCAGGGTCCTTATTTGGATCAAAGTTTCCAAAACCTTGGCTGATAATAAAGAAATTGAAGCCATGTAGATGAAGAGGATGGCTTTCGGCTCCAAGAATGCTCGTGTCCTGCATAACTAGCTCCACGAAAGTGTTAAAAGAAAATACTACTACCTTTGTTCCGTTGCTTACCATAGTATTGTTAGGTGGTGAGCCTGTATAGTTAAATGGAGTTATAGGAGTGCTAGGAAAATTAGGGGTGTAAACTCCGTTAGATTGGCTGAAGAAATGAGCCTGGAGTAATGCTGAAGTCGGCATTGCAAACGATACATTATTTACTGAAGCTACAAACTTGGTTCCATTAAGTCCTTGGCAGGTTTGGTTATGCTGGCATGGGCTGGTTCCGAGACCAACAGTGAAGCAAAAATGCTTTTCAACCTTCTGAGGCACATTGGCAGGATATTGTATGCTGGCTAAGCTACAGACTTTACTCCTGAATTTTGTAGCAAAGGAAGTGTCGTTCAAAGCAGGTAGAATTGGTTTAAACAATGGCAACATTATGCTTGAATGAAGGCTATTTGGTGGTGACTCGTATTCTAAAATACCAGCAACAGTTGAATTATCAAATGTTCCTTGGCCTGTCACATATGGTCTAGCCGTCATGAAGAAAGTGGCATTTGGATAGCTTGGTTTAGTCTTAAGGAACACATTTGTGGTCTGACCAGGGGTGATGAGAAGAGTTTCAGTCTCAAATGGTTTAACATAAACGACATCAACATCAACAACAGTTAGTGTGTGATTTGCTATGCTGAAGAAGAGTTCATCATTGAGTGCCGCATTGACTAAATGCAGAAGGTAAGTTTTGCCAGGCTTCATCTTCAACTTGAATGTATCTGTCAAAGTTGTTAGTCCACAAGTGAATCCCATAGCTCTATAATGTATGTGTACATGTGTGGGTATGTCTAAAGCTTTTATTACCTTTGGCTGAGCAGTTATAAAGTGGTCCGGAGAGACCATTGATGGTATAAGCATCAGAGACATTTGGACCTCTACCAGCCTGGAGTGCCTGGCTAATAACAGCCTCAGGATCTGCATTGAACCACTCTCCTGCAATTTTATCATAAAAGGCTTCATGTCAATTTGAGTTAGCAAAATAAATGTAGAATCTTAATGGATCGGTTCATTGATGATTTCATTACCGAAGACAATGGGAACTTCTTTGTAAGGCTTAGCAAAAGGGTAAGGTACGCCTCGCTTAGGAAGAATGATAATGGGACCATAAAGAGTGGCTCTTAGCCATAATATATGGGCATGCCTGAATAGAGTCCCTCTTTGGCCTATAATGGTGAAGTTATGAACGTAGCTTTGGCCGGTTTGTATGGGACACTGAGTCACATATGCTGGCCCATCCGCTTCGAAGCTGTCGAATGCCATGCTTGTTTCAAAAAGACATCACCATATAATGAAACTTTAGACCTTCCCTCATTAAGCATAGATAATTTATTCAACATGTAAATGTAATATCCGCATGATGTCATTTTCAAAGTAAACTTCAATACCAGTGGATAGAAACATTGTTAGGCACATGGTTGACCACTTTGATGAGAAGCTGATCACCCTCCCTTGCTACAATGCGAGGCCTTGGAAATTGTCCATTCACCGAAACAATGCTCCTTGTATGGCACAAACGTGTCACATTATGCAACTTGACCTACAAAATGGGTAAGGTACACCAAGTCACAATCAAACAGATATTTGGTTGATAATCCTATCAAATTAATACATACGTCAAACTTGTAATGCCTGGTGATCCCAAATACAGGGTCAACAGGTAGACAGTGTAATGGCCCATTTTTGCCCAGCCCATTTCAGTATTTAAAATAATAAATCCCCCCCCAAAAAAAACAAAGTCCAGGTCTAGTACAAAATTACAAACATATAATTTGGCCCAATCGAAATGGCCCATTACTTGAAAAGATTGAAGGTCCACTATGAGCTTGACTCATATAAAAATATAATCTTTAAGGATATGCAATCTTAGATATGATACAATCTTAGATATGATATGCAATCTTAGATATGATATGCAATCTTGAAGATATGATCTTGTAATCTTGGAGATTTAATTTGTAGATATCCTTTAATCTTAACCGTTGATGTAATTGATCATGCATTGGATTTGGGGAGGCTCAACTATAAATAGAGGCCTCTCCTTCATTGTAAATCACTTGAGTTTTAGGAAGCAATAAGAATTCTTGAGAGCATTCACTCAAATTTCTCTCCCTCTTGCGTTCTTACTCTCGTGGTTTGTTCTTATTTTATTCTTCGCTCTATCTTAGTTTTTCAACCCTTTTTTTTATTTTAATTTCTTCATTTTTCAAATATGTATATTTATTCCTATCTTTTATACATTTGATTATGTATTTTATATATTATAATATTTAACCTTTTATATAGTTTATTTTCAAATATATATTTTCTATGCATGTATATATATTATATTATCATTTCATGTATTTTGAACTATTGCATTATATTTTTATAATTTGTAAATGTTCTATTTATTCATTTTTTAGTGTATGTCATTTATCTTATTTGTGCATAGTTTCATTTTTTATATGCTATGTTTAATTATTTCTTTTATATGCTATTTTATGATATATATTGTTGTACAATTTTTGCATGTATTATGTTTTTCTTTTAGTTTACTCATATTTTTATTTGTTTATTATCTTATATTTACCTAGTATGATTTTTTTCATTAAACGTATGTTCATGTTATTTAGTTTTATCTTAATGATATTATTTATGTTTATATGGAAATGTTAGAATATTTTGTACATCTATGCTTCATGATGCATTAATATGTCATCCTAAAACGTCATTTAAAATAATATTCCAAGTTTTTTCTAAAAAATAAAAGGCAATGCTTGATGTTTGGAAACTTGAGAAAGGTAGTGCCCTAACTTCTTTGGGTTGCGACTTTTCTCGTTGAATTGAATAGTCAAGCACCCTTCTAAGTGATTTTGAGTTTTCAAAACTTAAACAATTATTTCGAGATTTCAAAACATAGTGTCCTAACTTCTTGGATATGGCGTTTTGTTGTTTGAGATAGAAATTTTCGAAAGACGAGCTTAGTTTGAAGGTTTTAAAATGTTGCGTCTAACTTCTTGGATGTGATGTTTTGAC
Source organism: Gossypium arboreum (assembly GCF_025698485.1). Lineage (NCBI taxonomy): Eukaryota > Viridiplantae > Streptophyta > Magnoliopsida > Malvales > Malvaceae > Gossypium > Gossypium arboreum. The sequence continues at coordinate 2,556,801 of NC_069082.1, read as the reverse complement.
TCGTTTAAAATAAGTGAGCCTTAATTTTCAAAATTGAGACATTCTAATTAAAAGAGGTTTGCATCTTAAAACTTTCAAATTTCCGACATTAAAGACACTTGATAATCAATTAGGTACCAATTTTTGGGCGTTACGAGGGTGCTAACCCTTCCTCGTACGTAACCGACTCCCGAATCCGTCTTCTCAACTTTCGTAGACCAAAATTAATGTTTTAAAACAAAACATTTTATAAGGTGATTCAATCACACCTAAAAAGATTGGTGGCGACTCCCGTTTTTGTTTTTCTTAAAGTCAATTCCCATTTTTCAAAACTCGATTTAAAAATGGTCTCGACAGACAAAAAGTGAAAAATGAGAAGAAAACCAGAAATGCTGGTGATGAAAGAAGAAAATCTCCCATTTCTTTTTTCTTGGTCTGATTTCTCTTCCGTTTGAGTGAACTTATGAACTACTCCTTGAGTATGTATTCATTGAAGAATACAAAAGAGTGTATATATAGTGAAAGGCAAAGGGGTGTTTGGTGTGTACTTTTTTTTTTTTAATTCGATGATGGAAACTATCTCAGTTTTATATATATATATATATATAAAGAAACCCATAGCTTCATTTTAGACTTCAGTATGATGCAAACCCAGTTGTTAGAGCAACTTTAGAGTGGTGTCAAAGATAAGTCAAAGCTTTATATTTAAACAAAGAAATCTATACTACATGAATGCTATTCTATGTCCCATAATGGACGTGACTCTGAGCTTATTTCTATGTTAATAGTACAAAACCCTCGTTATCTTCATGGGTGAAACTTGGACCCAACTAAGCAATTCTGTAACATTTGATAGTATCGTATATCATTTGCCCCAAACATGACACTGACATTTACCTACCATGTAAATTTCAGAGTTTACATCAAGCAGTCATTTCAGAGTTGGATCTCATGCAATATCCTTTTAAATTTTAATGAAGAAACAGGTCATGGTGGTAAAAGGAGGAAACCCCCATGGAAGCAACTGTTCTTCAAGCAAGAGCAGACTAATAGCTACAAAAATTAAACTTCTCTTTTAAGAGATATATATAGAAACTGAAGATGAGCTTGAGTCAAATATACAAACTGCTTAATTGTGTCAATTACTGAATTGGACTTTTACATGCCAACCACTCTCTCTTTCTCCCACAAAAAGGCAAAGATTAAACATATCCACACCAACGTAGTCCCCATGGCTATATCCAAAAACAATATTTTTCCACCCATTTGCCAAAAGTGAAAAAAAGTTGTCCCATCAAATAAAATTATAAATATTATTTTAATTTGTTATTTCTTCTAATTACAAATGGATTACTATTTACATAAGATTAATTTACTAACGACATATATATATATATATATATATATATATATATATATATATGTCAATTTTGACTTAAACTTAAAAATTTGATTCGATCAACTCAATTTTATAAGGAGAAGTCAACAACTTGAACCCATCCAACTTGGATTTGAAATAATCAAAACAAATAACTCAAGTGACCTGAATTTAAATTAAATACAATATTTTTGAAAAGTTAATAAACATAACACTTATAATTATAATATTATTTTTTATTTAGTTATAACTTATAAATGTAATTATCATTCTCTATTATCATAAAATATACAATTTTGGCTTATATTATACAATCTTGATGGAAAATTCCAAAATAATAAATACTTAATAAAAATATTCTAAAGTAAAATTAATAAGTGAAGAAAAATCATTGAAATACAATGCAAAATTACAAAAAAAACTTTTGATTTTGATTTAAATTGACTTAAAATATTTTCTAATTTATTTAAAATCCTAAAAACTTGCCGATTGAGTCTTAGCTCAATTAACATGGATATTGTTGTTAGTGCAAGAGCACTGGGCTCGAGTGCGCTAAAAGTCACTATTCTTTTATTTAAAGGTTGGAGAGGAGTTATAAATAATTCTAAGCATTGTCTTATATATTGAAAATAATGTAAATAAGAGTTATAAATAATTCTAAGCATTGTCTTATATATTGAAAATAATGTAAATAACAATAATTAACATCTTCATCTATTGAAAAAGGTTTTACTTTTTATGGTGTTATAGGCCAATTTTGGGCCGTTTATAAACCACTCAGGCCCAAATACATTACAATTAAACCTAACTACTCATTTATAGCCCAATCCCTAAACCCACAAACCCAACATGATCCATTTACACTAAAACCCAAATATCAGCAGCCCAATACCTGATTAAACTAAAGTAACCCAACATCAAAAAACAAAAAAATAAAAATAGAAAAACCCTAGCCCCATACTCTACCACGCACGCCTTTGCAGCATCATACCCTGGTGCCCCAGCCCCCATGCCACCATGTCGGCCACCATCCCTGCACACAGTAAGGAAAAAGGACAGAAAATAATAGAAAATAAAATTGTAAGGCTATAAGAGCCATGAAATCAAATGTAAACCTCTCTTTTTTTTTTTTCTTTCTTATTTCTTTCGGTGGTTCAAAAACAAAAAGCAGAGAATACACACATCAGCTCTTAGGAACAACAATAGATCAGTATTGAGTATTATCAAAACCTAGATCAAGGAAAAAGGTGAAAAACCGATTCTCTTTCCTATTACCTAATCTTTTTTTTTTTTTTGGCTTTTTCTAGACTCTAATACATTCATACATATATATATACAATATTATAAAAATATATAAATAAAAAAGGAAGGAAAAAAGTAAGATCCGGCGACCGTCCGGCGACCGGACCCGTGGCCGGAGTTCTTCCCTTCTCCCCCTCTCCTTCCTCCCTTCTCTCTTTTCTCCCTTCTCTTTCTTCTTTTTTTTCCTCTGCTGGTGCCAAATGAGACTTTAAAAAATTTTTGACTTATATAGGGGTCCAAAACGCACCGTTTTGGACCCCCTCTGTTAGAACTAAAAACGACGCCGTTTTAGTGCGGGTCGGGTTGACCCGACCCGCTCCAGCCAGGGTCTGCGTGTTTTTTTAAGAGAGGGGCTATTTGCGCAATCAGTCCTTCCGCATTTTTTATGTTTTAAATCAAACTTATATTTATTTACGAATTGGCCCTATTAATTGTTGCGCTTCGCAATTTGGTCCCCCTTGATGCGCACCGTTTCAAAGGCGTTGGAAAATTGCTCTTTTGGTCCCCACTACTTGCACGCGTGTTCGAATGAGTCCCCCTATTCTGTTTTTATTCTAAATTCGCCCCGAAAATTTCGATTTTAATTCTGTTAGTCCTTTTTCTTACTTCTTCTCATTTTTTATGTATTGTATTTATTATTATTATAGATCTTATCATTTATGTATATATCTTGATATGTATATGTATGTATGTATATAGTATTATTGATTTTTACTTTAATAATATTATTATTTTCCTATCATGTTATGATATATATATTTCAATATTATATTATATATTCAATTAACACCATATTGTATATTATCTTTTAAAATCTATTTTACTATTATTTTATCTATTCCTTTTATATTATTATTGTCATCATTACTATCATTATTACATTATTATTATTATATTATACTCAATATTATCTTTAATATTATATTTCTATTATTATATTTATTATTACCTATTGCTTTATTCTTATTTCATTTTAATACTTTGTATATTATTCACTTTCTATATTTTTATCATTATTATATTATTTTGTCACTATTTCTTATCCTTACTTATATATACATACCTATTTTTATGTACATATAACCTTTGTATAGTTTTTTATACTTCATTTTAAAATTATCATTATCTTATTTTATTTTTATGTTAGATCATCATTTTTGTATTAGTGATATATATAATATTAGTATTTATGTTACTATATATGCATACGTTATATGTGTTTAATACCATACTTTTATAACTATCATATGTATATAATCGCATCTTGCCCGTATATTTACATTTTAATGTTATTAGTTTTTTATCTTTTATACTATTTCTATGAATATTTCTAACATCATTCTTATTTATATAGGTGTGTATTTATATAGCATATGAATAGTTTTTTACATATTGTTATCAACTCTAATATGTATATTATACATATCATATATGTATTTTCAATGTTATTAGTTTCATATATTTCTTATACTACCTCATGTATGTATTTTATTATTGGTATTGATAGTATATGTTTATATATATCTTTAATATACGTATATATTCTTAACTATCTTCATATGTATATCCATTGTATTTTCGTTATTTTCTCGTATTCGATACTATAATTACATCTTGCATGCCTTATTAGTGTTATCCTTCAACATTGTTGTAATATTTGTTATTTGTTTCAAATACGTTTATAGTTTTTCCACTTATTTATTCTTATTTCGTATCAACTTTGTTTCACATTATTTCGAAATATCATATTCTTGTTTTGCTAAGTAATTTCAATAATCGAGGCAATGTACCGATTTAACATTTAGTCATCGAGTTCATCGCTATGTTGGGTGAACGTCAATTGATTCGTGTTAAAGCGGTATACCCTTCTCAAAAACTGAAATACTAAAACTTCTCATCTTTTCAATCGGATCACAATTAAATTTTACATTGAACTCGTATTTTTGAAAACTAAGACAACACGTGTTTATGAGATACCAATTTTGGGCGTCGCGAGGGTGCTAATACCTTCCTCGCGCGTAACCGACTCCCGAACCTAAATTTTTCTCTGATTTTAACATAGACCAAAACTCAGCCTTTTATTTATTTTAAGAGATCTAATAGGTGTCTGATCACACCTATAAAAAGGATCGGTGGCGACTCCCTTTTTAATAAAATCGAAAGTTGGTTTTCAAACGTTTAATAAATCGCCACAATTAGCGACCGAAACCAAATGAATTTTTACGTCGCTACATATGGTTTTATATATTTTGTATTAATTAAATTTAACTTATAAATGACGAAAAAAATTTATTTAATAATAATTGTTGGGAAAGTTGTTCTTGCTCATTCTATGTCCTGTCGAAACCATTTTTTTTAAAACGGGCATCAACTTTGTTTGAAAATAAAAATTAAAACGGGAGTCGTCACCGATCTTTATTAGGTGTGATCGGATCACCTTTATTTTAATAAAACAAGTTTAGTTTACTAAAACGGTGTTTTTGGTCTACGAAATTCAAGAGAACAAATTCGGGAATCGGTTATGTGCGAGGAAGGATTAGCACCCTAGACACGCCCAAAAATTGGTACCGAATTGATTAGTTAGTGTCTTAATGTCGAATGTTGAAAATCGGGAATGGATTTAAAATACGATCCTTTTTTATTAGCGTCGATTTTAAAAAAAAGGTTGAATTAGCTCTAAACGATTGTTAAAGATTTCATCGTCTCTAGATATCGGAGTATCACATCCCGTAAGTTAGGACACAATACCATGAACTCTCGATCGCAGGTTTATCTTTAATTTTAATTGGAATTCCGTGTATTTTAAAACTCAAAAGGATATTTGGCTATTTAGAACCAACAAAAAAGTCGAAACCCTGTAAGTTAGGGCACAATTTCTCGATGTTCCAAAACGCGAAACATTGCCTTATTTTAAAATTTTTGTTTTGGATAATAGCGAATACGATACTTAAACGACGCACGTTATTTTGTTTGGATTAAAATAAAACGATTTATTGGATAAATGCAACGAGGCTTGATTCATAAGGCGATGATGTGATATAAAATATAGTAATGAGCCTAGAATAATGATACATGAACACAACATTATACGGATGAATAACAATTACACAAAATAAACGAATTAAAATACACATAATGGCGATACATCACTTAAATAATAACATCGATAAATAAAGACCAATGAATTAAATATATATAACAATCTTAAAAATAAAATAAAGTATAAAGTAAATTAAAATAAATAAAATGTAAAAAGACTTCAAGAATGGTAATAAATGAGTTTCAAAATAATGTAAAAGAAGAATTTTAAAATCTATAATACATAAAGCAAATTAAAAATGATATATGAATAATTTTAAAATAGATAATATGTATAAATAAAAGTGTAAAATAAATAATATGGAATAAGTAGAACGGGTTTAAAATAAGGTATATAAAATATTTCAAAATAAATAATATATAAGTTAATTTAAAAATAATAAATAAGAAGTTTAAAATATATAATACGTAAAAGAATTAAAATAGACAATATAAATATATTTTATAATAGTAACAGTTCAAGGGTAATATAAAGAGAGTTATTTGAAATACATAATATACAATAACTTAAAATATTAAATAATTTGAAATAAATATATAACAACATGATTTTTAAAGAATTATAAATATATAAAAAGCTTGAAATAAACTATATGTATACATATATATAATAGGTAAGGAATAAAAATAAATAATACATATAAAATAGATTAAGATAACATATATACATAAAGCAAGTTAAAATAAATAATAAGAATTTGAACAAACAAGTACATTAAATAAAATTAGAATAGATGTAAATAAATAACATATAAAATATTTGAAATAACATATAAATGAAACATAAAAAAGGTTAATAAATGAATTAAATAGATTTAGGATATGGCTAAAAATGAATTAAAATTCGGGGTATAAAAGTATAAATACTAAAAGGTTAATTAGGGATCAAAACGAAAACCAAACAAGATTTGAGGGCTAAATTTAAAAAACAAAAGAAAACAGAAAATGGGGCCTGATTGAATGTGGTTGCGAAGGAGAAGGACCAATCGCACAAATCTCCCATTTAGGGAGAATGCACAAACCCCCACTCACCAAACGACGCCGTTTCAAATGATTTAAAACCATAAAATTTCCTTCCTTTTTCAATCTGCCGTTTCTTCTTTTATTTTCCAAAGAAAAAAACACAAAACACTCTCTCCCCCTTTGTTTCTCCGACGAATCGGATTCCATCACCGCCCGCCGTACCACCACCGTACTCGGTGGCCGACGGTGTGCGAAGATGGGCTTTTCCCCTTTTTTATTATTATTACTTAATATTTATGAACAAAAAAATGAAGAAAAAAATAAAATAAAAGAACCAAGCAAGAATCTGAAACGGAAGTGAAGATTAAAATCACCTTTCGAAGTTTTCTTTTGTTTTTATTTTCTGATGTTTGTAAATGTTCGTAACCGTTTACAAAGAATAGATCTTGGCTTTTAAAGCCAATCTACCAACAGTTGGTTTCATGGTTTTTGTTCTTTTGCTAATTACTTCTTTGTCATTCGCGTGCCTTTTTTGCTGTTCTACTTGATTTTGTTGCAGGTGTCGTGCGACACGTGGAAGAGGAGCCGATTAGGGGCGTGGTGGCCAAGGCATGCGGCGGTTGAAGCTTGGAAGGGCTAGGGTTTTGCTGAAATGTTTTGTGTAGTTGGGCTAGGGTTATACATATGTTGTAAATGGACTTAAAATTTAGATTTTTTATTTGGTTATTTGGGTTTTATTTTTTGTTTATTTACCTGGGCCAAAATTGGCTATTACATGTCCTATTAAAACGAAATTGTTTCTCCACTTGAGCCTTGAATATGTTTCTTTTATGTTGAGTTCAATTCACTTGAATGTGACATATTTGAAAAAATTAGAAGCTAAGTTGACTAGGGTACTAGGATTCCCTACTGAATTGCTTAAAGTGATTAGATAAGCATGAAAGTCTTATTATCTTTTAGTGATTAAAATGTTATTTTTAGAGATAAATATCATATTTATTTAATAGAATTTCGGAGTAATTGGAAGATTGATTTATAAAGATTTTTATGTGATAAATATTCATGATTGAATGTTGCATAATGATTAGAATTTACTCAATCAATAGTTGTAGCATCTCGTAGCTTAGACCCGACGATCGGATTGGATATGGGTGTTATAAGGATAATGCTAACACATATCTTCTTGGATTGCAGGTCTTAGTAAAAAGGATTATAAATAAGACAACGTGAAAAACAAATAATATTGTGAGATCGAATAGAGGTAGAGAACACTATGATAGATACATGGGAATTGTACAAATACCTCGTCGATTTGCTAATTTTCTGTTAGTACAAATCTTCGATGAAGAAAATCTCGAACACACGAACGGAACTCGAACAGAAGAAGAAATAGGACAAGGCTCAAAGGCGTGTATCAAACCACTATCTTTAAGGTTATATTTGCCCTCACCTATCTTGGGTGTGCAAACGAGTTCCAAGCAAATTAACCTCGAGGATACAATGAAGTCAATGACTATTCGCGTTTTGCACTGACGAGAATAGCCCACTACACACTGAACAATTGTATGATAAGAAACTCAATTTCTATAAAGGATTTCTGCAGTAATACTTTATAGAATAATCAAATAATATTAGAAAACGAAAGAAGGAAAGAAAGAATATTAGAATTTGTTGGTATGATTTCCAAATGAAATCTCATTCCTATTTATAGGAATTTTCATGTCTTTTCATGGAGACATCTTTCAGCAATAGGTGTCTCTCTGAATAATAATGTCTTTAAAATAAACACATAATTATTCAGTTAATTATAACTATTCAAATAAAATTATTTAAATAGTTATAATATTTTTTCAAAAAATCAAACAATATAATCTTTTGATTAATTATACCCATTCATTTATAGTTATTAGAACCTATAAATATTTGAAAATGTTCAACAATCTCCCCACCATTTTCAAAATATTTTAGATTTTGATATTTTTGGAAATCAATTTGCATAAATGAAAGGTATCTTACGATTGAACCTTCACTTAGTGAAAATATTTTAAAGTTAATCGAAATTGCATGGTAGACTAAGCTTTGAACCAACTATTTCATTTGATTAACCAAACACATCTCACACAATAATTTCAACATCGGTCAATGCATAGCATCTAGGGACACTATTATGGCCATGTGTCTGTGTCCTCTTTCCATGAGTGCTGTCAGAACCAAACCCTTGAGCTCCTAGAAGCGGCTATACTTCCACTCACATAGGTAGATCCCATCAAGAGTGTTCCTGTAATTATAACACTCTAACATTTTTATGTTATGGGTCCATTAAGAGTACATTACTCATCATTCCCTTATCATTAAGGGTATCTAGCACTTTAATCTTAGGATGGATTTATTTACAATGCTAACAATCACATACTAATGATGTACTTTGTCTCATTGAACTCAAGACTTGACATTCTACCAAGCATTGAGTCGAGTTTCCATCATGGGTGACTCTAATTAATGGGCTTGAGTCCTATCCCTTTTGAAGTCCTTTTTACTGTATCTCTAGCAAGACTTTTTGTCAAAGGATCACCAAATTTTCACTTGATCTCACATAATTAATAGTGATCACTCCATCAGAAATTAATTGTCGGACATAACTATGACTTAATCCAATGCGTCTAGACTTTCCATTATATACTTGGCTATATGCCTTTGCTAGAGTAGCCTCACTATCACAACGAATAGAAATAGGTGAAATTGGCTTAGGCCATAAAGGTACATCATAAAGCAAATTTCTTAACCATTCTGCTTCTTTAGATGCAGCGGCTAATGCAATAAATTCTGCTGCCATGGTGAAATCAGTAATACAAGTTTGTTTCTTGGAACCCCAAGAAATGGCTCCTTCACCAAGAATGAAATTCCATCCACTAGTAGATGCATGATTTTCCAAACTTGTAATCCAACTAGCATCCGAATACCCTTCTAAAATTGGAGGATATCCATTATAACACAATCCATAGTTAATAATTTTCTTTAAGTACCTAAGTACTCTATTCAAAGCTTGCCAATACAAGCTACTTGGATTACTTGTGTACCTACTCAATTTCCCAACAGCATATGCAATATCTGGTCTTGTACAAGTCATTATGTACATAAGACAACCAATTAAGATCAATGTAGTTGTATGTAAACCTAGACTTGCATATTTCAATTGATCAGTTTTCCTACCAGCATTAGATACTAATTTTATTTGAGGATCCATGGGTGTAGATGCAGGTATATAGTTGAAAAGATCAAACTTTTTAAGCACCTTTTCAATGTAATGTGATTGTGATAAAGCTATAGTGCTTTTATCTTGTGTTATTTTAATCCCAAGAATAACAACTGCTACATCCATATCCTTCATAGAAAAGTTACTTGACAAGAATTTCTTTGTGTTTTCTATTTGTTCCAAATCCGTGCCAAAAATGAGCATGTCATCTACATATAAGCAAATTATGACACCTTTTCCATTTTCAAATTTGCTATATATACACTTATCGGATTCATTTATTTTATAGCCATTAGCTAAAACAACATTTTCAAACTTTTGGTGCCACTGTTTTGGTGCTTGTTTAAGTCCATATAAAGATTTAACAAGCTTACAAACCTTATGCTCTTGTCCTGGAACAACAAATCCTTCTGGTTGTTCCATGTACACTTCCTCTTCCAATTCACCATTTAAAAATGCAGTTTTAACATCCATTTGGTGAACAACCAAATTATATATAGAGGTAAGTGATATTAAGAGTCTAATTGTAGCAATTCTTGCTACTGGAGCATAGGTATCAAAGTAATCAATACATTGTTTTTGTGTAAAACCTTTGGCTACCAACCTTGCTTTAAACTTATCAATGGTTCCATCGACCTTCATTTTCTTTTTGAAGATCCATTTACAACTTATTGGTTTGGACCCCGGTGGATGATCAAATAAGATCCAAGTTTGATTTCCCATTATTGAATCTATCTCATCATTTATTGCTTCTTTCCAAAAAGCAGAGTCTTGAGATTTCATTGCCTTCAAATGTAATAGGATCAGATTCCGTATTATAACAATAAGGTATCTTATTGCATATACTTTCACCTTTTCCTTCTACAAGAAACATAATGAAATCTGGTCCAAAATCTTTGACCTTTTTAATCCTCTTACTTCTTCTTAAATCTTGACAAGATTCATCATTATTATCAATTTGTTTCAATGGAATCTCATTTCACATTTGAAGAATGAATCAATTTTTGTGGCTGTAATTGTCTTGATATAGAATTAAATCTATTTTCATAAAAAATAACATCTCTTGATTCAATAACAGTATTAATTGAAATTGAATCATTTGGTTCAATTACCATGAACCTATATGCCTTGCTATTATGTGCATATCCTATAAATATGCATTCAATTCTTCTTTCACCTAACTTTTTACGTTTAGGTGTTAGAACTTTGACAATAGCTCTACAACCCCAAACCTTCAAATAATTAAGGTTTGGTTTTCTTTTTTTCCATTGTTCATAGGGGGTTATTTTAGTTTTCTTATTAGGAACTCTATTCAATATATGACAAGCTGTTAGAACAGCTTCTCCCCAAAAACCTTGTCCAAGACTTGAATATGATAACATTGAATTTACCATTTCGGTCAAGAATCTATTTTTCCTTTCAGCTACACCATTTTGTTGTGGTGTGTAGGGGGCTAAAACTTGATGGATCCCAGTGGATTCAAAATAACTTGGATTATAGTATTCTCCACCTCTATTCGATCTTAAGCACTTGATAAATTTAAAGTTTATAAATCTATCAAGCGCTTCATCTTTTGAATGCAATAAATATACATAACAATATGTAGAACAATCATCAATAAAAGTAACAAAATATTTCTTTCCACCTAATGTAGGAGTATCATGCATGTTACATAAATCACTATGTATCAAATCAAGCAATTTTGTTTTTCTTTTAACCTTAGGGAAAGGGTTTCTTGTAATTTTAGTCAACATATATGTATTGTATTTTTCCAATATTATTATTAAAAATAGGACTTAAATCTAACTTATACATGTTATTCAATTTCCTATAATTCAAATGACCTAATCTATAATGCCATAAACAAAAGGACTCAACCATATAAGTAGAAATAGTATTTTTATTCTTATTAATAATATTTAGTTTGAACATACTCTTATACATATACCCTTTCCCTATAAAAATTCCTCCCTTAGACAAAATAAACTTATCTGCCTTAAAAACAAGTTTGAAACCAAACTTATTTAACAGACTTCCAGACAATAAATTCTTCCTAACTTCTGGTACATAATATACATCATTTAAGGTTAAAACCTTTGCAGAAGTGAATTGTAGTTCAACAGACCCTTTGCCTTTGATTTCTGCGGTGGAAAAATTTCCCATGTATAAGACATTGTCATTTTCACATTGTGTGAACTTTGTGAACATGCTTTTGTCTTTGCACACATGTTTGGTTGCTCCGGTATCAATCCACCGTGTATTATCATCTTGATCCATATTAATTTCAGATATCATTGCAACGAACTTTTCGTTATTATCAGCCTCAGAAGATGATTTCTTCTTTAAAAATCGACATTCATTCTTGAAATGTCCCGGCTTACCACAATGATAGCATGAGCCCTTTTGTTTCTTTTTGAACTTAGGTGCTCTATCAGTCTATTTGAACTTTCTCTTGAATGGTTTAGTAGTTTGTACTTCCTCCGTAACATGCACTTTGGCATTTTCAGAATTTAGATTCTGATCTTGCTTTCGATATTCTTCTTCAATACGAAGATGATTTGCCAAAGCCTCAAGAGATCCTCTTTCTTATGTTTTAGACTTCTTTTAAAGTCTTTCCAAGATGGAGGAAGTTTGTCTATTATGGAAGATACAACAATCATTTCATCCATTTTCATATCATATTGCTTGAATTGATTTAGCATCTTTTCAATATCACGGAATTGTTCCATAATAGAATGACCATCAACCATTTGATAATTATTGAAACGACTGACAAGAAATTTCTTACTTGTAACGTTCTCGGTCATGTATCTTTTCTCCAATTTGTCCCATAATTCTTTAGCAGTGACCTCATTTTGGTAGGTGTCGAACAAACCATCAGATAAACCATTCAATATGTGGCCCATGCACATGTAATCAGCATTGTCCCATTTTTTGTCTTTCTCGGGTTGCAGCAGCAGATTCGTTTTCAGTCTCGTCAGGTCTTGGAGTATCCAAAACATAAGCAATCTTCAAAGTTGATAACAAGAAGTGTATCTTTTTCTGCCATCGTCGAAAATTGCCACCATCAAACCGATCAAGTTTGACAAAATTGGAAGCCAACTCCCTTAGTGTTCCACTATCATGAGTTGTGGTAGTCATCATGAAATATAACCTTAAAATTGTTAGTACAAATCTTCGGTGAGGAAAATCTCGAACACGCGAACGAAACTCGAATAGAAGAAGAAATAGGACAAGGCTCCAAGGCGTGTATCAAGCCACTATCTTTAAGGTTATATTCGCCGTCACCTATCTTCGGTGTGCAAACGAGTTCCAAGCAAATTAACCTCGAGGATACAATGAAGCTAATGACTATTCGCGTTTTGCACTGACGAGAATAGCTCACTATACACTGAGCAATTGTATGACAAGAAACACAATTTCTATAAAAGATTTCTGCAGTAATACTTTATGGAATAATCTAATAATATTAGAAAACGAAGGAAGGAAAGAAAGAATATTAGAATTTGATGGTATGATTTCCAAATGAAATCTCATTCCTATTTATAGGAATTTTCATGTCTTTTCATAGAGACATCTTTTATCAATAGGTGTCTTTCGAATAATAATGTCTTTAAAATAAACACATAATTATTCATTTAATTATAACTATTCAAATAAAATTATTTAAATAGTTATAATTCTTTTCAAAAATCAAACAATATAATCTTTTGATTAATTACACCCATTCATTTATAGTTATTGGAACACTATAAATACTTAAAAATGTTCCAACATTTTCTTGGAGAGTAAAGTCTTATAGCTAAAAACACCTTGCCTAACTCACTAGATTAAAATGGTGTAATGAAATCCTACGTTAATTTGGAATTACATTAACAATTTTCTATATTTAAAAATTGTAACTTTCTATCTTCAGAATTTTCATTCTTTCTGTATTTGCATGTTTGTGTATACTCACAGCTTCTAGCACACCTCACCACGAAGTTCAAAATTTCAATATTGACCTTTCATGATAAGATAAAGCCGACATTGAAGTCCTTGGAATGTGAATTTTTCATGCGAAGTTAAGAGAAAGAGTTATACAGCTTCAGCCAAGTTGAATGCTTTAATGAACACTAATAAATTCTATAGTAAAGTGGGTCTTTATATGAGACTAGATCATATTATTATTAACGAAGCTTCTGAAATATGATTATAGTTAACTAGCTAAGTTGGTATGATTCAGGTTGAGCTGATTAATAAGGGCAATGGTATTTTAATGAAAAAAAAAAAAGCAATAAATTTACTGTGAAAGAGTTGAAAATTGTACAGATATGCTTCATAGGCTAAGATTGAATCAACAAAAGGATTGCCAGTATGTTATTGTGATTTCTTTGTATTGACAATTGCAGATCTTATTTTAAAATAAATTGCTCGCTTACTGGTTTATGTCCTCGAGAATCAAGAAAACAAATTTGGACCATTGATAGGCCAATGCCAAAAAGAAAAAAAAAAGAAGTCAATAAATCAAAATGGTAGAAATTAAAGCAAAAATTTGAGGCAGCTTTTTGGTCAAAATAAACACAAGAAGTGTCATATCGATCAACATTTAGGAAGATCTGTTGGTGGAGGCAACAATTTCTGAGTAGGAAGTTCACCGTCCAAGACAATCCAAGCCATCTTCAAGCCCCAGCTGGTGTGCACTTCTAGATGGCAATGCATGAACCATACCCCTGCAAACATGTGGTTCTTGTTGTCATTGATAATCATAGTCAACTCAAAGCAAGCATTTGATGAATCTAATTGGTGTTTAACATGTCACTTACCTGGATTGTCAGCTAGAAAACGAATTGCAACCCAACCTCCTGATGGCACACCAACAGTGTTCCTTTCAACGGGGTCAATCAGATTGAACTTTGCAGGGTCCTTATTTGGATCGAAGTTACCGAAACCTTGGCCGACAATAAAGAAATTGAAGCCATGTAGATGAAGAGGGTGGCTTTCAGCTCCAAGAATGCTCGTGTCCTGCATAACTAGCTCCACGGAAGTGTTAAAAGGAAGCACTACTACCTTTGTTCCGTTGCTTACCATAGTATTGTTAGGTGGTGAGCCTGTATAGTTAAATGGAGTCATAGGAGTGCTAGGAAAATCAGGGATGTAAACTCCGTTAGATTGGCCGAAGAAATGAGCCTGGAGTAATGCTGTAGTCGGCATTGCAAACGATACATTATTCACCGAAGCTGCAAACTTGGTTCCATTAGGTCCTTGGCAGGTTTGGTTATGCTGGCATGGGCTGGTTCCGAGACCAACAGTGAAGAAAAAATGCTTATCAACCTTCTGAGGCACATTGGCAGGATATTGTGCACTGGCCAAGCTACGGAGTTTACTCCCGAATTTTGTAGCAAAGGAAGTGTCGTTCAAAGCAGGTAGAATTGGTTTAAACAAGGGCAACATTATGCTTGAATGAAGGCTATTGGGTGGTGACTCGTATTCTAAAATACCGGCAACAGTTGAATTATCGAATGTTCCTTGGCCTGTCACATATGGTCTAGCAGTCATGAAGAAAGTGGCATTTGGGTAGCTTGGTTTAGTCTTAAGGATAACATTTGTAGTTTGACCAGGGGTGATGAGAAATATTTCGGTCTCAAATGGTTTAACATAAACGGCATCAACATCAACAACAGTTAGTGTGTGATTTGCTATGCTGAAGAAGAGCTCATCATTGAGTGCCGCATTGACTAAACGAAGAAGGTAAGTTTTGCCAGGCTTCACCTTCAGCTTGAATGTATCTGTCAAAATTGTTAGTCCACAAGTGAATCCCATAGCTCTATAATGTATGTGTACATGTGTGTGTATGTCTAAAGCTTAAAACAAAATTTTAGCTATTTGTTACCTTTGGCTGAGCAGTTATAAAGTGGTCCAGGGAGACCATTGATGGTGTAAGCATCAGAGACATTTGGACCTCCACCAGTCTGGAGTGCCTGGCTAATAACAGCCTCAGGATCTGCATTGAACCACTCTCCTGCAATTTTATCATAAAGGGCTTCATGTCAATTTGAGTTTGCAAAGTAAATGTAGAATCTTAATGGATCGGTTCATTGATGATTTCATTACCGAAGACAATGGGAACTTCCTTGTAAGGCTTAGCAAAAGGGTAAGGTACGCCACGCTTGGGAAGAATGATAATGGGACCATAAAGAGTGGCTCTTAGCCATGATATATGGGCATGCCAGAAGAGAGTCCCTCTTTGGCCTATAATGGTGAAGTTGTAAACGTAGCTTTGGCCGGTTTGTATGGGACACTGAGTCACATATGCTGGCCCATCTGCCCAACCGCTTCGAAGCTGTCGAATGCCATGCCTGTTGCGAAAAGACATCACCATATATAGCATGTAACTTTAGACCTTCCCCCATTGAGCATAGATAATTTATTCAGCATGTAAATGTAATATCTGCATAATGTCATTTTCAAAGTAAACTTCAATACCAGTGGATAGAAACATTGTTAGGCACATGGTTGACCACTTCTACGAGAAGCTGATCACCCTCCCTTGCTACAATGCGAGGCCCTGGAAATTGTCCATTCACCGAAACAATGCTCCTTGTATGGCACAAACGTGTCACATTATGCAACTTGACCTACAAAATGGTTAAGATACACCAAGTCACAATCAAACAGATATTTGGTTGATAATCCTATCAAATTAGTACATACATCAAACTTGTAGTGCCTGGTGATCCCAAATACAGGGTCCACAAGTAGACAGAAAGTGAAAAATGAGAAGAAAACCAGAAATGCTGGTGATGAAAGAAGAAAAACTCCCATTTCTTTTTTTTTGGTCTGATTTCTCTTCCGTTTGAGTGAACTTATGAACTACTCCTTGAGTATGTATTCATTGAAGAATACAAAAGAGTGTATATATAGTGAAAGGCAAAGTGTTTGGTGTGTATTTTTTTTTAATTAGATGATGGAAACTATCTCAGTTTAATATATATATATATATATATATATATAAAAGAAACCATAGCTTCATTTTAGACTTCAGTATCATGCAGACAGTTGTTAGAGCAACTTTAGAGTGGTGTCAAAGATAAGTCAAAACTTTATATTTAAACAAAGAAGTTTATACTACATGAATGCTATTCTATGTCCCATAATGGACGTGATTCTGAGCTTATTTCTATGTTAATAGCACAAAACCCACATTATCTTCATGGGTGAAACTTGGAACCAACGAAACAATTCTGTAACATTTGATAGTATCATATATCATTAGCCCCAAACATGACACTGACATTTACCTACCATATATTAGTAGTAAAGCAAATTTCAGAGTTTACATCAAGCAGTCATTTTAGAGTTAGATCTCGTGCAATATCCTTTTAAATTTTAATGAAGAAACAGGTCATGGAGGAACAAGGAGGAAACCCCCATGGAAGCAACTGTTCTACAAGCAAAAACAGAGTAACAGCTACAAAAATTAAGCTTCTATTTAAAGGGAATATATATAAACTGAAGATTGGCTTGATTCAAATATTGGGAATGTGATATCAAACTGTTTAATTGTGTCAAATTCTGAATTGGACTTTTACATGCCAACCACTCTCTTTCTCCTACAACAAAAAAGCAAAGGTTAAAGCAAGATCATGCAAGCTTCAAGTATGTCTTTTGAGTTTTGTGGGTCATATTTAAAGAAAAGGAGGGTTTGTGGCTGTTATGATTATTGTGGAGATGTGTTTACCAGGTTTGATGCATATATAGCATACGGACAAGAGATCAGTAGAGGCTGCCTTGTTTTGGTTTTGTTCAATGAATCAATTAGAAGGTCTACCTTAGTATCTGTCCTGGAGTTACTAATTTGTTTACTAAGAATCATGTTATCTTTTCCCTCAAGCCAACACTTTGAGTTACATTTCTTTCCATTCCTATTTATAGGAATTCATTAGTTATTTTTCAATTATAATTATTAAAATATTATAAGTATTTTGAATATGTTCCAATAATCCCCTTATTTTTTAAATAGTTTAAATTTTGATTGTAACAATTCGATTATTAGTGGTTCAAAAATTCGTTCTCTGATAATCGTGTCAATAAATATTATTAATTAATATTTACGAGTCTACGATAGTATTATGTTGACTTTTTAGTCCATTAATTTTATTGAATGAATAGTTATTTAAGATACAAGTGCAACAACTCTAAAATCAGTGATGGTGAAAAATGAAATATTGGGATATTTGTAGCACCCCAAACCCAGCCCAGTCGTTAAGGCCGAATCCGACGTGCCACTTTGAAGTCAAAAACCCGTGTTCCCTTTTTAGTGTTTTAAAAAAAGCCGACTTTTCACAAACTAACCAAGTGAATGGAAGCTGGGCACCAGGTAGGTATCCATAATAGAGGAGGTGAGCCATGAAGACTGCTTAAGTACCAAGCTCTCCGATTGGATCCAATCCTAGACATGCCCACATCCATTGCCACACTTGGTTATAACAAGTTGAAATTTCTTTGAGTGATTATCTTTGGTAAACCGAATATTCGTGACGTCGTGTTATTTTAAAAAAAAACAAGTATCGTTTTGAAATCACACCCTAAGTCTAGCCCATTTGAATTAGTATCCATCAATTTAAAGTTGTTTTAATAATATAATCCCGGAAAAATCAAAGAAGAAAATAAAGTTAAAATGGCCTTATTACAACCCAAAATTAAATAGCAATTAAAAATAACTTAAGAAAACCAGGTCTCTTTTTCAAACCCAAAAGTATTCACTATGGCCACTCTGAATCCCCTCCGGCTCCAAGTCACCCATATCAAGCCTCACCTGCAAGGTTAAAGAAGGGGTGAGTTTGGGGAAACTCAGTGTGTAAGGAAAACCCATTCAAAACCCAAGTCAGCTCAAGCCCATTGGGCCTAAGCCCATTCAGTAATGATGGTCTTGGGCGAGCCCTTTTCAGATTACAATAATCGGGCCTTAGCCCTTATTCAGATAACAGATGGCCCATAGGCCCATTTCAAAATACATGCAACATCAAAACATATGCAAGCCCATTTGGGAGACTACTCAACCCACCAACCACTACACTCCACCCGTACCAGCCATACACTCCATGTGGGAATAGCTCAACCCACCCAAATTTAACACTCCACATTTGCGACCTTGTCACGCTCGATTATCAATAAATTGAGGCAAAGCCTCCAAGATGTGGACAAGCCACTTTCAAGACTTCCTCCGTCAATATCCCAAATCCATGCATCGATAATAACAACATGGCATGCAAGAAATAACAACAATCAAACATGCATTTAGGTCAATTTAACCCTATGGGTATTTGGTAATTTATCTCTTAGGGGTAAAAGCGTAAAATTTTTACTTTTAAAGGTATTTCAGTAATTTATCTATTTTAAGGTTTTCATGCATATTCCTACCTTTCACGTACTAATGTAATCACTACTGAGGGTTCTTACCGAATTGGGCCGTTGGCCCATCATTCCGATTTTGGCCCATTAAGCCCAAAAATATCGAGGGCACAAAAATCATGCACTTTGCAGTCCAAACATTGCAGCTTACCAAAAACATTAATCGATTTACCTCACGAGCATTCGCACACTCGCAAATCTACAAAATATCGGTTTTTGGCATTTCGGCTTTTCGACTTTTGCCGATCTAGACTAAGAAAGAGGGTGTTAGTTACACACCTGTTTGCGACGATATGTTGATGAAATCCACTCACGAACCGCTTACAATTGGATTACTAACACGTAATCTAACTATTTAAATACAAAATACGTATTAACCCCTTACAATATTCGGCCAACCACACCTACAGATCATAGTAAGCTTATAAGAAAACAATAAGCAACTCATTAACAATTTTTTGTCAATGTTTACCACATAATCATAATTTCACTGCAAGCTGTCTTCCTGAGCAACAGTTACTAAATCATTTATAACTGGAGCTACGAAACTCCAAATCAAGTTCCGTTAATTTTCCTTGAAAATAGACTCATATATCTTCTATCCATAAAATTTTCAGAATTTTTGGTTTAGCCAATCAATACCAGATTTTTCTCAAAGTTTCCCATGTTTCACTATTTGACTAATCTGACCACTCTTCATTACGAATCAAATTTCTCATTGTACAGAATTCAAAATATGTTCTCGTTTATTCCATTTGAAACTAGACTCATTAAGATTTAATTACATAATTTATGCAGCTTCTAACTCATCTCCCACAATTTATGGTGATTTTCCAAAGTCACATTACTGCTGCTGTCCCAAGCAAATTTATTACCAAATCACTCTTTCACACATAACTTGCATGCATGTTATTTAAACATGTATATCACCAATCAATCATCACATATCTATGAGTTTACTTAAGTATAGTCTCCATTTCATCATTTTAAAGCACAACATGTTAGCCAATTTTTTCCCCTTAGCATCTAAGGCACATGCATGCTCATTTGTTTGGCTCAACTTTACCTATCTTCCATTTTTCATCAAAAGAACATGAAACAACAACCATTTCCTTCATTTTAATTCATGACCAAATGCTCACAACACAACCAAAAACCAAAATATGCTTCAAGAGTTAAGGTAGAATCAAGAAGAACTCATGAACATCAAGATAGAAGCAAACTACCATGAACTTACCTTCAATTTTCTTTCCCAAGTGACCGAACATTCAAGAGCTTTCTCCTCTCCTTTCTCTTCTCTAACTTTAGGCTATGATGAACAAAGATGGACAAAACTTTGTTCTTTTTACCCCTTTTTTTTTTAATAAAATTTCATATTTCATCCATTTAATTCTTTAATACAAAAGACATGAAATGCCCATCATGGAACATTTACCTAACCCATTATCATGGAATATTTACCTAATCCATTATCATGGAACATTTACCTAACCCATTATCAATTTGTACCATGAATTATGGATATCAAGTGCTCATATTGTCTACAACAACATGATGGCTGGCCACTTCATGTAAAATGGGAGGTTTGTCATGCAAATCCTCCTATTTTGCACTCCTATTTATTTGGCCACTTCAATTTAGCCTATAGCATTTTCAAACATTTTCATATAGGTTCTATTTCATAATTTCACCCTATTATTCTTATGGAACAAAAATTAACTAAAATTGCCGGGTTCTATCTTAAGCTTAGGCCTTCTAGAGGCCCACTAACATAATTAAACCTATGCCAACATTCACAGAATTCCCGAAAATTGGGGCGTTACAACTCTACCCTCCTTAAAGAAATTTCGTCCTCGAAATTTACCTGATCCAACTAGTTGAGGGTATTGTTGACGCATAGTCTCTTCTGATTCCCAAGTAGCTTCTTCCCTTCCATGATTACGCCAAAGTACTTTCACTAACGGGACAGATTCCCTGCTGAGAACCTTAACATCTCGAGCCAATATTTGCACAGGCTCCTCCTCAAAGGTCAAATCAGTCTAAACTTCAATTTCATGAATCGGCGGACATGAGCGAGGTCAGACGATAACGCCTTAATATGGAGACGTAAAAACATCGTGAATCTGTCTAACTCGAGGCAATTCAAGCGATAAGCCACTGGGCCTACTCGTTTCAAAACCCGATAAGGCCCAATGAACCGGACTCAACTTGCCCTTCTTATCAACCTTAATATCTTCTTCCAAGAAGAAACCTTTAAGAAGACCATATCACCTCATCGAGTATTCAATCTCCTTACGCTTCAAATCTGCATCGACTTTTGCCTATCGATGCTTCTTTTAACCGGTCCCTAATTATTCGACCTTATCCTCGATGATCGACTACCAACTCGGTCCAAGAATTTATCGCTCTCCTAGTTCGGTCCAACAACTAGGTGTACGACACCTTCGTCCATCTGATTGCTTCATATGGTGCCATTCAATACTCGTCAGTAGCTGTTATTGTATGCAAATTCTTCCAACGGCAAGTAATCTTCCCAACTACCTCAAAAGTCAGTCACGCATCCCCTCAACATGTCCTCCAGAATCTGAATAACCCTCTCTAACTGACCATCAGTTTGGGATGGAAAGCCGTACTAAAATTCAATCACGTCCCCAACGCCTCATACAACCTTTGCCAAAACCGAAATGTAAATCTGGGATCCCGGTCATAAATAATTGAAACTAGGACTCCATGAAGTCGTACAATCTTCGCCACATACAGCTTGGCTAACTTTTGAAGTGAAAAGTCAGTACGAACAGATATAAAATGGGCCGATTTGGTCAACCTATCCACAATCACCCACACCGAGTCATTCTTTGATGGTGTCAAGGGCAGCCCACTCACAAAGTCCATGGTTACCCTCTCCCACTTCCAAAGTGGTATCTTTACTGACTGTAACAGTCCAGAGGGTAATTGATGCTCAGCTTTCACTTGCTGGCATGTCAGAAATTTCCCTACAAACTCCGTTACTTCTCGTTTAAGTCCAGGCCACTAGTACAATTCTTGTAAGTCGTGATACAACTTATTCCTTCCAAGATGCATGGCAGATAGTCCCCCATGAGCTTCCTTCAATATTGTCTACGTTAAATCAGAGTCCCTCGGAACACAAATTCTTCCTCGGAAACACAGAACTCCATCACCATTTAAACCGAACTCAGAAGTTTCCCCTTCCTTAACTTGTTGAAAACGAGCAACCAAAGACTCATCTTCTAACGCTTTTCCTTAATCTGGTCCACCAGGTTGGCCTTACTTGCAATTCACCAACAAGCGCCATCATCATATGACTCAAACGAGCAAACATTGCTCTTAGATCAGATGCGGTTCTACGAATTAAAGCATCGGCTACCACATTAGCCTTGCCTGGGTGATACTCGATCGAACAGTCATAATCCTTAAGTAACTCAATCCATCTCCTTTTCCTAAGGTTCAACTCCTTCTGAGTCAACAAATACTTAAGACTCTTGTGGTCTGTGTATATAATACACCTCTCCCCGTACAAGTAATGTCTCCAAATCTTAAGTGAAAATATCACTGCAACCAACTCCCAATCATGAGTAGGATAGTTCCCTTCGTGATGTTTAAGCTATCGTGATGCATATACAACCACCTTACCCTCCTGCATTAACACGCAGCCCAAACCCATGTGTGATGCGTCACTGTACACAGTAAAATCCTTTCCAAACTCCGGCTGAATCAACACAGGTGTTTCAGTCAGAACTTTCTTCAACTTCTCAAAAGCTTCCTGCTTCTTCTCAGTCCATACAAACGGTACCCCTTTCCTTATGAGTTTTGTCAGAGGTGCTGCCATCACAGAAAAACCTTCCACAAACCTTTTGTAGTATCCTGCCAACCCTAGGAAGCTTCGAATTTCTGACACCGTCCTAGGTGGCTTCCACTCCAAAATTGCTTCAATCTTTCGAGGGTCCACCTTAATCCCTTCTAGAGACCACATGTCCTAAGAAGGTTACCTCCTCAACCAAAATTCACACTTGTTGAACTTCGCAAAGAGTTCCTTCTCCCTTAACACTCATGACACTATACGGAGATGCTCATCATGTTTCGCTTCAGTTTCAGAATATACCAGGATATCGTCAATAGAAATGACTACGAACTGATCTAAAAATGGTTGGAACACACGATTCATCAGATCCATAAACGCTGCAGGAGCATTCGTCAGTCCAAATGGCATAACCAAAAACTCGTAATGACCATACCGAGTCCTGAATGCTGTTTTATGGATATCTGCCTCCTTCACCCTTAACTGATGATATCCAGATCGAAGGTCAATCTTGGAAAATACAGAAGCTCCTTTAAGCTGGTCGAACAGATCATCAATCCTTGGCAGTGGATACTTATTCTTAATCGTCAGTTTGTTCAATTGGCGATAATCAATGCACATCCGCATCGTACCATCCTTCTTTTTCACAAATAGCACCGGCGCTCCCCATGGAGACATGCTTGGCCTAATGAAGCCCCTATCCAACAACTCTTGAATTTGAGCCTTTAACTTCACTAACTCCTTTGGTGCCATCCTATACTGTGCGATGGACACGGGCCCCGTTCCAGGCAACAAATTTATTCCAAACTCAACTTCTCGGTTCGGAGGCAATCCTGGAAGCTCCTCCGAAAAAACATCTTGGAACTCCTTTACAGTCCTAACCTTATCCACTGTCAGTCCCTCCTCTTTTGACTGACTTACAAATGCCAAATAGGCCTCACAACCTTTTCGAATCCACTTTTCGGCCCTTAATGCCGACACCATATTGGACAAATAATCCCTTCGCTCACCTATCACCATAACCTCCTCATCCTTTGTGGTCCTTAACACCATTTGTTTAGCAGCACAATCCAGAGTCGCTTTATGCTTAACAAGCCAGTCCATTCCCAAAATGAGATCAAACTTTCCGAACGGTAACTCCATCAGATCTCCAGGGAAAATCTTACCTTGAGTTTCCAAGGGTACATCTCTATACAGTTTGCCTACCCTAACCGAGTGACCCAACGGACTTAGTACAGATACCCCACTCACAATCTCCTCAGAGTGCACACCCAACGACCCAGATATGGCACATGCAACATAGGAATGAGTAGATCCAACATCTACCAATGCGATATCTGCATGCTAGAAATAAAAACGTACCGATTATGGCGTCGGTCGTCACCCTCCTCGCGGCGATGAGCAGCATATACCAAAGCTGGCTGACGAGCATCAGTGTTAACAGTACCCTTGCCAGGTGCCCCACGTCCATGGCTATTGCCACCGCGACCTCGGCCATGACCTTTCAACGGCGACGGTCCACCTCGCGCTGTTTGCACGGGTTGCACAGCCCTTTGTTCAACCACTTGAGCCTGAGCTAGCCTCTTAGGACAATCCCTGATCTTATGTTCCTTTGATCCACAACGAAGACAAGCCCCAGAGTGTTTCCAACATTCCCCCAGATGCATTCTACCACAATCTCTACAAGCTTGTGGTCTAACAGTATTCACCGTAACCGCTCGAACTGGTTTCTCCATCCTAGCTCTCTTAACATTCCAATTTGCAGCACCAGTTGGTCCAGCATCTCTCCTGAATTGATTTTGATCCCTGACGCGGTTCTTTGGTTCAGCTTGCTTCACCTCTTCGGCTATCTTAGCCTTTTCTACCAGTGCAGCAAAATTGCACCGGACATGATAATTTTTCATCATCCGGCTCAAGCAAGCTCTCTCTGCGGAGCTATGAGCATCCTTAGCTCATCCCTGAGGCTATCCTCAAAGCAAACACTGCGCTCGTATTCGGTAGAGACAATACCATTAGCATACCGGCTCAATCGTAGAAACTCTGCCTCATATTCAGCAACGGTCTTACCACCCTAGGTCAGGTTCAAGAATTCCTTCCTTCGCGCATCCACATAGCTAGCTCCGACATACTTCGCCTTGAAGGACTGCTTAAACAACTCCCAAGTTACCCTCTCAGTTGAGGTACCCTCTCTCACAGTGATCCACCACTGAAACGCCTCATCCCGTAGTAAGGATACTGCTCCTTTTAACTTTTGCTCTACTGAGCAGTCCAAGTCATCCATAATCCGCTCCGTGGCTTCCAACCAAGATTTCACCACATTTGGGGCTACTCAGATACACCCCAAAACTTCCGCTCCGTTGGCCCGAGTCGCTCGAAATGGACCCCCTATTCATGGGCCCGATATTAGCTCCAGCCACTCTTTCCAAAACTCTTAACATAGCTTGGGACAGAGCGTCATCCCCATGACCCGATCATATAGCCCATTCTTATCCACCGGTGGTGGTCGTGCTACTCCAAATGGTATGTGTTCGAAGACGAAGATCCGGCTTGAGTACTACCTCGGCCTCGACCACGGCCTCTTCCCGAGTAGCTCTCGTACTCATATCGATTTATCGATTCACGAATTTTATGCAGTTAGTTTATTGTTTCCACTGTTTATTACAGAATATCTTATGAACAGATAAGGTTTCAGAGTTGTTCTCGCGTAACCACAGTTTAGCTACTGTCTCAGTTTCCTAGGTCTTAATTTACCCTACAGTCTCAGTTTTGTAGCCTTTACGCTATATTATCTATAGTACTATCTCTAAGGTTTAGTACTAACTACAGTACAGTTCAGTATATAAAACAGAATAGTACTTACAGCCTTGGTGCCGAGGATTCAGTGTGCCACCTCATCAGTTTTCAGATAAACTCAAAAGATTTAGACTTTTTCAAATCCATTTTCCAAACATTTGTGTTAAAAAAAAACCAAGTTCGGAGATTATCTCCTTTAAACAGGAAATTTTCAAAAGTCAAGTTTTTCCAAAAATACCTTTTTTTTTTTGGCATAAAGTTTTGAAAACCATTTTTGGACCCAATCCACAGCCGAGTTGTTGTAACCTAGGCTCTGATACCACTAAATGTAGCACCCCAAACCTGGCCCAGTCGTTAAGGCTGAATCCAACGTGCCACTTTGAAGTCAAAAACCCGTGTTCCCTTTTTAGTGTTTTAAAAAAAGCCGACTTTTCACAAACTAACCAAGTGAATGGAAGTGGGCACCGGTAGGTATCCATAATAGAGGAGGTGAGCCATGAAGGTCGCTAAGTACCAAGCTCTCCGATTGGATCCAATCCTAGACATGCCCACATCCATTGCCACACTTGGTTATAACAAGTTGAAATTTCTTTGAGTGATTATCTTTGGTAAACCGAATAATCGTGACGTCGTATTATTTTTAAAAAAAACAAGTATCGTTTTGAAATCACACCCTAAGTCTAGCCCATTTGAATTAGTATCCATCAATTTAAAGTTGTTTTTAATAATATAATCCTAGAAAAATCAAAGAAGAAAATAAAGTTAAAATAACCTTATTACAACCCAAAAATTAAATAGCAATTAAAAATAACTTAAGAAAACCAGTCTCTTTTCAAACCCAAAAGCATTCACCATTGCCACTCTGAATCCCTCGGCTCCAAGTCACCCACATCAAGGCTCACCAAGGTTAAAGAAGGGGTGAGTTTGGGAAACTCGATGTGTAAGGAAAACCCATTCAAAACCCAAGTCACTCAAGCCCATTGGGCCTAAGCCCATTCAGTAATGATGGTCTTGGGCGAGCCCTTTTCAGATTACAATAAAGCCGGGCCTTAGCCCTTATTCAGATAATGATATGGCCCATAGGCCCATTTCAAAATACATGCAACATCGGTAAACATATGCAAGCCCATTTGGGGAGACTACTCAATCCACCAACCACTACACTCCACCGTACCAGCCATACACTCCATGTGGGAATAGCTCAACCCACCCAAACACTCCACAGATTGCGACCTTACTTTGCTCGATTAACGATAAATTGAGGCAAAGCCTTTAGTACGTGGACAAGCCACTTTCAGTACTTCCTCCGTCAATATCCCAGTCCATGCATCGAGATAATAACAACATGGCATGCGATAAATAACAACAAATCAAACATGCATTTAGGTCAATTTAACCTATGGGTATTTGGTAATTTATCTCCTAGGGGTAAAAGCGTAAAATTTTCACTTTTAAAGGTATTTCAGTAATTTATCTATTTTAAGGTTTTCATGCATATTCCTACCTTTCACGTACTAACAGAATCACTACCGAGGGTTCTTACCGAATTGGGCCGTTGGCCCATCATTCGATTTTGGCCCATTAAGCCCAAAAATATCGAGACACGAAATCATGCACTTTGCGTCAAACATTGCAGCTTACCAAAAACATTAATCGATTTACCTCACGAGCATTCGCACACTCGCAAATCTACAAAATATCGGTTTTTGGCATTTCGGCTTTTCGACTTTTGCCGATCTAGACTAAGAAAGTGGGTGTTAGTTACACACCTGTTTGCGACGATATGCTGATGAAATCCACACACGAACCGCCTACAATTGGATTACTAACACGTTAATCTAACTATTCAAATACAAACTACATATTAACCCCTTACAATATTCGGCCAACCACACCTACAGATCATAGTAATCTTATAAGAAAACAATAAGCAACTCATTAACAATTTTTTGTCAATGTTTACCACATAATCATAATTTCACTGCAAGCTGTCTTCCTGAGCAACAGTTATTAAATCATTTATAACTGGAGCTACGAAACTCCAAATCAAGTTCTGTTAATTTTCCTTGAAAATAGACTCATATATCTTCTATCCATAAAATTTTCAGAATTTTTGGTTTAGCCAATCAATACCAGATTTTTCTCAAAGTTTCCCATGTTTCACTGTTTGACTAATCTGACCACTCTTCATTACGAATCAAATTTCTCATTTTACAGAATTCAAAATATGTTCTTGTTTATTCCATTTGAAACTAGACTCATTAAGCTTTAATTACATAATTTATGTAGCTTCTAACTCATCTCCCACAATTTATGGTGATTTTCCAAAGTCACGTTACTGCTGCTGTCCCAAGCAGATTTATTACCAAATCACTCTTTCACACATAACTTGCATGCATGTTATTTAAACATGTATATCACCAATCAATCATCACATATCTATGAGTTTACTTAAGTATAGTCTCCATTTCATTATTTTAAAGCACAACATGTTAGCCGATTTTTTCCCCTTAGCATCTAAGGCACATGCATGCTCATTTGTTTGGCTCAACTTCACCTATCTTCCATTTTTCATCAAAAGAACATGAAACAACAACCATTTCCTTCATTTTAATTCATGACCAAATGCTCACAACACAACCAAAAACCAAAATATGCTTCAAGAGTTAAGGTAGAATCAAGAAGAACTCATGAACATCAAGATAGAAGCAAACTACCATGAACTTACCTTCAATTTTCTTCCCCAAATGACTGAACATTCAAGAGCTTTCTCCTCTCCTTTCTCTTCTCTAACTTTAGGCTATGATGAACAAAGATGGACAAAACTTTGTTCTTTTCACCCCTTTTTTTTTAATAAAATTTCATATTTCATCCATTTAATTCTTTAATACAAAAGACATGAAATGCCCATCATGGAACATTTACCTAACCCATTATCATGGAATATTTACCTAATCCATTATCATGGAACATTTACCTAACCCATTATCAATTTGTACCATGAATTATGGATATCAAGTGCTCATATTGTCTACAACAACATGATGGCTGGCCACTTCATGTAAAATGGGAGGTTTGTCATGCAAATCCTCCTATTTTGCACTCCTATTTATTTGGCCACTTCAATTTAGCCTATAGCATTTTCAAACATTTTCATATAGGTTCTATTTCATAATTTCATCCCATTTTTCTTATGGAACAAAAATTAACTAAAATTGCCAGGTTCTATCTTAAGCTTGGACCTTCTAGAGGCCCACTAACATAATTAAACCTATGCCAACATTCACAGAATTCCCGAAAATTGGGGCGTTACAATATTGTTTTTATAAATCGAGCTCATAAATATTTTTTTTAAATATTTATAGAATTATTGTATAAGTGAATTGAATTTTAAATAGCTAATTTTATCAATTTAGTAATTAATTAAATTTTAATAACTAAATTATAAAATTGCAAAAATTAAACACTATAAATTTTATAAATTTTACTTGTTAAATGATTCCTTCTCTAAATAAATCAAGACTTTAAATGGAAAATTAGACGTTATAAGAATGTAGTGGACGGGTGGCTTAATGGTTGATTAAAAAAAATGTTAATTTATTAATAAAATATGTTAAAATATAAAACAAAGTTGCCATCTTCATTAATGTGTCTTTTTTCCACCGTTTTGCACAAAAACAAACTTGAAGCCATTTTTGAAGCTTCCTTATTCGGTCAACTCTTATCTTTGCATGGTAATTAATTTTAAATCTATTTTTCATGAATTTTATGTTTTTGATATCGTTGTAACTTAATCTAGTTAACTCGAAAATTAAATAGTAAAATTGTTAAAGTTGTGGAATATTGTCATTGATGATTTTTGATGTTTTCTTTTTATTAAATGGCTTGAAAGTTTAGAATTGATTAATGACTAATTTGTAAAGTGAATATTGTTAGTTTTGAGCTTAGGGACCAAAATGAAAATATTTTGGAATTGACACAAATTTTTTGTAATTATTGAATTTAGAGGACTGAACAGGGATGAAATTGAAACCAGAATGAAAAATGAGTCTTAAACGTAAAAATTATTATAGTTTCAGTTTTAGAGACTAAATTGAATAAATTATAAAATTTTAAGGAAATTGTGTAAAATAAAATTAAGTTATCATATGTAGAGGTGACATAGGCCGGGCCGAGCCCAAACAAAATTTTAGGCCTATTTGCAAGGCCCTGCCCGGCCTGAAAATTAGGCTTAAATTTTTGCCCAAGCTCGACCCGGGTAAAAATGTTAAAACCCGAGCTTGACCCGACTTGGCTCAGTATTAAATTTTTATATAATTTTTAAAAAATGTAATACATAAGAAATTTAAAAATATTAAAATAAATGTTTCCCAACAAATTGAAAATAAATTAAAACATATGTATGCTTAAATAACATTAAGATCGGTGAAATGATAGCAAAATAGTAAAAAAAAAAAACAAGAAAATATAAAAAAAGGGTAAAAAACAAAAACAAAAAAAGTGCAGTTTTTTTTTACATATTCGGCCCGTGCCCGGGCCGAAAAAGCATTACCTAAGGCTCGACCCGATTTCTAAATAGGCCTTGTTTTTTTACCCAAGCCTATTTTTCGGGCCTATATTTTTACCCAAACCCTCTCACTTTTTGGGCAGGTTTAGTCATATGCATTAAATAAGATGTTATAAGGTAATTGACACTGATAATTATCAATCAGAAGTTAATTGAGAAATAGGAGAAATTGAAGATTAGTCCCTGACATTTAGTAGTTGTCGTTTTCCAGGTAAGTTCATATGAAAAGTATTTTCTTATTATGCTTGAATTGTGTGATTGTATTTATTGATTATATGTATATAAATGTAATTTCAATAACTTAAGGCATAAATAGGACTATATCGGAAAATGTGAGATTTGTGAAAAAAATGCGGATAGATATATAGTGTTGAATGAATGTAAAATTTATTATACGAGTGTATGTTATATCCATGGTATATTATATTGTTAAAAAGTGAATATATGTTATTTTGATATCAAGTGGATTAAATTGATAATATATGATTATATTTGGAATTGTGGTTGGAACGGTACAAAATGTGAGGAAGGGTATGAATTGTAATAAATGATATGGATGTGTAAATCGTGCCTGGATGAACGATTGGAAATGATATATTTGACATGCCAATAGGGTTATTCGCACGCTGTATGAGATTTATATGAACTGTGACATAGATGTACGGGAAATTCACTAATGGTACTAGAATCCAACATTTGTTGCGGATTACCGAGTTTATCTTTACGAAGATTTAGGTGTGCTTTAGGAAAGATGTGTAGCCTACGGGCTTGGCACTTAGTGCCTTGGTGTGTATATGGATGATATAGCTCGTTTGAGCAATCAGGTGTGTTTTGGGTGGCTACCCACGTATCCATATCTGTTCATTATGGTTCATCAGGCTAAATGGTTAAAATTAAAAGAAACTAGTTGTTTGATGTTGTACATTGTGATTGGAATTGGTTATTTGAAATTGAAATGTTGGAAGTATTGTTTCTGCTCAAAGGTTTCGATAGAATAATTTTGATTTGGGTTGAAGAGTAAAAATTGAAATGGTAAATGATTGAAATGATGATATGTGTTCCGAATTGATATGTTATATGGTGATTGAATAATGTAACTGAAGTATATAAATATTTGACAATATTGATTAAATGACATTGAATTGATTTGAATGACACTGTATAAATTAAATTGCTTTGAGACTTGTTTCCGATGATCTCATCGATTGCTATGAATTGTGGTAATAGGAAAAAAGATTAGTTTTGTTTGTAATATGAGAATTAAGGTAAGTTACATTATTTTGAACCTATGAACCTACTAAGCATATTTAATGCTTACTTTGTTTCATTTTCTATTTTCTGTTGTTGGCATTTTGCGAAATGTGTCTATCAGATCATCTCCAAGGCTCAAGCTATCTAGCTTTAGTCTCGGTAGACTTTTAATTCGTTCTAGACTCGGTTATGTGGCATGTGTATAGGTTTTGATGTGAAATGTGTTTACTTTGAATGGTGATGATATAGTCTATATAATATGCATATTTTGGATATATATATATATATATATATATATATATGATAAGTATTTAAAGCTTCAATTGTATATGTTAAGTAACTGAGTTATTCATATGTTTGAACTAAGGGTGTGATAGATTTTGGATTATTTATTATGATGTTTGAAATATGTTTGTTGGCATTGTGATATATTATATTTGAAACTCTCTAATGGTTAATTTGAAGGTGAAAAAGAGTTGGATTAATGTGAGAGAAATGGTATAGATTTGTACCAAATTAGTTAAATGGTTTGTTATGCTTATAACATTGTTGTGTAATAGTGCCAATAAGACATATTGGCTAGGTGATTAGGAATTTGATATATGACATGTATTGGTTAAGTTTGAAATGTTAAGATGATGAAAGTTTCTTGTTTTAGTAGTTGATGAATACCTAAGTTGTTAAGCTTGACCATGTTATCATTTCATGTGGTATGGTTGAATGGTCTTGTAGTTGGCTAAATGCATGTATTGGTATAAGTATTAGTTGGTTTTGTGCAGGTTTGAATGGCCAAATATGCACCATTTGAGCCATTGGGTTGTCTTGATAAGAATTGGGTAGTTAAATGGCACATTTTGTACTACATGACCGTGTGTCACTCACGGGCTGGTGACACAGTAGTGTGACCATTATAATGTAGGAGTCTTTTGAGCCACACGATTTCTGTTTGTTACACGGTGTAGCTACACGACCGTGTATCTTCTGATGAAATTGATATTTTGAGTCACACGGTCACAGTGTGTTACACAGCCTGGGTATACGACGTGTAACCTTTGTTTTGCATGATTACCTTTATCTTTTGAAAATGTTTCAATTTGATCCTTATCTATGTTCAAGTCAACTTAAAGGCTTTCGTAAGCTCGAATAAGACTTAAATTTAATAGTATACAATAATATTTGAATATTTATGACATGATTTATTATTTGAAGAATTTATTTATGATTTAATTGATTTGTAATTTTGAAAATGTTGCAAATTAGTCTTAGTTAAATTCTAGGTTAATATGAGAGCATACGTAACCTCGTATAAGGCCCGAGAAAAGTTATATTTGATTATTATGCATTGAGTTGACTATCATTGTGTGACTTATGCTTAATCTGAATGTTAATTGTGTATTTATAAAATAATTCTATGTTTATTTGAATTAATCAATGTGAGTTGAATGTGTTTTGTTTCGGCTCTGATTGTAGCACTCTAAAGCTCGGGTTCAGTGACTGGACTAGGTGAGGGGTGTTACATTTAGTGATATCAGTGTTACAGTTCAATCGATTCTAGGACTAAACGTAGCATGTGTTGAGCCTAGAAATATATGCCACATTAATCTAGGATAATGTGATGCAATATGATCCAATCTTGCTTTGCTTTCTTTTAGATATATTATGTCAATTGAGTTTAAATCGTGCAGTATCTGATGAGATAAATGGTAATGTTTTTGTTTCCAATCAGGGAGCTAGTTTTAGTGTGTCGTTTCGTAAAGGCCAGATAGTGAAATAAGAGGTGTTTTCTTTTAAAGATTAACTAATGGTTCTCAAAGTTATGTGAGCTAATATTATGGCTTTGCGAACTCCACCTCTGATTGTGCCTTCCACAATACTCTCTTTTCCTCAAAATTCGGTAAGTGTTCACAGACCTCTTATTGATAAGATTCAGAAACGTGGGATTGAATAATTCAGGGATAAAACTGATGATGATCCGGTTAGAACTGAATATTGCTGGAAAAATACTCAATGAGTTTTGATTAAATAGTATGTTCTTCTGAAGACAATTTCAAGCACTATGTCACTTTGAAAGTTGAAGCTTATCGGAGATGAATAACTTTGACAACAGTTGTTCCTAATGATTGAGTAAATTGTAATTTCTTTCAATCAGAGTTCAAAAAGAAATGCATTAGTAGATCGTACCTAGAAAAGAAGCACAGAGAATTTCTAGAGCTGAAATAGAGAATTATGTCTATTGTAGAGAGTGAACAAGAATTTATCAAACTCAATAAATATACCAGAGATATTGTACCGGTAGAAGCTGAAATGTGTACTTGTTTTAAATGGGGTTTAAATGAAGACATACAAATGTTAGTAAGAGCTCCGAAATTGAAAGAGTGTAATTTTATTTGAACAATCACAAAAATCAAAGGCGTATGCAGTGAAAGGAAATAGACTTAGTTGAGACTCTATGATTCCAGTAAACAGAGTACGATTAGATCGTTTTCGACTCCTCCATCGAAGAAATCAAAAGATGTTTATATTCGTTTCACTTCTTCATCAGGATTTTTGGGAAAAAAAAAGTCGAAATAGAGTAAATTGAGATATCCGATTATGTTAGTAGCCAGTGTTGGCTGTGTTCGCAACATGGACAGATCGGTTTGTATTCACGGTGGAAAACTCGTCGAGGTGAGTGTTGGCTAAATAACGAGGCTTGTATTTATATGGTTATTAGGAAAATTAAGGACGAGATTGTCTGAACTGGACAAACTGAAACGAGAAACAGAATATAAAGGCTGTGACCACTCTTTAGAAAACTAGACAATCAAAATATAATGATAATGTGGGGAATAGCAAAGTGGAGATTAAAGATATGACTATCAGATTTGAAGCTCAGACTACTACCAAGGCTTATGTTATTCGAGTTCATGAGGAGATTGTTGTTCCTGATGTTATTATCGATACATTTTTTTAAATTTTGATATTATTCTCGATATAGATTGGTTAAATGTTACGGTATGGTAGAAACTATAGACAAAAGTGGTTTGTATTGTGATATTAGAAGAGTAAATCGATTAATGATCAAGATGACAGATCTGAATATTCCACCAATTTCATGGTAGTGTTATCAACTCAAATATTGATAAATTATTATTTTTATTTTTAAAATTTTTATCTTCAATTTTTTAAGTACAGTATAGTAGTTTGGACCTTAAAAAGTTGAAAATTTTTTTGTTAAGTATTGTATGATATAAAGTATTTTTGGTACAGTTAGATACTATCAAACTAAATTTTCATTATCCAATCATTCGCATATCGGTACCCTTGTCGATTTTGATCTAACTGATAAGTGCTAAAAGTAACATGCTTTAATCTCATTCTTAATGCATTTTTGGATGATTATTCGATGTAAAATGGTGAATTTTATGCTCTTAATCCTTTAAATTCATGATTTTATACTTAGGAGAACATTTGGAAGCAAAAGAAGCAAAAATCAGATCAAGGTATAAGGGCCACATAGGCTGGACACACGGTCGTGTGAGCCACACGGGCTATCACATGGGTGTGTGTGAGACCGTGTCAAAATTGCAATTTGCACTCCAAACAGCGAAGAAATGCAATTTTTAGGTTTTTTTTTGGGCATTTTGAGACTTGTATATGACAATAATAAGAAGCTAGGAGAGAGTCGCCATAGAATAATCTTGAAAAAAACTCAAAAAACACCATTGAAGCCGACTCTGAAGCAGATTTCCATCAAAATTGAAGATCTCCTTTTGATTTCTTTGAAGTTTATTATGAGTTTCTTTGTTTCTTGTGGTTATACTGTCTTTGAGAAGTTTTTATTTGCTATCATGAACTAATTTTCCAAATGCCTAGGGAGATGAACCCTAGGATGGATTCTGTAATTTGATTTATATTTTTACGACATAAATACTTGGATTTTGTTCTCAACTATATGTGCTTAATTCTTGGTTTGATATTTCCATGTCTGATTAAATCATATGAGAAATAGACCCTGTTTAAGAGTATATCTAACGTAATTGAGTAGAGTTGCATGCAATCTTAAAAATAGGTCGACATAAATCTACTGAATTAGAGTAAAATCTAATAGGGAAATTCAAGATTGAGTTAATACGACAATAGAAGTTTTAATTAGAAAGAATTTCAATTAATCAACCTAGATTCAATTGCTCTTAGTCTTGAAGAGAGATATTAGCATAATTTAGGAATTTCTACGGATCAAGATGCTAAATCAAAAAATTGCGTAATATAGATTGATAATGACAAATGAGGTCTAGGTGAATTCTTTCCTAGGTATTGTCTCGCTTCTTGGTTGTTAATTGTTTATTTTCCTGATTTGTTCTTTGTTGTGTTCTTTAGTTAATTAATTTAGTTAATTTTAGTTTTAATCAATTATCCCAATTTGTCGGTTAAATAATAGAAAGGCGGTAATTACTAGTACTTTTAGTTCTCATGAGAATGATATCTTTGTTCACCGTAGCTATACTATTAATTGATAGGTGCACTTGCCTTAATCAGATTTTTAGTTGGTTTCGTGGGCATCATTAACCAGTCCAACTTACTATTTTGATTCAATTCAAGTTTTTATGATTTTTTTATAATTTTATAAGTTTCTACCAATTTTAATATTTTTATGAATTTTTATAATTTTTATAATTTTATACATTTTATAAATTTTAAAATGTTTTATTAATTTTATAAAATTTTCTATAATTTGTTAGAGTTAATTTGATTTTTATAATATTTATAAGTTTCTATCAATTTAAATATATTTTTTATATTTTAATAAATATATATTTTATTTTTATTTATTTTTATGGGAAAATATTATATCAAATGATAAATTATCACGTGTCATCGTTTGATTGGTCTATCAATTTATTTTTATAGTCAACATAGCCAATCACGATTTCCATTAACGAATGGGCTTAATTGATTATTTTAATTAACTACAAGAGCTCAATTAGGTAAAAATTTAATACAAAGATTTTTTTTTTGACATTTTCTTAAAGGCTTTTTTCACAATTAAATTTTTTTCTTTAAAAAAAATATTTTCTAAGTTGGATATTATGACACTCAACTTTTGAAATTGGAGCTCAAATAGGTGTGAATTTATTACAAAGACTTTTTGACATATTTTTAAGGGCTTTTTTCACAATTGCATTATTTTCTTTTAAAAAACATCTTTTAAGTTGGATACTGCGACACTCAAGTTTTGAAATTAGAGCTCAAGTGAGTGTGAATTTAATACAAAATATATATTTTTTACATTTTGTAAGGATTTTTTAACAATTAAATATTATTCTTTTAAAAGATATTTTTAAGTTGGATACTACTATATTTAAGTTAGGAATTGGAGCTAAATTTTGTGTGAATTTAATATAAAGACTTTTTGACATTTTCTTAAGGGTTTTGTTTTAAATTACATTTTTTCTTTTAAAATAACATTTTTAAGTTGGATACTGCGTCACTCAAGCTTTAAAATTGGAGCTCAATTGGGTGTGAATTTAATATAAAGACTTTTTTACATTTTCTTAAAGGCTTTTTTCATAATTAAAATTTTTTTCTTTTTAAAGAACAATTTTTAAGTTGAATACTTCGACACTTAAGCTTTGAAATTGGAGCTCAATTGGTGTGAATTTAATACAAAAACA
This sequence comes from Gossypium arboreum, assembly GCF_025698485.1. Taxonomy (NCBI): domain Eukaryota; kingdom Viridiplantae; phylum Streptophyta; class Magnoliopsida; order Malvales; family Malvaceae; genus Gossypium; species Gossypium arboreum. The sequence continues at coordinate 2,519,352 of NC_069082.1, read as the reverse complement.
TTTTTTACATTTTCTTAAGGGCTTTTTTCAATACTACATTTTTTTTGTTTTAAAAATATTTTTTAAGTTGGATACTGCGACACTCAAGCTTCGAAATTGGACTTTTTTTGACTTTTGCTCATTTTGATGGGATAGATGATGCTTCTATTAGATATACTTTTAAATAAGGCTTATATGTTAATTTTTAAGAAAATGTGTAAAATCAATTAAGTTCTGTATTAAACTCACACTTAATTGAGCTTTTACTATTAATAAAAATAATTAACTAAGCCCTTTGTTAACAAAATCAATGGTTGATCACGTTAATAGTAATTGGCGACTTTTGGTTTAATATAATATCTTCTCATAAAAATTACTAAAAATCATAAAAATATAAAAAAATATATCATTACAATTATAAAAAAAATCAGAAGAAATTATAAAAATTATTAAATAATAAAAATATTAAAATTTATAGAAACTTATAAAAATAAAAAAATAACTTAAATATTATAAAAATTTAAAATATATAATAAATTAGAACAAATTATTTTTAAAATGAATAAAAATATTTAAAATTCTATAAAACCATATAAAAATTCTTTAAAACTTATAAAAAAGCATTAAAAATAAGAAAAAATCATTGACAATTAAAAAATATTGAAATTGATATAAAATTATAAAATTATAAAAATAATAAAAACTTATAAATATTATAAAATTTATAAAATTTTAATTAATTATTAAAAGTAGAAAATTAATAAAATATATTTTAATTTTAAAAAATTCTTATAAATAATATAATGAATTTTAATGAATTATAAAAAATATTATAAAAACATAAAAATATTAAAAAAGCCATTTAAGCTCCTAAAATCATATTGAACACATGATATCACATCAATCAATGGATAATGGGAATAATCATCATATGGTTAGGGTCATTTTCATGTTGAATAAAAACTAAATAATAGTAAACTTAATTTTTATGTAAAGCCAGAATTTCACGCATATTTAAATCAAAATTCGAGCTTCAATGGCCTAAAATCAATTTAAACGTTATGCATGCCAAATAACCCAAATTAAAATCCCATGCCACGGTTTATATAAAACATTACAATCCAAAATATCAAAAATTATAAAAATAAAGTCTAAATACCTTTAATGAAAATTTTCGAGACAAGCCCTCTGAATGTCGAGTCCGCGTTCTAACCTTGTGGGTTATCTGTAAAGATGAAAATTAACGGGGGTGAGCTTAAAGAGTTCATTGTGAGTCCAATCATAAGAAAATCAGTACAAAACAATAGACAAAGCATACCAAATGACAGTTCTCTGAACAAAAACGATATTATTGCAATACATAATATCAGTTTTTCAGATCAACATCAATATAGCATTTTAGAGTTTTCAGTTTGCTTATGCATGCTTATGACTGACAATGCAATTTTAGTTTATCAAAAAAGATCCTACCCAACACCTTTACACTCTACAGTAAGAGTTCCCCATAACGCATCCATCCATACACTCCGAGTTGTGGACAAACCACCAGTAATTTGCAGATAAACTACCAGTAAAAGTTGTGGGTAAACCACCATTATTTTCAGATAAAAAGTTTGCAAATAAGCTACCAGTAAGTTGTAGATGAACCACCAGTGTTTCCAGATTATTAAACTGCTAGAACTTCCTTTATTTATATTGTCCCACCTCATGCAATGTAATATGTCATGCTTGAAAAAGAACATTACAGAGACAATAGATATGCTTTGACATGTATTCGGTTCAACAGTAGTAGCAGACAGGCTTAACATGCAATCAGTAAGACAGAAGCAGTAGTGACAGTAGTAGTTTATAAAAAATACAACGACAGTAGGCATGTATCGTTCACATATCATGCATATTACAGTAATAATTCAGTCAATCAGTTCACAGATTCCAAAATATACATAATATCAGGGACTCAATTAAGTGTAAAAAATTTCTAAAAACAATCTATGGACTAAATTGAACAATTCACAAATTTCTAGGAAAAATTGTAAAATAGAGGTTACACGACCATGTAAAAGTCTTGAGGCTGTGTGGAAGAGTTACACAATTGTGGGGCCAGCCCATGTAGTAGGCTGATGTTGTGTGGAAAATGATAAAATATCCTATAGTAAGGACACGACTATGTAACAGGTTGAATCTGTGCGGTTCATGAAATACTTTATGATTTATAGGTGCACATGGTCGTGTGGCCCTAAACCTACACATAGTTTGCTCCTATTCACTTGGTAAAGAACACACGCCTTTCACCACGGGTCCGATTAACGTTTCTCGTGATCGATTTTGATCCAATTAACCTAGATTAAACGATTGCATATGTTAAATTCATATGTTAAATTCAACAGTAAGGATTTTGAAGAAATTCAAAAGAAATCGATTAAACGAATCGAAAAGATTAATATCAGGGATTGGCACAATGGATATATGGGATCTAGTTATTGAAATGAAGTGTACTTACAGATTCTTGGCAAATTCTACTAACGATAACCTAAAATAAGGTAGAAATCAATGAACAGGGAGTGATTCATGAAGGGAAAAATTTGGCAGCACAAAAGATGGAATTACGGGGCAAGAATGAGAGAAGAAGAGGAAAAAGAAAAGAAATAGAAGATGAGGAGCATATTATATTAGAATTTGAAAATGGGGCAACATGAAAATCTAGTTAGGAAAAATATTGATTAAATATGTAAACCCCAACCCGGCCTAGGAGTTTCGGCTAAGTTGAAGGCGTTACATTTATCACTGAAGTGGTCCTGTAAAGTCGTTCTTTTCACTCAAGATCACCTTTTTGTTTTTAGGAAAACATTTATTCGCTTAAATTGGCTTTACTTAACCATTCAATTACAATATTATTAATGTGAATATTATTTTGTAAAGTAGTAAAAAAACATTTAAAGTAAAGGTTTTCTAAATCGAAAAGCATGTGTAACGCCTTGAATATTTTATGTCTGTTTCTATGAAAATGTGACACAATTATGTATCTGCTTCAGTGGTTAAATGTTTTGGGAGTATTTGAGAGGTCTTGGTTTCAGGTCTCAATTTTGTTACTTTTTGATCCAAGCCTTACTTTTGTTCAGTGGGCTTATATTTAATTATCTGTAAAACCAAATTAGAATGAGCCTATTGGTTTGAGTGGTAAGGGTGTTAGTGTGTTGGAGGTCCTGTGTTTGAATCCCTGTGCGAGCGTGGGTATTATTTTGCTCAGTTTAGTGGTTGAGTTTCGGTTGAATTAGAATTCTGAATAGTGGGTAGTTTTGATGGAGAGAATCTGGGGATAGGCTATTATATTTGATTTTATTTTTATTTTTCCCCAAAATTCTGGTTTCTTCTTGACATTACTCATCTTCCAAAACAAAGAAAAATCCCCAATCTTGTTTTGTCTCCTTTACTCTTTGTCAAAGGGTTAATTTTTAATTCATTTCCTTGACTTTGCCCCTAATCCTTGTTCTCGTGCGATCTGAACATTTGGCTTTGGTGTATTGGGTAAGTGGGTTTGCGTTTGCATTCTTTCATCATTTGATTTCTGAGGGTTAAATCATTGCTGTACTTTTTACGTAGGAGAAGCGGTGGAAACAACAGTTTTTTTTGCAAAGATTGAACTTGTGTAAGTAAACGGAGGTGTAGACGGTAAGTAAGTCCGCCTTATTCAGTTTAGATTAGAGGATTTTGTTAATCAATGGCTAATTTTATTCTGGGTATTCTGTTTTTAGGTTTCGAAGGGCTCGGGATTACTTTTTCATCATAACTGTAAAAGGTGTGTACTCAAAACACAGAAAAATGAGATTCAATAAAAGCCAAAAAATGAATCTGTCGACGCCACATGGGCGTGTGGTCACCTTTGTGGTAGACCGTGTACGAGTACACGACCGTGTGGTTGACGAAGGCATGACCATGTGATGGCTCGAGTATTAGGCGTATGGGCCGGACGGGTATGTGGAATTAGGGCCAGGCCATGTGGGCCATACGGGCATGGTCAATCTGGGTGTGTGGGCCCATACGGGCTTGTGGGCCCATTATACTGAAATATTCTGTAAGGTCGCATGGGTAGTCCTAATCGACTGTGGGCCTACCATAGGGTCAGTAAAGGCTAACTAAACCCTAAAACTATGTGATCTGTTAGACTGAAATACAGTTCTGAGCATGTCTATGTTATGAATATATGTTATCTGTTTATATAAGCATGTTAAGCATGATTTATCTGTTAATTCTGTATGTATGCTCTGTAACTGCTAGGGGTGGGATTGATATATGTGGAGGAAATATTTTGTACAGTGTTAATCGCCCATATTCTTGTAGCTTGATTGCATATTTTTTGATATATGTGTCTTTATGGCACAACCTGGTGTGTAGGGATGGATAGGTGTTTTTAACACCATATGGTGTGATGGGGTGGTCAGAGATGGTTTGTAGAGGATGAGGGTAGGATTTTGTATATCTGAATCTGATTCTGTAATCTGATATCTGAATCCGGATCTGTATCGGTTTCTGTCTGCGATTATAATTCTATATGTTTGCATGCTTAATTCTGCTGGGTTACACACTGAGTTTACGTAAACTCACGTCTGTTTGTTTATTCTATCAGGTAATCCATAGTCTTAGGCAGACCGGTGCTGCAGGGACTCAGCAGTGACCACATATTCGTAAAACTGTTTAAGATAATTTATTTATGGTTTATCTATGATTTGGTAATTGTATTTATGGTTTATCTATGATTTGGTAATTGTTTTGAGAGTGGTAATTTTTGGGGACTCTCTGGGCTGTTTGATTATTAACTGGTTATTTCTGATTTAATTGCTTTGGTGAAACATTTTATTAAAAACAACGGTTTTATGCAAACAATGATTTTCCTAAAAACACGACTGCGTTTTCAAACATAAATGATTAAAGCTTCCGCTGTATAAGTAATTGGCAAATAAATTGTTAAAATAATGTTTTCTATATGAAACACGAAGGAATGTGGGTTTTATAAATGATCAGTTAATTAAATCAACCTGTTTTCAAAATCTTTCCAGACATCACCAAATTCGGCCATAACGTCTAGGTCGGGTTTGGGGTGTTACAGCATGCAAATATCAGAGTTTAACTAAATATCATGCTTAAAACAAATAAGCTAAAAAATTCCTAGCAAGAAATAATTTATAATTACAACCCCAAAATGATTAAAGAAATATTTAGTGGAAACTTTTAAGTAAAACAAGCTGTAAATCTGAGGTTCTTCCTATGCCATTCCGAATCCTTTATTGTTGCGCTACCTGAAAGGTAAGGAAAAGGGGGAATGAACTTACAATATCGCAGTGTGAGACTAATCTTAAACCATTATATATAATCATCAAATAGTACGACAATTAATTTATAGCATAATAAAACTTTAAGAATAATATATGGAACAAACAATAACTCAATGCATATATGAAATTTATTTATATGATGAAACGCAAACGCAAACGCAAATGTAAATGCAAATGCAAATTAATGTTTTAATTACCCACTTGTCCATCATACCAGCCCTCAAGCATTGCTCGACACACAAAAACCCACTACAATACTGACCATCTCGAGTTTAATTCCCGATGACGATGGTCATTCACTTGTCATCTATGACGATGACTTTTACTACAATAACTTACCACCCCGGTTTGGTCCAGTTTTGATGGTGTTTTTAACCTACCATATCATCTTGTCCAATTTAGATGACTTTTTAGTGTAATAACTATCATCTCGGTAGACCCGATTTGGTGGTTTATTAACCTACCATCCCGGCTTATCCATTATGGATGAAATTCCTGCGTATTTCATGCAGTATTGACTTTCGATGTAGACTTAAATTGCCATTGTCTCCTATGAAACTCCTCCGTCCTCCGGTCCTGAGTTAATGTATTATGCACATATACTCATCATATCGTACTCATTATCAACATTTGATACCATGCTTAACAAGCACATTTATTACCATATACTAGTATTTCATTGCATGTTTTCATTTATTTATTCACATCAATTACACATACACATAATTTGTGCATATCAAAATAGTATTTCGTGTACAACTTCTTCATGAAATTTAACAAACTTAGTGTGGCTAACATATACATAACCACTTCACATGTAAGGTTCAAACATATATGGTTTGCATAAAATTTTTCTCAGGTTCGCATCATATTTTTTCAGGATTCACATGTATAGCATCTAGCGTTCGCATATTTAATGCATGTATGGTTCTCATAATACTATAATTCATACGGTTTACTTAACATGGTCTGGATATGACACCTACAGAGTTCACATATCGTGGCTTGCTTCTGACACATACAGTGTTCACATACTACAATCTATAGGGTTCGCATAGCATAATCCTATGGTTCGCATGTAATAAGTTTGCATGTCGTAACTTGGGGTTCGCAAATGTAAGTTTGCACCTAAGAGTTCGCACACCTATGGTTCACACATAGGGGTTCGCTCACTTAGGGTTCGCCCATAGGGGTTCGCTCACGTAAGGTTCGCACATACATGTTCGCTTATAAGGATACACTCGCCTAGGGTTCGTACCTACAATCCTCTTATAGGTTTGCCTAGTATTACTAGGGGTTCACATACCTTTAAGGGTTCGCATAATAAATAAGTAGGGGTTCGCCTAACTAAACATGGATGGTTCACATATTAAATAATTATAGTTTGCATAAACAATTACCTAAGTTCGCATGTACATATATATTTCCTAGGCTCGTGTGTTTATACATATTATCTAGGCTTGCATATGTAAGAGGCTTGCACTACATAGGGGATCGCATATTTTGGAGGTTCTCATAACAACTTTCATTCTTCCTAATCATTACAATTAATTATACATAATGTTTTAAGTTCAGACCCCACATCTGTTTTGAAGACTTAAAAACCTTAGTTTCAGAGAAAAGTTTGATGATCTACTCGAGAGGAATGATTTTGAAAACTTTGACTCCTTTTTGCTTTGAAGGCTGATTTAAAGAGAAAAGAGCTTGAGAGTGTTTTTCTTAAAAAATTTTGCTAGATAAAATTCTAGGGTTTAAACAAATTTGGATATTTATAGAACATATTTTACCCTAATTGAAATATGTTTTCCTAATTTATGTAGAATTAAGACTATCGAAACCTCCTTTTTTGGGAAACAAGATTTTTGAAAAGACGAGAGTTGCCACCAACCTTTTAGATGTGGTTGGATCACCTTATAAAATATTTTGATCTACGGAATTATGAGAAAACAGGTTCGGGAGTTGGTTATGTACAAGGAAGGATTAGCACCCTCGCAACGCCCAAAATTGGTACCAAATTGAATAATTTTGCCTTAATGTCAAAAGTTTGAAAGAATTTAGAAATAAGATCTCTTTTAAAACCATAATAATTTGAGTTAAAGGGAATCAAGATTCCTTTGCCTCGAAAGAATATAAATATCACATCCAGCATGATTAGACACGATATTTTTAAACTTTCGTAACTAAAATCATCTTATAATTTTCAAAACTTATTTAGAAGGATATTTTAGGCATTTAGACAAACAGGAAATTGCAACCCAGCATGTTAGGGTACTACTTCCCGAATTCCTAACTACCAAAAAAACATTGCCTTATTTTTTAAAATTCCTTTTGGATCGAATGAAATATAAAAGTTCTTTAAAGTGATGATGCATTTAACATATTGCAAAGGATCAATATTAAATAAATTATCCTACATGATACCTACTTTAACATTCTATGCAAATATAATATATGAAAAAAATGAATAATGGCATAAATTACACAATATACGTTATCATTTTATGCATATGTGATCATAGATAACATAAATATACATGCATTATCGTTACATGCAAAATACAATATACCGCATAATGAATAGAATAATAAAAATTGCAATATATATACAACAATATTTCATGCAATTGTAGCTTAAATCAACATAAATAATTAATTTTCATGCAAATGTGATAAACAACAAATCATGTAAACAACAAATAGCTAGTGAGATAGCATTAGCATGTTAAAATAATAAATACAAAATATAAAGTGAATAAACAAATCATGAACATAAAAAAAACAAAAAAATTATATTATAGAGCAATGTATAAATGATAAAGGAGAGTTTTAGAAATAATTAATATATGTAATACATTACATAATATAATAATTCAAGGTCAAATCATCATATTGAATAGGAACAAAATTTTATACTTTTTTTAAATATTATAAATGACCTCTAAATAATGACATATAAATGTAATTTTTAGTAATAATTTTAAAAAATTTAATTATACATAATAAATAGTTAATAATAAAATGATATAAAATAAAATAATAAGTAATAAAATGATATAATATAATAATTTCCATATATAAATATAGTAAGATAAATAATATATGAAGTAAAATGTATATGTAATATAAAAACGTTTATAATATAAAATAATATACACTATTTATGTATAACTAATGTTTATATAAAAATAATACATATAGTATTTGAAAATAAATTAAATATATATAAAAAACTAAGATCGGATTTTTTTAAAAAAAAACTAGGGCTAATTACAAATAAATAAAAAAATTCGGGTTTAATTGAAATGCGCATTAGAAATAAGGGACTCACTAGGAAATTATCCCTAATCCCCCAAAAACGACATCGTTCTCGGCATATGTCTTACAATGGCTATTAGGACCAAATTACAATAAATGTAAAAGTTTATGGCCAGATTAAAATAAAAATAAAATGAATTTTAGAAAACATAAAAATGCGGAAGGATCAATTGGGCAATTAGCCCTTTAAACAAAAATGCGCGGATCCTACCTGGGTCTCGGGTCAATGCGCGGATCCTAACTTTGGAACGACGCCGTTTTGGTTATTAAACGGCCATTCTAAAACGACGTCGTATGGGCTATCAATAAAGGTTCCATGTTTTAAAAAAAAACAAAGAAAATTTTCTGAGAAGGAGAATAGGAGAGCCTTTCCAGGTTTCTCCGACCTCTGTTGGACCAGACTCCGGTCACTGGGTTCATGCGTCCACGCGCTACACGTGCCACCGTACATGACGGTTTGGAAGGTTCAAAACCTTCACTTTCCTTGGCGAATCGCAGGTAACACCTTTTCCCATTTTAAAATACCAATTTTTTACCAAAATAATTCGCATACATGTTGAACCATAGATAACAGAATATGAAACTTAAGTCACCTTTTAAAGAAACTGCTTGAATTTCTCTGAATATCCGTATATCTGTTCTCTTTTGTATATATTTTCGTGTATATCAAAAAAAGGTTTCCCAGTTACAATGAAATCATTCGGCTTTTATAGCCTCTATTTGCATGTTTGTATATTCTCTGCTCGATTCTTGCCATATTTGCATTTGTCTTTGCTGCTCCTCTTTCCTTTTTTTGTAGGTACCATCGAGGATCTCACGGCGAGGAGTGGGCTGGCATTGATCCATGCGCCGATCACGGCACGATACGGAGCCTGGAATCACGGCACTGATGGAGGTGTTGATGAAGATCACTGGAACGGCGCAAAAAGGGTGTGACGATTGGCGTGCCTGCTGCGCGAATTCTGGAACCTTCCTCTAGCGTTTGCGGCGCCTAGGGTTTCAGAAATCCTAGGTCTTCCATCCTCTATTTGTAATTTGGGCCTCCTTGGGCCGTGCCCATTTGTGGGTTAGGTGTAACCGGGCATAGGGTTCTTAGGCTACATGGTTCTTGAGTCATCAGGCCTTTAGGCCCATTTGTATACTGGACATTTACAACATGGACATTTATTTATTTTGTTTATTTCATTACACGGGCCCGAGCAAATTTGGGCTGTTACAAAGACAATTTTGAAATAAGGACTAAATTGAAAAAAAAGTTTTTGGCTAGGTTATTTTGTAAATTTGGCACTTTTATAACTTAAAATAGGAAAATAAAATATTTTTGCTGAATGCTCGCAAGAGATTTCAAACTTAGGTCCTATGGGTAAGCTAAGACCTTGCCACTGAACCAATAAACTCATTCTTAACACAAATAATTTTTAAAGCATTTTAATTCTCTTAGCCTATGCTTTAAAAAATTCAAAATTTAGCCCTATTTTTTCTAGACCTATTTTTTGGATGTGACAAAATATCTGGGGTTAGTAAACTTTAGGGGCGGCACTAGTAATTTACCCATGTTTGCCAAAAAATTATAAGAAAATGAAATGGAAAGAGAGGGCTCAAACTTAAGACCTCTAAGAAGGGGAACTAATAGTTAACCATTAATCCTAAGGCTCATTTCTTATTTAATCATTTCAATTAACCCCATTTATTTTAAGACGTGACATTTCTTGATATTCTAAAATAAAATGATAACTATGGGATTCTCTCCTTTTATGGATAAATTATTATTATTTTAAAATTTTATCACTAATTTTACAATATAATAATTTGGACCTTGAAAATTTGAAATTTAATTGCTAAGTATTGTGTGATATAAAGAAATTTTGGTACAATTAGGTACTATCAAACCAAAATTTCATTTTTCAACTATTAGCAGATATTAGTATGAAATATTCTGACCAAGATTTTCAGAACCAAGCTAGTGATCGAACTGGTCAGGCCATAGGTTCGTTAGTTCAGCCTGTTCAATCGGTCTGTTGAGTTTAATTAAATAAAACATTATATAAAAATATTAAAAAATCGGTTCAATGGACCGATTTTTAAGTTAACTAGTGTAATGGCTTTCTTCAAACTAGTACGCTTTTCGATTTCGGTTTAACCGGTCTATCTGACTAATCTAGCTATGTTCAAGTTTTTATGATTTTTTTATTGTTTTATAATTTTATATCAATTTAAATATTTTTTTGATACCTTTACTATTTTTAACTAATTATTTATAACTTTTAAGAATTTTTATACATTTTATAAAATTTTAAAGAGAGAATAATTGGTACACTATTACTAGAGTTTTTAAACTCTACAAGCAGAGTCAAAGAGGTTGACAAGTATCCTATAATGATATAGTTTAATATTAAAAAAATAAGTATAAAAAAAAGACACATGGTAATTCTGTAAAGCTGGTTGCAGAATAAAAAAAAAGTATAGTGCTAGTGTACCAAATACAAACCTAATTTTAAGTATGTTTTATTAATTTTATTAATTTTATATTTTTATAATATTTATAAGTTATTTTTTAATAATTTTTATAAGTTTATATCAAAAGAAAATATTTGATACATTGTCAATGGAGTTTTTAGATTCCATAAGCAAAGCCAAGGAGTTGACAAGTGTGTTGTAGGGATATAGTAAAATATTAAAAATAAAATACTTAAAAAATAGAGACACATGAAAAATTTTTAAGGCTACTTGTGGAATAAAAAAAAGTACATTGTCAATGTACCAAAGGCTAACTCTTATAACAATTTTAATATATATTTTTAATATTTCCAATTTTTAATAATTTTATATTTTTAATATTTTTTTAATTTTTACGAGAAAATATTACATTAAACTAGAATTAACCACATCACTGCCTGATTGGTCTATCAATTTATTTTAACAGCCAACATGATCAACCACAAATTTTGTTAACGAATGAGCTTAATTAATTGTTTAATGAATAACAGGGAATCGAGTGCGAATTTAATACAAGAACTTAATTGATTTTTTCACATTTCTTTGTTCATGCCAATGAAGTGAAATTTGAATTGATTGCTCTTAGAAACTCCTTTGAAGTAGAGAAAGTTAATGAACAAGGCATTAGGTAAAAGTAGGCATCAAATCCCCAAAGATCATGATTTATGAATCAATACTGCTTAGGTAAAAGTACTAAGGAAGCCGTTGTACTTAGAGCAGGTTGCATTTTGGCTCTTTTATTGAAAAAAAATCGGGTAAATTAATCTTTTTGCGTTTTGAAACGTGTAAATTAGCCCGTTCGTTAAATTCTTTTCTGTTAAATGGTGATGTGGCCATGTTGAAATTTTTTTATGGGTAAATGATAACTCTAATATATAGAGTTATTAAAGTACTTTTAAGCTTATATTTCGAGCGAGTTAAGAGGGATTGATAACTGTTTTGTCACATCCCAAAAACCTGATTAGTAGAAATTGGGTTAGTGAAACCAAGAGTGATAACATCTTTATTTTGAGTTAAGATTGCAAAAATTATATCAAGTGAAGTTATTTGGTTCAGTGGATAGGTGTTGTGCTTGTGTGTGAGAGGTTTTGCATTTGATTCCTTTTTTTTTTAAATTTTTATTATTTTTTCCTAACCCCTATCCTTAAATCATCTGGCATAAATAATATTTTCGCTCAACTGATGACAAGAATGAGTCTACTAGTTCAATGGTAAAGCCACAACTTACCACTCTCTCCTCCTAACCCATTATCATGAAACATTTACCTAATCCATTATCATGGAACATTTACCTAACCTATTATCAATTTGTATCAATTTGTACCATAAATTATGGATATCAAGTGCTCATATTGTCTACAACAACATGATGGCTAGCCACTTCATGTAAAATGGGAGGTTTGTCATGCAAATCCTCCTATTTTGCACTCCTATTTATTTGGCTACTTCAATTTAGCCTATAGCATTTTCAAACATTTTCACATAGGTCCTATTTCATAATTTCACTCCCTTTTTCTTATGGAACAAAAATTAACTAAAATTGTCGGGTTCTATCTTAAGTTTGGGCTTTCTAGAGGCCCACTAACATAATTAAACCTATGCCAACATTCACAGGATTCCCGAAAATTCGGGCGTTACAACTCTACCCTCCTTAAAGAAATTTCGTCCTCGAAATTTACCTAATCCAAACAGATGAGGGTATTGCTGTTGCAACGTCTCTTCTGGCTCCCAAACTTAGAAGTTTCCCCTTCCTTAACTTGTTGAAAACGAGTGACCAAAGACTCATCGTTCAACTATTTTTCCTTAATCTGATCCACCGGTTGGCCTCACTTGCAACTCACCAATGAGACTTCCATCATCATCTGACTCGACGAGTAAACATTGCTCTCGGATCGAGATGACTTCACGACTTAGAGCATCGGCTACCACATTAGCCTTGCTTGCGTGATACTCGATCGAACAGTCATAGTCCTTAAGCAACTCAATCTATCTCTTTTGCCTAAGGTTCAGCTCCTTCTGAGTCAACAAATACTTAAGACTCTTATGGTCGTGTATATAATACACCTTTCTCCATACAAGTAATGTCTCCAAATCTTAAGTGCAAATATCACTCTCGCTAACTCTAAATCATGAGTCAAATAGTTTCCCTCATGAGGCTTAAGCTATCGTGATGCATATGCAACCACCTTACCCTCTTGCATTAAGACGCAGCCCAAACCCACGTGTGATGCATCACTGTACACACTAAAATCCTTCCAGACTCATTTGAATTAACACAGTGCTTGATGAACTTTATTCAACTTCTCAAAAGCTTCCTGCTGCTTCTTAGTCTATACAAACGGTACTCCTTTCCTTATGAGTTTTATCAGGGGTGCTGCCATCACAGAAAAACCTTCTACAAACCTTCTGTAGTATCCTGCCAGTCCTAGGAAACTCCATATTTCCGACACTGACCTAGGCGGCTTCCATTCCAAAATCGCTTCAATTTTCCGAGGGTCCACTTTAATCCCCTCAGCAGAGACCACATGTTCTAAGAAAGTTACCTCCCTCAACCAAAATTCACACTTGCTGAACTTCGCAAAGAGTTCCTTCTCCCTTAATACTTACAGCACTATACGAAGATGCTCATCATGTTTCGTTTTAGTTTTAGAATATACCAGGATATCGTCAATAAAGACGACTACGAACTGATCCAAAAATGGTTGGAACACACGATTCATCAGATCCATAAACGCTGCAGGAGCGTTCGTTAGTCCAAATGGCATAACCAGAAACTCGTAATGACCATACCGAGTCCTGAATGTCGTCTTTTAGATATCTGCCTCCTTAACCCTTAACTTGTAACGCCCCTTACCCGAGACCGTTGCCGGAGTCGAGCACAAGGCACTACTAAACTTATTTGAGCACTTAACCAAATTTAGATAATTTATATAATACTTTTCAGACAAGCTGTCCAACTGTGTCATAGTTGCTAAATAATTCATATCTCGAGTTATAAAACTCGAAATCCAAATCCGTAAATTTTCTCTGAATTTATACTCATATATCTACTTTCCAATTTTTTCTAGAATTTTGGTCAAGCCAATTAGTACAGTTTATTATTTAAAATCTCCCTGTTTCAGGGTTTGACTACTCTGACCTTTTGTATTACGAATCAGATATCTCTCTGTACAGATCTTCAATGACTATGCCGTTTGTCTCTAATAAAACTAGACTCAATAAGGAATCTGTACATATAAAGTATGACTTCTAATTATCTTTGTAAAATTTATGGTGAATTTCCAAAGTCAGAACAGGGGATCCAAAATCGCTCTGGCCCTGTTTCACAAAAATTTAAACATCTCATAAAATATAGCTCATATACCTGTTTTGCTTCTTCCATATGAAAATAGACTCATCAAGATTCAATTACATAATTTATTCATTATTTAATTCCATTTATACTATTTTAGTGATTTTCAAAGTCAAACTACTGCTACTTACCGAAAACTGTTTTAGTACAAATATTGTTAACTAGTTTATAACATCTTTACTTCAATTCATTCAAACTCTATACATGCCATATAAATCTTTAAACATAAAACAAAACTACCGGAATTGATCTGAATAGTGTGCCTGTTGTGTTGATCTGATCTACCCACTTCACTTCAAGTCAATCTACATAAAAATATTAAACACACACAAGTAAGCTTATTGAAGCTTAGTAAGCTCATAGGCATATAAACACAAATCATATCAAATATCGTACACAATCATATATCTATTAGTTTAACTATTTCATCCTCCAAATCACAATTTCATTAATAACTCATTGGAATAATTTCCATATGGCAACTCACAATTTAACTCCCTTAGGCCCATTTCTCATTTACTTCATTGTCAAATTAGGGAACAATAAGGAATTGAGTGCTTCATTATCACATTGCCATAGTAAACCATGGACTTTCACATTGATACGCATCACACACGAAGCCATAGCCTTGCCATGGTCTTACACGGTTCACATATCATACCAAGCCATATCCTGGACATGGTCTTATACTGGAATCACATTATCACATTATACCGATGCCATAGCCCACTATGGTCTTATCTGAGTCACATTATCACATTGCACCGATGCCATAGCCCAGCTATGGTCTTAAACGAGCACACTTGTCACATATGTTTAAATCAACTCATCGAGGTCACGAGAATAGAAGCACTCAAATCCATTGTTCCTACTAATTTGTACTTTTAGTTACACATTATTCATTAGTTAATGCAAATTGATAGTATTCATCAACAATAAAATACTTTAACAATCATAATATTTTCATATCAAAACATTGAACTTTGCCATATGAACTTACGGACTAATTTGTAAAAGTCGTAGAAATTGTGGACTATTCTTGAATTTTCTCCTTTCCACGATTCGATTCGTTTTCTTGATCTATAATTATAAAATCATTCCTTCATTAGCATCCATTTCAATTCTATTTCACTTCACAATTTATGCTGTTCAAATTTCGAAATTGCACTTTTACCCCAAAATTTACAATTTTCACAATTTAGTCCTTCTCAATTCACCCATCAATTGAACTAATTTTTCTCAATTAACACTTTATTTTATCATTATAAACTATTTCAAAACCTTTTATATTCTTAATTTCAACAGAAACCTTCAATTCACAACTTTTTCACAATTAGGTCCTAAATATCATTTCCTATCAAAATCACTTAATAAAACCACCTTAATATAAAATTAGAACTTAAATTTCATAATAATTCATCATAAAATTCCTTATCCATCCAGGGTAACTTCCAATTTCACCCATAAAATCAAAAACTAATGAATTCTACAAGTGGACCTAATTGTAAAAGTCATAAAAACATAAAAATTATCAAGAAAAGTAAGAATTAAACTCACATGATGTAAAATATGAAAACCAGCTTTCTCCAGACCTTCTATGGCGTTTTAGCTGAGAAAATATGAAGAAATGTCTAGATTTTTCAATTAGATCATTATTTAACTATTAACTTTTATGCTATTTCCAATTTTGCCCCTTGTTCACATTGTTTTCTTGCTTATTTCATACCCAAACCGTCCAGCCATTAACCTTTGGGTCTAATTGCTCTTTAAATCCATCTTTTAAATACTTAAGCTATTTACTCACAATTTAACAAATTTTGCACTATTTTCAATTTAGTCCTTTTAATTAATTAGCCATCCAAGCGTTAAAATTTTCTAACTAAACTTTAATACTAACTCAATGACACTCCAAATGGCATAACCGTAAACTCGTAATGACCATACCGAGTCCCGAATGTCGCCTTTTAGATATCTGCCTCCTTAACCCTTAACTTGTAACGCCCCTTACCCGAGACCGTTGCCGGAGTCGAGCACAAGGCACTACTAAACTTATTTGAGCACTTAACCAAATTTAGATAATTTATATAATACTTTTCAGACAAGCTGTCCAACTGTGTCATAGTTGCTAAATAATTCATATCTCGAGTTATAAAACTCGAAATCCAAATCCGTAAATTTTCTCTGAATTTATACTCATATATCTACTTTCCAATTTTTTCTAGAATTTTGGTCAAGCCAATTAGTACAGTTTATTATTTAAAATCTCCCTGTTTCAGGGTTTGACTACTCTGACCTTTTGTATTACGAATCAGATATCTCTCTGTACAGATCTTCAATGACTATGCCGTTTGTCTCTAATAAAACTAGACTCAATAAGGAATCTGTACATATAAAGTATGACTTCTAATTATCTTTGTAAAATTTATGGTGAATTTCCAAAGTCAGAACAGGGGATCCAAAATCGCTCTGGCCCTGTTTCACAAAAATTTAAACATCTCATAAAATATAGCTCATATACCTGTTTTGCTTCTTCCATATGAAAATAGACTCATCAAGATTCAATTACATAATTTATTCATTATTTAATTCCATTTATACTATTTTTAGTGATTTTTCAAAGTCAAACTACTGCTACTTACCGAAAACTGTTTTAGTACAAATATTGTTAACTAGTTTATAACATCTTTACTTCAATTCATTCAAACTCTATACATGCCATATAAATCTTTAAACATAAAACAAAAACTACCGGAATTGATCTGAATAGTGTGCCCTGTTGTGTTGATCTGATCTACCCACTTCACTTCAAGTCAATCTACATAAAAATATTAAACACACACAAGTAAGCTTATTGAAGCTTAGTAAGCTCATAGGCATATAAACACAAATCATATCAAATATCGTACACAATCATATATCTATTAGTTTAACTATTTCATCCTCCAAATCACAATTTCATTAATAACTCATTGGAATAATTTCCATATGGCAACTCACAATTTAACTCCCTTAGGCCCATTTCTCATTTACTTCATTGTCAAATTAGGGAACAATAAGGGAATTGAGTGCTTCATTATCACATTGCCATAGTAAACCATGGACTTTCACATTGATACGCATCACACACCGAAGCCATAGCCTTGCCATGGTCTTACACGGTTCACATATCATACCGAAGCCATATCCTGCATATGGTCTTATACTGGAATCACATTATCACATTATACCGATGCCATAGCCCACTATGGTCTTATACTGAGTCACATTATCACATTGCACCGATGCCATAGCCCAGCTATGGTCTTAAACGGGCACACTTGTCACATATGTTTCAATCAACTCATCGTGGTCACGTAATAGAAGCACTCAAATCCATTGTTCCTACTAATTTGTACTTTTAGTTACACATTATTCATTAGTTAATGCAAATTGATAGTATTCATCAACAATAAAATACTTTAACAATCATAATATTTTCATATCAAAACATTGAACTTTGCCATATGAACTTACTCGACTAATTTGTAAAAGTCGAGAAATTGGGGACTATTCTTGAATTTTCTCCTTTCCACGATTCGATTCGTTTTCTTGATCTATAATTATAAAATCATTCCTTCATTAGCATCCATTTCAATTCTATTTCACTTCACAATTTATGCTGTTCAAATTTCGAAATTGCACTTTTACCCCAAAATTTACAATTTTCACAATTTAGTCCCTTCTCAATTCACCCATCAATTGAACTAATTTTTCTCAATTAACACTTTATTTTATCATTATAAACTATTTCAAAACCTTTTATATTCTTAATTTCAACAGAAACCTTCAATTCACAACTTTTTCACAATTAGGTCCTAAATATCATTTCCTATCAAAATCACTTAATAAAACCACCTTAATATAAAATTAGAACTTAAATTTCATAATAATTCATCATAAAATTCCCTTATCCATCCAGGGTAACTTCCAATTTCACCCATAAAATCAAAAACTAATGAATTCTACAAGTGGACCTAATTGTAAAAGTCATAAAAACATAAAAATTATCAAGAAAAGTAAGAATTAAACTCACATGATGTAAAATATGAAAAACCAGCTTTCTCCAGACCTTCTATGGCGTTTTAGCTGAGAAAATATGAAGAAATGTCTAGATTTTTCAATTAGATCATTATTTAACTATTAACTTTTATGCTATTTCCAATTTTGCCCTTGTTCACATTGTTTTCTTGCTTATTTCATACCCAAACCGTCCAGCCATTAACCTTTGGGTCTAATTGCTCTTTAAATCCATCTTTTAAATACTTAAGCTATTTACTCACAATTTAACAAATTTTGCACTATTTTCAATTTAGTCCTTTTAATTAATTAGCCATCCAAACGTTAAAATTTTCTAACTAAACTTTAATACTAACTCAATGACACTCCATAAATATTTATAAAAATATTTATAGCTCTATTTTCAACTTTGAGGTCTCGATACCTCATTTTTGACCCGTTTGACCTAATAAATTCTTTTAATTCACTAATTTCACCATTTCACAAATTCTTCTAAATTCTTACTTGACTCATAAATATTAAATTACTATCTTGTTCAATCTTATTTGTCGAATTTAGTGATCTCAAATCACCATTTCCGACACCACTGAAAATTAGGCCGTTACATAACTGATGATATCCAGATCGAAGGTCGATCTTGGAAAATACAGAAGCTCCTCTAAGCTGGTCGAATAGATCGTCAATCCTTGGTAGTGGATACTTATTCTTAATCGTCAGTTTGTTCAACTGGCGATAATCAATGCACATCCGCATCGTACCATCCTTCTTTTTCACGAATAGCACTGGTGCTCCCCATGGAGACACGCTTGGCCTAATAAAGTCCCTATCCAACAACTCTTGAATTTGAGCCTTTAACTCCACTAACTCCTTCGGTGCTATCCTATACGGTGCGATGGACACGGGCGCCGTTCTAGGCAACAAGTCTATTCCAAACTCAACTTCTCGATTCGGAGGCAATCCTGGAAGCTCTCCGAGAAAACATCTTGGAACTCCTTTACGGTCCTAACCTTATCCACTGTCAGTCCGTCCTCTTCCAACTGACTTACAAATACAAATTAGGCCTCACAACCTTTCCGAATCCACTTTTCGGCTCTTAATGCCGACACCACATTGGACAAATAATCCATTCTCTCACCTATCACCATAACCTCCTCATCCTTTGTAGTTCTTAACACCATTCGTTTTGAAGCACAATCCAGAGTCGCCTTATGCTTAACAAGCCAATCCATTCCTAGAATGAGGTCAAACTCTCCGAACGGTAACTCAATCAGATCTTCAAGGAAAATCTTACCTTGAGTTTCTAAGGGTACATCCTTATACAGTTTGTCAACCCTAACCGAGTGACCCAAAGGATTTAGTACAGATACCCCACTCACAATCTCTTCAGAGTAGTCCAAGTTGCCCATAATTCGTTCTGTGGCCTCCAACCAATATTTCGCCACATTCGGGGCTATACCGACACGCCTTAAAGATCTCCGTTCCGTTAGTCCCAAGTCATTCGAAATAGATCCTCGAATTTTGTTGCCCGAACTTGCTCCGGCAACCCTTTCCAGAACACGAAGCATTGCTTGTGACAGGCATCATCCTTGGCACCGCGGTCATGAGACTCTACCTCATGTCGGTGGTACTGGTGCATCCACCGCCGCATATGTCTCAAGACGAAGATCTCGCCGAGCACTTCCTCGGCTCGCCCACGGCCTCTTGTACTCATATCGTATTATCTTGATTACGAATTTTATGCATCAATTAATATTCCGTGTTTATTACAGATGTTTTATGACTCGAATAAGAGTTCGAGTTTGTTTTCACGTAATCAAGTCTAGCTACGCTTTGATCTCTTATCGATTTTCCTATGGTTTCAGATCATCCTATCTAGAGTATCCTAATAGGGTTTCAGTATAGACAGATAAGTCAGAAAAATATTCAGAAGAGTTCAAAGTAATACTTACAGACTTGAGCCGGAGATTCGGAATGCCACCTTCTAAAGATCTAAATTTTAAAATTCGAGTTTTTCGCATTCTTTATAAAATTTTTGTTATCGAAAATCTTTGTTTTTGTAAACTTATTCCACAGCCGAGTTGTTGCAACCTAAGCTCTGATACCACTAAATGTAGCACCCCAAACCCGGCCCAGAAGTTATGGTCGGATCCGGCATGCCACATCAAAAAAGTAAAAAAAAAAATTTCCATTCTAAGTCCAGAAAATCGTACTTGATGTTCAAAAGATTAATTCATTAAGGGTTAAAGTGAATGGAAGTCATGCACCGTAGGAAACCGGAAAAGAGGTGGTGAGTCCATCGGATCGCTATACCAAGTTCCTTCGGATCCAATCCTAGACATGCATACCGCCATTGCCACACCTTAACGTCATGGATATTTCTAGAAACCGATTTGATTAAGTCATTTTAGGAAAAGTGATTAATTTTGGAAAATACTTTCATTGCGGAAGCTTTGCTTGTTGTCGTGTTATTTTGAAATCAACTGTTGTTTTTGAAAACGCTACTAAAGCTATCCAATTTCAACAGTTAAAATAAGTATTACCTATCTTAGTAATACATATTAAAACCATCAAAAATAAATAAGCGGCCTTATTACATTTAAAAGCCCAAAACCTCAAACATAATTAAAAGGATGTCCAGTTCACCGAAGAAAATAAAACTTTCGAACGGTGGCCACTCCGAATTCCCTCACACTCCAAGCCCACTATGGTTGGGGATTACTGCGTGGATAAAAATAAAAGGGGTAAGTTTGGGGAAACTCAGTGTAAATTAACCCAACCATAGCCTATATCACTCAAACCACGAAATAGAATAAGTTGGCCTTAGCCTGCAATGAATTCTGAATAAAGCCCATAGGCCCATAGCGTAACGTAACGATATTACATGTTTATGCGAAACCCAACCTGATTCATCCATAACACCCGTGCATCAGCGTACACCATGTGGGAGACTACTCGACCCACCCAACCGCCACACACCACGTAATTTGCAGCATGGCTGAGATGAATAATGTGACAGAGTCACCAGATACAGATAATCGTGGCGGGGCCACCGAAGCGTATATATGTGGCGAGCCATCGATCGATATTTGTGGCGAGCCACCAGATCGATATATTTGTGGCATAGCCACCAGAACGCTTCCTCCATAATATAACCCATGTCCCCATGCAACAGATATATAATCATGACATACATCATACAGAATCAGATTGTCATGCTTTTCAGTCAAAATTAACCCTAGGGGTATAACGGTAATTTTGCACCTAGAGGTATAACAGTAATTTTCCATACATAGGGATATTATAGTAATTTAGCTACTTTTAGGGTTTTCATGCATATCTTAACTATTTACGTACTATCAGAACACTTACCGCACATACTTACTGAATTGGGCTCGTTGGCCCATGAACCCGATCTTTGGCCCATTAAGCCCAAATTATCAAAATGTACGAAATCGCTGCATCTGCTTTCTTACTTTAGATTACCAAATATACAAACCCAACTATCTTACGAGCATTCGACACTCATAAATTCCCAAAATATCGACTTTTCGGCATTTCGCTTTTCGCTTTTGCCAATCTAGTCTATGAGAGGTGTCGATTACACAATTTATGATTTATATGTCGACGAGATCCACACACGAACCGCCTATAATTGGATTACTAACACGTTAATCTAACTATTCAAATACAAACTACGATTAATCCCTTACAATATTCGGCCAACCACACCTACAGATCATAGTAAGCTTATAAGAAATCAATAAGCAACTCATTAACAAATTTTTGTCAATGTTTACCACATAATCATAATTTCACTGCAAGCTGTCTTCCTGAGCAACAGTCACTAAATCATTTATAACTGGAGCTACGAAACTCCAAATCAAGTTCCATTAATTTTACCTGAAAATAGACTCATATATCTTCTATCCATAAAATTTTCAGAATTTTTGGTTTAGCCAATCAATACCAGAATTTTCTCAAAGTTTCCCATGTTTCACTGTTTGACTAATATGACCACTCTTCATTACGAATCAAATTTCTCATTGTACAGAATTCAAAATATGTTTTTGTTTATTTCATTAGAAACTAGACCCAATAAGCTTTAATTACATAATTTATTCAACTTCTAATTCTTCTCCCACAATTTATGGTGATTTTCCAAAGTCACGTTACTGCTGCTGTCCCAAGCAGATTTATTACCAAATCACTCTTTCACACCTAACTTGCATGCTTGTTATTTAAACATGTATATCACCAATCAATCATCACATATCTATGATTTTACTTAAGTATAATCTCCATTTCATCATTTTAAAGCACAACATGTTAGCTGATTTTTCCCTTTAACATCTAAGGCACATGCATGCTCATTTATTTGACTCAACTTCACCTATCTTCCATTTTTCATCAAAAGAACATGAAACTACAACCATTTCCTTCATTTTAATTCATGACTAAATGCTCACAACACAACTAAAAATTAAAATATATTTCAAGAGTTAAGGTAGAATCAAGAAGAACTCATGAACCTCAAAATAGAAGCAAGGTACCAAGAACTTACCTTCAATTTTCCTCCTCCTAATGACGGAATACTCAAGAGCTTTCTTCTCTCCTTTCTCTTCTCTAACTTTCAGCTATGATGAACAAAGATGGACAAAACTTTGTTCTTTTCACCCCTTTTTCTTTTAATAAAACTTCATATTTCATCCATTTAATTCTTTAATACAAAAGACATGAAATTCTTATCATGAAGCATTTACCTAACCCATTATCATGAAACATTTACCTAACCCATTATCATGGAACATTTACCTAACCTATTATCATGGAACATTTACCTAACCTATTATCAATTTGTATCAATTTGTACCATAAATTATGGATATCAAGTGCTCATATTGTCTACAACAACATGATGGCTAGCCACTTCATGTAAAATGGGAGGTTTGTCATGCAAATCCTCCTATTTTGCACTCCTATTTATTTGGCCACTTCAATTTAGCCTATAGCATTTTCAAACATTTTCACATAGGTCCTATTTCATAATTTCACTCCCTTTTTCTTATGGAACAAAAATTAACTAAAATTGTCGGGTTCTATCTTAAGTTTGGGCTTTCTAGAGGCCCACTAACATAATTAAACCTATGCCAACATTCACAGGATTCCCGAAAATTCGGGCGTTACAAATGCAGAATGTTTAGTATGTGTGTATGGCCGATATAGTGTTTGGATATTTTGTATAGTGTTGCTAATTAACCTGATTAAATTGTTGTTTTAGGGTTTGGATGTGTGCTATAACATCGTATTTCGAAAACGATCGGGAGTGTAACAAAAATACTCGAAAAACAGGGAACCACACGATACCGAAAAGCCCATTATCGATGTCACACGATCGTGTGGCAGGCCATGTGAGGCACACGGGCTAGGTCAATTGGGCTGTGTGGTCCACATGAGATAGCCAGTTGGGTCGTGTGGGCCAATTTTCTGAAATTTTACCTTAGGGTCGTTTTTGATGTGCGAATCCAATTTAGGCCTTCCGTAGGGTTTTTACTGTATAAATGAGACTATAAAATGTGAGATTTGATATTCTGCTTTTGTTAGTATAATATCCGAAAATATGATGTGTATAGTATGTGTGACTCTTGTATTTGATATTGTAAGATTGATATCGCATGTGTAACATTTGCAAGCGTGTCAATAGTGTGTGATTCGTATCTGACTTGTAAATTTGGGAGTTCTATTACTTGTTTTCTGTTTAGCAATGTATCTCTGTTTAATGATGAGTTATGCTTTGTTTAAATTCCATAGCATGTGACATTGTGGTTTTTCTGGTTAAAGTGATTTGTAATTTGATATATTTTTATCTACAATGCATGAAATAGCATGCTTACTGGTTTCTGTTAAAGATATGAATGCATGTTCAACATGCTTATTATTTTGTTTTTGTACTTACATGCCATGTCACATCGCATGGGGTTGGGATAATATGGTAAGGAGGAAGATCTAGTAATTTAATAATCTGCACTATCTGGTGGTTTAACCACACTTCTATTCTGGCAGCTTGGTTGCAATATAGTGGCTTGACTACATATATCGGATATGACAATTTTAACTGCAACTTTGGTGGCTTTGTCCACAATTATCTGTTGGTGTGTTTTTGGATGGACGAATTCTGGGAACTCTGAAAAATCTGCATTTTGTTTTCGTAAAATATTGCATTGACGTAATCATGCATGCATGCTTTTTCCATGCGAGTTTGATAAGATTCTCTGCAATGTTTGATTGGTTATTATGTTATTTCTATTTTTGTTTGGGTTTAGTTACACATTGAACTTGTTAGCTCACCCTTTTGTATTTGACCTTTTAGGTAATCAACAAATTTAGGATTGGACGGATTGCGGGAGCTCAGATTGTTTTTTTTCGGTTAATTAAATATGATGGTTTACGTAATTAACTTTAATGGACTTTTGGACTGTAGTTTGTTTCTTTTAGATTTTTTTCGTCGATTTTTGGGTATTTTTAACATAAAACTGGAAAATCACACAAGTTAACAAATTGAATTTCTGTTTTTAACTAAAACCCTAGAAATTTTCCACTGCCAAACTAAGAAAGTGATTAAGTGATTTTACAATAAAATAAGTGTTTTTGAGCATAAGATTTTCTAAAGAATGCACGAAAGGTTTAGCTAATATTATTGTTTTTTGACCATTCGTTTTCTGAGTTTTCATTTTCCAAAATAAGATTTGTTACAGGGACAAAGGGTTTAAGTTTTAAATTTATCAATGTCACCTTCACACTTGGGTCATAACTTCTAGGCCGGGTGTGGGGTGTTACATGTTTAGTAGCCATTTATGTTATATTTCTATTGAATATCTGATATTGAATCGTTTGACTTGAATATTATTTTTTTTTGTAAATTTCCACGCTAAAATACACACTTTTATCTTTGAAAGTGGCTATTACTCAATGAATACAACAATTCCGCAGCAATATGACAAGCCTCAAGACCAATAGGAACAAGCCAGCTCATGCTCAAAGAGCACCATGACAGCTACTGGGCA
Source organism: Gossypium arboreum (assembly GCF_025698485.1). Lineage (NCBI taxonomy): Eukaryota > Viridiplantae > Streptophyta > Magnoliopsida > Malvales > Malvaceae > Gossypium > Gossypium arboreum. Next base: position 2,493,763 of record NC_069082.1, on the reverse strand, counting down.
AAATAAAGTTGTAACACCCTAAATCCAGCCTAGAAGTTTAGACCAAATCCCGGATGTCACATTGATCACCGAAGTGATCTAGGTAAAATTTTAGTTTATCTAGTTAGAAAACACCCAGTGAGTTACACAAAACCTTTCAGTTATCAAGTCCAAATATTCAACACAAAGTAGTTTAATTCAAATAGTTTAATTTAAAACAGTTCAAACCACAACGTTTAAAACAGAGTTTACAATCAAAAAACATTTACATAAAACTTAGATTTTAAGAAATGTTTTATTAACCAGTAAAAGAAAAACGTGATATCTCTAAGACCTCCGATTTGCCGAGCCTAGCTGCAGAAAATGGAAGTGTACCTGAAAGGGAAACACTAAGAGGGGGTGAGCTAGTCGAGCTCAATGTGAGAACGAAACAAGACTAAAAACACATTTTCAGAATTCAAATCAGTATTACATCACCGCGTCAGAAGAAACTTGGAACTAACGTCCCAACAAAATAGAAATCACACTCATATCAATTCACAAACAGACAGACAAAGTACAGTCAAACAGTCAGGCACCCAGAACATACAAATAGACATGGATGAAATGCTATCAAATAAAACCCACCCATCCAGCCAACACACCTCTCCATCCCCCGATCACAACCTACAAGAGTTGTTTAAGCTTATCTAGCCGAAACACACCACATAGGACCTCAAGGGCCCATCCAACCCTACACACCACATATGTGGACTAAGCCACTTAGATAAAAATACATAGCAAAGTTGGCGTATGTGCCGTACATTGCAATATGGTAATTTGCTATACAGACAAGTTGTAGTCTTAATTGCTATAACAATAACAGTACGCATCAAAGCTGACGCACCTGTAGTATAGTGCGATTTACGAGTAAAATTGCAGTAGAACTACTAGATCCAAATCAGAATCAGAGTCCATTCTCTTCACAAACCCACCCAAAATCCTTAACTTTATGCAAGTGTATGCTTGCACACAAATTCAGAGAACAGATACTCTTACACAGTCAGTCAGACGGAACAAATATGCAACACACCCTACAAACCAGATTCAAAATCATACATCACACACAATCATTACAGATATCGAGTCTTGAACACCCTCACTAAACTTAGCTAAGGGTCGGAGCACACACAAACACCTATTCAGATCAGAAATGCACAAAAAACCAATATAAGTGTCTTAAAACCACACGCCCATGTACTCTGGCCGTATGGGAGATCAAAAGTTTGTGTGAGGAGGGGTACATGGCCTTGTGGCATAGGTACACGCCTGTGTGAAGAGAGGCACACGGTCGTATGACTAAGGTATATGCCCGTGTGAGCTAAGGTCATGGCCGTGGGAACAGGCCGTACAACTCTTTGTCCATTTGCACTAACTTAGAGTACAGGGCTGACACTACCATGTAAGGGTGTCACACATCTGTGTGCCCACTAGACACGGTCGTGTGTCCAAAACACATGCTCGTGTGGGATCCCTAAATCTTAAATTAGCCACACGGTCGTATGACCAAGCCGTATGGCACAAAATCACTCAAACCCTAATTCTCAAACTCACACGCCCGTGTGTTCAGAAGACACGGCCGTGTGAAAAATGAAAAAAATCCTCAAATCGGCCACACGACCGTGTGACACTAAATTTTTCTCAAAAACCCTAATCCCTAATTCTACACGGCCATGCAAATAGGCACACGCCCGTGTGGTCGCTCCAGTGGTCACGAAACCATCTTAAAACAACTTGCAAAACGTGAATTCCACCCCCAAACACTCCCTAACCCCATTAAGATCAACACATATTATAGTAACCTGAATTTGATGCAATTTAGTATCAAATCCACATTATGATTACCCCATAATCGAAACTGACACACGAATTTTCCCCAAATTAAACAATTCACAAATAGAGTTGAAGAGTTTCAAACCCACACTTGATTCGTGATCAGAAGTGTCCAAATGACTGACTTGACGACGAGGAGTGAAATTTTTCCAGAATCTATTTCTGAAAGGAATGTAGCAAGGCCAAAAAGAAAGAAACCCAAGAAAGAGGAAAACAAAAAGACAAAAAAAAGGTTCCAGCCAAGAAGACAAAAATAATAAAAATTATAAAAAATAAAAAAATAATAGAAAGTAACAAAATAAGTAAATATCTTTAATCTAAAACAAATTGAAGTCACATAAAAATAATTCCTCAAAACACGCTTGAGGACTCTAACCCATAACCTCGAGGTACACCAACACTCGCTCCACCACCAGACCAACAAGCCCATTCTGACACCAAAGAACACAACTAAATACAAAAACACACCCTTCACTCAGACACTAACCACAAAATCCAAAAACCTATAACCTCAAAATTCAGGGTGTTACAAAAGTAAAAGGACAACAGAGAAAATAGAGTCAGCACGCATCAAAACTTCAGCTGCAGGGAGTACGCATTACTTGCATACTGCTCACAGTTATCACTTCGCTGATGAGACTTCAACTTGCATAAATTGCTTGTGGATAGCTTGCAATTAGAGCTCAACTCACATTCATTGCTCATGGATATCTCGCAATTCGACTGTTTGCAGCTCACATGCAGTGCTTGAGACAGCTTGCACTTTACCAGTTCACAGTTCCATCTCAATTCGCAAGCTCTCTGCTTGCAGCATACATTTTGTTTGTTCACACTTTACCTGTTCACAAGGCTGTTCCCACTACACCTGTACGCTAGCCAGTTCGCATTCATAATTCGCAAGCAGCACCTGTTAATGGGGAGTTCTTAGTATATAGCTCATAATACATAGCTTGCGTTCTCAGCTTACATGCACTGCTCACCTACAATACTACTCGTCGTATACAGTTTGCAGCTTGCTTATATATAGTAAACAGTCTAAAATCCTAAGGTCGCATATACTGCTCACCTACATAGAGCTCGTAGTTCACAGCTTGCATGCATGGAGATCTCACGTTACGGTTCCCATCTTGCACTTTGCTAGTTTACAAATCTACAAGATGTGGCATGGCTAGTCAAATTTCATCATGTGCTCAAGAGACTTAGTCTACTGTCAGATTGTGGGAAGCAAAAATCACGAAACCACTATAACAAAAAAAGAAATTAAGGAACCACTACGCCTAAAAATAGAAAAGATGAGGAGAGCTCAACAGTACAAATAAGGAGTAAATTTCAGCAATAGGGACAAAACTCGACAAACAGAGAACACAAGAGAACAAAATTGAACGCAACACATTGAATTTGAGAGTAGGAAAATCAAAACACAAAAGTGAGAGCATTGAGGCTGAGAATGATGCAGAGAGCTTTTAAGGAAGCAAACATGAGCTAGTTGTGGAGAACCACCAACATTCGACTAATCATCCTTTCTTTCTCTTATTTATTCTTTCTTCTGTTGTTTTAAAATCATATCTACAAGTTGTTTGATGGTTTTCACTTTAATGATTATGACTTATATTTTTATGCTAGAATATTTATGGATCCTTAGCATGAAATTATTGATGCTTTGCTAATAATGTTTTGTGCAATTGGTTGTTTGTTCATTTGAATAGTTTTCACATTTAACACTTGCTAAAGCACAGGTAATATTAGTAAGCAATTGGGTTAATTATTACATCTGAGAATATGGTAATTAATAGACATACAACTCGAAAGGTGCATGTTTAATTCTTCTAGTAATTAAATTTGTAACTGTATAGACATATAGTGTTACCTCGCATAATCCTTAAAAAGGACGCCTAAAAATGTGATCTTAAGGTTACCTTGGCATAGACATGTTAAGGTGATTAGAAGATTTAGGATAGTGACTTGGAGAGATGCCTACAATCAGTGGATTCCGAATTAGTAAACTACCATATCACCGTAGCATCAACACAACATTCTACATCATTGCTTTCTATGATTGCATGTTAGGAGGAAATAATTGTTCTAGCCTTTCATGTCATTTTTATTGAAACTTGTGTAATTGTTTTTACTGCTATTACATTTTATGCTATTGTTTTAATTAGTTTTACATACTTGGTTAAATTTAATTTAATTACTTAGTAACTCAATTTACTCATATTTTCATTAAGCATTTGTATAATTCTTTTAAACAGATTAAGCATCAATCTCAATCAATGCTGGAACATTTTCAAATATTTATAGTGTTCCAATAACTATAAATGAATGGGTGTAATTAATCAAAAGATTATATTGTTTGATTTTTGAAAAGAATTATAACTATTTAAATAATATTATTTGAATAGTTATAATTAAATAAATAATTATGTGTTTATTTTAAAGACATTATTATTCAAAAAGACACCTATTGATGAAATGTGTCTCTACAAACAGACATGAAAATTCCTATAAAAAGAAATGAGATTTCATTTGGAAATCATACGAACAAATTCTAATATTGTTTCTCTTTTTCCTTCATATTCTAATATTATTAGATTATTCTATAAAGTACTACTACAGAAATTCTTTATAGAAATTGAGTTCCTTGTCATACATTGCTCAATGTGTAGTGGGCTATTCTCGTCAGTGCAAAACACAAATAGCCATTGGCTTCATTGTATCCTCGAGGTTAATTTGCTTGAAACTTATTTGCACACTGAAGATAGGTGGGGGTGAATATAAACTTAAAGATAGTGGCTTGATACACGCCTTGGAGCCTTGTCCTATTTCTTCTTCTGTTTGAGTTCCATTCGTGTGTTCGAGATTTTCCTCACCGGAAATTTGTACTAACAATTTTAAGGTTATATTTCATGATGACTACCACAACTCATGAAAGTGGAACACTAAGGGAGTTGGCCTCGAATTTTGTCAAACTTGATCGGTTTGATGGAGGCAATTTTCGACGATGGCAGAAAAAGATGCACTGCTTATTATCAACTTTGAAGATTGCTTATGTTTTGGATACTCCAAGACTTGACGAGACTGAAAACGAATCTGCTGCTGCAACCCGAGAAAGACAAAAATAGGACAATGCTGATTACATGTGCATGGGCCACATATTGAATGGTTTATCTGATGGTTTGTTCGACACCTACCAAAACGAGGTCACTGCTAAAAAATTATGGGACAAATTGGAGACAAGATACATGATCGAGAATGTTACAAGTAAGAAATTTCTTATCAGTCGTTTCAATAATTATCAAATGGCTGATGGTCGTTTTGTTATGGAACAATTCCGTAATATTGAAAAGATGCTAAATCAATTCAAGCAATATGATATGAAAATGGATGAAATGATTGTTGTATCTTCCATAATAGACAAACTTCCTCCATCTTGGAAAGACCTTAAAAGAAGTCTAAAACATAAGAAAGAGGAAATATCTCTTAAGGCTTTGGCAAATCATCTTCGTATTGAAGAAGAATATCGAAAGCAAGATCAGAATCTAAATTCTGAAAATGCCAAAGTGTATGTTACGGAGGAAGTACAAACAACTAAACCATTCAAGAGAAAGTTCAAACAGATTGATAGAGCACCTAAGTTCAAAAAGAAACGAAAGGGCTCATGCTATCATTGTGGTAAGCCGGGACATTTCAAGAATGAATGTCGATTTTTAAAGAAGAAATCATCTTCTAAGGCTGATAATAACGAAAAGTTCGCTGCAATGATATCTGAAATTAATATGGCTCAAGATGATAATACATGGTGGATTGATACCGGAGCAACCAAACATGTGTGCAAAGACAAAAGCATGTTCACAAAGTTCACACAATGTGAAAATGACAATGTCTTACACATGGGAAATTCTTCCACCACAGAAATCAAAGGCAAAGGGTCTGTTGAACTACAATTCACTTCTGGAAAGGTTTTAACCTTAAATGATGTATATTATGTACCAGAAGTTAGAAAGAATTTATTGTCTGGAAGTCTGTTAAATAAGTTTGGTTTCAAACTTGTTTTTAAGGCAGATAAGTTTATTTTGTCTAAGGGAGGAATTTTTATAGGGAAAGGGTATATGTATAAGAGTATGTTCAAACTAAATATTATTAATAAGAATAAAAATACTATTTCTGCTTATATGGTTGAGTCCTTTTGTTTATGGCATTATAGATTAGGTCATTTGAATTATAGGAAATTGAATGACATGTATAAGTTAGATTTAATTCCTATTTTTAATAATAATAATATTGGAAAAATACAATACATATATGTTGACTAAAATTACAAGAAACCCTTTCCTTAAGGTTAAAAGAAAAACAAAATTGCTTAATTTGATACATAGTGATTTATGTAACATGCATAATACTCCTACATTAGGTGGAAAGAAATATTTTGTTACTTTTATTGATAATTGTTCTGAAAAAGAATCTGTTGCTGAATCCGAGAAAGACAAAAATCGGACAATGCTGATTACATGTGCATGGGCCACATATTGAATGGTTTATCTGATGATTTGTTCGACACCTACCAAAACAAGGTCACCGCTAAAGAAATATGGGACAAATTGGAGACAAGATACATGACTGAAGATGTTACAAGTAAGAAATTTCTTGTCAGTCGTTTTAATAATTATCAAATGGTTGATGGTCGTTCTGTTATGGAACAATTCCGTGGTATTGAAAAAAAGCTGAATCAATTCAAACAATATGGTATGAAAATGGATGAAATGATTGTTGTATCCTCCATAATAGAAAAAACTTCCTCTATCTTGGAAAGACTTTAAAAGAAGTCTAAAACATAAGAAAGAGGAAATATCTCTTGAGGCTTTGGCAAATCATCTTCGTATTGAAGAAGAATATCGAAAGCAAGATCAAAATCTAAATTCTGAAAATGCCAAAGTGCATGTTACGGAGGAAGTACAAACTACTAAACCATTCAAGAGAAAGTTCAAACAGACTGATAGAGCACCTAAGTTAAAAAAGAAACAAAACGGTCCATGCTATCATTGTGGTAAGCAGGGACATTTCAAGAATGAATGTCGATTTTTAAAGAAGAAATCATCTTCTAAGGCTGATAATAACGAAAAGTTCATTGCAATTATATCTGAAATTAATATGGCACAAGATGATGATACATGGTGGGTTGATACTGGAACAACCAAACATGTGTGCAAAGACAAAAGCATGTTCACAAAGTTCACACAATGTGAAAATGACAATGTCTTGTACATGGGAAATTCTTCCACCGCAGCAATCAAAGGCAAAGGGTCTGTTGAACTACAATTCACTTCTGGAAAGTTTTAACCTTAAATGATGTATATTATGTACTAGAATTTAGAAAGAATTTAGTGTCTGGAAGTCTATTAAATTGAGGCAGATAAGTTTATTTTGTCTAATGGAGGAATTTTTGTAGGGAAATGGTATATGTATGAGAGTATGTTAAAACTGAATATTATTAATAAGAATAAAAATACTATTTCTGGTTATATGGTTGAATCTTTTTGTTTATGGCATTATAGGTTAGGTCATTTGAATTATAGGAAATTGAATGACATGTATAAGTTAGATTTAATTCTGTTTTTAATAATAATATTGAAAAATACAATACATGTATGTTGACTAAAATTACAAGAAATCCTTTCCCTAAGGTTAAAAGAGAAACAAAATTGCTTGATTTGATACATAGTAATTTATAGGACCAGATTAATACTCCTACATTAGGTGAAAAAAATATTTTGTTACTTTTATTGATGATTATTCTAGATATTGTTATGTATATTTATTGCATTCAAAAGATGAAGTGCTTGATAAATTTAAAGTTTATAAATCTGAAGTTGAACTTCAGTTTGAATCATTTATCAAGTGCTTAAGATCGGATAGAGGTGGAGAATACTATAATCCAAATTATTTTGAATCCACTGGGATTGTCCATCAAGTTTCAGCCCCTTACACACCAAAACAAAATGGTGTAGCTGAAAGAAAAAATAGAGTCTTGACTAAAATGGTAAATTCAATGTCATCATATTCAGATCTTGGACAAGGTTTTTGGGGAGAAGCTGTTCTAACAGCTTGTCATATATTGAATAGAATTCCTAATAAGGAAACTAAAATAGCCCCTTATGAACAATGGAAGAAAAGGAAACCAAACCTTAATTATTTGAAGGTTTGGGGTTGTAGAGCTATTGTCAAAGTTCCAACACCTAAACGTAAAAAGTTAGGTGAAAGAGGAATTGAATGCATATTTATAGGATATGCACATAATAGCAAGGCATATAGGTTCATGGTAATTGAACCAAATGATTCAATTTCAATTAATACTATTATTAAATCAAAAGATGCTATTTTTAATGAAAATAGATTTGATTCTATATCAAGACAATTACAGCTACAATAATTGATTCATTCTTCAAATGAGAATGAGATTCCATTGGAACAAATTGATAATAATGATGAATCTTGTTAAGAATTAAGAAGAAGTAAGAGGATTAAAAAAGTTAAAGATTTTGGACCAGATTTCATTATGTTTCTTGTAGAAGGACAAGGTGAAAGTATATGCAATAAGATACCTTATTGTTATAATACGAAATCTGATCCATTACATTTGAAGAGGCAATGAAATCTAAAGACTTTGCTTTTTGGAAAGAATCAATAAATGATAAGATGGATTTAATAATAGGAAATCAAACTTGGATTTTAGTTTATCTTCCACCGGGTTCCAAACCAATAGGTTGTAAATGGATCTTCAAAAAGAAAATGAAGGTTGATGGAACCATTGATAAGTTTAAAGCAAGGTTGGTAGCCAAAGGTTTTACACAAAAAAAAGGTATTGATTACTTTGATACCTATGCTCCAGTAGCAAGAATTGCTACAATTAGACTCTTAATATCACTTTCCTCTATATATAATTTGGTTGTTCACTAAATTGATGTTAAAACTTCATTTCTAAACGGTGGATTGGAAGAGGAAGTGTACATGGAACAACAGGAAGGATTTGTTGTTCTAGGACAAGAGCATAAGGTATGTAAGCTTGTTAAATCTTTATATGGACTTAAACAAACACCAAAACAATGGCACCAAAAGTTTGACAATGTTGTTTTAGCTAATGGCTATAAAATAAATGAATCCAATAAGTGTATATATAGTAAATTTGAAAATGGAAAAGGTGTCATAATTTGCTGATATGTAGATGACATGCTCATTTTTGGCACGAATTTGGAACAAATAGAAACACAAAGAAATTTTTGTCAAAAAACTTTACTGTGAATAATATGGGTGTAGCAGATGTTATTCTTGGGATTAAAATAACCCGAGATGAAAGCATTATAGCTTTATCACAATCACATTACATTAAAAATGTGCTTAAAAAGTTTGATCTTTTCAACTGTATACCAGCATCTACACCCATAGATCCTCAAGTAAAATTAGTATCTAATACTAGTAGGAAAATTGATCAATTGAAATATGCAAGTCTAATTGGTTGTCTTATGTACATAATGACTTGTACAAGACCAGATATTGCATATGCTGTTGGGAAATTGAGTAGGTACACAAGTAATCCAAGTAGTTTGCATTGGCAAGCTTTGAATAGAGTATTTAGGTACTTAAAGAAAACTATTAACTATGGATTGTGTTATAATGGATATCCTCCAGTTTTAAAAAGGTATTCGGATGCTAGTTGGATTACAAGTTTGGAAGATCATGCATTTACTAGTGGATGGATTTTCATTCTTGGTGGAGGAGCCATTTCTTGGGGTTCCAAGAAACAAACATGTGTTACTGATTCCACCATGGCAGCAGAATTTATTGCATTAGTCGCTGCATCTAAAGAAGCAGAATGGTTAAGAAATTTGCTTTATGATGTATCTTTATGGCCTAAGCCAATTTCACCTATTTCTATCCGTTGTGATAGTGAGGCTACTCTAGCAAAGGCATATAGGCAAGTATATAATGGAAAGTTTAGACACATTGGATTAAGACATAGTTATGTCCGACAATTAATCTCTGATGGAGTGATCACTATTAATTATGTGAGGTCAAGTGAAAATTTGGTAGATCCTTTGACAAAAAGTCTTGCTAGAGATGCAGTAAAGAGGACCTCAAAAGGGATGGGACTCAAGCCCATTAATTAGAGTCACCCATGATGGAAACTTGACTCAACGCTTGGTATAACGTCAAGTCTTGAGTTCAATGAGACAAAGTACATCATTAGTATGTGGATGTTAGCACTACAAATAAATCCATCCTAAGATTAAAGTGCTAGGTACCCGTAATGATAACGGAAGGATGACTAATGTACTCTTAATAGAAGCATAACATAAATATGTTAGAGTGTTATAATTACGGGAACACTCTTGACAGGATCTACCTATGTGAGTGGGAGTGTGGCCACTTCTAGGAGCTCAAGGGCTTAGCTCTGACAGCACTCATGAAAAGAGGACACAGACACATGGCCATAATAGTGTCCCTAGATACTATGCATTGACCGATATTGAAATCATTGTGTGAGATGTGTTCGGTTAATCAAATGAAATAGTTGGTTCAAAACTTAGTCTACCATGCAATTTCGATTAACTTTTAACATGTTTTCACTAAGTGAAGGTTCAATCATAAGATACCTTCATTTATGCAAATTGATTTCCAAGAATATCAAAATCTAAAATATTTTGAAAATGAGGGGAGATTGTTGGAACATTTTTAAATATTTATAGTGTTCCAATAACTATAAATGAATGAGTGTAATTAATCAAAAGATTATATTGTTTGATTTTTGAAAAAGAATTATAACTATTTAAATAATATTATTTGAATAATTATAATTAAATGAATAATTATGTGTTTATTTTAAAGACATTATTATTCAAAAGACACCGATTGATGAAAGATGTCTCTATAAAGAGACATGAAAATTCCTATAAATAGGAATGAGATTTCATTTGGAAATCATACCAACAAATTCTAATATTGTTTCTTTCCTTCCTTCATATTCTAATAATATTAGATTATTCTATAAAGTATTACAGCAGAAATCCTTTATAGAAATTGAGTTCCTTGTCATACATTGCTCAGTGTATAGTGAGCTATTCTCGTTAGTGCAAAACGCAAATAGCCATTGGCTTTATTATATCCTCGAGGTTAATTTGCTTGAAACTCATTTGCACACCGAAGATAGGTGGGGGCAAATATAACCTTAAATATAGTGGCTTGATACACGCCTTGGAGCCTTGTCCTATTTCTTTTTCTGATCGAGTTCCGTTCGTGTGTTCTAAATTTTCCTCACCAGAGATTTGTAATAACAATCAATATATAAGTTTGACGCATGAAACCCACATTTTAAATACATTATTTTAAATAAATCTAATATAAAAGTCTACTTTTACTTCTTTCAATTAGGGGAGTAAAATTCGATAAAAATTTTAAATTTTGAATTAAATAGTTCAAGTTATTTGAGTTAATCAAGTTATTCAGATCAACTCGAATAAAAAATTAAATTTTTTCGTTTAATTCGAATATGAAATATACAATTTGAGTTATCCAAAAATCCGATTAAGAAAAGACAAAACTACGTTGTTTTAATAAATGTTTACATTTTCTAAAGTTAAAAGTCAAAACTATTAAATTAAAAACCATTATATTTGTTTATTTAGTTAAATAATCTTTTATTTCGTCTATTAGTTAAATAATCGGTCAATGTAAAGGCAACATTGAATAAAAATAATAGGATTCGTTATCTCGACTTGACTTAACTCGATTCGGTTAGATTTGAAAAAAATTCAAATTGAGTTCGATTGTTAAAATGAGATTCATCAACTCAACTAACTCAAATTATTTTAACTCAATTCGACTCGACTCGATAAAATACTCACCTCTACTTTCACCTACTTTCACCCAGTTGTCGATGGCCTTGGGACTCATATTTGCTCCTTTCTTATTTAAACTGGCGTATCAGGTGGTGCAATTGTCAATCGGCTGCCTCTCCTTTCTCATTCCAAATGTATTATTCAACGTTAGCCATATTCTTGGTACTCCTTGCACCTATTTGTTCCTTTATCTTCTTCTTTCGCCCACCAAACCACCACAAAAATGGTCGGAAACTTCCACCCGGTCCTGCTCCTCTTCCCATTATTGGTAACCTCCATATGCTAGGGAACCTTCCTCACCAAACCCTTCACCATCTCGGCAAAAAATATGGACCCATAATGTCAATAAAGCTAGGCTATGTGCCAACCATTGTGGTATCATCACCTGAAGCCGCTGAACTGTTCCTCAAGGTCCATGACCTCGTTTTTGCTTCCAGGCCTAACCTCCAATCTACCGAGTACTTGACCTACGGTGGCAAGGGCTTGGCTTTTACCCACTACGGTTCCTATTGGCGAACTGTACGGAAATGGTGCACTTTGCACTTCCTTGGTGCTTCAAAAATCGAATGCTTTGCCCCAGTACGAAAGGAAGAGGTGGTGTCATTGGTTGAATCGGTGAGGAAGGCAGTGGCGGTGGGTGAGACGGTGGACCTTAGCCAGAAGGTAGGTAAGGTTACTGAAGTAATGATGTGTAAAGTGATTTTCGGGCAATCCATGGATGATAAATTCCAATTTAAACCGCTAATTGACGAGACCATGATCTTGGCTGGGGTTTTTAATTTGTCCGATTATTTACCTTTTCTTGCTCCACTTGACCTTCAGGTGAATATCCTTTCTTTTTCTCATTTTATCCTATTTTATATGCACTGTTTTCCTTTTCACAATTTATTTTGTAATTACTTGCTCCATCTTGGGTTTTTTTCTTTTATCAAAATAATATAAAAATAAATAAATTATGAAAATTGTATAAGATGTCGCTTGTTATAAAAATAATATAAAAAGTTTCATTAATTATAAAAATGGGTTGGGGAAAATTTATTTACGAAATTGGGTTGCTTGTTACAATGTAAATCGATGCCACCTGACACATTGGTGACATCACCCTACTTTTTCGTTCAATTATTGGCTAATAATTATGTTTTTTTAAATAATTTTTTATTAGTGTCGTCACTGTGTTAGGCAGTACTATATTTTTTAAAAAATACCTGTATTTTCACGGATATACATGATGAAAGAAAAAATAAAAAATTTATTTTTATCTGAGTGTTGCCAATGTGTCAAGCAGCACCCTTTTGAATTAAAAAAAAAAAAAGTTTGTCACGAAGCCAAAGAGCTGAAGTTAAAAAAAAACTGATAAAGAACCCTATGTGTTAACTTGATGATTAGGGTATTCACCGCTCTAGGTGTAACTTGGGTCCAACTCGCGCTATTCGCGTTGCTGTTAGGGCTTTGCCCTTCTATTGTAATTCACTAAAAATTGATAATAATTGATAATAATAATAAAAAAACTTGAGTTTGAAAACAAATAATTAAGTTTCAAAAGAAGCCATTGAAGTATTCGTTTAATTGAATAAATTATTTAAAAATCATAAATATATATTTAAAAAAGAGAGAATACTTATTCAATCGTCGGTTCAATTAGTTCGTATTAATTCATGGATCAATTAATCTAACCCTTCATTCCAGACCGATAACTCTATTAACTCTTAGCCCAATCGGTTCAATCGACCGATCTAGTCTAATTATAAAGAAATGTTTTAAGAGTTTAATTAAGTTTGAATAATTTGATTTTATAGATTTTTAAAAGATTAAAATATCAAGTTGGTTATGTCTTCACCTTTCCCAGAAATAATCTGGTTCGAATTAAAAAAAAATTAAAATACTTGATTCACCAAATAAATCTAGTATTTTCACAAAGACTTGACAGTGATGAAGAATAAAATAATATATTACACTGCAGGGATATAGAAGAAGGCTTAAGAGGATAGGCAATGGGCTTCACGCAATTATTGACAACATGATTGATGAGCATGAACAAGGGACTAACGCCAAGGAGCAAAAACCTTACACAGATTTCTTTCATGTAATGCTTTCATTGTTGAATACGCCCATGAATCCTAACGATGAAGAGCAGCGGTACATCATTGGTAGAGAAAACATCAAGGCCATAATGGTGGACATGGTGGCAGCTTCATTTGACACCACAACTACAGCCATGCAGAGCTTCTAAGGCATCCTCCAGTCATGGTTGCTCTCCAACAAGAACTAGAAAGAATTGTTGGAAGGCATAGAATGGTAGAAGAGTCGGATCTACCAAAGCTTACTTACTTAGATATGGTCATCAAAGAGAGTTTAAGGTTGCATCCGGTGGCACCCTTACTACTTCCACGTGAGTCGACAAAAGATATCACCATTGATGGATATTTCATACAGAAGAAGTTGCGGATTTTAGTGAATGTTTGGTCCATGGGGCGAGACCACAAAGTATGGTCAGACAATGCTGAAGAGTTCTTTCCAGAAAGGTTCAAGGATAGCAACATAGACCTTCGAGGACATGATTTCCAACTCATCCCGTTCGGGAGTGGCCGTAGAGGATGTCCTGGAATGCAGTTGGGGTTGACCAATATGCGTCTAATTATAGCTCAATTAGTTCATTGCTTTGATTGGGAGTTGCCTGATGGGATGTTACCTGATGAACTTGATATGACTGAGAAGTTTGGGATCACGTTGCCAAGGGCTAATCATTTACTTGCAAACCCAACTTATCGTTTAGTTGGTTAAAGTGTGTTAATTAAGGATACGTTAAGATACATATCAATTATCGAAAAAATAAAGGTAACTATCATAGTCCCGTTGTTTTAAGTGAGCTCCTCAGCTGAAGGTTCTCATTTGGGCTTGGTTATGGGTGGCTCTGTCGCCTTTCATCACCTTAGGGATAGTTTTCTATTAGTTGTTGTGGTTAAAAAGTGTTTTTCAAAAATGCTTTTAGAATTTGTCTGTTTAACATTTCTTATGGCCACAAAAGTACTTTTGAAAAGCTATAGGAAATAAAAGCGAAGTGGTTTTGAAAAGTATGGTAAAAAAATGTGGTTTATTAATTTCTAATATTTTCTATTACCGTAAAAAATTATGGTTGATGGTTAAAATATTCTTTTTAAATATGATAGTCAAAACTAAAAAAAAAGTTATGTTATATGATTTTTAAATAATTAATATTATTATACATGTTATGAATATATTATTAAGTGGATGTCTATAAAGATCAAGATAATTTTTATGTACTTTAAATTCTAATAGCCATTAGAACTAGATCGCTACTTCATTTATATTTCTTATGCCTATAAATAGAGAATTTGAAGAAATTTTATAAATGCTCCGATTGATCAATAAAATACGCTTTTTTTTTTGCTCTCTCTCATTTTCTTTGTTCTTTACTTTCTGTCTATTTATTTTATAACACGTTATCAGCACGATTATCTTTTAACTGTTTTTCTTCATTAGTCACAAATTTTTTTTTCCCTTTCACCAAGCCTTACCCCTTTCAAGCAACAACCAATGCAATAGCCGGTTACTCAAATTTGCTACTCAAGCTATTGTCAATTTCCTTCTAGAGCTATTGTTATTTAAGTGCTCAATTGAGGCCTATGCATTATGGTGCTCGTGATAATAGCCAGGGTGATAACAATGATGTTAAAGAATCTTAAGTATATTTTACTATAATTTATTTATTATATCAGGTTTATTATAATTAAGACTAATCATGATAATATGAATAGATAGATTTTGATTTGAAATCCACGCATGTTTTGCGATTGTGATAATGAAATAAATAATCAATGGAGGGATTTAGAAGTTTGTCATACCAAATTTGTTGCATTCCCTGAAGTGAAAGCAAATATAAAGAAATTAAAAGATATAATCATGGACCAATAAAAGTGAGAATATAATAATAAATAAAGAACAATGAGAATTCTCAAGATAATTCTTTAAAGGTTAAAGATAACATATGTTATCAATGTGATATGAAAGATTATTGACCACATATGTGGCATATGCCCAAATATTTTGTTTCGTTAATATTCTTTGAGGAAGGATATGAGAATGTAGTAATGAATTCTATCATTACAAATAGAAAATATTTACCTTATTTGTTATTGAAATAAACAAATATTATTTCAATATTTGATAGTACAAAATTAGTTGACAGCTCCAAAAGACCTAATATATCAATATCTAAAAGAACAATTTTTTATGGTTAATGCATTAGTTTTAAAATATATTCATTGTAATGGATCTCATACTAAGATTGTGAATGAAGAAAAGTTTATATTTCATATGAATCACTATTGCTATAAATATCTATTTTGAAATGATTAAAAAAAGGAGGATTAAATTATTGATTACTCTTGTTATTAAATTGAATTAATTGTGACTATTTTTGTGATCTCCTTTGGTCATCATCCTCATTAAGGGGCTGAAAGCAAAATATTTAATTGTTAAAGATCTACTTATAAGAAATAAAATATGGTAAATCTATCTAAAGCTCACTATGGTTTGATATACCTGAAGTTGCAAGTTTTTTAAAACTGTGAGTATAACTCTACAATATTCAAAATAAGTTCT
The DNA here is from genome assembly GCF_025698485.1 of Gossypium arboreum. NCBI lineage: Eukaryota > Viridiplantae > Streptophyta > Magnoliopsida > Malvales > Malvaceae > Gossypium > Gossypium arboreum. The sequence continues at coordinate 2,477,399 of NC_069082.1, read as the reverse complement.
CAATTAAAATCACGTAAAAAAATATTACTGATAAAAACCTTACAAGGAAGAACTTATTCAACTTTTCATGATTCAAATGTGCTCCTATGGTAGCAATATCATGAAAAAAAATTACTTATGATTGAACAAAAGTTTTTAACTACGAAACCTAACAATTCCCTGAAGAGAATATAACAATATGTAATAAATTCAAAAGACATAATTTTTAACATGGATGTAGTAAATTGGACTATAATAATAGTCATGAAGATTGTAGTAATAATTTTTTCTCACCACTAGAAGTGAAAAAATGAAAAAAGCAAGAAAAGAATAATAATTTTCGAGAACTTTTTAAGAAGAGAGACAATTTATTTATGAAGAGTCATTGGTTACGTACCTATTGTATACTTGGAAAATAAGATTCACTCTCAAAATTTGCTATTAATAGATTTTGGTTGGATTCAAAGTCTACTACTGAAGTTTAATTTGCTTACTTCTTATTATCAAGACTCAACACAAAACAAAAAAAGAAAAGAAAAAAACTACGTTTTTAAATATTAAGTCAACTTGATATATGATTTAAATATTTTGAGATGGTCTTCTTTTTAAGTTTTGATTACATGGATTACATATTGTTTTAAGCATTTCATTTGTTCATGAAAATCAATATTAACTGATTTATTTATGTCGCTATTGTAGGTTTTATAATTAAATAATATATTTGATTAAAACATATCTAGTATGCAAATTTGTGTTAATAAACCAATGACTTTTATGGTTATTCGGATTTGATTTAGTTCAAAGAATTGTTAAAGGTAGTCGTTCATACGCTTTTATATTATTCCATATGTTAATTATTTAGAGAAATGATATGAACAATTGTAAATGAAAAGTTCTATGAGCTTGAATGGTTGGATTTTGAATTAAATTTCATACATGTTTATGATGATGGTTATAAAAAATTCGTTAGCTTTTCATTATTTTATATTTTTATGTTTGAGATGTGATATTTATTGATATATTTAGTATAGACTTGTTTCTATACACGACCTAGGCAATTATTTCTGGTAGTTAAATGATTATGCAAAACTCTTATTAAAAGGGTTTTAAAAGTATTTTGAATTAAATTCGGGACTTGCAATACCCTTAACCCGTATCCGCTGTCAGAATATGGTTATAGAGCATTACCAGAGTTTACATTTCAGGACTATAAAAAATTATAAAACATTTAATTCATATCATCAATCACAGTAAAACCAATCAATAGCATACATATTGTCCCTTAAACGATCTCCCGAAGCCCTAAAAACACATTAGAAATAAATCGGGACTAAAACAGAAACATATAGAAATTTTAAGGAAAAAATGAAAATTTACAAACTACAGGGGTCACACGGCTGTGTGGCCAGGCCGCTTAAAACCTAACTTGCAACCCTTTAAAAACTACAGGGACACACGGCTGTGTTATTTAGCCATATGTCACATACGGCTAAGACACATACCCATGTCTCTGCCCGTGTAGACGAAAATAGGCTATTTTACAAACCATTTTTCTTGTCCTTTTCAACATGTACCTAAAATCCCTTTTGCACATATACGTGAGCCCTCAAAAGCCACCAAAATCATGCTTAATCAAACCAAACACATATGGTATAATAACATCCAACCAATATGCCCAAAGGCACTTCAAATGACAACATTTAAAACATGTATGGTTGTATAACCATGTACTCAATTTGGCCAAAATAATTGATTGACTTCTAACTAAATTTGCAACATTACACAACATGTAAATCACTTACCAAAACATACCATTTGGTACCAACCATACCACATAATCAATAGCATCAAAACACATATATGCCTAATATGGGAAAACACCAATTCACAACAAGTTATATGTCATATCTAATATGCACATTCAACTACTTTTCTATCTACCATCATTCAACCATAATAAGTCATATATCAACCATTACAAGGCTAATTATATTCACCTTATAATATATATCATTTTACCAACACAAGGCCAAAATGCAAACTAACCAAATAGTCATTTCCACACCCAAAACACATGGGCTAACATTAGCCAAAATACCTATACATGCCATTATAACCTTAACCAAGACCTCAAAATCTACCGATATAATCGCTGGATAGTGTGATAAATCTCTGACAAGCTTCCAACCCAATCGAGCTTCCAATAGTCTGTAAGTAAAGAAAAATAACTATGTAAGCAATAATGCTAAGGTAAGCTCGTATAAACTTTAATCATATCTATCTATTTCAAATATGAAATTTATACATATTAAGAATAATCATATACCGATACCACATGATTCATGAAACCAAATTCAACAACTTAGAAATTGAATAATTCCACAGCATCACTTATACCTATCATCCTTAACAAAGTAGGATTTTATGAAAACTTTAAATCTCTTTCAATTTTCTTCCTTTCATTTGCATGTCATTACTTTCCATTACATTTACTTTCTTTAGCTTAAATAACGTCATCAATTCAACTCATCATTCTCTTTTTCATCACTCATTTCATATACATAGTACACAAGACACAAGCATATCTGTTAAATATGACTCCTATTTTCAGTCAAATTTGAAAAATAGTCTTTTAATTAAACTCTGTTTACTTGTTTCAATCAAACACTGATTAGTTTAGATTATTTTATTATTATTTGATCTATGAATTCAGCCTATAAATAGGCTCTTTTACAACCTTAGAAAATACACCCATTAGAGATTAGAACTCATAACACATTTAGAGAATTTTGTGTTTACGTTTTGTGGGTTCTTTGTTTTCGGGTTTTCGGGGTTTAGTTTTTATCTCCATCTTTTGTACTCTTCGTTCTTTTACCATTATAGTAAAATTATCTTTGCCCGTGGTTTTTTATCCTCTTTAGAAGGGTTTTTCCACGTTAAATTTGTGTATTCAATTTCTCAATTTATTCTGCTATTTTCTTGTTCGTTACTTAATCGGGTTAAAATCCTAACAAGTGGTATCAGAGCTAGTTCAATTTTCATAGATCAGCCCGTTCAGAGATGGCAACAACAAGGTTTGAAATTGAGAAGTTCGATGGTGAGACAAATTTCAATCTGTGGCAAGTTCGGATGATGGCAATTCTAGTTCAATCAGGCTTGAAAAAGGTTGTTATCGGGAAAAAGCTTGAGAATCTAAATAAAACAGAATAGGAAGAACTTGATAACAAGGCTTTATCTGCAATCCAGTTGTGCCTCACGAATACGGTATTGCAGGAGATATTGATGGAGAAGACCTCATCTGCCTTGTGGAAAAGGTTAGAAACTCTTTATGCGACTAAGTCTCTGGCTAACCGTTTAGTGTTGAAACAACGTCTATTTACGTTTCGCATGAACGAAAGTGAGCTTCTTAGAGATCACATCAGTCAATTCATTACTCTTTTAAATGATTTAAAGAATGTTGAGGTTCATATTGACGATGAAGATCAGGCTATGCTACTATTGTGCTCTTTACCCCCTTCATACAAGTCTTTCAGGGAGACCCTGATTTATGGCAGAGACAAACTCTCATTTGAAGATGTGAAGGGTCATTTGTTGAGTAGAGACAAACTCGACAATGAGCTTCATTTGAATAGCAAGACAGATAGGCAAGCTTTCATTTTGGTAGCATCAAAGAAACGAGATAAAAGGTGTCGCTATTGTAAAAGGTTAGGTCACGTCAAAGCAGATTGTTATAAACTGCGAAATAAAAAAGCTGCTGAGAGTAACGAGGAAGATGTAGCTGGTGCTAATTTGGCCGATGAAAATGGGGATGATTTCTTGTTAGTGTCAACAAGTGATAACACCAAGCTCACGTCCGAGTGGATCCTAGATTTAAGATGTTCTTCCCACATGTGTCCCAATAGAGAATGGTTCTCCACATACAGTTCGATTAAAGGTGGAGTTGTGCGCATGGGAAACGATTCATCTAGTAAGGTAATTGGTATTGGTACTGTTAAAATTAAGATGCACGATGGGACGATTAGGATACTCTCAGATGTCAGATATGTACCTGATTTACGAAAGAATCTCATCTCCTTAAGTATTTTAGACTTGAAAGGATGCAAAATCAACATCGAGTCGAGCGGTATTAAAGTATCTCATGGAGCTCTCGTTTTGTTAAAAGGTAAAAGAACCGGCAGTCTTTATATTCTGGAAGGTTATATGTGGATCGGTGAAATCGGACGTCCTCGTCTGCTACGGAGTTGAAGTCAACTTGTTTGGAGCGGAGGCAACTTGGTCATAGGAGGGAAGAAGGTATGACTGTTTCGTTGAAGAGAGGTTCTCTTTTAGATGCAGGTTTTGAAAAGTTAGGTCACTGTGTTCGTGAAAAACAAACCCGGGTTAGTTTTGATTTGGCAGTGTACAAGTCGAAGGCTAGAAGTCTTCCAGTTTTTAAGCACAAATTCGACTCAGTAAATTCCCTGCATAGTTCAAGATAGGCTCATGGCGGGCTTTGGCAAAGATGGCGTTGTGGAAATATGAGTCAAGGTGGAGATTTGTTAAATATGACTCCTATTTTCAGTCAAATTTGAAAAATAGTCTTTTAATTAAACTCTGTTTACTTGTTTCAATCAAACACTGATTAGTTTAGATTATTTTATTATTATTTGATCTATGAATTCAGCCTATAAATAGGCTCTTTTACAACCTTAGAAAATACACCCATTAGAGATTAGAACTCATAACACATTTAGAGAATTTTGTGTTTACGTTTTGTGGGTTCTTTATTTTCGGGTTTTCGGGGTTTAGTTTTTATCTCTATCTTTTGTACTCTTCGTTCTTTTGCCATTATAGTAAAATTATCTTTGCCCGTGGTTTTTTAATCCTCTTTAGAAGGGTTTTTCCACGTTAAATTTGTGTGTTCAATTTCTCAATTTATTCTGTTATTTTCTTGTTCGTTACTTAATCGGGTTAAAATCCTAACAATATCATCAACCATAGCCACAAGCTAGTGCATTTAAGCATAGCTCTTTTAGAATTAATCACATGATAAACCATTTCCTAAGAATTTGCATAATTTTTAAACATTATCACTTTTTCATGAGTACAAGCATATTTTCATTTGAGCACTTACCATTTCAATATGACTTATATGTAAACATAATATCATTCAGCCAACAACTTGGCACTTGCCTAAGCATCAAACAGCAACACATGTTAGCCTACTTGAACATATTTCATATAAATTCAACATTGATAATTTTATTTTCTCAACATGTCACAATTGAGTTCATTACTCATCTCAACTTACATAATTATCATGTATCAATATATCAAAGATATTCATATATGTGCATGTCATGATACATATCATTATCTTACCGTTTCATCATATACATATATCATCCATTTCAATATATCAATATATCATGTACCATCATTTCCATATATTTCATGTATATACCAGTATTAGTTTGTATCAAACTCATAGCGTCTCGTAATAGCATATTTCCCGTTACACCACTTAGAATAATATCGGATATAATGGAGTCTCGCACACTATGTGCCTATACGTGGTCGAAGCCACTACTATCTCATATCTCATATCAATGCTCTCACTTGAGCCATAACTGGGTCTGCTCACACAAGCTGTCAGTCAAGACATAGCTACATGGTGCTGCTAACACAAGCTGTCAAGTAACCGCAACAAATGCTGGAAACTCAGCCATCGGTACCAGCACCCATAACACGGTAACCCCTAATGACATGTCATTCGTATTCTAAATATTCCTAAGGTTCAAACAAGACTCAATAGTCGTTGTGCGTTGTTGAATTTTCCTCGTTTCATTATAAGCTAAATTGTATAATATCATATATATATATATATATATATATATATATATATATCCAATTTAATCAACAATATACATAGTATAGTTCATAAAATCTTACCTGGCTAAATTGCAGAAATACCAAAGTTCAGGGGCATTTTGATAATTTACTATTTTACTCGATTTTTCACCCGATCTTGATCTAAATTAATAATTTCATTCAATATATTAATTTAGACAATAAAAAATTCATTTCATACAATTTTTTCATTTTTGACATTTTTAAAAATTATCTCTAAAGCTTTACTTTTATTCAATTTAGTCCCTGAGCCCAAAACATGCAAATTAACCATTTTTACCCCAAATTGAACTTAGAAAAAAATTCATGGTATCCAAAACATCCCATTTATGCAAAAATATCACATTTAATCCTTGTACTTTTATTAATTTAACAAATTAGTCCCTAATCAAAAAATTCATCAAAACCACTTAACAAAATACTTTTAAATATAAATCAACATTCCAAATTCATCATCTAACATCAAAAATCACAAGATTCATCAATGGAAACATTCAAAATCTTTAACAGTTTAAAATCAAAGGTACGGGCTAGTTGAACCTAATTGCAACGCTCTCAAAAACATAAAAATTACAAGAAATTGATAGCTTAAGGGCTTACATGCAATGAAAAAACATGGCTGAAATTTTCCAGCATCCATGGCTTCTTTTTTTCCTTTTCATTCGTGAAGAAGACAGCAAAATGATGATATAACATTTTGGTTTTTATTTAATTTAATTTAATAATCAAATTACTATTTTACTTTTACCTATTTAAAAATTACACTAATGCCAAGTCATGCACATCCACTATCACCTTTAATGGTTTATTTACCGTATAAGGACTTCCACTTTAAAGTTCTATAGCTATTTAATACCTTTACTTATAGAACACAACTTTTACACTTTACGCGATTTAGTCCTTTTTGCTTAATTAACTATCGAAACGATAAAATTTTCCAACAAAAATTTAATACCACCTTAATTACACTCCATAAATATTTATAAATATTTACGGCTCGGTTTATAGAAACGAGGTTTCAATACCTCATTTTCTAAAACCACTTGAACTTAATAAATCATTTATACAACAAAAATCACTATATCAAAAACCTTTTTAAAATAAAAAATAACTCGTAAATATTATATATAATATTTACAAACTTACTTGCCAGATTTGGTGGCCCTGAAACCACTGTTTTCGACACCACTAAAAATTGAGCTGTTATAAGACTTCTCGCGTCCGAAGCTAGAATCATACCATTAGACCAAATGCCCTACATTTGAAGATTTTGGCATATTCCCTGAAGTGAATATTGCATATAATTATTTGGAAATTATATTTATTGACTTAGTGGCATGATAGACTTCACATTGATTTAGACATTGTGGTATCATCACCTGAAGCTGCTAAACTATTCCTCAAGTTCCATGACCTCGTTTTTACTTTTAGGCCTATCCTCCAATCTACTGAGTACTTGACCTACGGTGGCAAGGGCTTGGCTTTTGCCCACTACGGTTCCAAAGTATTAAATTGCGGTCGCAACGCAACGTAATGGCCTCATTGTAACTGAAATAGAAACTACCGTGATGCAATATAGGTGCAACACATCAAAGAAATCGCATCACGATCGTTGCGGATAAAATCTGTTATGTAACGCCACAACAATTATTAAAAAGCGGCACAACGCCACATCAGCACCGCAATAGGTCATTTAGTATTGCAAACTTAATTACATCTAATAATCAAATTTAAAGCTTCTATAAAATAATGTTAGAGTTTTCAATGTTTAAGCTATAATGGGATAACTATAATAGGCAACCATCAAGATAATCAATGGCCAAAGATACTTGTCTATGGGTCAAAAGAATAAGAGAATCAAAATGAAAACAACATTGAATCTTGAGAATTTTAAAGTAAGAACCAGAAAGAATCATCAGCAATATGACAGTAGCAAGCATGAAACTTGTAGATATTGTGAGAGACTTGAAAACTAAGTTCCCCTAATAATATACAATAAAGCAATTAAAATAATTAGGTTTCTTGTTCTTGAAAATTAAATAAAACTCATAAAATGTATAAATATAATTTGTTAAAAGTAGACAGATCTAGATCATGTTTCATGTATGCTACAAAACTTTTTTTTAGTTTGACCGAGATTTTTAGCTTGGACATAATTCAAGCTATGGATCTTTTCACATGTTTCCTACCAATGATGCATCTCATGCCTTTTTTGCATACAATGTGATCCCTCCACGAAAATGAGTTGTTTGCTACAGTACAAATCGGTGCCACCTGACACACCAACGATATCACCCAATTTTTCAACCAATCATCAGCCAATAATTACATTTTTTTAAACTTATTGATGTTGTCACTGTGTCAGACGACACTATAGTGTATATTTTTTAAAAATGCTCGTATTTTCACGGATATACACAATGAGAGAAAAAATAAAAAAATATATTTTTTATGTGGGTGCTTCCAATGTGTTGGGCGACACCACCCTAGCATTTCCCCCAACTTCTACCGATCATTTTGGTGAAGTAAAAAAAAAAAAATTAAAGTGGTAAATTTTTTTTTCATTTTTCTCTCAAGGTGTAGACCCTTGAAAATATGAATATTTTTTTGAAAAAAAATACACATTGGTGCTGCTTGACACAATGGCACCAATAAAAAAAATTAAATGTAATGATTGGCCGAAATGTTGGTTGGTGCCGCCGATTTGTCAAGATGCACCGATTTGCACAGTAACAAACAACCCATTTTCTTAAATAATTTGTCTCCAACCTATTTTGTAATTAATTATTTTTAATATTATTTTTGTAAAAAATCCATAAGATGTAGATTAATTATAAAAATGGGTGAGTTTTTACAATATTTTTAGGTATCACTAATGTGTCAGTCAACAACACTCTAAAATTTCCTCAAGCTTTTTCATTCTAGTGAAGTAAAAAAATATTTTATTTTTAAGTGGTGTTGTCCACTAGTCAAGTAGCACCCAAAAGAATATGAATATTTTTTTAATACTAAACAAATACCATACGAATACAAATTTTTTTATAGTGGTGTCAACTGACTCATTAACAGCTTAATATTTTACATTTGTAAAAAAATGTTTTTTTTTTAAGTGGTGTCAACAAATAAAATATTTTTTAAAGTTATATGTAACTGGATAATGGCTTAGTTCATAAATCCGTACTTAAGTTATACCAATTTTCTAAGTTTTGTATCTAAATTATTTTTTTCTCAAGTTGGTATCTCCATTAGTGAAATTGTTCGTCTTTCCTATTTTGGTACCTAAACTATTCTTTTGCTACCCATTTTATACATAAATGTTATGTCTATTAAAAACAATTCCAACCAATAATAATTTGCCACGTCATATAAACTTAAAAAATATTTTTTAATTCTTTTTTTTTTCTATTTTCATTTCTTTTCATTTCCTTTTCGTTTTATAATGTATGACAATACTAGCAAGGCTTAAAATTTGCCGTCTTGATGTCGAGATGTTGGCAATTAATTTCATTGATCATAACTAGTGTTTTCAAAACCAAATCAAAATAAGGATTGAACTGGTTGACTCGGAAATCGATACAAGCTGGTTGAATTAAGCTAAAAAGACAATTGAACATGTTTTATCTATTTTTAATGTTTTATATTATAAATTTTTAATCATATTTAATCGAACCAAAAAAACTTTTCAAACTAAAATTTGGTGGCTTAACCGATTTGACCATCAGTCCGATTCTAAAGAAAGAAATATATATATTAGAGAAAATAATAGTTTTTACCTTTTTTGCCACATGTCAATTTTTAATTATTATCTTTTTTCCAAAAATAGGCTTAACAGTTTAATTAACAATTGAACTAGCATATATACCAACTTAGGAAAAAGAGTAGTTTAAGTACCACTCGTAACTAAAAAAATATTTAGGTACCAAAATGGAAAAAATGCGTAGCTTATGTACCAATTTATGGGTTAAGCTTATTTTTTAAATACATTTAACGGTTTACTTATCGGAGGTACCAATTTGGGAAAGAAAAGTAGTTTATGCATCACATGTGACTAAAAAAAGTTTGCGTACCAAGATTGGAAAAATAATATAGTTTAAGTATTAACTTGTGAGTTAAACCTTATATAATTGGTTAGGGACTATAAATGATGTGTTAGAAAAGATTCATGAATTTTTTTTTTAAATAAGTTAAGATCCTTATTATATATTTTGATAAATAATAATAAATTTAATAATATTTTAGTAAAATAACATTATATTTAAAAAGTGAAAAGTTATTAAAAGAGTAAATAATATTTATAAAAATTTGTTTTATAATTAGATAATTAAAAGAACTACCGAGTTCTAACTAGAAGTGTTCATGGGCTGGATCAGATCGGGCCTAAACATGATATTAACATACTTTATGTTTTCTCAAGCCCTGTTCAACTCGAAATATGGGTTTAAAATTTTGCTCATTTTTACAAAAGACTAACCCAAACCCATTTTAGGTCCATCCATATTATTTTTAATTTTTTAAATTTTTATATTATGTTATTTTAATATTTAATAATGTTATATATTTTTATTTATTGAATTTTTATATAGTCATCTTAACAATATTTTAATGTTTACATTAGAGTAGTATTATATATTTAGTATAGATTTATTTTTTAAAGTGTTTTAAATTACATAATATATAAAAATAACATGATATAAAATATTATAAACTTAGGGTTTGTTTAGTTGCATGTAAAATATTTTCCGTAAAACATTTTCATTGTTTTACGGTGTTTGTTTGATGGAAAATGAATTACCAAACGAAATCATTTTCCTTGAAAAGGGTAACACCAAGACTTTTTTAACGAAAATGTCTTTACCAATTTCTTTTTCCGTAAGACATTTTCTAAACTGATAAGACTTTGTTCATTGTCTTCACTTTCGAAAAAACAAAAAGGGGAAGCTTTCAGAGCAACGAAGGGGAAGCTCAGTCTCTTATATTCTAATTTTATATTTTTTATGATTTACTCCCTGAAATCAAAATTTTTACTAGACTACAATTTAATTCCTCAAAAGTAGATTTTCTTATTTTACAATTTAGTCCTAAACCTCGTTTTGTACAATTTTACAAAACAATCCCTTTTCTAAAATTTCTAGATTTTATAATTTAGTCCTTACAACTAAAATTGTCAAAATTTCCAAAAAATTAGTCCTTGATTTTTGAACAGTTAAAATTTCATATTCTATATTTTTCAAAATTGTAAATTCTCAAATAATGTAAATTAGTCCTAAAACTCAAGTTTTGAAATCTTTACAATTTAATCCCTATAATTTCAAAATTTACTATTTTATGCTCAACTTTCCAAATTTTCATATTTCATGACCATATATTTTAGTTACTACATCATTGTTTCAGATTTCACTACTCAAACCTTTAGATTTCAAAATTTTACAAATTTTACAATTTGGTCCTTCAATTTTATCAAATTAAATCATTTTTCAACTTACTCATCCAAATAATATTCAAAATAAATATTTACCACTTTCAACTTAATTAAACATAAATTTATATTTCTTAATGTATGAAATTAACAATTAAGTTTAATTAAGTAAATTAAGATCAATTAAAACTAAAACATGATTAATTAAAATATAAATAAGCTTTAGGAAATAAACTCAATTAAACAATAAAAATATAATAAAATCTCAAATGTATGTTTGTTTTATTGAAAACAATTTTTATAAAATATTTTTAGGAAATCTATCAAACAACAACAAATATTTTGCACATATTCATCCAAACACCAAAAAATATTAACTCTTTTTCTAGAACAGTAAGTCATTTTCCAGAAATTATTTTCCGGAAACTATTTTCAGTCAAACAAACGGAGCCTAAGAGACATAACTAATCACTATAAATAGTGACAACTTTTGTTAAGTAATTAAGTGATATAACTTTTGCTAACTTATAACTATTCATTTGCAACTATTGAAACACTATATATATTTTGAAAATCAAAATGTTCCAACGATTAGAAAGATAATCCAGTTATCCAAGAATATATTAGATTTAAGTTGGTATGATTCAGGTTGAGCTGATCAGTCAGGGAAATGGTATTTTAACGAAAATAAAGGAATAAATTTAGTGCGGAGGAGTTGCAAATTGTACAGATATGCTTCAGAGGCTAGGATTGAATGAACAAAAGGATGCCAATAAATTATTGAGATTTCTTTGTATTGACAATTTGCAGATCCTGTTACAAAATAAATTGCTTGCTGACTGTCCTAACTTCGCAAGAATCAAGAAAACAAATTTGGACCATTGATAGGCCAATGCCAAAAACAGAAACAAAAAAAAAAAAAAAAAAAAGTTCAGGCAGGTTTTTGGCCAAAATGAACACAAGAAGTGTCATATCGATCAACATTTAGGAAGATCTGCTGGTGGAGGCAACAATTTCTGAGTAGGAAGTTCACCATCCAAGACAATCCAAGCCATCTTCAAGCCCCAGCTGGTGTGCACTTCTAGATGGCAATGCATGAACCATACCCCTGCATGCATGTGGTTCTTGTTGTCAATGGTCATCATCAACTCAAAGCAAGCATTTGATGAATCTAATTGGTGTTTAACATGTCACTTACCTGGATTATCGGCTAGAAAACGAATTGCAACCCAACCTCCTGATGGCACACCAACAGTGTTCCTTTCAACAGGGTCAATCAGATTGAACTTTGCGGGGTCCTTATTTGGATCAAAGTTTCCAAAACCTCGGCCGATAATAAAGAAATTGAAGCCATGTAGATGAAGAGGGTGGCTTTCAGCTCCAAGAATGTTCGTGTCCTGCATAACTAGCTCCACGGAAGTATTAAAAGGAAGCACTACTACCTTTGTTCCGTTGCTTACCATAGTATTGTTAGGTGGTGAGCCTATATAGTTAAATGGAGTTATAGGACTGCTAGGAAAATCAGGGGTGTAAACTCCGTTAGATTGGCCGAAGAAATGAGCCTGGAGTAATGCTGTAGTCGGCATTGCAAACGATACATTATTCACTGAAGCTGCGAACTTGGTTCCATTAGGTCCTTGGCAGGTTTGGTTATGCTGGCATGGACTGGTTCCAAGACCAACAGTGAAGAAAAAATGCTTATCAACCTTCTGAGGCACATTGGTAGGATATTGTGCACTGGCCAAGCTACGGAGTTTACTTGCGAATTTTGTAGCAAAGGAAGTGTCATTCAAAGCAGGTAGAATTGGTTTAAACAAGGGCAACATTATGCTCGAATGAAGGCTATTGGGTGGTGACTCGTATTCTAAAATACCGGCAACAGTTGAATTATCGAATGTTCCTTGGCCTGTCACATATGGTCTAGCAGTCATGAAGAAAGTGGCATTTGGATAGCTTGGTTTAGTCTTAAGGATCACATTTGTGGTTTGACCAGGGGTGATGAGAAGTGTTTCAGTCTCAAATGGTTTAACATAAACGGCATCAACATCAACAACAGTTAGTGTGTGATTTGCTATGCTGAAGAAGAGCTCATCATTAAGTGCCGCATTGACTAAACGAAGAAGGTAAGTTTTTCCAGGCTTCACCTTCAGCTTGAATGTATCTGTCAAAGTTGTTAGTCCACAAGCGAATCCCATAGCTCTATAATGTATGTGTGCATGTATGTGTATGTCTAAAGCTTAAGACAAAATTTTAGCTATTTATTACCTTTGGCTGAGCAGTTATAAAGTGGTCCAGGGAGACCATTGATGGTATAAGCATCAGAGACATTTGGACCCCCACCAGTCTGGAGTGCCTGGCTAATAACAGCCTCAGGATCTGCATTGAACCACTCTCCTGCAATTTTATCATAAAGGGGTTCATGTCAATTTGAGTTTGCAAAATAAATGTAGAATCTTAATGAATCGGTTCATTATGATTTCATTACCGAAGACAATGGGAACTTCCTTGTAAGGCTTAGCAAAAGGGTAAGGTATGCCACGCTTGGGAAGAATGATAATGGGACCATAAAGAGTGGCTCTTAGCCATGATATATGGGCATGCCAGAAGAGAGTCCCTCTTTGGCCTATAATGGTGAAGTTGTAAACGTAGCTTTGGCCAGTTTGTATGGGACACTGAGTCACATATGCAGGCCCATCCGCCCAACCGCTTTGAAGCTGTCGAATGCCATGCCTGTTTCGAAAAGACATCACCATATCTAGCATGTAACTTTAGACCTTCCCTCATGAAGCATAGATAATTTATTCAGCATGTAAATGTAATATCTGCATAATGTCATTTTCAAAGTAAACTTCAATACCAGTGGATAGAAACATTGTTAGGCACATGGTTGACCACTTTGACGAGAAGCTGATCACCCTCCCTTGCTACAATGCGAGGCCCTGGAAATTGTCCATTCACCGAAACAATGCTCCTTGTATGACACAAACGTGTTACATTATGCAGCTTGACCTACAAAATGGGGAAGGTACACCTAGTCACAATCAAACATATATTTGGTTGATAATCCTATCAAATTAATACATACATCAAACTTGTAGTACCTGGTGATCCCAAGTACGGGGTCAACAAGTAGACAGAAAGTGAAAAATGAGAAGAAAACCAGAAATGCTGGTGATGAAAGAAGAAAAACTCCCATTTCTTTTTCTTGGTCTGATTTCTCTTCCGTTTGAGTGAACTTATGAACTACTCCTTGAGTATGTATTCATTGAAGAGTACAAAAGAGTGTATATATAGTGAAAGGCAAAGGGGTGTTTGGTGTGTACTTTTTTTTTAATTAGATGATGGAAACTATCTCTGTTTAATATATATATATATATATAAAGAAACCCAAAGCTTCATTTTAGACTTCAGTATGATGCAGACCCAGTTGTTAGAGCAACTTTAGAGTGGCGTCAAAGATAAATCAAAGCTTTATATTTAAACAATGAAATCTATACTACATGAATGCTATTCTATATCCCATAATGGACGTGATTCTGAACTTATTTCTATGTTAATAGCACAAAACTCACATTATCTTCATGGGTGAAACTTGGAACCAACGAAGCAATTCTGTAACATTTGATAGTATCATATATCATTAGCCCCAAACATGACACTGACATTTACCTACCATATATTAGTAGTAAAGCAAATTTCAGAGTTTACATCAAGCAGTCATTTCAAAGTTAGATCTCATGCAATATCCTTTTAAATTTTAATGAAGAAATAGGTCATGGAGGAACAAGGAGGAAACCCCCATGGAAGCAACTGTTCTACAAGCAAAAACAGACCAACAGCTACAAAAATTAAGCTTCTCTTTAAAGGGTATATATATAAACTGAAGATTGGCTTGATCAAATATTGGGAATGTAATATCAAACTGTTTAATTGTGTCAAATTCTGAATTGGACTTTTAGATGCCAACCACTCTCTTTCTCCCAAAAAAACAAAAGGCAAAGATCAAAGCAAGATCATGCAAGCTTCAAGTATGTCTTTTGAGTTTTATGGGTCATATTTAAAGAAACGGAGGGTTGTTAGATATATTTTAAAAGAGCTAATAAATAAATGAGGGGAGTTGGTTGTGACGGTTATGATCATTGTGGAGGTGTTTAGGAGGCTTGATGCATATAGAGGTATTGAAGGGTTGGGTCCTGGCGTGTTTAAACATGTTATTATATTTTTTTTTATATTTGTTCAAGCCTAGCTCGATTTGAAATATTAGGTCTAAAATTTTTTCTAAACTTATTCATATTTATAAAAAAATAACCCAAACCCATTTTAGGCTAGTTCATACTATTTTTAATTTTTTTAATTTTTATTTTATTTTATTTTTTGAAAATTTTATATAGTCATCTTAACATCATTTTAATATTTATATTAAAGTAGTATTATATATTTAGTATAGGTTTATTTTTTAATGTGTTCTAAATTACATAATATATAAAATAACATAATATAAAGTATTAAAAACTTAAAAACGCATGAGTTACATGTGTTTCCACTCCTATTTATAGGAATTAATGAGTTAACTTTTCAATTATAATTATTGAAACATTATAAGTATTTTGAATATGTTTCAACAATCTCCTCCCATTTTTTAAATATTTTAGATTTTGATAATCTTGGTAATCAATTGCATAAGTGAAAGTGTTATACAATTGAACATTTACTTAGTGAAGACATGTTAAAGTTAATCAAAATTTCATAGTAGATTATGTTTTGAACCGATTATTCTATTTAATTAACCGAACACATCTCACACAATGGTTACAACAGTAGTCAATGCAGAGTATTCATGGACATTATTATGGTCATGTGTTTGTAACCTCTTTTCATGAGTGCTATTAAGGTCAAGCCCTAAAGCTCTTAGAAGCGGCTACGCTTCACACTCACATAGGTAGATCCTAAGAGTGTTCCCATAATTATAACACTCTAACACATTTATGTTATGGGTCTTCTAAGAGTATATTACTCATCCTTCCTCTTACCATTACCGGTATCTAGCACTTTTTTCTTAGCACGATATACTATTTATTATTTTATAGTTTTAGCAGTCGCATGTTGATGATGTATTTTGTCTCATTGAATCAATCAAAACTTGACATTATATCAAGTGCTGAGTCGAGTTTCTGCTATAGGTAACTCAAATATTATGTGCTTTTACCCTATCCCTAAATTTTCATATTTCCACTTTATCTAAGAATTGAGAGCTTTAAATTTGTTCGATTAAGGAACTTTTCTTAGGGTGCTATTTGATAGTAAAACCATTTGTGTTGTGGTTTTACTTGCTGAGTTCACAAGGGTGGACTTAATGCTGATCGTATTGATCTTCAAGGTGCAAATGTGAGGAAAATTGTCACAGGATGTGTGATAGGTTAGAATTACTTATTGTTAAAGAGAGTTGATATTTCTCACTGAACTAGGCTCCATAAACGTAAAAAAACCAAACTACATGTGTGTTTTGTTTGTTTACTATTTACAATTTGGTGCCAGAGAAGTGCCCACTACCCTATCGTTCCTTCCAAGCACCTATCTTATATTGCAGCAACAGTTTTAAATCTTCAATTAATATAAGAGTCTACCACTTAAAGTAGCTAGTGGAGATCCTAAATGTTGCTAGAATCAAGTTGTGGAAAATTTTTTGCTAAGTATTGGATGATATAAAGTATTTTTAGTACAATTAGATATTATCAAACCAAAATTTCATTATCCAACTATTAGTATATGTCAGTATGAAAAATTCTGACCAAGGTTTTTAGAACCAAACTAGTGGTTGAATTGATCAAGCCATCAGTTCGTCGATTTGACTAATTCGACCGTCCATCCAGTTCAGTCAAATAAAACAATAAAAAATATTTTTTTAAAATAAAAAAAAGCCTAGATTCCTAGGTCAACCGATCTAATGGATTTCTCTAGACCTATACAATTGTTATTTCAATCTAACTGATTCAACCGGTTGATTCGATTCGATTCAAGTTTTTATGATTTTTATAATTTCTATATGTTTATATTGATTTTAAAATTTTAAAATTTTTTATATTTTTATGATTTTTATATGTTTTTTAAGAATTTTATACATTATTATAAAATTTATATTTTAATATGTTTTATTAATTTTATAAATTTTATTAGAATTTATTATATTTATTATATTCTATAATTTTTAAGCTTTTTCAATAACTTTTAAAAATTTATAAGTTTATATAATTTTAATATTTTTTAATATTTTTATGAGCAAATATTAAATTAAAGCAAAAGTTATCATATGTCACCATCTAATTGGTCCGTTAATTTATTTTAACTATCAACATGATCAACTATGAATTCCATTTACAGAGGAGTTTAATTAATTATTTTAATTTACATAAAAAATGAATTTAGTGCAAATTTAATATAGAAACTTTTTTTTTTGCTTTTTTTTTTTGGCCTTTTTCGTATATAAGCTTTTTTTTAACGTTTTTTAAGTTAGATAGTGAGACACTCAAGCTTTGGTATTGGAATTCTGACGGGATAGATAGTACAATTATTACATATAACTGATGGGAATAGTACAGTTACTACATATATTTTTAAATAAAGGATTATATATAGAAAAAGCCTTTAAGAAAATACAAAAAAATAACTCTTATATTGAATTCGTACTCAATTGAGTTTTTGTTGTTAACAAAATTATTAATTAAGCCTCTCAATTAACGGAATTCGTTGTTGACTTTGTTGACCATTAAATTAAATTAACGAACTAATCAGATTATGATATGTGACACTTTAGTTTTAATCTAATATTTTTACGTTAAAAATCACAAAAATTATAAAAATCATTGAAAATTATAAAAATAAAAAATATAAACAAATTATTAAATATTAAAATTATAAAAATAATAATTCATAAATATTATAAAAATATAAAAATCTAATAAATTTATAAA
This sequence comes from Gossypium arboreum, assembly GCF_025698485.1. Taxonomy (NCBI): domain Eukaryota; kingdom Viridiplantae; phylum Streptophyta; class Magnoliopsida; order Malvales; family Malvaceae; genus Gossypium; species Gossypium arboreum. The sequence continues at coordinate 2,459,147 of NC_069082.1, read as the reverse complement.
TAAATAAATATATTTTAAATTTTTAAAAACATATACAAATTCTTAATAACTTATAAAAAAATCATTAAAACTATTGAAAATTAAAAAAATTAAAAATATTGGAATTGGTATAAACTTATAAAATTATAAAAAAATAATAAAAATTATAAATATATAATAAATCATCAAAACTATTGAAAATTAAAAATATTAAAAATATATTTAAAATTTTATAAAACTTATAAAAATTCATTAAAACATATAAATAATATAATAAATTCTAATAAATTATAAGATATTATCCAAATTACTAAAAATTTATAAAGATCATAAAAACATTAAAAATAAAAAAGTCATTTAAACCCCTAAAATCATAATGAGCACATGACATCACACCAATCATCGGATAATGAGAATAGTCATCAGATCGTTAGGGTCATTTTCATGTTAAATAAAATGTTCTCAATATTTCAAAACTAAGACGATAATTGTGGGATCCTCTCCTTTTTATTGATAAATTATTGTTTTTATTTTTAAAACTTTTATCTCTAATTTTTTTAAGTACAGTACAGTAGTTTGGATATTGAAAGTGATTTTTTTTTTTTGCTAAGTATTGTATGATATAAAGTATTTTTGGTATAGTTAGATACTATCAAACCAAAATTTCATTATCCAATCATTAGAATATCTTAGGGCCCCTTTAGATGAACAGTGCGTTTACCCACGGTTAGTGTAACTGCCTGTTTTCAGTGAAATTGAAACTATGGTTTCGAGACCACAAATCCGAGTTCTAAAGAAATTTTTTTTAATATTATTTTATGATTTACCGTATGATAGGAATGTCGTATTTAAATTTTGTTAAGAAAATTTTACCGATTACATGTCTAATTAAATGGAAAGGACCAAATTGTATAAAATGCAAAAGTTGAGTTCTAGTAGCTATAAGTATCAAATAGCTATGGAATTCAAAATTTGAGGTCCTTATATGGAAAATAGACCATTAAGAGGAGTTAGTAGATAAGTATGATGATTCATCCATAGAAAATTAAATAAAGAAAAAGATTAAATTGGAAACTAAAAATAATTAAAGATGATAAGTAATAAAATAATGAAAATATCATCATATTATCATCCTTCCCAAATTATTTTACATGAAAACCCTAGTTAGAAAAGCTTGAAGGTAGCAAGCTTATTTGGCTCAATTAGGTGAGTATTCAAGTTCCATTTTTAATGATTTTTATATTTCCGAGATTGTAATAGCCTAATTTAGGTATCTCGGGGATTAATTTGTAAAGTTATCAAAGTACTACGGTTTTTCCATGGATGAATATGCATGAATTATGAAGTTTTATGGTAGAAAATGAAAGGTTGTTGATAGATAAACAACTTTTGTAAAGTGAATTTTTATGAAATTGTGATTTAAGGGCTAAATTGTAAAAATGTAAAATTCATCGAAAAATTTTGAATTTTTTGAAATATATGGGTTGTTATTGTTACATGTAAAAATCGGCTAGGCTTGGAATAAGGATTAAATTGCATGAATTTTATTTTCCGAACCTAGGGACGAAATCAAAATTAATTAAAAGTATAGGGGCAAAATGGTATTTTTTTCAAAATGTGAATTGGATTGAATTGAATATGAATTATATTAAATTGATATTAAATTCATTCGTATAGATCCGGATAACTCAAATACGAAGTTAGATCGTGGAAAAGAAAAAGTGTCGAATTAGTAGATTTTGCGTATACGAATACTTGTCAAAGTAAGTTCGTGTAACTAAATTGTGTATATTTATATGTTTGAATTGAATGTTGTATATGTGAATTTTGAAATTATCATACATATAAAATTGATCACATATCTGACAATGTCCGATTAATATTAAGTCCTATTTGGATAAATGAGATTCGATTGATACAGGGTTCCCGAATTGGTCGTGGTCCTGCATACGTTGCAGGCACATCACAGATCGAAAGAGCGTCTCGTTATTAGCCCTTTCGAGCTTCTCATTACACGGTTTTAGCGAGCTTCCCGTTAGTAACTCTTTGGAGCATCCCAATCGGTTGTGATCTTGCATATGTTGTGGACACACTGCAGCTCTTATGAACGTCCCGATATATGGCTCTTCGTGAGCTTCTCGAATAAAGGCTCTTTGTAAGCTTCCTGATTAATGGCTCTCCAGAGCTTCTTGATTAATGGCTCTTTGGAGTTACCCGTTATTAGCTCGCATGAGTTTCCTTAATATGGCTCTTATGAGCTTTCCGTTATACAGCCCAGATAAGCTTCCCTTTATATGGCTCACATAAGCTTCATGTTTATGTGTTTGTATGAGTGAATTGATGGATTACAATTTTGTACATTTCAAGTGTACTACCTATGTATCCATCGATATTTCAAATAAATTCAACGGGCAAAGTTCTGACATGGGCTAATCTGAACTTGAGATGAATTATTATGGAAATGTATATGTTATATGATGTGGAAAACATATGTATATGAAAATTGTTACATGATAAACTCATCCTTGGTTCTTGATATTCATATGAAGTACATGGCTAATATGTTTTTTAAGGTTATATGTGCTTAGGCAAATTGCCAAATTTCTTTAGATGAATTTTGCATGTTTACTTTAAATGTAAATGGATGGTAAGTTAATTAATTTTCTGTTATATGAACTTACTAAGCATAAAATGCTTACTCTATTTTATTTCCTCTGCTTTATAGTACTTGGAAGCTCGTAAAGGTTGGAAGCTGGTCAGAACCATATCACACTATCCCTCAGACTTTTCGGTATATATATGACAAAAAAAAATTAGTTATAATGGCATGTATAGGCTAAACATGACCAATGATGGCAATGTAAATGTTTGGTTGTAACTAGCCATTAGAATGGCTTGTGATGGACATATTTTGATGTGTTTATATATGGTCATAATGTGTTTGATGAATCTTTGAATTGGTTTTATGATGAAGATTATATAGGTTCATAATTAATTGATTTTAGTTAGTATAATTGGTAAGATATTCATGTATCTGAATTGGATCAATTAAGGGAAATTGAATACTTAGACATATGGGATGTTATAACATGTATTAAACTTGGTTTTAGCTTGATTTGAATGATTGGTATTGCCTTGTAAATGTGTTAAAGTGTTGATGTAGGTAAAAGACAATTTGGGTAAGTGGCCTTGGAAATGGCCTATTTTCGTCCACACGGGCAAAAACATGGGTGTGTGTCTCAGCCGTGTGTGACACACGGCCTAGCGCATAGGCGTGTGGTCTTGCCATGTGTATACTGCATTTTAAAAATTCAAAATAGAATGCTCAATATTTTTCACACAGCCTGGCACACGGGTGTGTGCTTTGGCCATGTGACCCCTACATCTACACACGACCAAGCCACATGTGATCCAAGTCAGAGAGTTACACGGGTACGGACACGATTTGGGACACTGCTGTGTGCCCTATTTTAAATGCCCACATGACCTGAAACACAGGCGTGTTTATTGGCCGTGTAAGCCACATGGCTTGACCACACAGGCGTGTTTATTGGCCGTGTGAGCCACACGGCCTGACCATACGGGCGTGTGTTCCCTGCACCTTGGAAAAATTTTGAAATTTTGCAAAAAATTCTCTGAGTACTCAGTTTAGTCTCGACTTGTTTCTAATGTATATTTTGGACCTCGAGGGTTCATATAAGGGACTTATTAATTGATTTCTGATATGAATATTGTATGAGGTGAAATATCTGTTTAATTGATCTGTAAATTTCGGTAATGCTTCGTAACCTCGTTCCGGTGACAAATACGGGTTAGAGGTGTTGCAGTTAGTGTAAAAACAACGGTTGCGATGAGATTAGATATTGTAGCGATACTATAGCGTGACACAAAAAGAAAGCTAAATGCACTGCACTGGAGGTAAACACCCATCCAAAGGGGCCATTAGTATGAATACTCTAACCAAAGTTTTCAGAGCAAGACTACTAGACGAACTAGTTAGTCCACTTGTTTTTCAGTTTGACTAGTTCAATCAGTCCGTCCATTTCAATTAAATAAAACATTAAAAAATAAAAAATACTAAAAAAGTAAAAACGATTCAAACATCAAGTTTTCAAGTCAATTGGTGTAACGGCTTTCTCTGGACTAGTACCCTTGTCAATTTTGTTTAACCAGTCCAATCTACTAATTTGATTCAATTCAAGTTTTATGATTATTTTATAAGTTCATATCAATTTTAATATTTTTATTGAACTTTTATAAGATTTTAAAGAATTTTTATACGCTTTTATAAGATTTTAAATATGTTTTGTTAAATTTATAATTTTTTTACAATTTATTAGAATTAATTTGATTTTATAATATTTATTATTTTTATAATTTTATAACTTTCTATCAATTTAATTATATTTTTATATATTTTAATAATTTTATAATTTTTATAATTTCTTTTATTTTATGAGAAAATATCATATTAAATCATAAATTATCATATGTCATCATTTGATTCATTTTATCAATTTATTTTTTACAATCAAGTAGTCAACCATAAATTACATTAACGAAAGGGTTTAATTGATTATTTTAACTAACGACAAAAGCTTAATTATTATTTTTTGTTGATAATAATGGACTAGATATTTTATTAGAAGACAAAAAAATTAACAAAAAATACTGGCTTAAAGGCTTTTTTTTGAAGATTTTTTCTTTTAAAAAGAACATTTTTTAAGTTGGATACTGTAACGCTCAAGCTTTCGAATTGGACTTCTTTTACTTTTGTTTATTTTGATGGGATAGATGGTGCTTTTATTACATATACTCTTAAATAAAGTTTTTATGCCAAGACAAAATTACAAAAATGTGAAAAATCAAGTAAGCTTTGTATTAAATTCACACCTAATTGAGCTTTTATTGTTAACAAAAATAATTAATTAAGCCTCTCTATTAATGAAATCAGTGGTTGATCACGTTAATAGTTAAAATAAATTGACGTGCAACATCTCAAACCCGGCCTAGACGTTATGACCGAATTTCAGAAGTCACATTACAACTGTTGAAAACATTTTCTTGTTAGATACAATTAGGTTTTAGTTGTTTTTACGAAAACTTTAAAATATAAATACCGAGTAATTTAGTATTTGAAAAACACTTAACAAAATTTAAATACCAAGTATTTGAAAAGTATCATTTTATATCAAGTCTCGTCTTAAATCATTAAATTAAGAATTTGTAATATTTTTAATTATTTCTTAAAATTGATTTTGGTAAAAATCTTTCGCAGACACACTTTTAAAAATATTTAGAAAATCACAAAGTTTATTTAAAATCAAGTAAAAATTATAATTAATTTAAATAAACTCAATAATTCAAAATACTTGTAAATCCATTAACCATGCATGCATGGCAATTTAGAGTTATAAAGTAAAGGAACAACCTAATAAAAAGTTCTATGTCCAAAGTCTAAAATGACATCTCAAATAGTTTATAATCCATTTATTAAAGTTCCATCTGATAAGCTCCTCCGAATGTTGAATCCAAACCCTACGTCCATGAATCACCTGAAAGATTATGAAACTAAATGGGTGAGCTTTTAAAGCCCAGTGTGAGTCTTATAAGCAGTTGAATAACCATAAGCACATACTTATCATACAACATAATCAATTTTATGCACATGATCATGGCAATGCAATTTTTATAAAACAATTATTCAAATTTTTATAAAACATCCTCCCGATCACCGCTACACTCCAAAAAGAGTTCCTAAGAACTCATCCATCCAATCACTCCAATATATGTGGTTGAAGCCACCAATATTTGTAAGCAAACTACCATGTAGGTTGTGGATAAACCACCAAATTGACAAACAAGCTATCATGTAGGTTGTGGACGAAGCAACCAATATTCACAGACAAGCTATCATGTAGGTTGTGGATAAACCACCAATTTTGCAGACAAGTTGCCATATAGGTTATGGGCGAAGCCACCAATTATTCCTCCTTGCAATGTTCTACCCAATGCATGTGATAAGGCCACAATGAACATATATATACATATTTTTCTGGTTTCAAGCTTTCACTTATCTCATTGGGCATGTTGAAACATACAAATCGAATTTCTTTAACACATAATATCATGTAGGGCATGTTTAACATGTGATTCATGTATTATTCCAATATCTCAAAATATCACAATTTATTTTTCATGTAAAATGAATTATGTCAATATATCACATAACATAAGAATGAGAATAACATACTTTTCAAACAGTAAAAATCATAACCACACAACATACTTTTCATATAAACTAATTGGTTGGGGTTACTTAATTTGTATAATACACATCGATGGGTTTAATCTCCCTTTTTGGAATACTTTAAGTATCTATATAAAACACAATACAAATAACAATATTTATTTAAATACTAGAGTTAATGTATATCTAATTTTATTTAGATTAAACCCACACATGGTAGTAGATCCAAAGCCAATCACCACTCTCAGAGCTCCCACACGTAGATCTAATCGATAGGTTACTCTTATAATTAATCAATTGAAAATTGTGATCTCGTTGCCAACGTTAGGGGTTTCTCGGGATGGTATCGATTGGCCATTAATCAAATGTAGAACACGATGTTAATACTTGAAGGAAAATACACCATGATCTTTTATACACATTCGGCCTAAGGTAAAAATTAGGGAAGGAATAGTGGTTTTCATTCAACCACTATACGTACTCTATATTGGTTGGATTGAGAATCGGAGAGGAAACCAAGTCTAGAGAAAAATAGTCACTTGTAAAACTGAGTCATTAAGTATAATATTTTAAAAAAAGTAAACTAATTAAAATAGGGATATAGGATTTTTTTTATTACTATAGGAGTGATGGAGATCGAAAAATGATGAAGAAAAGAGAAAGAATAACCAAAGCCAGTGGAGCCGCAGCAACGACAATGACGACGACAGTAGTCCGATAAGAACTCGACTAGGGAGGAGGGAAAGAAGAGTGTTGCGACACTAGAGAGGAGAAGGAGAAAATTAAAAGGGAAAATAGAGAAAATGAAAAAAAAAGAAGGTTTTATCCCCGATGATGCAAGGTGGTGGTGCAAGGGGTGACGTTGGAGCAAAATGAATAGGTGGAGTAGTGACAAAAAGGAGGTCTAGTGGTGGTGGTGGTGATGGTAGGGTTTCGTTGGCAAAGGGTGGTGAAGGAGAGGAGAAGAAAAAAAGTAAAGGTGGTGGTTGGTGGCTAAAACAAAAGAAAAAATGAAGAGAGGGAAGGAACAAAAGAGAGGGGCTCCAATATGGAGAGAAAAATAAAAGATGAAAAACAAAATGTGTAATTCACCTTGTCCAAGTTCAATGTACATCACACAAGGTAAAGGTGAAGAAAATAGGCATGTTAATGAGATAAAAAAACAAAAAAGGATCAAATAAGGAGAAATTTGAGAGTGTGAATACTTAAACCTAAGACATTTAGGAATTTATTTAAGCTCCTAACCACTAAATCAACTTATTTCCTTATTCACATTCCTACAACAATTGTTTTAAAAATATGGTGTGACTTTTACTAAGGTTTAAAGCAAAATTACACCAAATGGAAATTAATGAGAGAGAAGGGATTCAAACTCAGATCATCAATGACACCTCTACCACTATTCAATCACTATACTTGATACTTATATATTGACAAATGTACCAAGGTTATCTAAAAAAAAATTGGGCGTGACCACACTCAGTTCATTAACCAAATTTCTACTAACTCAATTTTTGAGATGTGACATGACGGATCAATCAGATAATAACATGTGATAATTTTTATTTAATCTAATATTTTCTCATAAAAACTATTAAAAATCATAAAAATTTATTAAAAAATCATTAAAATTATTAAATTATTAAATAATAAAAATATTAAAATTTATAGAAACTTATAAATATTATAAAAATAACTTAAATATTTAAAAATCTAATAAATTATAAAAAAATATAAAATGAATAAAACATATTTAAAATATTTAAAATTTTATAAAACATATAAAAATATATAAAAAATCATTAAAAATAAGAAAAATATCATTAACAATTTAAAAATATTGAAATTATATAAACTTATAATAATTATAAAAATCATAAAAAAACTTATAAATATTATAAAAAATTATAAAATTATAAAAGTAATAAAATATATTTGAATTTTATAAAACTTATAAAATTTATAAATAATATAAAATTATTAAAAACATAATAAAAAGCTAAAAATATATAAAAGTAGTCATTTAAACTCCTAGAATCACAATGAACTTATGATATCATATCAATCGTTGGATCATAGAAATAGTGATCAAATTATTAAAATTATTTTAATGTTGAATAAAATAGACTTTTTATAAAATTAACCCAAAAAAATTAATTAATTATGTAAATGACCCATTTTTTTTATTAAACATATAAATGACCTAAAATCTACAGTTGGAGCCAATGAGTTTGGCGCCACTAATATGCCACGTCAGCAATCGAAATAAAAAAATTATTTTTTTGTAGAGCCATGTAGTATAACGCCACCTGTATAAATATTAGGAAAACACTATAATTTCTATAAAAAATGGGGGTTTAAAAAATTTTCTTTTTTTTTTTATGATGGAGTCAAATAAATTGGCGCCACTATATTCCAAAGCTGTTTGTGTCATCCCTTTTGCAATGAGGTTTTTTTCTTTAAATTTTTGGAAATTTTAAATATATTAAAAAATCTTTTTACCTTTATCTATTAAAAATATATTAAATATATTAAATTTTTAAAATTGGTATACTTCACATATTTTTAATATATTTAAAATTTTAATATATTTAATTTTTTAAATTTTAAATATATTAAAATCCTTTTTACCTATTAAAAATATATTGAATATATTAAATTTTTAAAATTGGTTATACTTAACATTTTTAATATATTTAAAATTTTAATATATTTAATTTTTTAAAGTTTTTAAAATCTTAAATATATTAAAAAAAAATTTTGTCTTTACCTATTAAAATATATATTAAGAATATTAAAATTTTAATATATTTAAAATTTTAATATATTTTTAAAATATATTAAATGTATTAAAATTTTAAAATTGGTTATATTTAATATTTTTAATATATTTAAAATTTTAAAAACTTTAAAAAATCACATTGCAAAAAGGATGACGCAAATAGTTTGGAAATTGGTGGTGCCAATTTATTTGGCTCCACCAGAAGAATAAATTTTTTTTAAACCCTTATTTTTTTAAAAAATTATAGTATTTTTCTGATATTTATTTAGATAGCGTCATTCTACATAACTCTATTAAAAAATTAATTTTTTATCTCGATTACTGACATGACATGTTGGTGGCGTCAAACTCTTTTGACTCTACCAACTTTCACTGTAGATTTTAGGTTATTTACGTGTTTAATAAAAAAATGAGTCATCTATGTAATAATTAAAATTTTTGAGTTAATTTTATAAAAAAACCAATAAAATATTTTCGAAATATCGAAAATAAAATGATAATTTGAGGCTTCCCGTTCATGAATCATGTGGTCCTTGAGGATTTAATATCTACTATTACCTGAGCTGTACTTTTAGATAGTAATTACTTCTTTTGTGGTTGGGTTTGGTTTGGTTAGGTTTGGTCGGTTGGAGTCTTTATCGGACGGTGAGAGTTGATTATTTCCCGATGGTGAAAGCAAGGAGGGAAATTGTTATCAACTAAAATTTGTCCACATTTTTCTTGGGCTTTCTATTTTCTATTATTTTAATTAATTAACAATAAATAATTTTAAATTGAGTGTTACTAAAAACATAAAATTTAAATTTATGATAATTATTTATTCATATTTTACGTATCGTAAATGTGAATTTTATAAATATATTTATATCGCTAACATTTTTTTTTGGTAGAAAACAGACAAAAATACCAAAAGATTTATGTAGGAGTACTCGGGGTTAAAATACCCCTTATTCTATTATCTTCTAAAATTTCTTGAATCTTCAAATACGAACGTTAAATAAACATAACTCTTCTTCATTTACAAAAGTCATTTTGTTTAATGTATCTGCTATCTAATTATTCTCTATAGGAGTGTACCGCATAAATCACTCGTCTTCATAAAATAAAGTAAGAGCAAACTATCAAAGATTTCCCGCAATTCAATAACAAAGACATAACACTTCCCCAAGAACCTATTATATCCTAATGTCCACTTCCCAATTTCATCCCAAATCACACCTCCTACAGCAGATAACCCAATGTTTGTTTGAACAGCACCATCCGTATTGAGATAAAAACACATACTTGGGACTAACAGCGCACACAAAGATTTAGATGCCATTTTCGACATAGCTCTACTTATTGAGATAAATTGATTAGCTCAGCTGTATAGAATCCTAATAATATCATTCAAATTCATAGAAATATCTTAGAAAATAAAGAGGTTTCTATTTTTCCAAATACGCCACACAAGTAATCTAAATAAACAAGCTCAACTCGAGTCTCTCGTGTTGATATTGCTAACAATTTTTAATCCAATAGTAAGGATGAGTATAGGGGTTTTTCAACAATTTTTGTTTTTAAACTTCTTTTCTTGAAGTGTTGATAATATAAATTTATTTTAAAAAAATTCTTCAGCAAGGATGAGTATAGGGGTTTTTCAGTAATTGACCTAAATAAATTGTTTATGTACGAAAATATCCCGAGTGTAAAATTTTGTACCAAAATGACATGTTTTTATAGTGCAACGAACAAAAAATTATTTTACTATCTCTTTTTGTTAACTATTTGTCCTTTCATTTGATCATGTTGGCTTTTGTTGGAGATAAACTGGATTAAGCAACGAACAAATAAAATAACAAGGAAATTGAAAAGATCGAATGCAAATATTTTACGTGAAAAAACCCTTCCGAAGAAGATAAAAAATCACGAGTAAAGATAATTTCACTAAAATGGCAAAAATGAAGAGTACAAAAGATAGGGATAAAACTAAATCCTGAAACCCAAAATAAGAACTCTCAAAATGTAAACACAAAATTTTCCGAAAGCTTGTAACAGTTAATACCTAAATGTGTAATGGATTATTTTCTTAAAGTGGAAAAGGACATATTTATAGCTAAATTCATAGGTCAAATAATATTAAAATAATATACACTAATTGGAGTTTTAAGTGAAAAATTAAAAAATAGAGTTTAATTTAGAGAAGAAAAACTGAAAAATACGAGGTATAACTCCACAGCTTCTTATTTATTTTACAATTAATTAATTTGGTTATTGTTATCATTAATTGTTATATTTTCCATGTCTATATTGTTCTTGCTCAAGCTGCCTTATCTTCTTCTCTTCCTCTCTTCTTTTCACCTATCCTGGCAACCAAAGCACGCTGGCAAAAAAAATTCAAAAACCACACTAGCAAAGAGAATGTTGACACTAAAAAAAATAAAAAATCATTTTTTTAATTTCAACCGGTGTCAGCAACGAGAATGTCCACACCTATTAAAATATTTTTTTTAAAATCCTGGAATGTCTGTATTTTTTAAGTGTATTTGAAAAAAAAATACATACCGGTGCCGTGAACACACAAAAAATTTATTTTTTATAGATCGAGCAATCATTAAGGGATGATGGATGGCCGACATCAACATGTAATGTAAAAAAACAGATTATTTTTGTATAAGATTTTGCACCTAAATCAATTTCGTAAATAATCAATTTATTTGGGTCAGTTATAAAAAAATCATAAATATAAATATTAAACTGTCATATGAATGTCAAATCGATATTTTTTAAATAGATTAAACATCAATCTCAATTAATATATAAGTTAACATAGTCGATTGAGTATTAGTTTGATTAGTATGTGTATTGTTGTTAATACAAGAGTATATGAGTTTGAGTGCACTGAAACACATTATCTTCTTATTTATGGATTGGAAAAAAACTATAGATTAGTATGTGTATTGTTGTCAATACAAGAATATATGAGTTTGAGTGCACTAAAATACATTATCTTCTATACATTCTGTCAAAAAATATATAAGTTAAGGCATGGACATCATTGGAAATAAATCTAATGTAAAAATCTACTCTTTACTTCTTTCCCCACTTGTGGCTCATGTTTTTTTTCTTTTGATTGAGAAAAATATGGTTCATATTTGGTTATTTATTTGTAATTACAGTATTACTTGTCCGCCAACTTGGAACTCATATTTGTTCCTTTCTTATTTAAGGTGGGGTTGTCAATTGTCAATCGGCTGCCTCTCCTTTCCCATCCCAAATGTATTATTCAATGTTAGCCATTCTCTTGGTACTCCTTGTACCTCTTTGTTCCTTTGTCTACTTCTTCCGCCCACGAAACCACCACAAAAATGGCCGGAAACCTCCACCCGGTCCTGCTCCTCTTCCCATTATTGGTAACCTCCATATGCTAGGGAACCTTCCTCACCAAACCCTTCACCATCTTGGCAAAAAATATGGACCCATAATGTCAATAAAGCTAGGCTATGTACCGACGATTGTGGTATCATCACCTGAAGCCGCTGAACTGTTCCTCAAGGTCCATGACCTTGTTTTTGCTTCCAGGCCTAACCTCCAATCTACCGAGTACTTGACCTACAGTGGCAAGGGCTTGGCTTTTGCCCCCTACGGTTCCTATTGGCGTACTGTACGGAAATGGTGCACTTTGCACTTCCTTAGTGCCTCAAAAATCGAATATTTTGCCCCGGTTAGGAAGGAAGAGGTGGTGTCATTGGTTAAATCGGTGAGGAAGACAGTGACGGCAGGTGAGACGGTGGACCTTAGCCGGAAGTTAGGTAAGGTTATGGAAGTAATGATGTGTAAAGTGATTTTCGGGCAGTCCATGGATGATAAATTCCAATTTAAACCGCTAGTTGACGAGACCATGCTCTTGGCTGGGATTTTCAATCTATCAGATTATCTACCTTTTCTTGCTCCACTTGACCTTCAGGTAAATATCCTTTTCCTTTTCTCATTTTATCCTATTTTATATGATTTTCCTTTTCACAATTTATTTTGTTATTACTTGCTCCATCTTGGTTTTATCAAAATAATATAAAAATAAATAAATTAGGAAAATTGTATAAGATGTAGATTTTTTATAAAAATAATATAAAATTTTAATTAATTACAAAAATGGGTTGAGAAAATTTATTTATAAAAATGATTAGTTTGTTACCTTGCAAACCGGGGTTATATGACATATCGGCAATATCACAACTTTTTCAACCAATCATAAACCAATAATTATGTTTTTTCTTTATAAAAATTATTGGTGCCGTGTCTAGCGGAATCAGTGTATATCTTTTTAAAATATTCGTATTTTCACATGTATACATGATGAGAGAAAAAAGAAATATATATTTTTAAGTGGATACTACCCAATGTATCAAGCCACACCCTTCTAAATTAAAAAAAAAAAAAGTCTACCATGAAGACAATAGCTGGGGCCCAACACCTCTAAAATGGAAAATTGTTATTTAAGTCTTTTAGAAATTTTTAAAATTTTAATTTAGTAAAGGTAAAATTACACTTTGGCCCTCTTAAATATATAAAAATTTGATTTAATCATTTAAAATTATAAAAATATAGACTACTAAAATTTAAAATTTCATTTCTGGCTTCACCCTGGTAGTTTAGGTATCACTTGTAACTAGAAAAATGTTTAGGTGTCAAACTGGAAAAAATGTATAGTTTAAGTATCAATTTATAGGTTAAGCTTCTTTCTTAAATAGATTTAACGGTTTGACTATCGATTTACTTAATAAAGGTACTAACTTAAAAAAAAATGATGTTTAGGTATCACATGTGACTAAAAAAGTTTAAGTCCCAAGATGAAAAAATCAGTATAATTTAAGTACCAATTTGTAAGTTAAATTTTATATAATTGATTAGGAACTATAAATAATGTGTTAGGACATATCCATGGAATAACTCTTTTATAAGTTGAGATCCTTATTATATATTTTGATAAATAATAACTTTCATAATATTTTAATAAAATAATATTATATTTAAAAGTGAAAGGTTATTAAGAGAGTAAATAATATTTATAAAAATTATTTTATAATTAGATAATTAAAAGAACTACCTAGTTATGGCTTACAAATTGGGAGTGACATAAAATTCAGTTGCATAGATATATTAAGTATATTATCCATTTAATACATTTTAAATAAAATAATTATAAATTTAATAAATATTTAATATATTACTCCATCCAGCTTCAAGCTTCAAAAATATTCAACCTAGAGGTGTTTATGAGTCGGTCTTTAAGTATGATAATAATATATTTTATATTTGTCCAAGTTCGGTTCGATCCAAAATATGAGCCTAAAATTTTATTCAAACCCGCTCAAATTTATAAAAAATTAACCCAAGCACATTTTAGGCTCATCCATATTATTTTAATTTATTTAAAAATATTTATATTATATTATTTTAATATTTAATAATTTTATATATTTTTATTTATTGAAATTTTTATATAATCATATTAATATTATTTTAATATTTACATTAGAGTAGTATTATATATTTACTACAGGTTTTTTTTTTAATGTGTTCTAACTTACATAATATAAAGTATAAACGGGTTGGACCGGGCTCAAGCCTTGAATGTTCAAAGCTAGAACCCAACCCATATTTTAAACGAGCCTAATTTTTTTTCCAAGCTCATTTTTCGAACTTAATATTTTGCCTAAACCCTCCTAAATTTCGGACGAACTTTCGAGCCTAAATGAATAACTCGATCCATGATCAAGTCTACTCCAACCCCTTTCTTTTTTCTAAAATAAAAAATTCAAGTTTTATGCTTTTAGTTGTTTTGCATCACATCAGTTCTTATGATTTTTCAAATTAAAATCATTTCAATTAAATAAATTGTTTAAAAATTATAAAAAAAACCTATTCAACTGCTGGTTCAATCAATCAGTCTAGACTAGTTATAAAGAAGTGTTTTAAGAGTTTAATTATGTTTGAATAATTTAATTTTATAGGTTTTAAAAGATTAAAATACTTGTTCAACCTCAAATTGTGACATGTTGGTAATATCGTTACCTTACTTAAGAAATTATCTGGTTGGAATTAAAAAAAATTAAAATATTTGATTGACCAAATAAATCTAGCATTTTCACAAAGACTTGACAGTAATTAAGAATAAAATAATATATTACAGATTCCATCTATCGTTTCACTGCAGGGATATAGAAGAAGGCTTAAGAGGACAAGCAATGGGCTTCACGCAATTTTTGACAAAATGATTGATGAACATTTACAAGGGACTAACGCCAAGGAACAAAAACCTTACACAGATTTCTTTCATGTAATGGTTTCATTGTTGGATACACCCATGAACCCTAACGATGAAGAGCAGCGGTACATCATTGGTAGAGAAAACATCAAGGCCATAATGGTGGACATGGTGGCAGCTTCATTTGACACCACAACTACAGCCATTGAGTGGACACTTGCAGAGCTTCTAAGGCACCCTTCAGTCATGGCTGCTCTCCAACAAGAACTGGAAAGAACTGTTGGAAGGCATAGAATGGTAGAAGAGTCGGACCTACCGAAGCTTGCTTACTTAGATATGGTCATTAAAGAGAGTTTAAGGTTGCATCCAGTGGCGCCCTTACTAATTCCACGTGAGTCGACAGAAGATATCACCATTGATGGATATTTCATTCCAAAGAAGTCGCGGATTTTAGTGAATGTTTGGTCCATCGGGCGAGACCATAAAGTATGGTCAAACAATGCTGAAGAGTTCTTTCCAGAAAGGTTCAAGGATAGCAACATAGACGTTCGAGGACATGATTTCCAACTCATCCCGTTCGGGAGTGGCCGTAGAGGATGTCCTGGAATGCAGTTGGGGTTGACCACCATGAGTCTAATTATAGCTCAATTAGTTCATTGCTTTGATTGGGAGTTGCCTGATGGGATGTTACCTGATGAACTTGATATGACTGAAAAGTTTGGGCTCACGTTGCCAAGGGCTAATCATTTGCTTGCAAACCCAACTTACCGTTTAGTTGGTTAAAGTGTGTTAAGTTAGGGTACATTAAGATACATATCAATTATCGAAAAAATAAAGGTAACTATCACAGTCCCATTATTTTAAGGTGAGTTCTTCAGCCGAAGGTTCTCATTTGGGCTTGGTTATAGGTTGCTATGTTACCCTTTCATCAACTTAGGGTTAGTTTTCTATTCATTATTGTGGTTAAAAAGTGTTTTTCAAAAATACTTTTAGAATTTATCTGTTTAGCATTATTTATGGTCATAAAAGATACTTTTGAAAAGCAATGGGAAATAAAACCAAAATAGTTTTGAAAAGTTTGGTAGAAAAGTACTATGAAAAACTGTAATTTGTTAATTTTAGTGTTCTCTATTACTACAAAAAATTAGGTTTGATGGATTAAATATTCTTTTAAATATGATAGTCAAAAGTGAAAAATTAGTTAAATTATATGATATATATTTAAATAATTAATATTATGATACATGAAATACAAATTATTTGTACAAGTTATAAAAATATTTTAATAATTTAATACAATAATAAATGATATTCAAATAATTTAATATAATAATATATAAAATGTAAATGATATTCAAATAATTTTTATATACCTTTTAAAATATAAATAGCTAATATAAATAAGGATATTTTGATGTTTTTTTCACTTCCAAATATAAAAGCCAAAAACCAAAAGTTCTTTAATCCTACCTTTTGTATTCGAATGGAAAAACATTTTCTTTGTCCCAGTCTTGACTCAAAAAGCTAAGGGTTCGTTTGGTTCACTGTAATGGAATAGAATAGATGGCGAATAGAATCATAATGGAATAGAATTGTAATGGAATAGAACCGTAATAAGTAATTCAACTGTTTGGTTGGATGGAATGGAATAGAACTGTAATAGAATTCTTGTGTTTGGTTGAATGGAATGATGTTGTAATAGAATAAGAAAAAAACTAAAATGACCGAGAATACCCTTAGTTGAATTTTTTTAAGTAGATGATTATTGTTATTATTATTAAATTTTAATAAGATTATTATTAAAATAATTTAATAAAATAATAAATAATTTAATCATATTTTACCATAATTATTACTAAATATAATTTAATAAAATTCTTAATATAATTATTATTATATGAATTAAAAATCATAATATATACTACTATAAAAATAATATATAAGCTACTTTATTATTTTTAAACGCACTACATAATATGCTAAGATATCATTAGTGAAACAAATAATTTGATTATTCTACAATAAAAATAAAATATAAGAAGTAATAAATAACTTGAGAATTATATTTCACATTTAAACATAATATTCATATGTTCCTGGGAATGTTCCTCGAATAATTTTCAAGATTGGAATACTACAATATTTTTTTCTCTAGAAATCGTTAATGAGATAATACAATATTTTTCTCTAGAAATCATTCACTATAAGATTGGAATACTACAATATTTTTTCTCTAGAAATCGCCATTGTAGAAGGACATGATTGAATGTGCAGAGGTTTTGCAATCTATCCCTAGGTTAAAGTAATGCGTTAATGAAATAACTTGATATCCTTAAATATTCTATTCAGTTTCCCATAGTTCTCATATTTAATTCAACCACCAAAAAAAAAAGGGGAAGAAAAGAGAAACTGTACATGAATAAGACAACAAATGAGTGTATGGTAGGAGCTGGTATTTACATTGAAAAGATTACGAAATAAAATCATCAGTTTTCCCTAAAATGTGATTCTACCCAGATCCGCCCCTCATCACTCTGATCAATAAAACATTTTAATAGCATCCACAAGATGAATAAAAAAAGGGCTGCCAAGACAAAAAAAAGCATTGTAATAAGCAACCAAAACAACCGTTGAAAATGCTTTAAATTTTTTTAGATAGACAATTATTGTTATTGTTATTAAATTTTAATAAAATTATTGTTAAATATATTTTAATAAAATAAAAATAAATAATTTAATCATTTTTAATATAATAATTATTAAATACAATTTAATAAATATTATATAATTTAATAACATTCTTAATAAAATAATTATTATATGAATTAAAAATCATAATATATAATATTATAAAAATAATATAAAACTTACCTTATTATTTTTAAATTGCAATACATATTTAATGTGCTAAAATATCATTAGTGAAACAAATAATTTAATTATTCTACAATAAAAAACAAAGTATTAAAGTAATAAATAGCTTGTGATTAAAAAATTTAGACACTAAAATAGAATTAATGATATAATTTAAATGTTAATTTATGAGTTAAGTAATAATTTTAATCGATACTTTGTTACATATAACAAACAATATAATGTTACACTTCACATTCTCATTTCATTTAAATTGTGATGAAGGAAAGAGCATCACCATTGTCAATGGAGATTTCCATTATACTTATAGTTTCTAAAGGTCACTTTCTCAATACAGAAAATTCTCGGGACATGTATCATTCTTGTGATTTCATGCCAACCTAGCTCCACCAAATCTCCAAACTTGTATCTACAATAGGTATCTTTGGAGAAGTACTCACATGCATCTTCGATTATGCACTTATCGACCATCAAGTTGTATCGAGATTGCCTTCTTGCGTGCTTTAGAAGAATCTTCCTCTTTCTCCATGATCTGCTGGATACCCTCTTGATATCCTTCTATGAAACTCTTAAGAGCATCTCTATATGCGAAGCCCTTGTCATGTATAACCTCTGTAAGCGGGCCTCAAAGTCTCCATCCCTCCTCTTGCAAAGAATCACTATTAAATCATTTCCATAGACAACATCAAAACAATGTAAAATTCAACAAGATAAACTATAATACCAGGAAAATAAGAGAGAGAAAAGGGTGAGAAGAGAGAAATTTGGCCTAAAAAATGTCGAAATCATTTTCAAATCGAGTTTTGGAAAATGGGAATCGACTTTAAAAAAATGAAAACGGGAGTCGCCACCAATCTTTTTAGGTGTGATTGGATCACCTTTAGAACAATTTTATTTTAAAATCATCGGTTTTGGTCTACGAAATCAAAAGAACGAGTTCGGGAGTCAGTTACGTACGAGGAAGGGTTAGCACCCTCGTAACACCCAAAAATTGGTACCAAATTGATTATCAAATGTCTTTAAGGTCAGAAATTAGAAATTTTAAGACGTAATCCTCTTTGAAATATTTTGGATTTTGAAAATTGGAACTCACTCGTAAAATATTGACATTGAGTTAGCCTTTCGAAAATCCCTATCTTGAAACAACAAAACGCCATATCCAGTAAGTTTGGACATATTGCTTTGAAATTCCATGACAGTCACTTACATTTTGAAAACCTTTAAAAACTTAAAAGGGTATTTGATTATTCGAACTCAACGAGAAGAGTTGCAACCCGATAAGTTAGGGCACTACTTTCTCGAAATTTCCAAACATCAAGCATTGCCTTTATATTTTTTTGAAAACCTTGGAGCCCTTTTTTTAAAAAAATGATGATGTGTGAGGAATTATATTGCATTATAAATCATACATAGTAACATATTATTGTAGTAGGTAAATAATACGTGCATTTAAAAATGAATACTATGATATAAAGATCGTGCATTAGATATATACATATAAAATAATACATATAAAGCAAATAGTAACAATATGCATACATAGATATATATGTAGCATGTATTGAGAATGAATAAACAAGATATACAAACATACAAAGTGATAATTAAATAATGCACTATATATATAAGAAAGCAATAATTAAATAATGTATGGCATACAAAAGAGTAA
The DNA here is from genome assembly GCF_025698485.1 of Gossypium arboreum. Classification (NCBI taxonomy): domain Eukaryota; kingdom Viridiplantae; phylum Streptophyta; class Magnoliopsida; order Malvales; family Malvaceae; genus Gossypium; species Gossypium arboreum. The sequence continues at coordinate 2,439,346 of NC_069082.1, read as the reverse complement.
TATAATATCATTGTATATGCTCATGAAATGTAATATCAAATAATAAATATAAAATAACGCATGATATATGCAATATAAAAACAATGGAATAAATTATTGTCAACAAAGTATACACATAACACAAATAAAGACCTAAATTTTAATAATAATTTTAAAATAGTATTTGCTACATAATATATAAAATATAATAACAAAATATTTATAAGAGAATAATAATTATATAAAAATATATATAAAATAAAAGTAGGTAAAAGGATTTATAAAATAATACATAATTAATAATTTAATATATATATATATAATATGAGTTTAAAATGTAATTTAATTTACAAATCTTAATGAATAATATAATAGATAATATATGATACACATAACATATATATAAAAATATAGAATAAAAATAAAATATAATAAATGTTATAAAATATAATTTAAATATATAGGAAATAAGATATATAATAGATATAATATAAAATAATGAAAGTTTATATGTATAAATAATTAACATATAATACAAGTAAAAATATAATAATATAAAAAATAATGATGTAAAATAATTTGAAAAATAATAGGTAATATGAAGAATAATAATATATGTATAATAAAATAATCTTATAGTATATAATATAAATAATAAGGATAAAAATAAATATCAATATATAAAATATATATATATATAGAATAAATATAGGACTAAATTTAAAATTCAACAAAATTACAGGGCGAATTTCAAAGAAACAAAACTGAATTGAGGCCCTATTTAAAACACGCGTAAAATTAGAGGGACTCACTGGGCAAAATGCCCTATTCTTAAAACGGCCACATTTCTCAGAATATAATTTAACAACTGTCAGGGCCAAATTAAAACTAAAATGAAATAATAGGGCCAAATCATAAATAAAATAAAGTTTAATTGTAAACACAAAAGGGGTAGAAGGACCGATTAGGAAATTAACCCAATTTTAAAAAATACGCAGATCTTCCCCGGGTAATCGGGTCAACACGCGGATCCTGTGGGTCACAAAACGACGCCGTTTCGTTCAAGCTATATAAGCTACCTTTTCAGCTTAAGATTCATTTGAACCCCGATTTTTTTTTAAAAAAATTAAAAAATTCTCTCTGAAAGAGAGAGAGAAGGAGCTCGGTTACGGCCTTCAGTGCGCCACGTGTCGGTCCCACGCTACCACGCCGCCCTAAGGGCCATCAGATACTGAAGATCGGAGGGTTTAAAAATCCTCGTTTCTTCAGATCCAAAACAGGTAGTTCATCTCCTTTTCAAATACCCTTAGTATTTTGCTAAACAGTTCATATATATGGGCTAAAAAAAAATAGAGAACAAGTCACTCACCTTTGAAACTGTTTGTATTCGTTTCTTTATTTCTGTATCTGTGTAATCGTTACAAGGGTTACAAAGGCTTTTTTTATAGCCTACTGATTTGTTACATAAGGAAAGAAATCTCTGATTTCTTGTATCTTTGACTGATGTGCTGTGATTTCCTTGCCATTTTCTACTCTGCTTTTTCGCGTATCTGCTGTTTGTTTCCTTTTCTTGCAGGCAATCGAGCGAGGGATCCGGCAGTGACCATGCTGGTGTAGACGCGTGCACTGATCACGGCGCTGATGGAGCCTTGGTGATGGTCATGACATTTGTCGCGACGTAAAAAAAAATTTTGGTTTGGGGTCGCTAATTGTGGCAATTTATTGAGAACTTTAAAACTGAAGTTTGATTTTTTTTTTACATAAACTGAAAAAAAAAAAAAGAAATAAAGATGGGAGTCGCCACCGATCTTTTTTATAGGTATGATCGGACACCTAATAAATTTATTTTCTTTAAAAAGAAGGACGAGTTTAGGTCTACGTTAAATCAGAGAAAAAGTAGGATTCGGGAGTCAGTTACGCACGAGGAAGGTATGAGCACCCTCGTGACGCCCAAAATTGGTATCTTTTAAACATGTGTTGTCTTAATTTTCAAAAATGCTAGTTCAATTTAAATTCCAATCGTGATCCAATTTAAAAGACGAGAACTTTCAATTTTGATTTTTGAGAAGGATATACCGTTTTAACACGAGCCACTAATTCCATCCAACATAGCGATGAAATTTACGACTTAACGTTAAACCGTGTATTGCCTCAACTAATAATTAAAACATAAAAATTATTCATGAAATAAGAATTTGAAATAAATCAAATATGCAAACAATGACATTTTCAAATGAAAATATTAACATAATACTAGAGCAGAGTAAAACAATAATAATATTTAAAAGATAAATAAAAACCAAACATAAACAAATATAAAGTACATTTAGTAATAATAGTATAAGGTAATATATACATAAGATAATATGCAAAAATATAATATATGATATATATACATGATGTATGAAAATATAATGCCTAATAGACATATATATGCAATATTACTAAATATATACGTACTAGATACAAATACACATAGTATAATTCAACATATACAATAATATTAGAATACTATGGACAAGGAAAATACATTTATACTAATAATAGTAAAAGATATATATACACCAAATAATAATATAATAAGTAGCAATAGGAAAATAATAAATACAAAATCAATAATGCAACATACACAAATAATACAAATAAGAAAGGTATATGCATACGGACTATAAAATAAATGTATTAAAATTAATAATAAATACAATATGGGTAAAATAAATATATACATGATATATACATAATGTGGTACTAAGAAAATATATATATATATATATAAATAATAGTATTAGAAATCATATAGTATATATAACTGATAATATTAAAATATATACATAATATTATATATGAATTATTCATATAATATATATTAAAAATTGACTATTAATACGTACTAAAAATATATACGGGGGTAAACGGCATACACTAATAAATATAATAATAATAACCATGTAATACAATACCAAAAGGTAAATATAATAAAATGATATTAAAATAAAGGTATTAAAAACAGTAATATACATATGTATACATCTAACAAGGATATATAATAATAATAATAATAATAATAATAATAATAATATTGAAACACAAAACCATTATAATAAAAATATTAAAATAAAGTAATAGAAACATTACTACATATATATATACATACATGAAGATATACACTAATGTATTTCAATAATAATAATAATAATAATAATAATAATATTGAAATGCAAAAATGTAATATTTAATAAAGAAACAAAACAAATAAAAAGGACTAAAATTGAACTAATAACAAAGTTCGGGGCAAATGTGAAAGGAAATAAAGAAAAAGGGCTTATTTGAGCGCATAAAACAAAGGGGACCGAAACAGTAATTATTCCTCCCATTAAAATGCAGCACATTAGCGGGACTAAATCGAAAAGCGAAAATTTATGGGGCCAATTTGAAAATAAAAAAAATGACTTAATTGTAAAACCTTGAAAAAGCGGAAGGACCGCGCGCATAAATAACCCATTCAAACAAAACACACGGATCCTCCTAGCGGGTCGGGTCGGATGGGTCGGACATGGCAAAAACGACGTCGTTTGGGGCTTAAGTGTAGCCCCAAAGCGACGTCGTTTGGAGGGCTATATAAGGCCTAAAATAACCAAAAAATCATTTGGGAGAGGGAAAGAAAAAAAAGAAGAGAGAGGAGAGAGAGGGAAGGGAATCCGGGCGGGCCACCGACGACCATCGGAGGCTCATGCCAACCTGTGCATGGTAGGAAAAGGTAAAAAAAAAAAAATTTATATTTTTTGTATATTTTTTGTATATCTTTTGTATATTTTTTTATGTTTTAATATATATATAGGTTAAAAAAACTTAAAACCGAATTTAAAATAGAAAGAAAAAGAAATCACCTTAGGTTTTTTTTTAAGCTTTCAATCCTTTGATCTTGGTATTTTTTTATGCTTGAATGCTATTTCGTATTTAAATGATTGAATCACTATATTGAATCGAGATTGAATGTTTCACTTTCTTGTTTTTGTGCTCATTTCTCTCTGCAAAAATGAAAGAAAAAAAAAATAAGAAGAGTCCCCCTTTTACCATCTTTTCATTCGGCTTTTATAGCCTTATTTACAAACTATTTTTACTATTTTTACTATTGTTGCATGTTTGCTTCCTTCCTCTGTCTTTGCAAAGTGCGGTGGGAGTGTGTGATGGTGTTGGTGGCGAGACGGACATGGGAGAATGGGAATGGTCTTGGTGGCGAGCAGCATGGGAGAGTGGGAAGAGGCAAGTGGGAGTCTAGGGTTTTGGGATTGGGCTTGGATGTTGGGCTAGGTTAATTTTAGGTTTTGGGTTTGAGGATGGGTTAAATGGTTTAATGGGCCTGGGTATTTTGTAAACGGGCCAAAATTGGCCTACAACAACATTCATGACGTAATTTGGGGCCAGACCAAGGGACGACTGATGATCGGGGCGTTGATGAGCATTGAAGCCCCTTGGGACAACTCATTAAACGGTGGCCTCGATTTGGGGGTTGCCAGACACTCCCCGAAGCTTCCAGAAATGTTTGCGGCGCCACAGTATTTAGGAACCCTAGGGTTTCCCTGTTTCTCTTAAGTCTGTTGGGCCTTTTGGGCTGTTTTGTTTTGGGTCAAGGTCTGTAATGTAATTGGTTAGGTCTGACTTAGGCTAGCAGGCATAATGAGTCTGACGGGCTGCTGGGTGTAACGAGTCTTATTTGGGTTTGGGTTTAGCTTAGGGGTATTAGGTATTGTTCTGGCTATTGGGTTATACCCGGATATGGGTTTTTGTATTTGGGCTTTGGGTAGCAACAGCAGGCCTGGACTTTCAATGGACTTTTTTAATAAATGTTTATTTATTTATTTAATTTTTTCTTTATTTAAACCCGGTCAAATTTGGGCTATTACAAAAATTTTAGTTGAGAATTTAATATTTCCTCAACAACTGAACTTTGGCCTGGTGAAGAAGGGATTCACCAAAAATATGCCAATGGAAGTGTAAAATATAAGACTTGAACACAGGTGCCAACAACAAAATAAAACAAAATGCAGTCACAGATGACTCTGAGCAGCCAGGGGAAAAAGAAATCAAAGAATAAATTCTAAGCTACCTCTAGAAAAGTTCTACTAAAAAGGGAAATTTAAATGAAAACCTAACTAAACTCAAGCATTACGGGACTTTGTTCCTTGACCTCCATAAGATGTCTCAAGCACTAATCTAACGGTTTATTGCATATATAATATGCCATATATTTTGCAAGTCATGCTATATACTTCTTGATTCATTACAGACAACTTATACATTTGAACATTTCAAGATAAGAAACCACAAAGTAAAGTTCCTCACCAATATCCTCCAAGGTCGAAGGTTCTATCTCTGTACTCTTACTCTTATCTCCATTGGATTTACCTTTAATTCCATCATCCTTCTTAGAATCGTTTGGTCTAAGATCAGGACCAATATCCCTTACCCAACTTGCAGTATAAAGCTTAGAAGCCTCCTTCAAGACCTAAAGAAGGATGACAGGTTTTTTACTAATTATATACTAAAAATAAATGTCTCTTATTCCCTAATGCATAGGCAAATAATAGGCTCTTGAGCATTATTTGACATTCAAGTGGTTAAGTTAACCATCAAGTAAGAAGAACAGTACATAAAAGTCATTTGATCATTTCAATATCCCAATGATCTATAGTACTAAATTAAAATATACAGATTTCACTTTCTCCGCACAACTTTTTTTCTAAGTCGATTTTAAGGTACACCTATTAAGAAAGGTTGAATCCTCCAATACATCATGGAGAAGAGGTAGACATTTTACATTGATAGTGATTAAGTAAAAGAAAAATGAGCATATATGATAAATCCTGCTCTAACAAATAAAGCATGAAATAGAATTCCAGTATATCAAAAATCATGGGTAGAGTAGACTACATCGTTTGCAATTCATACCACAACCATTGACACCCAAAATATGCATCAAAAGAAACAGAAGAAAAGCTTCTTACAGTCAGCATAGGCCAAAATGTTGCCTTCAGTTCTTTATAGATATTAACCGAGGATTCAAAACGCAAGAACCCCAAAACTACATAATATATGCTGTTCTAGATTGCAGCCCAAACTGTTTGATCAAAGATAACTTTTGCTGGAACCACCCACCAGTCATCGAAAGGAAACAAAGCCTGGAACTCAAAGTGTTTCAGTGCTTCATGGAAAAAAAATGACTCAAAGCAGCAAAACAGATAAACTATGAACCACAAGTATTACCTCTCAAAACTGGTAATAATAATGAGAAAGGGATCAATGAAGAGTAAATCCAACAAGGCCCGATCTGAAGGCTTTCCTTCATAACACTACACACAGGCTATACAATATGAGCTGAATGCAATATATGTTTACGTTTAAAGGATTAATAGAGAGAGTGGAGAAGAGAGAGAAACTACTTGTGCAATCTAATTTCCTATTGAATAGACTATCCCACTTATTGCCATTTTGGCTATCACTGGTTTGGCTTTAAGAGCTTGTTCGTATGCAATCCAATTATGTTCTGGAATATATTGGAGTACCTCATAAAGTGTCCATCCCTGTTAATCATTCATAAGAATCAAATAAATACTGAGATAGGAAAAAAAAACAATATTGTAGCATTTAGATTTCACTTCATTTTATTTTGAGGACTCCAGCTTTCACTTGGTTTTTGAAAGCTAATCTGCATAAACCTCAAATTTCCAGGAAAGCACAAATCATAAATAAAGACCTCCTTTTTCTTTTACAAGCAATGTTTCAGATTTCATGGTTAGTTTAGAAAGTTATAAACACCTCAACAATTTTCAAGATTAAAATCATGAAATGACGAACGAAAAAGATTAACCAACTCTAGCATAGAGAGAAGTGAAACCAAGGAAAACTACTACCAAGCAAAAATACCCTTCTCAAAACAAGAGCATACCAAAAAAAAGCTCTTTTGAAATGAATCATTATTCAACTCTAAGTAAAACAGGAAATAGAATTAAAATGCAAAAAAAAAAATTGAAAAACCTAGGAGATAACTTACATGCCAATAATTATGATCAATTGTAAGCAACTTGGATACAAAAAATGTGTCAAATCCAAGAACGATAGAGGCATTGATTGCTCTACTACTCAACTTCTCGACATCATCATGGCCATCACCATCATCACCGTGACTACCTCCAACCTCTGAAGAAGAAGCCTTCAAAGTTTTGGAGCCATTTGGGAACAAAAGCTTCTTAGGTTCATGGGAATGACTGTTCTTCTTTGAAGCCAATTCTTTGTCCTCTGTGACTGATTGAATGACCCAATCTGCGCTTCTTGGTACCTTTCTTTGGAGCCCAGAAATTAATAAGCAAACAAAACTCTGCGGAAGAGAAATTGGAAAAGAAAAGTACCAAGAAGCGCTCGTGCCAAGTCAATTTGCTGCCCTGTAGTTGAAACTGCAGAAAGGAGATAGATGATGAAACAATGAAAGAAGATGATGTGAAGGAAGAAGAAGCAAAAATGTTTACCTGACCTTGGATGAAGGGGAGGAATGCCGGAATCAAAGGGTATGTGAAATGGCTGCTGATTGAGAGTGTTTTTGACGTGAAATTTTGGTAAGGGTGGAATAGGTTTCTTCAAGCAACGAATAGGTAAACGGTGAAGAAGGCACGGAATAGAAATCCCCAAAAATCTCTGTTTAAGCCCGGAATGGAATCCACCCGTAATAAGGTATTACGTTGAACCAAACGCCAGTTTAAGTTGGCCTGAAGAATAGGTTAGTAATAGGCATGTAATGGTTTAGCTATTACCTTCAACCAAACATGCTCTAAGGTTCGTTTGGTTCACTGTAATGGAATAGAGCTGTAATGGAATAGAACTGTAATAAGTAATTCAACTGTTTGGTTGGATGGAATAAAATAGAACTGTAATAGAATTCTTGTGTTTGGTTGAATGGAATGATGTTGTAAAAGAATAAGAAAAAAATTAAAATGACCAGAATACCCTTAGTTGAATTTTTTTTAAGTAGATGATTATTGTTATTATTATTAAATTTTAATAAGATTATTATTAAAAATAATTTAATAAAATAATAAATAATTTAATCATATTTTACCATAATTATTACTAAATATAATTTAATAAAATTCTTAATATAATTATTATTATATGAATTAAAAATCATAATATATAATACTATAAAAATAATATATAATCTACTTTATTATTTTTAAACGCACTACATAATATGCTAAGATATCATTAGTGAAACAAATAATTTGATTATTATACAATAAAAATAAAATATAAGAAGTAATAAATAACTTGAGAATTATATTTCATATTTAAACATAATATTCATATGTTCACAGGAATGTTCCTCGAATAATTTTCAAGATTGGAATACTACAATATTTTTTTCTCTAGAAATCGTTAATGAGATAATACAATATTTTTCTCTAGAAATCATTCACTATAAGATTGGAATACTAAAATATTTTTTCTCTAGAAATCGCCATTGTAGAAGGACATGATTGAATGTGCAGAGGTTTTGCAATCTATCCCTAGGTTAAAGTAAGGTATTTTTAGCCCGAGCCCGGCCCGGCTCGAATCACTAAAGGACAAAAAAAATCTGCATATTTTTTTTATTTTTGAATGTTATTTTCTTGCTGTTTTCTCCCTATTTTGCTACCATTTTACTATTATGTTGCTATTATTTTGTTGTTATTGTTTGGATATTGTATAAAATTTATTTTATTGTTAATTTTCTTATTATTTTAAAGGCATTTGTTATTTTTTTATAATTTTAGAAGCATTTGCTTGTTAAGTTGCATTTATCTTAATGTTATTTAAGTCTACATATTTTTAAAATTTATTTTTAATATGTTGGGAAATATTTATTTTGATATTTTTGTATTTTGATGTATTATATATATATTTAAAAATAATATAAAAATTAATACTGTTTGGGGATGGGCCGGGTTTTAGTATTTTTATCTGGGTAGGGCTTGGACAAAATTTTAGGCCCATTTTTTGGGCCCAGCCCGGCCCGAGCCCAATAAATGAGTATGATTTTTTAGTTGAGCCTGACCCGAACTCGACCCGGCCCGGCCCATGAACACCTCTAGTTGTAATTAATTCAATTACATTTACTAACCATTTTAATTGCATTGATATTGATATTTTGTCAATTAATAATTCCTTTTTAAAGAATTAATAATTCTTCATTATATTTAAAAGTGGTTATTTTCTTATATTTGTCTTTGATTAAATTAGGAAATACTTTTTAATATTTAATTAAATAAAAAATGAATATATTATCACAGTAATTAAATATCCATGCACCATAGGAATAGTACTTACTTATAAGATTATATATGACTTTAAAAAATTATAAGATATATAAATATTAACAAAAATAATATTTTATTGTTTGCTGTTTTTAATAACAAATAAAGTCTGAAACCTAAACCATAAATGAATAAAACCATTAGTTACTAAATTATAGGTAAATTTTCATTTTGGTCACTTAACTAAAAAAAAGTTACAATTTGGTTAATAAATTATTCAAAAATTTTCATTAAAGTCACTGGACTATTAAAATCGATAGTATATAGCTTTCTCTGTTTACACCACCTGCATCAACCGAAACCTCTTTTTTTCCCTTTTCTTCTACAATTCAGTTTTTTTTATGAAACAACTTTAAACGTCATGAATCTGATGTAACGGCCCGTTTTTAGTAAAATCAGAATAGTGAAAATTTATTTTAATATAATTTTAAGATCTACAGCATGATAGTACTATATTATAAAAAATTTCGTTAAAAAATTTTATCGTTTATGTGTTCGATTTGTGAAAAAAGACTAAATCGCGTAAAGTACGAAAGTCGTGTTCTATTATCTAAAAGTATTAAACAGCTATAGAACTTTAAAGTGGATGTCCTTACTAAGTAATTAGACCATTAAAAGTGATAGTGGATGTGCATGGCTTGGTAATTGTGTAAATTTTAAAGTTAGGTAAGGGTAAAAAGGTAATTAAGTAATAAATGATAAAATTTAAACAAAACAAGATGAAAAGTCTTCATCTTTTACTATGCTAGTGCCTAAAATAAGAAGAAGAAAAGCCATGGAGTTTTCTAGGTTGCCCATTCTTGTTTTGCTTGCATGTAAGTGTATTTAGGTGTTGTTTTTAACGATTTTTATATTTTCAAGATCGTTATAGCTTAACCTAACTAATTAGGGGATTAATTTGCAAAACTATTGAATTGTTTGAGTTTTGCAATTGATGAACATATTGAGTTTTGAAGTTTTATAGTATGAAAATAATGGTTGTTGATTGATATACATATTTTGTTAAGTGGATTTTGATGAAAATTGTCATTATGGATTAAATTGAGAAATGTGATAAATCATATGATAAATGTGAGAAATGGTGAAATGTATGGGCTGCTATAAGCATGTAGTAAATTCGGCTAGGCTTGGTTAGGGGAGAAATTGCATAAATTTCATTTTACGAGCCTAAGGACTAAATTGTAAAGAAGTCAAAAATATAGGGGTAAATGGTAATTTTGCCATAATGTTATTTTTGGATTGAATTGTATAGAATGAAACTTAAATTAGTTGAATTTGATTATATAGATCAAGAAAAACAACGTACAGACTTAGATCGTGGGAAGAATAAAGCGTTGGATTAAGCGATCAATTCTTCGTACAAATCTGAGGTAAGTTCATGGACTCGAACTTAATGTTATTTCTAATTATTACTTGAATTAAGTATTTCCAAACTTAAAATTGATATAAAATGTATGCTTATCATTGAATTAATGTAAGGAAGGTAAATGAAGGAAATTATGGATATAAACCGTTGTATAATCGTTGATACGTTCAACTTGAGCTGGGCTCACATTTATCATCATCGATTTATCTGACTAGCACTAGGTGCAATATCGTTGTCTTATCCAACTAGAGCTGTGCTCACATTCATTATTGTCGGTTTATCCGACTAGCACTGGGTGCAATATCGTTGTCTTGTCCAACTAGAGCTGGGCTCACATTCATTATTTTCAATTTATCCGACTAGCACTAGGTGCAATATCATTGGCTTTTCCAACTAGATCTAGGCTCACATTCATTATTGTCGGTTAATCCAACTAGCATTGAGCACAACCTTTCTGCGGTTTACCCCTAGGCACCGGGTGCCATGTTGTTAATAAATCTTACGATAAGGTTACTTGAATTATTGAATTCTTAATTGGTCAAGATAGAAATTCCTATTAATGGTGATTAGAATTGTACTTAGCTAACAATTGGAACCTAAAAATAATTAGATTAATTTACTTGTTACAGGTTAGATAAATAGTAGACTCGGACATAGCATCCCGCAAGAACCCCGTACTCAAAGTTGGTGACTTTTCCCTTTTGTGTTTTTGGCATGTACCTAGGATGCAAACTATTGTAGCATCTCTTTTGAGTATGGAGTCTTGGGTTATATGTTTTTGTAAGTGTAAATACTTGTAAATACATGTTGAAGTCTTATGCTATTTTGGAAGTAAAGTTTGCTTATGAATTGGTTATCTCGCTGATTTACCTTGATTGGTTGATTGATAGATAAAGTAGACATTGAAAGGAAAATTCGATGGATCTCTAAAAAGGAATTGACGGTAAAAAAGATATAGCCCGGACGGGTGATCCTATCTTGATATAGCCCTCCCGAAGAATATGTGGAAAATGGATTTAGCCCGGACGGGTAATCCGAATTAGGGTCTAAATTTAGCTTGGGCTGGAAATTCAGATCCAAGCTCGTTAGAGTAATTGTCGTTGCAGGGGATTTAGCCTGGACTGGTAATCCCGATAATACTCTGAGTTTATATTGCAGGGGATTTAGCCTGGACTGGTAATCCCGCTGCAAGGTTGAGGTTCGCGAGAGTGTGCTCTCTGAAATGGAAATGTGCGCACATGAATATGAATTGACGGACCCGGAATTGTACACTAAAAGTGTACCTCTAAAAATCCATCGAATTTCCGATAAATTCAACGGGATAAATATAGAAAAATAACAAGGAAATGGAAATTATGATATTGATGAGCTCATCAATCATGGTATATATTATTGGTACATGGAAATTATTGTACTAACTTGAATGTTGAGTTTGTGCATATTAGGGTAATAATGCATTGAATGGATATATGAATGTTTATTGTACTGTATTGAAAATATTAGGTAAGTGTAATTCTTGTTACATGAGCTTACTAAGCACAAAGTGCTTACCCCGTTTCCTTTTTCCCTGTTTTGTAGTGTTAAAAGCTCGGAGATCGGATTTGGTCGGAGACACATCACACTATCAACCTCAGGATTTTGGTATATAAAGAAACTTTATTTTGGAAATCAATGGCATGTATAAGCTAATAAAGTAAATGATTCTGTGAAATGAATGTAGAGTTAGCCATTGGTATGGTTAACAAACCTGGTTTTGGGTATGTGATGACGTTATTTTATAAATATGCATGAATTTATCTTGAAAATATGTTGAATTGGATTGGTTGATGTGGATTGTTTTTGGTTTAAAATTTCAAGGAATGTTAAATATCTATAAAGGGGTTATATTGAGTTAAAAAAAATTAAAATTTAATCCATAAACTCCGGTAATACTTCGTACCCTATTCCGGCAATGAATACGGGTAGGGGTATTACAGACATATTCTTAGCACTTAGGTTATGAATTGAGTAAGATTGATATAGGTAAAATATGCATTTAGTAAATTCAATGGTTGTATGTGATGATGTTACATGTGGTTGAGTTTGAATTTAGGTTGGTTTGAATGCCTATTACAAGATGGTCATATGCAAAATGTTGAATTTAGACTAGAATCAAATTGGGTGAGAAATATGGCTTGGAAAATGACTTATTTTGTCCACATAGGTAGAGACACTGGCATGTGTCTCAACCATGTGTGACACACGGCTGGTGAAATGTTCATGTTTCCCCTGCAACATCTTTAGAAAACAAGTCAGTAGCTTCACACAGCCTAGCACACGGGCGTGTGACTTGGCCGTGTGGTATAAGTCAGTATACCTTCCAATTTTCACACGGCCTAAAACACGGCTTGACACACAGGTGTGTGAGGCCATTTCAAATGGTACACGGCTTAGGCACACGGGCGTGTGGTTGGCCGTGTGACATAAGTCAGTGAGTTACATGGGCTCAGACACAGGCTGGGACACGGTCATGTGCCCCCATTGTGAATGCCCACATGGTATGAGACACGAGCTTGTCTCTTGACCTTGTGAGACACACGGTTTGGCCACACAGGCATGTGTCCCCTGTACTTTACAAAAATTTCAATGTTTTTCTAAAATGTTTGTGAGTACTCAGTTTTGTCCTGAACCATCTTTAATGTCTATTTTAGGCTTCAATGGCTCAAATTAGTGACCATATGAATGAATTTGAATGGTTTATGTTTGGATTGAGAAATGAATATGAAATGTATAATTGTTTGATGTACAAGTCAAGTAATGCTTTGTAACCATATTCCGACGATGGTTACGAGTTTAGGGTATTACATCTGCAAACCAATATTCAAACAATTTTTTTAAATAGATTAAGCATCAATCTCAATCAATATATAAGTTAACGCAGTCGATTGAGTCTTAGCTTGAGTAGTATATGTATTGTTGTCAATGCAAGAGTATGTGGGTTTAAGTGCGCTGAGACGCATTATCTTCCTATTTATGGGTTAGAGAGGAATTATAGGTAATTCTATACATTGTGTGTCGAAACCTGATTTTAAAAGGGAAGGGTATTTAAAAAAAAGGGAGTCGCCACCAACCTTTTTAAGTGTGATTGGATCACCTTATAAAACATTTTAGTCTACGAAAATGTGAGAAAATAGGTTCGGGAGTCGATTACGCGCGAGAAAGGATTAGCACCCTCGCAACGCCCAGAATTGGTACCAAATTAGTTTTCTGTCTTGATGTCAAAAGTTTGAAGGAATTTGGAAATAAGATCCCCTTTTTAAAACTATAATAATTTGCTGAAAGTCGAGATTCTTTCGCTCCAAAAGAGTACAAACATCACATCCAGCATGATTGGACGCAATATCTTTAAACTTTCGTGACCGAAATCATCTTGTGATTTACGAAATCTATTTAGAAGGATACTTTAGACATTTAGACAAACAGAAAATCGCAACCCAGCATGTTAGGGCACTACCTCCCGAATGCCTAAATACCAAAAACATTGCCTCACTTTTTAAAATTCTTTTGAATTAAATAAGATATAATTTTTGAAATTAATGATGTACTTTACATATTAGGAAAGATCAATACTAAATAAACCTATCTACATGATATATGCTTTATCATTTCATGTGAATATAGTGTAGAAAATGATAAATAATGACATAACTCACATAATATATATTAATATCTCATGCATATATAATCGTAAAACGTAAATATACAAACATTATCATTCCATGCAAAATACAATGTGGCGAATAATAAATAGAACAATATAATTACATAATATATATGTAATAATATTTCATGCAAATGTATAAAACAAAAATAATATAAAAATAACAAATAATTTACGAGATAAGATTATTATATCAAAACAACATCAAATAGATATGAAAAAGAGTACTAAAATAAACAAACAATTTATGTGCATAAAAGGATAAAATCTACATACAATTTACAAAGAATAAATGAGGTAAAAATATTTAAAACGATATATATAAATAATAAAGGAAAATTTTAGACAAAGGTTAATATATATGTAAATATATTGTATGATTTAATAACTTAATATATTTATAAAAGATATTAATATATTAAATAGGAACAAAATTTCACATTAAATTTTAAAATATTACGTTCTAAACTCTAAACAATGATATATAAAATGTAATTTTCAATAATAATTTACAAAATTTTAATAATAAATAGTTTATAATAAAATGATATATAAATAATATAATAAATAAAATAATAATATAATATGTAATAATTTACATATAAATATAGTAAAATAAATAATATATAAAGTATTTAATAAATAAATTATGCAAAAATATTTAAAAGCATTAAAATTAAATAAAACTAAAGTTCTAGGGCTAATTTTAAAATAACAAAAGAAGGTTTAGGCCTAATTGGGACGCGCACAAAACTCCAAGGGACTCACTGGGCAATTTGCCCTAATCCCGAAACGGCGTCGTTCGCAAAACAAGCCTTATACTGACAGGTGGGACTAAATTGAAACAAAAATAAAGAAGTCAGGGCCAAATTGAAATATAAAATTTAAAATTAAACAAAATTAAAAGAATGAAAAATGGGGAAGGGCTCAAACAGCAATTAGCCCATTTACCAAAAACGCGCGGATCCTCCCCGGGTCACGGGTCAACACGCGGATCTTCAGTCTTAAAACGATGCCTTTTTGAAACTTATTGTTTTAAGCGAAACGACATCGTTTTCATAAGGCTATATAAGTCAAATTTTAACCCTAAAATCATTTTAAACCCGATTTAAAAAAAAAACAAAAACAAAAACATCCTCTGAAAGAGGGTTGAGAGCTGGTCTTCGGAGCTCTGTCGAGCCTCCGTCTACGGGCTTACACGCGCCTACGTAACTCTGTCAACACCGCCTCTTACGGTGGCCGGAAGCTGGAAAGCTCCGATTTTTAGCGCAAATCCATCGGTAAATTCCCCTTCTTTATATTCTTAGCAATATTTGTATGTATTCACAACGAAAACAAAAAAACAAAATAAAAAGTAAATCACCTCTGTTTCTTGATTTTTATTGTATATATGCCTGTAAAAGACCTCATATCCTTGATAAACTACTGTATTTTATTGTATATAAAAAAAAATCTCCCTTTACATCATTTTGATTCGGGCTTTTTATAGCCACTGAAAATAATATTTACATGCTTGATTTTATTCCCTGCCATATTTGTATTGCCTCTGTTGTTCTTCTTTCCTTTTTTTGCAGGTACTAGCGAGAAATTCGGCGACGATGGGGTGTTGATTTGTGTGCAGATTACGACAGTCACGACGCTGATGGAGGCGTCGATGAAGGGTCACTGAAATGTCGCGAGACGAAGGGGCGTGATGTTTGGAGTTTGCGGCGCGAAGCTTCTGGAAACCCTAGGGTTTCCAGATTCAGTTTAGGCATTGGGCCTTCCTGGGTCTCATTAATTTGGGTTTAGTTCGGGTTAAAGGGCTTTTAAGTGTAATGGGCTACTGGGTTAATGGGTATTCTGGTTTAGACCAGTTGGGTTACAAGTGTAGCCATCAGGCCTTTAGGCCTGTTTATTGTAAATGGACTTTTATTATTTCCTTAATTTTATTTCTGTTTTTATTTATTTATTTTACGGGCCCGGGCAATTTTGGGCTATTACATTGTGTCCAAAAATATATAAGTTAAGGGATAAACCCACATTTTAAATATGTCATTAAAAATAAATCTAATGTAAAAATCTAGGGCACGTTTGGTTCGCTGTAATGAAATAGAACTGTAATGGTATCGAGTTGTAATGGAATAGAGTTATAATAGAATAGAGCTGTAATTAGTAATTCAATTGTTTGGTTGAATGGAATGGAATAGAACTGTAATGGCATTCTTGTGTTTGGTTGAATGGAATGATGTTGTAATAGTATAAGAAAAAGACTAAAATAACCGAGTACCCTTAATGATTTTTTTAAGTACATAATTATCGTTATTAAATTTTACTAAGATTATTATTAAAATAATAAATAATTTAATCATGTTTTAATATAATTATTACTAAATATAATTAAATAAAAATAAAAATATATAATTTAATAACATTCTTAATATTCTTAATAATTTTTAGTAAAATTTTACCTAAAATTATTATTAACATATGAATTAATACATATTATTTCCTTAAACTAGATAAATATTATTTATTTATTTTATTAATACATATTTTGTATATCTAAATTTATTAGACTTGATAATAAAATAAGAATATTATGGTAAAATTAATATCAAGAGATATTTTTATAAATTATATGTCAAATATTAATTTGTTCAAAATTTCTTTTGGGTATTTTTATATAGTACTATATAAAAATTCATGTATTTATATTTAAAAAATTATTTTTAAAATTGATTTAACACCCACCTAATTATAGAAAATTTAATATTATTTTTGAGTGTTTTTATTTTTCTCTTTTTTTATGGTTCCTCTCTCTCATCTTCTTCCTTTAATATTTTCTCTTCTCGTCTTCTTCCTCATTACTCTTAACCACTTATCTTCTTCATCTAATTTTCTCTTAACATGAATTGGAATCAATTACCAACAGTCCACCACCACCGGTGGCGTCATTGTCCACTATTTCACTTGCTCCAAAAGCCACTAATTTAAGCTTTTTTTTTTTCATCTTCTTGTTTTCTCCCTTTATTTATCTATTATATGTAAGAAAAATGAGTAAGAAAGCTTCCCTTTCCAAATCAAATTTTATGGATCTATTATTAAGAAATGGGTTTTAGTTTTAGTTTTTTGGTTATCTTCTGGAAATTAATCAAGAGCTGAAAGTGTTGAGAAAAGAATTTTTATTCTTTCTTATTATGTTCTAGAAATTGATGGAGAGTAGAAGAGAATGAGGAATAAAATTAAAGTAAAAACAAAATGGAAACAGAAATGGGTTCTGCAATTTATTTTTGAAGCTTTTGAAAATTACTAAGAGTGGGTTTGAAAAAAAATACCGGGTAAAATTGACTAAAACAAAAATTTTCTATTTGTGTTAATGTTGAATAGCTACTCTTAACTTTTTCTACTGAATGTTGATTCGATGAATTTAATGAATAGAGAAGAAATGGATTCCACTGAATAACCTACTAATGAATCAAACTATTGAATTATTGTTCAACATTGAATCTGAAGTGAATGGAATGGCTGCCAACCAAAGATGCTGCTATTTTTTTCTGTTTTTGTAGTTTTCGATAAAAATGTTTAATGTTTTTCTTCTTTTGTTTGAGAAATATATGGTTCATATTTCGGTTATTTATTTGTAATTACACTATTACTTGTCAACCAACTTGGAACTTACACTATTACTTGTCAACCAACTTGGAACTCTTACTTGTTCCTTTCTTATTTAAGGTGGGGTTGTCAATTGTCAATTGTCAATCGGCTGCCTCTCCTTTCCCATCCCAAATGTATTATTCAACGTTAGCCATACTCTTGGTACTCCTTGTACCACTTTGTTCCTTTATCTACTTCTTCCGCCCACGACACCACCACAAAAATGGCCGGAAGCCTCCACCCGGTCCTGCTCCTCTTCCCATTATTGGTAACCTCCATATGCTAGGGAACCTTCCTCACCAAACCCTTCACCATCTTGGCAAAAAATATGGACCCATAATGTCAATAAAGCTAGGCTATGTACCGACCATTGTGGTATCATCACCTGAAGCCACTGAACTGTTCCTCAAGGTCCATGACCTTGTTTTTGCTTCCAAGCCTAACCTCCAATCTACCGAGTACTTGACCTATAGTGGCAAGGGCTTGGCTTTTGCCCCCCTACGGTTCCTATTGGCGAACTATACGGAAATGGTGCACTTTGCACTTCCTTAGTGCTTCAAAAATCGAATGTTCTGCCCCAGTTAGGAAGGAAGAGGTGGTGTCATTGGTTGAATCGGTGAGGAAAGCAGTGACGGTGGGTGAGACGGTGGACCTTAGCCGGAAGTTAGGTAGGGTTATTGAAGTAATGATGTGTAAAGTGATTTTCGGGCAGTCTATGGATGATAAATTCCAATTTAAACCGCTAGTTGACGAGACCATGCTTTTGGCTGGGGTTTTCAATCTATCAGATTATCTACCTTTTCTTGCTCCACTTGACTTTCAGGTGAATATCTTTTCTTTTTCTCATTTTATCCTATTTTATATGCACTGTTTTCTTTTTCACAATTTATTTTGTAATTACTTGCTCCATCTTGGGTTTTTTTCTTTTATCAAAATAATATAAAAATAAATAAATTATGAAAATTGTATAAGATATCGCTTTTTATAAAAATAATATAAAAATTTATTTACGAAAATGAGTTGTTTGTTACCGTGCAAACAGGTGTCATCTGACACATCGGCTACGTCACAACTTTTTCGACCAATCATCAGCCAATAATTATGTTTTTTCTTTAAAAAATTATTGGTGCCATCACTATGTCTAGCGAAACCAGTGTATATCTTTTTTAAAATATTTGTATTTTCACAAGTATACATGATGAGAGAAAAATGAAATATATATATATTTAAGTGGATGTTGCCAATGTATCAAGGCACACCCTTCTAAATTAGAAAAAAAAATCTATCTTGAAAACAAGAGCTGAAGTTAAAAAAAAAAAAAAAAAGCCTATCACCAATAATATTTCATCGAACCAAAAAAACTGATCAAATTGAGAACTGGTGACTTAATCGGTTCAACCATCAGTTTGGTTTTAAAGAAAAAAATAAAAATATATATGTACAAGAGAAAAAAAATATTGCCTTTTTTAACACGTCATCTTTTTAAAAAATAGGTTTAATAGTTTAAATAACAATTGAACTAACGAGAAAAAATTATACGAAACTATGATTATATATCATTTATATCCCTTTCTAATAGGAGAATAACAAATTAGATTTTTCCTCTCGATTTTTAGCTTTTTTTCTTCTGAAAAAAATTCAAATCCAATTGAAAATGCTAAAAATCAAGAGGAAAAATCTTATTTGTCATTATCTTATTGGAATGAGATATGGATGACGTGGAATCACAACTTCATACAATCCACAATCTTGAACTAACATATATACCAATTTGGGGAAAAAAAGTAGTTTACAGAGGAGAATCTAAGGGGGCTGACAATGAAAAATTGTTATTTAGGTCTTTTAGAAATTTTTAAAATTTTAATTTAGTAAAGATAAAATTGCACTTTGGCCCCCTAAAATTATAAAAATTTGATTTAATCCTTTAAAAATTATAAATATATAAACTATTAAAATTTAAAATTTTATTTCTGGCTTTGCCCCTGGTTGTTTAGGTATCACTTGTAACTAAAAAAATATTTAGGTGCCAAACTGGAAAAAATGTATAGTTTAGGTACCAATTTATGGGTTAAGCTTATTTTTTAAAAAAGATTTAACGGTTTGACTAACGATTTACTTAACAGAGGTACCAACTTGAAAAAAAAAAGTAATTTAAGTGTCACATGTGACTGAAAAAAGTTTAGATACCAAGATGGAAAAATCAGCATAGTTTAAGTGCCAATTTATGAGTTAAACCTTATATAATTAATTAGGGATTGCAAATAATGTGTCAGGAAAGATCCATGAAATAACTTTTTTAATAAAATAACATTATGTTTAAAAAGTGAAAGGTTATTAATAGAGTAAATAATATTTATAAAAACTTATTTCTACAATTAAATAATTTAAAAAAAAACTACCGAGTTATGACTTACAAATTGAGAGTGTCATAAAATACATTTTAAATAAAATAATTATAAATTTAATAAATATTTAATATATTACTCCATCGAGCTTCAAGTTTTAAAAATATTCACAAATTACTCGCAACTAGAACTTCAAGGTTCAACCTTTAAAAACAAAAATTCAAGCTCCAAAAATACTAGTCTCTTCTCCCTTCAACCTAAACCTAAAGGTGTTCATGGGTCGGTATTAAATATAATAATAATAATATATTTTATGTTTGTTCAAGTTCTGTTTGATCCAGAATATGAGCTTAAAACTTTATGTAAACCCACTTAAATTTGCAAAAAATTAACTCAAGCCTATTTTAGGCTCGTCCATATTTTTTTTATTTTTTTAAAATATTTATATTATATTATTTTAATATTTAATAATTTTATATATTTTTATTTTTGAAATTTTTATATAATCATATTAACATTATTTTAATGTTTACATTAGAGTGGTATTATATATTTACTATAGGTTTATTTTTAATGTGTTATAAATTACATAATATAAAGTATTATAAACTTTAAAACGGGTTGAACCAGGCTTAAGCCTTGAATGTTTAAGCTCGAGCCCAACCCATATTTTAAATGAGCCTAATTTTTTTGCCTAAACTCATTTTTCAAACCTAATATTCTTGCCCAAACCCTCTTAAATTTTGGACAGGCCTTCGAGCCTAGATAGATAACCCGATCCATGAACAAATTACTTCAACCCCTTTCCTTTTTTTAAAAAAAAAAAGTCAAGTTTCATGCTTTTAGTTGTTTTGCGTCACACTAGTTCTTATGATTTTTAAATTATTTGTTGCACTTTAATTATTGAAAATCGTTTCAATTGAATAAATTATTTTAAATCATAAAAATAAAAAGAAAACCTATTCAACAGTTGATTTAAGAATCGGTCTAGACTAATTATAAAGAAGTACTGTTTTAAGAGTTTAATTATGTTTGAATAATTTGATTTTATAAATTTTAAAAGATTAAAATACTTGATGAACCTCAAGTTGTGACATAGTGGTTGTATCTTTACCTTCCTTAGAAATTATCTAGTTCGAATTAAAAATATATATATATATATTTGATTGACCAAATAAATCTAGTATTTTCAGAAAGACTTGAGAGAAATGAAGAATAAAATATTATATTACAGATTCCATCTATCGTTTCACTGCAGGGATATAGAAGAAGGCTTAAGAGGACAAGCAATGGGCTTCACGCAATTATTGACAAAATGATTGATGAACATTTACAAGGGACTAACGCCAAGGAACAAAAACCTTACACAGATTTCTTTCATGTAATGGTTTCATTGTTGAATACGCCCATTAACCCTAACGATGAAGAGCAGCGGTACATCATTGGTAGAGAAAACATCAAGGCCATAATGGTGGACATGGTGGCAGCTTCATTTGAGACCACAACTACAGCCATTGAGTGGACACTTGCAGAGCTTCTAAGGCATCCTCCAGTAATGGTTGTTCTCCAGCAAGAACTAGAAAGAATTGTTGGAAGGCATTGAATGGTAGAAGAGTCGGATCTACCGAAGCTTACTTACTTAGATATGGTCATCAAAGAGAGTTTAAGGTTGCATCCGGTGGCGCCCTTTCTACTTCCACGTGAATCGACAGAAGATATCACCATTAATGGATATTTCATTCCAAAGAAGTCACGAATTTTAGTGAATATTTGGTCCATCGGGCGAGACCATAAAGTATGGTCAAACAATGCTGAAGAGTTCTTTCCAGAAAGGTTCAAGGATAGCAACATAGACGCTCGAGGACATGATTTCCAACTCATCCCGTTTGGGAGTGGCCGTAGAAGATGTCCTGGAATGCAGTTGGGATTGACCACCATGCGTTTAATTATAGCTCAATTAGTTCATTGCTTTGATTGGAAGTTGCCTGATGGGATGTTACCTAATGAACTTGATATGACTGCGAAGATTGGACTCACGTTGCCAAGGGCTAATCATTTGCTTGCAAACCCAACTTACCGTTTAGTTAGTTAAAGTGTGTTAATTAAGAGTTATCAATTATCGAAAAAATAAAGGTAACTATCACAGTCCCATTATTTTAATGTGAGTTCCTCAGTCGAAGGTTCTCATTTGGGCTTGGTTATGGGTTGCTATGTTACCCTTTCATCAACTTAAGGTTGCAATTAAAAAGTGTTTTTTAAAAATACTTTTAGAATTTATCTCTTAAATATTATTTATGCTCATAAAAGATACTTTTGAAAAGCAATGGGAAATAAAACTAAAGTAGTTTTGAAAAGTTCGGTAGGAAAGTGCTATGAAAAAGTATAATTTGTTAATTTTAGTTCTCTATTACTGCAAAAAATTTACGCTTGATGGTTTAAATATTCTTTTTAAATATGATAGTCAAAAGTAAAAATTAATTAAGATATATGATATTTAAATAATTAATATTATGATACATGAAATATAAATTATTTGTAAAATTTACAAAATATTTTAATAATTAAATATAATAATAAATAATATTTGAGTAATTTAATATAAAATAAACTATATTCAAATAATTTAATATAATAATATATAAAATATAAATGATATTCAAATAATTTTTATATACCTTTTAAAATATAAATAATTAATATAAATAAAGATATTTTGATATTTTTCACTTCCAAATACAAAAGCCAAAAACTAAAAGTTCTTTAAACCTAGCTTTTGCATTTGAGTGGAAAAACACTTTTTTGTCTTTGATTCCAAAAGCCAAGTGTTCTTCATTAACTTCTATGGTGGAAAAACACTTTACTTCTAGTTTTAAAGTGTTTTTCCCCACAATGGAAAACGCATCCTTAAGCTTTACAAGTATAAAAATAATACAAATCCATAATTAGCTGAAATCATAAATTTTACTAGATTTTATATATTTGAATTAAAATTCTTTAGTGGATTGTTCTATTCAACAATGTAAAATAACGTTCACAATTACAACTACATGAAGTTCATCATTCTTATTAAATGTAATATTTTTTACCTAAATCTAAGCCCGGCCCTGGAGGTCGTAGGGAGGTGCGGCCACCTAGGGCCCAAAGCTGGAATGGATTCGAAATATTATTTTTCAATTTTTAAGAGGCCCAAAAAAATTTTTAACTTTTAAAGGTCAAAAAAATTTGTTATCAACTTTTAAGGGGCCCCAATTTTTTTTTTCTAACTTTTAAGGGCTCAAAAAAAATTTTCTACCAACTTTTAAGGGACATAAAAAAAAGTATTTACCAACTTTTAATGAACCTAAAACTTACATTTTATTATTTTGCCTAAGACCCTAAAAATATTAAGAACGGAACTACCAGAATCCACAAGTTTACTCGAGTAAGCGATATTACAATTAAATGACTTATAAACTTTCATTAGCTAACCTGACATTATCAAGGTCCCATTTAACATTTTAAGCCATTACCCAAGTCCTATTATGAAGCAATTACGTATAGAAATTATCCAGCATCGAGTTAAGGGCTTAAGGCATAAAAGCACATTGTTAAGCATTTCAGGCTAAAAATATCGAGACTTGTACCTTAAATCTTGAGACTTGGTTGTTTACTATAGAATTTAGCTATTGACTTTGTAAGTTTCGAGACTTGGGTGCAAGGAATAAAAATTGATCAAATTTAAAATCAATCCAAATCATTTTCAAACATCTTCATTTCACACCACAATGTTTCTGATCCTTTCAAATTTTTATCACAACTCTTTCAACTTTTAAATTATTGAAATTAGGGAATTAGATTTTAATGCCAAGGGAGTGGCCACTGGAACTATTTAAGACAATTTTCATATTTGATATGCTGACAATTTATTAAATGGTATTTATGGGTTGTGCTGAGTATATGGATGATATCTAGTCTATCAATGAAGTTCATATAACTTGGGGAAACATATTTTGAAGATTGGATCGAATCAGATTACCTTGTTTAATCCTTTGGATCGTGGATGTCGAAACTATTTTAATGAAAAACGGGGTCGACTTTATTTGGACATGAAAACAAAAAAAAAAGGAGTCACCACCAATCCTTTTTGAGGAGGTGTGATCGGATCACCTCGTAAAAGTGGTTGTTTTTAATAAATATTTTGATTTATTTAAACAACGATTTTGGTCCGCGAAATTCAAAAAAATGGGTTCAGGAGTCGATTACGCACGAGGAAGGATTAGCACCCTCGATACGCCCAAAATTGGTACCTAGTTGATTAATTAGTGTCTTAGTGTCGAAGATTTGAAAACTTGAAAGAATTTAAAATACGATTCTTTTTTGTATTAATGCTAATTTAAAAATGATCGAATAAATTGAAACGGGTGTTAGAGACCTTCTCATCTCGAAGTAATAAAATGTCACACCTAGTAAGTTAAGACACGACATCTCGAGCCTTCAAGAATAAGCTTGCCTTTTATTTAAAATTCATGTATTTTAACCCCATTTTTAAAAGGATATTCGGTTATTTAGGGTAAACGAGAAAATTCGAAACCCAGTAAGTTAGGGCATGATATCTCGAACTTCCAAATACCGGATATTGCCTTTGTTTACCAAAATCTTATCTCGAGGTAATAAGCTGTCATACCCGGTAAGTTGGGGCACAACACTTCATACCTCCGAGAGTAAACATTTTTATTCAAAAACTCATATTGCGGTTTAAAAGAATATTCTGTTATTTAGGCTAAACGAGAAAAATCGAAACCCAGTAAGTTAGGGCATGATTTTCTCGAATTTCTAAATACGAAATATCACCTTTATGAAAGAATTAATATTGGGTTGGATAAAATATAAATTCGTAATGAAACGAGATAATAAAGAATGCATAAATAAATACAATTTTCGGTATTAATAGGTATGACAGAATGAATATAAACGCGAATGTGAACGATAGCGATAAAAGCAAAAATAAAATAAGACGGATGAACTAAAAGAAATAAGAGAGAAATAATAAATAAGTTAAAAGTATTTGAAAATAAAGAAATTGGTAGTAAATAAATAAATATTATGCAAAACTATTTAAAATGATAGTAATAGTAGTGATAATAATAATAGTATGAAAAATATAGCAATAGTAAAATAATGATATTAATACATAAATATAAATAGAGATATAATACCTAAAATATAACAATAATAGTATGAAAAATATTAATACAAAATTTCAAAATTTTGACCCACACGCCCATGTGGATACAAACGGCCTGGGTGTTTGGCCCGTGTGACCCACATGGCTTGGGTATTTGGCCCATTTGATCCACATGGCCTAGCACACGCCTGTGTGGCCATCTTAGTGACTCACACGACTTGTCACGCAGTCTCGCACACGGTCGTGTGATCCCAAACAATGAGTTACACGGTTTGGACACACGCTCATGTCTAGACCAGATCATGGGTCGGGCTACCCAGCCCAGCCCGAAAGCCCGCCTAAAATGTAGGAGGGTTTGGGCAAAAATATAGGCCCAAAAAATGGGCTTGGAAAAAATAAGGCCCGTTTAAAAAACGGGTCGGGCCTCGAGTAAGGCATTTTTGGCCCGTGCCTGGCCCGAATTCACTAAATGACAAAAAAAGTCTGCTCTTTTTTTTGTTTGAATGTTATTTTCTTGTTGTTTTCTATATTTTGTTACCATTTTACTATTATGCTATTACTATTTTGTTGTTATTGTTTAAATATTGTATCAAACTTATTTTATTGTTAATTTTGTTATTATTTTAAAGGCATTTCCTTGTTAAGTTACATTTATCTTAGTGTTATTTAAATCTACATATTTTCTAAAATTTATTTTCAATTTGTTGGGAAATATTTATTTTGATGTATTATATATATATTTAAAATTATATAAAATTAATACGGTAGGCGGGTTGAGCCAGTTTTAGCATTTTTATCTAAGTCGGGCTTGGATAAAATTTTAGGCTCATTTTTTGGGCCAGGCCCAGGCTTAGTAAATAGGCCTAAATTTTTAGTTGAGTTTGGCCTAGCCCATGAGCACCTCTACTCGTGTCCCTAGCCCATGTGATCTTAAACAATGCCTCACACAGTCTACCACACGGCCGTGTAGCATCAAAGGCCATGTTTTTCGACGTTCACAAATTACAGAAATTCAGGTTTTTGGTACTCACCTTATACGGTTTTGACGTAGAAGCAACAGAGGCGATCTTGGAACCTAAAAAAATATTACAATGACTAAATCAGACAAATAAACCGAAACAAAACGCTTGAATTAACATCCAAAGTGAAGTACGTCGAAAGACTTTGACACCAAATCTTAAACGGATTTAAACGCTTACCCTTGCTCGTAAACCAAAACACGCAACTCAAATCGTTGAAGAAAGTGTTACTCTTAAGATCTTCGCCTAACAAACTTGTGCAAATCAAAAATCTACTCCATACAGAAAAATATAACTTGGTTCATCAAAACTCATACACAAAAAAACTTGACAAAGAACACTTCCACAATCCAACTGGAGAATTACATCACAACAGAACTTTGAATATCAAATAAAACAGGATTTGGACAGTGATAACATGTTAATTTGCATGACATTTTGTGTTTAATTTGGTTAATTTTTGAACTGGTCCCTGCTGAATTAGTGCTTTTATGTTTTAAGCTTGTCAAGGATGCAATTGTGACGCTAAAAGTAAAAAACAAGCAGAAAAGGACCAAATCAAAACACAATCTATAAATTGTGGCCGAATCAAAAATGTGGAAGAAGCCAAGGACTCATCAGATTATTTTGACTTTGTAAAAGCCAAAAATAGAAAAAAAATCTTATTTTATTTTATTTTTATTTAATTTTAATTATATGTTAAAGTGGTGAAGGCCAAAATTAGTAAATTTCATGTATATAAATAGGGTCTTAATGTACTTAGGAAAGACACACTTAATTTTACCTTCTAGTTTCAATTTGAAATTGAATAGAATTATTTTCTTTTTCTTCCAATTTGGGCGTGAGTATTATGTTGTTTCCGTTTGCATTTCTTTATTCTTTCAAAATTGTAATTGCTTTCCAAGTATCTTTATTTCCCATTTTTCACTATCATCATCAAATCACCTTTCAAAATCTACAAAGATGAATAATTTCATGCTTTACTAAATTCCATCTTAGCTTTAGGCAAGTGTTCTTTCTGGTTTGGAATAGTAAGATATGTATTCGTGCTAAAAATCTTTCCAACCGTTATTCACATTTTTCCTAAATATCAGGATTGACAACTCATCCCTTAAAGTTAACTTAATTTCAAGTCAAAAAGTGCACATTGGGTTGGAGTCGTGTTTGCTGACAGTTGGAGAAACGAGTCGACCGTGCTGTATTTGGATTGCCGAGAACAAATCAATGAAGAAGTGATCGGGTTTAAACGACCCACGCGGTTGAGGCCATTAATTCGAGTAGGGTTTTTCAGAGGGCAAGGCTACCGGAATCTTGAATCGGTGACATGTGTATCTCGGTTAGATAATCGGTAACGGTTGGTTTGCAGGTCGTACCTGGACCAGCTACGAGAGGAAGAATTGGTGGTTAGGACGTTCTTGACTACTATAACCAACTTATCGTTTGGAGGAGAAGATTAATTTTTGAGAATCGATTCTTAATCCGGAATCTACTAAGTCTAGGGCTAAGGCTTATTATCTCTATTTACAAAAATCCGAATTTATTTCCCAATTTAAATTTATTTCTCATATTAATTAATTGTTTATTTACGTTGATTCGATTATTTACTTTCTAAACATTTTCAAAACCCCTGATTTATTTGTTTATTTTTTTGCAGGTCCATTTGGAGTCGTGGGCACGACTACAACCACGATTATCGACACGACAGAAATTCTAATCACAAGTTAAACACGAAAGTTGATTATAACACCAATCCTTGTGGACTTGATCCTACTACCACTCTTTACTACTATTTAGAGTTATTTTGTAAGAATTGTTTTTGATGGTTTCAACACCCATCAGACAATAAAATAAGGGTGGGAGAAGATCCCAACCAAAAAGAAAAGAAAACGAAACGGTATAGAGAAAAATGGAAGGAAAAAAAAAGTAAAAAGGTGAGGAAGTTTTTCTTTGAAAGAAACTTAATTAATTTCAGAAAATAAAAACTAACTCGCAAGAAAATAACTTCTTATTGCTTTCGCATGAACTCACACACAAGACCACAAGGTATACAAAAGTTTAACCATTGAATCAGCAAGCTCATTCTTGCTATCAACTAGGTGAAAATAATATTTATGCTAGATGCTCAAAAAAAGGAGTTTAGACAAAAGTAGCAAAAAATTTCAAAAAAAGTATTCGAATTCAGAACCTCTCACACACAAACACAACACTAAACCACTGAATAAGAATAACTTACTTGTTAAAATTTTTGAAACCTTAATCGACAAATGGGGAGATAACCGTTCTTGGTTTCACAACTCAATTTCTTCTAGTCCAATTTTTAGGATGTTACAGTTTTAATGGAAAAAGACTAAATTGTAAAGAAAATAAAATTTTCTTCTTTTCCTCTCCATGGATGTACGCTTTTGTGAAAGATGAAGATTTCTTTTTACACTAACTTTAATTAAATAAAATATTAATAAATATCTTATAAAATAATAATAATAATAATATATTTAACCAATCATGTTTCAATATTTTTTCTTCCGTAATTATTACATTATATAATTATCTAATTTGAGTAATAGCCATTTTATCTTTCATAAATTATTTTACTCCTAAATAGATTTCAATTAAAATTATTTTAATTTTTTTTGGAATTAATTTTTTAATTTTGATTCTTAATTGATTTGGTTCTAATCAATTCAATTACATTTACTAACAATTTTAATTGCATTGATTTTGATATTAAATATGTGTTTATTTTGTCAAATTGTTTTTATTGTAATTAATAATTCCTTTTTAAAGAATTAATAATTCTTCATTATATTTAAAAGTGGTTATTTTCTTATATTTATCTTTGATTAAATTAAGAAATATTTTTAAATATTTGACTAAATAAAAAATGAATATATTATCACAGTAATTAAATATCCATATAAAAAATGAATATATTATCACAGTAATTAAATATCCATGCACCATAGGAATAGTTTACTTATAAGATTATACATGACTTTAAAAAATTATAAGATATATAAATATTAACAAAATAATATTTTATTATTTGTTTTTTAACAACAAATAAAGTTTAAAACCTAAAACATAAATAAATAAAAGTATTAGTTACTAAATTATAGCTAAATTTTTATTTTGGTCACTTAACTAAGAAAAGTTACAATTTGGTCAATAAATTATTCAAAAGTTTTCATTTAAGTTACTAGACTATTAAAATCGATGGTATATAGCTTTCTCTGTTTTTTTTTTTCTCTTTTCTTCTATAATTCAATTTTTTTTTTTTGTTATGAAACAACTTTGAACGTTATGCATATACAAACCAAAATTCAAACAATTTTTTTCTCCGGTCTCTAACATTGACCATTAAATCGACTTGAATCTAAGGTATGTTCTTTTACTTGTCGATGACTAATCGTCATATCATCGCTTGAAGCTTGCTTATGAAAATATAGTTCAATGACTTAAATAAAAAATTTTAAATATTTAAATAACTAAATTATAACTTTTTTTTTAATTAAGTGACTAAAATAAAAACTAGTGAGGTCTACTCATAAATAAAAACTTTTTCTCTAAATTCTTTTTGTACCTAATCATGTGCAAATTAAATACAATGATAAATTAGATAATAATACCATTTAGTAAATCATTGAACTAGGCTGAATACCTGAAACCTACTGCCAATTCCCTGGTAATAAACCTCTTCCTTTGCCTTATTATTCAGTATTACCTTTCACCTCAACAAAGCTGATAGCTTTTAATATTGCACTTAATTATTTCATGTGCATCATTTTCCAAACCTACATCACTTAGCATTTAATATTTTTCAGTTGTATTATTAATTTAATCATTTTTTCGTTTTTAATAATTTTATTATATATTCTGATTAAATTTATTATTTTTAACATAATACTTAAAATTATTTATAGTACATCCCTAACTCATAATAGAAGAATAATACTCCTGTATTCACAACAATATCTATATCAATCGAGTTAAGATTCAATGAACTATTTTATTTTTAATAATTAACTAAATATAAAATATTATTCGACATGTTTTCAAAAATTAATATAATTTTGACATCATTGTATTTACAGATGCTCATGAGTTGGACTCAATCAAAATTTTAGACACATTTATTAAACCTTGCCCATTTATTTGTACAAATTGAAAGTCAGAATTGATTTTTTATTATTTTTATAACTTTTAATAATTTATTTAATTACACCTAAAAACAATTCAACCGGTTAATCTCAGCCCATGTGAAAACCTTTATTTCAACGATGTTATAAATTGTACGCTCCTAAGTAGCACCCAATCCGCATCTCCTGCTTTCGCTGAACTTAAATGCTTCTCTTTTGACTCTCAGAATATAACCGAAGCTTTTGTCTTTTTGCATCAAATTTCCATCGTAAGTCTATCCTTCTTCTCTGAATAAAATTTCTTTGTTAGTTTTTGTTTATCGTATCCCTCTTCAATTTACTTTTTTTTCTTTTTAAATAATGTTCCTGTTCTTTAGCTTTCGAATTGGCCATGTATTCATGTAATCTTTTAGTTTCATTGACTTTGATTGATATGTAGTTTGAAAAAGAGAATAGTTTCAGTTTTCTGAAAATACCCGTTTCTGTTTTATGTTGTGTTTCTCTTTGTTTATGGTTTTTGGATTGAGAGCAATGATCCCATGGATTTGAATTGATGGAGAATTTCAAATTTTGCGTTGGATGAATAAGAATATATATTATGAGGTTAAATTACTTGGAGTTTTTTTTTTTTTATAAGGGGTAGGGTAGTCCAAAGATTGAACTCGGGACTAGTGTCAATTGAATTTGAATACAAATTCTTTGCCAACCACCTCTGGTTCAGCTTAGATTCTTTTACTCTAAGTTTAGTAGCAAATTAGTCCTCTTAGTAATAAAAATTATAGTCAACCAAGTCCATGGTGTAATGGCAAAGGACTAATGTTGAAATAAACTCCAAGTTGATATCAGGTTTTGGGTTCGATCTGTAGACACCCTTAACTATCCCCTCATCAAATAATAATAATTGTAGACAAGAATAAGGTAGGAAGTAAGGTTGAATGCTAAAAGATATTATCCTCATGAATTAGTTAGTGGCCTTTGGAAGTAAGGGTGAATGCTAAATGATATTACCTTGACTCATCCAAAGAGAATCTCTTTAAACTAACCTTTTGATCATATTTTGAGCAGATTTTTTGGTTAAGAAAATGCGAAGGAGACCTGAAAGTTCATCAACTGCACCTGATACATCAGCCAAGAAATCAAGTGGTACCTCTAAAACTGATGAGGAAGCCAAACTGAATCACGGTGTTCAGATAAGAACTGCACGGAGGTCAGGCTTCACATGGCTGACATTGTTTGCAGTGATTGTATACTCTTCTTGGGCTGTTTACCAATACCAGTATGAGAATTTGCCTGTGCCACTTACTGCTGAGCAAGCAGGCAAAAGGGGTTTCTCAGAGGTGGCTGCAATGAAGCATGTTAAGGCACTGACTGAATTGGGTCCGCATACCATTGGTTCTGATGCTATTGAACTTGCTCTGCAGGTTGGGTCAATTAACCATTAGTTTTTTTCCTAATGATAATAGGATTGTTGTCCCAAATCTTGATTACATTCTATTCGCTTTGCATTGTTATTGGATTCTTTGCTATGGCTACAAAAATAGGAAAGGATCTTAATATAGCTCCTTTTCTTTATTTTCATTTTGAGAAAAATTTAACAACTGGATGACATTATGTTGTTGTTGGTATATTGTGTTGTGCCTTAAAAATGTTCTTATTTTGCTGTTTTACAGGGATTACTTTGCATTTTTATGATTTGATTTATCCCTTATTTTATAAGGGCTGTTCTTGCATCGGTCAAGCATCTTAATTGATATATATATTAAATTACGGTGGCTGTTCTCGCGATCCATTTCTTGTGCAATCATGTTGTAGATTTAACTTAATCTGCTTTCAACGACAGTATGTTTTGGCAGAATTAGAAAATATTAAAAAAACAGCTCACTGGGAGGTTGATGTTGAAGTGGACCTTTTCCATGTTAATGTTGGTGCAACTCGCCTGGACAGTGGCATGTTTGTGGACAGAACAATTATTTATTCTGATCTGGATCACATCGTATTAAGAATGCTGCCAAAATATGCACCTGAAGCAAGAGAAAATGCTATTTTGGTTTCTTCCCATATTGATACTGTGTTCTCAACGTATGTTTCTTCCTTCTCTGTTTTTCTACTTCATGTTGGTTCAAATAAGTTTTGTTTTTGACCAAAATGTGCAATATTTAGTGTATGTGTCCTTTATGTTGCTTCCATTTGAATTCAGCTAGTGCTCTTAATTATAATTTCTTCTGACAGCCTGTATTGTGATATGTATGCTGATAATGAACCAGTATAATGTTCAATTGTTAAAAAAAAATTATAGGTTAGATACATGGTAATATGCAGTGAATGATATCATTTGCATTTCAAATAAGGCAAGAAATAGAAAGACTTCAAATTAATTAGTTTCCTGAAAAAATACAAACTTCTTTTTATTGGTTCAAAATTCAAAACAAAAAGTTTTGAGATCCGGTTTCAAAAGATTGTGGTTGGGAAAAATGTGCTGCAACAGTTTTCAGCTCATTTCTTGAAAATTTCAAAAAGGTTTGGTTGCAATCTTTTCATATTGGAACCCCAGATATTTACAACACTGCCCATTTTTGTGTGACATTGTTGTCTATATTTCATCAGCTCTGGTTATTCTGATGATTTTTCCCTTTGGAAAACATCTCTGTGCTGCTTCAGGGAAGGAGCTGGTGATTGTAGCTCATGTGTTTCTGTTATGTTGGAACTTGCTCGGGGGATTTCTCAGTGGGCTCATGGATTTAAGAATGCTGTGGTATTTTTGTTTAACACTGGAGAGGAGGAGGGTCTAAGTGGTGCTCATAGCTTTATAACACAGGTTAGAAGTGTTTTCAAGGCCTTCACTTGAAACTTGAACTGTATTATCTATGATTTTCATGAAGATTAGCCTCTTAAAGGTGAATGGTTTTGTTTTGATGGTTTTATTTGTTTATGTTTTCCTTTTTCCTTGATGATGATGCATTTATGTGTTTTCTACTAGGTAATGACTGGAAGATTTATAAGAAAAAAAGTATGATTTAATCAAAGATAGAAGAGTCTTATCCATTTTCTATTCTGCACATATCATAGGCACAGGAATGTAGGAATGTGTCCAACATGTATAGTGCTTGGATTGACTTGTATGAAACATATGGTTGGTTTCTTACTTTAGTTTAATGGTTGATGAAACAAATTTCCAATAGTGAAGTTGGATAGTTGCATGGTTTCTAGTTAAGCATGTAAGTGAAAGATATATGTTTTCTTCATGGGGTCGAGATCTAGTAGTGCCACAGAGAGAGAATAAAAACAGCTAAACTAGAGAAGGAAGTTTGGTGAGGAACAAGATTGGTGGAGGCATACATAGATCTGAAAATCTTAAAAAGGGAATGTGGAGGCATTCATTTAGAATGCTGCAAGTTCTGTTATTTACTATTTTTGTATTGATAAGGAGCATAGCAGATAAACTACTAAATTGTTTTAGTAGACAATTAGCATAGCTCAAGTTCAGTGAAATATTAGTATCTATTGGTAGATTTTTACAATCGGTTAGATGATGAAACTTTAATGGGTAATTTACACTGAAACATTCAATCTTGGATACTTTCCATCTCTGTATTCTTCTAAATTGCAGTTCTGTCAGTATTAGACACATGAATGAGTGATTATTCTTCTGCAGTATTACTCCAATAGTGAATGTGTAGGGTTACTATCAGATCAAGTACAGAAAGCAACAAATAGCAAAATCTTTTGAGTTAAAGGATTAACGTTTAAGTTTGCCATTGCAGCACCCTTGGAGTACAACTATTCGTATGGCTATTGATTTGGAGGCCATGGGTATTGGAGGAAAGTCCGCCATTTTTCAGGTATATCTCTGGGAGAAGTTTTGGTCCCCCCATTGACTTGTTGGAAGAGACTGGTAAATCCACTTAATCAGATTAGGGTAATTTCTTAAAAACAGATTTAAGCAGATTTACCGAATAGTATTTTGGGTGTATACCTGCTTGTCTGATTTACCCAATCGTCAATTTTATTGCATCTTTTTCAGTTATGTTGTCAAATATTGTATATGTGTTAGCTTTTAACAAAGATTTGTAGCCTTGGTGGATAAGGCAAATAGTTTTTTCCAATCTAACTTTGGAAAACTGTGATAATACTGGAAGGAACTAACCGGGAACTTCTTCCTCTCTCACATAGTCACCAACATTGATTGTTGGACAACCATACCAAAATGCTCATTTTCCCTTCTTTAAAGTTGATGCTTTGTATTGTTTGAAGTGCTTTTGCCGTTGTGACATCAAGCATATGATTGAATCTATCATCGGCTTGTATGAGATGTTGTAAGATCATTGTTGTGTATTGATTTGATGTTAATAATGATGTTCTTGTGATTTACCATGTCAAAATTTCAGTACTTCTTCATATATGTTTTGAACCTCAAAATAATCAAAATCAAGATTACTTGTTATTTCCTTAACTTACCTAGTTTGCTTATATTTAACCATATTTCCTGTCATCTTATGTCCTGTTCTTTACTTGATAGGCTGGTCCTCATCCATTGGCTGTTGAGACTTTTGCTTCAGTTGCAAAGTACCCATCTGGTAATATCATATTTCAGGTGTGTTTTTTCCTGCTTCTCCTTTTGGGTGTGTGTACACACATATTCAAATGCACGTGCATGTTTTTATATGCTTTTTTATTTCATGCCATGCTTTAGTAGTTAAATTTGCTAAAGTCAGAAGGAAACCTTAAAATCTAAATGATACAATGCTGTAGGACATTTTTTCTTCTGGAGTTATAAAATCTGCAACAGATTTCCAAGTGTACAGAGAGGTTGCTGGTCTTTCAGGGCTTGACTTTGTGTACGCAGACCATGGTGCAGTATATCACACCAAGGTTTCTTCTCTTTCTTTTCCTCTTTTCACTATTTAATTGGGAACTTACATTTTGGTATTAAATTATTGATGATCTGCAATCTTTTATTACTCTGATGAAAGGAGTGGAGTTACTAGGTCTTCTTTTTCCTAGATAAGATAATCTCCTTAATTTAGATGCTAATCTTGAGCCGTATGTCCAAAATTTGATAGCCTTGCTGATAGGCAAGGATAGAATCCCAATATTAACTGTTCTTGTCACAGACAAGTGGGACGCTTGCAAGAGAAGCATTGAGTCGCTGTAAACTTTGGGGAGCAGGATGTAAATTGATGTAACCGCAGGATGGATTGAATACATTTCTAATGCATAAGAGTTAGTAAATATAATATTCTCTGAATACGTAGTTTTGAAATATGTAGAGTACATTATGGTGGTTCAGACTATCAAATAATGGACAATGAATGGTGTGGTTTAGGGAGAAAAGCAACAACAAATTGATAGAATAAGGCTGAAAAACGAGTAAGATAGAAGTTGCAACTCTTGGAGACTATAGGTTAGATAACCCTCAAGTTTATTATGAAATCTATGCATAATAATAATGTAAATCTATTTTAGTGCTTATTAATGCTAAGGTACAAATAGCACTTTATTCCCTTCTTTGGATTAAAGCTCTAAGGATAAACGAGAGAGTTATTAATTTGTGGAGGACGAAATCTGTCATCTATTGGAAGCACCTGTTGTATAAGGGAGATTTAAAACATTTAGATGGGCTGATATCAATCGAAAGCCATTATGATCAGCCAGTCGGAAGAAGCATTATGCTTGGTTGAACTAATAAAAAGAAGGTATCCTTGTGGTTCTCACAAGACAAAGGAATAACCAATGGAAGTGAGAGGTGCCATATGGAAAAACTGGCATCTTCGAAGATCAAGGCTCTCCTTAATGTATCCCTCTCTAACTAAATTCACTAACTTATCATCCTTTAAATATTTTGTCTTGCTAATTCTAAGAATTATTGTCATTTTCATTGGATATGGCACCTTTTTAGATGATTTTTGTGATTACAGATATAAAAACAAGCTTGAAAATTAATCAAGAGAAATAGGGCCTATATTAATCATACGCCTAGCTAATTGTTTAAAAAATATTTCTGGAATATAAAAAAAAAAACAATTTATTTTACTCTATAAGATTAATAGTTTTAGTAAGGGATAAATATCAAATTTATGCATGAACTTTCATCTAATGTGCAATTTGATACATAAACTTTGATTTGGTGCAATCATACACATGAAATTTGAATTGTGGTTCATATGTATTCATGAAACTTTGATTTTGATTCAATTGTACACATTTAAAGAAATGAATACATACATTTATTTTCATATTAAATTACTATAATTGTTTGTGTATGTAATATATCAACATAAAGTGGTGCTAATTCGATAATGTTAGTGATTTGTGAAATTTGAATTAAATCAAAATTTCATGTATAAAATCACACAAAATCAAAGTTCAAGTACGAGATTACATATTGGATCAAAGTTCATGTATAGTTTTGATATTTATCCCTTTTAGTAATTTACGAAGATTGGAAACTGGTTTTCTTTTTAGGTCTAATAGTTGACATGATGCAATGCACATAAAATTGCTTAGTAACCCTCTAACTAGAAAAGTTGTTTGATATTTAGTATTACAAACTGCACTTTCATTAGGAAATCTAATTAACATCCTTATATTTATCAGTTAGCTGAGTGCATGTTATTATTATTTTTTGCTTTTAATGCTCCCTTTGAATCTTGATATTACCTCTGTGCATTCTTGGTCTTGGAAGCTATTCATAGTCTATGAGACGGTAAATGAAATCCTAGTATAACTAAATAATTAATTAAAAAGAAGGAAATTGAATCATTTTCCATGCTAATTAAGAAACAACAAAAAAAGAAATGGAGAGAACATTGACAACTCTAATTCTTTCTTATTTCACAATAGTTAAATTTGAATATTTTCTGCAGAATGACAAATTGAAGCTATTAAAGTCAGGATCTCTTCAACATCTTGGAGAAAACATGCTTGCTTTCCTGCTTCAGATTTCAACAACCTCTCATCTTTCAAAAGCCAATGCTACGGTTGATGACATACAAACTAGCCATGATACTGCTGTGTATTATGACATTTTGGTACCTTCATAATCTCTTGCACATGGTTTTCTATTTTGAAATCTGCTTTCTTTCTTTTTACATTTTTATTTCCTCTTTAGCCATGTTAAATTCATGGGGCTTTCTGCTACCATGAAAAATTTGCAGGATGCTATTGCTAAATCTTTGTTGATTTCAGGGGCAATATATGGTTATATACCGGCAACGTTTTGCAAACATGCTACATAGTTCAGTGATACTTCAGTCGCTTCTTATATGGACTACATCTTTGCTTATGGGTGGTTCTACAGCTGCAGTTTCATTGGCCTTTTCATGTTTGAGCAATATCCTCATGTGGATATTTTCAATAAGTTTTTCTGTTCTCGCTGCATTCATTCTACCCCTGATATCTTCATCACCTTTGCCATATCTTTCGATCCCGTGGTTGGTCTTGGGGTTATTTGCTGCACCTGCTTTTCTTGGTGCTTTAACTGGTCAGCATTTGGGCTATCTTGTTTTGAAAAGATATTTATCAAATGTTTATGCCAAGAGAAAACAGCTGTCGCCTGCTATCCAAGCTGATCTGATCAAATTAGAGACTGAAAGATGGCTCTTTAAAGCTGGTTCCCTGCAGTGGCTTGTTCTTTTGGTTATAGGAACTTACTATAAAATTGGATCATCTTACCTTGCTCTTGTTTGGCTTGTTCCACCAGCATTTGCATGTAAGCTAACATTTACTAGTTTGCCTTCTGTACATCACTTTTCATGACTTGGATGAATAGGATGTCTGTTTATATTAAGAAGAAAAATGTACATTGTTCTGATTGCTGAGTTGTGCCCCGGTGGATTGGATGCATGCCTGGCATACTTAATATTGATAACACATGTGAAATTACTTTTATCTTCTTCTTTTCTTATTCCTGGCCAATTATTGGAATTCGTATCCTGATGGTATTT
Organism: Gossypium arboreum; assembly: GCF_025698485.1. Lineage (NCBI taxonomy): Eukaryota > Viridiplantae > Streptophyta > Magnoliopsida > Malvales > Malvaceae > Gossypium > Gossypium arboreum. Next base: position 2,400,714 of record NC_069082.1, on the reverse strand, counting down.
GCGTTAGACTAATTTTCTTTACCGTATTCCTCAGATGGTTTGTTGGAAGCAACTTTAACCCCGGGTCGGTTACCGAAGCCTCTCAAACTTGCAACCCTGTGGATGGGCTTGGCCATTCCGATTTTAGTTTCAGCTGGCCAAGTTATTAAATTAACTACTGTAATCATTGGACTTAGTGTGCGATTTATCAGGTAAAATTTATGAGATCATCTTAGTTTGAATGTTTGCTCCTTGGTTGAGATACTATCCTAACCCTTCCTCATGTCATTAATTGTCTGCTTGAGTAAGTTTCTGTAGATGATGAGAGTAGTTATATGCTTTTTTGCTTATCAGAATCAAACAAATCATCTTAAACTTTGGAGTTGCTATGTTTGTATTCAGAATATATGCATCCGATCTCAAGTGATATTCTGTTTTACAAATCATCCTAACCCAAGTTCCATATAGATAATGTGATATTAGTTGGAGGGCATGAATGTATCAAATAATCAGTTTGCCATTTTGTTTCATTATAGTGATTATCATATTTGAATTGAGCTTTATGAGGATTTTGCTAAAGTTGAGGGAGGGGTCATCTGTTTTAACATCATCATTTGGCTACAATTTCTCTATACATAATTATGTTTGGCTACTCGATCGTGTTTGCGAAGTTTTTGCAGTAGAACTATAAAATTCCCTTAGCGTAACTGGTATTTTTTGGTCACACAAGATTCT